>NC_140492.1:75805254-77005254 GCF_964271855.1 Acomys minous | reverse complement strand
CCTGGGTCCTAATGTCCATCAGTCTTAGAGAGAGGTGGGACTTCACACACTGTGGGTTTTAATTTCCATCAATCTTATAGAGAAGCGGGACTTCACACACTGTGGGTCCTAATGTCCAACAGTCTTAGAGAGAGGCGGGACTCCACAAACTGTGGGTCCTAATGTTTATCAGTATTAGAAGAGAGATGGGACTTCCACACACTGTGGGTCCTAATGTCCATTGGTATTAGAGAAGAGAGGCGGGATTTCACATACTTTCTAAAAGTGAGCACTCTTTTAAAATGTCACACACTGCTCTTAGAAGGCTAGGCAGGTGGTCTGCCACTGAGGTCCACTTCCAGCCCCACCCCTTCATGCCCACAAGCATTACTTCCCTCTAGAAGTGCCACACTGTGACTTTAAGTCACTGACTTCATGTCTCATGATTCAACTGAAATTGACTTTAAGATCTGAAATTTTATTTCAATTAAAACACCCTGCTAGGATCAATCACTGTGAGCCATGTGCTTATCTGCCTGGCCATACATGATTTATCACCTCACTCCCCTTCACATCTAACCTCTGGAGCGCTAGTAAGATTCTCTCCTTTAAGACACAAGCCTCCTACCGTTTTCACCAGCAAAGAAATTTCAGACACCTTCTGACTGAAACCCCAGTTGGTGTGGGAAACCTGCAGTCCATCTTTTCTTCTCTTGGATCAGTTCCACTTTCTCTTACAGGCAGTCATGTAGACAAGATGAGATACCTCTAAAGTTTGTTAGACAACTGAGTGGCACACAGGCCAAGATGCTTCTGAATTTATCTGCTATTCACAGGACACTGGCATTCAGAATAGCCACAGTGAGAACTTGAAAATTTATGTATAATGAGAGCACACTTGTGGAATGCCTGTGCAGCCCAGAAGACTGAGCTGAAGTGGTACAAAAAGTTTCTCTCGTTTCTTCCTTCCCTCCCACATTTATTTTCTGACTCTTTTGTTTCTATGGCATGGAAGTTCCTATCCAGGAGCCCTCTCTCAGCTTTGCTCTTGGTCATCTCCCTTGAATCTTCACTCACTCCTTGATTTTGGATCTTGTACCCATCCAAACACACACTGGAGCACCTTGAACTGTGGTTAAAGGCACAGGTTTGTTCTGGTTTCTGTTAAAGATTCAAGCCTGTCTCTGGTAACCTTTGGAAAATATACAAAAGTGAGTCTTTGAAAAGAACCCTTGGCTTAGATCATGTCAGCCATGTTGAGCTGCTATACAAGTTTCAAGGGCTGCTCTTGGAACCTTATACTGCCACCAAGCATCCTGATCCTAGCACAGCCCCTTGTGACTAGATGCTTACCTTAGGGAAGCTCTCCTGGCTGTCTGCAGCTACCAGCTCACCCACCAGTAGTACACCTTAGAAAACCACATCTATTTCCTTACTCATCTGATCAACTTCCCTACTCAGCTCAGGCCAGCTGGCTTCCTACCCCTCCCTTCTTTGGGGGCCAGTACACCTCTAATACAAGTCTGAACACATCTGCCCTTTCAGCCCCCCCGCCCCTTTCTCATAACCCCATCCAATCTCCTTCAGCTCTGATTCTTCTGGTAGGTACAAGTTCAGCCCACTCTATGGCTAAGTGAACATCTCTGGTATGATATGCTCTGAACAAAACTTTGACCCTCCAGCCCTTTTCTAGATGCTAATGGCTGCCATACAATTTGCTGAATCTAAATATCCCAGGGACCGCTGTACAGCCTTGCCACTGTAGCTCCCAAGCACAAATTAAGTCCTTCCATTTTTTCCTTTTTACTCCTGTTATTGTTACTCTGTACAGGGACTCTCTTTTGCTCATCTGGCTCAAATGAACATTTCTGATAGTCTGAGAAAGGCCCAACCACACATTTATTTTTGTTACTACTTTATAACTGTTAATTTTTCTACTGAGCGGTCTCTCAGCTCCTGAGATCATTGGAAATATGTGTTTTCCAAAAGTTGAGACCCAAAGGTTGAGAACCACTGATTTAGTTCTTTCTTCACAAGTAACAGCATCTCGCTCTTGTTGTTTATCTGCCCCGACTTCCTTCCTGCTAACCTTTGACCCTGTCTTGGAGCTCAAGAAACTTGCTATTTGACCTGGAATGTCTACTGATAGGTGGGTGTTCTATCTACCTCCTTGGTCTTGTATTAGTATATGCAATGTTGGGGATAGAAGAGGACTGTGCCTGTCAGGTAAGCTGAGTCACAGCCCTAGCTCTTTGCCCCTGTAACTGGCTGAGTATCTGATACACCAGACACTCTCTTTCATGTATATGTATATATACATGTGTATATATACATGTATACATACATACATGATATAGATGATGAAGGATTCTAATGGTAAGCCAACCCTGTAAGTGAGCTCGTGAGGACACACACACACACACACACACACACACACACACACACACACACACAAGGGGGGGCGTAAGACACTTCAAAAATGAGAGGGGGGTGGGGAGGTGGGAGAAGGAAAAGGGAAAGAAAGAGGGAGAGGGAGGACACTTTCCAAAAATAATAGTTTTAAATTCAGATATTACTAATGTTTTTTTAAAATTAAATTGATGCTGAGTGAGGCAATCTAAAACTATTGTAAATGGACTAAGTTAACGCAGCGTCCTGGCTGAATCACATGTCCTTGGTCCTTTGTCTCATCTGAGTGACACTGTAAGGCATCTGTTCTGACTCCCTCAGATTTTATGTTTTACTTTCTCTATTTTCTTTCCTCATTTACTCCAACCCTAGGAAGCAATTTCTAAGATCTTTCTAGCTTGTATTAGTTCAAACTCCACCATCCTTAAATCCCTTCCTTAACCCAGACCTAGCCCTGACTGTTCGCTCCGATACCCCACCATTGCACATGCAACACTGACATCAAGCTACTGACACCAAGCCAATGGGGATGGCTGGAAAACACAGCCTTCTATGCTGAGGCCCACTGTCATCTCTGACCTGGGTTTCAGTTGCTTTCCCCTTCAAAAACCTGCAGTTTTCAGATTCACAATCTAGCGGCTATAAAAAATAAATATTCTTCCGTAAAGAGTGTGTATGAGTGCTTGTTTGTGTGTTTGTGTACACTGAGGCCAGAAGTCAATGTCGGTGTTTTTTTCCGTCACATTCAGCACTATTTATCTTTAGATTTTCCCTTTTATTTACTTACTTTATTGTTGTGTGGTTGTGTATATGTGGGGCAGTGGTGTGGTGAGGGGCATGCATGTGGGCGGTCATGTAGAGGTCAGAAGGTAACTTGCCTGAATTGGTCCTCCTCAACCTTGTAGGTCCTGGGAATTAGACTTGGGTCATTAGGCTGGATGACTAATGCCTTTATCAATTGGGCTTCTTTGCTGATTCTTTTTATATTATTTTGGGAATCCCTTGTGATTTACTACTGTGACAAAATGAAGCACTCAGAAGTCAGCTGGGGGAAAATCCAACTACATCTGTAATTCATTCTGAGAAGGGAAAGGCACACACACACAAAAAGACTGCATTCATCATCAAAGGATGTTGCATGGCTGCAGAGAATTACTCAGGATTCTCCTTAAGAGAACACACTGTCTCACACTCAGCAGCATCTGCCTGTCTACTTCCTGTGGGAAAGCAAGCTGTTGATTTAAGGGTGGGACAGTATCAGTGACAACTGTCAGTCACAATTCTCTTCCCTATTGTTGAGGATGCTTCCAGCCCACTCGTAGTAAAAAGGCTTTGCAGAGGGAAGAGTACACATCTTCCAAGCTTTAAGAATCATTATAAAGTCCCATAACAGTATTGACAGGAAGTGCATGCTCATCATTGCCATAACAAAGAAGAGAGCTCTTAGGTGGCACTTGGAGAGTGGAGCTGCTGTTAATACTGTGTGCAAATAGCAGAAACCTTGCTTCTGAGTTTGAGATGTCATTTAAATAACTAAGTGTGTATTTATGGTTATGTCTGTTATTCATCTACAGTGCCCAGCTGTCTAGAACTGTTTAGCTTCACACAGTCCCCAAATCTGCACATCACCTGTCTACTCCTTCCTTCCCAAAGCTAGCTGCCTAGTCAATGTTTTATTTACCCTTTTAGAGACTTTCAGTGCACCGAGGAATTGTTTAAGTCATTCAATAATACCAATTTAACAATACAACACTTAATGTTAATACACCACTTAGTATTATTGTGTGTATTTAATACCATGATTTAATTATTTGACACTTCCTAGTAAGTAACCTTAACTGACCCCAATACTAACAGCAGGACTCACAAATGCCATTGCTATTTGCTCCTTCAGTCTGTTTTGATGAGTTCTTTCTGAGTCTGTATTCAGAGCTTTTCCTTGCTCAGCTCCATGGCCTTGCAGGATACCAGTGCACTATGCACCCCTGCACTGCTGCACTGTGCTCTGTGCACTGTGCACTGCTGCACTGCCACACTGTGCACTGTTGCACTGTACACTGCTGCATTGTGCATTGCTGCACTGCCATGGGCCCATACTCAAGTATTTCTTAAGCAATGCTTTGAGCAAGAACTTTGTACAATGTCACCGTTGTACATGTGTAAGGACATCCCTGGGATAAATCTGTGGGAGGAGGACAACTTTTCCTTAGAAAGATCAGAGCTCATTCAAAGCATGTGAACATCTCTGATTTCTCATAGCCATTTCCAAATTTCTATGCTGGGAAGTTGCATTAATTTATAATGTGTAGGAGATTTATCTGTCTTTCTCACATTTTTGACAAAAGTCTTTGGGTGTCTCTAATTTAGTAAGACAAAAGTAGTATTAAAATCATTTTCCTTTGAAGTACAGCATATTTTCTTATTTTAAAGAGCCATTTATTGCTCTTTTAAAATGAATATCTACTAAATTCTTTGGTGTATGTATGTATTTTTCTCAGTTATTTCTAGGAGTATCTTATATTTTGGGACATGCATTGTAAGTATTTCTCCCACTTGTCACTAGCCTTTCCCTTTATTATATTTTGGCTAAAAAGGAACTTACCTAAAATATAAAACTCATTCATAATATTCATAAAAACTTATTTTATGTTCTTTGGGGATGTTTCAGGATTAGGAAGTTTTAACTTGAGCACTTTATACATTAATTATTTAATTTAAAAATCTGACCATTTAGTCATTTAGAATTTCATAGTGTTAGTTTCTGAGGCAGTTTTCTTCCTCAGGCAGCTACTTACATCAATTTTTATCTTAATTTTTAATCTGATAGCTATAGAGACAAATATTTCTCCAAAATTTTGAGGATAGTTTAGATAAAGAAGGTAACTCTGATGTAGGTTGCCTCCTCTTAGCTGGAGCTGTTGAAGCTCACATGTGCTATGGAGCTTTCTGGTCTACCCACTCTACCTATGCTGAAGCGTACATTTACATTTTTTCACTAGAAAATGTAACTCTGAACCAAGGATTTTTGTGGTTAAGTCATGTTTCATAGTCCTTAATTATGTATGCATAAACTGGTGGCAGAGTCATTTGGCCAGTAGGTCTGCTGGTTTATGTCATTGTTGTTGCTATAGTGTTGTTCTGTGGAGACACGACTGTCTCACAGCGCTGTCCAGAGGCCACTTCCACACCAGGTGCTCAGTGCTGCTCTTCCAATTGGTAACTGTAAAGTGTACTGTGAAGTGAGCTCACCTGTATTTAATGATCTTAAGGTACAGTTACTGGCAGAGTTATGACTCTCTTTCTGACAGCTGTCCCTAGTCTGCTCTTGGTTGTTGTAAAGTCTGGGAAAATGGTCCGTGCAGGATGGAGTCAATCTTTGGCATCCGGATTTGCTGTCTTAAGCCCACACTTTACCTTTCACATTTCCAGCAGACATAAAGAAGCTACACTGTGAAAATCAAAACCTGCTGCTTTACTTGCTGACCAACCTCCCCAATCTAACGCATGAAATCACGGCTCACTCTGTCCACACTTCTCTCTTATACAGAAGTGCAGGCCTCACTTCTGCCTTTTATCTTTATGAGTCCACATTAAAACTTTCTGCTGTTTCTTAAGTCCTGAGTCTTGGGTGCATTTTCTAATTCTTTTCTTTTCAATTTCATTGATTCATGTTTTTTGCTTTCTTTCCTTCTGCTTTTGTTTGGTTTACTTCTAGGCTCTGTAACATGCCATTAACTCTTCCTACACTCATCTTATACTTTCTTAAGGTCATAGAAGTTTTTTGAGACAAAAGCAGTTAGTAGGATATCAATCTTTGTCTTCTTAAAATATAATTATAAAAGTGCTCACGCTTTGCATTTTCTAGAACATGGTAAGGCACTGACCACATAGCATGAGTATTTCTATACACTGCTGCAATTACCTGCGGAAGCCTCAATATATTTTTGTTTTCTTTGACTTACACTATTTACAAAATGTTTCTATTAGATTTGTTTTAAAAAGTCGTTGCCTTTACTTTTTTGTGTCTACTGTTAATATCTATTTTTATCGCATCAAGAGTGATAAAAAAAAAAGAGGCCATGAATTTGAAGGAGAGTAAGAATGGGTATGTGCAAGAGTTTGGAGGTGGAAAAGGGAAAAGAGAAATGCTGTTATTAGAACACAATCTCAAAAACAATCAAACAATCAAAAATATCTGAGGATATGGTTGTATTCTATTACCATTTTAGAATAGGTAATTTTTATAATTATCTCTATCTCTTTCCTCCTGGGGATGACAGAATGGTAGATGTTCTGGTCAAATGTCAAAGCATACAAGGAAGGGGAAATGGGACAGAAGTGTTAGAAAGAAGTGTTAACTGAAACATGTCTGTGTCTGTATCATGCACTCCACCACCACAGTCCAGTTCCTTGACAACGTGTAGGATATGCTGTGCTGCCCTTTGCAGATGATTGCCTAATCATGAGAAGAAAAAAAAATAAAAAGGAAAAACTCATTTAACTCTCATCATAGCAACTGGCCACACTTCTGTTACAGTTCTGGGTCACCTCTCTGCCAGGAAAACCCAGCATCTTCTCAGTGGTCATATCCTGTCTCCATTCTCTGCTGTAACATCCAGAGGAGCTAAAAGGGTTAACTTTGGGAAGCTTTATCACATACTCTATGAGGTGTAAAAAAATCAGTTATTTTATTTGCAACACTGGATTTCATTGTCAGAAAAATATATACATCCTTCCTACTACCAAACTTAAGTGACAGAACTTTAAGACTAACTATAGTGATTTTTAAAAAAAATTTAAAGCTTTCTTCATACAAGAGGTAGATTAATAAGAATTTGTCACATTGCTTCAGCTGCATTACAGTGATTGTAAGCACAGTAAAAGCTCACTGAAAACACAATTAGCACTATTGATATCCCCTTGCAACTCCTGTGGTGCTGCTGAATGAATGTGTTCCATACCTTGAGATTGTGAACCACAAATCAAATTTACTGATTTATTTGTAACTGTGAATCTGGGGCCAACCCATCAGATTGTACATGTTGGGGTTGTGCTCCAATTGTCAGCTGGCCTGACTTCCCATCTTGAAGCTGAGATTCTGGGGCTGATGGAACAGAACCTGACTTCACACCTTGAAGCCGAGGCTCTGGGGCTGATGGCACAGAACCCGACTTCACACCTTGAAGCTGAGACACTGGGGCTGATGGCACAGAACCCGACTTCACACCTTGAAGCCGAGACTCTGGGACTGATGGCACAGAACCCGACTTCACACCTTGAAGCTGAGACACTGGGGCTGATGGCACAGAACCCGACTTCACACCTTGAAGCCGAGACTCTGGGACTGATGGCACAGAACCCGACTTCACACCTTGAAGCTGAGACTCTGAGGCTGATGGCACAGAACCAGACTTCACACCTTGAAGCCGAGACTCTGGGGCTGATGGCACAGAACCCGACTTCACACCTTGAAGCCGAGACTCTGGGACTGATGGCACAGAACCAGACTTCACACCTTGAAGCGGAGACACTGGGGCTGATGGCACAGAACCAGACTTCACACCTTGGAGCGGAGACTCTGAGGCTGATGGCACAGAACCAGACTACACCTTGAAGCTGAGAATCTGGGGCTGATGGAACAGAACCCGACTTCACACCTTGAAGCCGAGACTGTGGGGCTGATGGAAAAGAACTTGACTTCACACCTTGAAGCCTAGACACTGGGGCTGATGACACAGAACCCAACTTCACACCTTGAAGCCGAGACTCTGGGACTGATTGCACAGAACGAGACTTCACACTTTGAAGCCGAGGCTCTGGGGCTGATGGCACAGAATGCTACTTCACACCTTGAAGCCGAGGCTCTGGGGCTGATGGCTCAGAACATGACTTCATACTTTGAAGCTGAGACACTGGGGCTGATGGAACAGAACTCGACTTCACACCTTGAAGCTGAGACTTTGGGGCTGATGGAACAGAACCCGACTTCACACCTTGAAGCTGAGACTCTGGGGCTGATGGCATGAAATCCTTATGTTGTGATTGTGGAACGGGGGTTAATTCCTCAGGGTGTACATTCTGCTGATAAAGTTCTGGGGCCAAATTGGTAGATACCATCATTGAGGTCAACAGTCTATGTTTTGCCCTTTCTGGGACTAAATCTGTGGGTATGTCCACAGATTTCATACTTGGCAATTTTGGATCCAGGACTGGGTTCTCATATTTTATATCCTGTGAGTCCCAGGGCGAGTTCACTGAATCCATGAGCTTAGGTTGTGGGATTGTGTGTCCTCCCAAATATCCCATTTCTTGAAGTGGCGGTGTAGCTGGCACTACTTTGGATTCTATAACTGGATGCTGCTGGCTCATTCCTATAGGTGCTGCCCCTTTATCTGGTGCCCCTCCGGTTGTTCTCACATCTTCGTGATTTGATGGTGTCATCTCTAGAGTAGTCTTCATTTCTGGCCAGGTCCTGGAGGCCAACACTGCAGTCTTCATCACTTTGTGACTTTGCCTTGAGCTCACCTCTGAATAGCCCAATTCTTTGCACCATGGGGTGAATTTCAAAGGGTCCATGTTCTGATGAGGTTGTCCTGGAGTAGATGGCTTTGGGGAAAATCTCACAGATGTGGTCACCCTCGAGTGTGATTCTGGGCTGAGTCCCATTAAGTCATAACCTGAAGCAATGGCAGTGGTGTGACCTTTATGCTGGCCTTGGCTGAACATGGCATTTTGGGTGCCAGCTCCATGTTAGGTACTCGTGCCTTTTGTGGCTGTACCCATTTTTCTGGAAGATCTATGACCCTCTGTTCTATACTCTGTTCTGACAGGTGCTTTGGATCCTTTTTCAGTGAATGAAGTGATGAAACACCTGAAGATCTGTATGTATTTTCCTCATCGCTCTGAGGAATGGGTATAGGCAACTGAGTCTTGGGTCTCCTTGTTCAGAGACCCCTGGTACCTCTGCCAGGTCATTGAGCATGTCCCAGGATTTCTTTACAGGCAGAGGTACTAGGTGTTTCCGCAAAGCAGAAACCTTCCAAGATATATGCCCTTCCAGGTCTCCTCTGACAGAAGGAGAGAGCTGGAGTGGAGACCATACTAGGGGTCCCCGGCTCTCATTCAAAATAGAATTTGGCCCATGTAAGGGAGGAAGAACTGACAAATCCTGAAAAAAAAAAACCAACTGATTTTTCAGGATCTGTCATCTTAAAAGTACTCTGAGGTGTGCCTTGGTTCCTGGACATAGAGGGTGTCTTTGGCAGGGAAACAAGTCCACTATTGCTGTGGGATTGCAAAGTTGTTCCTTCAGAAAGGGCAGGGAGATAAGACAGGCTTGAGCTGTTGTTGGAGGATCCAGAGGATGTGCTGTACTCACTATAATGCTTTCCCTTTTTACAGTAGGAGCCAGGTGAGACAGCCTCCTGAGCCACAATTCAGAGACAGAGGAAGAAGACACAATGTGGGACTCATGTAAACTTTGTCCCACAAGTATCACCCTGAAAAACAAGAGAAATGTTTTCATTTTCATAGGAGCCAGTAAAGGAAAATTAGGAAGAAGAAAGGGAATAGTCATTTCAAATCCAAAATATGCTTGGTCTAAGGGAGATGTGATGGGGATAAGGAGTTGCATTCACAAACATCAATTATGTGCATGAAGAATTCCTCCATCAAGAGCAAGATAGACAAGTCAGTCAGTCAAGTGCATGCCACACAACTAGAAAAGCTGAGGTCCATGCCCATAACCCACATGATAATGAAAGGACAGGGTGCCCTGGTGCTGGGGAAACAGAGACGAGTGCATCCATAGGCTCACGAACTGGCCAGCCATAGCCAATCAGTGAATCCAAGTGGGAGACTCTATCTCAGTAAGCAAGGTGGATGGCACCAAAGAAGTGACACACTCATTTTACACACACACACACACACACACACACACACACACACACACACACACACACCTGTGCTTGCCATTAAGCCAGAAGACCTGAGTTTGATCACTAAGACACACATGTTGGAGAAGAGAACTGATTGCCTTGGCTTGCCCTCTGGCTTCCACATGCATGATATGGGACAGATGTGCACACATGCACACACACACAGACACACACACACACACAAAAGAAAAAATATGTGTAATATAAATATACTTTTAATAAACAAACACACAAAACCTCATTGCTGTGGGAGCTGGATAAATGGCTCATCAGTTAAGAGCAATGATTTCTCTTCCAGAGGACCCAAGTTTGATTCCCAACACACACATGTTGGTTCACAAATTTCTGTAACTCCAGTACCAGGAGATACATACAATCTTCTGGATGCTGTGTGCAGCAGGCATGCCTGTGGTACACAGACATACATGCAGGCAAAACATTCATACACATAAAACATAAATACATCTAAAATTTTCTATTATTCAAACTTTTCTCTTTATCTCTCTTTTTTGATTCTGTTTTCTTCTTCCTTCCTTTATTTTAAATCTTTCTCTACCCTCCACCCAGAAACTCTGTTTCCTGACCTTGCATTTTCTAGTTGTCGTAAGATCTGTTCAAGATGCTTGTATATTGCCCATAGTGCATAATCCTGGGTCCACTTGATATGAAATCCTGTAATACTGGACACAGCAAAGAATGCCAATGGAATTGAAGTGATATTAAAGTACCAGTAAGCTAACCCAGTAGAAATAGTTAATCTAGGAAGGAGATAATTGCTCTTATAGTAAATGAAGTACAAATATTTTACTTATAGCATTTACAATTAAGATGGTACCTTCATTCGGGTTTCTATCACTGTGATTAAACACCGTGACCATAAACAACTAGTGGGGAAACGATATGTTTTATCTTACTATTCTCAGATCATATTCCACTGCTGAGGGAAGCCAGAGTAGAAACTCAGGTCAGGATCTGTGAGGCAGGTGCTGATGCAGAAGCCATGGAGGAACTCTTGTTTACTGGCTTGCTTTCATGGCTTGCTCACCCTGCCTTCTTATACCACCTACAACCACCAGTCCAGGGTGGCACCACCCACAGTGAGCCGGACCTTACCATACCAGTCATCAATTAAGAAAACGCACCCTGTCTTGCCCACTGGGCAATCTGGAAGGGGCAGTCGAGGTGCCCTCTTCAACACAACACTGGCTTATATCAGGTTGGCATGAACCAAGCCAGCACAGGCATTTTGACAGGAGGACAGACTGAAGTCAGACTCTGCTTACCCCGTCACTTCGTCACCACTAATAAAATGTAGCCTGGCTTCTTCCACCTGTGAAGCTGGTAATAGGAGTAAAGAAGATGCTATTTAGCATAGTGCCTGCTGATGTCATTCTAAGAGAACCCCCTTCATTTAACAACCATGAGGGCAAAGGTGAAGTTGTGCTTATCATGGAGCCAATTAGTGGCCCAGCACAGCTATCAAGTCTTTTCAAAGTCCATGCTATGCTCTCTCCATCATGTACTGTAAGCGTCCCATTAGAAGCACGGGACTGGGAAGTACATGGCAGTGGGGGACACAGAGATTCTGACACATTTTTCCCTCAAAGATGTCTACCACAAATCTATGCTAGAGGAATACAGGTAACAGACATCCTTCATCAAACTCTTGGGGATTATCTTCATCCATTCTCCTGACCCACTGAATTTCCTTCCCACACTTTGGGCTTTCATAAAAATACATGGACAGAGAAGCATGAGAAAGGGAGGTAAGGGGGGATATGGGCTGTTCGCATGACTTTGGAAGGTGTTAGAAAGATGGTATACTCTCCAGTCACATCCCCTTTCCCCACTTTCTTCCACATGCTGTTAAAGACTAGAATGTTAAAGCAGATCTGCCATCAGCCTTGAGGTAGCAAAACGGGGTAGAACTGTTCTGACCTGTGAGCTTCTGGGTCTGTTGCTTCGAAGCCTAGAGAAACACAGAAAGAAACACTAAGTCAGGTTTACATTCTAGGTTGGAGATTTTATTGACAATACATCTCATCTCATCTATGGATATTCTTATGTCCCACATCAAGTATCAACTCAGTTGTCTTCCCTAGCCATATCATTAGTTACCATCTCATTTATTTATTTGTGAGTGATTTATTAAATATACTAAGATATCAGCAAGATAATATCTGTGACACCATGTCTGATGACTTGAGTTCCATCTCTGGAGCTCACATAGTAAAAGGAGAGAAGCAATTTCCACATGATGTGCTCTCACCTCCCCATGCATGCCATGGCATCTGTGCATACATGCACACACATACATATAAGTTGTTTTTTAAAACTAAGTTCTATATTATTGTGTGGAGTACTAACTCTAAAGTAAATATGAGCCACGTACTCTAGAGACTTGCATTAACAAGGGAAACAGCCACTTAAACAGTGGTCAGTGGGTTAAGGTGCCTGCTGCCAAGCCTTGGCAGCCTACATTGAATTCCTAAGACCTTCAAGGCAGATGGAAAGAACTGACCCTTGCAGGTTGTCCTCTACTTCTACCTGCCCCATGACATGCACACATGTGTGTACACACACACACACACACACACACACACACACTCACGCACGCACGCACGCACGCACGCACGCACGCACGCACACACACACATCACACACACATCATACACAAACACTTTCAGCACACTAGGAGTGCTCTGTGCTTCTTCCCACTTGCCTTTTTTTCTTTCCTCATAGTTAAACAATTTTGATTTTCATCATAAATACTTTTCTTTTATCACTTAGCACATGTGTTATTTTGTGATTTTGAATTTTAAATAATAATCATTTAGTATACATTCCTTCATTCGGTGAAAGTAATGTTTTCAGTGTTATATAATGTTTCTGTTTTTTACTACGTCTTAATTTATCCTTAGCCAATAGACATCATGTGTTATGCTTGAAATAGTGCTTAAATTGCTCAATTTGGGGCTGTTTAAAGAAGAGATAAGACAAAACCTTAAGAGAAAACCTAGGTTTTCTTAATGAATCTTTCGATCCATAAACATGACTCCTCTCTGTTTTATCTTCCTTTTAATACAATAATAGGCTTTTGCATAAATATCTTACACATCTCTTGTGTTATTTATATCTATGCTTGGTCATTTAATATTTCTTTATCTTTATGTTGGGTTGGGGATAGAACCCCACGCTCTTGCACACACTAGGTAAAGCGCTTTACCCTATGTGCTGCTATTTTGGGTGGCATCTTCACAGAAGCTTGGTTCTTTAATTGATTGTCGATGGTGTCAAGAAATACAACTGACTTTTCCCTATGCTGTTGTCACTCAAGTTTGCTTAGCTCATATGTTAATTCCAAGATAAAAATTCTACACCCAAATGTTATCTCCAGATAAAGCTTCATTTTTCCTTTCCAGCCTTAGGACTCTCCTTCCCCCATGTTCTTCTGTCCTGGCTAGGGCCCCTAGTACAGAGAATGAAAGACTCTCCTGCCTCTGTCTCCCAAGTGCTGGGATAAAAGGAATGCACTACCATGCTCAGCCTAAAGCTTCTAAAGTGAATTAAGAGAGAGAGAGAGACATGCTGTCTCAACTCTCCCTTTCCCTCCAGTCATTTCCTCCTATGGCCCAGAGGCTAAGCATTTATACAAACCTACAGGGGTCCAGCATGTGGAGAAGTGAGGTCCAGGATAGAGTGGCTATTACCTACCTTTGTCTTGGGTGCCACCTGCTTCTGGCTCTGGCTCCAAGAAAACAACTCCCAAATTCCACTAACTAACAAAACGAAAATTATAAAGCTGAAACTGGCAGGCAGTGGGATACCCAGCTCCCAAACTAGTACCATTTCTCAAGCCTATTCCTCTCTCAACTGGAGAGATTCTGTCTCCAGGCTGAGATTCCATGACATCACAACTGGCACACAGTCTTTCCTGTGGTTGCCCTCTGTACTGAGATGTCTGATAGCCAAAGATCAGGGAAGAATCCATCCAGGAATCTTCTGGGGCCTAGCTACACAAACTGTTATTAAGGAAGGAGTGATGAGGCAAAGTTTCAAAGGGCATCCAAAATGGCTTGTTCTGACTCCCATTTTCTTTGGAGCCGGCCACTGTCCTAAGTTTGGACTGAGTACACTGCCATAAATTTCACACTGCAGCTTAGCACACAGAGTCATGTAGAATCGGAGAGAGTTAGGACAGCTGAGGTGGGAACCCACATAGACTTCGAGGCGCTTGGTTTTGTAAGACCACGGGTCTCCATGTTCTCTAGTTTCTGTCGCCCTGAGACACATCACTGTGAGTAGTGGCCTTCGAGGAGCACCCTCTCTTAGGACCTACTGTCTCACTGCCGCGTTTATATTTTTTATTTTGGAATAACCAAAAGCTGAAACAATAGTACAGAAAATCCCATTGACCTTTGTTCAAGAATCCTTAACATGGGTATTTTGCCTGCACCTGCGTGCACCCACATACATGCCTGAGAGCCAAAGAGGGCATCAGATCCCCTGGAACTGGAGTTGCAGACAGTTGTAAGCCACTGGGGGGCGCTAGGACAAGGCTCAAGTCCTCTGCAAGAGCAGCCAGTGCTCTTAACCACTGAGACATCTCCCCAGCCCCATTATATAACTCTAGCATACTTGTAAAAACCACGAGACTAACATGGGAGATGGAGGTGGGAGGATCCAGAATTCAAAGTCATCCTTGGCTCCACTGCAAAGCCAAAGCCAGTTTGAGCTAACAAATCCTATGTTAAAAAAAAAAAATCAGTGCCTTTATATTAAGTAAAATCCAGCTGTTATTTGGATTTCGTATTTCTCCACAAATGTTCAGTATCTAATCCATAGTACCATGCTGGTGAACATCAAGCCCAGAGTCCTCTGAGTCCTAGGATTTATAACTTCAAAAAGAAAATAAATAAAGAAATTAAGAAATTAAGAAAAAGAAAAGAAAAAATAGGCCCTAAATTTGAGTGTGTGTGGTGTTCTCTTTATGTTTAGACTGAGATTATGTGTTTGGGGTGGATGGGGATGGGGAACACACAGCAGTGGTACCCGTCCTTCGCATTCCAGCATACCAAGACTGATAGGCTATCAATTTGTGACCCCAGTGCCAAGTACTTTTTAGGCCAGTGCGTGATGCATTTCTCTACCTGGCGTTACCATTTCCCTTTGTTCATACTTTGTTCCTGGAAGCAGTCTGTAGATCTCCTGTTGGGGGTACAGGGGCTAGCGTGACTGAGTCCCCATGTCCTGGAGGAACAATATAACACACATATTATTTGAAGTTCCTGTGCACAAAACATTAGCCTTCCTTTCTCCTCATTCTTTGTTCGATTATATTTACTGCTTTGAATGTGTGCATATTCCTCTTGTGCTTTGTATTACGGCTCCTTATTGTCATTATTCATCTTAGTGCTCCATTTTTTTTCCAGTTTTTTTCTGTGGTAAGTTCTTCTGCCTGCTTGATTTGGATATATGCCATCACTGTGTAGTTTGGGGACCCTATAAAACAGAGCTCATTTTTGGAGTCAGTCACCAGCTGAAAAGAGACCAGTTCTTCCCTCTCCCATGAGGGGAGTGTTTTATAACTAGTTTCTATATGCCACACTAGATTTAATCCATGTTGACAAACCCTGCCTTGAGTTTAAGTGGGACATTGGGCATTTAGCTGTGTGTGTTGAGACCATTTGTGGAATCAGGTTGGTACTTTCATCCCCTACCAGGTTCAAACTCCCTTCTTTGACCTTACACACTCTGTAGAATATTCAAGATCCGTGCTAGCTGGCCTAAGTTGTGAAAATAACAATGGATCATGAGTTCCATTTTTAATATATTAGGTTTCAAACATGTTCAGTATCCAACTGTCTCCTACCCTAAGTCCTCTTGGTTTTGATCCAGCAAATGGATATCAGAGAGATCACTTCCTTGATCTTCTTCAGTCCTGGAGTCTTCAGGGTCAGCTCCCTGTCGTCATTGTGTCATCATCACTGCCTATGCTCTTGATGTTTTCATCCCCTCAGATGTTTGGTTTCTCCAGAGAGTGCTAGTATTGAGAAGCACGCTGTAGCCCGTTTGTCTCTGAGGAATTTTTTAACAGGGAGAAAATCTTGCTGGATAGCCTCCAATTCAATCTCCTACCACATCCTTCCATGTGAAGGGATCAGAGGTGCATGCCTCCACACCTTATTCCATTCTAACAAATTTCTGAACTTCTTTAGCTCTTTTATGTAGGGGACGGGCTATAAGGACAATGTTCTTCCATCTTGTTAGAGCCTAGGTTCCTATTTCTCCAGCAGTCTGCCATTTACCAGAAAACTGCTGACCCTGTCGTAGTTTGGCAGGTAGACACCTGTTGTGGTTTATTGTGGGAGCTGGTCATTTTTAGACCCCCGAGCTACTTTCTTGCTATAAACTAGCTTTTCCAGTAAGACTATTGGTAAGATCAGATTAAAGCAGCTGCCTGTGAGCAGCAGTTCCGGGAACTTTTTCCTGACTAACCAGATTTTCACAACTTCTTTTTCTCTCTGGAATTTCTCTCTTCTGCAATTATAGCAGCTGCAAAGGTAGACACCTTCTGGAACATTCCAGAGTTAGGTATTCATAGCAACCCTTGCTTACACAAATACCCATGCCTCTGTGCCTATGAAAACTTCGTGAAATTTTTCAATAAACGGAGTTTGATCAGAATCCAGACTTGCCCCCTTCTTCGTGTCTTGTGTTCTGTCCCTATACAGGAAAATTCTTCTCCCGAGCATTAGTCGAACCCCGGCGGGTCGGGACATTTTTGAATCTCCTGACAAAGACTTAACTCTCTATTATTCACTCTGTATAACCTCTGTAAGTTTTTAAACAGTTCCAAGTTTTATTTGTCTCATTTTTCCTTTGTTGTCCTAGATTCTCGACCTCCCTTTGTAATATTCCAAGATAGTCCTAACCACTAAAAGTTCCTGTAACTCCATGGGGGAGGTCCTGGGGCATCTCTTTGTTGGCTATTTCTCTGCCACTAGGGGGAGCCAGATCTCAACAGTGAGAGCCTTGGTTGTAGACACCTGAAGACTGGATGGGGATGAATTCGGGTGCCTTTGATATATCAAAACTTATGAGAACTTAAGTCTAAGGCTGTTCAGACACCTTCCTAGTGTTTGTTGGGTCCAACCACCAAAGGGTACCCAGCACTGCCAGACTTCCTTATACTCTTTCTAGCAAATACCAGGGGAGGGTGTAACCAAAGCCCTCTGCTCGCTGGTCTCTGAGTGGATGTGGCACTCATTCTAGTCCCAAGGAGGCTGTCTAACTGGCATTGTCTTTCTCTCACGAATACTATCTGGAACACAGCTTCTCTCTTGCCTGGAATACATGAAGCCCCCAATTTCCTTTTTTCCGGGTACTGAGTTTTATTACTGACTTTTTGGAGGTTAGGTTTCAAAACAAGACATTTAGTTTTATTGCTGAAATCAAAAGACACCACTAAAAGTGAAAACAGTCCAGCCCAGACCTTTTTTTCTTTTTTTTGACAGGGTTTCTCTGTGTAGCTTTGGCTGTCCTGGACTCACTTTTCTGACCCTGCTGGCCTAAAACTCGGAGATCTGCTTGCCTCTGTTTCCCCAAGTGCTGGGTTACAGGAATGTAATATTGTACCCCGCTTCCATTACCCATCCTTAAAAGAGATGTCACAAGTACTTCATGGCTTGCTAACCTCTATGCTATTGGCCAGAGACCACATTAGTTTCTAGGCCTTTTAGCTGTAGAACCACTCTCATAATGCCTGTAAAGGAGTTTCTATGTAGACACATCTTAAGCTTTAGTGTGCACCTGGAAGTGCAATGATTGTTGCCTGGAAACCTTTCCTCAGATTGTACTGTGTTTCAAATAGCTGACAACAAACTGCCTGGCACTGGACTCCCCATGTCCGATCCATGCTCATGAAGTAGATCTGCATCAGCATTTCATTCTTATCTCTTCACCTGGTTCACTTCCTGTGTGACACCTGCTGGGACCCCCTCAATGTACCTGTGTGTGCATGCATGCAGACCAGAGGATATTTCCAAGAAAGATACACCCATGGAGAAAAAAGCCGTTAACTCTACACCCCTTCCTGACTTTGTAAAAATACTTTCTGTGACAGTCTAGGTTTTGGAGCCTCCTATCACGCTCCCACCTGCAACATGGCCAATGCCCTTCAAAAGAGCTTGGAGTTGGCAATGCGGAGGTCCAGCATGTGGTTCTGTGGGATCTTCCCCAGCAGCACGTGGGCTCCATTGCTCACTGTATTCAAAACCCATTTGGTACTTAGCCTACCCTGGAACTACACATCAGGAGTTAGTGGCTGCGAGAGCACCAGGGTAAAGGAGCCATACTATAAAACAGAAAACATGATAGGAAACCAGACACCAAAAAGCAGACCATCTGATGACAACCCTTTCAACTTTATTCTATTCCCGTGAGGGCTGAAGCCTATGCCATAAATCCTCTGTAATTAAGCTCACGACATCAGCATATCAACAGACCAACCAGTGGAACAAAATAGAAAATCCAGAATGTACCCAAAAGTGGTGGTGCACGCCTTTATTCCCAGCACTCAGGAGGCAGGCAAATCTCTGAGTTCAAGGCTAGTTGGTCTATGGAGTGAGTTCCAGGAAAGTCAAAGCTATGCAGAGATACCTTGTCATGAAAAACAAAACAAAACAAAACAAAACAAAAGAAGAGGGGCCTAGAGAGATGGCTCAGAGGTTAGGAGCACTGTCTTCTCTTCCAGAGGTCTTGAGTTCAATTCCTAGCAACCATATGGTGGCTCACAACCGTTGATAATGAGATCTGGTGCCCTCTTCTGGCATGCCGGTGTACATGCAGGCAGAACAGTGTATAAATAATTAGTAAATGGATCTTTAAAAAGAAACTGAAAGTTTAAGGTGTTCAAGAATGACGATAGAGGGATGAAGATGCAGCTGCAGGAGTAGAAATTACAGGGAAGATTGAAAAGTAGGCTCTGCAGAAGATCTAGAAATTGAGTCAAATATCCTGCAACAAGGTGTCGTGTAGCCTGGTAGGTTTCTGGTTAGACTTCCCCTCCTTATAAGAACATGTTCAGCAAGCATGTGGAATTCCTCTCCATGCAGATGAGCATTCCCAGCACCTCCACCTCAGTCAATGATGTGCATTCACCCTGTGAACCCCTACCCACTCCCCAAGGTTTGTTTGTTTATTTTGGGTTTTTGAGACAATGTTTAGCCCTGGCTGTCCTGGAACTCACACTGTAGACTTGGCTGGCCTCAAACTCACAGAGATTTGCTTGCCTCTGCCACAGGAGTGCTAAGATTAAAGATTTGTGCCACCACTGCTTGGCCTCCCCTTGGTTTAAACAGTCCTTATTCACCCCTCAATAAAGAGAGCTATTTCACTGAAAAAAAGACCTCAGAGAAGGCACCACCACCACCAACTAGCCCATCTGCCCCAGCTAAGCTTCGTTCTCTCCAGCCCAGTCCAGCCCAGCCCAGTGCACAACAGTACCTGGATACCCTGAGGGGAGAGACTGAACAGGGGTGCCAAAGGACTGAAATGCCATGTTTAAGAAATGTGCTGTTTACCTAACTCAACCTTTTGTGGTGATTTTCTTGCTGCTTTAATCCTTTCTCCAACCATTCCCAGTTTACCTCCAAATAAATCCCCACTTATCTCCAACTTGACCCTTCTCAGATCTATTTGCTGGAATGCAAAACAACTGTCAAGATCATAAGCCAACAAAAGACCAAACAGTCTAAGAACACACTTGCTGGTCAGACCTGCTTACACAGACATCTGTCCCAGGTGCCCCGTCTGCCAGTTAGGATTTGTGTTGTCCCTTAGCCCCATCTTTTCCAGTTTATCTCCCAAGCCTCTCTCTCAGCTTAACCCCCACACACACTCTGATGTAGATGCAGACTATCTAAGGACACACTGAGTATCTGTGTCATGTACAGGCCAGAGGAACAATACTTACTGACTCCATGGTCAATCCGATTGTTGCCAGGTATTTAGGCACAAATCTCTTCTCACAGAAGTGCTTTATAATACAGCTCTAGGAAGACAAAAATGCACATATTTAGCAATATATACTGGAGAGATGTGGGAAATGAACAATTTCTTCATCAGAGTTTCATTGGTCAACTCAATGAAAAGTAAAGTGTTTTCAAATGCATGTAAATGGATGCTTGAAACTCTAGCCCTTGAGAAGGAGAAACAGAAGCATCAAGAGATCAAGGCCAGCCTCAGCCACATGAGACCCTATCCCAGAAATAAAACAACTCTCCAAAAGACAAAAGGAAAACAAACCTCTGATGTACCTAAAACAAGTATAAAAAGTGAGGATTGGTTTGTTTTGAGAGAGACTTGCTCCTAACTGTCTTTGAATTCACTATGGAGATCAGGCTGGCCTCAGACTCACAGAGAGTGGCATGCCTCTGCCTCCCTAGTACTGGGATTAAAGGTGTGTACCACCAACCAGGTCATGGGTGAAAATTTTAAAGAAAAAATTTCACTTGTTACCTTCATACTAAATGTGGATGTATTTTCAATTTTATTGTCAGTCCCTAAGCTCTTGTCTTCCAGAGACCTGTCCCAGCCTTACACATTCACACCACTAAAACCTCCACATCTAGCCTTGCCTCCAGCCCAGGACCAGATCTACATGTCTAAGCATCTGCCAGATGGACTGTACTCCAATATCCGCCATCATCTCATTCAACATGTCCCAAATGAGCTAATATGACTGTCCAGCTGACATCTGGCTCTGTGCATCTCACCATCATTTTCCCAGGGCAGTGACAAAGAACCAAAATATTAAAGCCATATTTCATTCAGGGCCTAACTCTTCAAGTCTACATTATCATTATCTTTAGTACCAATATCCAAAAACCCAGATGGATGAATAAGATGTATTACATCCATAGAAAGGAATATATTTCTACAATATGAAAAATATGCTGATACATGCCACAATGAGATGAAATAACCAGAATTGGTTAAGTCCCTAGAGGCAGGAAGTGGATAATGGTTTGGGGAAACAGGGCGAGCCTGGTAATTGCCATGTTTTTTTTTTTGTTGTTGTTGTTGTTTTGTTTTGCTTTGGGGGATGATGAAAATGTCCCATAACTGATAACAATAATGGTTTCATAGCTCTGTGCATGACCTGGAAATCAGTGAATTGTATGTTTTAAATAAGTAAACTCCACATGAGCGGTCTTGTTTTAAAATTTCTACTTTCTCTTTAGTTATGTGTATATGTGTATGTCTATGGATATATGCACATGTGTGTGCAGGTGCCGACAGAATACAGAAGAGCATATCAAATCCCCTGGAGCTGAGACACAGACAGCTGTGAGCTGCACAATCTGGTGTTGGTGTAAGGCTGAATGCCGGTCTTCTGCAAGAGTCGCAAGTGCTTTTAATTGCTGAGCTATCTCTTCGGCCCTTATTAAGCCTTTTTCAACTTGAGAGGTTTTTAGTCTTTGGAGGAAGAAAGAGATTATTTCCAGTATTTCTTTTCTTTTAGTCCATCTCCCATTGACTGTGTATATGTATGTGTGTGTGTGTGTATGTGTGTGTGTGTGTGCCCTGTATCAGCTGATAACTTTTGGAAATTTGTTCTCTCTTTCTACCATAAGCTCTGGGGACTGAACTCAGGTCACCCATGCTTACACAATAAGGACTTTTACACCAGCTCATCCCTAACCCCTTCCTATATGGGAAACTTTAGATTTCTCAATGACCCTTGTTTATATTCAATTCAACTACTTGCAGTGACAGTCACTGTATTGCAAAGCCCCATGCCAGTCTTCAAGGTCTCCTAGGATCTGAAATTACCTAATATGCTCATTCATCATTTTCCTCATGTCTCTTTCTACATAATATGTTAACTTTGATAGCATAATTTTAAAAATAGTAAATAAAAGTGGTTAGTTTTATTTAAAATATTAAGCAAATTTCAAAACTGTCTTACATTTATCATCATAGAAAGCCAAAAATTACATAGAAAAGGAATTTCAATTAAGCATGTGGGTGTCATTCTTCAGTGGCCACCCATCTTTCTTTCTGAGATAAAATCTCTCTCGGGACCTGGGGTTTGCTGATTAATCAGGCTACTTGGTCAGTGAGCCCCAAGGATCCTCCTGTCACAGCTTGCCCATCATTGGGATTAAAAGCCTGTGCCACCAGGCTCAGCTTTTTAAAAAAATAGTGTTTTATTAATTTATTCATATTACATCTAAATTGTTAGCCCATCCCTTGTATCCTCCCATTCCTCCCTCCTTCCTGCTTCCCCCCTACTCCCCTCCCCTATGTCTGTGACTGAGGGGGCCCTCCCCCCTATATGCTCTTAAGGTATCAAGTCTCTTCTTGGTAACTTGCTATCCTGCCTCTGAGTGCCACCATGCCTCCCTATCCAGGAGATGTGGTCAGAGATGGGGCACCAGAGTTTGTGTGAAAGTCAGATCTCCTTCTCCACTCAATGGTGGAGAATGTCTGGTCCATTGGCTAGTCTGGGTCAGGGTTCCAAGTTTACTGCCTATATTTTCCTTGGCTGGTGCCATAGTTTGAGGAGGACCCCAGGACCCAGATCCGCCTGTCATAAAGTTCCTCTTGTAGGTTTCCAGGACCCTCGGGATCCTTCTATTTCCTCATTCTCTCAGGCTTCTCTCACCTAAAGTCTCAATAGGATGTCCTCTCCTCTGACCCACTTTCCTGGTAAGTAAAGTTTTTCATGGTGCCTGCCCTTTGGGCTAGTGTCTTGATATAAATGAGTATATACCATTTAACTCTTTTTACTTCTGGGTGAACTCAGGCTCAGCTTTTTGCAGGGGTTCTGGGAATAGAGCTGTTTTCTATAGCACCAGCTGAGCTATATTTCCATGTCTCTTTGCTGTTTAAAACAGAGTTGGAACATAGTCAACAAATGTTAATTTTCATCAAAAGCTCTGTTAACACATACACTAAGGTACATAAAAGTACAGGACCATGCTACATATTAAAACACTAATAAATATTTACTGAGATCTGCTAAGTGCATGGCACTGGTTAGCAGGCCTTCTGCACTTGGGAGAATAGAAGTCCGCGCTTCTAATCCCTTCCCTGTCAATGTTACCTGAACTTGGAGATTCTTAACCAACAGCTTCCACTTGTTAAAAGAAGAAAACAAGAAAGAATAGGCATCTAAATTCATCTAGGAAAAGCCTCAAGTCACTGCTTCCTTTCCCTTCCCATATGAGGGGAAGTTTAATAGTTAACATGCAGCAGAAAGAACACATGGAAAGGTACTATTTAAAAAAAAAAAGACAAGAAAAATAGGCTTCTCTAAGAAAATGGACATGACATTAACAGAAATTTAAAACAAAAACAACATAGGATCCAGGGCAGCCAGTACAAGTCCCCTTACAACCCACCAGGTTACTATGCTCTAGTGATGGAAATACAGACTTCCAGGCTATACCCAGCAACATTTTTCTGAATCTAACACTCCATGGGCATCCCCTTAAACAGTGCAGCTAGGAGGCAACACTCTCCTCCCCTGCAGGTTCTGGATCCCTGTCAGGGGAAGCAGATTTGGTATCCAAGCTAACCATCCTTCATTGGGACCCAAGCTTCCTTACTACTTTCAAAATACAATCAAAGGTCAGAGGCCTCCATCACCCTCACTCTGCCAGGGCTGCTGATTCCAGTGTCCTTATGCACCTAGCCAGCCTGTCCCTCAGATCTGCAAGCCCAATAGCAGAACCACAGCGCTCCTCACCACTCTGGCTCTGCGGCTCGCCCTGCCCACCGCTGCCTGGCCAGGGACTGATGTGGGCAGTTGAGAAGCCTTGGGCTGTTGGGAAACCGTTGGCAGTTGGGATTCCTCAAGTGGAATCTGGAGATGACAATGCACACTGATGTCATTACAGGGGCCAGGAGGACTGAGCCTTAGGGTCCTGATGGTCAGGTGTAACCTGGGTGCCTGCAGGAGTTTGGGGTGTTTTTGACAGGCCCCAGCGTTGGTCTGCACTTAGTGTACTAAGTGTACTAGAGTCTCTGTTCTAGGGAGTTTCTGAATCTGAGTATAAGGACCAGTCATGCCAAAACTGTAAGCAAACCATGGCCTTTGATGGAATCTTTCCCGGTGGGTGCCTCTGCTGCCCCACATCAATACAGTGACCACTCAGTTTCTGCAGAGGGCTGATCCCAGGATCAGAGTACATTCTGCAGATGTTCCAGACACATAAAGATGATGTCCAGCCAAATGCTTTAATTCTGGCAGAGGCAAGCAGTTCTCAGAGTTCAAGGCCAGGTGGGGATATATTGTGCAGTCCTGTTTCAAATCAATATATAAAAACTGTATAATCTTTACGTAACATATGCACACCCTCTGCCTATCTTAAAGTCACCTCTCTGTTACTTACACTGTCTTAGGGTATCTATTGCTGTGAAGAAACACCATGACCAAAGCAACCAGAGGAAAGAGTTTAACTTGGCTTATGCTTCCATATCACTGTTCACCATCAAAAGAAATTAGGACAGGAACTCAAGCAAAACAGGAACCTGGAGGCAGGAGCTGATGCAGAAGCCATGAAAAGTGCTACTTAGCGGCTTCCTCATGGCTTGCTCAGCCTACTTTCATAGAGAACACAGGGGCAGCCCTACCCACTATGGGCTGAGCCCTCCCCTATCAATCACTAATTGAGAAAATGCCTTACAGGCTTGCTTACAATCTGATCTTATGGAGGCCTTTATTCCTCCTCAAGACAGGGTCTCCCTGTGTAGCTGTGCCTGTCCTGGACTCACTTTGTAGATCAGGCTGGCCTTGAACTTACAGTGATCTGCCTGCCTCTGCCTCCCAAGGGTTGGGATTAAAGGCATGTGTTATGATGCCTGGCTTTTTTTTTGTTGTTTGTTTGTTTTGTTTTAAGATTTCTGCCTCAGATGACTTTAGTGAGTATCAAGTTAACATAAAACTAGCTATCAGATTTTGCTGTTATCTTCATTTTCTTAATTGTAGGGGGAGATTGGTCTAGATTAGAGATTAAACATTCAAGTGTCTTGAAACTAAAAGGGGGATCAGGAGAAGGGAGGCAGAGATCTTTATGGAGGAGGAGGAAGAGGTGATGACTTACAAGTGATAAGTAGAATGCGCATTGTCTTGGGAAAGGAAAGAAAGCAGGTAGCAAGGGGTGGGGCCACAGGGGGGAACAGTGGGACAGCAACCACGGAGTATAAAGTTTGATTTTATGTGTGTTTGGAAACATTCTGGTGAAACCAATTATTTTTGTTAACCTAAAAATTTATTATTTTTTAATGAAAATAAAAGTCAAATGCCCTCCATAGGATTCTCTTGAAACAGCACCCCTGGTACAAAGGTCACAGGATGCTCCCCTTGCTTTTTTGGTTCAAGTTTCAAACTCATGGCATTTGCATCTTGAGCCTGTATATCCCCAAACAAACCCACAGTTTTCAAGTCTTGAATCCTTGAACCTGGAGTCAACTTCATAGATTTTATATCTATGGCCTGGGAAGTTCTTGGGAATACCACTTTAGATTTTTTTTTCCTCTCTAGACATTGTCCTGGGGTTAAGGTCACAGATTCCCAATCTTCTAACTTTTGCCTTGAAGGTAGAAACTCAGGTTTTATGTCTTCTGACCTGGAGCATGGAGGCAGCTCCTCAAGTTTCCTATCACGTGCTTGCATCCCTAGTTTTGACAGCGTAGGCTGGACATGTCCCAGCTTTGACCTTGACCTTAACTGCATGGATTTCACAGCTCCCAAATGTGGCCCTGATGTTATCTCCACAGCTGTCAGCTCTTCATGCTTTGAGACCTTCTCCACAGCTTTTATATATCCCAAATGCTGTCCTTGGATCAATTCAGAAGATCCTATACCTTGGGCCTGTGGTCTCTTCTGATCAACTCAGAATGATCTGTGTGTTCTAAGTATATTCCAGAAGTCAATCTCATTGATTCTGCATTTGCTATCTGTGTCCTTGATTCCCTGTAACATGTTTTATACCTTGAAACTGAGACTCTTGTACTATCAACTCTGGCTTCATCCCTTGCCTCTCTGGCTATGTGGTCAACTCAAAAAAATTTATACATTCTAATGGTGGCCCTGCATTTAGCTCTGAAGTTTTCACATGAGGTTGAGTTCTTGGTACATCTTGGTACACTCCCAGGATTGTTCTAGTCTCTGACACAATGTCAAGAGCCATTGATTTGTGGAAGTTCAGTAGGCATGAGATCTCTGGAAAGGATCAGGAATTTTGCAAGGTCTGTGCCGTGATGCACCCCAAAAGTGCTTCCAACCTCTGACAAACCCATCAATTGTGCACTGCTGCATGTCTCTAAAATCTGGCATTAAAGCCAGGCATCATGGCACATGCCTTTAGTCCCAACATTCAGGGAAGCAGAGGCAGGTAGATCTCTGTGAGTCTAAGGCCAGCCTAGTCTACAAAGCGAGTCCAGGATAGCCAAGGCTACCTTCAAGGCCAGTCTGGTCTACAAAGTTAGTCCAAGAAATGCAAAGTTACAGAGAGAAATCCTGTCTCAAAAAAACCAAAAAGGAAAACTTTCTGGAGTTGGTGTGAAATGTCACCTTCTGGGTATTGAGCAGCTCAGATTGAGCAAACTTCCTACAGGAACTTCTTGAGTATTTACTATTGTTCAGGTGACTTAATGCCCAACTCTGGAATTCCTGATTTGATTCAAATCATTTTAAAGGCCCAGATGTCTCATTAGGGGATGACTTTGAAGCCGACTTGTGCCCTCAGATAAGACTTCATTCCAGATGGCACCATGACTCCTGGTATTCACAGTAAATATAGACAAGTTAGTTTAAACTTCCCATGAATCCAAGATATAATGGGGCTACCTAGAAATGTCTAAATTAGACATGAACCTTAATGTCTAAATATACAAACTTTTCTCTTATAGTTCCTTATACCTTGTCAATTTGTGGCATCATATATAGTCATTTTAAATTTACTCTGTGTCTTAGAATGAAAGACAGATAAACTTGTCATGAATTCATTATGAACTAATATAGCTGGAAAATGTTTAGCTGTGTCAGTCCTTTGAAAATCATATATCCTTGTAAGTTTTAGATGCTGTTAACCTTTAGGCCTCGTCAATCTTCGTCACTCTGAACTTACTATGAACTTATGTAATGGATACATAGATAAGAAATGTTTACTTTTAAAACATATATTTTAGAATTCATCTTTTTTTAAATTAATTGCCCCTTTTTGGACTGTAAGGTAATTAATTCCCTTTTCTCAGAAATATAAATACAGTTACCAACAATAATCGGTGTTGAAATTAGGAAGTTTAACTTCATCCAGTTGAAGTTAAGATACTAACTTTATCCATGTTTTCTCTTGAATGTATGTGTATATGGGTGGGTCATTTTTCTATCTTTCTCTTGTTTCTTATCTCCCTGTAGATTTGCAAATAGGTTATCAGACTCAGGGCTTTACCATTAGCCTTCTAGGGCTGTCAGGCCCAAGTTTACACTAGCTTACTGGAGGTCACTGCAAAGAGACCAATCTAGGTATCAAAGAGCCTCCTTTTAAGACCCCTGTGAGGTTTCTGGCTAGAAGCTGCTTTTACAGCCTCAGCTGTAGAAAAAATTGTAGTCAGTTTAAGTTTTCCTCCTTGGCCACAGTACAGCCAGTCTCTAGAGAAGGAACCCTGGGTTTCTTTCCCTCTTTCTTCTTTCAATCCTGAGCAGTTGCCTGAGCCATCAGATAGGCAACCTGCTAGCATTCTGCTTCAGTCTGCCTACCTGTGATGTCACTGCTTACCTGCCATGGGGGCATGGCCCTACCCAGGACCATATAAAAGAATAAACTCTCCTCATGGTCTCTTCTTACTTTTCCTCTCTCTTTTTCCTCTCTACTACTTTTCCTCTCTCTACTTCTTCTCTGTTCTTACTCTTCCTCTCTCTGTCTCTGTCTCTGTCTCTTTCTGGGGTAACCCTTTCTCCCTTTCCTTCTTCCCCCATGTTCATCTACTAAACCCCTCTACAACATAGTATTTGTTGCCTGGCATCTTATTACCTTACTATCTAATTATTAAATATAACATTGGTGCCCATGACTCAGTTACTAAACTGGAGGTCCATTCTATTGTCTTCACAATGGAAGCCCATCTCCCTTTACTGTCCATAACAAATTTCTGAGTACTCTCTTATTTCCTGGCTGTCTCATACTAACCTAGCCACTTACCCCAGGCCACTTGTGGAGAAGTCTTTCTGACCAGCTTTCAAGACTACCACTGAGGTAAACAGATACTCTCTTGGTTTGCCCCCGCCCCCCAAAAGCCCTAAACTTGGCCCCTAGAGCAGCCAGGCACTAGGCTTCCTGTCCTTCCTGCCTGCACATGGGGAAGGTCTTAGATCTAAGCCCAGCCAGGTCAAAAAAAATGCTGCAGCACTGCTACATTGCATGGTTCATTTGAGGCTGGTGGGAAAAGAGATTGTACCCCATAGGGTGGGCTTGGGGCAACCAGATGGTGCCTGCTACCACCAATCCCCACTTCATGAACAACTTGTGCAACCGTGCTGTTCCAGAGTGACCCCAAACCATTTCTGGGGTGCTTGAGGACTGTCTGTTCTCTTCCATTAAAGAAATTATTACACATGGTCTGTCCACGTGACCGCTAGCTTCCTGCCACAGCCCTAGCCCCTCCCCCTTCTCACCACAGATATGCCAGAGATTCACTGAAGATGCTCATGCACAGCCCCTGAGCACAGCCTGGCAAAGGTGCACTAAGGAAGGCTAGGGGCAGGGTCAATCACCTGCACACAGTGACTGGCTCCAAGCCTCTGGACCTCAGACAGGGCAGCTTTGCTTTCTCTAAGACTATATTTTCCAACTCTTTAATAAAGATTGTTTATTGGGTATATGATTGTTTCTGGGGTGTGATGTTTAGATTATTTAAAACTTAAACTGTAAATTTCCTTTTATATTAAAAAAACATTTTATTGTACCCTGGTTCTAAATGTTTCTTATTTCAGAGTTATAGAAAGTCTATTCAAATTAACAAGATAAATGCTGTTCCTCCTGTCATCAGCTAACCTGGATTCAACTACAGGCTTCCTGGCTAATGGGTTTGATAAGGTTTTTATAATGTTCTACTGTATTCACATTCATTTATTTACAATGTTAAAATTTAAATCACTGCCTTAAACCGTGGTTAGCCTAAAATTCTACATGTAGGGTTATGGATCATACAAAACTGTTCTGCTCCCTTTGGACTGTACTTTTGTTTTTAATGTTCCAACTTAACAGAGATAAAACCTAAAGTCTTAGTCTTTAAGTATTAAGATAAGCTATACTCAGAGTTTGCCTATTTAAATATTCTTAAGATAAACGAAACTGCCATCTCATTGCCTTCTTAATTAAAAGGCTAAGGATGTTTCCTGATCCCCCATTATAGGAACTGGTAAAATCTTTAAAACCCAAGAGGAGCCTTCCCAACTGGTTCAGTTACAGCCAACTATACTCCAGGCCCCTCAGGAAAATTATAGGTCTACAATGCCCCTTCCCGCTGGGGTCCAGCCTGAGTCAGCTCTGCCAGGGACTTGTTTCAGAGGCAGCCAAAAGGAGACAGCTGCAAACAGAATGAGACACTGGTCCCAAAGCCTAGCCTGTTGGCAAATTTGTCCTATGGATGTCACTGCTCTCACACAGGCTTGTTCTCTGTGCCAAGCCACTGCAAGTTCAAGCAGCACAAGAGCTTTACACACTTCTAGCCTTGAAGCTCCTTGACCTGGTGGAGTACAAATGGCTCTTAGATTCAGCAGCCTTGCCAAACAGGGAGGGTAATGCTACAGATCTGTTTTAAACTCATACTCAGGCTAAGTAGTCACATGGCCAGCTTCTATCATGGGAGACTTCAGGCACCTTCCCAGCCCTCTTTATATGCAGGAGACCAAACTTTAACTGTCAGGTCTGGATACAGTCTACCTTGTTACCATTCTTTTAGCTAAAGGGCAGTGACTCCTTACAGCAATCTCATCTATGTTTTAGAGCTTCCAGAAAGACATTTTATGAATGTTAGAAGGTCTATGAATGTGTTTTAAGTTGGTAAATGTGAGTTATGGAGGTCAACATGTCTAAAAGATGCTTTATTTCTTCCTGTTGCTATGCTATTGCTGTATTAACTGTTCAGAGGGTTGACACTGATCAATGGAGCTCTAATTCCTTAATCTAATTATGGTAAAACTTTCCACTATACCATCCTATCATAGTTTCAAGATTTTAAATTCCCTTTTGTTTGTCTCTTTCTTTTTCTAAATTTTTTAAAATGTATTTTATTAATTTATTCATATTACATCTCAGTTGTTTTCCCATCCCTGTATCCTCCCATTCCTCCCTCCCTCCCATTTTCCCCTTACTCCCCTCCCCTATGACTGTGACTGAGGGGGATTACCTCCTCCATATATGCTCATAGGGTATCAAGTTTCTTCTTGGTAGCCTGCTATACTTCCTCTGAGTGCCACCAGGCCTCCCCATCCAGGGGACATGGTCAAATATGAGGCACCAGAGTTCGTGTGAAAGTCAGACCTCACTCTCCCCTCAACTGTGGAGAATGGCCTGTCCATTGGCTAGATCTGGGTAGGGGTGTTTGTCTCTTTCTTAAAGTGTCTCTCATGGTACTATTCACACTTTAACACAAACTTCTTTTCCCAGGCTTCTGCTGTGCTGTATGTCTACTGCCTTTTCCTACACTGTGTACATGTCTAACAATGTGTATTTCACTGCAGATTTCAAACAGTGATTATGCTAAATTTATCTCCCTTTATGAACTTAGAAGGATTCTTGTAGCTACAGAAACTCCACCTCTCAGGTCAAATGAAATCCAGATAAGCACTGTCAGTCAAAAGCTAAGTTTCTCACCAATGTCTATCTCTGAGGGTGGCATTCCTCCCCCTCTTCACGGGTTTTGGGACTCCCCTTTCCCTAACTACCCAATTGCCACCTTTCTGTACCCAACACCAGCTGAATTATTCCTTCCTCATCACGTAAATGCTTCACTTTGTCCAAGAGACTGTTGACACCTCTCTGGTTCATTGGGAGTGGAGGTACCCAACCTCTTCACTGACCTTCAACTAGGACACTTTCCACTGGGTGAGAACAGGCTCAGTTGCACCCCCAGGCTGCCACTGCTGCCGCTTGGCCTCAGAAAAATTCCTAATGCACTAGGTAGATGACTGTGCCCCAGGCCAGCTCAGCCAGGGAGCTGTGCTCTTTGGTCCCTGTCCAGTACTGATGAGTCACTGGAACAGTCTGTGCACCTGTTCTTTTGGTCACTACCCATTTTGAGGGCTGGCATAACAGATTATTGACCTCATGTCCCCATGGGAAATGTCCAGTTGTCCGTTCCTCCTGACATGCATTTGGGATGTCTTTTAGAGAATCTCAAAACCCTATGCCCACACTAAGGGCTTCTATGCTTACATGCCTCTGCAACCAAACTTGGACAGATCTAAAACTTAACTGTTTTAATTATTGCCAGCAATTGGGTAAAAATGAAAGGACATTCCCAGTTCCATCTTCAAGCCTTTCCTAGGGTAAAGTGAAAGAAAGCTCCCTAAATCCAGACCTTTTTTTGTTAATTTATTCTTATTACATCTCAGTGGTTATCCCATCCCTTGTATCCCCCCATTCCTCCCTCCCTCCCATTTTCCCCTTACTCCCCTCCCCTATGACTCTGACTGAGGGGGACTTCCTCCTCCTTTATATGCTCATAGAGTATCAAGTCTCTTCTTGGTAGCCTGTTATCCTTCCTCTGAGTGCCACCAGGTCTCCCTCTCTAGGGGACTTGGTCAAATATGAGGCACCAGAGTTCCTGTGAAAGTCATACCCCACTCTCCACTCAACTGTGGAGAATGTCCTGCCCATTGGCTAGATCTGGGTAGGGGTTTGAAGTTTACGGCCTGTATTGTCCTTGGCTGGTGCCTTAGTTTGAGTGGGACCCCTAGGCCTAAATCTGCCTATCATAATGTTCTACTTGTAGGTTTCTAGGACCCTCTGGATCCTTCTACTTTGCTATTCTCCCATGCTTCTCTCATCCAGAGTCCCAATACAATGTCCTCCCCTCTGTTCCAGTTTCATGGTAAGTGAAGACTTTCATTGGACATGCCCCTTGAGCTAGTATGCACATTAAGTGAGTACATACCATTTGTCTTTTTCTGCTTCTGGGTTAACTCACTCCTTATGATCATTTCTAGCTCAATCCATTTGTCCACAAATTTTGGGAATTCCTTGTTTTTAATAGCTGAGTAGTATTTCATGTTGTAAATGTACCACAGTTTCTTTATCCATTCTTCTACTGAGGGACACTTAGGCTGTTTCCATGATCTGGCTATTATGAATAAGGCTGCTATAACATGGTTGAGCAAATTTTCTTGTTGTGTGCTGGAGCATCTTCTGGGTATATTCCAAGGAGTGGAATAGCTGGGTCTTAAGGAAGCCCTATTCCCATTTTTCTGAGATAGCACCAGACAGATTTCCAAAGTGGCTGTACTAGTTTGCATTCCCACCAGCAATGAAGGAGTTTTCCTCTCTCTCCACATCCTGGCCAGCATGTGGTGCCTCTTGAATTTTTGATCTTAGCCATTCTGATGGGTGTAAGATGGAGTCTCAGAGTTGTTTTGATTTGCATTTCCCTAATGACTAAGGAGGTTGAGCATTTCTTTAAGTGTTTCTCAGCCATTTGATATTCCTCTGTTGAGAATTATCTGTTTAGTTCTGAGCCCCATTTCTCAATTGGGTTATTTGGTTTGGTGCTGTTTAATTTCTTGAGTTCTTTATATATTTTGGATATTAGACCTTTGTCAGATATAGGGTTGGTGAAGATCTTTTCTCAGTCTGTAGGCTGTTGTTTTGTTCTCTTGACAGTGTCTCCTGCCTTACAGAAGCTTCTCAGCCTCATGAGGTCCCATTTATTAATTGTTGACCTTAAGGTCTGGGCTGTTGGTGTTCTGTTCAGGAAGTTGTCTCCTGTGCCAATGTGTTCCAGGCTCTTCCCCAATTTTTCTTCTAAGTGACTTAGTGTCTCTGGTTTTATGTTGAGGTCTTTGATCCACTTAGATTTGAGTTTTGTACAAGGTAACAAATATGGATCCAGTTTCAATTTTTTACACATAGACATCCAGTTAGACCAGCACCATTTGTTGAAGATGCTATCCTTTTTCCATCGAATGGATTTGGCTTCTTTGTCAAAAATCAAGTGACTATATGTGTGTAGATTCATATCTGGGTCTTCAATTCAATTCCACTGATAAACCAGCCTGTTGCTGTGCCAGTATTATGCTGTTTTAATTACTGCTGATTTATAGTACAGCCCGAGATCAGGTGTGGAGATTCCTCTGGATGATCTTTTATTGTTTTAGCTATTCTGGGTTTTTTGTTTTTCCATTTGAAGTTCAGAATTGAACTTTCAATGTTTTTTTAAAAATTGTGTAGGTATTTTGATGGAGCTCCCTATATCCAGACCTTTTCTTTGCTCTCCCAAAATTTTCATGAATTGTCAACATTGCCTCAAGCCAAGGGTTTCAAATGTGCACCTAACTTTGTTTTCTGCGTGTGTGTGTGTGTGTGTGTGTGTGTGTGTGTGTGTGTGTGTGTGTTGTATGAATGTTGAGGCAAGAGCCCCTTTAGAGACCATGTTTATATGGAGGAGATGTAACGTGTATGAGCAGGTGTGTGAAAACATATACCCATGCATGCATGTGCATGGAACAGAGGATATGAGATGCTTTTTCTGCTTGTTTGTTTGTTTGTTTGTTTGTTTGTTTGTGGAGGTTGGTTTTTGGGTTTGTTGTTGCTATTGTTGTTTTGGGGTTTGTTTTTGTTTTTATTTTTATTTTTCTGAGACAGGCTCTCTCACTGAACTGGACTGTTTGAGCTAGGAAGCCTGGCTACACAGCAGGCTCCCAGGATCTGCCTTTTTCTGCCACAAGGAACGGCCATGCCCAACTCTTAGGTGGACTTCAGATCCTCGGGCTTCACAGAGATCCAAGTTCTCTCACCTCCTGAGTTGTCTCCCTAGGGCCCACCTGGATTTCCAACATAGGCTTGGCTAGCAGCCTGCCACTGAGAGTTAGGCCGGGTGGCCAGAGAGCCCCAGGGACTCCTGTCTCCGTCTCTCTAGTAGCAGAACTGCAAATGTTCACCCCCATGTCCAGCCTTTATGCTGCAATCAACAGATCCTCATGTTTGCAAGGCAAGCACTTTGTCCCCAGCCCAGCTGTGTGCTTCTTTTCATGGCATCTTACAACTGAAGCATTGCCAGGCAAAGGTGGAGACTTCCCTGACCTCTCTGAAGTGTTTAACCAGGCAGGGCTGGGGACTGCCTCAGTCAGCTCCGCTGATAACACCTGAGCCTCAGCTTTTCTGCAGTCACTGTCACAGTCAATAAGTGTTCCTCCCTTGCTACGGACCACCGAGGGGGCTTCTAGCTGTGGAGAACAAGGGTCCTAGGATATCAGGTGGGGACAGATTCGGCACGACAGACAGACATAAACACAAGGGAGGTTCAGTGTTGCTGCCAAAATCTTGACTTGAGCTCAGTGGTTTATACAGTCATGACAGGAACTTCGGCTAGCTACAAACCACAGTTTAAGAGATACAGATCAGGTTACAAAGTGCAAAGTACAGCAATAATCAGAAACTAAAAGTACAACAAGGTCCTCTGGCTATGCATAAGAGCCAGAGACAGACTGCGGTTAATCACCTCAGAAGGTGGCATGAGCTTTTCTTAGAATTCGCAGTCAGCCAGGCGAAGCTGGCTCCTTTCTCAGGCATGTTATTATGCCTTTTACCCATGAGAGAAGTGCAAGTCTGCATGTCTGCAGCCCATACTTAGATAAAGTTGTTATATTCCTTTACACATCTTAACATTTCTCGTAGTCCCATACATTGTAAACCAAAACAATTCCACGAGGTGCCATACTTTACTACCACCTTGGTGAGTTGTGTAATTATGTCATTTTTCTCTGCTGCAGTTAAAGTGCACCATGCAGGTCTGGCCCTCAAGATTCTTTCCCAGGGATTCAGGTCCTAATATCTTATCCTTTTACCATCCTTAGTAACCCATCATGTTAAATCCTCATCTACACTCCTATATATGGTAATGGACGGTAGGGAGTGGTTCTTAGAGCATATGGTTCTCTGTATTTGGGTCTCTTCTACCATTTCCCTTCAATCCAGTCATAAGTTGTCCCATTTTCTGTTTTCCTGGTAACGCCTGGGACTGCTTCATTCTCCTTGCTATCCTCACATTCCTGGATATGCCTTCTCTTTCTAGAATTCTATTGCCTATACTCCAGCTGTTGCCATTTGTCAAGTGTCTCCTGCACAGTCTCATTTTCTTTCTGTATCAACTGCACAAACACCTTCACCCCCAAGGTGTAATTTCATTTACAGTCATGTTTCTGGTAATGTTTAATATGAGACATTCAGTTTTCTGTGGAACTACTTCATCCACGGCCACCATTGGTTCATTTCCCAATGGGCTCACATCAGGTTTCTCAGTTACTGAGATGTTCAGAGGGTAAGAACGACCTTGCCCTGGAGGTGAACTTAATAAGAATGCGTGAGTGATTATAGAACAAGGAAGGAGGAAAAGCAGAAGTAGGCCAATAGCCAGGCTCTGTACACCCAGGACTCGGGATGCTCACCTCAACAAATCCCTGGGCTTCTGCCAGGGACCCTCGAGAATCTGGTTGCCCATCACCTGATCAATGTCTGAGCATCCTCTGAGCCGATAAGGTCGCATGTCACACAGACTCTAGCGGAATGGGTGTGGCACTCCCTGTCCCCTCAATTTCAAGTCTGTGGCCTGGGTTACAGGAGATTGTCACAGTGAGCTTGAAGACCCACAAACACCGCACGTGTATGTGTAGCATATGTGTGTTTTGTTCTATCCCTCGCCACTTGGAGAGTGTCTTTATGGCGAGCCTCCTGACTCTGCTGTTCACCCACCACAGGGCTGTCACAGGCAGTACACAGTCACTTCTAGGTTATATATCTTTCTGGGACTTTGAACTCTGGTCCTTATGTTTTAAAAAGTGCTCTTAGCGGTTATGTAGCTCTTAGCTAGAACTAGCCCAAACATATTTCTTTTTAGATGAACACTTTGAGAACAAGTTGCTGACACTATGACTTACTGTATATTGAGGATGATCTTGTCTTCTGATCCCTCTGCCTCCACTCATAGGAGCTGGGCTTGCAGACAGCTCTAGGGATCAAGCCCAGGGTTCATGCATCCTGTCAAGCGCTGAACCCACTGAACTACAGTCCAGCCTAAGAATTTTGATTTCCTGTTGTTCACTGTTACTATACAGAAATACAATTTATTTTATGTTGACAAGGTACACTGTTAAACCCGCTCTTTCTAGTAGACATTTTTCTTAGAATGTCTACATAAATCATTACATGAACTTTGTGGATTTTTCTTCTTTCCAATCTGCATACCTGTTCTTTTTCTTGCTTTTAACACTGACTATGAACTCCAGCACAATGCTTACAGAAGTGACAATAGACCAACCAGGCCGGGTCCTAAAATGGTAGGGAAAGTGTTTTTCTTTAAGCTTGAGGTCCACAGATCTGCTCATAAATGCCCCCTCAGATGATCAAGCCATACCTTCTATTGTGCTCCTCATAGAAAGTTTTTAAAAATTTATTTACATTGATTTTAGAAATAAGTGTCTTGGTAGTCCTGCATTCATTCCTTGGACAATTTCTACTTTGTCATGATGCATGAATACTTGTTTCTTTTTGGGTTTGCTTTTTGTTTTTGTTTTTCCAGACAAGGTTTCTCTGTGTGGTCCTGGCTGTCCTGGACTCACTTTGTAGAGCAGGCTGGCCTCAAGCCCACAGAGATCTGCCTGCCTCTGCTGGAATTAAAGGTGTGTGCCACCACATCCGGCTTTGTATATGTGTTTCTATGTTTATATTCCACTTGCTTATGCTAGACTCAGATTGCGGGATTCTATTCCTGGAAGCCCAATTGAGAGTCAGAGTCCAGAGTCGATGCAAAAGCAAAGGAATTTTATTGAGCTCACCGACCAGGGTCCACCAAGCTCTGAGGAGAGGGAAGACCCCATTCTGCAAGAGTCAGATTAATATACCATATTCAGATGCAGAACTTCGCAACAATGGTTAACAAGTGACAGGGTAACAAGAGGTGACCTTTTAGGTAAATGGGGGTCTGAGGTAGTAAGTTCTAAGTAGGGTGAGAGAGGGGCAGTAAATTCTGGGGGCAGGGTTGAGATGGGGGTTAATGGAGAATTTTTAAATTGTCCTTCTCAGTTTACTGTTGCTTTGTTTGCCCTTGTTATCAGCCTGTAATTCTTAGCTTGCTTTGCTCAGCTAACAATGCTATTGTTATGATGGCTAAGCCCAGGCCACCTGGAGTCTTACACTTAAAACTGAATACTTTTGTGACCTAATTCATGTGGACATCGTTCTGTCTGTTGTCATTGTTCTTGTAATATCTTACCCTGATTTGGCATCATGGCAATGCTGACCTCGGATCACAACAGAGAAATTTCCCCTTGGCTGTTCCACATGTGCAGTGTGTCACAGAAGCTTTATTACTTACATAAATTTTGCAAGAATTCTGCAGTGAGGATATCTGGTGTTCTTGGTGGAAAATCCCCAATGTTAGATACAGGAAGAGTGTACCTGTACAGTCTCTGAGGAAACAGAGCATGACAAGGGAAAGGAAGGGAAATCAAGGCATGAAAACCTTTATTGCATAAAGAATGCTTCCAGCACCCGGATTCACCAGTTTGCTCAGCTTTTGCAGTAGTAAAAGAAGCACTGCAGTCGGGTGTGGTGGGGCACATCTTTAATCCCAGCAAAGGCTGGCCAATCACCCTGAGTTCGAGGCCAAGCCTGGTCTACATACGAAGCAAGTCCAGGACAGCCAAGGCTACACAGAGAAGCCTTGTCCCCCCAAAATAAATGAACAAACAAAACAAAAGAAATGCGAGTGGTATCAATAGAATGTTTGTAACGACCAGTACAATATTTCTTTTTTTTTCTTTATTGAGGGTTATTTGTATCATGAAGTATGTTATTGCAATTCAATTCATACATAGAGTGTAATAATCAAATTGAGATAGTAAATATTTCCATCTCTTTGATCATTAATCATGCCATACTGGAATTTTCATGTTTTCTAGTCATTTTTAATATATCAGACTGTGTGAGAGGAGATTTTTTTTTTTGTTATTTGTTGTTTTGGGCCTTGGGGATTTGTTTGTTGGTTGGTTGGTTGGTAGTGGTGGGGTTTTATTTGGTTTTTTGAGACAGGGTTTCTCTGTGTAGCTCTGGCTGTCCTAGACTTGTTTTGTAGACCAGGCTGGCCTCGAACTCACAGAGATCTGCCTGCCTCTGCTTCCCCAGTGCTGGGATTAAAGGCGTGTGCTGCCACACCAGCTATTGTTTTGTTTTTGAGATACAATCTCACTAATTAGGCCTGCCTGGTTTAGAATGGGACTCTCTTTGTGGACCAGGCTGGCCTTGAACTTGCAGTGATCCTCCTGCCTCAACCTCTATAGTGCTGGAGTTATAGGTATAAGCTAACATGCCCAGTTTTGTGTTTTCACAATACACCCTTTAGCTCACAGTTACTCTGGTCTCAGACCCACTGGAGTCATGCTGCTATGCTGGGAAACCACAGACTCCTGAGAATGTCTTTCTCTCCACTGCATCCTTCAGAAAGAATGGACTTAGCAAAACACCTATGAGCTCAGAAAAAGAGGGATAGGAAAGGGGAGGAGAAGGGAGGAGAAGCCAGGGCAGAGGAGGGGATGTGCTGGGGATGGTCTGATGTATTCTGGTGCTAATTACTGCTTGCTGTCTCTATGACCCACCTTTTGCTTAATAAAAAGCCATCCCACCTGGAGAGAGAGGGAGGGGGGAATTCTGGGAAGAAGAAAAAGAAGAGGAAGGAAAAAGACCCTAGGAGGAAAGGAAGGCTGCCATGGGTTAGATGGAGGAGAAACATGTGGCAGGCATGGATGGAGATTCGACACAGATGGAGAACTTTAAAAGAATTTGGGATTATGGATGGGAGGTGGCTTGATAGAAGTTATTTAGAAACAGATGGCATGGGATTCGGGCAGGTATCACATACCTGCCCCACAATGGGAAGTAGTTTAGAGGATTAATGTCTTCCCTGCCCCAAGTTAACTAAGGCTATTTTAAAATATAACAAGTGTGTCTTAATTTAATACTAGCCGGGCATATTGGGAATACGAATAATACAGATAATTTTTTAAAAAATAGGCATGCACACCTACATCTACATGGCTCCTTGGCAAATGTCGTATTGCCCTGTTGGCTGTGTTGACACGGTGCAGTGGCTTTCTCCTGAACTCACTGTTTCCTCTCCTCCTCTACTGTCCTTGTTCTGAGAGATCTGCCTTCTCCCTAGAAATCCACATTATTCTATAAAAACTACAGCGAGGTTTTCTTCATTTCTCTTCTTTAAATCCACACTAAGTAAGCTTGGCATGGGGGTACACACCTGCAAAACGAGTGAAGACTCAGGAGGCAGAGACAGAAGGACCACAAGCCCAGGCTAGCCTCAACTACATAGCAAGATTCAGACCAGCTGTGGGCTGCATAGTAAGACTGTCACTCATAAACCACACCCCAAACCATTTTATAAACCTGCCACTCTTAGTCCACATGGGTTCTGCTTAACCCCTTTTTAGACAGGTCTCACTATGTAGTCCTGGCTGGCCGTGAAGTTACTATGGAAACCAGGCTAGCCCTAAGATTGTAGTTTCTGCCTCTGCCTAATGATTCAATCCTAGGATTAAATCCCTTCACCACCATGTCTGGCTTTGTCTCTTTTCTTACTGGCCATCACTGTGCCACACACATAGCTCACTGGATGTTTCAGCTGAGACAGGAACAACTGCACATCGGGGCTCTCTGCAGAGGTTACAACAGCCATAAGATCATCACGAGCTGTGAAAACTAGGCCCAAGGAATCAGTATTGGTTATGGGGGGGGGTGACACTGGAAAATGTCCCAGACAGCAGAATGTCCAGAGTGAAACTGCAATCCCACTTGAACTTGTTTTAAACATTAGTTACTGAGCACATGACTAGTGTCACACTGGAGGCGCTGACGATCAGACTTTGGTAGGTTAGTCATTTGGTTGGCTCCTCTGTGACCTTCTCCAACACAGACCCTGGGAAGTGGAAACACAGCTGCTTCTCCCTGCATTTGGTTTGAAACTAGCATCCGAATGGCACTCATCACTCCTTGCATGCATTTTTGATGAAGACATGGCTAATTTTAGGATTAAGAGGGGAACATACAAAATGAACCTGGGTCATCTTGTTCCAGAAAGCAAGCAAGCAAAAACAAAATGATGGAGATAGCATGAGAGACACACACAGGGGACAGCTGAGAAGAACTCAATTGCCAATGCTGGGATGAACAGGTGACAGAGTAAACAATATTAGGTAACAGCCCAGAGAATGAGTTCATGCTGATACAAGTGACTCAATAAGTGGGTGGGAGGGGCAATCTTGAATGCAGAACTCCAATTTATGTCAATACCATATATTCTCGAGGAGCTAAGGTGTAATTCAGAATGAAATTCTACCCACTTCAGAGCAGGGTGTCTGGCTAGGCACATAGCTCAGTTGGTAGAGTGGCTGTCTATTATGTGTGAAGCCATAGGTTCAGTCCCTGGCACCACCACCTAAACCTGGTGTGGTGAGACATGTCTGCAAACCCAGGACACAGAATGTAGAGGGAGGAGGATGGGGAGTTCAGGGGCATTGCTACTTAAAGAGCCTTTGCAGCCAGACTGAGCTACGAAACCCCGCTTGGTGGGAAGGGTAGAGGATTGGTTCCTTAGCAATTATAGAGTATACCATGCAAAGAGGAAAATGACTTGAGAGAAGCCACTCGGCAACATGGTCAAGGGTACTAACACAACAAACATCCTTGCTCTGATGTGACAATGTAGAGACAAATTCTACAGCCAGGCACAGAGCTTGCTACACACCTCTAATCCAACACTGGCAAGGCTGAGGCTAGCCTGGGTTACACAGTGAGAACCTATCCATCCTAACTGATGCAGTCTGCAAAGTAACTGACCTCTGAGCTGTCATCAAAAACACTGACACAAATACAGAAAGAAAAAAAAAACTTTCATAACCTTTAGGTGTGGAAACATGACTGTAGACTGCCATTATGCATGGGATGCTTGGACAGAAAAGGGACCTTGAGCATAAATTAATAAGATCCATCTAAAGTATGACATTTTGTTAATATTATGCCATTATTTCCTCAGTTATGCTAAGTGTGCCACATCTGGATGTTGACAAAGCTAGACTGGAGTGCCTTTGCTCCTTTTCTGGACTCTGAAGCGATTCCAAAATTAAAGTGATTGGTTTGGTTCTAGAACCGAGGCTTGAACCTACAACCTCCGAAGTACCAGGCCGGTTCTCTACCTGCTCACACAGTGTGCTGTCATCCTCTCAGTGGCTGAGGCTCCATCTTGGTTACTCCATTTCCTTTCTTACTGATGATTTATGTTAGTCCACCAAACTTAGTGACCCAGTGAGTCTGGCTGAACCCAATTAGTGATGTATGGTCATTAGATGTCCCATGGTGTGACACAGCTAGTATCTCAGGACTCACTAGTATCTCAGGAACTTCCTATGGAAAGGTATATCCTTCCTGCTTGTGTTTGCCAGGGCCCACCTCCATGATCTCTGACCCTGTACTATGATTCTCCCTGCAGGGATGGCCAAGGACCCCAAATGTGCATCTTCCTACACCTCCAACACCACTGTGTCCATGAGGTCACTAGGTCCCAGAAGAAGCTCTGTTCTCACCCAGCTTGGATCTACTTGTACAGATCCTGCCTGTTATAGCCATATTCAGAGTTGGCATCACTCCATACCCCCAGGACATGGAAAGAAGGGGCACGCTTAGGTGTGAAATGTATCCTTTACCAAATTAAAAGACTTACAAAGCACTATGTTTCCTTATTTATAACTGGGATGTGAGATACTAGAATGTGTGCTTCTACCTGATCCACTCCTTGTCACTATTAAACTCTTATGAAGTGGATAGTCGCCTTATCTTTGTGGAGTTCATCTCCTACCCTCTGGTGTGCATTATTTTGTGAAGACCTCCAGAATGGTGGTTGCTTTTCTGGCACCGTCTAATCAGTACACCACTGGTGCATTAGACTGTGACACCCTGAGATATGCCCAAGTCTCTCAGATTACATCATAAAGACATGGGAGTGTCAATACAGCTCAGAGATAAGGCAGGCGTGGGTTTGCTCACAGAGTGTGCATATGAGCAACTTTCCTCTTTCCTGATGAGTGAAAACAAAGTTTGCTAAGTTGGCAGCTGGACTACTGTGTGTTCTAGTTTCCATCAACTGAACACAAATAAGAGTCATCTGGGAAGACAGACTGTGAAAATGTTCCAACCAGACTCTCCTGTAGGCAACCTATGGTGGAGTTTTATTAACCGATGACTGGTGTGAGTGGGCTCACTCACTGTGAGCTGTACCACCCCTACCCCAGTGGCCCTGGGAGCGCAAGCCACCATGAGCAAGGGGGCAGGGAGCCCTCCTCTGTGGCTTCTGTATCAGCTCCTGGCTCCAGGTTCTTGGCTGGCGTTCTTGTCCTGACTCCCTAGATGGTGGGCTATAAGCTGTAAGATAAAACAATCCTTTTCCTCTGTAGTGAGAATTTTTGGTTTCTTTAAAAACACAAAACTGTTATGGGAATATATCTTTGTTTTATTCCCAGGAGGGGAACGGGGCTGCTTCAGATTGTCCATAGCAGCTGACTATGATTTGCTGCCAAGTGGGAAACGGATAGTCCTACCTAGATGTGTTGTCTACAAACCACAATAATGAGTGAGATGGGAAGATGTCTCCAAAGGTTTAATAGTCACACTTATTTCTATCTTGGGGTAACAAATAGCCATACAATCAGGTTAAGTTGCACTTAACAGGAAGAAATACAGGCCTGGTCCTATAGATCTAGCCATTGTAGATGAAGCAATGGCCCCGAAAGAACCTACTACAGCCACTTCACTAAACCAGTATGATTTCTAGCTGCATTCTAACCATTTATCCTTATATCCACAGGTAAGTCAGTGTAGCTACAACCCACTATCAGAGAAGTTTCCTTTCATAGCAGTCAAAGACCATTACAGAAAGCCACAGCTTCAAATGCAGAGAACAAGAGATTGTGAGGTTCCTAACCCCAAATGACACATCTACAACAAAGGCTCTGGGAGCATCACAAAAGAGGGAGACAGGTGTGGAACAACTGTAAGAGCTAATGGACCAGGGTGGCTAATGCAAGACAGTTTCTTCTGGGCTGGAAAGATGGCTCAGTGGTTAAGGGCACTGTCTGCTCTTCCGTTGGTTCTGAGTTCAATTCCCAGCAACCACATGGTGGCTCACATCCATCTATAATGAGATCTGGTGCCATCTTCTAGCCTGCAGGCCTAATGCAGGCAGAGCATTGTATACATAATAAATAAATAAATCTTTAAAAAAACAAAAGAAAGTCTCCATGAAATCTCAACAATATGGCTACCTAAAGAACAGCTGAAAAGTAACAACACCATTTACCACGCCAACATGGTTGGAAGAAATCTCATAAGGCTCCCGTGATTATTTGAATGAAAATGGCCCTCACAGGCTCACATATTTGAATACTTGGTACCAGCTGATGGAACTGTTAGGGAAGGATTAGGAGGTGTGGCCTAACTGAAGGAAGCTGTGCCACTGGGGAGCAGGCTCTGAGGTTTCAAAAGCCCACAACATTCCTAGTTAGTCCTCTCTGCTTCCTGACTGCCCCACAAGACAGGAGCTCTCAGCTAACTGCTCCAGTGCATTTCTGGCTACCTACTACTATGTTCCCCACTTTCATAGTCCCGAGTGCTAACCTCTGAAAACTTAAGCCCGAAATAAACACTTTCTTTTATAGGTTGCCTTAGCCATAGTGTCTAAGCACAGCAATATAAAAATAATTAAGACAGCCTAATCCCTGAATGAATTCAATAGTAGGCTATGAAGTCACATGTGGCCCACTCTATACACATATACATATGGTCAACATTAAATGAACTCAACAAATGGTATTTATAAATGTATATGTGAATATATGTAATAATATTAGTGAATAAAACACCATAAATTCTAGAAGTAGTAAGGAGGAGGCAGGAAAGGAGTGAGAGGGAAGAGGAGGAGGAAAATTATATAAATTTTTATAAGAAACTACTATGTAATTACTCATTTAGGAAGAAGGAAAATATGTAAATTCTCATATATGAAATTCTTAAAAAATAATTTTTTAAAAAGCAATCTTTACAGCTCTATTCACAGCCACTTGTACCAGAACATTTTTGTTTTTCTAACTTGACAGGTTTGACATGGCTCAGTGGCAGAGAGCTTGCCTAGATAGTTTGATCCCTAACACCACACACACAAATAAAAACAATTACAATAACTTGAGATAATCAAGCAACTTTAAAAACAATATTTTGGTTGACATTCGTCCTTAATTGTTATGCTTTTTGGTTGTTGTTGTTGTTGTTGTTTTTCTTTGAGGTCTTATACTTGATGCAAGTTGCAAAGAATAACCCTTACCACATTCAGACTAGAGTAGCTAAGAGAAATGTTGAGATATTTTGAGAAACAAACAATTAATCAGGAGAAATAGTATCAACTATATAATAAAAGACTCGAGCCTTTTAACTTTGTTTCATTACATTAAATAAGAAAAAAAGTGTATGTGTGGGAGTATGAGGTATCTAGGTATGCAGTCTTCCTAAAATATTGAAAATAAAAAAGCCTTTAAATGTAAGAAAAATAAATAAAAACAAGAAACCGGCAGAAATGTGTTTATGGCCACTTCAGAAATTGCTGGAAATTTTGTCCAACTCTTCAGCCAAGATTCATTTAAAATGAGACTCAGGTCAGCAACCCAAACAGATGCTGTCTGCATCTCAGCAGCTGGTTGCAGATTCTGCCTCCCTTGATGCTGCCTGTTCCTTTCCTCTTCAGCAAGCACGTTTTCAGCTCCATCCCAGTCATGATCTCATCCAGGCGAATCTCCTTCCCTGGGTCCTTCTGCCAATCATCAATAGACTCTCCAGCCAACAGTTATGGTGTTCCAGATTCCCTCGGTAATGAAAAGTGAAATGTATGGGCAGATGGCCAGGAGGGTGACTAGAAGGGCGGTCATGTGATACAGCACAGGAAATGATCTCTGGAGAATCCAGTGACAGGCTTATTGGTATGCAAGTACCGTTCTTACAGTCTTTCTAAAGGGTTAAGAGTTTCCCAACAAAGTGGTGAGGAAAGGCCCACCAACAGGGAGAATCTGCTGTCATAAGTTGTCTTAATATTGGGCTCAGTAAATCCTAGGTCAGGTAACTTCGGACTAGAGGCTTAGTCCTAGTTAAATCAGCCATGGCCATGGTGACCGTTAGACACTTGATAAAGAAGGGGAACTTTTTTGGGGGGCTGTGAACAAGACAGACAATGTGGCACATGCCTCTTTACTGGGTTTCTAGGACTAAGGAAGTAACAAACATTGGAACTAGGTGTTGCTGCTGTCCTATCATATTGGCCATGAGAACTCTGTTTATATACGCAAACTTGAGGAGCCCATGGGAAGGAGAGGCTAAGTAGTTCCTTCTGCCCTGAAATGGCTATCCGTTCAGACCTTCCTTCCACACAAAACTCTCCCTGAAAGAATGTCTCCCAGTGCCTGTCCCACAGATTGCTTCCATCTGCCAGTAGCCAGCCTAGATTTAAAGACTCGGGTAAGAGACAGACTGAGAAGCCAGCAAGACCAGAAGGAGGAGAGAGAGCGGGGAGGGGGGTGCCGGGGGGGAGGTGTGGAGAAACCTGCAAGATAAAACAATTTCCATCCTCTGACAAAATATAGATGGTGAATTCAGAAGTTTTCCACCATAATAAACAAGAAAAAGAAGTGGAAGAAGTGGACATGTAACTTTATGGCCTGTGAAACTGAATCACCCCTCATGTTTTTTTTTTTTTACCTGTTGGTGGACAAAGAGGAACTTCCTCATCTCAGGCAAGCGTTGGCCTCTGGGAGGCCAGGACTGAGCCTGGCTGATTAGAATCCAGAGGCCTTGGTTTCCAAGCCAGACTTTATATATCTGAGCTTCGTCCACAGGAAGCTGCCAGCACTGTGAATTACAGTGCTTCATGAGCTGGGAACTGCATCTCTTGCACTGTCATGAAACTGAGAGAGAGAGAAGCAAGGCCACCATGTTAAGTCAGCAGCTTGACAGGGAGAAAGATGGTGTTTATCAGCTGGATGCAGGAGACAGCTGTGGAGCACCAAGGTGAGGCCCCAGATGACTGTGAAGGGCCTAAATTTGCCTTCCTTCTCCTCTGACTTGTCAAGCTCTCTTTGGTAATCCAACCTATCAAGGAAAACTGAGATGGAGAATTCATTTTTTATTCTCTTCCTCTCCTTGATAGAAGAAACATGAGATAGGGATATGTTGAGCAGGAGAGTGGAGGCCTTGACAGAGTCTGAGATTAGAATTTCAAGCTCTTAGTCTCCCAGGTACTGTATTTCCTAAATTTATTATTATTTACTTATTTATCAAGTGAGTGAGTGTGTGTGTGTGTGTGTGTGTGTGTGTATCATCAAGCAACTGGCCTTTGAAGATGCCAACAAATACCATCAAGATGCCTTGTGACCACATAAAAGCAAGAGTGTTAACGATTATTTAAAAATTTGCTGGGACATTGACTCCACACATATCATGGGACAAGTACTTGCTTCCGCTGTACAAGGGAAACCATGTTCGGCCTAAGCCCTGTTTCCAATGTGGACAAGAAGGGCATTTCAAGCGAGAATGTACCCAAAGCTGTCAAGGCACTAGAGTGCCTCTCACAGGGCCAGGAAACCCAGGTTGTGCCCTTGATGTGATCATGGACATCATTGGGCAAATGAGTGCTACTCTAAAATGGACAAGCAAGGTAGATCTTTACAGGGAAACAGGTCTCAGGGTCTGCTCTGGGCCCCAATACATCGGGTGTACAGAGCCTTGCAGACACCCGCACACACACATGCACATTTTATCCCACAAAGAAACCCCTTTCTATCAGAGACCTCATCAGAGGCACAGCAGAGAGTGCAGGACTGGACCTCTGTACCTCCTCCAGAGTCATACTGACTCCACAGATGGGTTCCCCTAGCCGTAGGTACAGGGGTCAATGGCCCCCTACCTATAGGGACAATTGGCTTACCGCTGGGTCTCAGTAATGCTCTCATGAGAGGCCTCAAGGTCATACCAGGAGTCATTGATCCTGATACAACGGGAGAAATAAAACTAATGATGGAAACCAAACCACTAAGGGTGTCCTTGTTATACCTCAGGATTCCCGAGTGGCTCAACTTGTCCTGTTGCATCAATTTGAAACTTCCAACCCCTTCTTAAAAGACACAAGAGAAGGACAAGGATTTGGTTCCACTGGACCTGCAGCCTTTTGGGTGGCTGCCATGAATAGTCGCCCCAAGATGATACTCACAATCAACAGCAAAGAGTTTAAAGGATTTTGGATACTGGAGCTGATACCACTGTATTTTCACATAACTTTTGTCCTAAGGCTTGGCCATTGCAACAAAGTGATACTCATCTGCAGGGTATTAGGATGGCTACTGGTCCCCTTCGAAGCATACAGCTCATAACTTGGAGAGATCCTGAAGGGCGTACAGGAGTTTTTCAGCCCTATGTTTTACATCATATTCCTGTTAATTTATGGGGAAGAGATATTCTGGAGCGAATGGGAGCTGTTTTAACTACACCCCCAGTACAAAAGAAGTTACAACAACAGGGATACTGCCCTGGCCAAGGCCTGGGAAAGCATCTTCAGGGTAATGCTCAACCCATAACTGATTTAGCCCAGGAGACTCGTTGTCCCTATGATAGAATGGGGTTAGGAAATTTTCCACAGGGGCCATTGTAACGTAGCCTCGTATTCCTCCTATTCCTATCACATGGAGAAATGATGACCCTGTTTGGGTAGAACAATGGCCCCTTTCTAAAGAAAAGGTGGAGGCTGCTAATGTCTTGGCCCAAGAACAACTAGCTGCTGGCCATACTATACCTTCTACATCAACGTAGAATACTCCTATTTTTGTTATTTAAAAAAAGTCTGGTAAATGGAGCCTGTTTCAAGACCTCCATGCAGTCAATCTCTCCGTGATAATAATGAGGGCTACTCAACCTGGATTGCCTCTTCCAGTTGTCATTCCAAAGGACTGGCATATGATCGTGACTGACCTCAAGGATTGCTTTTTTACCGTCCCTTTGCATCCTAAGGATTCTCATAGGTTTGCTTTTAGTGTCCCATCCATAAACTTTAAGGAGCTTTATAAGAGGTACCAATGGGCAGTCTTACCTCAGGGTATGGCCAATAGTCCCACCATGTGTCAAATGTACGTTTCTGCTGCCATCAAACCAGTTAGAAAGCTGTATCCCAAAATATATCTCATTCATTACATAGATGATATCTTGATAGCGACCCAACAGGAATCTGAAGCCTTAGATGCCTTACCAGCCTTACAAGGAGTATTAAAACAAGCCATGTTACAAATAGCCCCAGAGAAAATTCAACAACAATAACCTTATCAATATTTAGGCCATCAACTTCTTCAAAATGGCATCAAGCCACAAAAGATTGCCTTGCATTTAGATTCTTTGAGAACCTTAAATGATTTTCAAAAGCTCTTAGGAGACATCAGTTGGATCCAGCCTAGCCTAGGAATCTCCTCTGATCAGTTGAAGCCTCTTTTTGATATCCTGCAGGGTAATCCAGATCCCTCCTCTGCCCGAATATTAACACCTGAGTGACGTGCATGTATCCAGATAGTGTAAGAGGCATTGACCAAAGCATATGTTAATTATGTAGATTACAACCAACCATTACAGTTACTAATTTTTTTGTACAACCCATGCCCCCACAGGGATGTTTTGGCAAATTGAGCCCATCTTATGGGTTCATTCACAAGCGTCACCTGCAAAAATAGTTATGTCATATCCACAGGCTATGGTGTCACTTCTTTTCAAAGCTTGTAAAATAAGAATGCAAACCTTTGGTAAAAACCCAGATCATATTATTACACCCCTTTCTGCAGCACAATTATTATGGATACAAAACAATAATGATGATTGGACCATATTTTTGTCCTCTGTTTCTAGTTAATTTGATAATCACTATCCTCCTAATAAGTTGAGTGACATTTTAAAGTTACATCCTGTGATTTTTCATAAAATAATAATTCCTGAGGCCAGAGTGGTGTATACTGATGGAACCTCTAAAGGTATTGCCTTCATAGTATCAGAGTCTGTAAGCAAGTCCGTAACTGTACCCACTTGGTCTGGGCAATTAGCTGAATTATAGGCTGTTATATTAGCTTTACAACTTTTTCCTGATCAGCCGCTTAATATTTTTTCTGATAGTAAGTATGTAACTCAAATTTTAGCCCCTGTAAAGACTTGTCCACATATTTCACCAGTCTCTGCTTTTGGAACTACAGATTTGATATTGAATCTCACCCATCTTCATTGGGCATTTGCGAGCCCACTCTTCCTTACCTGGACCCTTAGCTGAAGAAAATCACAGGGCAGACCAGTTAACTCAAACGCCCATGCTTTGTTTTCAAACAACTGGTGTATGGATCGAGCTCGCCAACTTCATGCCAAGTTTCATCTTAATGCTCAATCCTTGTGAAACCATACTGCAGTAACTAGAAATCAAGCCATCCAAATAGTAAAGGATTGATAATCATGTGCTGAATTCCTTCCTACTTTACATTCTGGAATCAATCCTAAGGGACTCATGCCTAATCACATTTGTCAAATGGATGTTACTCATGTTCCTAGTTTTGGTAGATTACAGTTTGTACATGTTTCCATTGATACATATTCTGGACTCCTTTTTGCATCTGCCCATTCAGGAGAAAAATTTAAGGATTTCAAGGCACATTTATTGCTGGCCTTCTCATACATGGGGACTCCCAAACAATTAAAAACTGATAATAGACCAGCCTACACTAGCGCAGGGCTTGTATCCTTTTTCTCTTCCTACGATATTTTGCATAAGACTGGTATTCCCCATAATCCGCAGAGTCAAGCTATTATAGAACTGGCACACCTCACACTTAAAGCTTATTTATATAAGGCTAAGAAGGGAGAATATAGTGGAAAGACTACCCCACATTCACAATTAGCCTATAGATTATATATTTAAAAACTTTTAACTATTGATGCTTCTGATGCAGATAGGCATTAAAGACCTCCTACAAGACATAAAGAAATGGTGAAGTGAAAGGATCTGTCCACTGGTGTACAGAAGGGTCTGGATCCTCTTTAGTGTGGGCCCGAGGATCTGCTTGTGTTTTCCCACAGAAAAATGAGGTACCCATTTGGGTTCCTGGGTGCTGTATGTGTCCTGTCTCTCATCCATCTACCCACCAGCCTTCAGGAGACAGTATGGGCACTAGTGAAGAATCCACAGATCTTGATGCTGGCTATGGTGGCACATACCAGTAGGATTTGCTGAAGGAGGCAGAGGCAGGAGCATGACGAAGGCCTGGAGTACTTCCATTTCCAGTGGAGCATACAGGAAAGAGTGGCTTGATCCTCTTTCGAGAGAAGAGAGACTTTGATATCACTGCCACCATTATTGGATCCATCATTTTAGCTGCCACCGCTGCGACAGCTGCTAGAATTGCCATCTCCCAGAATTTAGACTTTGGAAAAACTTTTTTGAGGAGGTGGCCAATGCCCTATCTACTCAGAATTCATTGAATTTCATGATTCAATTGACTATTCAGAATTTTAATCAGCAGACAGCCTTATTGCAAGAACAAATTGATATTTTGTGGGATGTTCATATGCTTATTTGTTATCCTATGTATCATCATGCTTGCGTTATCCTAGCTAAGGTGACCAATGCTTCTACATGAAAAAAGAACAGGCCCTTCAACAGTTCTACACCAACAGGTCCTTGCTTCCCTGTCATTGGATAATTCCACTGCTCCAAAATTGGTTTAGCTTGATAAATGAGTATCCAGTGACTGCTAAGACCATAGAGGCTCCTGCCAACCTAAGACAGAGTGACTGTGTTTTGAGATGGGTAAGGCAGAGAGCTAGTGTCCTGGCAACCTAAGACAGGAGCTCATTTAATTTATATGAAGGTAGGACCTGTTGGTAACTGTTAGGCTTGGGCCCCCTGGGGCCATGCCCTGGCCGGGATGCAATTGTTATTCTGTCCTGGCAGCTTCCTGTTGTGAACATTGTGCCTCGCTGAGATGACCACAAGTTCCTGTTTTGTACCCTGGTTACCTTAGTTACATTCCTCTTGTCCTGGGCACTTCCCATCTACATCATCTTGAATTTTTCCACCTGCCTCTGTACTGTATAAAAGGCCTTGGCCCCTCCTCATTAAACAGCATTCTCTTAGAATGGATGACCCGTTGTCTGCAGCATTGTTCAATCTGTAGTCCCTCGCTCGATACGTCGGGGTAATTGCAGCGCGGGTGCTGCAGGAAAAGACAGACAGGAAGTGTAAGATAAGAAAGGAAGACCTAAGAAAATAGAAACATGGTGATGAGAAAACACATGGCTCCTGGGGAGAAAGTTAAATTCAGAACAGAGAACTGAGTCTGTCAAATAAAGTCTCATTTGCCTCAGTAAAAAATGAAAAGGAACCATTATCTCACAAATTTAAAAGGGAAATTTTGGTGTTTGGTGTGTGTGTAGTATTGTGTATGTGTGGTATGTGGGTATGTGCAGTGTGAGGTGGGATGGTATGGTATGGGGTATGGTGTATGGGTGTGTACAACGTGTGATATAGTATATGAGTAGATGCAGTATGTGTGGCATAGAGTGTGTTGTATGTGTATCGTATATGTGTTGTGTGTGCCCTCCTTCTATGCATGCCTACAAGGTTTGAGAGCCATCAGGGACACACTCTTTAAAAGCAATACTTTTTCTCAATCAGCCAATAGACTGCCTGAAACCACTCATTACTGTGACATACTGGAGATGAAACACATTCTACATTGTACTTATGATAGAAACAAGTGTGCCTCCTGTCCTAACTCATACCTTGATCTAAGCCTCAGCCCAGGCCGTGGTCACTGGCTGGGGTTTGAGATGCTCAGAGGGGTCTTCTCAGGAATGGATGAGCCCTTGAAAGCTCAGTAGAGTAAATTATTAGTACCTTTTAATAAATGAGGGTGTTATTAGAACTGCATTCTCCCAGTAATTGGGGAGCTAAATCAGGCTGATGGCACAGTAAATATGGCAAGGAGACACCATGAAGCCAGGCTTCTGAAGTTCTCTGGCTCATCAGGTTGCGCTTGCACACTGCTGAGAAGACAGCCTTCCAAGCTCACTGCTCTAAAAGCTATTTAGTCAGATCATCCTGGGGCACTAACAAAGGGACCCTGGGAAGACATCAGGCAGCCTGAACATCTGGTGATAAGAGCTGCCACCATCACATTCCACAGAGAGGAGCTGCTGAGGCTTGACTCTGTCACCCCGGGCTTGCCAGTCACTGGAAAACTGACAAAGGAGTGAAAAGTCAAAGGCAAAACTTCATTTTCATTTGAGCATTAGGATCGCAAATGGAAAAAAAAACTAGGAGAGTTTTTATTAGGGATGCTGGACTTTGAGGAGCATGGAACTGTGGGCTACTTTAGTCTCCTTTCCAGGTTACTTGTGGTACAAGTAAAATTCAAGATGATCTACGATGTAAAGTGTGGAGAACAGCTCCAGGACTTCTGGTTATCAGGTGGCCTTGATGCTGTAGGTGCATGAAGGGAGGAAGAAGCACACTTGGACACCAGACAGGATCTTCCATTGAATGCAGGACCAGCAGGTGGGATGGAAGGGGTCAGAGGAAATTCAGTATGGAAGACAGCATCCCACAGGCCTCTTGACTTGGGAGGTTGTAGAGAACCCATGGAGAAGAAGGGAGGTGACAGAGCTGAAACAATTAGCAGAATTTTTCTTAAAAAGCCACGGCACAGAAAAGCCTCCCAGAGGCTCAAAGATAAAAGGGATTGTCTTCACCCAGGCTGCTCATTCTGCAAGCATCAAAGCTAAGTTAAGGACAACTTGTACAATACAACAAGCATCTGTAATGATGCCCGGTGATAACGACAGAATGCACAACAGATCAATCACCCTACTTCTGTGACAGAGGTACTGTTGTCAAAACTAGACAGGAGTAAACTTTCAACAGATTTTAAAGGGTTTCAGTAGCTCATACAAAGGTGCCCAGTTGCTATGTGACTAGCCCATGATGACTTCAGCATCTACATCTCCACCTTTATACCTTGTGCCCCAAAGAGGGGCAGATGCCCACCACCCATACTTGATGCTCCTTTGGGCCAGAATGAACCATCTCATTTCTCACAAGGAACATCACACACAAAGCTGGTAACCAGTACAGAACCTGTCAATTTGATGGTTTCTGGAAACCACCTAGACAGCTGGGGGGCATGGTGATTTGTTTATACTGGTGACAGAATCATCACATGTCTGAGACTTGTTGTAGTTCACAGTGAAGAACCTTAGTACACCCTAGATCCCAGACATTTGACAGGAAGCAAGGTCTTGCAGTCTCACAGGCAGGGAGATATTTCCCTGGAAAACATTTCCTGGATGCATGGCTATAAAAACGCTTGGGTTAAGGAAGACCTTGAAAAGACATTTAGCCATTGCCCTTGCTCCAGGCAATATGATATTTAAAGTATCCTAGAAAAGTGATTTATTTTCTCATCTTAAAAAAATAAAGATGTCGACCAGGGAAGCCACCAAAAAGTTTCATTTTCCCTCAGGGTCAGAAAGTCTCCTACAGTGTGTAGACAGTATGTATAGCTACTCCTCACTCTCTGCTGTAGTGAGTCCTTCCTGAAGGTGCATTTTCTTTCTGGGTAGAGTCCAGCTCCAGGTCCAGAAGAGGGAGCAGGATCTGGCCTTCTTTAGTGTGATAAAAGCATTCTGACACCTCCAGAGCCAAGACAGTGTAGACTAAAAGGCTGTTCAGTGGACCTCTATAGTCTAAAGTGTGAGCTATAAAAATGTGTGACCAAGAGAACCTCATTAGCTCCAGATACCAAACGTGGATCCAGGACTCCCACAAGGAGGATTTTGTTACTTGGGCAATGGTGGCACACGCCTTTAATCCCAGCACTTGCAAGGCAGAGGCAGGAAGATCTCCATGAGCTCAAGGCCAGCCTGGACTACAGAGTTCCAGGACAGTCAGGGCTGTTAGGCACCCCCACTCTTCTCCCCTCCTTTCCCCAAGGACAGCATTCCAGGAAAGCACTGGATTCACCCTTAGGCCCCGGACTCCTCCTGCCTTCCCAAAGACAGATCCTGAGTTCCAGGAATGCACAGTCCCAGTCTCCAGTTCATGGCTCCACCCAGCTCCCTGAGGAGATCTGTTTGACAACAGGATCATACAGGGTCTCACTCCAATATGGCAGTACCTAGCACACATGGTATCTTGGTAGCAGGAGCTTGATGACTGCGGAGCAAGTGAATGGCCGTGCTGCTGACTCCAAAACGCCAGTGTCCCTGTTTCCCCAGCATGAAGAGGGATCCCAGCTTCCAGGTATCTGTAGCTCCACCCTTCAGCCTCCCAGCACTTACCGCCTTCCCAAGGACACTGCCCAAGTTCCAGGGATGCCCAGTCCCAGCCTATGGTCCATGGCTCTACTAGCTTTCATTAGGAGACCTGCTGGATTTGAGGATCATACAGGTTAAGACACCCTCACCCTAATCCCCTGACTGTAGGTCCAGCTGGAACATAGCCAGCGGGGGAGAGTTGTGGGTTATTAGCTGCTGAGTTCCAGCCTCAAACCCATGGCCCCACCCACCATCCCAGAGTAGTCAAATGGGCACCAGGAACAACCAGCCAATGCCAGGGACAACCATCTGGTAATGTCGTATTGCGCTGGATTTTGTTGATTGTGTAAGAACAATCAAACAGGTGAAGGAAATGAATAAAACAGTTCAAAACCTGAAAACGGAAATAGATTCAATTAAGAAAACACAAGCTGAGGAAACCCTGGATAGGAAAAATTCAGGGAAGAGAACAGGAGCCACAGAGGTAAATATTACCAACAGAGTAAAAGAGATGGAGGATAGACTCTCAGGCATAGAAGATATAATTGAAATTAATACATCTGTCAAAGAAAATATTAAATCTAAAAAATTCCTGACACAAGACATCCAAGAAATTGAGGACACAATCAAAAGACAAAACACAAGAAAAATAGGAATAAATAAAAGAGACTATTCTTGGCTCCAAGGACCAGAAAATATTTAACAAAATCATAGCAGAAAACTTTTGCAACCTAAAGAGATGCCTTTATTTTATTTTTTTTAAATACATTTTTATTAATTTATACATATTACATCTCAGTTGTTAGCCCATCCCATGTATCCTCCCACTCCTCCCTTCCTCCCACTTCCCCCCTACTCCCCTCCCCTCCCCTAAGTCTGTGTCTGAGGGGGACCTCCTCCCCCTGAATATGCTCATACGGTATCAAGTCTCTCCTTGGTGACCTATTATCTTTCCTCTGAGTGCCACCAGGCATCTCCGTCCAAGGGACATGTTCAAATATGGGGCACCAGAGTTTGTGTGAAAGTTAGATCTCCTTCTCCACTCAACAGTGGAAAATGTCCATCGGCTAGTCCGGGTAGGGGTTCAAGGTTTTTACTGCTTATTTTTTCCTTGGCTGTTGCCACAGTTTGCGGAGGGCCCCAGGGCCCAGACTCGCCTGTAGTTTTCCAGGACCCACTGGGTCCTTCCATTTCCTTATTCTCCCAGGCTTCTCACACCTAAAGTTTCAATAGGACGTCCTCCCCTCTTACCCACTATTCTGGTAGGTACAGTTTTTCATGGGGACGTACACCTTGGACTAGTGTCTCGATATAAGTGAGTATATACCATTTAGCTCTTTTTGCTTCTGTGTGAACTCACTCATTATGACAATTTCTAGTTCAATCCATTTGTCCACAAATTTTGGAAATTCCTTGTTTTTAATAGCTGAGTAGTATTCCATAGTGTAAATGTACCACAGTTTCTTTATCCATTCTTCTATAGAGGGACACGTAGGTTGTTTCCAAGTTCTGGCTATTATGAATAAGGCAGCTATGAACATGGTTGAGCATATGTCCCTGTTGTGTAGTAGTACATCCTCTGGGTATATTCCAAGGAGTGGAATAGCTGGGTCTTGAGGAAGCCCTATTCCCATTTTTTTGAGAAAGCACCAGATAGCTTTCCAAAGTGGTTGTACTAGTTTGCATTCCCACCAGCAATGCAGGAGTGTTCATCTTTCTCCACACCCTCGCCAGCATGAGGTGTCAGTTGAGTTATTGATCTTAGCCATTCTGATGGGTGTAAGATGGAATCTCAGTGTCGTTTTGATTTGCATTTCCCTGATGACTAAGGAGGTCGAGCATTTCTTTAAGTGTTTCTCAGCCATTTGATATTCCTCTGTTGAGAATTCTCTGTTTAGCTCTGCGCCCCATTTCTCTATTGGGTTATTTGGTTTGGTGGTGTTTAATTTCTTAAGTTCTTTATATATTTTGGATATTAGACCTTTGTCAGATGAAGAGTCAGTGAAGATCTTTTCCCAGTCTGTAGGCTGTCGCTTTGTTCTCTTGACAGTGTCACCTGCCTTACAGAAGCTTCTCAGCCTCATGAGGTCCCATTTATTAATTGTTGATGTTAAGGCCTGGGCTGTTGGTGTTCTGTTCAGGAAGTTGTCTCCTGTGCCTATGAGTTCCAGACTCTTCCCCACTTTTTCCTCTAATTGGGTTAATGTCTTTGGTTTTAGGTTGAGGTCTTTAATCCACTTGGACTTGAGTTTTGTGCATGGTGACAAATATGGGTCTAATTTCATTTTTCTACATGTAGACATCCAGTTAGACCAGCACCATTTGTTGAAGATGCTGTCGTTTTTCCATTGAATGGATTTGGCTTCTTTGTCGAAAATCAGGTGAGCAAACGTGTGTGGATTCATCTCTGGGTCTTCAGTTCGATTCCATTGATCCACTAGCCTATTGCTGTGCCAGTACCATGCTGTTTTAATTACTGTTGCTCTATAGTACAACTTGAGATCAGGTATGGAGATTCCTCCAGCGGATCTTTTATTGTATAGGATTGATTTTGCTATTCTGGGCTTTTTGTTTCTCCATATGAAGTTGAGAATTGTTCTTTCAATATCTTCAAAATATTTAGTAGGTATTCTGATAGGGATTGCATTGAATCTGTAAATTGCTTTTGGTAAGATGGCCATTTTTACTATGTTGATTCTTCCAATCCACGAACAAGGTAGATCCCGCCATCTTCTGATGTCATTTTCAATCTCTTTCTTCAGAGGTTTAAAGTTTTTTTCAAATAAATCCTTCACTTGCTTGGTTAGGGTTATTCCTAGATATTTTATATTGCTTGTGGCTATCGTGAAGGGAGTAATTTTTCTAATTTCTTCCTCTGCCTGTTTGTCATTTGTATATAGGAAAGCTACTGACTTTTTTGAGTTTATTTTGTATCCTGCCAATTTGCTGAAGGTGTTTATCAGCTGTAGGAGTTCTCTGGTGGAATTTTGGGGGTCACTTATATACACTATCATATCATCTGCAAATAGGGATAATTTTACTTCTTCCTTTCCCATTTGGATCCCCTTGATCTCCTTTTGATGTCTTATTGCTCTGGCTAGAACTTCAAGAACTATATTAAAGAGATATGGGGAAAGTGGGCAGCCTTGTCTGGTCCCTGATTTTAGAGGGATTTCCTTGAGTATCTCTCCATTTAATTTAATGTTGGCTATTGGTTTGCTGTATATAGCCTTTATTGTGTTTAGAAAAGTGCCTTGTATTCCCGATCTCTCCAGAACTTTAAACATAAATGGGTGTTGGATTTTGTCAAATGCTTTTTCTGCATCTAAAGAGATGATCATATGGTTTTTCTCTTTCAGTTTGTTTATATGGTGGATTACATTGATGGATTTCCGTATGTTAAACCATCCCTGCATTTCTGGAATGAAGCCTACCTGGTCATGGTGAATGATGTCTTTGATATGCTGTTGTATTCGCTTTGCGAGTATTTTGTTGAGTATTTTTGCATCAATGTTCATAAGAGAAATTGGTCTGAAATTCTCTTTTTTTGTTGGGTCTTTGTGGGGTTTAGGTATCAATGTGACTGTGGCCTCATAGAAGGAGTTTGGTAATATTCCGTCCATTTCTATCTTTCGGAATAGCTTGAATAGTATCGGTATTAGCTCCTCTTTGAAGGACTGGTAGACTTCTGCGCTGAAACCATCTGGCCCTGGGCTTTTTTTGGTTGGAAGACTATCAATGGTTGCTTCTATTTCTATAGGCGAAATAGGGCTATTTAATTTTTTTATCTGGTCTTGGTTCAATTTTGGTAAATGGAATCGGTCGAGAAATTTGTCCATTTCCCTTAAATTTTCAAATTTTGTGGCATAAATGTCTTTGAAATAGGTCCTTACGATTCTTTGTATTTCTTCAGTGTCTGTTGTTATGTCTCCCTTTTCATTTCTGATTTTGTTAATTTGGATAGCGTTTCTTTGTCTTTTAGTTAGATTGGCTAACGGTTTGTCTATCTTGTTAATTTTCTCAAAGAACCAGCTCTTGGTTTTGTTGATTCTTTGGATTGTTCTCTTTGTTTCTAATTTATTGATTTCAGCCCTGAGTTTGATTATTTCCAGGCGTCTACTCCTCTTGGGTGTTTCTGCTTCTTTTTTTTCTAGGGCTTCCAGATGTGTTGTTAGGTTGTTTATGTGGGATGATTCCATTTTCTTTTTAAAGGCACTTAGTGCTATGAATTTTCCTCTTAGCACTGCTTTCAATGTGTCCCACAAATTTGGGTATGTTGTTCCATCATTTTCATTGAATTTCAGGAAGTCTTTTATTTCTTCCCTTATTTCTTCCGTGACCCATGTGTCATTAAGTAGAAAGTTGTTTAGTTTCCACGTGTTGGTATGCTTTTTGTTATTTCTATTGTTGTTGAAGTCCAGCCTTAGACCATGGTGATCTGATAAGATACAAGGTATTATTTCAATCTTCTTGTATCTGTTGAGGTTTGCTTCGTGACCAACTATGTGATCAATTTTAGAGAACGTTCCATGGGGTGCTGAGAAAAAGGTATACTCCTTTGCGTTTGGGTGGAAAGTTCTGTAGATATCTGTTAGATCCATTTGATTCATGACATTGGTTAATGAGGTTATTTCCCGGCTTAGTTTTGAAATCAAAGTCCTATCCTTGAGTGAAAGTGGGGTGTTGAAGTCTCCCACTATTAATGTGTGGGTATCGATGAATGGGGCAAGCTTTGTTAATAACTCTTTTACAAATGTCGGAGCCCTTGTATTCGGAGCATAGATGTTCAAAATCGTGATGTCTTCCTGGCTGACTTTACCTTTGACAAGTATGAAGTGACCATCCTTGTCTCTTTTGACTAATTTTGGTTGAAAGTCTATTTTATTAGATATTAGAATAGCTACCCCAGCTTGTTTCTTGTGACCATTTGCTTTGAATATTTTTCCCCAACCTTTTACTCTGAGGCAATGTCTGTCCTTGTGGTTGAGATGTGTTTCTTGAATGCAGAAGAATGTTGGGTCGTGTTTACGCATCCACTCTGTTAGTCTGTGTCTTTTTATTGGAGAGTTGAGACCATTAATGTTGAGAGATATTAATGACCAGTGATTGGTAAGTCCCTTCATTTTTGGTATTTGTAACAATCGAGTTTTTGTGAAGTTGTGATTTTGCAATGGTGTAGTTATTTATTTCTTATGTATTTTTGGTTGTAGTTTGACCAGTTGGGGTGGAGTTTTCCTTCTAGTAACTTCTGTAAAGCCGGATTTGTTGCTAGGTACTGTGTGAATTTGTTTTTGTCATGGAATATCTTGTCTTCACCTCCAATGGTTATTGATAATTTTGCTGGATATAGTAGTCTTGCCTGGTATCTGTGTTCTCTTAGCGTTTGCAGAACCTCTGTCCAGGCCCTTCTGGCTTTCATGGTCTCTGCTGAGAAGTCAGGAGTGATTCTGATAGGTTTGCCTTCATATGTTACTCGTCCTTTTTCTCTTGCCGCTTTTAATATTTTTTCCTTGTTCTGTATATTTTGTGTTGTTATTATTATGTGGCGGGAAGATTTTCTTTTTGGGTCTATTCTATTTGGTGTTCTGTAGGCCTCTTGTATGTTCGTATGCATCTCCTTCTTCAAATTGGGGAAATTTTCTTCTATTATTCGGTTAAAGATATTTTCTGGGCTGTGGAGTCGGTTGCCTTCTCTTTCCTCTATCCCTATTATTCTCAAGTTTCGTCTTTTCATGTTGTCTTTTATTTCATGAACGCTTTGTGTCAGGAACTTTTCAGATTTAGCATTATCCTGGATGATTGTTTCCAATTGTGCGATTGTATCTTCAAGTCCTGATATTCGTTCTTCCATTTCTTGCAATCTGTTAGATAAGGCCACCTCTGAGATGTTTGCTTTCTTTTCTGATGCTTCTCGATCACGTTTTTCTTCCGTGCGTTCTTTTATGATATCTTCCATTTTTATCTTCAGGTCTTGAACTGTTTTAATAATTTCCTTCATCTGGTTATTTGTGTTTTTCTGAAATTCTTCAAATGCCTCTTTATATGACTCTTTTAAGTCATCAGCCCTCTTGTTTGCTTCCTCCTGCATTTGTTTACAAAATTTATTTGTTTCTTCCAATATCATCTTACCTACTAAGGATTTGAAGTGGTTTTCATGTATATCCATTGCTGTTGGGTTCTCCAGGTTGTTTTCATTAGGATTGCTGGGATCTGGAGATGCCATCCTGTTTTGGTTTTTGTTAGCATTCTTTCGTTGTCCCCTTGTCATTTTGGTGACTCTAATGTTGGGAGGTGGTTTGTAGTGACCTTCCCTGTTTGGGAGTGGATAGTTGATGTCTGATTATAGGTAGGGTGCCCTTACCTGTGGGGAACAGGGAGTACTTCCCTGGACCAGGCTGGTGATTCAGATTCTACTCCTGTAGATTTTTCTCAACACCTTAGGCTCCAGGCTGAGTCATGCGAAGTAGGTTTCTGTTTGGGCCTTTTCCCCTTACTGCTGTATCTCAAGTCAGCAGTATTGGGATCTAGAGTAAGGTCAGCACACAAGCTCTCTGGTTGTGTAGGTTGATCCCAGCTGTCTGTCTTTCCTGTTGCTTTGTAGCCAAGACCCCAGGTGGATCAGATCTTCTGGGTTGTAGCTGTCTTTTAGCTCTGCCTCTACACTCTGTAGGAGCGTCCAGCCTTTCCCATGAATTTGGGAGTTCTTGCTGGGTCTGCAGGAGCTGACACAGCTAGGATCTGCCTGTTGGAGATTACAGGATCTGTGCCTGTAACCATACGGTTTCAGGCCACTGGCAGTGTCTGAGGAGGTAGCAGTTTCCACGCCCCTGTATGCCAGGCCACTCCCAGCTTGCTATAAATTAGCAGTTATACCCTGCACGCATGAGCCACAGCTCCCTATATTGTGGGATACAGCTAGGGAGAGCCCAGTCAGAGCCAGCAGATCGTCCCCGTGGCTGGCGACATAAGCCGCTTAGACCGCTCCCAGACGATTTAAGGCAGCAGTTATTCCCTGCCGGCAAGGCCCACAGCTCCGGATAACGTGGGCGGTCCTAAGGAGGGCGCGCAAGAATGCCCCCTGCTAGGTCTGTTGTTCGGGGAAAGCCCAGTCAGAGCCAGCAGCTCGTCCCCTCGGCTGGCGACAAATCTCCTGTATTTTCCCTTTCTGCTAGAGAAAGGTAGAGCCCGTCGCCTTATGGCAGCAGTTATTCCCTGCCAGTAAGACCCACGGCTCCCGATAACCTGGGTAGATCTGTCGCGGGCCCACAGAGATGGACCCAGTTAGTTCAGTTGTTTGGGGATTGCCGGCAGCCGGGCCACGCAGCTGGCACCAAAGGCGGTTCAGACCGCTGGCATGAATCTCCTGCCGGAGTACTGCCAGTTCCCTTTAGGGCAGTAGTTAGTCCCTGCAAGCGTTACCCTCGGCTCCCTATACCGTGGGCGGACCCACTGGGGTGTGGGAGCAGACCACGCCGGTTCCTAACTGCCCCAGCTTGCAGGGTCAATCCTTTGTGTCTGGCTTCAGCTTGAGCGCAGGATGCGGACGCGGTCCGTGAGCTATACGCCAGTTCTAGTTGTTTTTGGTGAGACTCGCCACCTGTGTTTCCACCCGGGTTAGGCAGGAGCCCTCCGCAGTTTGGCGTGGTGTGGATGTAGAGGATCAATGGTAGTTTCACCCTATTCGCTGGGACTCCTCAGGCTTGGGGTTCCGGAAAATCTCCTCCCCAAATGGCGAATTTGGGTTTTTTGTGCTGGCTACAGCTTGATTGTGGATTCCTTTTCAGAGTTTGGGGAGTGCGTTTAGCCCTCGGGGCTGTCGCTTGTCCCGGGGTTGGACCCCCTGGTGGTCTGCGGAGTTTGGGGCCCCACTCACCTACAGTTCTCAAAATCCAGTAGTCTGTGGTTCCATTCAAGTCCCTGGTCTCCTCGGAGAAGATCAGCTATCAAGAGATGCCTTTAAACATACAAGAGACTTATAGAACAACAAATAGATTAGACCAGTAAAGAAATTTATCCTGTCACATAATAATCAAAACACTAAATGTACAGAAAAAAAACATTAACAGTTGCAATAGGAAAAGCCTAGTAATATATAAAGGCAGATCTAGCAGAATCACACCTGACTTTTCAACAGAGACTCTAAAAGACAGAAGGGCCTGGGTGGTGTCTTGCAGACCCTAGAAGATCACAGATGTCAGCCCAGACTACTACATCAGAAAAGCTTTCAGTCACCATAGATGAAGAAAACAAGATATTCCTTGGCAAAACCAAACTTTAAACAATATCTATGAACACACCCAGCCCTACAGAAGATACTAGAAGGAAAACTCCAACCAAAGGAGGTTAACTACACCCCCCCCAAAAAACAACCAGGATATAAAGAACTCCATTGCAGCAAAACCAAAAAAAGATAAGCACACAAACACACTACCAACAACATCAAACTAAAAGGAATTAACAGTCATGGGTCAGTAATATTTCTCAACATCAATGGACTCAATTCCCAAATAAAAAGGCACAGGCTAACAGAATGGATGCGTAAACAGCTCCCATCATTCTGATGCACACAAGAAACACACCTTGGCAACAAAATACTTTACCTCAGAATAAAGGCCTAGAAAAAAGTTTTCCAAGCAAAAAGACCCAAGAATCAAGCTAGAGTAGCCACTCTAATATCTAATAAAATAGATTTTCAACCAAAATTAATCAAAAGAGATGGAGAAAGACACTTCATTCTCACCAGAGGAAAAAACCAAGATGACATCCCAATTCCAAATATCTATACTCCAAATACAAGAGCACCCACATTTGTAAAAGAAACATTATTAAAGCTAAAAGCACACATCAATCTCTACTAATAGTGAAAGACTTCAACATTCTCCCTTTCACCAAAGGAGAGGTCAAGGAAACAGAAGGTAAATCAAGTAATAATGACACTAACCAGTTTCATGAATCAAATGGACCTAACAGATATCTACAGAACTTTTTAATATAGCTTCTTTTCAGCACCACACAGAGTCTTCTCTAAAACTGACCACATTGTTGGTTGCAAAGTAAACCTCAACTGATACAAGAAAACTGAAATAATCCCTTGTATCTTATCAGACCACCATGAACTAAAGCTGGACTTCAACAACAGAAATATCAAAAAGCCTACACACTTAGGGAAACTGAGCAACTCCCTACTCAATGACCATTGGGTCAGGAAAGAAAGAAAGAAAAAAGAAAGAAAGAAAGAAAGAAAGAAAGAAAGAAAGAAAGAAATTAAAGACTTATTTTCAATGAAAATGAAAGCACAGCATACCCAAACTTAAGAGACACAATGAAAGCAGTGCTAAGAGGAAATTTCATAGCACTAGGTGCCTTCATAAAGAAATTGGAAAGATATCATTCTGGGAATTTAACAGCACACCTGACAGACCTAGGAAAAAACAAATGAATACACCCAAGAAGTGTAGATAGAAAGAAGTAATCAAACTAATGCTGAAATCAATAACTTAGAAACAAAGAGAACAATACAAAAAAAATCAAAGAAGGCACGAGCTAGTTCGTTACAGAGAAAATATCCAAATCAACAAAATCAGAAATGAAAAAAATGAAAACAACAGATACTGAGGAAATCAAAAGAATCATTGATCCTACTTCAAAAACCTAGGCTCTAAAAATGGGAAAAATCTAAATGAAATGGACATTTTTCTTGATAGATTCCACTTACTAAAGTTAAATCAAGATCAGGTAAACAAGTTAAATAGTCCAATAGCTCTTTAGGGAACACAAGCATCACTAAAGGTCTCCGAACAACAACAACAACAAAAAGCCCAGGGCCAGATAATTTCAGTATAGAATTCTAAAGAAGAGCTAATACCAATACTCTTCAAATTATTCCACAAAATAGAAACAGAAGGGACATTGCCAAACTCATACTATGATGACACAGTCACCCTGATACCTAAACCACACAAAGACCCAACAAAGAAAGAGAATATCAGACCAATTTCCCTTATGAACATTGATGTAAAAGTACTCAATAAAATATTCACAAACTGAACCCAAGAAGACACACAAAATATCATCCACCATGATCAAGTAGGCTTCATCCCAGGGATGCAGGGGTGGTTCAATACACAAAAATCCATCAACACAATCTACCCTATAAACAAACTGAAGGAAAAAGTGTTAATTTCATTAGATTCTGTAAAAGCATTTGAAAAAAATCCAATACCTCTTCATGTTAAAAGTCTTGGAGAGATCAGGGATACAAATCAAAAACCACACACCTAAACACAATAAAGGTGATATGCAGAATCTGATAGCCAACACTTAATTAAATTGAGAAAAACATAAAGCAATTCCACTGAAGTCAGGGACAAGACAAGGCTGCCCACTCTCTCTGTATCTCTTCATTAGAGTACTTGAAATCCTAGCCAGAGCAAAAGACAATAAAAGGAGATCAATGGGATACAAATTTGAAAGGAAGAAGTCAAAGTATCGCTATTTGTAGATTTTGTAGATGTTAATACAGTTTACATAAGTGACTCAATAAATTCTACCAAAGAACTCCTACTGCTGATAAACACCTTCAGCAAAGTGGCTGGATACAAAATTAACTTTTAAAAAGAATCAGTATTCCTCCTATATACAAACTACAAACCAGCTGAGAAAGAAATTAGGGAAACAACACCCTTCACAATAGCCACAAATAATATAAAGTATCTTGGTGTAACTCTAACCAAGCAAGTAAAAGACCCATATGACAAGAATTTTGAGTCTCTGAAGAAAGAAATTGAAGAAGCTATCAGAAGACGGAAAGATGTCCCATGCTCATGGATCGGTAGAATTAACATACTAAAAATGGACATCTTACCAAATGCAACCTACAGATTCAATGCAATTCCTTCAAAATATCAGCACAATTCTTTACAGACATTGAAAGAACAATTCTCAACTTGATAGGAAAAAACAAAAAAATCCAGAACAGCTAAAACATTCCTGTACCATAAAAGAACTTCTGGAGGTGTCACCATGCCTGACTTCAAGCTGTACTACAGAACAATAGTAATAAATGCTTCCTGGTACAGGCATAGAAATCATCTTCAACAAATGGTGCTGATCTAAGTGGATGTCTACATGTAGAATAATGCAAATAGATGCATATCTATCACAAAACTCAAGTCCAAGTGGATCAAACACCTCAACATAACAGCACATACACTACATCTATTAGAAGAGAAAGTGGGGAAGAGCCTTGAACTCATTGGTAAGGGAAACAACTTCCTGAACAGAACACCAACAGCCCAGGCTCTAAGATCAACAATTAATAAATGGGACTTCCAAAAACTGAAAATCTTTGCTAACACTGTCAACAGAACAAAATGAGAACCTACAGACTGGGAAAAGATCTTCACCAACCCTACATCTGACAAAGGGCTAATATCCAAAATATATAAAGAACCCAAGAAATTAAAAAGTAACAATCCAAATAATCTAATTTAAAACTTGGTACAGGGGTAAACAGATAATTCTCAAAAGAGGAATCTCGAGTGGCTGAGAAACACATAAAGAAATGTTCAATGTCCTTAATCACCAGGGAAATGCAAGTCAAAACAACTCTGAGATTCCATCTTACACCTGTCAGAATGGCTAAATCAAGATCACAAGTGACAGCACATGCTGGTTAGGATATGGAGCAAAGAAAACACTCCTCCATTGCAAGTGGGAGTACAAACTTATATTCCAGACTTTGGACTCAGTCTGGTGCTTTCTCAGAACAAAGACCCAGCTATACTACTTCTGGGCATATACTCAAAAGATGTTCCACCATACAACAAAGACATCTGCTCAACTATGACCATAGTAGCTTACTTATTATAGCCAGAAACTGGAAACAACCTAGATGTCCCTCAATGGAAGAATGGATAAAGAAACTGGTACATTTATACAACAGAATACTATTCTGCTATCAAAACCTAGGAAATTATGCAATTTGCAGGCAAATGGATGGAACTAGAAAATATCATCCTGAATGAGGTAACTAAGACCCAGAAAGACATACATGGTATCTACTCACTTATAAGCATATAGACATATAGTGTAGCATAAACATACTATAATTCATGGACCCCACCAATCTAAGTAACAAGAAGGACCCAAGGGAGTATATTTAAATCTCACTCAGAAAAGGAAGTAGAATAGACAGCAGAAGCAGTAGAAGAGAGGGAACAACACAGGAGAGGGAACAGGGAGAAAAATAAGGATGGCTATCAGGCCTGGGGAGGGGGGCTGCTGGAGGCCAGAGGGCCTGCAGAGAGAAGAGAAACTGTGGGTGGGAGAATCCCTGTAAAAATGTTTCTTCCAGTCTAGTGGTGGTGGAGCATGCCTATAATCCCAGCACTCAGGAAGCAGAAGCTGATGGATCTCTGAGTTTGAGGCCATACTGATCTACACAGTGACTTTAGGGACAACCAAAGCTACACAGAGAAACCTCACCTTAAAGAAACAAAAATAGTCAATCAACTTATCTATCTATGCTTCTACGGTGCAGAGAATACATGTCCATAAAAATTGAAACATTACCTTTCTTATTTCCCTACCAAATGGTAAATCTGACTACCATGCAAGAATCTGCACTAGTAACTCTAATGATAGAGAAAGAATACTAATGTCAACAGTCAGGTGAATTAAGAAGGCAAAGTTTCAGTCGAGCACTTTGCACCAAACTATTCATTTTAGTAAAATAGTAAGATGCTTTCTCTTGACCAGAACCTTGTGTAATTTGTTTCATGTTACCTAAAAGGGAAATATGAGAATAAAATAGCACAGTGTATAAAGTCTAATCAGATACACCAGGAATATACACATAACACACAGTCTTCTTGTTATTATTCCAACTTTCCTATTTCAAATTCCAGAGGTGTAATCTAGAACTCAAGGCACAGCAACACTGTTGATTGTTTTCTTTAATATCTACACATAGACAGTCCATAGATTCTGAGGAGAATTGATATTTTGTTTTTCTGCTCAGAAAGAATGGGCCTGCGTTGAAGGTCAACACCAACTAGAAGTCTCGAAAACATTCGCAACTGCCTTCAACTAGTCATCTTAAATGAATATAAACACAACTGATCATGCAACCAGCAACAGGAGACCCATGGATTTCCCTACCACGGCTATTTAAAAGGCACACCAGACACACCAAATAAAATAAGCTAACATGTTATAATCTCAAGCTGATACAGAGTTACCTCTCTGTCAAGCGGCAATCCAGAACCACTAAAAATCAGACTTGGGCTGAAAACATTTCTAAGTGACATACAGAGAGAACCTGGACTTCTAAAGAGATTACAGTTTGCAGCACTACAGCAATAGGAGGCAGCAGAGAATCTTGGGGACACTGTAAATACTGCACAATGCACCTCGTCCTCAGGGCCAGGAATACATTACCAAGTGAAAATAAATTCATCCAGTGAAAAAAATCACCAGGGACTGGTAACCAGTACAGAAAAGGAACTTGAGAGCTGAGAGACAGGAAGCAGAACAGCTCAGGCTCACAACAGGTCCAGGAGAAGCTCACATAGCTGTTGGTCTAGTGTGCACTGTCAGTCTAGGACTCTCACATCAGACATTATTGTTAAAACACTCCAATTGGAAGCCACAGAAGCTCAGTGCTTTAGCACTTTTAGGCTGTCTCATCCATTATCTTGGAAATTATTTCCTCTAGACTAACAGGGCAAGTGAGGCACAGGCAGGTAGATTCTAGTTATTTCAAGAAAAGAGCTGAACCAAATGAACACTGTCACTGATCCATGAAGATGTTGTGGAAGCTGGGCCTGATGGTCCTCACCTATAATCTCAGCACAGGAGGCTGAGGCAGGACCATCTAGCTAATGAATCCTGCATATTCAACAATGATCCCAGTGGCAGCACAGCTGGCTTAGGTCCTGTCCCTACTCTCGGGGATGTCTGCATAGTTATGAGGTCACCTGCCAATTCATTTCTTAGAATGTGACCCTGTCTGTCGCTCAGCAAATCTATTCAGGGCCATGTCTGGCTGAAAACCTCACACTTGCCTCTCCCACAGCCACTTTAAGGTCAGTCTCCTGTCTCCACTGGGGACCAGTCCCTGAGCTTCTGAAGCCAGCTCAGACTGAAAATGTCTGCTCCCTAAGGCAGGCAACAAAGGGATACTGGGCCAGAGTGTGGAGGTGAAGGGAAAATGTGGTCTAGAGTAGCTGCATGTGTATGAGGTGAATGGTGGAACTGGCGAAGGCAGGAGACCTGTCTGTTTCACAGATGTTGGTATGAGAGACAGAAAATGTTTACCCCTGATGCTAGTCAGGGGACTGTCACTTTTCCATCCTTTTTATATGCTGAAACCAGAGAAGGACTCTATGACAAATGACAAAGAAGAATAGTGTCAAAATCTGATGGGTGCAAAGATAACATCAATTTTAAGGTGCACCCCAAATTAAAATGTGTTATCATAAAGAAGATGTATCTTAGAATAAGGAAGAACACAGTAGGATTTTTGTTTGTTTGTTACATACTAAGTCAAATTACTGCTGCACTCGTGCACAGCTCCAGGGACCTGCCTGGAGCACAGCAAGAGAATGAGATAAAAACAAACACACACAGACACAGACAGAATGCTGGGATTGGAATCTCTTGGTAGGAGGAGCAGTCTCTGGTGGGTAGTCTTCAGGCACAAACAAGGGTGGGGGGAGAAAAGCACAGTGAGAATTCTCTGCACGCACTGTTAACACTCACACTCAGCACCCCCAGGAGGGCTCTACCCTCCCTCTGAGCTTGATGACTCCAATGGGGCCCTTAATATAGCTAAGCTTATGCCAACAACACCTTCACTCAGGCCCTCAGCCAGGCTCCTTGAACTCTTTGCAAGTGCTACCCAGTTCTGTATGGGTGTGGAGTCACCCACTGAATCATGAGAAATCCATCAGTGGCCACAGCTTCAATAACCCCTGGGTAAGGGATGGGACTTGGAGAGCACCTCCCCATCTTGCCAGAATCAGGGCTGGATTCTCAAATGCAGCTTTTTAGTGCAGCTAATGGCAGCTGCTGTTGAGTTCATGAATGCAACCACCATGTGAAGTCCAGAAGATGCATTTCTCAGTGCTCCTCCCCATTATCCACCTCTTACACTCTTTTTGCCTCCTCCTGTGAAATGTTCCCTGAACCGTGTGGGAGTGGGCATTGCTACAGATGTCCCACCTATGAGTGAGCACCTGTAATCCTTTATTCTCAGCACTCTGAGGAACTGGGGGTCTCTGCACTAACTCACAGCAACAAGAAGCTTCTCTAATTTTTTTTCTGTGTGACTGTTCATGTGTCAGCACAGGAGCATTAGGTATGCGTGTGGAGGTTAAAGACAATCTAAGGGGCTGTCCTTACCTTCCACCTTGTTTGACTGAAATTTTGGTTTACATAGTGCACACTAGACTGCTAATTTGTGACTCTGGAAGTCTCTCATCTTTGCCACAGCAGTGCTGGAGTTACAGTCTCACTACCATGTCTGCCTTTTATGTAGAATTTGGAGACCTAATCTCAGCTCCTCATGCTTGAGCACCAAGCATTTTACCACAACAATCTCCCGACCTTTTAAAAATTGCTGTCAGTAATTTCATCAATAAAATTTTCTTCTTCATCAGTTGCTAGAGAATTACATATTTGGGAGGCCTCAACCCACCTTGTTTCTCATGTTTTCTCTGCTCATGTTTCTCTCTGTGCATGCATGCACACACACACACACACACACACACACACACACACACACACACACACACATTTAGCCATAAATTCCAAATGACCCGCCCTCTATTCCTGACAGAGTCACAGTCAGGCCACACATATGGCCTGTTACAGCTAACTCCCTGTCCCTGTCAGGCCACACATAGGGCCTGATACAGCTAACTCACTATCTCTGTCAGGCCACACATAGGGCCTGATACAGCTAACTCACTATCTCTGTCAGGCCACACATAGGGGCTGATACAGCTAATTCACTATCCTTGTCAGGCCTTACGCAGAGCCTGATACAGCTAACCCTACAATGAGGCTTACACAAGCCCAGCAAGAACTAGGCATCCAAAGCCTTCTTGCCTCAGACTCCCATAGCATCCTGCCTCCAAGCACAGGACCTACCTCAGGTCCAGGGAGTCTCATGTAGCGATCATAGAAATGGGAAAGGATCCTCTTTTGTCCTCTAGTTCTAATTTTTGTCTCTTGTTGTGTAACACAAAAAATTTTAACAGAACTGACTAAGCCACTTGACATTCGACCTGAGTTTCATCTCTCCTAGCTCTCTCCCTTCTCGAGGTATAAGTTAGCACCAAGTGCCTAAAAAAGGCTTCTCTTCAAAGACAGATTACTATGGAATAAGAAAAAGGACTGCTGGGCTGTGGTGGTGCACACTTTTAATCCCAGTACTTTCAAGGAAGGGGCAGGCAGATCTCTGTGAATTTGAGGCCAGCCTGGTCTACAAAGTGAGTCCAGGACAGCCAAGGCTATACAGAGAAACCCTGTCTCAAATACCTAAAAGAGAAAAAAGAAAAAAAAAAGAAAGAAAAAGGACAAGCCAGGTGCTTAGTCCCAGCATTGAGGGAGGCAGAGATAGATGGATCACTGTGAGTTCGAGGACAGATGGGTATACAAATCAAGTGCAGGACACCAAGGCTATACAGAGAAACCCTGTCTGGAACAAAATCCAAAAAAGGGGAAGAAGAGAAGGGGGTGAGGATGAGGAGGAGGCAGAGGAAGAGGAGAGAGAGGAGGAGGAGGAGCAAGAGGAGGAAGAGGAGAAGGATGAGGAGGAAGAGGAGTAGCTTCAAGTCTGTCAGTCACATATACAGCTGCTACTGAGTCACTTCAGCATGTTTCTCTCCATACTTGACTCTTTAAATGTATCTTATCTTTCTTTTTTATGTATTTTTATTAATTTATTAATATTACATCTCAGTTGTTAGCCCATCCCTTGTATCCTCCCATTCCTCCCTTCCTCCTACTTCCCCCCTACTCCCCTCCCCTATGTCTGTGTCTGAGGGGGACCTCCTCCCCCTGTATATGCTCATAGGGTATCAAGTCTCTCCTTGATGACCTATTATCCTTCCTCTGAGTGCCACCAGGCATCTCCATCCAAGGGACATGTTCAAATATGGGACACCATAGTTTGTGTGAAAGTCAGATCTCCTTCTCCACTCAACAGTGGAGAATGTCCTGTCTATCGGCTAGTCTGGGTAGGGGTTCGAGGTTTACTGCCTATATTTCCCTTGGCTGTTGCCATAGTTTGCAGAGGACCCCAGGGCCCAGACTCGCCTGTAATTTTCCAGGACCCACTGGATTCTTCTATTTCCTTATTCTCCCAGGCTTCTCACACCTCTACGTGTCCCTCAGTTGAAGAATGGATAAAGAAACTGTGGTACATCTACATTATGGAATACTACTCGGCTTACTCAGCTACCTTTTTTATTTTTATTTTTTTTAGTTTTTTTCTCCTTTATTAATTTACTCTTGTTACATCTCAATGGTTATCCCATCCTTTGTATCCTTCCATTCTTCCCTCCCTCCTCTTTTCCCCTTATTCCCCTCCCCTATGACTGTTCCTGAGAGGGATTATCTCCCCCTGTATATGCTCATAGGGTATCAAGTCTCTTCTTGGTAACCTGCTGTCCTTCCTCTGAGTGCCACCAGGTCTCCTCCTCCAGGGGACATGATCAAAGGTGAGGCACCAGAGTATGTGAGAAAGTAATATCCCACTCTCCACTCTACTGTGGAGAGTGTTCTGTCCATTGTCTAGATCTGGGTAGGGGCTTAAGGTTTACCGCCTGTATTGTCCTTGGCTGGTGCCTTAGTTTGAGCGGGACCCCTGTGCCCAAATCTGCCTATCGTAATGTTCTACTTGTAGGTTTCTAGGACCCTCTGGATACTTCTATTTTGCCATTCTCCCATGATTCTCTCATCTAGAGTCCCACTAGAATGTCCTCCCCTCTGTCTTGGTTTCCTGGTAAGTGAAGGCTTTCGTGGGACATGCCCCTTGGGCTAATATGCAGATATAACTGAGTATATACCATTTGAGTCTTCCTGCTTCTGGTTTAACTCACTCATTATGATCATTTCTAGCTCAACCCATTTGGTCACACATTTTGGGAATTCCTTGTTTTTAATAGCTGAGTAATATTCCATAGTGTATATGTACCACAGTTTCTTTATCCATTCTTCTACTGATGGACACTTAGGCTGTTTCCATGTTCTGGCTATTATGGATAAGGTTGCTATGAACATGGTTGAGCAAATTTTCTTGTTGTGTTCTGGAGCATCTTCTGGGTATATTCCAAGGAGTGGAATAGCTGGGTCTTGAGGAAGCCCTATTCCCATTTTTCTGAGATAGCACCAGATAGATTTCCAAAGTGGCTGTACTAGTTTGCATTCCCACCAGCAATGAAGGAGTGTTCCTCTCCCCACATCCTCACCAGCATGTGGTGTCGCTTGAATTTTTGATCTTAGCCATTCTGATGGGTGTAAGATGGAATCTCAGAGTGGTTTTGATTTGCATTTCCCTGATGATTAAGGAGGTTGAGCATTTCTTTAAGTGTTTCTCAGCCATTTGATATTCCTCTTTTGAGAATTCTCTGTTTAGTTCCAAGTCCCATTTCTCAATTGGGTTATTTGGTTTGGTGCTGTTTAATTTCTTGAGTTCTTTATATATTTTGGATATTAGACCTTTGTCAGATATAGGGTTGGTGAAGATCTTTTCTCAGTCTGTAGGCTGTCGTTTTGTTCTCTTGACAGTGTCTCCTACCTTACAGAATCTTCTTAGCCTCATGAGGTCCCATTTATTAACTGTTGACCTTAAGGCCTGGGTTGTTGATGTTCTGTTCAGGAAGATGTCTCCTGTGCCAATATGTTCCAGGCTCTTCCCCAATTTTTCTTCTAAGTGACTTAGTGTCTCTGGTTTTGTGCTGAGGTCTTTAATCTACTTGGATTTGAGTTTTGTACAAGGTGACAAATATGGGTCCAGTTTCAATTTTTTACACATAGACATCCAGTTAGACCAGCACCATTTGTTGAAGATGCTATCCTTTTTCCATAGAATGGATTTGGCTTCTTTGTCGAAAATCAAGTGACCATATGTGTGTGGATTCATATCTGGGTCTTCGATTTGATTCCACTGATAAACCAGCCTTTTGCTGTGCCAGTACCATGCTGTTTTAATTACTATTGCTTTATAGTACAGTTTGAGATCAGGTATGGTGACTCCTCCGGAGCACCTTTTATTGTACAAGATTGTTTTAGATATTCTGGGTTTTTTGTTTTTCCATATGAAGTTCAGAATTGAACTTTCAATGTCTTTAAAAATTGTGTAGGTATTTTGATAGGGATTGCATTGAATCTGTAGATTGCTTTTTGTAGGATGGCCACTTTTACTATGTTAATTCTCCCAATCCATGAGCAAGGAAGATCATTCCATTTTCTCATGTCATCTTCAATCTCTTTCTTTAGAGTTTTGAAATTTTTTTCAAACAAGTCCTTCACTTGCTTAGTTAGAGTAACTCCTAATTATTTTATATTGATTGTGGCTAATGTAAAGGGTGTAGTTTTCCTAATTTCTTCCTCTGCAAGCTTGTCATTTGTATATAGGAAGGCTACAGACTTTTTTGTGTTAATTTTGTATCCAGCCAATTTGCTGAAGGTGTTTATCAGCTGTAGGAGTTCTCTGGTGGAATTTTGAGGGTCACTTATGTACACTATCATATAATCTGCAAATAGGGATAATTTGACTTCCTCCTTTCCCATTTGAATACCCTTGATCTCCTTTTGTTGTCTTATTGCTCTGGCTAGAACTTCGAGTACTATATTGAAGAGATATGGAGAGAGTGGGCAGCCTTGCCTTGTTCCTGATTTTAGAGGAATTTCCTTGAGTATCTCACCATTTACTTTGATTTTGGCTATTGGCTTCCTATATAGAGCCTTTATTATGTTGAGGAAAGTGCCTTGTATTCCCGATCTCTCTAAAACTTTAAACATGAATGGATGTTGGATTTTATCAAATGCTTTCTCTGCATCTAAAGAGATGATCATGTGGTTTTTTATTTTCAGTTTGTTTATATGGTGGATTACATTGATGAGTTTCCGTATATTAAACCATTCCTGCATGCCTGGGATGAAGCCTACTTGGTCATGATGAATGATATCTTTGATGTGTTCTTGTATTCATTTTGCAAGTATTTTATTTAGTATTTTTGCATCGATGTTCATAAGGGAAATTGGTCTGAAATTCTCTTTCTCTGTTGAATCTTTGTGAGACTATGGCCTCATAGAATGAATTTGGTAATGTTCTATCCCTTTCTATCTTTTGGAGTAGCTTGAAGAGTATCGGTATTAGCTCACCCTTGAAGGTCTGGTAGAATTCTGCACTGAAACCATCTGGCCCTGGGCTTTATTTGGTTGGGAGACTATCAATGATTGCTTCAATTTCTGTAGGGGAAATGGGACTAGTTAGCTTATTTATCTGTTCTTCACTCAACTTTGGCAAGTGAAATTGATCAAGAAAATCATCCATTTCCCTTAGATTTTCAAATTTTGTGGCATATATGCCTTCAAAGTAGGATCTTATGGTTCTTTGTATTTCTTCAGTGTCTGTTGTTATGTCTCCCTTTTCATTTCTGATTTTGTTGATTTCAATACTGTCTCTCTGCCTTTTAGTTAGTTTGGCTAATGTGGTCTATCTATCTTGTTGATTTTCTCAAAGAACCAGCTCTTGGTTTTGTTGATTCTTTGGACTGTTTTCTTAGTTTCTAATTTGTTAATTTCACCCCTGAGTTTGATTATTTCCAGACGTCTACTCCTTTTGGGTGTTTCTGCTTCTTTTTTTCTAGGGCTTCCAGTTGTGTCATTAAGGTGCTTATGTGCGATGCTTTCAATTTCTTTTTAAAGGCTCTTAGTGCTATGAATTTTCCTCTTAGCACTGCTTTCAATGTATCCCACAAATTTGGGTATGTTGTTCCTTCATTTTCATTGAATTTCAGAAACTCCTTGATTTCTTTCTTTATTTCTTCCCTGACCCAGGTGTCATTTAGCAGAGAGTTGTTTAGTTTCCACATACATGTAGGCTTTTTGTTATTTCTGTTGTTGTTGAATTGCAGCCTAAGCCCATAATGATCTGATAGGATACAAGGTATTATTTCAATCCTCTTGTATCTGTTGAGGCTTTCTTTGTGAACTACGATGTGATCAATTTTGGAGAAGGTTCCATGGCGTGCAGAGAGGAAGGTATATTCTTTCTTGTTTGGATGAAAGTTTCTATAGATATCTGTTAGATCCATTTGACCCATGGCATTGGTTAATGATGTTATTTCTCGGCTTAGTTTCTGTTTCAATGACTTGTCCTTCAGTGAGAGTGGGGTGTTGAAGTCTCCCACTATTATTGTGTGGGGATCGATGTGTGGTTTAAGCCTTTTTAGCAGATCTTTTACAAATGTGGGTGCCCTTGTATTGGGAGCATAGATGTTCAGAATTGTGATGTCATCTTGGTTGACTTTACCTTTGATGAGTATGAAGTGTCTGTCCTCATCCCTTTTGATTAATTTTGGTTGAAAGACTATTTTTTTCGAGATTAAAATGTCTACGCCTGCTTGCTTCTTGTGACCATTTGCTTGGAATATTTTTTTCCAACCTTTTATCCTGAGGTAATGCCTATCATTATGGGTGAGATGTGTTTCTTGAATGCAGAAGAATGTTGGATCCTGTTTATGCACACATTCAGTTAGTCTGTGTCTTTTTATTGGAGAATTGAGACCATTGATGTTGAGAGATATTAATGACCAGTTACTGTTAAGAGTCTTAATTTTGATGTTGGTTCCAGTCGAGTGTGTAGTTGTGTTTTTGTCATGGTATAGTTATCTATTTCCTGAGTACTTTTGGTTGTAGCTTGACCCTTTGGGATGGAGGTTTCCTTCTAGTACCTTCTGTAAAGCTGGATTTGTGGATAGGTACTGTTTGAATTTGGTTTTGTCATGGAATATTTTGTTTTCTCCATCTATGGTTATTGATAGTTTTGCTGGGTAAAGTAGTCTGGCCTGGCATCTGTGGTCTCTTAGAGTTTGCAGGATCTCTGTTCAGGCCCTTCTGGCTTTGATGGTCTCTGCTGAGAAGTCGGGTGTAATTTTGATAGGTTTGCCATTAAATGTTATCTGGCCCTTTTCCCTTGCAGCTTTTAATATTTTTCTTTGTTCTCTATGTTTTGTGTTTTGATTATTATGTGACAGGCAGTTTTTCTTTTCTGGTCAATTCTATTTGGTGTTCTGTATGCCTCTTGTATGTTTATAGGCATCTCTTTCTTTAGATGGGGGAAATTTTCTTCTATGATTTTGTTGAGAATAGTTTCTGGGCCTTGGAGTCTGATATCTTCTCTTTCTTCAATGCCTATTTTCCTCAGATTTCTTCTTTTCATGGTGTCCTTAATTTCTTGGATGTTTTGTGTCAGGAGTTTTCCAGATTTGGCATTTTCTTTACTGGTTGCTTCAAGATCTGTGATTGTATCTTCTAGACTTGAGATTCGTTCTTCCATCTCTTGGATTCTGTTAGAAAAGCTCAGCACTGTGTCATTTGTCTTCTCTGAGGTCTCACGTTCTCGTTTTTCTTCTGTCTGTGTGTTTATCATTGAATCCATTTTCATCTTCATATCTTGAACAGATTTTTTTATTTCTTTCATTTGACTTTTTGTATATTCCTGAGCTTCTCCCATTGTCGCTTTATAGGTCTTCAGATCTTGAACCATTTTATTTATTTCTTTCATCTGGTTGTTTACATTTTCCTGAAAATTTTCCAGTTCCACTCTATGTGATTCTTTTATGTCTCGCACCTGCTTGACTGCATCTTCCTGCATCTGATTTCGAATTTTATTTGTTTCCTTTATTATATCCTCATTACCAAGGATTTGAGGTCATTTTCTTGTGTTTCCATTGTATTTGAGTTCTCTGCATTGTTTTCTTTCGGATAGTTGGAAACTGTTTTGGGTTTTTTTGCGTATGCTTTTACGCTGTCCTTTAGACATCTTACTGTCTCTGTTTTTGTTGGGTAACTTCCAGATTTGGGTGGAGGGAGTCTGATGATAGATTCACTTGTTTTCTCATGATTTCCGTAGGCTGTAATCCCTGATACTTCACTGGTGTGGATGGCAGGAGGTTAGCCCTCTTGTTTTGGGCTCTCACAGGCAGTAATCCTCAGCTCCCCTTTGCTCTGGGTCCTGCAATCGTTCTGGGTCTCTGAATGAGCATTGGATCAGGCCAAGGTATCCACACCCTTTTGGGTCCCCTGCCAAGTCCAGCCAAGGATACTGGACCCGAACCACGCATCGAGCTGAGCTAGATTCTCAGGGCCTGAACCATCTGCCACAGCAGCAGAACTGCGACTGCGCTGAGCAAGTGCCTAGGGTGGAACTGAGTGCTCCACCCAGCTTGTGTCACAGCAGGAAAACGGCAGCTGCGCTGAGCTGGTGCCTAGGGTTGAAGTGAGCACTCCACCCAGCCTGCGTCACAGCAGGAGAACTGCGGCTGCGCTGAGCTGGTGCCTAGGGTGGAAGTGAGTACTCGGCTCAGCCTGTGTCACAGCAGGGGAGCTGTGCCTTGGGCAGAATTGCTTGCTGAGCTGAGCCAGTGACTCCATGGCACAGCTCACTGAGCAAACCCAGGACTCTGGGGCTGAACTGTCTGCCGAGTCCAGTTTGGGTCCCAAGGCACCATGAGACCCAAATCCTGTCTATACTCCCCTCTCCCACAGCAACTCCCAACATCCACCACACCAATCACCTCCACTGGAAGGCTCTGAGCTGCAAACCTCAGCCACCGCCGCTGGTGCCACTGGTGCCACTGGTGCCACTGGTGCCACTGGTGCCACTGCTGTCTCTGCTGCTGCTGCTCTGATCTGAGAAAGTCAGAGCTCCTCCCGTGTGCAGGGGCAAGCAGGTCCTCCGCACCCTGGTCCCTCCGAACTGTGGAGCACTTCTGCTGCCGTGGTGTGGGAACCTTGGTGTTCCAGGCTCAGAAATCTGTGCAGTTCCCTGAATTGTTCACTGGAGCTTCCAAACACGGTCCACACTGCTTGCTGCCATCTTGGATCCTTTACTCAGCTATTAAAAACAAGGATTTTCTAAAATTTGTGGACAAATCGATTGAACCAGAAATTGTCATAATGAGTGAGTTCACACAGAAGCAAAAAGAGCTAAATGGTATATACTCGCTTATATCGAGACACTAGTCCAAGGTGTATGTCCCCATGAAAAACTGTACCTACCAGGAAAATGGGTAAGAGGGGAGGACATCCTATTGAGACTTTAGGTATCTTATCTCTCTGCTTTATCAATACTAACTGCATTTCTCTTGCTTCCCTGTGCGTAGGGAAGCTCAGTTTTAGTCACAGGAGCTCCCACAAGTGTCTCCTCAGTGTGTTCACATTTCCGTAGAAAAAGTGTATTTCCCGGGAGAAACGTGCATTACTATGCCGATTCACCGTTCAGCAAATACAGGTGTAGAAGCACAGAGCTAGCAGAAACAACAGTTTCCTGATGTTTTCTAAGTCGCGGAACATGTTCTACACTTCTTCGAGGCATTTGGGCAACTTTGTCAGAAAGGAGTTTTTTGCCTAAAGAGACGTGCTTTAGAATGCACTAGTTTTTCCTCTTTGCGCAGTTGTACAGATTCTGAGTACATGACTGTGTTTGATGAAATCCTCATTTCTCTTGCTTCCCTGTGCGTAGGGAAGCTCGGTTTTAGTGACAGGAGCTCCCACAAGCGTCTCCTCAGTGTGTTCCCACTTTCTTCTAAACAGCGTATTTGCTGGGAGAAAAGTGCATTACAGTGCCGTTTCACCGTTCAGTAAATACATGTGTAGAAGCACAGCGCTAGCAGAAACAACAGTTTCTTGATGTTTTCTAACTCGGGGAACAAGTTGCACACTTCTTAGAGGCATTTCGGCAACTTTGTCAGAAATGAGTTTTTTGCCTAAAGAGACGTGCTTTAGAACGCACTAGGTTTTCCTCTTTGCACAGTAGTACAGATTCTGAGTACGTGACTGTGCTTGATGAAATCCTCATTTCTCTTGCTTCGCTGTGCGTAGGGAAGCTCAGTTTTAGTCACAGGAGCTCCCACAGGTGTCTCCTCATTGAGTTCACATTTCCGTAGAAACAGTGTATTTACTGGGAGAAACGTGCATTAATTACTATTCCGATTCACCGTTCAGCACATACATGTGTAGAAACACAGCGCTAGCAGAAACAACAGTTTCTTGATGTTTTCTAACTCGCGGAACAAGTTGCACACTTCTGAGAGGCATTTGGGCAACTTTGTCAGAAATGAGTTTTTGCCTAAAGAGACGTGCTTTAGAACGCACTAGTTTTTCCTCTTTGCGCAGTTGTACAGATTCTGAGTATGTGACTGTGTTTGATGAAATCATCATTTCTCTTGCTTCCCTGTGCATAGAGACACTCAGTTTTAGTCACAGGAGCTCCCACAAGTGTCTCCTCAGTGTGTTCGCACTTTCTTCAAAACAGCGTATTTGCTGGGAGTAAAGTGCATTACTATGCCGATTCACCGTTCAGCAAATACATGTGTAGAAACACAGCGCTAGCAGAAACAACAGTTTTTTGATGTTTTCTAACTCGCGGAACAAGTTCTACACTTCTGAGAGGCATTTGGGCAACTTTGCCAGAAATGAGCTTTTTGCCTAAAGAGACGTGCTTTAAAACACACTAGTTTTTCCTTTTTGCTCAGTAGTACAGATTCTGAGTACGTGACTGTGCTTGATGAAATCATCATTTCTCTTGCTTTCCTGTGCGTAGGGAAGCTCAGTTTTAGTCAAGGGTGCTCCTACAAGTGTCTCCTCAGTGTGTTCACATTTTCGTAGAAACAGCGTATTTCCTGGGAGAAAAGTGCATTACTATGCCGATTCACCGTTCAGCAAATACATGTGTAGAAGCACAGCGCTAGCAGAAACAACAGTTTCTTGATGTTTTCTAAGTCGCGGAACATGTTCTACACTTCTGAGAGGCATTTGGGCAACTTTGTCAGAAAGGAGTTTTTTGCCTATAGAGACGTGCTTTAGAACGCACTAGTTTTTCCTCTTTGCGCAGTAGGACAGATTCTGAGTACATGACTGTGTTTGATGAAATCATCATTTCTCTTGCTTCCCTGTGTGTAGGGAAGCTCAGTTTTAGTCACAGGAGCTCCCACGAGTGTCTCCTCAGTGTGTTCACATATCCGTAGAAACAGTGTATTTCTTGGGTGAAACGTGAATTACTATACCGATTCACCGTTCAGCAAATACAGGTGTAGAAGCACACCGCTAGCAGAAACAACAGTTTCTTGATGTTTTCTAACTCAGGGACAAGTTGCACACTTCTTAGAGGCATTTCGGCAACTTTGTCAGAAATGAGTTTTTTGCCTAAAGAGACGTGCTAGTTTTTCCTGTTTGCGCAGTTGTACAGATTCTGAGTATGTGACTGTGTTTGATGAAATCATCATTTCTCTTGCTTCCCTGTGCGAAGAGAAGCTCAGTTTTAGTGACAGGAGCTACCACAAGTGTCTACTCAGTGTTCGCACTTTCTTCTAAACAGTGTATTTGCTGGGAGAAAAGTGCATTGCAGTACCGTTTCACCTTTCAGCAAATATATGTGTAAAAGCACAGCGCTAGCAGAAACAGCAGTTTCTTGATGTTGTCTAACTTGCGGAACAAGTTGCACACTTCTAAGAGGCATTTGGGCAACTTTGTCAGAAATGAGTTTTTGCCTAAAGAGACGTGCTTTAGAACGCCCTAGTTTTTCCTCTTTGCGCAGTTGTACAGATTCTGAGTATGTAACTGTGTTTGATGAAATCATCATTTCTCTTGCTTCCCTGTGCATAGGGAAGCTCAGTTTTAGTGACAGGAGCTCCCACAAGCGTCTCCTCAGTGTGTTCCCACTTTCTTCTAAACAGCGTATTTGCTGGGAGAAAAGTGCATTACAGTGCTGTTTCACCGTTCAGTAAATACATGTGTAGAAGCACAAGGCTAGCAGAAACAACAGTTTCTTGATGTTTTCTAACTCGCGGAACAAGTTGCACCCTTCTGATAGCCATTTGGGCAATTTTGTCAGAAATGAGTTTTTTGCCTAAAGAGACGTGCTTTAGAACGCACTAGTTTTTCCTCTTTGCGCAGTAGTACAGATTCTGAGTATGTGACTGTGTTTCATGAAATCATCATTTCTCTTGCTTCCCTTTGCGTAGGGAAGCTCAGTTTTAGTCACAGGAGCTACCACATATGTCTACTCAATGTTCGCACTTTCTTCTAAACAGCGTATTTCCTGGGAGAAAAGGGCATTACTATGCCGATTCACCGTTCAGCAAATACATGTGTAGAAGCAGAGCGCTAGCAGAAACAACAGTTTCTTGATGTTTTCTAACTCGGGGAACAAGTTGCACACTTCTGAGAGGCATTTGGGCAACTTTGTCAGAAATGAGTTTTTGCCTAAAGAGACGTGCTTTAGAACGCACTAGTTTTTCCTCTTTGCGCAGTTGTACAGATTCTGAGTATGTGACTGTGTTTGATGAAATCATCATTTCTCTTGCTTCCCTGTGCATAGAGACACTCAGTTTTAGTCACAGGAGCTCCCACAAGTGTCTCCTCAGTGTGTTCGCACTTTCTTCAAAACAGCGTATTTGCTGGGAGTAAAGTGCATTACTATGCCGATTCACCGTTCAGCAAATACATGTGTAGAAACACAGCGCTAGCAGAAACAACAGTTTTTTGATGTTTTCTAACTCGCGGAACAAGTTCTACACTTCTGAGAGGCATTTGGGCAACTTTGCCAGAAATGAGCTTTTTGCCTAAAGAGACGTGCTTTAAAACACACTAGTTTTTCCTTTTTGCTCAGTAGTACAGATTCTGAGTACGTGACTGTGCTTGATGAAATCATCATTTCTCTTGCTTTCCTGTGCGTAGGGAAGCTCAGTTTTAGTCAAGGGTGCTCCTACAAGTGTCTCCTCAGTGTGTTCACATTTTCGTAGAAACAGCGTATTTCCTGGGAGAAAAGTGCATTACTATGCCGATTCACCGTTCAGCAAATACATGTGTAGAAGCACAGCGCTAGCAGAAACAACAGTTTCTTGATGTTTTCTAAGTCGCGGAACATGTTCTACACTTCTGAGAGGCATTTGGGCAACTTTGTCAGAAAGGAGTTTTTTGCCTATAGAGACGTGCTTTAGAACGCACTAGTTTTTCCTCTTTGCGCAGTAGGACAGATTCTGAGTACATGACTGTGTTGATGAAATCATCATTTCTCTTGCTTCCCTGTGCGTAGGGAAGCTCAGTTTAAGTGACAGGTGCTCCCACAAGCGTCTCCTCAGTGTGTTCGCACTTTCTTCTAAACAGCGTATTTCCTGGAGAAAAGTGCATTACAGTGCCGTTTCACCGTTCAGTAACTACATGTGTAGACGCACAGCGCTAGCAGAAACAACAGTTTCTTGATGTTGTCTAACTCGCGGAACAAGTTCTACACTTCTGAGAGGCATTTGGGCAACTTTGTCAGAAATGAGTTTTTTGCCTAAAGAGACGTGCTTTAGAACGCACTAGTTTTTCCTCTTTATGCAGTAGTACAAATTCTGAGTTCATGACTGTGTTTGAAGAAATCATCATTTCTCTTGCTTCCCTGTGTGTAGGGAAGCTCAGTTTTAGTCACAGGAGCTCCCACGAGTGTCTCCTCAGTGTGTTCACATATCCGTAGAAACAGTGTATTTCTTGGGTGAAACGTGAATTACTATACCGATTCACCGTTCAGCAAATACAGGTGTAGAAGCACACCGCTAGCAGAAACAACAGTTTCTTGATGTTTTCTAACTCGGGGAACAAGTTGCACACTTCTTAGAGGCATTTCGGCAACTTTGTCAGAAATGAGTTTTTTGCCTAAAGAGACGTGCTAGTTTTTCCTGTTTGCGCAGTTGTACAGATTCTGAGTATGTGACTGTGTTTGATGAAATCATCATTTCTCTTGCTTCCCTGTGCGAAGAGAAGCTCAGTTTTAGTGACAGGAGCTACCACAAGTGTCTACTCAGTGTTCGCACTTTCTTTTAAACAGTGTATTTGCTGGGAGAAAAGTGCATTGCAGTACCGTTTCACCTTTCAGCAAATATATGTGTAAAAGCACAGCGCTAGCAGAAACAGCAGTTTCTTGATGTTGTCTAACTTGCGGAACAAGTTGCACACTTCTAAGAGGCATTTGGGCAACTTTGTCAGAAATGAGTTTTTGCCTAAAGAGACGTGCTTTAGAACGCCCTAGTTTTTCCTCTTTGCGCAGTTGTACAGATTCTGAGTATGTAACTGTGTTTGATGAAATCATCATTTCTCTTGCTTCCCTGTGCATAGGGAAGCTCAGTTTTAGTGACAGGAGCTCCCACAAGCGTCTCCTCAGTGTGTTCCCACTTTCTTCTAAACAGCGTATTTGCTGGGAGAAAAGTGCATTACAGTGCTGTTTCACCGTTCAGTAAATACATGTGTAGAAGCACAAGGCTAGCAGAAACAACAGTTTCTTGATGTTTTCTAACTCGCGGAACAAGTTGCACCCTTCTGATAGCCATTTGGGCAATTTTGTCAGAAATGAGTTTTTTGCCTAAAGAGACGTGCTTTAGAACGCACTAGTTTTTCCTCTTTGCGCAGTAGTACAGATTCTGAGTATGTGACTGTGTTTCATGAAATCATCATTTCTCTTGCTTCCCTTTGCGTAGGGAAGCTCAGTTTTAGTCACAGGAGCTACCACATTTGTCTACTCAATGTTCGCACTTTCTTCTAAACAGCGTATTTCCTGGGAGAAAAGGGCATTACTATGCCGATTCACCGTTCAGCAAATACATGTGTAGAAGCAGAGCGCTAGCAGAAACAACAGTTTCTTGATGTTTTCTAACTCGGGGAACAAGTTGCACACTTCTGAGAGGCATTTGGGCAACTTTGTCAGAAATGAGTTTTTGCCTAAAGAGACGTGCTTTAGAACGCACTAGTTTTTCCTCTTTGCGCAGTTGTACAGATTCTGAGTATGTGACTGTGTTTGATGAAATCATCATTTCTCTTGCTTCCCTGTGCATAGAGACACTCAGTTTTAGTCACAGGAGCTCCCACAAGTGTCTCCTCAGTGTGTTCGCACTTTCTTCAAAACAGCGTATTTGCTGGGAGTAAAGTGCATTACTATGCCGATTCACCGTTCAGCAAATACATGTGTAGAAACACAGCGCTAGCAGAAACAACAGTTTTTTGATGTTTTCTAACTCGCGGAACAAGTTCTACACTTCTGAGAGGCATTTGGGCAACTTTGCCAGAAATGAGCTTTTTGCCTAAAGAGACGTGCTTTAAAACACACTAGTTTTTCCTTTTTGCTCAGTAGTACAGATTCTGAGTACGTGACTGTGCTTGATGAAATCATCATTTCTCTTGCTTTCCTGTGCGTAGGGAAGCTCAGTTTTAGTCAAGGGTGCTCCTACAAGTGTCTCCTCAGTGTGTTCACATTTTCGTAGAAACAGCGTATTTCCTGGGAGAAAAGTGCATTACTATGCCGATTCACCGTTCAGCAAATACATGTGTAGAAGCACAGCGCTAGCAGAAACAACAGTTTCTTGATGTTTTCTAACTCGGGGAATAAGTTGCACCCTTCTGAGAGGCATTTGGGCAACTTTGTCAGAAATGAGTTTTTTGCCTACTAAAGAGACGTGCTTTAGAATGCCCTAGTTTTTCCTCTTTGTGCAGTAGTACAGATTCTGAGTATGTGACTGTGTTTGATGAAATCATCATTTCTCTTGCTTTCCTGTGCATAGGGAAGCTCAGTTTTAGTGACAGGAGCTCCCACAAGCGTCTCCTCAGTGTGTTCCCACTTTCTTCTAAACAGCGTATTTGCTGGGAGAAAAGTGCATTACAGTGCCGTTTTACCGTTCAGTAAATACATGTGTAGAAGCACAGCGCTAGCAGAAACAACAGTTTCTTGATGTTTTCTAACTCGGGGAACAAGTTGCACACTTCTAAGAGGCATTTGGGCAACTTTGTCAGAAATGAGTTTTTGCCTAAAGAGACGTGCTTTAGAACGCACTAGTTTTTCCTCTTTGCGCAGTTGTACAGATTCTGAGTATGTGACTGTGTTTGATGAAATCATCATTTCTCTTGCTTCCCTGTGCATAGAGACACTCAGTTTTAGTCACAGGAGCTCCCACAAGTGTCTCCTCAGTGTGTTCGCACTTTCTTCAAAACAGCGTATTTGCTGGGAGTAAAGTGCATTACTATGCCGATTCACCGTTCAGCAAATACATGTGTAGAAACACAGCGCTAGCAGAAACAACAGTTTTTTGATGTTTTCTAACTCGCGGAACAAGTTCTACACTTCTGAGAGGCATTTGGGCAACTTTGCCAGAAATGAGCTTTTTGCCTAAAGAGACGTGCTTTAAAACACACTAGTTTTTCCTTTTTGCTCAGTAGTACAGATTCTGAGTACGTGACTGTGCTTGATGAAATCATCATTTCTCTTGCTTTCCTGTGCGTAGGGAAGCTCAGTTTTAGTCAAGGGTGCTCCTACAAGTGTCTCCTCAGTGTGTTCACATTTTCGTAGAAACAGCGTATTTCCTGGGAGAAAAGTGCATTACTATGCCGATTCACCGTTCAGCAAATACATGTGTAGAAGCACAGCGCTAGCAGAAACAACAGTTTCTTGATGTTTTCTAACTCGGGGAATAAGTTGCACCCTTCTGAGAGGCATTTGGGCAACTTTGTCAGAAATGAGTTTTTTGCCTACTAAAGAGACGTGCTTTAGAATGCCCTAGTTTTTCCTCTTTGCGCAGTAGTACAGATTCTGAGTATGTGACTGTGTTTGATGAAATCATCATTTCTCTTGCTTTCCTGTGCATAGGGAAGCTCAGTTTTAGTGACAGGAGCTCCCACAAGCGTCTCCTCAGTGTGTTCCCACTTTCTTCTAAACAGCGTATTTGCTGGGAGAAAAGTGCATTACAGTGCCGTTTTACCGTTCAGTAAATACATGTGTAGAAGCACAGCGCTAGCAGAAACAACAGTTTCTTGATGTTTTCTAACTCGGGGAACAAGTTGCACACTTCTAAGAGGCATTTGGGCAACTTTGTCAGAAATGAGTTTTTGCCTAAAGAGACGTGCTTTAGAACGCACTAGTTTTTCCTCTTTGCGCAGTTGTACAGATTCTGAGTATGTGACAGTGTTTGATGAAATCATCATTTCTCTTGCTTCCCTGTGCATAGAGACACTCAGTTTTAGTCACAGGAGCTCCCACAAGCGTCTCCTCAGTGTGTTCGCACTTTCTTCAAAACAGCGTATTTGCTGGGAGTAAAGTGCATTACTATGCCGATTCACCGTTCAGCAAATACATGTGTAGAAACACAGGGCTAGCAAAAACAACAGTGTTTTGATGTTTTCTAACTCCTGGAACAAGTTCTACACTTGTGAGAGGCATTCGGGCAACTTTGCCAGAAATGAGCTTTTTGCCTAAAGAGACGTGCTTTAAAACACACTAGTTTTTCCTCTTTGTGCAGTAGTACAGATTCTGAGTACGTGACTGTGTTTCATGAAATCATCATTTCTCTTGCTTCCCTGTGCATAGGGAAGTTCAGTTTTAGTCACAGGAGCTCCCACAAGTGTCTCCTCAGTGTGTTCCCATTTCCTTAGAAACAGTGTATTGGCTGGGAGAAAAATACATTACTGTGTCCTTTCACCATTCAGCAAAGACATGTGTAGAAGAACAGCGCTAGCAGAAACAACAGTTTCCTGATGTTTTCTAACTCACGGAACAAGGTGCACACTTCTGAGAGGCATTTGGGCAACTTTGTCAGAAAGGAGTTTTTTGCCTAAAGAGACGTGCTTTAGAACGCACTAGTTTTTCCTCTTTGCACAGTAGTACAGATTCTGAGTACGTAACTGTGCTTGATGAAATCCTCATTTCTCTTGGTTCCCTGTGCGTAGGGAAGCTCAGTTTTAGTCACAGGAGCTCCCACAAGCGTCTCCTCAGTGTGTTCCCACTTTCTTCTAAACAGCTTATTTCCTGGAGAAAAGTGCATTACAGTGCCGTTTCACCGTTCAGTATATACATGTGTAGAAGCACACCGCTAGCAGAAACAACAGTTTCTTGATGTTTTCTAACTCTAGGAACAAGTTGGACACTTCTGAGAGGTATTTGGGCACCTTTGTCAGAAATGAGTTTTTTGCCTAAAGAGACGTGCTTTAGAACGCACTAGTATTTCCTCTTTGCGCAGTAGTACAGATTCTGAGTATGTGACTGTGTTTGATGAAATCCTCATTTCTCTTGCTTCCTTGTGCATAGAGAAACCCAGTTTTAGTCAATGGAGCTCCCACGTGCGTCTCCTCAGTGTGTTCACAGTTAATTCTAAATAGCGTATTTGCTGGGAGAAAAGTGTATTACAGTGCAGTTTCACCGTTCAGTAAATACATGTGTAGAAGCACAGCGCTAGCAGAAACGACCGTTTCTCAACGTTTTCTAACTCAGAGAACAAGTTGCACACTTCGCAGATGCATTTGGGCAACTTTGTAGGAAACGGGTTTTTTTCCTAAAGAGACGTGCTTTAGAACACACTAGTTTGTCCTATTTGCGCAGTAGAACAGATTCTGAGTATGTAACTGGGTTTGATGAAATCAGCATTTCTCTTGCTTCCCTGTGCGTAGGGAAGCTCAGTTTTAGTCACAGTAGCTCCCACAAGTGTCTCCTCAGCGTGTTCCCATTTCCTTAGAAACAGTGTATTAGCTGGGAGAAACGTGCATTACTGTGCCCTTTCACCGTTCAGCAAAGACATGTGTAGAAGCACAGCGCTAGCAGAAACGACCGTTTCTCGACGTTTTCTAACTCAGGGAACAAGTTGCACACTTCTGAGATGCATTTGGGCAACTTCGTAAGAAGCGGGTTTTTTGCCTAAAAAGACGTGCTTTAGAACGCACTAGTTTGGCCAATTTGTGCAGTAGTACAGATTCTGAGTATGTAACTGGGTTTGATGAAATCAGCATTTCTCTTGCTTCCCTGTGCGTAGGGAAGCTCAGTTTTAGTCACAGTAGCTCCCACAAGTGTCTCCTCAGCGTGTTCCCATTTCCTTAGAAACAGTGTATTAGCTGGGAGAAACGTGCATTACTGTGCCCTTTCACCGTTCAGCAAAGACATGTGTAGAAGCACAGCGCTAGCAGAAACGACCGTTTCTCGACGTTTTCTAACTCAGGGAACAAGTTGCACACTTCGCAGATGCATTTGGGCAACTTCGTAAGAAGCGGGTTTTTTGCCTAAAGAGACGTGCTTTAGAACGCACTAGTTTGGCCAATTTGTGCAGTAGTACAGATTCTGAGTATGTAACTGGGTTTGATGAAATCAGCATTTCTCTTGCTTCCCTGTGCGTAGGGAAGCTCAGTTTTAGTCACAGTAGCTCCCACAAGTGTCTCCTCAGCGTGTTCCCATTTCCTTAGAAACAGTGTATTTGCTGGGAGAAAAGTGCATTACTGTGCCCTTTCACCGTTAAGCAAAGACATGTGTAGAAGCACAGCACTAGCAGAAACGACCGTTTCTCGACGTTTTCTAACTCAGGGAACAAGTTGCACACTTCGCAGATGTATTTGGGCAACTTCGTAAGAAGCGGGTTTTATGCCTAAAGAGACGTGCTTTAGAACGCACAAGTTTGGCCTATTTATGCCAGTAGTACAGATTCTGAGTATGTAACTGGGTTTGATGAAATCAGCATTTCTCTTGCTTCCCTGTGCGTAGGGAAGCTCAGTTTTAGTCACAGTAGCCCCCACAAGTGTCTCCTGAGCGTGTTCCCATTTCCTTAGAAACAGTGTATTTGCTGGGAGAAAAGTGCATTAGTGTGCCCTTTCACTGTTCAGCAAAGACATGTGTAGAAGCACAGCGCTAGCAGAAACGACCGTTTCTCAACGTTTTCTAACTCAGGGAACAAGTTGCACACTTCGCAGATGCATTGGGCAACTTCGTAAGAAGCGGGTTTTTTGCCTAAAGAGACGTGCTTTAGAACGCACAAGTTTGGCCTATTTGTGCCAGTAGTACAGATTCTGAGTATGTAACTGGGTTTGATGAAATCAGCATTTCTCTTGCTTCCCTGTGCGTAGGGAAGCTCAGTTTTAGTCACAGTAGCCCCCACAACTGTCTCCTCAGCGTGTTCCCATTTCCTTAGAAACAGTGTATTTGCTGGGAGAAAAGTGCATTAGTGTGCCCTTTCACCGTTCAGCAAAGACATGTGTAGAAGCACAGCGCTAGCAGAAACGACCGTTTCTCGACGTTTTCTAACTCAGGGAACAAGTTGCACACGTCGCAGATGCATTTGGGCAACTTCGTAAGAAGCGGGTTTTTTGCCTAAAGAGACGTGCTTTAGAACGCACAAGTTTGGCCTATTTGCGCAGTAGTACAGATTCTGAGTATGTAACTGGGTTTGATGAAATCAGCATTTCTCTTGCTTCCCTGTGCATAGGGAAGCTCAGTTTTAGTCACAGTAGCCCCCACAATTGTCTCCTGAGCGTGTTCCCATTTCCTTAGAAACAGTGTATTAGCTGGGAGAAACGTGCATTACTGTGCCCTTTCACCATTCAGCAAAGACATGTGTAGAATCACAGCACTAGCAGAAACGACCGTTTCTCGACGTTTTCTAACTCAGGGAACAAGTTGTACACTTCGCAGATGCATTTGGGCAACTTCGTAAGAAGCGGGTATTTTGCCTAAAGAGATGTGCTTTAGAACGCACAAGTTTGGCCTATTTGCGCAGTAGTACAGATTCTGAGTATGTAACTGGGTTTGATGAAATAAGCATTTCTCTTGCTTCCCTGTGCGTAGGGAAGCTCAATTTTAGTCACAGTAGCCCTGACAAGTGTCTCCTTAGCGTGTTCCCATTTCCTTAGAAACAGTGTATTTGCTGGGAGAAAAGTGCATTACTGTGCCCTTTCACCGTTAAGCAAAGACATGTGTAGAAGCACAGCGCTAGCAGAAACGACCGTTTCTCGACGTTTTCTAACTCAGGGAACAAGTTGCACACTTCGCAGATGCATTTGGGCAACTTCGTAAGAAGTGGGTTTTTTGCCTAAAGAGACATGCTTTAGAACGTACTAGTTTGGCCAATTTGTGCAGTAGTACAGATTCTGAGTATGTAACTGGGTTTGATGAAATCAGCATTTCTCTTGCTTCCCTGTGCGTAGGGAAGCTCAGTTTTAGTCACAGTAGCCTCCACAAGTGTCTCCTGAGCGTGTTCCCATTTCCTTAGAAACAGTGTATTTGCTGGGAGAAAAGTGCATTAGTGTGCCCTTTCACCGTTCAGCAAAGACATGTGTAGAAGCACAGCGCTAGCCGAAACGACCGTTTCTCGACGTTTTCTAACTCAGGGAACAAGTTGCACACTTCGCAGATGCATTTGGGCAACTTCGTAAGAAGCGTGTTTTTTGCCTAAAGGGACGTGCTTTAGAACGCACTAGTTTGGCCTATTTGCACAGTAGTACAGATTCTGAGTATGTAACTGGGTTTGATGAAATCAGCATTTCTCTTGCTTCCCTGTGCGTACGGAAGCTCAGTTTTAGTCACAATAGCCCCCACAAGTGTCTCCTCAGCGTGTTCCCATTTCCTTAGAAACAGTGTATTTGCTGGGAGAAAAGTGCATTACTGTGCCCTTTCACCGTTAAGCAAAGACATGTGTAGAAGCACAGCGCTAGCAGAAACGTTCGTTTCTCGACATTTTCTAACTCAGGGAACAAGTTGCACACTTAGGAGATGCATTTGGTCAACTTCGTATTAAACGGGTTATTTGCTTAAAGAGACGTGCTTTAGAACGCGCTAGTTTTGCCTATTTGCGCAGTAGTACAGATTCTAAGTATGTTACTGTGTTTGATGAAATCAGCATTTTTCTTGCATCCCTCTCCATAGGGAAGCTCAGTTTTACTCACAGTACCTCCCACAAGTGTCTCCTCAGTGTGTTCACATTTGCTTAGAAACAGTGTTTTTGCTGGGAGAAACGTGCATTTCTGTGCCCTTTCACTGTTCAGCAAATACATGCACAGCGCTAGCAGAAATGACCGTTTCTCGACGTTTTCTAACTCAGGGAACAAGTTGCACACTTCTGAGATGCATTTGGGCAAAGTTGTCAGAAATGAGTTTTTTGCCTAAAGAGACGTGCTTTAGAAGGCACTAGTTTGGCCTATTTGCGCAGTAGTACAGATTCTGAGTATGTAACTGGGTTTGATGAAATCAGCATTTCTCTTGCTTCCCTGTGCGTAGGGAAGCTCAGTTTTAGTCACAGTAGCTCCCACAAGTGTCTCTTCAGTGTGTTCCCATTTCCTTAGAAACAGTGTATTTGCTGTTAGAAACGTGCGTAGGGAAGTTCAGTTTTATTCACAGTAACTCCCACAAGAGTCTCCTCAATGTGTTCCCATTTCCTTAGAAACAGTGTATTTGCTGGGAGAAACGTGCATTACTGTGCCCTTTCACCGTTCAGCAAATACATGTGTAGAAGCACAGCGGTAGCAGAAATGACTGTTTCTCGACGTGTTCTAACACAGGGAACAAGTTACACACTTCTGAGATGCATTTTGGCAACTTTGTCAGAAATGAGTTTTTTGCCTAAAGAGAGAAGTGCTTTAGAACTCACCATTTTTGCCTATCTGCGCAGTAGTACAGATCATGTGTTTCTGTACAGGTCCCTTTTTACCCACCACATCTCTCCTTTGGAAAGCACAATTCCTGGGGTGGGGGCAGTGGGTTCTATGGTTGTCTTCATGTGTGGTCTGAGGAGCCTGCAAACTCCCATCCTGCCAAAGGGCCTGCTGAGTGGAACCATCTCACTAGGTCCCAACCAAAAGTTAGGAGAGTGAGAGAATTGCCTGGACAGAGGATACCACACTGCCATTAGGACACATTCCATACAGTTAAGAGCAATATAGACTGGATGAAAAATAATGCAGAAAGAATCATTCAAATTACATGTAGTATACCATGGATTATCGCAAAAATCCTTAATGCAGTTGGATGGAATTTTGTGATGTCCTTTCTTCTGGAAGGCACTCTTAGTGATTTTAATATCATAATGCTTTAATAGTTGGCTTCTTAATGAACTGATGTTTAAAATACTTTCTAAGTTTCACTATTGATTAACATAGCACCCAACGTTCATTTCAAGAGTTTACATATTTTAAAAAAGGCCCCCTGGACTTACTTTTATATTTTAAACTTTACACAGTCTTGACTTGTATGCAAAAATTATTTTCATGTATTTTCTATGGAAATGGATTCTTGATTAAATAATTTGCATACGATATTACAGTTGTCCTTAGCACAGTCCTTGGATTTAGAGTAAACTGAACCAAATCCAGCTACCTTCTAGTTTGTCACAGTAGTAATAACCACAAGAGTGACAGCTTCTGCCCTAAAAATGAAAACTCACTGTCAAGCTAGTTCCTGTTGTAAAGCATTTTTTCTTAGTTATAAATGCTGTGGCATAAAATGCTAATGGAATTTTGCACTGGCACACTTTTAAAAACTTGAGACTTGTGAGATGTTTGACACTTCTGGGATTTTTATCTAAATAAAGACAATGAAGGAATTTACCAGTATCACACCATTCTTTCTATGAAGCAAAATCTACTAAGTAGCCAGAATTATCGCTATGAAATGAATTCTGGGACAGAAAGCCCTAAATGGATGCATACAAATACACTCAACTGAACTCTGACAAACAAATGAACGAAACTGAATGGAAAGGGAAAACTTTCCTATGAGAACAATTGGCTGCCCAAGAAAATAACAGTCTAGAAAGACCCTGTACCATTCATAAAAGTAACTAAGGAAGACTTGTCAATTAAAACAACACAGACCAACAACAGTAACAACAACAATAACAACAAAAAACAACAAAACCAAACCTACAACTCCTTGTAGGCATAAGGTAACTCAAATGCTGATTTCTGTACCCCACCCCCATACCTGGTTGCAGGCCTTGTTCTGAGAATTTCATGTCTCGATGGTGTGTAAACACGGCTCCCCAATTGGCCCTCTGATATGTCAATAAAACATCTTACAGTCAGTTGCAGAGCAGGGGAGAGAATAGAGCTGGACTTCCTGCCAGCCAAGGAAGGAGGAGTTAGAAGAGGAAGTAGAGGATTCAGGCATAGGCAGAGGTGCAGGAGAGATAAAAAAATTTAACTGGAGCAAAGAAAGAACTAAAAATCAAGTAACTTGGGAATTTTGGCAAAGATGGAGTCAGAATAACACAGAGGGAAAAGAATAGACTTAAGCTGCTCAAGATTGTGCAGTAAAGCTTTATAAACAAGCATAGCACAGTCTAAATTGCTTTTTGTGATAGCCAGGCTAAGAAATAAACTAAGAGAAACAAACAGTTATATAAAAATAAATGAAACAACTGCTAGAAGAAAACTTTAAAAATCTAGGTAACCTTGGTGTGCTGGTTGGCTTTTGTCAATTTGAGACAAACCCAGACATATCTGGGAAGAGGATATCTTAGCTGAGAAAAAAGGCCTCCATCAGATTGGCCTGTAGACAAGTCTTTGGGGGGTCCAGCCTACTGTGGTGGTGCCACCCCTGGGCAGGTAGTATAATTTATGTGTTTGACATAGGACTGGTATTCAAAAATGTATGATGGATGCTTAAAACTTAGCCACAAGAATGAGATCATTAAAATGGCCCAAAAACTCTGAGCAGATACATTTTCAAGGAAGATATAATTTGGGCACTAAGTTAATAGAGTAATGTCCTCTTTCACTATGGAATTGCAAATTGAAACAAAGAGACACCGTTGCTTGCCTGTCGGAATGGCCAAGGTTCAGTTCACAACCCCAAGTGCTGGGAAGAACGTGGAACAAGTAGTGCTAGTTGAAGTATGAAATTCCACAGCCATGCAGGATCCTCCTCAGGATTAACGACTTGAAAACGCTAATCGCACATTAATAAAGAAGGGAAAGCAAATGGAAACCCGCTATGGGACTCTCACCTAATGTCCAAGAGGACAGCTGTTAGCCAAGTGAAAGGAAACCAAGCACATGGATGTTAATAAATATGTAAAGGCCCTGGAACTTCGTGCTCTGCTTGTGGGGATGTAAAACAGGGTGGTTCCATGGGAACCCATCAGTGTAGTGGGTCTCAGAAAAGCAAGAACCTGAATCGTCACTTGTTCTAATGCTCACTTCCAGGGTTGTGGACTTAGGAACTGATGTGAGAGACAGGAGTCCCAGCAGGGAGTGTGTACCCAGGTTCACAGAAGCTTTATTTATACCAGCTAAAAGACAAACGCAACTAATTTCCACTGACAGATGAATGGGCAAATGACATAAAAATCCTTAAAATGGACTTATTTATTCAGCCTTAGGAAGGAAAGAAATTCTGTCATGTTATAGCATAAAAGAATCATTAAGGCATTGTGTTAAGTAAGGTAAGCTGTATAAATACATCTTAAAAACAGAACAAAACAAACCCCCACAAAGTGGGGAGCTGGGGAGGCAGCTAGGAAGTTAAAAGCACTGGCTGCCCTTGCAGAGGACCCTTTCGCACTAGCATGGTAGTCCACAGACATCTGTAACTCCAGCTCCAGGGGACCTGGTGCCCTCTTCTGGCACCTATGGAAACTGCATACAGGTGGTGTGTAGACACACATTCAGGCAAAACACATGTAGAGGAATGTTAATTCAGAACATGGCTGCTCTGGCAGAAGATCACATCCAAAGGTCTTCTAGGTCTGTGTGCTCTGGCAGGAATACAAACACTCCTTTATTCCAGGAGACACAGGCAAACAGATCTGAGTTCAAGGCCAGCCTGGTCCAGAGCAAGCATCAGGTCTAGGCTTTAATCCCAAACAAAGGTAAAGTTACTTTGTAGAAGAAAGCACTCATGTTTGAAAGTGATGCCTAGTTGAGTGGCAGAAAAGGACACATCCACCCTTATGAGAAGAGAGAGGAAAGGGAGCCACTTAAAAGGCAGTTTTACAGAGAGAGAAGAGGCAGTTTTACCAGGACAGAGCAGTCGGTTGCAGAGAGAGAGAACACAAGTGAAGGTGGAATGTTCCAGAAAATGAGAAGAAACTAGAAGATTGGAGCAGATTGCTGAGTTACTTTGAGGCCAAGCAGAGCAATTCTGGGCCGAGAGAGAAGCCAGATTAAATCAGTCAGCTGGGAGAGGAGTTTGAGCCAGAGCAGCTGAGCTGAAGCAGCCAGCCGAGAGCTCAGAAAGAACAAGTAAGGGTGAGCTTACTACACAGTAAGTCTTTGAGGCTGAAAAAATTCTAGGCCTAGGTTAGATTGTATGGAGGCTAGAAGCTTCCAGGACTAGGCCTAGGTTAGCAGACAGAGGCAGTCAGCCTACTAGACAACAATTGAGCCAGCAGAGTGAAAGCTACTTTTACATTCACATGCATAAAATAAAAATAATTATTTAAATATTAGCCAAGCATAAAAGTAAAATTCTTCATTATGATGTTTTAATTATGTGATGTACCTGGAGACATTAAATTCATAAGGCAAAGTAGAGTAGCAGTTGCCAGGGCCACAGACAACAAACAGTAATGAAGTTTTAGCTTGGGAAGAGGAAAGGTTCTGGGGATGCCAGTAGTGATGGAGACACAACACTGTGAATGTGTTTAGTGCTACAGAACTGTACATTTACAAATGGATAAACACAACATTTTATATTTTAGTCGAGTGAATAATAAAATAAAATAATAAAAACACAACTGGAAATTCCCAGGCAGATTTATATGTTAAAAGAAAGCTCCATGTTTCGTAGATGCAGAAACAGTCAGTGCACAGCATTAAGCCTCTGTGTTAAGAAAATAACAACTTGATAAGATGGAACAATACAAACCCAGGGTTTTCTATTACTACACAATCACCTCTTCAGAGCAGCTGTAGACTCGTGGCTTTCTTTAAAAGCTGCAGATGCCCCTGAACCCATGCATCTGTGTAGCCACAGCCCTTCCCTGCACCCATGCATCTGTGCAACCACAGCCCTTCTCTGCACCCATGCATCGTGCAGCCACAGCCCTTCCCTGCACTCATGCATCTGTGCAGCCACAGCCCTTCCTTGCACCCATGCATCCGTGCAGCCACAGCCCTCTGCACCCCTGAATCTGTGCAGCCACAGCCCTTCTCTGCACCCATGTGTCTGTGCAGCCACAGCCCCTCCCTGCACCCCTGCATCCGTGCATCCACAGCCCTTCCCTGCACCCATGCGTCTGTGCAGCCACAGCCCTTCCCTGCACCCATGCAACTATGCAGCCACAGCCCTTCTCTGCCCCATGTGTCTGTGCAGCCCCAGCCCTTCCATGCACCCCTGCATCTGTGCAGCCCAGCCCTTCCCTGCACCCCTGCATCTGTGCAGCCACAGCCCTTCCCTGAACCCATGCATCTGTGCAGCCACAGCCCTTCCCTGCACCCCTGCATCTGTGCAGCCACAGCCTTTCTCTGCACCCCTGCACCCATGCAGCCACAGCCCTTCCCTGCACCCATGCGTCTGTGCAGCCACAGCCCTTCCCTGCACCCATGCATCTGTGCTGCCACAGCCTTTCTCTGCACCTCTGCATCTGTGCAGTCACAGCCCTTCCCTGCACCCATGCATCTGTGCAGCCACAGTCCTTCCCTGCACCCATGTGTCTGTGCTGCCACAGCCCTTCTCTGCACCCCTGCATCTGTGCAGCCACAGCTCTTCCCTGCACCCATGCATCTGTGCAGCCACAGCCCTTCTATGCACCCATGTGTCTGTGCAGCCACAGCCCTTCTCTAGAGGTACTTGACATTTTTGACAAAAAGATTTTAGAAGAAGTGGAGATGGCTAATCTTCCAACAAAAACACTTGCGGGTTTCCAGTTATCACCCTGAGTTACGTGCAGCTGATGAATATTCCCAGATTTGATCACATAGTTTGACAGCTGGAATAACGTGTCTTGACCCAACTTGCCATCTCAGTGAAAAGACCATATGTTAAACAGCCATGGGACCATTGCGTTCCCCATCATGCTAATTCCTTGCCAAGCCAGCTGTCCAAGATGATGAGGCTGTTTTGACGTGAAGAGCCACAGTAGGCTTAAGATCCTGATATGTGACTCCGAGCGTCTGCACTAGCCCCTGTTCAGTAGGACTATACCCACATATTAGTCTCTGTTCTTCCTTGAGTAAAACCCTCCTGACATTAGTTCTCAGTAGTAACAAACTTCCGACAAACATACAGGATAATGGTGTACAGAACACCAGTGGCACTCTGCAAGTCCCTCTGGCCAGTTCTCTCCGGGTTTCACTTGTGTTTCTCATAGTTAAAATCTTGATGCCTGAAGGCTTTATGTGATGAATGCCACGTCTATTCTGTGAACTGAGTTCTGTGAAACCTTCCACGTCTTTCGGCGTCAGGCACCATGTGTTCCTTTACTTGTACTGCCTGCACTCCTAACACCATCCTGAAAGATGGAAAAGATTAGCTTCACTTTGCAGACTAAGAAACAAATACTCAAATTGGCAAGAGTGTTCACTCCCATTTCTTCTTTGTCCTTCAGTTATGATGGCTCACAGATCCTGATCCTAGCTGGCTCTTAAATGTCTGTGGAGGATTTCAACTTCAGATGCGCATTCAGAATCCCCTCTGTCTACACTGATGCTCTTCAGAATTTGACATGCACTGGACAGGGCCAAGAATCTTAAAATGCAGGTTGTGGTTTGCTATGACTGACACGGAGCCCTGAGCTCTGCATTTGTAATGGCTTCCCAGATGCTGCCAAGCCGCAGGTCCCTACACAACACCATAGGAAGCAAGGTTCTGAAGCCCTGCTTCCCGTACGGTATCCTTAAACAATACTAGCCTATCTAGCAATGAAAATGACCTAGCCCCAATTGCTTCAAGCATAAAATGCACACCAAATTTTGAAGTCTTAGCCTGAAGTCAAGGAGTATAAAATATAATTTTTATATTGATTGCATGTAGAAATAATAGTTTGATTTTATGGACCTGAAAAAAACATATCATTTAAAGTTGTTTTATAAACACTAATACCAGGTCCAGTCTCCCTCTTTCTTCCCCCTGCTTGTGGATCAGAGGCTAGCTCCCAGCTACTGCTCCAGCGCTTTACCTGCCTGCCTGCTGCCATGCTCCTCACCATGATGAACCTGGGCTCACCCTCTGAACCTGTAAGCAAGCCCCCTAATTAATTGCTTTTTTAAAAAAAATAAGTTGCCTTGGTCATGGTGTCTTGTCATAGCAACAGAAAAGTAACTAAGACGAATATGTTCAGTAATTATAGGAGCTAGTTTTTTTTAATACACTTTGAAAAATAAACTTTGATGAGTCTACAGCAGTGTTCTAGTTGACTTTTCTGTTGCTATGATAAGCACCAAAAACTGAAAGCAACCTGGGAAAGGAAAGTGTTCATGTGGCTTTCATGCCCACATCATAATCCATTATCGAGGGAGGCCAGGCAGGAACTCTGGGGAGGAACCTAGAGGCAGGAGCAATGGAGGAATGCTGCTCTCTGCTTGTTCTCCATGGCTTGCTCAGCCAGCTGTCTTACACAGTGCAGGACCACGTGCCCAGGGAACGGTGCCATCATGAGTCAACAATGAAAACACTACCACAGGCCAGACTGATCTGGGCAATCCCTCAGTTGAAACACCATCTTGATGAAAATAAAAACTAACCCAGATTAAAAAGGAGGAGAAGGGGGAGGGGAAAGAAGAAGAAGAAGAAGAAGAAGAAGAAGAAGAAGAAGAAGAAGAAGAAGAAGAAGAGAGAGGAGGAGGAAGAGGAGAAGGAGGAGGACGAGGAGGAGGAGAGTAGTTTTCTATCTTTACTTTCCCCTTGTCAAGGCACTATAGAAAGCTTAAGTAAGCATGTATAGTTCACATTGTATTTTGCTTAGACAGTGCTTTTCTGGCCAATGTTCCTGAATCTTCTCTACCCATTTCTCATCCATGATGCATCACCTGCATTGCTAAATGACTCATACTGAGAACTTGTCTGTGTAGGGAACGTCTGAAAACCCACACCTTCCCTTTCCTAGCTGAGTTTTCTTCTACTTGTTGGTGAGTCCGTAGAAGAGTGTCTGTCACCTAATAGAGTCTGATGACCATGTATTTTGATCCCTAACCATCTGCTCTGATCTCACATACCTCAAACTTCTCAGTACAGTATGTTTAAAATATGAGGCCCTAGAATAATTGGGTCTTGGTCAAATCCTACCAACCGCAGTGTGCCACTCATGGTGGTTCTCTTGAGTGTCTGAACCTCTGTCCTCTCTGCTAAGGAACTTCTCAGTAAATCTAGTATAAACTCAATCAAAACACAGGGAATCAAATCACTTAAAAAAAGACATCATGCAATCCATTATAAATAGAGATTATCTGCACCAGTGCTTTCCTCTGTTAAGGTAATTAAAAGTTGATTGGAGAAGACTTGCTTAAAAATAAAGGAGCTTGCCTTTCTTTCAGCACCATTGTGGAGTGAGGCAAGGAGCTTAAAAGGCCCTTGGCGGAAAGGCAGGATAGCTCCTGAGGTTGGAGAGATGTCTTAGCATTTAAGAGCACTGGCCGCTCTTGCTGAGGATCTGATTGAATTCTCAGCACCCACGTGGTGACTCATCACCATATGTAACTCCAGTTCCAGGGGATCTGATGCCTTCTTCTGGACTCTACAGGTCCTGCATACACATCACATACACACACAGACACACACACACACACACACACACACGCACACGCACACGCACACAAACAATTTAAAAAGTAAAGAAGTCATATTTTATTAATGCTACTAGGAAGTATTCACACTTGCCTGGCATCTGTGAAATCCTGCGCTTAGTGTCTAGCACTGTAAGAAAGTTTAATTAACATATGCAATAACTTTTGCATTCTGATGAAGTTTGGGGTTTTGTGTATAGTTTGTTCTGTTGGCATGACTGTGTTCACCCTACAGTGTGGATTTTTCTTCTGTGTGCAAGAGTTGCAGTGTTTCATCCCGCAGCAGGGCAGGGATGTAGTCAGCCCATTGTCTCCAGAGGCGAAGGCCTGTCATTGTCATGCATCATCTCACCTTGTCTTGTGGACAAGAAGATATAGTTAAAAAAGATTAGCCGGAGTCTCATTTTATAATTTATATTAAATAAACACTTTCTTCACTGGAATGCCACCTGTCTATGAGGTACAAATGAAATGCTAATTTGGAGACTTATTTACAATTCAAAATGTTTATTTACGTGGGCTGCATGCAGATATCCATGCCTTTAGATGGGGGTGGCATTTAACCTCCACTGTAATTCAAGTTCCTTTGTTACCCACCGGATATTCAATAAAGTTTCCCAGACTAAAGTGGTACCTGTGCCTGGATTAGCTGGACATGGATGGAGAGAAGGCATCTTTGTGTTTCTAGGACTCATCTCATGGCTGTCATCCTAACACAGTTAGCACTCCCTGACATCCCAGTATAATTGTATCTTCAGAAAAAAATGATTCTGCTCATTTTTTCAAGACCACACATGGCTATGCATCTGGAAACATTGTGTAGCCAGGCTCCACACATGACACTCATTAATCTAGCAATGACATTGGAACAAGACAAAATTAATTTCCTGCCCTGAGATATATGGAGAATATTAAAGAAGTGTAAAAATCTACTCTGTGGGCAGCATCAAGCTCTGACTGACCAAGGAGGCTATTGCTATAGTGATGGTCATCCATTAATTAAAGTGCTCTTAGTGTGCATTTCAGGTGTAACATGTATTTTATATTCATGTTATGCTGTGCATATTACAGGCTGCATGTATGCAGGACTGTGCTTTGCGGTTACAGAACTGTTACTTTGTCATCTATGTTTGAGGTTTTATCAAATATTTAACAGAATTAGCAGATTTGACTTAAAAAGCAACAAAAGCATGCAGAGCACAGTGGGACAGGCGTGCAGTCCCAGCACCCAGGAGGCAGCAAGAAGAAGATATGAAGTTCAAGACGCCTGGGCTAACAATGATAACAAACAAAATCAATACAAAACAACAAAGGCAAATGGCTTCATACTCCCATCAGCTTTGAGATTAGTTGATAAAGAGTTTTGCTTTAAAAAGCTGCATTTTAGTTCTTTATGCAATTGATTGAATCATTTCTTCTTATGGGGGTAGGGCTCATTAGACTCAAGAGCTAAGGAAACTTAAGAACGGCTCAAGCATCCCACACAGTTGTGGGAGTCACACTGCGGTGAGCAGTCGGTGGGAGAGAAAAGTCCTCAGTGGAACTGCCTACAGGCTGCACAGGGAGCTCCAGGAAAGCAGTTGTCACCCATGTGAGGGGGGGTGACATTTTAGTGATGAAGCAAGCAGCCTTTGAATTCGGTATGTTCCTGGAAGTGACCTCACTCAAGCCTCGAGAAGGAAACCCAGCAAACCAACTGGCTCACCGAGCTAAACTTGAGTGGGACCCTACCTTTGATGTCATATCAGTGTGGTGTCCGGAACAAATAGACATGTAATTGTGCTTCCCTAGGAAGAAGCACTGAATTCCTTCACATGAATCAAGTCCTTTCTAATAGTCAAGTAATAAAACTTGTTTTGTGAGCTAGAGAGATGGCTCTGTTGTTATAAGCACTGGCTGCTCATGGAAAAGACCCAGGTTTGAGCCACAGGGTGGCTCACACCCATCTGTGACCCCAGTTCCAGAGGATCTGATGCCTCTGCTTCTGGCCTCTGTAGACACTGTACATACGTGCTGTACGTAATACATGTGGGTACCCCCCCACATGAAGTAAACATTAAATTTTTTTCAAAAAAGAATGTTTGCTAAGTCCTTATGCACTGCCACTCAGCTATCTGTGTCTGGGCCTGTGTCACCTGTAGTTACCTCGTGAGACTGAAATTTTGGAGTTTGTCTGTGGGAACTAACTTGTCTTCAGCGGTCATCCATACTCACTGTCTTTTGTAAAAGCTGCTATATATTTCACGGTATAGACACACCACACTGTGTATCTACTCATGTGTCTACAGACACTTGAGTGGCTTCTGCCTTCATTGTAATTGTTGCTTCTGTGAACATGATGGTATCAGTTACTTTGCCAGTTCTGTGTTAAACACCATGGTCAGGGTAACTTGCAGAAGAACGGTTTATCTGGGCATATGATTCCCAAGGGTTCAGCCCATGCTGGCTGAATAAAGACATGGCTGCTGGAGCAGGAAGCAGAAGACTCACATTTTAAACCACAAGCGTCAACAGAATGGCCCAAGCCTTTGAAACCTCAAAGACTGTCTCCACTGACATCCTTTTTCCATCAAGGCCACTGAAAGCCACCTGAACAGCCACCAATTGGGGACCAAATATTAACCACGTGAGCTTATGAGGGACACTCTCATCCATATCACCACAGTGAATATATAAGCATGTCTCCATGTGCAGCTCTTTGGAGAATGTACCCAGCAGAGGAACTGCCGTATCACACAGTGATATTATCTTTAGTTCCCGCCCCCCTGGGACAGTCCAGGTCTTTTCCGGGATTCCTTCATAAACTTGACATTTAACAATGGCATCTTGTCATTCCTGTTTCATATGTCTGTTCTTCAGAGATAGCTGTGAAATTAATGTATATATATAATGTATATATAATGCATGTATATATATAATGAAAATAATGTATATATAATGTATATATATATATATCAGTATTATAGATACTTTATGAGTTGTGAAAGAGAAAAGTGTGTTGACATTTGGGTAAAGAAACGTACGTTAAAGCCAATTAAAAAGTTAGAGGGGGCTGGACCCTAATGACCTTATCCTGTAGGACTCAGACCTGCAGCTCATCTATGGAACACATCAACTGTTTCAACCCACTGAACAGCCTCCAGGAGGCTCAGTGGTGATACAGCATTTTTCAATAAGGCGATTATGAGTTGAAAGCAAAATGGATCACTAGGCTAAATGGTTGTTTAAAGGAGACAATTTAAAGAATGGGTACAGAGTGTCTTCACTTTCTGCTTGCTTGGAGGCAGGATTGCTCTTGCTCGCTGCATGTGGCTGCCTTGATGGCTGGTGAGTTTAGGGGGATCACAGACACATGTGTCATCATTCCAGCTCTGCCATGACGTCTGGAGACCAAAGTCATGTCATCGGACCAGAACAACAAATGCTTTCTCCTTTATTCGGCACTCACACTCTCTTTTTGTAATACGTTTCTGCATATGCACTTGCCAGTCCTGCTTAGACCAGGGTCCTCACTTGGTGAGGCAGGTGATGTGCCAAGTTTTACCTTTGACATAATTCCTATTAGTAATGCCTTTAAAAAATATGGAAACAGGTGGTATAACCATGATTTTATGAAAAATATGAGGGAAGACTGACCTGTAACATATGAACTAAGTTTAAAAGATTTCATTCTAAAGCAAGAGTTTTTACCTGAAATGCAAACCTTTTCATTATAAATACCTTTGTTCCTGAATTATCACTCCTGAGCTCAAGGCAGAAATTCTGCCTGCATGGAACAGGGCGTGGGAGTAGGGGGTGAAGCAGAGGGTACAGAGATGGGAATTTTTTTCATCCTTGGGTCACTAATTTTTAAATCTTTGCCAAGAAGGGCTTAAGCTCACATTAAATGATCAATGTTCTTTTTTTTTTTAATCTGCATTTTTTTTTAATCCCTTGAACCAACTGGGGAAATATTCCTGGTTTACCACCATCCAAGTAACTTTCTGCAAATGATATTTATAAAGAAGGATTTCAGCTGCTAGAATGTCAATAAAAACATTTCAAAGTCTCTTGCAACTGTCCTTAGAAGTATTTTCATCCTTAGCTTACATTTTTAGGAGTTTTTTTTCAAGCATTTTGACCCAAATGAAGGTTATGTCTACTTTCTCTAGCAGCTTTGAAAATCAGTAATGAGGACCTATCACACTCCACCATTAAGCCCCTTTCCTTCCTCTGCGAGCTCCCTCCCTACTCACTACACACAAAGCATAGGAACCACCAGGTCCTCTCCCAAGAACTCTCTCTGCCCAGACCAAAGCAAATGATTCTAAGATGCACGCAGGTACGCACGCACACACGCACACACGCACACACGCACACAAAACTTTTATTCTTTGCTTCTTTTACTGACATATCTCTAATTTTTGGTTCTACTTGGTACTATGGCTCGTCAGTTTTCTAATTAATAACTAAAAACTTCATTCCCTGGAGATTAGCTGAGGAAAACTGGTTCTTCCTTTCTTTTGAAACTTTGGTAGGCACCAAACAACTGTGCCCTGCCAAGCACACACACGTTTCACTAGCAGGCCATTTGCACTGGCAACGCACTTGTCTAGCATGTTGGAGAACCAGGCTGGGGTTTGATCTGCAGATCCTCAAGAACTTAAAGCAAAGCAGCAGTCAATTAACAACAGCACTGATTGTCATTCAATGCTTTAACAGGCATGGGTCACTAGTCTTTTTACAAGTTTGACTTGGGCTCAGTGGACGTGTTCGATGGAAGTGGGAGACCCGAATTCAAATTCCCAGAACCCTTGTAAAGCTGCAGATGATGGCACGGGAGTGTGTACTCCTAGCAGTCCATGGCATGACGGCAAGCTGAGGCAGGAGTCCTCAGAAGCCTGACACATACAGAAGAAAACGCAGTCCCTGTGTCAAACACAGTGGAAGCTCAGATCCAAGGCTCTGCTACACATGTCATAGCATATGTGTGCTGCATACACACACAATACACACACACACACACACACACACACACACACACACACACGTGAGATAAATTTAAAAAACAAAAAAGAAAAGGAAAGGTCTGATTTTCCTGCATTGACTCTACCATTTAATAGTATTTGGCTTTAGTCACTTAACTTCTGAATACATTTTTCTAATCTACAGGTGGGTAATGTTCATTAAAAATGGATATGGAAAACGAAGCTGTTCTAAGCTTGAATCCTGGAGCTATACAGAGCTTGACTCTAAACACTTCCTGTGTCCTGTAGGATAAAAGCGGGGAGTGCCTACATGACCACCTCTGTTGTACTTTTCCTGTCTCAAGAAAAATTTTGTTTGAGAACGGACAATGTTGCTAGCTCCTTTCATTTTTTAGCCAATTTGGAATGTATTGCTCTTGTTTTTGAGTGAATGATCAACCTGTGCAATTCAAATGACAGGGGTGGGGGCGGGGACTGGGGGTGGAGGGGGGCAGGCTGCGAGGTGGAGAGACGTGGAAAAATTCTTCCCCGTGTATGGTCATTTCTTTTGTTCCACCAGACTGGAGGATGGCTATTAAATTCAATTAACCACTTTTTCTTTTCTTCATGTTCCAAAGACTTTCTTTTTCCTGCTGTGCTAGGAGACCTTGATTCTGTTGCTAGGAGACCTAGAAGGCACTTTTGGTCTTCATGGAAACGGTGTGGTGTTTAATGCAATCATTTTCGCTGATAGTTTACTGGCTGTTTGGCTTCACAACTCAAAAGCCGCTCACTTCCAGTCCATACAAGGCAAACCTAAAAGTGGGGAAAGTACTGGCCTCTAGGGCGCCCCGCGGAGGTGCAGCATGGGTTTCAGGGGGGGTGGGAGAAGGGAAAAGTGGAGGGTAAGATCCTTCCCCAGTCCCACATCGCTTTGACCTGCTTTACCACTGGGATCCCTTTGAAGAAAGTGTTCCGTGGAGTCAGGAGGCAGCTGAGTGGGTTGAAAAAAAGCTTGAACAGCCGTGTCCTAACCTAGCATGAAAGAAAGTTGAGTCTCTTGAGAAATCACTTGCCAAGAAGCAGGCAACTCATAAATTCTCAGCCTGGAGAGTCAACAGGATCTTCTTCTGACTGGACGTCTATTCGCATCATCCAAGACGCCCAGTTGTTCCTTGGCAGCCTCCGAGGCGCCCTGCTGCTCCTCAGCACACTTTAGCAGGTCCTTCCTCTGAGTGTTCTGGGACTCCCCGGTCTGATTCTGCCCAAGAATCTTGAAGTTCAGCAACTCTGGACAGAAAAGGTCATGGTTAGTGGCACCACCAGGCTTCTTCTAAAGATGTTGAGATTTAACACTTGGCAGTCATTTCCACAAACTCTGTCCAGAGGGTATGAATTTCTGGAGGGGGTGTGGAGGAATATTTAGTTTCTTCCCGCAGCCATGATCTTGGGAAGAACTTTTTGCAGAGAAAGGGAAGATTTGACTTAGGAATACTATGGCTGGATGAAGTGAGCATCCACCTAGAAGAATATAAAACGTCTTTTGAGTGCCTGGCACGGCTCAGAAGATTGAAAGAGAAAGCTTGCAAGAAAGGAAAATCAGAGCGTTTAGATATGACCTGATGTCGTTACTTAGGCAGATGGGGCTAACCAGTAGTTTGGAGTTAGTATCAATTTCAGAAGTTGAGACCTGGGGTTGTTCAAGATGGAGGGGTGCAACTGAAGCCTCTAATAATCTCATAATTCTTGGACTTTTAAGGGTCTGTAAAGAGGTGTAAAGGACAAACCAGGGACTATAGCCACTGAAGATGGTGGTGACAAGGAAACTTCTCTCTTTGTGTTGAGTCTTTACGTACAGGCATGCAGTTTCAATTTTGAACATTTGCTTCATGGGTCGAGGCTGTAGATGCTCCCCAAATAGCAAGAGCCCATTGATATAATCTATTAATTAATCTATTAATTAAACACCAGTTTGGTGACACATCTGAAAAAGTGCTTTGCAAAGGGACTAATGCACATCTTAAATTTCTAAAAATTTACTGTATTCCAACAGGTAACTCAACGAAGTTCTGCTCTTCTCTGCCCAGACCTGTATGTTCTGTTTGATTTCACAACCCAGATTTACAAAGTTCGGAAGAAAGTTACCATTAGTACGAGTTAGAACACAAAGCGATGGTGTATCTGGAGTTGGTGGATCTCTAGGTAGCCTGACTGTGATCCATAAAAACACAAAAACTTTTAAAAGGACTAAAGATCTTAAAATTAGATGGGTTAAAATAGGTCGATTAAAAATGTCAAGTCCAATTTTGAGGAAAAATAAAACTGAATTAAAAACTAAGTTGGGAGCAAGGGAGATACCTTGGCAGCTGAGTACTTGGCACTAAAGAATGAGGACCAGAATTCAGGTTCCTAGAAACCATGCAAATATTGGGAGTGTGTGTTGGGCCTCCCTATAAGCTCTATGCTTTGTTGGCAGAGACAGGATACCCCAGGCTACCAAGATTACCAGTTCTGAGTTTATCAAGAGACCCTGTCTCAACATATAATGTGGAGATTGATAGAGGTGGGACATGAGGAGTGAAGGATGCATGCACATCAGATGTCAATCTCTGGCTTCTACATGCATATGCACACACACGCAAGTGCCCTTATGCACATACACCCACATACATGCACCACATACATCTATGCAAGCAAAATAAAGATACATATACGTTATATTGCATTCAGGCTGAAAAGAGGATTCCCAACTAGAAGAACATATCTGCAGACATTGTATTATACAGAGGGACTACTGGGAGCCAGAGCTAAGACACATAGGGGCTGTAACAGAATCAGTGGGATGTGTCTACCAGAATTCTAGAAAGCAATCATTGTGGCCCTGAGAGGAGTGAAGCATTCTAAGTTTTGAAAATATAGGATACCTACTTAATTGTTTTGTAGGTCTTTTCTCTTTTTAAAAAAATTTATTTAATTAATTTATTCAGATTATAACTCAATTGTTATCCCCTCACCTGTATCCTCGCATTCCTCCCTCCCTCCCTCTTTCACCCTATTCCCCTCCCTTAGGTGTGTGACAGAAGGGGACCTCCTCCCCCACCGTATGGTCACAATCTATCAAGTCTCATCTTGGTAGCCTGCTTATGCTTTCTCTAAGTGCCACCAGGCCTCCCCACCAAGGAGAAGTGGTTACCAGAGTTCATGTCAGGGTCAGTCCCTGCTCTCCACACAACTGTAGAGAATGTTCTGTCTATTGGCTAGATATGAGTAGGGGTTCAATGTTTACTGCATGTATTGTCCTTGGTTGGTGCAGTAGTTTGAGCAGACCCCTGGGTCCAGATCCACACATCATGATGTTCTTCTTGTAGGTTTCTAGGACCCTCTGGATCCTTCTATTTCCCCATTCTCCCATACTTCTCTTACCTAGAGTCCCAATGGGAAGTCCTCACATTTATCCCAATCTCCTGCTAAGTGAAGACTTTCATGGGATATCCCTTTTGGGCTAATGTCCAATTATAAGTGAGTATATACCATGTGAGTCTTTCTGCTTCTGGGTTAACTCACTCAGTATAATCGTTTATATGTCCATCCATTTGCCCACAAATTTCAAGATTTCCTTATTTTTAATGGCTGAGTAGTATTCCATAGAGTAAATGTACCATAGTTTCTTTATCCATTCTTTGACTGAGGGACATTTAGGTTGTTTCCAGGTTCTGGCTATTATGAATAAGGCTGCTGTGAACATGGTTGAGCAAATTTCCTTGTTGTATGATGGAGCATTTTTTGGGTATATTCCAAGGAGCAGAATAGCTGGGTCTTGAGGTAGCTCTATTTCCAGTTTCCTGAGAAAGTGCCAGATTCATTTCCAAAGTAGTTGTACAAGTCTGCATTTCTACCAGCAATGAAGGAGTGTTTCCCTTTCTCCACATCCTTACCAGCATGTGCTGTCACTTGAGTTTTTTATCTTAGCCATTCTGATGGGTGTAAGGTAGAATCTCAGAGTCATTTTGATTTGCGTTTCTCTGATGACTAAGGATGTTGAACGTTTCTTTAAGTGTTTCTCAGCCATTCGATATTTCTCTGTTGAGAATTCTCTGTTTAATTCTGAGCCCCATTTCTTAATTGGGTTATTTGGTTGGTGGTGTTTAATTTCTTGAGCTCTTTATATATTTTGGATATTAGACCTTTGTCAGATGTAGGGTTGATGAAGATCTTTTCCCAGTCTGTAGGCTGTCGCTTTGTTCTGTTGACAGTGTCTTCTGTAGAGTCCTTTTCTCACTCGAAGTTTCTCTGTCCAAGTGAGCTTGGCTTGTGTCAAGTTGCCAACATAAAAGCGAACTAAAACCTAACCAACACATGGGCCACGGCTATTGTTCCTCAGGAACTTTTCCAACGTGCCTTCGAGGCACAGTCTGACACTGAGATCTGGGGTCACTCGTTAGGTGGGGCTGGCCAGCCAGGGAGCTCGAGGGACCCATTTGTCTCTGGCTCCTGAGGCAGGGCCATCAAGAGCGTGCCCCTGTGCCTGGCTCTTTTTGTGAGCTCTGCAGATCAACTTTGGTTCCTCATGTCTGAGCAGCAAACGTGTTACTACTGAGCTACCTCTTCCAGGCTCATAAATTCTCCCATAATGCAATGCCTGCCAACTGTGAGGAAAGATATCTAGATGTGTGATGGTGAAGTTAAAGAAAAACTAAAGTCAAGGACTTTTATGCAAATCCAGAAAGGAAAACAGCGAACACATTCAATAACAGAGCTCTCCTAAGCCATAGCAGAGGCCAGGACAGAGCACAACAACCCAGGAGTGCTAAAAATACGCTCTCTGAAAACCTGAATTCTTCTTTGAACTAAAGAGTAATACACAAGTAGAGGTAAAACATAGATGAATTCAGACAAAAATAATGAGTTCCAATTGTAAACATCTTGCTCAAATAAATATCAACCCACTAATTTAGAGAGAGAGAGAGAGAGAGAGAGAGAGAGAGAGAGAGAGAGAGAGAGGAGAGAGAGAGGAAAGAGAGAGAGAGAGAGAGAGAGAGAGAGAGAGAGAGAGAGAGAGAGAGAGAGAGAAACACTGAAACCAAAACCAAAACCAAAATCAAAACAAACAAACCAACAACAACCTAAATTCAGAATATAGAAGACTAATGAAAAATAGCAAGGAAAGGTTCATAATCAAAGTGTTAGGGAAGGCTTGGGTCACTTGAACACTAGCATAAGCAGATGGCACTTTCGTTTTTTCGAGACAGGGTTTCTCTGTGTAGCTTTGCCTGTCCTGGACTCACTTTGTAAACCAGACCAGCCTTGAAAGATCTGCCTGCTTCTGCCTCCTGAGGTCTAGGATTAAAGGTGTGGCAGCCCAGCTCAGATGGCACTGTTAGTAATGACTGCGTGCTATAAAACTAAAAGACATGCTCATGAAAATCTCACTGCAGTAATACAACGATGTGTGGAAACAAAGTTGAGGATAAAAACATCCAAGGTTAGCCAGGCATGGTGACATACACCATAATCCCAACACTCTGGGAGGCAGAGGCAGGGGGATCACTTTAAGTTCAAGGCCAGCCTGGTCTACAAAGACAGTCAAGGCTACACAGAGAAACCTTGTCTTCAAAAAAAACAAAACAAAACAGAACAAAACACCAAAAACAAAATCACCAAAACACCTAAACAACAACAACAACAACAACACAAAGACAAAACAAAAAAGAAAGGCATCCAAGATTCTTCCTTGGTGTGTTGGTAGATGCACATAAGAGCCCAGTTCTAGGAAGACTGAACCAGGAGGATTGAAAGTTGAAGGTGATCTTGGCCTATGTCATGACACTCTTCCTCAAAACAAATAGTAATAACAACAACAACAACAACAGAATTGAGCAAGATAAAAGTTCTGTCAACCACAAGTTATTTTTACATGAAAAAGATGTTATTAGATGTATACAGCATTAGTAAATTAGTAAATGAGGTAATTCAGTAGAAGCCTACAGTAATTTACAAATTCTAAGACCCTATGTAAAACTTCCTAATACAGAGAACAGAAATGGACAGTTAGAGAAAGGAATTGAAGGTACATAATCATAATGAAATGCACATAATTTATACAGATCAAGGAGATGAAAAGATTCAGAGATATAAAATAGTATGATGAACTCAACACTTAAGAGGATGTATACTATTTTCAAATATGAACAGTTCACTGGTAAAAATAGTCCATGTAGTGAGCTATAAAAAATTCAGTACCTACAAAAGTGACAATTGAAAACTTAAAAACTTATCTCAAATTTTACAAATACTTGGACATTTAAAGAGTCCATGAAACTGGAGAGGTGCCTCAGCGGTTAAGATAACTGGCTGCTCTTCCTTAGGACCCGAGTTCAATTCCCAACACCACATCGTGGCTCACAGCCTCCTCTAACTCCAGTTCCAGGGACCCAATGATCTCTAGTGACCTCCATGAGAACTGTACACACAAGGCGCACATACACACATGTAGGCAAAACACCCTTGCATATAAAATAAAAATAAATGGATCCTAAAAGCTAAAAGGAAAAGTGATTCTGTCACCTGTTCTGTACTGCAATTTGTGATTTCTCTGAGCTGCTACCCAGCCTGAGCCTGTGCTGACTGCTTATGTGCTGCCAGGGCGCTTAGCCAGGCTTAAAAGTGACAGTCCCTAGGACCTGTGTCCTCGGGAAGAGCTAACAAGAGTACAGTCACATGAGAGTTTTGATGGCTGCTGGTAAAATCCATCTAGTATTTTATTTTTAACTTTTTATTGATTCTTTGTGAATTTCACATCATGTACTCCAACCCTCTCATCTCCCCATTCCTTTGTACTCACCCTCTTCCGTTCCAATCTCCCCCCCAAGAAAGTTAAAAAAAAAACAAAGCAAAAATTAAAATAAACAAACCAAAATATAAAAAAAAATCTCGCTGTGGAAGCCATAGTGTTTCCCATAGTGTAGCTTTCTTCACACATCTTCACTTGCAAATGTTCAAGTTTTCTTGCTTCTGCTATATTATCAATACTGTATTCTCACCAGGACTCCTGTTGTTGCCCTGTGTCATGGAGATCCTGTAGCTTTGGATCTTCAGAACCAGTCCTTTCAGGCTCCCCAACAGCTCATAGATGGGGCAGATGTTGGGGTGGGCCAACTCAAAGCTTTGGATCTGGGCCCGGTGGTAGCTAAGTTGCTGGTCAGCCCACCAGCTCTTCTGTTTCTATACCACTAGGATAGGCTCTCTAGCATTGTCCTGGCTAGCTCATCCAACGCTGCAGGCAGCAAGGGGCTGGGCCAGGGCCAGCTCTCCCACTCTCATGCCTCGGCAGGCTCACGTGCACCCACGCTACCAGAGTCAGCTCTACTGTGCTGACCAGTCCAGCTGTGGGACCTGCTATCCCAACTGCTGCAGCCAGCAAGGGATGGGACTGTTCTCCCCATCTCAGGACCTCTAGGCCAGAAGTCCCACCAGCAGCAGGTGGTGAGTGTGGGGGTGGGAGTGGGAGTTGGGCATCCCAGGAGCCCTTGCCTGTGCCTCTGACACCAGGGCCAGCTCTTCTGTGCTGCCCAGGCAAGGTGTGGAGCCCGCTCTCTCAAGTGCAGCTGCTATTTTTTGTTTGTTTACTTTTTACATTTTGTTCTTCCCTGCCCCCCCCAACCCCCCACCCCCCACCCCTCACCCCCGTGCAGATCGAGACACAAGCTGGGTCAAAGGCAGTCAGTTTGTCCATCCTGGGCTGTTACATAAGAGTTCCAGGCAGAGGGCTGCCAGCTAGACCCTTTGTTGGCTCAGCAGCCATGGGTGGGAGTGATTGAGGCTAGTGTCGCTGAAAGGACACCATGGTAGCTAAGTAAGACTTGTCTAGTTCCAGAGACAGGCAGGCAGGAAGCTCTAAGAAAAGGCATGCAGTTTCCAGTTCACCCACTGCCCTTCTGTGGGTGAGGTTCGGGTGAAACCACAAAGTCCCTAGAGCGCTAGTGGGAGGGATGGCATTGTGACCGGGGGAGAGTCTCTGGTTCCGAGGCTAACCCTGAGGCTTTCCTGCCGTGCTCCGTGCTCCGGGGATCCACTTTCCCTCACATAATCTTCCATTGTACTCCCTGGTTCCTGTTTGATTTGGCAGGGCTGGCTCCTCGTTCCACTGGGCTGGCCTCAGATGAAATCCCTGCCTCCCCCCACAGGAGCCGAAGGCATCAGGAACATTTTTGCTCACCAGGAAAACATAAAGAAATCCCAACAAAGGAAGAAAGCAGACAAAATTCTTTCCAGCACTTGAACAAAAGGGTGTTTTTTGCATCTTAGTTTTATGGAAGTTAATTCTGTAACTCCCTGCATGACTTTCAAACCTCCTTTTCTCTGTCCTGCATGATTTAAACACACTATAAATGCCCTTAGTTCCTCTGAGGGCGGGTCCATGTTTGCAAGGGAACCGCGGTGGTCTGAGGCTATCGCTGAATTTGAAAGGCGGCACTTCCTTGTCAGTGAAGATTATGACTGTGCCAGGGAGGGCCACATTCGACAGCTAAACAAACAGGCCATTTATTCCAAAGACTTGGAGTCCATGCCCAGAGTCAAATGTAGTCTTTTATAAAACCCAGCAGGCTTGAAATAAAAAGTTAGCCGACTCACAGTGGCCTGCTTGTTAGGAGTAGGAATGCTTGGGAGTGGAGAGAAAGCTGAGGTGTTTGAGCAGGAGGATGACTTCCTTGTGGGGCTTGCCTGTGATATTTTCCAACTTGTGTAAAGCTTTATATTGTTTGTTGAAAGCTGAAAATACTACCTCTTTATGAAAATCCCCAATCCCAGGAAGAAAGTAGAAAGGAGAATGAAAAAATAAAATGGGACATCCTAAGGAAGCCCCTAGGATAGGATTTTTTAAACCCATGTGGGTCACTGAATCAATGAAAAAGCTAACAAGTGAGTTTTACTGCCAGCAAGCAGTTTCTTCCATGCTTTCTACCCCAGGTTCCTCCTTGGGTTTCCCTTAATGATAGACTGTAATTTGTAAGTTGAAGCAAAACCTGGATCCCAAGTTGTGGTGGTGTTTATAACAGGAACAGAAAGCAAACTGGTGCATGACAGATAAAACACTCGTGCTAGTATCTATAGGATAGCGCTGTTCTTGCCCTGCAGCAGGGTGGCTTATTGCAATAGGCAGTAGTTAGTGCAGAGACTCACACCTGGTCAAAGTGTCCAGCCTAGGGAACGGTGAAGGGCTCCTCATCCCTAAGTAGGCTGGCTGTATTGCCCATCCTTCAAGGCTCAGCCGACAACATTACAGAAGAGCAGCAAGAAGAACCTAATAGGCAGTGTTTAAAAAGATGTCTTCTGGACTCGTGGAAGATGGAGAGGTGACAGTTAATGACCGCTGTGGGTAGCGTCTCTGTTCTTAAGTAGTGTAGCCACTAATGCATTGCTCTTGTTCTGGTAAATACCCTGCCAGCGTGCTTGTGTAAATTCAATGGGTCACGTAAAAAAGATATGACATAGGAGGAGACTTACTGAGAAGAGCAGTTCCAGCAGGAGGAGGAGAGGGACCAAGAGGACCACAGGGAGTGGAAGGACCACACTTTGTTGTACATGTATATGAAACTGTTCAAGAATTAAAAAATGAGTTTTGCCAGTTGCAAAGGCCCATGCCTGTTATCTTAGCACTCTGGGAGGCAGAGGCAGGCCGATCACTGTGAGTTAGAGGCCAGCCTGGTCTACAAAGTGAGACCAGGACAGCCAAGGCTATACAGAAAAACCCTGTCTTGAAAAACCAAACCAAACAAACAAAAACAAAAAAACAATCCTTCACCTCCACCATTACCACCAGCAAAAAATTTTTTTTAATAATATATCAGCAACACCTTTGAACATTTTCTACTGCTTGGTTCAAAAGGTAGAAACAGATTTTGTTATCAGAAAAATGTCTCTGTCCTGAATACTGATTGCCAGAATAGTGCAGAATATTGAGGCCAGGCTGTGTTTCCAGGCTGGATAGTGAGAGAAACATCCAGAAGAACCTTACTATGGGAGCCATCTGACATCCTCTGAGGAGGAGCCAACCTTTGGCACAAACATGCCTTTAAGACGGCAACACCCTTGAGCTTCTGTGAGGCATGGCACTGTGTGAGTCCGTAGCATCCTCACATCCCTGCGCTCTTGCAGTAGGGTCACCCTGTGCTCACACAAAAAAAGGTCTTCTGGTGTGGTCTGTATTTAACCTTCTCTGGAAATAGCTATCTGGGAAAGTGAATTACTTATTATAAGTTTTAAGTACCACTTAAACCAAGTCATACTATATATCTCTATATCATCTTCAGGTCTTTGGTTTCTCTCAGACAAGTTTTAATGCCGTCAGCCATGGTTATTTGTATATTTGTATTACTTATGATGTGTTGTGTAGCTTAACATTTGCTAGCTCCGTAGAAGAAGCCACATCAAGAAGCTTATTAAACACACATTTCTTGCCTGGATTAGATTTGATTTTAAAAGGCAGTAGAAGGAAGGAAGAAAGGGAGGGAAGGAAGGAAGGAAGGAAGAAGGAAAGGAGGGAAGGATGGAGGGAGGAAGAGAGGGGAGCCAACAGGGGAGGATGGAAGACCTTCCTTATCAGATAGGTGAAGGCTGGTGTATAACTGCTTTTTCTTTCTTTTCTTTTTCTTTTCCTTTTATGCAGCTTAGGCTCAAACCCATACAGAGGAACGGGGAAATAATGAACCAAAGGCTTAGGAATTGAAGGCTTGTCTCACACCCTGAACTATGCAGATCTCACCTATCTTCAGCCGTGGGTTCCTGTCAAGCACTCTGTTCACTACAGCTGACATTCAGCTACACAGGAACCTTTTTATAGAGGGGACAATAAGCACAGATGATCAATGAATGAAGTTCATCTTCTGGTACTTGAGAACAACTGCCTGGGCATCGAGCTGCAGAAATGTTCCTCATGCCATAAGGAAGAGCTGCAATCGTAAGGTGCACTACCAATCTAGGGCAAGTAGTTTTCGATCAGAAAGACCATGCAGTCAGAGCCACCTCAAGAAACATGTCGCCAGCTCCCCACCCTGTCTCCTCAGGTATTGCTAAACTCCATTAGACTGTCACCACTACTCAAGAAAGACTGTGGGTTACTCATCATGTTCGTGTGTGTGTCTGTCATCATCCATGTCGCCCCTGCCCCATCCCCACTGGCTGCACACACATCTTTCTCCTGTGCTTTGTTCTAGAAATCGAACTAGCTTCTATTGTTCTGTACTCTGTGCATGGTAATTAATTTATTCAGTAAGAACCTGCCGAGCCGCTTTTCTCCTAAGTCATTTTTCTTTCTAGATCAGAGCAGATGCAGCTGAGCACTTTCAGACTTCTGGATGAGTTCTCAGGCATGAGTTAGGGTGGGTCCCTTCTCCCTCCCTCAGGACTGTGTTGCAGTGAACCGTCCCAACCAGCATTATGACGATCGACTTGCCTTCATTCAGGGTATTCAGCTTCATGAATCTCAGGATCACATCTGATTTTTGACAAACACAGTCTAGTCTATAATTAAGCTTCATTGTAAAACTAAGCTACCTCGTCTTCACCTCCATCAGAGACTTGAGAAGGAGTAAACTTGATTATTTGAGTATGCCGGGAGAGTAGGTTAGCAGCTTTCCAAATGAAAAGTTGAAAGAGACAGTTTTCTACCTGAATTGTCACTCAAAACTGTCTATAACATTGGAGCATCTTCTTCAGCCTTCTGGCCCAATATATCTGTCAGACATATTTGTGAGGCAGGAACTATTTAGGACTTGCTTACCCTGTCTTGGCAGAGTTTCGCTGTCAACTCTGGCTGCATCCAAGTTTTACCCCCCACCCCCTGTTTTTAGGCAGAATTGTGTTTGTGGTAGAAACGAGGACCTTTTGCCTAGTGGCTTGTTTGTCACATTTGAAGCATAAGGAGGTTCTTTGATGCTCGTCATCTTCTTTGAGGTAGGCTGGGTGTTGCCAGGAATTAGCCTGTCTCATTGTTGATGAATCTTTAAAGTAATATAAAAATTTTAAATGCCATATTCTGCATGTCTCTGAGGTTTTTGAAGACCTTGTCTTTCTATAGAGTCATATCTATCTGCTGTACCTAAGATGTATATTCTTGTGACAAAAGTAGACTAGTAATTGATATGACCATGATTTAGTCTACTAACATTTAATTTGTATAACTTGTTTCTCCTAAACAGCTTGATAGCACTTTCAAAGCATTAAAAGTGATATATATATATATATCATGAAGAGTAGTCTTACATTTTAATTCTATACCACTGTATCTGGAACTTATTTTGCATCTATATACAAAATTCTATATCAGTGAATTAAAAATATCTTGTGAGTGACAGTTGAAGCATTCAGTTGAAGAGTAGATTCACTAGTCTACTTTTTGTTCTATCTTCCATGTCCATTTCTATATCCCCCCCCCCTTTTCTTTTCAACCACTTTCTCCAAACAGGATGCCAGTGTCCAGTATGCTGTGAGGAATGCATCTTGTCAGATCTGAGCCAATGTCAGTGTCTGGTTCTTTTGTTCTGAAAGCATATAATTTCTCACAAGCATAATACAGTCCTAAAATTATGAGTGTATAAAAGGTGTGATGCATGGAACAATTAAGGCTGGATTTCTGCTTTTTGTATGAGCAGGAAAAGAAGACATCTGTAAATCTTCATTCATGCCATATGAAGAATGGCATCTAATAGTAATTCATAGGGCATTCTTTAAGTAAACAGGAATCATTGTCCAAGCCTAGACATTCAACATTTCATCCATTCTCAGAGCTAGTCCCATATGGTAGAATTAGCAATATAAGTTACCTGCTTGTTCTGTAATTTAAATTCTTCACATCCCAATTGTAGCCCCCTCCCTCATTCCCTCCTGATTCTTGCTCCTTCCCAGCATGTGATGTCACCTGAGTTTTTGATCCTAGCCATTAGGATAGGTGTAAGATGGAATCTCAGAGTTGTTTTGAGTTGCATTTCCCTGATAATAAGAGATGTTGAGTATTTCTTTAAGTGTTTCTTGGCCATTTGATATTCCTCTATAGAGAATTCTCTGTTTAGTTCTGTACCCCATTTTTTAATTGGATTATTTTGTTTGGTGGTGTTTAATTTCTTCAGTTCTTTATATATTTTGGATATTAGTTCTTTGTCTGATGCTGAGTTGGTGAAGATCTTTTCCCAGTCTGTAGGCTGTCATTTTGTTCTGTTGACAGTGTCCTTTGCCTTACAGAAGGTTTTCAGTTTCATAAGGTCCCATTAATTGATGGTTGATCTTAGGACCTGAGCTGTTAGTGCTCTGTTCAGGAAGTTGTATCCTGTGCCAATGAGTCCCAAGTTTCTCCCTACCTTTTCTTCTAACAGATTTGGTGTCTCTGTTTTTATGTTGAGGTCTTTAATCCTTTTGGACTTCAGGGTAATAGATATGGATCTATTTTAATTTTTCTACATGTAGCCATTCAGTTAGACCAGCACCATTTGTTGAAGATACTATCATTTTTCCATTATATGGATTTTGCTTCTTTGTCAAAAATCAAGTGTCCATAGGTATGTGGATTTATTTCTGGGTCTTTGATTCAATTCCGTTGATCAACCAGCCTATTTTTATGGCAGTATCATGCTGTTTTTTTAAAATTACTATTGCTCTATAGTATAGCTTGAGATTCGGCATGGAGATTCCTCCAGAAGATCTTTTATTGTACAGGACCATTTTGAGCTATTCTGGGTTTTCTGTTTTTCCATATGAAGTTGAAAACTGATCTTTCAGGATCGGTAAAGAATTGTGTGGGTATTTTGATGAGAATTGCATTGAATCTGTAGGTTGCTTTTGGTAAGATGTCCATTTTTACCATGTTGATTCTCCTGATCCATGAGCATGGAATATCTTTCCATCTTCTGAAATCTTCAAATTCTTTCTTCAGAGATTTGAAGTTTTTTTAAAAAATAAAAATCTTTCACTTTCTTGTTTAGAGTTATACCAAGATACTTTATATTATTTGTGGCTATTGTGAAGGGTGTTGTTTCCCTAACTTCTTTCTCAGCCTCTTTGTCACTTGTATACAGGATGGCTATTGATTTTTTTAAAATTGATTTTGTATCTAGCCACTTTGCTGAAGATGTTTATCAGCTGTAGGAGTTCCTTGATAGAATTTTTGGGGTCACTTATGTAAACTATCATATCATCTGCAAATAGTGATAATTTAACTCCTTCTTTTTTGATTTATGTCCTCTTTATCTCCTTTACTTGTCTTATTGCTCTAGCTAGGACTTCAAGTATTATATTGAAGAGATACAAGGAGAGAGTGGACAGCCATGTCTTGTCCATGATTTCAGTGGAATTGTTTTAAGTTTCTCTCCGTTTAGCTTGATGTTGGCTATTGACTTGTTGTATGTTGCCTTTATTATGTTTAGGTATGTACCTTGTATCCCTGCTCTCTCCAGGACTTTTAACATGAATGGGTGTTGGATTTTTTCCAGTGCTTTTTCAGCATCTAAGGAGATGATCATGTGGTTTTTTCCTTTCATTTTGTTGATATGATGAGTTCCATTGATGGATTTCCATATATTAAACCACCCTTGCATGTCTGGGAAGAAGCCTACTTGGTCATGGTGAATGATAGTTTTGATGTGTTCTTGAATTTGGTTTGCGAGTATTTTATTGAGGATTTTTGCATCAATGTCCATAAGAGAAGTTGGTCTGAAATTCTCTTTCTTTGTTGAGTCCTTCTGTGGTTTAGGTATCAAGTTGACTGTGGCTTCATAAAATGAATTTGGTAATGTCCCTTCTGTTTCTATTTTACCGAATAGTTTGAAGCGAATTGGTGTTAGCTCTTCTCTGAAGGTTTGGTAGAATTCAGTGCTGAATCCATCTAGTCCTGGGCATTTTTGTGTTGGGAGACTTTTGATGACTGCCTCTATTTCCTCAGGTGTGATAGGACTATCCAATTTGTTTATTTGATCTTGATTAAATTTTTGTAGTTGGTAGCTATCAAGAAAAATTTCCATTTGTTTTAGGTTTTTGAATTTTGTGGCATATAGGCTTTTGAAGTAAGACTTGATGATTCTTTGGATTTCCTAAGTGTCTGTTGTTATCTCACCCTTTTCATTTCTGATTTTTTGATTTGAATACCCTCCCTCTGCCTTTTAGTTAGTTTGGCTAAAGGTTTGTCAATCTTGTTGATTTTCTTAAAGAACCAGCTCTTGGTTTCATTGATTCTTTGAAGTGTTTTCTTTGTTTCCAATTTATTGATTTTTAACCCTGAGTTTGATGATTTTCAGCCATCTACTCCTCTTGGGTGTATCTGCTTTCTTTTGTTCTAGAAATTTCAGGTGTGCTGTTAAGTTGCTAGTATGGCATCTCTCCAGTTTCTTTATAAAGGCACTTAGTGCTATGAACTTTCCTCTTATCACTGCTTTCATTGTATCTCATAGGTTTGGGTATGTTATGCCTTCTGTTTCATTGAATTCTAGCAAGTTTTTAATTTTTCTTTTTATTTAGTCCCTTACCCAGATGTCATTGAGTAGGGAGTTGTTCAGTTTCCATGAGTTTGTAGGCTTTTGGTTGTTTCTTTGGTTGTTGAGCTCCATTTTAATCCATGGTGGTCTGAAAAGATGCAAGAGATTATTTTGATTTTCTTGTATTTGTTGAGGTTTGCTTTGTGGCCAAGTATGTGGTCAATTTTGGAGAAGGTTCTATGAGGTGCTAAAAAGAAGGTGTAATCTTTTGTGTTTGTGTGAAATGTTCTGAAGATATCAATTAAGTTCATTTGTTTCATGATGTCTATTAGTTTCCTTGTCTCTCCATTTAGTTTCTGTCTTGATGACCTGTCTATTGGTGAGAGTGGGGTATTGAAGTTTCCCACTATTAATGTGTAGTGTTCAATGTGTGGCTTAAGTTTTAGTAATGTTTCTTTTACAAATGTGAGTGCTCCTGCATTTGGGGTATAGATACTCAGAATTTAGAAATCATCTTGGTGTGTTTTTCCTTTGATGAGGATGTAGTGACCTTCTCCATCTCTTTTGATTAGTTTTGGTTGAAAGTCTATTTTGTCAGATACTAGAATGTCTACTCCAGCGTGTTTCTTAGGTCTGTTTACTTGGAATACAGTTTTCCAACCTTTTACTCTGAGGTAATGTTTATCTTTATTGTCGAGGTGTGTTTCTTGTATGCAGCAGAATGATGGAGCCTGTTTTCGCATCCATTATGTCAGCCTGTGTCTTTTTACTGGGAAGTTGAGGCCATTGATGTTAAGAGATATTAATCACCAGTGTTTGTTAGTTCCTTTTGTTTTGATGTTGGTGGTGGTAGACTGTGTGTGTTTCTGTGTTTTGGATGTGTGGATGTGGAATTATTTACCTTCTTTTGTCTTCCTGGGTGCAGTTAGCCTTCTTGGATTGGTGTTTTCCTTCTAGTACCTTCTGTAAGGCTAGATTTGTGGTTATATACTGATTAAACTTGGATTTGTCATGGAATATCTTATTTTCTCCAATCTATGGTGATTGAAAGTTTTGTTGGGTATAGTAGTCTGGGTCCAGGCCAGCTTTCATAGTTTCTGCTGAGAAGTCACGTGTAATTCTGATGAGTTTCCCTTTATATGTGACTTGACCTTTTTCTCTTGCAGCTTTTAATATTATTTCTTTGTTCTGTACATTTAATGTTTTGATTATTATATGGCAGGAGGATTTTCTTTTCTAGTCGAATCTATTTAGAGTTCTGTAGGCTTCTTGTATGCTAATGGACATTTCTTTCTTTAGGTTGGGAAAGTTTTCTTCTATGATTTTGTTGAAAAATTTTTTTGGGCCCTGGAGCTTGGAGTCTTCACCTTCTTCTACTCCTATTATTCTTAGATTTGGCCTTTTTATAGTGTCCCAGATTTCTTGGGTGTTTTGTGTCAGGAACTTTTTAGTTTTAACATTTTCTTTAACTGATGTATTGATAACTTCAACCGTATCATCCACACTTGAGAGTCTCACTTCCATTTCTTGTATTCAGTTGGTGTGGCTTGTGTCCATAGCTCCTGTTCTCTTCCCTATGTTTTCCAACTCTAAGACTGCCTCAGCTTGTGCTTTCTTTGTTGCTTCTAATTCCCTCTTTAGGTCTTGAATAGTCTTCTTTCTTTCTTTCTCCCATTTGATTGAATTTTTCTGTAATTCTTTATAGGATTTATTCAATTCCTTCATCTCTTTGATCTCTTTGGATGTATTTTCCTGTAGTTTTTTTTATAGGACTTATTTAGTTCCTGCATCTGATTGAGTGTATTTTCCTGTGTTTCTTTGAGTGATTTATTTTCCTATTTCAAAGCTTCTATCACTTTCATCACCTCAGATTTAAAGTCTTCTTTTTGCATTTTGTGGGTGTTCATATCTCCAGGGCTTGCTGTGTTAGGATCATTAGTTTCTTGTGTTGTTATATGGTTTCAGTTTTGTTGCTTGTCTTCTTGCACTGTCCTCTAGTCATCTGGTTGTCTCTGGTATTATCAGGCATGGGGTTCCTCCAATGAGGTCGCTATCTGTGTCCCAGGTTGGCCAGGAAGATTGAGAGCAAGTAAAGAGAACTCCAAGCCAAAGGTTGTTTGCTAGGGCTCCCCAGAGGCCTCCTTAGGATGTTGGACAGTGGGTATTAGAGCCTGTACCCAGCTCAGCTCAGCTCAGCTCAGCTGGGTTTCCTGACTGTATTCCAGTTGGGTTGGGCAGGGGAGGATTGAGCTGATATACTTCTAAGCCCAAAGTTACTGAGGAACCCTATAGTCCTTTTCAAGATGGCAGAGCTCTGTCTATCTGCTATGTTACAGATGGTTCTCTGTGCCCTGTTTGAGTAAGGCCAACAGAGAGAGATTAGAGCTCCAAGCTTCTCAGGAAACAGCAGAGAATGTGGGCTGCAGCCTGCACAAATCTCTGGTCTGTGAACCAGGTGGATCTGGCCAATAGGCTGTAGGTGGCGGGGTGAGATCAGGGCCCAGACACTGCTAGCAGGATTGCAGTTATTGAATACTGTGGCCCAAGCTGGTTTCTGTTCAGTGGGCTTGCCTTGTGTCTTAGCTATATCTCAGTGGCATGCTTCAGGTGGGTCTGCGTATACAGACTGAGACTTGAAGTTGCTCATATGATGGCGGTTAATGCGGACTGTGGCTGGAGCCTGGATTCAGCTCTGCCAGCCACAAGGTTTGTTCCCAGCTAGTAGGCAGTTGGGAGTGTTGCAAGAGATCAGATCTCCAAGCTGCTCATAAGTTCCACAGGCCCTCTTGGGATGGCAGGGGTATATTTGTCTGTTCTGAGACCTAGCTAGTCTAGGCTAGCAAGCAGCTGGGAGTCTGAGATAGCTCAGGGCTCAGAGGTATTTGGGTGCCCCGTCCTCTTTCCTAGGAGGCAGCTAATGTGGAGCTAATGTGGATTGTGTCCTGTGCCAGGACTAAGCTCTGCCTGTTCGCTCCCTATCCTGGATCCAGAAACAGAGGACGGGAGCTGGATGGGGGGGGGGCGGTGGAGGAGGACTGGGGTTGGGGGCCTGGGGACCTGGGGGGTGGGAGTGAGAGTCTGGAGCTGCAACTATATCCCACGGTTTTCCTGTCCGGGGCCCCACAAACAGTAGCTCGTGCTGCAGGGATTTCCCACAGTTCTTCCTAAGATGGCTGCTAATGTGGGCTGTCCCCAGGGATTTTTCCGTGGGTTAGCTGAGTGGCCAGGGGTCAGACCCACCCGTGCCCCACACAATTTGGATCCCTCTCACCTGAGAATCAGAAGCACTGGTGTTTTGTAGTTCTCAGTTTGGTCTTTAGGTTACTGTGCAGTCCTGTATTTCCTGCTAATCAGTGTGCAATCGGTGCCGCCATCTTGGAAAATCATAAAATCATGTTTTAAAAAGTCCTTTAACAATCCAACCCTGTGGGGCTGGAGAGATGGCTCAGCAGTTAAGAGCACTGGCTGTTCTTCCAGAGGAGCTGGATTCAATTCCCAGCACCCACGTGGCAGCTCACATCTGTCTGTAGCTCCAATTCTAGGGGATATGGCATCGTCAGACATACATGCAGGCAAAACACAAAACTAAAATAAAAAAAAAATAATCCAACTCTGTTTCATACTAAATGATCCTGAACTTCCTGTCTGAAGCAAAGTAGAAAATCTTTGCTTTACTGAGTCTTAGAATAGAGCTCCTTAGACTGCTGCAGGAAACAGCATGGGTCTCAGTCCTCGGGCTACAGCTCATTGCTCCTGACAATATGGGTGCCTTCAGACATGTAGACCCAGATACCAAAGGAAAATGAGTTTATGGGCAATCAAGCAGAAGTACAATAGGAGGAAAAGGATATGGGTGCAGCGGTGGTGTTTGACAATGCCTGTTTGTTTAGGTTCCCCGCGGTCTGTCTGAGTGGCATTTAAGGAAGGGAAATTGTCACAGGAAGACAGTCAAAGGAAGAAGCAAGAGCTGGGATAAGCCTCTGAGATTTTATGGTTTGCTTCAAGGATAGACAGATGTAGTTCCTGCCTCCAGTTCCTGCCCTGTCTTCCCATGGTGATGAATTGTGATGTGGAGGTGTGAGCCAGATAAGCACTTTCTTTCTCAAGTTGATTTTGGCCAGTGTTTATCACAGCAAAAGAAAGAAAATAACTAGAACAGTATCAGTATGACATTCTCAAAGGTAGAATAGCAACACTATTACAAATGGATTATTTCATATTTTGTTACCCTTAAATTAAATAGGTAAACAAACAAACAACTGCGTACTAAATATTGAATTCCCACAAAACTCCAGAACAAATGCTTGGAATACTCCACTTAGTGCTTTAGATTTCAAAAGAATGTTTGAAACAAAATCCTTCCACTGTGCAGTGTGTGCCCAGCTATTCACTGTCTATGTTGGCAAGGCTGTCAACTAAAAACCCTGAATTTATGTTTGTTGTTTGGATTCTCTATATATTCTGATTTGCAAAAAAGGACATTCAGAACTTTTGCCCCTGTTCCAAGTGAGTGTCTTGGGACTTAGCAGCTGTGTGAACACACACAGTCCAAGGAACTGACACCAGGGATTAATGACAAATACTGAACACACATTTCTAATCTTATTAAAAGAAAGGCATGTGAGCCCACAGAGAGAGTTAGGATGACAGGATACCTGCTGGGAACACTGGGACTCTACTTGACAAAACGAGGAGCATGAGCTCCACTGCATAAGCACATGTCTTCAGGTCAGTATGTGGTTGGGAAAAAGCCCACATTACCAGTCCACAGGAAGGAAAGAAAAATTATGGCTCCATTGTTGCCTTATGTAGAAATGAACAATTCATAGCCCATTTAGCCAGTCCCACTGCCAGATGTCTTTCAGTATTGCCAAGAAATACTGAAGAGCTACAGTAGCCAAGGGCATTCATTTGAATACATTCAATCTAGCTGCTGTCCTGGGAAAACTTTCTCACCACACATTTTACACTCTTTGAAACAGCTTGTGCAGATCTTTGGACAGAGGAGTATACTGTGAGACACACTACAGCTTTCATGACGATATATTTTCTATATGTTGTTCTGTTTTGTTAATTTTTTTGTTTATATATATATAGATTTTTTGTTTTGTTTTTGGCGGGGAGGGAGGTTGCAAGGGTGGAGGGCAGATACAAGGAAACTGAGCGATGAGTGGGACTGGTACATAATGTGAAGCTCACAAAAAAAATCAATAAAAAGTAACAAGTAAACAAATCACCACCGCCCCACTCCCCCTACCCCCCACCAACACCACCAACACCAACAAAACACTTTTGCTTAAGCCCCCACTTTACCCTTAGAAGCTTATTGCTTTTAGCTGTCATCTCTTAGTGTAAATGTCTTGATGCAGAGCTGTATCCTACCCTCCTTTCTGTGCAATCTGTAAAAACCTTGCAACAATCTTGTTGTACTATTGGTGCTTCTTCTGACAAATGACCACCCTCTACATGCTCCATTTAACAGGAGGACCTGTCATATAATAATACTCTCTGCCGAGATCATCCATCAGCAAATTGCCAAGAACTGAACAAAATGATAATGAGCCACATTGGCATGATGGGAAGAAGTGATAAACCTGTTTTGGAGAAAGACAGTTATATAGGAAATTCAGAATTTCATGGTGCTGGAATTTTACTTAGCATTGCCTGTCTGTAAGATAGGCAGAAATGATGGTAAATTAGGCTTGGGAGATAGCTCAGTGCTTAAGAGCAGTTATCATTGTGTACAGGATCCAGGTTTGGTTCCTAGCACTGACATAGCCTCTGAAAGAACAGTCAGTATTCTTGACTGCTCAATCATTTAGTGTGTGTCTTCTACCTGCGCCCCTACCCCTCACCCCTACCCCCATGATGGGATATGCCTATTAATCCTGAAATTTGCTGGAAAAAACCCTTTCCAGCATTTGTGGCTAAATTTAAAGCAAGCTTTATTAAATACTAAATACTGACCAGGAATTTCCCAGCTAAGAATGGCCTTAAGCCACATGCTACAGGGGTTTATAAGGACAAACCTATAGGCCACTGTATCTTCCATGAGGTGTTGCTTTTTTCCAAGAACTACAATTCGTAGCATTCCAGGAAGCTACCTGATCCCCTGTCAGGTGGGGGCTTACAGGTTAATTTTGGGCATTACAAAGCCAATTACTAAATTCTCTTTGATCACAACCATGGCATCAATCTCAGTGCTAGTGAGCCTGACAGGGAAGAATTCATACTACGGCACGGGCAGTGTGCAAGCAATCAAAGTTTTATTAGCAAGTGAGGAGAGAAAGCAGAAAGTATGCCTTCCAGAGTAGACAGAGGACCCACATGCCTACCTCTATCACCTGGTCATACAAGGCTTGGTCTATCATTTTTTCTGTCTCTTCCCAACCCAATGTAGATCCACGAGCAGGCCAGAACCTGCTGACAACAGTGATTTTCGTTGTCTTCCTTCTTTTCTTCTGAGTTTTTTCCCCACACTCAAGCTGCAAGCTCTCTGTTTTGTTTTCCTCAGTGTTCCTGGCCTTGTGCAACACTGGTTGGAGGGTTCTCAAATCTTCTTACTTTTGGATTTCACTCTTCATTTGTGCCATCTCCATTCTTACAGTATTAAGCATTATGATACAGGTAACTGGCCATTGTCCAATTATTTCATAGATATTTCAGTCCACCACAGGGGAGAAGATGTCTCCTCTTCTCTACAATTTCTTACACATGAGAAGTGCATTTTATTTGGCCATGTGGTTGGTTTTTGGAGGACTTGCATGGATAGTACATAGCTACTTAGCGTCTAGACGCTAGCACTGGTTCAGACAAACATTTATGTGTCCAAAGCTGTCCAGGTAGAGGCTATCTTCTCCCACTCTTCACATGTCACAGCAGCAAGAGTCCCTAAACCTATGTTTCAAATCACTAAACATGAGAAAACAACAACAACAACAACAACAACAACAACAACAACAACAACAACAAAAACAAAACAGGTCCTCGAACACAACTGATACCAGAACCTAAGCAAGGTCAGGCCTGGTTAGCACTTGAATGGGAGAAAACAGATGGTTTAGGAAGACTGGAACTCATTGCATCAAGTTCCCACAGTAGTGTACTTAAGTGGAAGTCTATTTATATCAAGGTTTGTTTTTGTAGTTTACAACAACTATACAACAATTGCATTGAAGTGTGCCTTTGTGTTTGTCTGCAGGGAGATTATCTCACTCAAGCCTTTCGAAGTTACTAAACAGCCCAAGAGGCTAGAGCCATTTTACAAAGTTAAAAAAGCCTTCTTTTTCATACCTGAAGGTGCCAACTGGACTGATGATACTCTAAGGAGACACTGTGCCCTCCCTTTACCTATTAGGCTATCGAGGCAATGGTCCCCAACATGATGGGATTTCTCCAGGAACATTGTGCTGGGAGAGGGAAAAGCCTGAAGCCTAGAGCTGGCTACAGGGGGAACCTGGTTCTCAGGAAGCAGTTTCACACGTTTGTTAGATCATTCTGTGGGATAGACTGGAGCCAAGACAGAGATGGGTCAATGATGAGCCAGACCACAGCTCAGCCAGAACTACTGATTGACACTACCTCTCTCTATGTAGACCTAAACCTCCCGTGTACAAGCTGACTTAGGGGGAGGAGGAGTCACTAATCTCTTGTTCCTCTTTGCAATTGTGGCCACACAGACATAAACTTTTCTCTGATTTTTCACTATTATTTTTCTCTTTGATTGGCCTATTGAGAACAAATGCCTGGGCTCTAGCTTATTAGAACTTCCAAAGCCTGACTTCTAACCCCAACAACTCTGATTACAGTTTTGACTACTTCATGATCCAGGAGCAAATTCGAGATCAAAGGAGGTGAGAATTACAAATCTATTCTGCTTTCAGGCTCTCCATTATATTATATTAATCTCTAGTTGTACTTGGTGGCACAACTGCTGCAAAATACTCAGGCATAAGTTACTAACACACATTAAGATAGATGTAATATAGATAGAAAATGATATAAATGTGTATTTATATAAAAATGGAGAGTACAGAAAGCCAATATTCCCTGTTAATGGATAGCTTGTGTTGTATACAGAAATACAGCATGAAGGATATTTTTTATTCAAGTAACTATTGTAATTATAGCATATTTGTGAGCATTACTTTTTTTCAGCTCCAAGAGTAGTATAAAATCTCATAATAGGAATGAAAAAAAATACATATGGCTTACTGTGCATTTCTTGTTGAATCATAAGGAAGTCAATGATAGAATGTGAGATTTTAAAATAGGTCATAAATATTTCAGATGAAGCCAAGATGAAATTGAAATCTTTTTAACTGCTTCTTTTACTGGACCCCTTTCCTGGTTCTTTTAGTGAAAACTGATATTTTTTGGGCAAAGTATTGAATCATTTTACTCCCTGTATATCTAAAAGCAACTTGCATTTTACTTTTTTGGTTTTGTCCCAAGTTTCATTATAAGCAAAAAGTTTAACATACAACTGCTTTGTTGAGTTGCCATTGTTGTCAATTTTAGGTTTTCAGTCTTAAGTTTTTTTCAGGCTAAAAATTAGACACTAAAGAAAGTGAAGTATATTCACTTATGCAGTCTAGCTGGTGTTGGTATTAAAACACTGGGAAGGGTGGACTGGAGAGATGACCTGGGTCAATACTTAGAGAGTACTTGCTGCTCTCACAGAAGAAAGGGTGCCATTTCCAGCACTTAGACGTAATCTTTCATAGTTGCCTTTAACTCCTGCTCCATAGGTTCCAATGCTCTCCCACACCCTCTGTAGGTACTGTATGCACACACACACACACACACACTATATATATATATATATATATATATATATATATATATATATATATATACACTCATACATATAAGCAAACTAAAAAGAAACAAACAAAACCATATGGAAGGACATCACTTTAAGTCTAAAGTTCTATAATCCAGTCTTGACTTTACCAAGGGCTGGGACTGTGATTCTCACCAAGGCTCATAGCTTTCTGATTCCCTAGGTGCTTATCTATGAAATGAGAAGATAGTGAGAAAAGATTTTGTGTAATTCAAATGCTGGTTTCTGGACATCCTCTCCCCAGTTGTCACCTGATATGCCAACAAGGCAGCTTAATGCCAATTGGTGAGCAGGGGAGAGAATGGGACTGGACTTTCAGCCATGTATTGTTGGGGGAGTTAGAAGAGGAAGTAGGGGACTGAGGAAGGGCAGATGCACAGGGTGGACCAGGAGAGGTAGAGGGAGACAGAGAGAGAGAGAGAGAGAGAGAGAGAGAGAGAGAGAGAGAGAGAGAGAGAGAGAGATGGAGTGCTCAGCAAGAAAAACCACGAAGTATAAGTATCTCTGGGATGCATGCCTGGAGGAAACCAAATTAGCTTAGAGGGTTAAAAATAGAGTGATAACTGAATAGCTATTGTGTTGTGAAGCTTATTATTAAACAAATATAATAGAGTATCAATTATTTGTGTGATATCCAGGTTAAGAGAAACTGAGAAAGAAAAACAATATAAAAATAACCTTAACAATGAAGTCTAACACTCTTTTCAGCTTTAAAAGCCTTTGAAGTAAAACTAGATAAAGTGCTGTTGATAATAACTAAACATCATTTTGCAAAGATATGGTATGGATTAAGGCAAATCACTTGCAGTGACACACTTGCTCCCTCTGCACTTCTGAGATATAGAATTAGGATCTATACAGTTTCCCTTCAGCTTCTGTGGTGACACAAGTGGTTAAATGCACCAGGCAAAGAAAAACCCATAAAGCAAAACATGATCCTGCGGTGGGCATTTCCCACAAATCACAATCTATCAACCTTCCTCTGTGGAGTGGTGGGTTTTCTCCCAACAGTCATTCCCCACTGCCTCCTTTCAGCCTGTTCTAAATTCCCAAAGTCCTCACTGATTCAGGAGAAAACAGACATTCTCTTCCAACAGCTCAGATCCATGATGCAATTCTCAGGTGAAAAATTCACAGAAATTACCCAGTAAATCTGGGCTTGACAAACATTTTTTACTTTTCTTTGATCATGCATTAGACATTCTCTACAACATTTGGTTTTTCAGGATGGTAGTGAAGAGGTCACTTTGAACTCAGGTAGCTTGGATGAAGATAGTGAAGAGGTATAGAAGATTGTTGATTCAGAACTTGGCTGTTCTGGCAAGATATCACATCCAAATATTTTTCTAGGTATGTGTGATCTGGTTGGAATACAGACATGCTTTTAATGCAGGAGACAGAGGCAAACAGATCTGAGTTCAAGGCTATCCTGGTATAGAGCAAGTATCAAGTAAAGAACAGCTTAGGTTAAGGCACGGTGGTACACACTTTTAATTCTAAACAAAGGTAAAGTTAGTTTGTAGAAGGAAGCACCATGTTTGAAAGTGATGTCTAGTTGAGTGGCAGAAATGGTGATGAATCAGACAAGATCTGACAGAATAGGACATGCCCAACTCTCAGGAGAAGAGAGAGGAAAGGGAAGCAACTTAAGAGGCAGTTTTACAGAGAGGGGAGGCGGTTTTACCAGGAAAGTAATAGAGAGATGGGTTGCAGAGAGAGAACTCAGGTGAAGATGGAATGACCCTGAAAATGATAAGAAACCAGAAGATTAGAGTATATTGCTGAGTTAGTTTGAGGCCAAGCAGAGTAATTCTGGGCCAAGAGGGAAGCCAGATTAAATTAGTTAGTTGTGAGAAGAGTTTGAGCCAGAACAGTTGAGTTGAACCAGCCGCCTAGAGTTCAGAAAGAACAAGTGAGGGTGAGTTCATTAAGCAGTAAGTCTCAGAGGCTGAAAAGATTCTAGGCCTATGTTAGATTATACAGAAGCTAGAAACTTCAAGGACTAGCCTTGGTTAGCAGAAGGAGGCAGTAAGCTTCCCAGAGAACAACTGAGCCAGGAGAATTCATTACCTTTACAAAGAGGTCACTTTGAATTCATGTAGGTTGGATTTGTTGCCTTTATGTGGTGTGATGGTTTGCATGAGAAATGTCCTCCATTGGCTCAGGAATTTGAACACTTGGTAACTGGTTGGTAGCACTTTTTGGGCAAGTGGTGCAGGCTTGTTGGAGAAAGGATGTCACTGGGGATGAGCGCTGAGAGTTCATGGCCTAGTCCCACTTCCAGTTTGCTCTCAGACTCATGTTTGTGCTTAAGGATATGATGTTTCAGTTTCTATGCCTGCTGATTGTCGCTATGTGTCTCTACCATGGTGGACTCTGAATATTTTGGAATTATAAGTCAAAATAATCCCTTTTCCCATAAGTTGCTTTGATTATAGTGTTTCTTTATAGCAACACAAAGGGGATTGATACACATGTATGAGGATGATATGAAGCCAGTGCTTATAGAGTATGGGCATAAATAAGTATGTTTGGGAAAATTCCATTCTCCATAAATCTCTCTCTCTCTCTCTCTCTCTCTCTCTCTCTCTCTCTCTCTCTCTCTCTCTCTCTCTCTCTGTCTCTCTCTCTCTCTCTGTCTCTTTCTCTCATCTATCTATCTATCTGTCATATGAGTGTTTTCCTGAATGTATAGATGTGTGCCAAACATATGTCTGCATGTATGTATATGTACAGGGTGTGAAATACCCCAGGAGGACAGAAGAGGACATATAAGTACTTGGAACTGGAGTTAGATAGTTGTAAGCTACCATGTATGTTTTGGGAACCCATCCAGATCTTCTGTAAGAGAAGCAAGCCAACCTGGGCTCTTTTTATCCACAATCTCCTGCCTTCCCTACACGCATTTCAGTAGTTGCCAAAGTACTGTTAAGTTACAAGGTACAAAGTTTGTTGTAACCCCTCCATTGAGACCTACTTTTACCTTGACTCTCTCTTGAAGTGATCTTTTATAGGCTCACTCTCATTTTTCTGAATTCCTATATGTAATAAACATGTCAGGGCTTGTTTCAAAGCCCAGTGTAGAAAGCAGCTGACAGTCCAAAAAGCTGACGTGTGACCAGATGTGTGAGTGATAGATAAAACCTTAGTAGTAAATTCTGACCTAGGAGCAGCCACGACTGCAAGTTGGTGATAAGAGTGACACAGAAAGCTAGATGTGTGAATTAGAGAGTATAAGGTTAAGTTAAGTATAAAAACCCTGAGAAGAAGCAGCCAGCTCTCTCGCTGTCACCATGACTACCTGAAATGCTGCCAGCCAACGGGGCGCTCTCCCTGGACAGAGCAGACAGACATGCTGTCAGATAACAACCCGAGAATTGAATCAAGTCGCAGCAGCGAACCTGTTCGGCATAACATCGCGATATCAGGTCATATACCCTAATGGCATAAGCTCCTAGAACATTGATATTATAAGATGCTAAATGCTACTCCTATTGGAATTAAGATAGTTTTAAGAGTATAATGGAATGGTATTGGTGGCTTGGCCTTGGAGCCTTAGCTGCTACCTTTTGCTGTAGTTGCCTTTGTATTGCTAATAAACCTCTCTTGCTAAAACGTACTACTTGCTCTTGGCCTGCCTCCTTTGTTCCGGATCCTGAGTGTAAACTCTCTGCTGGCGACAGAGAGTCAATTAGAAAAACAATAGTCCAGGTGGAGCCCCAGGTCTGCTTTCTGAATTTCAGGCCCAGGATGGCTCCACTCAGTCTGTCACAAGGTATTCATGGGGTGCCTAAGGGTAAGCCTGCCAAGACTGCTTCCACCTGTGACAAAGCTTACAGTCTTTCCCACAGTTCACAATCTCCAAGATCACACTGAGAACAGGTATCCAGCAACAGACATTTGATTATTACATCTCAGCTTTAAACAATACATTAATAAGCCAATCGCAATGAATGTGACAGTTCTCAGTCTAATGGCTGAGATTTCAGCATTTGTGACCAATTATCAGAACCATAGTAAAATAAAAACTAATAAAAAGGAATTCCATTATAAACACTTCACTCAGTGGTTTTTAAAATGCAAATCAGCCCCAAACCCTCATGCTTTCGTGGATAATGGATTCCTTGTGGCTGCTAAAGAAATGACTGAAGACAGGGTACATCATGTTATATATTTTCAGTGGATGAGGAATGTCTTTCTTACTATGTTTATGGATTACATTGTCTTACACAAATTTAGATAACATATGGTTTTTAAAGAATATGCCCATGCTTGTTGTAAGCAAGAGAAAACTCAGTCATCAGGAAATACTAAATAAGTTAAATTTAAGCTGGAGTGGTAGTGTGCTCAGAAGGCACAGGTGGGCATCTAGACCCATACAATCATCTTGACACCTCCAAAAAGAGCTCAAATTTAACTAGTACCATCTATACAGTGTAAAAAAAAAGTTATGATTTTACTCTTTGGTACTAACTTCCCTTTCCCTTCATTACCATGGCTCATCTTACTTTTAGAGACAGGACTTTGTTTTACCACTACCACTACCACTTCCAATTTCATACTGGTGCGGTCAGATCTTGGAACCCCCAAAAGACCACCAAGACTTGAAACTGCTGTAATTGCAAGAGGAATCTTTAATGTTTCAACTCAAGCTGGAATGTACATGGCACCAATTTAATAGTATTGAGAAGTGACCCCTGGGCGTTGATCTGAGAACCTTTTATAAGTCCCTTTCCTTCCAACACACCTAAAGCAGCGGGGTCTTAGCTTGGCAATTATCTATTGGTTGAGTAACATAAGGGGATCTAATGTCCAAAGGTGAGAGACTACTGAAAAAGGCTCTAACACTGCCCATGGCTTAGCTTTCTCTGTTCTCTTTGTTCACCACTTTGCCCAGGGAAGTGTCTGGTCTCTTATTAACTCTATCTCTCGTGGACAGGAAGGAATGTGGCCATAAAACTGGGTCTCTTAGCAACTCTATCTCTGGTGGGCCCTTCAGGTCAGTTGCTAGGTAATACTATCTCTGGTGGGGCTGCTCTTTGCAGCTGTGAGCTCAAATCTCCTTGCAGCTGTTTTCCTACCTTTTAAGTCTGTTTTTTCAAAGAACTTTATGACCCTAAGATAGGCACCAAGGTCATATGTGGTTCTGGTGGCCCATCTGGTTATGTGGCTTTTGGCCGTAGTTTCAGTGGCCATTGGGTGGGTTGCTTGGGAACTGTATCATGATAGCTCAGGAGGGAATGCAGCCCCAGTCATTCCCTGCTTGTCTCTTATATTGGGGGTTTAGCCAAATTTTAACATCTTTTAAGTCTTTCAATGCCTTCTTTTTCAGTGCTGAACATTACACGCGTGTGAGTGCACGCACACACACACACACACACACACACACACACACACACACACACACACACACTGTTACTTTTCTGTTGTGATAAACACTCCAAACACAAGCAGAATAAGTTTTATTTTGACTTATACTACTAGACATTAGGAACCATAATGGTAGGGGAGGCATGGCTGCAAGTTACTGGAAGAAAAAGTTGGTTGTCCACTGAAAGAGAAATCTAGAAGTGGATAAGGCCACAAATTCTCAATGTTCTCACTAGATACATGTTACCTCCAGCAAGTCTTCACCTCCTAAAAGTTCCAGGGCCTCTTAGATATGACCACCAGCTAGGGACCAAGTGTTTAAAACATATGAAGTTAAGCATTTAGGGGAATTTCTTATTCAAACCACCATATCCTATTTCTTAGGAATGCCTAGAGCCCTTTAGGGCCAGACCCCTATGCTAGGTTCCCAGTCTCACCATGGGAGGTGGAAAACGAGTTTTCCATTGAGTTTTACAATTAGCTCTTTCAGAATGAGATTCCTGGTATCAGATGGCAGTGGAGACTCAGGAGCTCCACGAGCCCATGATGATTACAAAGTGTTAGAGCCCTTTGTGTCACGCTAAGCATGGCAGAGGAAGGAGATTGAATCTTGAGACAAGTCAGAAAGCAGGTCTGGTGGGATATAGGCCTGACATGCTATGTACATTGGTCAGTACTAAACTAGTGGTGGCAATGGAGAGGGCTTCAGTAGCTGCCAAGGCAGCCATCACTGCCTGATCACTGGCATCTAGCCCTGGGCATCCAGATTTTCCCCCCAAATAAATGATAAGGCTCATACAGTCATGGTGGAGGAATGGCACGAGCATGAGAGAGCAAGCCAGCTAACCTTTATTTATAAACCTTAGGCAGTGGGGAGTGGTTTGTGGGTTTAATGCTTCTAATTTGAAGGGGCTAGAGGTGCCAGGATACTTAATCTACAGGCAGTGATACAGTACCTCATATAAATGAAGTAGCAGAGGGTCCTATCACAAGAAAGAAATATAGAATTTAACTATCCTATGGGTGGGGGAAGAACTAAGTATGATTAAAGGTCATTTGCTGAAGGCTTGGATCTCTTTATCATACGGTGAGATACTCCCAAAAATCCCCAGGTGTTTGTTGAACAGGTTCATTCAGGAAAGGGCTGGGCCTGTAATCTTGCCTGAGGGCTATGTGGCACTCCATACAAGATCTTGTGTTCCCCAGATCAGGTAAAGTGAGAACCCTGCTGAGAAAAGGACTCCACCATAATAGATTGAGCTCAGTTGGCTATTCAGATACCCCAGACTTTGACCTTTCCAGAAGAGGCCCAGATAGAACATTCCAAGTAGAAAAAATTATGAGTGTGTGTGTGTGTGTGTGTGTGTGTGTGTGTGTGTGTGTGTGTGTGTGTGTGTTTGTACATATGCAAACCATGTAACCAAAGGGACTGGCCTGGAGCAAGAGTGAGGTCCAGATGTGTTCAAATGCTGAACTATCTCAAATGAAAGCAGCAGTGTTAAGAATTGCTCACTCTCTGTTCTGGGCCTGCATGTTCTGGTGCATGTAGTCTTGTGGCCCCACCTGCATTCCCCTGGAGGTCACATAGTTTGGTGGCCAGGTTTTAGATTTTCTCATAAGGACATGTACAGCTAGCACTTGGAAATTCTTTTCCATTCAAATAAAGCATTCCCAGCACAGAAGCCACAGACAATAACATACACTCACTCTGAAAACCCCTACCTACTTCCCCAAGGTTTATGTAGCCCTTATTCCCATCCCCCCCAAAAGAGAGCTGTATCACTGGAAGAGCTGTGACATTGAAAAGGCTTTATCACTGAAAGAGCTATATCAAAGAAGGCTTTTACCCCACTCTAGGCATTCACTGCCAGACAGAGATCCTGCTCCCAGCCTGCTCTGTTAAGCTTCATTGCTTTGAGCCAAGCATCTGCATGAATTGATTCCTGGATGTTGGCTCAGTTTATTAGCAATTAAACTTTATTATACAACCCAACTAGCATATACAAGAAGGAAAAAAAGGTTAAAGGGACAGAAGATTAAAACCTCCTGGAATCCGTTCGGCAGGACGGGTCCTTAGGTGTCTCAGTCCCACGAGCTGGTCCGGTCCTTTCCTCTCTCTCTCTCTGCGCCTTCTCCTTCTCTCCTTCTACCTCTTCCCAGTCATATGCAAAGGGCGGTCCCTTCTCCCTTCGAGGGTCAATTAGGAAAACAATAGCCACGGTGGGGTTCCTAGGTAGGCTTCCTGAATTCCAAGCCCAGGAAGGCTCCAAACAGTCTCTCACAAGGTATTTATGGTGTGCCCTAAGGGTAAAGCCCGCCAAGACTGCTTCCACCTGCGACAAAGCTTAATCTATCCTACACCTCACCCTTCTCTCTAAAAAATTAAGAACTATATACACATATATACATATATACATATATACATACTCATCAGGAATCAAGAACATAACAAAGTCCTTTTATACTTGTTAACCTAAGGGAAAGTATACCACTATCCTATCAAAGAGAGTCCTTTTCTTTCATGAGAAATTGTAATTATTAATCTACTAAAGCTTCTAGTAACACTGTGGCTATCTAGTCTTCAATCCCATCAGAGACCCAAGAAGGAAAATCTATCTAATAAAGGAAGTGCTGGCAGGCAACTTCCAAGTTGCAGAGTACAGAGAGAGCAGACTGCCTGGATAGTCACCGAATTCTCTCCTTCATTGGGGCAATCAGTCTTCAGCCTTTCGGCCCAAAACATCCAATGAACTGCTTTTTGAAGCAGGAAATCCGACGGTCTGGTCCATCTGTTCTCTTTAAAGCTGGACAGTCATCTTTCCAGCATCATTGTTGATCGTTGCAGACAGTCAGCCTGTCATCAGCCGTAGAGATAAGAGCAGTAGCAGAGCAGTTTTTCCGTCTAGTGACCATTCTGTCACCAGCGTCTCTTGAAGCCCCCATCTTCAATGATGCAAATGGAGAGGCGGCCAGGAGCGGATGTCTCTCTCTGTCAGGAAAGCCCTCATCATTAAATGCCATATTCTGTGGATCTCTGAAGAGTTTGAAGAGCAAATCTATCTATTTTTACAGTTATCAATCTATTCCTTTGAAGACATAGACAAGCTATTAAACAAACCTGCTCTATAACAAAGTGAGTATCTAATAGGATTTCTACGTAACTAAATACCAACTTTTATCCCCGATGATTCCAAACAGTTTTTTATAAGACATTAGTGGTACATGAATAATACATCAAATAAACATTGAACAAAAAGAACGTAAATTTCTGACATACAATATACAATATTTTGTCAACATATAACATACAATACATAAGGCAAAAATGAATGGAATATACAATTTAAGTTCATATCAATGTGAAGCAAAAGTTGAAGTCTTAAATTTCCGTCAATCAGAAGTCTTAAATTTCCATCAATCTACAATACCAATGTAGAATTTTTTAAGTTAGTAGATTCAATAATCTACCTTCTATTCTACAATCCTGTATCCTCCCTTCCTTCCCCCCTTTTTCTTAATATTAAAAGGGATAGAAAGTAAGAGAGAAAGAAAGATAGAAGAAAGAAATCCCCAAATGAACTTTTATTAATTGTAAATAACCCCGTTAGGCAAAGATGAGCATTGGTAACCCACCAAAAACACACATCCCACCTACTGGGAATGGGGGCGTCGTGTTCTCAAAATTACTTGATGCTGTTTAAGAGAAAAATATTTTTCGGGTACCCAAGAAAAATAATATATTGGCCAAGCGCTGGAAAAGCTAGCTGTTTTTTGTCCAGTCCTTTTGGGATCGATCCTTTCGGCTAGCCGATTTATTGTTAATATGCATGCAATTTCTGGAAGAAGTAGTAGTGCCAGAGGCAGAAGTTCGATCTTCATAATTGTCCTGTTTTTTGCTCTGAAAGTAAGCAGACTTTATAAATCATTAGTACAGGTATGTTAGTACATATATAAATTTCAAGGGAATATCATTTGAGGCATCTTGCTCGAGGTGCCAGAGGCATGCTTTTGGGGTTAAATCACCCATGCTGCCTGCTGTCTTCAGCATTGTCCTGCTTTTTGCAAATACAGGGCTCTACCTGCATATACACCAATAGGACAGAAGAGGGCATTAGTTCTCCAAGCTGTAAGGAACAATGTCAAGCTGTTAAGAACCAGGTAGCTCTTAAGATTCACTTGTTATATGGTCAGATCTAATCTTTATAAGTTTAGTTGGTAGCCATATATTTTCACTCCCTGTGGAAACATACGCATACCCACGACCCCATCTCAAAACTACTGCAGGTTTCCATTTCATACTTTCCAAGTCCTTGAAGAATATTGGTTGCCCCAATTCCTCAGTTTTTTCTATTATCCAATGTCTCTCCGCAGCTGACGTCCCTTCATCATTCACATTAAGAAAATTTAGAGTCAACAAAGCATTATTTAATCGATCCCTGGGTGTCTTTACCCTTCCCTTTTGTTTAATAAGCATTTCTTTTAAGGTACGATTAGCTCTTTCCACAACTGCTTGTCCTGTGGGATTGTGAGGTATACCAGTAACATGTTTTATATTATAATACATAAAGAAGTTTTTCATCTTAAGGGACACATATGCAGGAGCATTGTCAGTCTTAATTTGTGCAGGTATTCCCATAAATGCCATTATTTCTAGTAAATGAGTAATCACACAGTCAGCCCTTTCAGAACTTAAGGCAGTTGCCCATTGAAAACCTGAATAGGTATCAATGGTATGATGCACATATCTCATTTTTCCAAATTCTGCAAAATGAAACACATCCATCTGCCAAATTTCATTCCTTTTGTTACCTCTAGGGTTAATTCCAGCAGGTAATGGTAGTTGACTATATAAGGAACATGTAGGACATTTATTAATTATTTCTCTAGCTTGTTGCCAAGTGATAGAAAATCTTTTCTTCAACCCTTTACCATTGACATGATGTTTTTCGTGAAATTTGGAGGCTTCGAATACATTACCTATCAATAATTTGTCGATCTCTTCATTTCCTTCTGCCAATGGACCTGGTAAACCTGTATGGGATCGAATATGAGTAATATACAAGGGATAATTTCTGCTTCTGATGACCTGTTGCAGCTCTATAAATAAAGTAGTCAATTCTGTGTTATCAGGAGTAAATTCAGCAGTTTCTATATGCAAAACAACCTTTTCAGCATATTGAGAGTCAGTAATTATATTAAGAGGTTCAGGAAAATCTAACAAAACCATAAGGATAGCATATAATTCTGATTTTTGAACTGATGTAAAGGGGCTTTTAATCACCTTGGTCATTTTCTCAGACTTATAACCAGCCATACCTGATTTATTTGCATCAGTGAAAAAGGTGGGTGCCCCTGAGATTGGTGACCTCTTTACAATACTTGGAAGGATCCAATTAGTTCTTTTTATAAACTGTATACGTTTGCTTTTTGGGTATCTATTGTTAATGTCTCCCAAATAATTACTACAAGCTTTTTGCCAATCTTCATTAATTACCCATAGTGACATAATCTCAGAATCAGTAAGAGGCACTACAATTTCCGCCGGGTCCATCCCTGACAGTTGACGCAACCTTATTCTTCCCTTTGTAATCAATTCAGAAATTTTCTCTATATATGTTTTCAATTTTTTGCTTTGTTTATTTGGCAGGAATATCCATTCTATAATCCGGTCTTCCCTTTGCATGAGAAGCCCAGTAGGAGAATGTTTTGAAGGCAAAATAACCAAAATGCAACCAAGTTCAGGATCAATTCTATCCATATATGCCTTTTGAAGTTTTTGTTCCACCAGAATTAACTCCTTTTCTGCTTCAGCAGTTAAACACCTAGGACTGTTTAAATCCGAATCCCCTTGTAAAATCTGAAACAAGTTACTTAACTCATAGGTAGCTAACCCGATTGTAGGCCTTAACCAGGTAATATTGCCCAATAATCTCTGAAAGTCATTAAGAGTTTGTAATTGATCTCTACGGATCTGTACCTTTTGTGGTCGAATTTTTTGTTCAGTTATTTTATAGCCTAAATAGGTAATTGAATCTCCTCTTTGTATTTTTTCCACCGCAATCTGTAATCCCCAGCATGGCAGAATTCTTTGTGCTTCCTGAAACATTTTTTCTACAATACTAGGATCAGAATCAGCTAGCAGAATATCATCCATGTAATGATATATGATAGATTGAGGAAACAGCTTACGAAGTATTTCTAAAGGTTGTTGTACAAAATACTGGCATAAAGTTGGGCTATTTAACATTCCCTGTGGAAGTACCTTCCAATGATATCTCTTCATTGGAGAATTACTGTTCAGAGTAGGTACTGAGAAAGCAAACCTTTCCCTGTCTTTCTCGTGTAGAGGTATGGTAAAAAAACAATCTTTTAAATCAATTGTAATTATATGCCAAGACCGAGGTAATAAGGAAGGCAAAGGAATTCCAGGTTGAAGCGAACCCATGGGTTGAATCACCTTGTTTATGGCCCTCAAATCTGTTATCATTCTCCAACCACCTGATTTCTTTCTTACCACAAACACAGGGGAATTCCAGGGGCTGGAAGATTCTTCGATGTGTTGAGCCTCCAGCTGCTCTTGCACTAAACCGTGAAGCGCCTGTAACTTTTCTTTTGTTAAGGGCCACTGCTCCTGCCATACAGGTCTGTTTGAAATCCATTTTAGGGGCAAGGCGGTTGGTATCTCAGCAGTGGCCCCTCTTATAAATTTTGACACTCTAAATCTGAAGAATTCTGAGGTTGGACAATGGGCATAGCTGGTGGTCGCCTCTGATCACTTACATTAATCTCTTCCCTAGAAGCGCATACCAATTCACCCATTGTTTCAACCTTCTTTATCTCAGTATTTGCAGGAATAGTTATCTGAGTACCCCATTGCTGTAAAAGGTCTCTTCCCCATAGATTTATAGGAATGTCAGCCACATAGGGTTTCAGCCTCCCTATCTGCCCATCTGGTCCCACACACTCAAGCCACTGTACACTTTGTTTTATTTGAGATAACTTGCCAATTCCTACAATTTCCGTATAAACCTTCTTAAGTGGCCAAGTTTGGTTCCAAGACTTCTGGCAAATGATGGAGACGTCAGCTCCACTGTCTACCAAGCCTTCTATTTTAATACCATTCAATTGTATAATTAATTTAGGTCTCTGATCATTAATTACTGTTTGCCAGAACACACGGGTCCCTGTGCTCCCGAACGCACCAGTCCTTTCCACTGGAGCGGCTTTGCCCTTAATGTAAGGAAACAGTAGGAGTTGAGCAATCCTATCCCCGGCATCAATTTTCATCTCCTTTTTCACACATACCAAGATTTTTATTTCCCCTTTAGAATCTCCATCTATAATACCAGGATGCACAATAAAACCTTGAGAAGTCAGCCCGCTTCTTCCCAGAACCAATCCTACTGTGCCTGAAGGCAAAGGTCCAAAAACACCAGTATTTAATTTGTAACATTCAACCTGAGGAGTTAGGGTAAGAGACATATTTGAAGCCAGATCCAAGGCTGCACTGCCTTCAGTAGCATGCATTAGATCGCTAACACTCAGTTCCCGTTTTCCTGCGGGTTTGTCACTTCCTGACTGGCCAAAGGAATTCGGCTGGCATTGTTTACGGGGGCCCGAGCCGATGGCCCCCTCCTGCCGTTTCCCGTCGGCAAGATATTGCCTTGCACATCTCGCTTAGATTGACAATCCCGAGCCCAGTGTTTCCCTTTTCCACAGCGACTACAGTACCCTGGGAGTCTTGGTACCTCATTACCATCATAACCAGAACCCCCCTGTTCTCTTCTATAAGTTACGTTTTCTCCTGGGTTAGTGCGCCTTCTATTTCTACAGTTTCTTTGCACATGACCGATTTGACCGCAATTAAAGCACCGAGTATTATGATATCTGGGCTCTCTGACTAAAGCTTGTCCCACAATATTATTCTGATATTCCTGAGAGTTGATATTAACTGTCTCCTTTACCCAGTCATCTAATGGAGCGCCTCTTTCCTTTAACGGTCTAAGCACCTTCTTACATTCAGCATTTGCATTTTCATAAGCCATGATAAGTTTTAATGCCTTTTTGTTATCAGAATCTGGCATCGCCTTATCCATAGCAGATCCTAATCTCTGCAAAAATTCTGTAAAGGGCTCCAGAGGTCCCTGGAACACCTTAGTAAAAGAAATAGTTGTTTTCCCAGGTTCCTCTACCAGCTCCCAAGCTCTCAAGGCTGCCTTACGACATTGTTCAATCACTCTATCGTCAGCTTGAATTTGTTCTCTCATGTTAGTATATGGTCCATCACCAAGTAACTGATCTCTATTAATATTTATTCCCTGTGCGATATTTTCTTGTTCTATTTTTATAGCCTCTGTTCGCCACCATGATAACCACTGTAACTGTTGTGCTGCTTCCAATACCGCTGGAACTAAATTTTTCCAATCTTGGGGAACAAGTCTATTCTGATAGGCCCAGCTGTTTAACGTTTGTTTAACGAAGTTAGAATGCATACCATATCTGATGACGGATTCCTTAAAATGTTTTAAATCCATCATGTCTACAGGACACCAGGCTATTTCGTCATGACCCTCAGCACCATTTGGCTCGATTACATGTCTTACAGTGACTGGAAAAGCTGAAGGTGCCTGGGTGACTGTGGAAGTATCCTCCACTGGTACATTTACTTCCAAAGACCTTTTGGTCGGTCTGGCTTCCTTTGCCTCTGGTTTCTGACCTTCTCCACCCTTTTTAACCAAAGGTGCCTTCTGCTTTTCCAGCCCTTCCACTTTTCTCTGTATTTTGCCTATTTGTTCAGTCAAGTCAGTAATTCTTTCCAAAAGGATAGAGCTTATTGACTCTTCCTGATTTTTCTGGCTTTCCGGTCTCTCTATTTTCTGTCCTTCATCACTACCAAATGCCAAAAATTCTATCCGTTTTCCCATCCCTTCATTTTCATACCTCAGCCTTTCTATCTGTCCAGTCAAATCTGCAATCTTTTCCAAAAGGATAGAACTTACTGACCCTTCCGGCTTTTCTATACCATTAGCCTGTCTTCTAATCCTTCTAAGCATGAAATATTGTAATAAAAGGACAATGAGAAAACAAAGAATTCCCTCTAAGTATAATGCAGGAAAGAGTTTTGCAACAGCAGTTGCAATTTTGCCAATACCCTGAAACAACATTTCTATCCCGTGGAATACTGAATCTTCCCTCATATCATTAGGGATTGTGGAACCCATCGGGCCCCACGTTGGGCGCCAGATGTTGGCTCAGTTTATTAGCAATTAAACTTTATTATACAACCCAACTAGCATATACAAGAAGGAAAAAAAGGTTAAAGGGACAGAAGATTAAAACCTCCTGGAATCCGTTCGGCAGGACGGGTCCTTAGGTGTCTCAGTCCCACGAGCTGGTCCGGTCCTTTCCTCTCTCTCTCTCTGCGCCTTCTCCTTCTCTCCTTCTACCTCTTCCCAGTCATATGCAAAGGGCGGTCCCTTCTCCCTTCGAGGGTCAATTAGGAAAACAATAGCCACGGTGGGGTTCCTAGGTAGGCTTCCTGAATTCCAAGCCCAGGAAGGCTCCAAACAGTCTCTCACAAGGTATTCATGGTGTGCCCTAAGGGTAAAGCCCGCCAAGACTGCTTCCACCTGCGACAAAGCTTAATCTATCCTACACCTGGACACCCCTGTTACAGGATATTTAATCCCATTTTGACCCCTGAGATTGTGAACTATAAGACATATCTTTTGTTTGGTGCAGTTGAGCCCTAGTACAAACTTTTAGTCCAAGAGCTCTCTGTACACAAGATTTAATAAAGTTAACCCTAAGTCAAGAGGCAAAGCAAGAAACCATTTGACAGGTATTAAAGAGTAGGAGGGAATTTGAGTTGAGTGGTATTTAAGATAATGTGGAGAAGTAAAAGGGATTTTTAGCTCTTTAGCTCTTGAGCTCCTCAACTTGCTAGCTTTTGGCTTTTTGGTCTTTGAGCTAGCAAGCCTTTAGCCTTGGGTTGGGTGTTTTGGCCATTTCCTCTTGGGCTGTCAGTTGAACTAGTGAGCCTTTTGAGCCTTTTCCATCAGGATGTGAGCTGACTAAGAAGGGTCAGCTGGGTGCTTTTTCTGCTTCTCTGAGCTAGTCGGTTTTTACTCCAGCATCGGACTCCAAAGTCTTTATTGGTAAAATAGAACATTTGGGATTTTTGTTTTGTTTTGTTTTTTTTTGAGACAGGGTTTCTCTGTGTAGCCTTGGCTGTCCTGGACTCCCTTTGTAGACCAGGCTGGCTTCGAACTCACAGCGATCCGCCTACCTCTGCCTCCTGAGTGCTGGGATTAAAGGTGTGTGCCACCACGCCCGGCTGATCATTTGGGATTTAAAAAAAATAAAACAACACATCCCAAAGGGAAGAAGCAGGACCTGGGCTATGGAATGATGTGTGTGTGTGTGTGTGTGTGTGTGTGTGTGTGTGTGTGTGTGTGTATGCATGTGTGTGTGCATGTGTGTAGTATATATTCTTTTCACATGGTTTTCTTGGCACTCTTATAAAAGTGGATTAAATTAGCTCCTTTAATCAAAAGCTCTGAAAATAAGATATAATTTCATTGCCATTGTTCTAAAGTAACAATAGCAAGTAGGACATGGTATTCTTATAGATAACCTACAAAGTACTTTTCCTAGTTTTATATTACAGATATTTGGTGACTAGTATAGGCTCACTATTATTGACTGTGAATCTAAAGTACACAAGTATTTATAATCTGTAATATATAATTTTGATGACAAGAAGAATTTAGTTTTTAGACACCTCACTCTTCTCTATGTGTTTTCTATCTGTTTTCTATGCTCTGTTCTTTTTTTTTTTTGTCTTCAATATTCCCATTCCTTAGTCCATTGATGTCAGGTGCTGATCTGAAAGTTGTTTGCTTTGAGAGAATTAGCATCTTAGTGTTGAATTTATAAAATAATACTCAAAGGATGCTTTGGTGGGAAAGCAGACATGTCACTGAGCACATTGTCTTATCTTACAAAATTTATCTTTCTGTTTGATTAAACTATAAAAATCAAGCATTTGTCTTCACATTTTCTAATCTTGCTTCATATAGTTACATGGAAAGACATTGTCTTCTTGTCTGAAAACCAAACAAGACTTTTACTGCAATTCAAATTTACATGTGTGTTGGATTTTAAGGAGAGCAGCCAAGTGAGGAACAAAACTATAGTATGAAGTAACGAAATATTCTTATTCATTCTCTAAAGCTTCTCTGTTGACCAATTCACCATCATAGAACTCAAAATGAATTAATTATTTTAATCTCACTTAACGTTTATGCTGGAGGAAAACAAGCCCCAAACAGAGTTTGGTTTTAGAGAAAAAAAAAACAGTAAGATACAAGATTGGTCTTTAGATTAAATGAATTTTAGCCTTTTTCAGGCACCATAGTCCCAGCTTGTCTTCCTCAGGAGATCTTTATGTGACAGTCTCCTTCAACCAACATCCAGTTGGGTATTTGATAAATGACAGATTTAGCTCTGACACCATGAATTACTAATGCTGAACAATTTTCCATTTCTCCACTTATTTAGCTGCTGCCTTGTGTATCTGACCTGTTTAAGAGTGGGCACATGCAGATGATCCAAGGTGGCAGTGTTGAACACAGCACTGTAGGGTGGAGACTAGGGACCTGGCTGGGAGCTACAGACCAAAAGACCTGGAGACCTTAGGTGAGAGGGGTCAGCACAGTGGGTCTGGCCTCAGGCCATCCAACTGGCCCATGGAGGATGGGTGCTGAGTCCCCAGTCTGGACCCACACCTGCCTATGAACTGCAGCCGTGCTCTATATCACAGATTCAGTATCTGAGACTGAACTGTGGGTAGTGAAGCATGAGAGTCCACATCTGCTGGCCTAGGGAGAACCCAGGAGAACGGGTGGATCTGACCTCAGATCACCGCCAGTCCACAGAAAGCCCAGGGGCTGTTGACCACATGGGCATGATATCCAAAGCCCAGTGCAGCCTATTGTGCCATACCTGTTCTTGTTGGACCCTAGAGTCTACTCGGGTGGGGGGTCGTCGTGAGAGACCACTGGAGGACCACAGTGTTGATGCAAAAGCACAAGGTTTATTGCTGACGCGCGTCAGGGGACCTCAGCACTCACTTGGGAGGGAAGCACCATGAGTCACTGTTACAGGCTAAAACTGCAAAGGTTAGGAGGGGCTGTGTGCCCTATGTTAGGATTGGCTCTGGTGGTCGCTACGGGTGCTTGTCTAAATGTTACTGGCTATTGCAGGGGTCATTGATCTTGGGGCCATTCTTGGCAGGGAGGGGTGTTGGGGAGTTTCCAGAGAATTTCCAGATGGTATTTTTCTGAGAATTGTTTATCTTAGTTGAAATTGTTTATCTTGGTTGGCCACCTTGATCTCAGAAACTGAAACTGGCCTTCAATTCTTTCTGGGTCACTTTCCCAAGCTTGTCTGGGTCACGTTCCCAGGCTGTAAGACCCCCAGCACGGTGGTCTTAACGTGGAGACCCCCACCAAGAACCAGCGAGACCAAGGTTTCGGTTGCAACACGCAAGAGGCTTTATTGCAGGGGGTCGGGTACCCGGGCGTCTCAGTCTCTGGAGAGGCTGGCGCGCCGAGCGAGTCTTTTGGGGGCTTTTTATAGGGATTTTAGCGGGAAGTGCGGGTACAGAAGCGAGAAGCATAGTTACAGGGCTCTGATTGGTAAATTTAAATGAGGCGAGGTTATGGCCCGGTCATCAGATGGGCTCTAGGTACAGGGGAGTTTACCCGTTCTCTGGGCCAGGTGGCCGACCATAAATATCTTGTTTGACAAGGACAACTGTTTCTGTTATCTCAGCATGCTTTTATCTTTCTCCTCTGGGCCCCAGGCCTCATCTTATCCCGGGAACCTATTATTCTAGCCTTGCCTTGCAAGATAGCGTTACTGCTGCTATGCTTGCTATGGCGGGTGCACAGGGGAGGGGGTCTTACAGGCTTAGACTGAGAGAGAGAGCCTTACAATCCCCCCTTGAGTTTTTTAACTGGCCTTAATCTTAAGGCGTGTCCCCATTTCTGAGGGCTTGGTACTGTTGAGTTAGGATCAGGGCCTGAGTTATATTGAGACGATCTCGAATAAAGGCAAGAAGCCGGTTAAGGATACAGGGTCCAAAAGTTAAAAGTAAGAAAAGGATCAGACATTGTCCTTTTTGTTTTATTTAACTTTTCCGGTGTTTAGTCCTTGGATCCAGCTGTGGTGGGTATTAGCACGTCAAAGCGGATGCTGGTCACTAGGGTCCAGCTGCATCGTTTTTGACGGGGAGACCAATCTGCATCTTGGAATGTAGGTGGAGCATGGCGGCGGCGGCAGCTGGGGGGCAGGTCGGTCTGCCTGAGCGCAGCAGCAGCAGCAGCAACAGCTCAGCACGCCAGCTCAAAACTAGCTCAGCAAATGAATAGGCCCCCTAAAGGACATCTTTCTGAGCCTCCCCCCAGCACCCCCCCCCCCCCCGCCACAAGACTGGCTGCAGGGAGCAGGGAGGAACCGAGCTGGAATTTAACCAGAAGGAAGGTCACAGGGGGCCTCGTTAAATGCTTGAGACCAAGGGGCCGGTGGCGGGGAGCATCAGTGGGGCCTTTACGGGGTAGCTCTGAGTCACTCCATTTCCCTATTCCCTGGCACCTTGTATTTAAAGCAAGCTGCTCAAATTTACCCATGGGGCAGCTTTGAGAGCCAGAAAATGAAAACAAACGTATACAAATATGTAAACTTATATTTTAAAAATTATATAAATGAGAGACGATGTCAAGGACCGTTGGCTATCCTGTGCAAGCCTTATCAGAGTCAGTAACAGGCTTTAATTTGCCTCTGGCACGCATTTTTATCTTTGTTAGACCCATAGACCTAATAATAGCAGGCTTGAATTACATATCTAAAAGATACTGCAAACCTTCTGAGGTTGTTGGCACATTAGAAGGAAATTAGAGATTTACAAGTCCTGATCGTGTTTCTGATACAGCGAAGCCAAGGAAAGAGGCACTGAGGCTGTATTGATTGTTGTGCCCAGCAGGGCTTTGGTTCTTGAGAGTCTAAAAAAAAAATGGCACTTACACTCATTACTGCTTCTTTTCTGTTTGATCCATATTCTTACCCATCTAAGCTATCAACTTAGAGAATACACGTTTATGCCAAAGAATGCCATACTATGCTACCCACAAACCTCACTAATATGACTTACTTTATTTTTTTTTTCCAGAGCTGAGGACCGAACCCAGGGCCTTGCGCTTGCTAGGCAAGCGCTCTACCACTGAGCTAAATCCCCAACCCCATGACTTACTTTAAAAGTTGGCTGCCTGAAAACTGTGGCGTCTTGTTACAAATACATATGTACTAATTTCTTGACTTTAAAAAAGAAAAGTTCCACTAAAAAAATAATCATGAGCCATTATTTTATATACCTTTTAAAAATTATTTATTTATTTAATATATAGGAGTGCTTCTGCTTTCATGCACAACAGAAGAGGGAATCAGATCCCATTACAGATAGTTTGAGCCACCATGTGGTTGTTAGGACTTGAACTCAGGACCTGGGGAAGAGCAACCAGTGCTCTTAAGCACTGAGCCTCTTTTTAGTCACCATTTATTTCATATCTACTATGTATTTATTCATTACATGTGTGTGTGGTACGCCTGTGTGTGGTGTGGAGTGTGTGTGTGTGTGGCATATGTATGTGATGTATGTGTGTGTGATATGTGCCTATAGTGTGGTATGGTACTCTGTGTGTGTGTGTGTGTGTGTGTGTGTGTGTATTATATGTGGTATGCATGTGTGTGGTATGGTGTGGTGCCTTATGTATGTGGTATATATAAGTGAGTGCGGTGTGTTTGTATGGTATGCATGTTTGTTTGTGTATCTGTGCTGTGTGTGGTGTGGTATGGGTGGTGTTTTGTGTGGTGTGTGTGTGTGTGTGTGTGTGTGTGTGTGTGTGTGTGTGTGTGTGTGTTGTATGTGTTTATGTCCATGCACATGCATGCAGAGGCCAGGGACTACAATTAGCTATTATTCTCAGTCCTTTTGTGAGACCAGGTCTCTCTCTGAGCCTCCATGGTCAACACGCCCCCAGGATTGTCCCATTTCTATTTTACCAGTCCTAGGATTATAGGTCTGTGCCACCTAGACTGGCCTATTATGTGGAGGCTGGGGATATAAACTCAAATCCTCATGCCCGTGCATTTTACCCACTGAGCCATATCACCAGCCCTACGAACCTCTTTTTTAATGCAAATATGTTTAGAACTAATGAACAAATTTGATGCCATCTCTAAAAGACAAGCTGGAACATCCTTAAAAATTCTGTCTGATTCTCCTGTTTTCATTTCTAAAAAAGACAATATGTAACAGGCACTCTTGCTTTTAGTCTCTATGGCTATCCACCATGTCTTCCAGAACGTTTGAAAGAGTAGTTGCTGGTAATTTCCACTAAAAATAGATTCTACCATATAACAGGCGTATTGTAGTTAACTGTCGGCAAGTATTTCATGTCATCCTTACGGGCACTGCAGCTACGCTACTGTGTCTTTAGAGATAGGAGAGGGGTTGCAATTAGATGGGGAGCATCACAGGCTTTCACACCCAGTCTTGTGGACTGTGTACAGCTTACCTTTGTTCATTCAAATATTGATTTCTTTACTCTACTCTCTGGATCAATCTGGACATTGCATTGTGTTGTTTATTCTAAGTATTTCTTTTGGGATGAAGGAGCCTCAGTTGAGAAAATGCTTCCACCAGATTGGCCTGTGGGGGTGTCTGTCAATCAACTAATCATTAATCTTGGTTATTGGTTCATGTGGGAGGGTACAGCCTATTGTAAGTGGTTTCACCCATGGGTAGGTGACTCTGGAGTGTGTAAGAAAGCAGACTGAATAAGCCACAGGGGAGCAAGCCAGTAGGCAGGGTTCCTCTATGGCCTCTGCTTCAGCTCTTGTCCTGAGTCTCCTTAGTGGTGGACTGCAGCTGTAAGATGAAATAGAATCTCTCCTCAACAAGTTGCTTTTGGTCATTTTAATCACAGCAACAGTGAGCAAACTAGGACTGTGTTGTCTATGATTGAGCTATATAGAAAGTTAACATTCATGTTGTTGCTAAGGTTGGAACTTCTCATTAGCTGTTGGGGAAGGTAGTTGTACACTAGTAAGAACTAGCTTGGGCCCTGCTTTGTGGTAGTTACTACATCAGCACTCACACTGGATGTTCTGTCCAGAGCTGATCATCTGATAGGAAGACAGACAGTAGTGCAGGATGGAGCTGGTGTGGTACACATGGAGAACAGAAGATGCTAATCTTCATGCAAGACATATGGCCTGTCACTCATCACCTACTGAGGGGAAAGTGTGGCTAGAAGGTAGGTGTTGAGAAAGGTAGCAATTTCTGTGCTTATCCACTTTATAGTTCAGTAGACTGAGTAACAACATGCACATGGTTTATAAAAGAACTACCAACTTTATTTTCAACATGTTTTCCTCACTTAGTATCTTAGCAATATTCCACCTGACAGAAGTGAGAAGCAGCCATGGGAAATATGTGGAGAGAAGTGCCCAAGGAAAGTTCCCAACCGTTAAAATCTTTGTTTAGCTGCAGGAGGCATCTGACTGGCCCTGATTTATTCCAGGTTTCCAGCATTCATTTGCATTGCTGTCTTACCTCACTTTCCTGAACTAAAATAACTCCAGTGATTTTTGTTACAGAACAGCAGGGAATATGCTCCATTTGTGTAACTATTGCCAGCCGCAGGACAGTGACATGGTGCTAAAAAGTCTCTGTAAATAGTTTATTTAGTAGAATTGAGCAAGGAAAGGAAAACAGCTGGAATAGAATGTGGGCTTTGTGACAGACCATGCTGGATGCGATCCTTTTATGTCTTCTCAGAGACCTCTCATCTCATTCCCACACACTGAAGGGCCAATTTACATAATGTTTTGTGTTGCTTCTTTCTTCCTTCCTTCCTTCCTTTCTTTCTTTCCTTCTTTCTTTTTTAAGGCATGGCTCAGTCACTATGTAGCCCAGCTGGACTCATATTTGTGAACCTCCTATCTGCCTCAGCCTCCCAAATGCTGGGATTGTAGATGTTCACACCAACATCTTAGTGACGCCTTGTGTTGGCAGCCCACAACACAAGGAAGCCAAACATAAGGCATGGGACCTAGTGGGAGGAAGTCCGTACTCTTGAAAGAGATATTTGGACCTCGTCCCCATCTTTTTGCTTCCTGTCTGCCCCATGAAGTGAGAAGTTTCTTTAACTATATTCTCCTTCTTCTTCCAAGACTTTCATTCAGAAGAGATGAGGCCAACCAACCCTGAGCTGTGTCCTCCAAAGCTAGGTGCCAAAACAAACCCCATTTCTTTGTATGTTGTTTAATCCAGGTACTTGTTACAGTCATGGAAAGGTGACTAAAACAATGGCATTGCTTAATGCCCTTAGAGGTCCCAGAACTAAGGCAATCCTGTGATGATTCACCTGAGATCCAAATTCCTGAAGCATGAAATAGAACAGATCAGTCCCACTACATCTTACATTCTTACATTCAAGCATCTCTCCTTTCTCATACTCTCACTTTGCCTGTATTATGTGATGTCTTTGCCTAGATCAAAATTATACTTCTTATTGTCCTTCTCTTCTCTTTCCTTCTATTTCCCTCTTTTCAGTTCCCTGTTAAGCCTTCCCATTGTGTCTTGGAACAGAGGATGTAGGAAGCCAAACCTTTGGCATCCTTACCTAATGTAACACTATTTTTCTGGCTTCTGATCCTTCCAACACAGCTTAAGACATCATTATACAATTTAGAGCATTAAGCTTCTTTCTCAACTCATCCTACAGATTTATGCTTGTCTTGGTGTGGAGCTATGGGGTACTCAAATCTTCCTGAAAGTGTACCAGCCTGTGGGACAAATCAAACAGGGCTCCCTGGAAGAGGGAGTGAGAATTGAAAGTGGGGGACAGAGACACAAGAAAAATTGAGTCAAGTCTGGAGATTTCTGATCCAGACTCACTTTAATGCAGATGAGTAGACTTTATATAGCAAGGTCACCAGAAGCTCTATTGTAATCTCACGTCTCCTAGCTCCCAGGGAAGAATACAATCCTCTGAATAGCTCTGTGTAAGAACTTCCTTAGTCCTCTGGGTAGTTCCCTGTAAGAACTTCCTTAATCCTCTGGGTAGTTTCCTGTAAGAACTTCACTATTTCTTTCAAAGGTAAACAATCCAAAGATAGCCTAAAACAAAAGACCTCCTTCAGTAAAGGTCAACAACTTGAAGGTCATAGCATTTAATCTAAGCACAGGATTTCTAACATATCTGAATTTAGCATGGCTCCCCACAAGAAAAAAAAAAGCCTTGATGCTATAGCTCCTGGGAGTATAGACATGGGAGTGTCTAGCTCAGCTGTAGAGATGGATCTCATTTAAGTTTATACTTATCCAAGGGCAATTATATCTAATGTCAACCGATCACGACAGGGCATCATGATCTGGTCATTTGAGTCAAATATGAAACAGCTTTGAAAATAACTCCATTACATGGGTCCCACTTAGAGTACCTCTTAGTATTTTTCAGGAAGGCATAACAAAATAGTTTAGACTGACTGGGCAATGTATAAACAACAACAATTTGTTCCTAACTACTCTGGAGGCTAAGAAATGCAAGATCACGGAGTCAAGAGATTTGCTCTTTAGTGAAGGTTCATTCCTCTTAGTAGATAATGCAGTCTGTGTATCATTGCAAGGCAAGGGCACAACTAAGGTTCTCTAGAGTATGACTGTAAAAGCACTAATCCATTCAGAAGGCATAGAACCCTCATGGCATCACTGACTGGGTTAAATTTCAACACAATGCACATGAGCACCACTTCCTGCTCTCATGTTGCAGTTTGTCCTGGTTTTGTCCATTTTTTCAGATTCATTCCTACTCTGACAAGTGAATTAAGACTGCCAAGTGACAGTGAATCTTGACTCTCCCTTGGCCCAGCCTAACTTGCCTTCTTTTAAGTCTACCTCTGATTAGGGGTCCTGATGTTAGAGAGTTAACATCTGGTGACACTGTGTTAGAGGCTGCTTTCTGGAAAACACCAACTCCAACAAGGAGCATGTTCTCTGTTCTCATGCTGCAGAAAGGCGCATATGCCTCACTTCCTGTCCTCACACTGCAGTTTCTTTTGTTTTCCTTTTTCATTTTAGCAACACTGACTACTTTTGGCATAGGGATCTCTATCTCCTGTCTAACCTTCCAAAGCCCCACTCTGAAGAGACACCATGACCATGGCAACTCTTAGAAAGGAAAACATTTACTTGGGGCTGGCTCACAGTCTCAGAGGTTTAGTCCATTACTGTCATTTATTTATTTTTATTGTTACTTATTCAAGCCACTACACTTATATTGACAGTATAGATTTTGGACTCAAGGAAAACAGATGACTTACTTTAACTCACTAAAAATGCCTAACCCAAAGCCAGCTGCTGTCTGTCTTTGGCTATATTAATATTCTAAGAAGCTCCTTTATAAATCCTTGCCAATCAGATTGTAGGGAACTGTTTGAGCTTTAGGGACCATTTTTTTTAGTACCAAGAAATTCTGCTTTCTAGTTATGTTTTCCTCTTATAATGGTCACAAAGTACCAGGCAATATTTATGTTGCCCTGCATGAAAAGAAATAGATTTTTTTCAGTCTGCTATTTTTTTTCATATGAAATTGGGGAGCTACTAATTATCATCTATATGTTAATGAAATACCTGCTGTGTATTAATACAAATAATTTTCCAGAAGCAAACAAAAAGAATAAGACATGGACTTTGTATAAAATGGGTTTTAATAGGAAGAGCCATTTCTCTTCTTTGCATTTTCATGCTATTTTCTTGGTTGGAGGGGGGTCTGCCTTCTGGGACATAAATTATTCCATGTACTGGGTGCAACTGTTTGTTTGTTTTCATGTTCAGATGTCTTGGATATGCTTGGATGTCCTTGAGTAGTAGAGTCTTAGTGCATGCTTGATGATTATGTAATTTCTTCATTACAAGCACATATTGACTAAACATTGTGGGATGGATATTTGATCATTGGAGTTTGGTATACTATGTCATTATCCTAATGTTTTCATGAATGTCATGCCTTTGCTGTCCAAAGATTTATATTCCAGGATGGGTCTCCAGAACAGGACACAGGGGCTTTTTTGGGTCTTGGTATTTGGCTATTCATTGCTCCACTTCAAGAAGTTCATAGAGACTGCTCCAGCATTTTGGGGCTCTGGGTTCTGGCTGCAGTTGCAGATTCTGGCAGCAACTTTGGTGGAATTGCTTGCTGGTCTACTGAAATCCTGCCAACTATACCAGGGGAATCATTTCCAGGAACTGAATCCAGCAGGGTCTACTTCTCATGTTCCCATAAACCTCCTTTCTCTCCTATCTAGGATAGGTGGGTTGGAAGGGAGGTATAAACATTAAAGAACCCCAAATAAAGTAGGCTTGGAAAAGTTGGATCCTACGCCATCTCCAGTTAAATGTTTCATGGTGTCTCTTCACAGCAATAAAACCCTAACTAAGATTGCCAACATGTGGGTGCTGGAACCAAATCCAGGTCCCCTGCTACAGCAGCCAGTGAAGGTTGAGATCATTTGATTGTCATCAATACAAAAATTTTCTTCCTTTTAAGTACCATAGGATTATAGCAGCAGATGAGCAACTGAAAGGCTATAGCTATAGCTTAATGTGGTAACAGAGTTTTTCTGATTTTTAGGTGTGTGTGTGTGTGTTGTATAAGAAAATGCATTTATCTGTATTTCTACATTTGAAGATTAATCCATTTTAAAATTAATAACAGATGTTCAGAATGATACTCAAAGATAAAACAGAGAGCATCAGGCCAGTTATTCATTTACCTGCTGTCTGGACATCAATCCTCAAGTGGAAAGAAAGTTCTGGAAATAACAGATCCAGGAATATACTCAACTTGATATATTTTAATAATGAGCAATATTAAAGCTAATAGCTACCATACTATGGAGCATAATCAATTTTATTATACATAATGTGATATATAAGAGTTAGAGAAGGAACCTAATAGGATGTATTGATTTCTCTTCTGTTCCATGTGTCACTTCTTTTATGTTTCTGATCATTTTCTTTCAAGATATTCAACTAAGCTCCTTATCCCTCTATATTCCTATTTTAGAATGACTAGAAATCATTGACCCACAGAAGAAAATTTGAATTGCCATATCTTTTACTATTAAGGTTTTGAATTTATCATCAACAATTTATTTTGAAAGTGAAGTTATGTTAATTTACAAGTTTGAAAATACTTCTATTCTTAAACATTTTATTAACATCAATTAGCATCTCAAATTTTGTTAGTTATCATAAAAAATATTCTCATAACTAGGAAATAGTTTTGATGGTATATTATTAGTCTGCTCCCATGTCTTTTAAATAGATGTATAAGATAAAGAAAGATTACCTACTGGTAACTTGTGTTTCTATTTTGAGCAGGGCTTATTATCACATTATTATCCAAGTACTCAGAGATGGTTAGCTCAAGGCCAACCATCAGCTAATACTAAAGCATGTCTCAAACCAAAACTGAACACAAGCTCAAAATTGAAATAAACAGTTTATTAAAGGAGCATTGAAAACAATAGCCAGCTAAAAGCAATGCTGGCCTGGTACTGATGTCATTACATCTGTCTCTCAAATCCTAGCCATCTTTAAGTAGGATAGGCAATCTGATAGAAAATTGACCCCAAGGTATATAGCATGGTTGGAAAGCACAGGCCTTTTTCTCTTTTATAGTCAAGCTGAGGGACTCTGGCTCACACAAATGGCTTTTCTATACAGATGTGAATCAGTCATGGGCTCCTTTCCATCTTTTCAACAGAAGGCTTTCACGGTCACAGTGCTTGTCTCTGATGGGGCTCATTACATGACACTCCCTCTCCCTCCAACATAGCAACCTGAACACATAAGCTGACCTTCATGTGAAGCATATTACAAACCCTCATTGGGGAGATGCCCCTCCCACACCCAAAGGAAGGGAGTATCCTGGCTTCTGAGAGTTTGAACACCAGCTATGGCAATCTTCCTTCAGGCAATGATTCTCACTTCATCCTCTATTATCAAACTATAAAAACGAGCATTAAAATATCTAACCTTAATTTTTTCTTTAGGATTTTATTTCTTTGGGAAACCTCCTGTGACACATAAATTTCTCTCTCTCTCTCTCTCTCTCTCTCTCTCTCTCTCTCTCTCTCTCTCTCTCTCTCTCTCTTTCTCTCTCTCTCTCCCTCTGTTTTCCTCTGCCAAGCTGTCTTTCCTGATGTAGTTTATAGGGCTGTAGTTAATGTTCCTATGATGAACAGAAGTAAAGATTTAATTCCCCCTCTCTTCTTCATCTAATAGAGAAAGAAAACTTACAGAGTATGGCCTATGGCAAGTTTGTATGAGCCTGGATTTGTTGGGGGATGGTCTAATGTATTTTGATGGTAATTACTTCTTGCTGTCTCTGTGATCCACCTTTTGATTAATAAAAGGCCATCCCACCTGGGCAGAGAAGAGGAGATAGAGGTGTGGCTAAGATTCCAGAGGGAGAGAGAGGAATCCTGGGAAAAAAAGAGAAGGAAGCCGAGGAGAGAGACACAGAGAGAGGAAAAAGGAAGCCATGGGTTAGATGGAGGAGAAGCACATGGCTGGCATGGATAGAGAATCTGGCCCAGATGAAGAACATGAACAAGTATTTGGGATTACGGATGGGAGGTAGCTTGATAGAAATTATTGGAAGCAGATGGCATGGGATTGAGGCAGGGATCCCATGCCAGCCCCCTTATGGGAAGTAGTTTAGAGGGTTAATGTCTGCCCTGCTTCAGGTTAAAGGCTATTTTAAATATTTAAATATTTTAAAATATAACCAGTGTCAGTGTCTTAATTGATTGATAGCCAGGCCTACTGATAATACAGATCATTTAAGAATAATATGGATTGACAGGGGTTTGCTTCATGTCTGGTTGGCTAGACTTAGTGACAGAGTCATGTCTAAAAATGGAAACTGGTAGAAAACTAACATAGTTTTAGATGTTAGAACAAAAGGAAGTAGGCTTGGAGAACAGAGAGATAGCTTGTGCCACACCTGATATCTGTATAAACTTTGTGATCTTTGCAAAGATGTTAAATGATTTAGTAGTGGTAAGGCACAGATATCAGGTTTATCATCAGAAAATGTAAGTTGGTGTTCATTGTATTTAGTTACTTTTAAAAAAATCCCTTAATGGTCCATGTACAGATGTTCAGTCTGCAGGTGTGGCTGCACATCACATGTGTGCAGTGCCCACAGAGGCCTGAAGAGGGCATCAGATACCCTGGAACTGGAACTGGTCATAAGCTGCCATGTGGGTTCTGAGAATGAACCCAGGTCCTTTGAAAGAGGAGCTGGTCTCTTACCCTCCATTCTTTTATGTATTTATGTATTTATTTATTTAACCAATTTACAGCTGGATCCCAGCCCTCTCCCTCCTCTCCTCCCAGTTCCATGCTCACACTCCCTTCTCCTCCCCCTTTCCTTTCTTCTCAGAGAAGGGGAGGCGCCCAGGGGTATCAACTCACCCTGGCAGCCAGTGCACTGGACCACAGAGCCATCTTTCCAGTTTCAGATGATGCTTGTTTTAATATACGAGAACTAGAATCCAAGAATAAGAACATAAGAAAAACCTTAGTAGGCCATTAATACACAACACTTACTACTGTAGGGAAGTAAATCTGTCTTCTTCCAAATCCATCATCCACCCGTATCCATCCTAGAGTTGTGTATTTGTTCTTAAACAAATCACATATTTTAACACAACCATCCCAGTGTACCACAAACAGCCCTTTGTTATGAAACCCACCTAATTCTTCATCATTCTGTGTCTCTCTCACCCCTTACTGTGTGCCTATTTGGACAGATGTTAACAGCTGCCTGTTGGATATCTAAGCTCTCATTTTTTTTCTTATTCTTAGAACTCTATTTTTTTTTTTGGTACAACCACCTGCTGAGCCATCTATCTCTCCAGCCCTCATTAAATAGTGTTAAATGAATGGAGGCATTGGGAACTGTTGAATCATCATGACTTCTCATTTTTATTTCCTAAAACAAATACAAAAGCACCCTCAAAATATTGCCCATGTTCCTTGCATATCTCTTATTACCAGGTCTCATAAATTAGAGGATTCTGAGGATGATTGTAAGATAAAACCACAGGACACCCAATTAAAATTTAATTTCATGTAAAACAAATTTCAACTGAAAAGTATTTTGCCTGGGACGCACTAAAATATTATCTGATATTAAAATGAATGGGGCACTGTGTTTTGGACCTACGAAATCGAGTAAACCTTGATGAGCTCCCCCGCCTTCGTTCTCTCCATATTCTTTCAACCTTTTAGAACACAGCACTAAAGCACAGACGCTAGGATAGACCACGACCTATCTGTTCTTACTGAAGCTGTCTGTCATGCTACTGGCCACCACTGACAAAGCATAGCTCATTGTGGCATCTATCTCACTCTCCTCATTTCCAAAAGTCTTTCCATGATCACAACCCCAGGGTCTATAAACGTGGCCCTTCAATGCCTTTGTTTCTAATTTCCTTTGCTTTCTCACTTCAGAAGTTGTTTCCTCATTGCAGTCCAACAATAGAGTATGAGGAAGGTTTTCTTGGGCAGCTAGAAACGTGTCCCTGAATACAGGACAGGGCTGTGGGAAGGAGCTGCTTAGAAAGTACATTAGTTTCTCACCATTGTAAATGCAGATGTCCCCAGATTTGTTTCAGAAGTTTCTTGAACTCAGGAACTAGATCTTATAGTTCTGGTGTTATTGATTTCTCTCAGTGATATTTTATCTACCCAATAGCTCGCTGAACATGATGGTTCACAGGTGAAGACAATCAATTCTTGTATAGCACATTGATAGAAGGCTACTAAATATATCTGGAAATCAATTCCACTTATGAAAGGATTTCTAATCTTAAGACAGGAGTCTGAGTAAGGACGCAAAACAAAAGCACATGTTGAATAAGAAATCAGGGGGGCAGGAAAGATGGCTCAGTGGTTAAGAGCCTTTGCAGTTATTAAAGACAGCTTGCATCCACTCCCTAGCAATTCTTAACCAACTGTAATCCCTATTCTAGGGCATCCAGTGTCCTCTTCTATCTTCCATGGACCATGCTCGAACATTTATATCTTAAACAAATGCAACCAGCATTACAACTAGAAAAGCACATTTTGAGAGGTGCAGCTGAGGGGCATTGTGATGGTGTGGCCTTGAGATGCAGAATATTTTCTCAAGTGTTTCACACGTTTCCTTTTGAGCAAAAGGCTTTCAGATGTTCTCTATAGAAAATAGCATGCTAATCCTGTGTCTTCTCCCCTACTGCTGTTCTGTAGTCTTTCTTGCTTCCTTTTATTTATTTTGTTTTCAATCCATTATGAACTTTGTGTAGTGGAGATAAAAAGTAAAATAAAATGAAGTTTAAAACTGTTCTTCCCTCCACTATTTTTTTTCTATAAATTCTACTGAGTGCCTGCAATCGATTTACAGTGAGAAGAACACAGGTCTAGAGGTAGTGGCTCAGTGGTTAAAAGTTTTCGCAGCTCCTCTAGAGGAGTTCAGTTCCCAGCACTGAAATGGCAGCTCACACCTGTCTGTAACCCTCATTGCATGGGAATCTGGTACCTTCTGACCTCTGAGGGCACCAAGAACTGACACAAATAATCATTGACAATTATTTATTTACTTATGTACATATTCATTCATTGATTCATTTATTTAAAAAAAAACAGCTCTACACCCGGGCGCGGTGGCGCACGGCTTGAATCCCAGCACTCGGGAAGCAGAGGCAGGCGGATCACTACGAGTTCGAGTTCCAGATCTACAAAGCGAGTTGCCTAAAGAGACCTGCTTTAGAACGCACTAGTTTGGCCTATTTGCGCAGTAGTACAGATTCTGAGTATGTAACTGGGTTTGATGAAATCAGCATTTCTCTTGCTTCCCTGTGCGTAGGGAAGCTCAGTTTTAGTCACAGTACCTCCCACAAGTGTCTCCTCAGCGTGTTCCCATTTCCTTGGAAACAGTGTATTTGCTGGGAGAAAAGTGCATTACTGTGCCCTTTCACCGTTCAGCAAAGACATGTGTAGAAGCACAGCGCTAGCAGTAACGACCGTTTCTCGACGTTTTCTAACTCAGGGAACAAGTTGGACACTTCGCAGATGCCTTTGGGCAACTTCGTAAGAAGCGGGTTTTTTGCCTAAAGAGACGTGCATTAGAACACACTAGTTTGGCCTATTTGCGCAGTAGTACAGATTCTGAGTATGTAACTGGGTGTGATGAAATCAGCATTTCTCTTGCTTCCCTGTGCGTAGGGAAGCTCAGTTTTAGTCACAGTAGCTCCCACAAGTGTCTCCTCAGCGTGTTCCCATTTCCTTAGAAACAGTGTATTTGCTGGGAGAAAAGTGCATTACTGTGCCCTTTCACCGTTCAGCAAAGACATGTGTAGAAGCACAGCGCTAGCAGAAACGACCGTTTCTCGACGTTTTCTAAATCAGGGAACAAGTTGCACACTTCGCAGATGCATTTGGGCAACTTCGTAAGAAGCGGGTTTTTTGCCTAAAGAGACGTGCTTTAGAACGCACTAGTTTGGCCTATTTGCGCAGTAGTACAGATTCTGAGTATGTAACTGGGTTTGATGAAATCAGCATTTCTCTTGCTTCCCTGTGCGTAGGGAAGCTCAGTTTTAGTCACAGTAGCTCCCACAAGTGTCTCCTCAGCGTGTTCCCATTTCCTTAGAAACAGTGTATTTGCTGGGAGAAAAGTGCATTACTGTGCCCTTTCACCGTTCAGCAAAGACATGTGTAGAAGCACAGCGCTAGCAGTAACGACCGTTTCTCGACGTTTTCTAACTCAGGGAACAAGTTGGACACTTCGCAGATGCCTTTGGGCAACTTCGTAAGAAGCGGGTTTTTTGCCTAAAGAGACGTGCATTAGAACACACTAGTTTGGCCTATTTGCGCAGTAGTACAGATTCTGAGTATGTAACTGGGTGTGATGAAATCAGCATTTCTCTTGCTTCCCTGTGCGTAGGGAAGCTCAGTTTTAGTCACAGTAGCTCCCACAAGTGTCTCCTCAGCGTGTTCCCATTTCCTTAGAAACAGTGTATTTGCTGGGAGAAAAGTGCATTCCTGTGCCCTTTGACCGTTCAGCAAAGACATGTGTAGAAGCACAGCGCTAGCAGAAACGACCGTTTCTCGACGTTTTCTAACTCAGGGAACAAGTTGCACACTTCGCAGATGCATTTGGGCAACTTCGTAAGAAGCGGGTTTTTTGTCTAAAGAGATGTGCTTTAGAACGCACTAGTTTGGCCTATTTGCGCAGTAGTACAGATTCTGAGTATGTAACTGGGTTTGATGAAATCAGCATTTCTCTTGCTTCCCTGTGTGTAGCGAAGCTCAGTTTTAGTCACAGTAGCTCCCAGAAGTGTGTCCTCAGCGTGTTCCCATTTCCTTAGAAACAGTGTATATGCTGGGAGAAAAGTGCATTACTGTGCCCTTTCAATGTTCAGCAAAGACATGTGTAGAAGCACAGCGCTAGCAGAAACGACCGTTTCTCGACGTTTTCTAAATCAGGGAACAAGTTGCACACTTCGCAGATGCATTTGGGCATCTTCGTAAGAAGCGGGTTTTTTGCCTAAAGAGACGTGCTTTAGAATGCACTAGTTTGGCCTATTTGCGCAGTAGTACAGATTCTGAGTATGTAAGTGGGTTTGATGAAATCAGCATTTCTCTTGCTTCCCTGTGCATAGGGAAGCTCAGTTTTAGTCAGAGTAGCTCCCGCAAGTGTCTCCTCAGCGTGTTCCCATTTCCTTAGAAACAGTGTATTTGCTGGGAGAAAAGTGCATTCCTGTGCCCTTTCACCGTTCAGCAAAGACATGTGTAGAAGCACAGCGCTAGCAGAAACGACCGTTTCTCGACATTTTCTAACTCAGGGAAAAAGTTTCACACTTCGCAGAAGCATTTGGGCAACTTCGTAAGAAGCGGGTGTTTTGCCTAAAGAGACTTGCTTTAGAACGCAGTAGTTTTGTCTATTTGCGCAGTAGTACAGATTCTGAGTATGTAAGTGGGTTTGATGAAATCAGCATTTCTCTTGCTTCCCTGTGCATAGGGAAGCTCAGTTTTAGTCAGAGTAGCTCCCGCAAGTGTCTCCTCAGCGTGTTCCCATTTCCTTAGAAACAGTGTATTTGCTGGGAGAAAAGTGCATTCCTGTGCCCTTTCACCGTTCAGCAAAGACATGTGTAGAAGCACAGCGCTAGCAGAAACGACCGTTTCTCGACATTTTCTAACTCAGGGAAAAAGTTTCACACTTCGCAGAAGCATTTGGGCAACTTCGTAAGAAGCGGGTGTTTTGCCTAAAGAGACTTGCTTTAGAACGCAGTAGTTTTGTCTATTTGCGCAGTAGTACAGATTCTGAGTATGTAACTGGGTTTGATGAAATCAGCATTTCTCTTGCTTCCCTGTGCGTAGGGAAGCTCAGTTTTAGTCACAGTAGCTCCCACAAGTGTCTCCTCAGCGTGTTCCCATTTCCTTAGAAACAGTGTATTTGCTGGGAGAAAAGTGCATTATTGTGCCCTTTCACCATTCAGCAAAGACATGTGTAGAAGCACAGCGCTAGCAGAAATGACCGTTTCTCGACGTTTTCTAACTCAGGGAACAAGTTGCACACTTCCCAGATGCATTTGGGCAAATTCGTAAGAAGCGGGTGTTTTGCCTAAAGAGACATGCTTTAGAACGCGCTAGTTTGGCCTATTTGCGCAGTAGTACAGATTCTGAGTATGTAACTGGGTTTGATGAAATCAGGATTTCTCTTGCTTCCCTGTGTGTAGGGAAGCTCAGTTTTAGTCACAGTAGCTCCCACAAGTGTCTCCTCAGCGTGTTCCCATTTCCTTAGAAACAGTGTATTTGCTGGGAGAAAAGTGCATTACTGTGCCCTTTCACCGTTCAGCAAAGACATGTGTAGAAGCACAGCGCTAGCAGAAACGACCGTTTCTCGACGTTTTCTAACTCAGGGAACAAGTTGCACACTTCGCAGAAGCATTTGGGCAACTTCGTAAGAAGCGGGTGTTTTGCCTAAAGAGACGTGCTTTAGAACGCAATAGTTTGTCCTATTTGCGCAGTAGTACAGATTCTGAGTATGTAACTGGGTTTGATGAAATCAGCATTTCTCTTGCTTCCCTCTGCGTAGGGAAGCTCAGTTTTAGTCACAGTAGCTCCCACAAGTGTCTCCTCAGCGTGTTCCCATTTCCTTAGAAACAGTGTATTTGCTGGGAGAGAAGTGCATTACTGTGCCCTTTCTCCGTTCAGCAAAGACATGTGTAGAAGCACAGCGCTAGCAGAAACGACCGTTTCTCGACGTTTTATAACTCAGAGAACAAGTTGCACACTTCGCAGATGCATTTGGGCAACTTCGTAAGAAGCGGGTTTTTTGCCTAAAGAGACGTGCTTTAGAACGCACTAGTTTGGCCTATTTGCGCAGTAGTACAGATTCTGAGTATGTACCTGGGATTGTTGAAATCAGCATTTCTCTTGCTTCCCTTTGCGTAGGGAAGCTCAGTTTTAGCCACAGTAGCTCCCACAAGTGTCTCCTCAGCGTGTTCCCATTTCTTTAGAAACAGTGTATTTGCTGGGTGAAAAGTGCATTACTGTGCCCTTTCACCGTTCAGCAAAGACATGTGTAGAAGCACAGCGCTAGCAGAAACGACCGTTTCTCGACGTTTTCTAACTCAGGGAACAAGTTGCACACTTCGCAGATGCATTTGGGCAACTTCGTAAGAAGCGGGTTTTTTTGCCTAAAGAGACGTGCTTTAGAACGCACTAGTTTGGCCTATTTGCACTTTTCTCCCAGCAAATACACTGTTTCTAAGGAAATGGGAACACGCTGAGCAGACACTCGTGGGAGCTACTGTGACTAAAACTGAGCTTCCTTACGCACAGGGAAGCAAGAGAAATGCTGATTTCATCAAACCCAGTTACATACTCAGAATCTGTACTACTGTGCAAATAGGCCAAACTAGTGCGTTCTAAAGCACGTCTCTTTAGGCAAAAAACCCGCTTCTTATGAAGTTGCCCAAATGCATCTGCGAAGTGTGCAACTTGTTCCCTGAGTTAGAAAACGTCGAGAAACGGTCGTTTCTGCTAGCGCTGTGCTTCTACACATGTCTTTGCTGAACGGTGAAAGGGCACAGTAATGCACTTTTCTCCCAGCAAATACACTGTTTCTAAGGAAATGGGAACACGCTGAGGAGACACTTGTGGGAGCTACTGTGACTAAAACTGAGCTTCCGTACGCACAGGGAAGCAAGAGAAATGCTGATTTCATCAAACCCAGTTACATACTCAGAATCTGTACTACTGCGCAAATAGGCCAAACTAGTGCGTTCTAAAGCACGTCTCTTTAGGCAAAAAACCCGCTTCTTACGAAGTTGCCCAAATGCATCTGCGAAGTGTGCAACTTGTTCCCTGATTTAGAAAACGTCGAGAAACGGTCGTTTCTGCTAGCGCTGTGCTTCTACACATGTCTTTGCTGAACGGTGAAAGGGCACAGTAATGCACTTTTCTCCCAGCAAATACACTGTTTCTAAGGAAATGGGAACACGCTGAGGAGACACTTGTGGGAGCTACTGTGACTAAAACTGAGCTTCCCTACGCACAGGGAAGCAAGAGAAATGCTGATTTCATCACACCCAGTTACATACTCAGAATCTGTACTACTGCGCAAATAGGCCAAACTAGTGTGTTCTAATGCACGTCTCTTTAGGCAAAAAACCCGCTTCTTACGAAGTTGCCCAAAGGCATCTGCGAAGTGTCCAACTTGTTCCCTGAGTTAGAAAACGTCGAGAAACGGTCGTTACTGCTAGCGCTGTGCTTCTACACATGTCTTTGCTGAACGGTGAAAGGGCACAGTAATGCACTTTTCTCCCAGCAAATACACTGTTTCCAAGGAAATGGGAACACGCTGAGGAGACACTTGTGGGAGGTACTGTGACTAAAACTGAGCTTCCCTACGCACAGGGAAGCAAGAGAAATGCTGATTTCATCAAACCCAGTTACATACTCAGAATCTGTACTACTGCGCAAATAGGCCAAACTAGTGCGTTCTAAAGCAGGTCTCTTTAGGCAACTCGCTTTGTAGATCTGGAACTCGAACTCGTAGTGATCCGCCTGCCTCTGCTTCCCGAGTGCTGGGATTCAAGCCGTGCGCCACCGCGCCCGGGTGTAGAGCTGTTTTTTTTTAAATAAATGAATCAATGAATGAATATGTACATAAGTAAATAAATAATTGTCAATGATTATTTGTGTCAGTTCTTGGTGCCCTCAGAGGTCAGAAGGTACCAGATTCCCATGCAATGAGGGTTACAGACAGGTGTGAGCTGCCATTTCAGTGCTGGGAACTGAACTCCTCTAGAGGAGCTGCGAAAACTTTTAACCACTGAGCCACTACCTCTAGACCTGTGTTCTTCTCACTGTAAATCGATTGCAGGCACTCAGTAGAATTTATAGAAAAAAAATAGTGGAGGGAAGAACAGTTTTAAACTTCATTTTATTTTACTTTTTATCTCCACTACACAAAGTTCATAATGGATTGAAAACAAAATAAATAAAAGGAAGCAAGAAAGACTACAGAACAGCAGTAGGGGAGAAGACACAGGATTAGCATGCTATTTTCTATAGAGAACATCTGAAAGCCTTTTGCTCAAAAGGAAACGTGTGAAACACTTGAGAAAATATTCTGCATCTCAAGGCCACACCATCACAATGCCCCTCAGCTGCACCTCTCAAAATGTGCTTTTCTAGTTGTAATGCTGGTTGCATTTGTTTAAGATATAAATGTTCGAGCATGGTCCATGGAAGATAGAAGAGGACACTGGATGCCCTAGAATAGGGATTACAGTTGGTTAAGAATTGCTAGGGAGTGGATGCAAGCTGTCTTTAATAACTGCAAAGGCTCTTAACCACTGAGCCATCTTTCCTGCCCCCCTGATTTCTTATTCAACATGTGCTTTTGTTTTGCGTCCTTACTCAGACTCCTGTCTTAAGATTAGAAATCCTTTCATAAGTGGAATTGATTTCCAGATATATTTAGTAGCCTTCTATCAATGTGCTATACAAGAATTGATTGTCTTCACCTGTGAACCATCATGTTCAGCGAGCTATTGGGTAGATAAAATATCACTGAGAGAAATCAATAACACCAGAACTATAAGATCTAGTTCCTGAGTTCAAGAAACTTCTGAAACAAATCTGGGGACATCTGCATTTACAATGGTGAGAAACTAATGTACTTTCTAAGCAGCTCCTTCCCACAGCCCTGTCCTGTATTCAGGGACACGTTTCTAGCTGCCCAAGAAAACCTTCCTCATACTCTATTGTTGGACTGCAATGAGGAAACAACTTCTGAAGTGAGAAAGCAAAGGAAATTAGAAACAAAGGCATTGAAGGGCCACGTTTATAGACCCTGGGGTTGTGATCATGGAAAGACTTTTGGAAATGAGGAGAGTGAGATAGATGCCACAATGAGCTATGCTTTGTCAGTGGTGGCCAGTAGCATGACAGACAGCTTCAGTAAGAACAGATAGGTCGTGGTCTATCCTAGCGTCTGTGCTTTAGTGCTGTGTTCTAAAAGGTTGAAAGAATATGGAGAGAACGAAGGCGGGGGAGCTCATCAAGGTTTACTCGATTTCGTAGGTCCAAAACACAGTGCCCCATTCATTTTAATATCAGATAATATTTTAGTGCGTCCCAGGCAAAATACTTTTCAGTTGAAATTTGTTTTACATGAAATTAAATTTTAATTGGGTGTCCTGTGGTTTTATCTTACAATCATCCTCAGAATCCTCTAATTTATGAGACCTGGTAATAAGAGATATGCAAGGAACATGGGCAATATTTTGAGGGTGCTTTTGTATTTGTTTTAGGAAATAAAAATGAGAAGTCATGATGATTCAACAGTTCCCAATGCCTCCATTCATTTAACACTATTTAATGAGGGCTGGAGAGATAGATGGCTCAGCAGGTGGTTGTACCAAAAAAAAAAATAGAGTTCTAAGAATAAGAAAAAAAATGAGAGCTTAGATATCCAACAGGCAGCTGTTAACATCTGTCCAAATAGGCACACAGTAAGGGGTGAGAGAGACACAGAATGATGAAGAATTAGGTGGGTTTCATAACAAAGGGCTGTTTGTGGTACACTGGGATGGTTGTGTTAAAATATGTGATTTGTTTAAGAACAAATACACAACTCTAGGATGGATACGGGTGGATGATGGATTTGGAAGAAGACAGATTTACTTCCCTACAGTAGTAAGTGTTGTGTATTAATGGCCTACTAAGGTTTTTCTTATGTTCTTATTCTTGGATTCTAGTTCTCGTATATTAAAACAAGCATCATCTGAAACTGGAAAGATGGCTCTGTGGTCCAGTGCACTGGCTGCCAGGGTGAGTTGATACCCCTGGGCGCCTCCCCTTCTCTGAGAAGAAAGGAAAGGGGGAGGAGAAGGGAGTGTGAGCATGGAACTGGGAGGAGAGGAGGGAGAGGGCTGGGATCCAGCTGTAAATTGGTTAAATAAATAAATACATAAATACATAAAAGAATGGAGGGTAAGAGACCAGCTCCTCTTTCAAAGGACCTGGGTTCATTCTCAGAACCCACATGGCAGCTTATGACCAGTTCCAGTTCCAGGGTATCTGATGCCCTCTTCAGGCCTCTGTGGGCACTGCACACATGTGATGTGCAGCCACACCTGCAGACTGAACATCTGTACATGGACCATTAAGGGATTTTTTTAAAAGTAACTAAATACAATGAACACCAACTTACATTTTCTGATGATAAACCTGATATCTGTGCCTTACCACTACTAAATCATTTAACATCTTTGCAAAGATCACAAAGTTTATACAGATATCAGGTGTGGCACAAGCTATCTCTCTGTTCTCCAAGCCTACTTCCTTTTGTTCTAACATCTAAAACTATGTTAGTTTTCTACCAGTTTCCATTTTTAGACATGACTCTGTCACTAAGTCTAGCCAACCAGACATGAAGCAAACCCCTGTCAATCCATATTATTCTTAAATGATCTGTATTATCAGTAGGCCTGGCTATCAATCAATTAAGACACTGACACTGGTTATATTTTAAAATATTTAAATATTTAAAATAGCCTTTAACCTGAAGCAGGGCAGACATTAACCCTCTAAACTACTTCCCATAAGGGGGCTGGCATGGGATCCCTGCCTCAATCCCATGCCATCTGCTTCCAATAATTTCTATCAAGCTACCTCCCATCCGTAATCCCAAATACTTGTTCATGTTCTTCATCTGGGCCAGATTCTCTATCCATGCCAGCCATGTGCTTCTCCTCCATCTAACCCATGGCTTCCTTTTTCCTCTCTCTGTGTCTCTCTCCTCGGCTTCCTTCTCTTTTTTTCCCAGGATTCCTCTCTCTCCCTCTGGAATCTTAGCCACACCTCTATCTCCTCTTCTCTGCCCAGGTGGGATGGCCTTTTATTAATCAAAAGGTGGATCACAGAGACAGCAAGAAGTAATTACCATCAAAATACATTAGACCATCCCCCAACAAATCCAGGCTCATACAAACTTGCCATAGGCCATACTCTGTAAGTTTTCTTTCTCTATTAGATGAAGAAGAGAGGGGGAATTAAATCTTTACTTCTGTTCATCATAGGAACATTAACTACAGCCCTATAAACTACATCAGGAAAGACAGCTTGGCAGAGGAAAACAGAGGGAGAGAGAGAGAGAAAGAGAGAGAGAGAGAGAGAGAGAGAGAGAGAGAGAGAGAGAGAGAGAGAGAGAGAGAAATTTATGTGTCACAGGAGGTTTCCCAAAGAAATAAAATCCTAAAGAAAAAATTAAGGTTAGATATTTTAATGCTCATTTTTATAGTTTGATAATAGAGGATGAAGTGAGAATCATTGCCTGAAGGAAGATTGCCATAGCTGGTGTTCAAACTCTCAGAAGCCAGGATACTCCCTTCCTTTGGGTGTGGGAGGGGCATCTCCCCAATGAGGGTTTGTAATATGCTTCACATGAAGGTCAGCTTATGTGTTCAGGTTGCTATGTTGGAGGGAGAGGGAGTGTCATGTAATGAGCCCCATCAGAGACAAGCACTGTGACCGTGAAAGCCTTCTGTTGAAAAGATGGAAAGGAGCCCATGACTGACTCACATCTGTATAGAAAAGCCATTTGTGTGAGCCAGAGTCCCTCAGCTTGACTATAAAAGAGAAAAAGGCCTGTGCTTTCCAACCATGCTATATACCTTGGGGTCAATTTTCTATCAGATTGCCTATCCTACTTAAAGATGGCTAGGATTTGAGAGACAGATGTAATGACATCAGTACCAGGCCAGCATTGCTTTTAGCTGGCTATTGTTTTCAATGCTCCTTTAATAAACTGTTTATTTCAATTTTGAGCTTGTGTTCAGTTTTGGTTTGAGACATGCTTTAGTATTAGCTGATGGTTGGCCTTGAGCTAACCATCTCTGAGTACTTGGATAATAATGTGATAATAAGCCCTGCTCAAAATAGAAACACAAGTTACCAGTAGGTAATCTTTCTTTATCTTATACATCTATTTAAAAGACATGGGAGCAGACTAATAATATACCATCAAAACTATTTCCTAGTTATGAGAATATTTTTTATGATAACTAACAAAATTTGAGATGCTAATTGATGTTAATAAAATGTTTAAGAATAGAAGTATTTTCAAACTTGTAAATTAACATAACTTCACTTTCAAAATAAATTGTTGATGATAAATTCAAAACCTTAATAGTAAAAGATATGGCAATTCAAATTTTCTTCTGTGGGTCAATGATTTCTAGTCATTCTAAAATAGGAATATAGAGGGATAAGGAGCTTAGTTGAATATCTTGAAAGAAAATGATCAGAAACATAAAAGAAGTGACACATGGAACAGAAGAGAAATCAATACATCCTATTAGGTTCCTTCTCTAACTCTTATATATCACATTATGTATAATAAAATTGATTATGCTCCATAGTATGGTAGCTATTAGCTTTAATATTGCTCATTATTAAAATATATCAAGTTGAGTATATTCCTGGATCTGTTATTTCCAGAACTTTCTTTCCACTTGAGGATTGATGTCCAGACAGCAGGTAAATGAATAACTGGCCTGATGCTCTCTGTTTTATCTTTGAGTATCATTCTGAACATCTGTTATTAATTTTAAAATGGATTAATCTTCAAATGTAGAAATACAGATAAATGCATTTTCTTATACAACACACACACACACACCTAAAAATCAGAAAAACTCTGTTACCACATTAAGCTATAGCTATAGCCTTTCAGTTGCTCATCTGCTGCTATAATCCTATGGTACTTAAAAGGAAGAAAATTTTTGTATTGATGACAATCAAATGATCTCAACCTTCACTGGCTGCTGTAGCAGGGGACCTGGATTTGGTTCCAGCACCCACATGTTGGCAATCTTAGTTAGGGTTTTATTGCTGTGAAGAGACACCATGAAACATTTAACTGGAGATGGCGTAGGATCCAACTTTTCCAAGCCTACTTTATTTGGGGTTCTTTAATGTTTATACCTCCCTTCCAACCCACCTATCCTAGATAGGAGAGAAAGGAGGTTTATGGGAACATGAGAAGTAGACCCTGCTGGATTCAGTTCCTGGAAATGATTCCCCTGGTATAGTTGGCAGGATTTCAGTAGACCAGCAAGCAATTCCACCAAAGTTGCTGCCAGAATCTGCAACTGCAGCCAGAACCCAGAGCCCCAAAATGCTGGAGCAGTCTCTATGAACTTCTTGAAGTGGAGCAATGAATAGCCAAATACCAAGACCCAAAAAAGCCCCTGTGTCCTGTTCTGGAGACCCATCCTGGAATATAAATCTTTGGACAGCAAAGGCATGACATTCATGAAAACATTAGGATAATGACATAGTATACCAAACTCCAATGATCAAATATCCATCCCACAATGTTTAGTCAATATGTGCTTGTAATGAAGAAATTACATAATCATCAAGCATGCACTAAGACTCTACTACTCAAGGACATCCAAGCATATCCAAGACATCTGAACATGAAAACAAACAAACAGTTGCACCCAGTACATGGAATAATTTATGTCCCAGAAGGCAGACCCCCCTCCAACCAAGAAAATAGCATGAAAATGCAAAGAAGAGAAATGGCTCTTCCTATTAAAACCCATTTTATACAAAGTCCATGTCTTATTCTTTTTGTTTGCTTCTGGAAAATTATTTGTATTAATACACAGCAGGTATTTCATTAACATATAGATGATAATTAGTAGCTCCCCAATTTCATATGAAAAAAAATAGCAGACTGAAAAAAATCTATTTCTTTTCATGCAGGGCAACATAAATATTGCCTGGTACTTTGTGACCATTATAAGAGGAAAACATAACTAGAAAGCAGAATTTCTTGGTACTAAAAAAAATGGTCCCTAAAGCTCAAACAGTTCCCTACAATCTGATTGGCAAGGATTTATAAAGGAGCTTCTTAGAATATTAATATAGCCAAAGACAGACAGCAGCTGGCTTTGGGTTAGGCATTTTTAGTGAGTTAAAGTAAGTCATCTGTTTTCCTTGAGTCCAAAATCTATACTGTCAATATAAGTGTAGTGGCTTGAATAAGTAACAATAAAAATAAATAAATGACAGTAATGGACTAAACCTCTGAGACTGTGAGCCAGCCCCAAGTAAATGTTTTCCTTTCTAAGAGTTGCCATGGTCATGGTGTCTCTTCAGAGTGGGGCTTTGGAAGGTTAGACAGGAGATAGAGATCCCTATGCCAAAAGTAGTCAGTGTTGCTAAAATGAAAAAGGAAAACAAAAGAAACTGCAGTGTGAGGACAGGAAGTGAGGCATATGCGCCTTTCTGCAGCATGAGAACAGAGAACATGCTCCTTGTTGGAGTTGGTGTTTTCCAGAAAGCAGCCTCTAACACAGTGTCACCAGATGTTAACTCTCTAACATCAGGACCCCTAATCAGAGGTAGACTTAAAAGAAGGCAAGTTAGGCTGGGCCAAGGGAGAGTCAAGATTCACTGTCACTTGGCAGTCTTAATTCACTTGTCAGAGTAGGAATGAATCTGAAAAAATGGACAAAACCAGGACAAACTGCAACATGAGAGCAGGAAGTGGTGCTCATGTGCATTGTGTTGAAATTTAACCCAGTCAGTGATGCCATGAGGGTTCTATGCCTTCTGAATGGATTAGTGCTTTTACAGTCATACTCTAGAGAACCTTAGTTGTGCCCTTGCCTTGCAATGATACACAGACTGCATTATCTACTAAGAGGAATGAACCTTCACTAAAGAGCAAATCTCTTGACTCCGTGATCTTGCATTTCTTAGCCTCCAGAGTAGTTAGGAACAAATTGTTGTTGTTTATACATTGCCCAGTCAGTCTAAACTATTTTGTTATGCCTTCCTGAAAAATACTAAGAGGTACTCTAAGTGGGACCCATGTAATGGAGTTATTTTCAAAGCTGTTTCATATTTGACTCAAATGACCAGATCATGATGCCCTGTCGTGATCGGTTGACATTAGATATAATTGCCCTTGGATAAGTATAAACTTAAATGAGATCCATCTCTACAGCTGAGCTAGACACTCCCATGTCTATACTCCCAGGAGCTATAGCATCAAGGCTTTTTTTTTTCTTGTGGGGAGCCATGCTAAATTCAGATATGTTAGAAATCCTGTGCTTAGATTAAATGCTATGACCTTCAAGTTGTTGACCTTTACTGAAGGAGGTCTTTTGTTTTAGGCTATCTTTGGATTGTTTACCTTTGAAAGAAATAGTGAAGTTCTTACAGGAAACTACCCAGAGGATTAAGGAAGTTCTTACAGGGAACTACCCAGAGGACTAAGGAAGTTCTTACACAGAGCTATTCAGAGGATTGTATTCTTCCCTGGGAGCTAGGAGACGTGAGATTACAATAGAGCTTCTGGTGACCTTGCTATATAAAGTCTACTCATCTGCATTAAAGTGAGTCTGGATCAGAAATCTCCAGACTTGACTCAATTTTTCTTGTGTCTCTGTCCCCCACTTTCAATTCTCACTCCCTCTTCCAGGGAGCCCTGTTTGATTTGTCCCACAGGCTGGTACACTTTCAGGAAGATTTGAGTACCCCATAGCTCCACACCAAGACAAGCATAAATCTGTAGGATGAGTTGAGAAAGAAGCTTAATGCTCTAAATTGTATAATGATGTCTTAAGCTGTGTTGGAAGGATCAGAAGCCAGAAAAATAGTGTTACATTAGGTAAGGATGCCAAAGGTTTGGCTTCCTACATCCTCTGTTCCAAGACACAATGGGAAGGCTTAACAGGGAACTGAAAAGAGGGAAATAGAAGGAAAGAGAAGAGAAGGACAATAAGAAGTATAATTTTGATCTAGGCAAAGACATCACATAATACAGGCAAAGTGAGAGTATGAGAAAGGAGAGATGCTTGAATGTAAGAATGTAAGATGTAGTGGGACTGATCTGTTCTATTTCATGCTTCAGGAATTTGGATCTCAGGTGAATCATCACAGGATTGCCTTAGTTCTGGGACCTCTAAGGGCATTAAGCAATGCCATTGTTTTAGTCACCTTTCCATGACTGTAACAAGTACCTGGATTAAACAACATACAAAGAAATGGGGTTTGTTTTGGCACCTAGCTTTGGAGGACACAGCTCAGGGTTGGTTGGCCTCATCTCTTCTGAATGAAAGTCTTGGAAGAAGAAGGAGAATATAGTTAAAGAAACTTCTCACTTCATGGGGCAGACAGGAAGCAAAAAGATGGGGACGAGGTCCAAATATCTCTTTCAAGAGTACGGACTTCCTCCCACTAGGTCCCATGCCTTATGTTTGGCTTCCTTGTGTTGTGGGCTGCCAACACAAGGCGTCACTAAGATGTTGGTGTGAACATCTACAATCCCAGCATTTGGGAGGCTGAGGCAGATAGGAGGTTCACAAATATGAGTCCAGCTGGGCTACATAGTGACTGAGCCATGCCTTAAAAAAGAAAGAAGGAAAGAAAGAAAGGAAGGAAGGAAGGAAGAAAGAAGCAACACAAAACATTATGTAAATTGGCCCTTCAGTGTGTGGGAATGAGATGAGAGGTCTCTGAGAAGACATAAAAGGATCGCATCCAGCATGGTCTGTCACAAAGCCCACATTCTATTCCAGCTGTTTTCCTTTCCTTGCTCAATTCTACTAAATAAACTATTTACAGAGACTTTTTAGCACCATGTCACTGTCCTGCGGCTGGCAATAGTTACACAAATGGAGCATATTCCCTGCTGTTCTGTAACAAAAATCACTGGAGTTATTTTAGTTCAGGAAAGTGAGGTAAGACAGCAATGCAAATGAATGCTGGAAACCTGGAATAAATCAGGGCCAGTCAGATGCCTCCTGCAGCTAAACAAAGATTTTAACGGTTGGGAACTTTCCTTGGGCACTTCTCTCCACATATTTCCCATGGCTGCTTCTCACTTCTGTCAGGTGGAATATTGCTAAGATACTAAGTGAGGAAAACATGTTGAAAATAAAGTTGGTAGTTCTTTTATAAACCATGTGCATGTTGTTACTCAGTCTACTGAACTATAAAGTGGATAAGCACAGAAATTGCTACCTTTCTCAACACCTACCTTCTAGCCACACTTTCCCCTCAGTAGGTGATGAGTGACAGGCCATATGTCTTGCATGAAGATTAGCATCTTCTGTTCTCCATGTGTACCACACCAGCTCCATCCTGCACTACTGTCTGTCTTCCTATCAGATGATCAGCTCTGGACAGAACATCCAGTGTGAGTGCTGATGTAGTAACTACCACAAAGCAGGGCCCAAGCTAGTTCTTACTAGTGTACAACTACCTTCCCCAACAGCTAATGAGAAGTTCCAACCTTAGCAACAACATGAATGTTAACTTTCTATATAGCTCAATCATAGACAACACAGTCCTAGTTTGCTCACTGTTGCTGTGATTAAAATGACCAAAAGCAACTTGTTGAGGAGAGATTCTATTTCATCTTACAGCTGCAGTCCACCACTAAGGAGACTCAGGACAAGAGCTGAAGCAGAGGCCATAGAGGAACCCTGCCTACTGGCTTGCTCCCCTGTGGCTTATTCAGTCTGCTTTCTTACACACTCCAGAGTCACCTACCCATGGGTGAAACCACTTACAATAGGCTGTACCCTCCCACATGAACCAATAACCAAGATTAATGATTAGTTGATTGACAGACACCCCCACAGGCCAATCTGGTGGAAGCATTTTCTCAACTGAGGCTCCTTCATCCCAAAAGAAATACTTAGAATAAACAACACAATGCAATGTCCAGATTGATCCAGAGAGTAGAGTAAAGAAATCAATATTTGAATGAACAAAGGTAAGCTGTACACAGTCCACAAGACTGGGTGTGAAAGCCTGTGATGCTCCCCATCTAATTGCAACCCCTCTCCTATCTCTAAAGACACAGTAGCGTAGCTGCAGTGCCCGTAAGGATGACATGAAATACTTGCCGACAGTTAACTACAATACGCCTGTTATATGGTAGAATCTATTTTTAGTGGAAATTACCAGCAACTACTCTTTCAAACGTTCTGGAAGACATGGTGGATAGCCATAGAGACTAAAAGCAAGAGTGCCTGTTACATATTGTCTTTTTTAGAAATGAAAACAGGAGAATCAGACAGAATTTTTAAGGATGTTCCAGCTTGTCTTTTAGAGATGGCATCAAATTTGTTCATTAGTTCTAAACATATTTGCATTAAAAAAGAGGTTCGTAGGGCTGGTGATATGGCTCAGTGGGTAAAATGCACGGGCATGAGGATTTGAGTTTATATCCCCAGCCTCCACATAATAGGCCAGTCTAGGTGGCACAGACCTATAATCCTAGGACTGGTAAAATAGAAATGGGACAATCCTGGGGGCGTGTTGACCATGGAGGCTCAGAGAGAGACCTGGTCTCACAAAAGGACTGAGAATAATAGCTAATTGTAGTCCCTGGCCTCTGCATGCATGTGCATGGACATAAACACATACAACACACACACACACACACACACACACACACACACACACACACACACACACCACACAAAACACCACCCATACCACACCACACACAGCACAGATACACAAACAAACATGCATACCATACAAACACACCGCACTCACTTATATATACCACATACATAAGGCACCACACCATACCACACACATGCATACCACATATAATACACACACACACACACACACACACACACACAGAGTACCATACCACACTATAGGCACATATCACACACACATACATCACATACATATGCCACACACACACACACTCCACACCACACACAGGCGTACCACACACACATGTAATGAATAAATACATAGTAGATATGAAATAAATGGTGACTAAAAAGAGGCTCAGTGCTTAAGAGCACTGGTTGCTCTTCCCCAGGTCCTGAGTTCAAGTCCTAACAACCACATGGTGGCTCAAACTATCTGTAATGGGATCTGATTCCCTCTTCTGTTGTGCATGAAAGCAGAAGCACTCCTATATATTAAATAAATAAATAATTTTTAAAAGGTATATAAAATAATGGCTCATGATTATTTTTTTAGTGGAACTTTTCTTTTTTAAAGTCAAGAAATTAGTACATATGTATTTGTAACAAGACGCCACAGTTTTCAGGCAGCCAACTTTTAAAGTAAGTCATGGGGTTGGGGATTTAGCTCAGTGGTAGAGCGCTTGCCTAGCAAGCGCAAGGCCCTGGGTTCGGTCCTCAGCTCTGGAAAAAAAAAATAAAGTAAGTCATATTAGTGAGGTTTGTGGGTAGCATAGTATGGCATTCTTTGGCATAAACGTGTATTCTCTAAGTTGATAGCTTAGATGGGTAAGAATATGGATCAAACAGAAAAGAAGCAGTAATGAGTGTAAGTGCCATTTTTTTTTTAGACTCTCAAGAACCAAAGCCCTGCTGGGCACAACAATCAATACAGCCTCAGTGCCTCTTTCCTTGGCTTCGCTGTATCAGAAACACGATCAGGACTTGTAAATCTCTAATTTCCTTCTAATGTGCCAACAACCTCAGAAGGTTTGCAGTATCTTTTAGATATGTAATTCAAGCCTGCTATTATTAGGTCTATGGGTCTAACAAAGATAAAAATGCGTGCCAGAGGCAAATTAAAGCCTGTTACTGACTCTGATAAGGCTTGCACAGGATAGCCAACGGTCCTTGACATCGTCTCTCATTTATATAATTTTTAAAATATAAGTTTACATATTTGTATACGTTTGTTTTCATTTTCTGGCTCTCAAAGCTGCCCCATGGGTAAATTTGAGCAGCTTGCTTTAAATACAAGGTGCCAGGGAATAGGGAAATGGAGTGACTCAGAGCTACCCCGTAAAGGCCCCACTGATGCTCCCCGCCACCGGCCCCTTGGTCTCAAGCATTTAACGAGGCCCCCTGTGACCTTCCTTCTGGTTAAATTCCAGCTCGGTTCCTCCCTGCTCCCTGCAGCCAGTCTTGTGGCGGGGGGGGGGGTGCTGGGGGGAGGCTCAGAAAGATGTCCTTTAGGGGGCCTATTCATTTGCTGAGCTAGTTTTGAGCTGGCGTGCTGAGCTGTTGCTGCTGCTGCTGCTGCGCTCAGGCAGACCGACCTGCCCCCCAGCTGCCGCCGCCGCCATGCTCCACCTACATTCCAAGATGCAGATTGGTCTCCCCGTCAAAAACGATGCAGCTGGACCCTAGTGACCAGCATCCGCTTTGACGTGCTAATACCCACCACAGCTGGATCCAAGGACTAAACACCGGAAAAGTTAAATAAAACAAAAAGGACAATGTCTGATCCTTTTCTTACTTTTAACTTTTGGACCCTGTATCCTTAACCGGCTTCTTGCCTTTATTCGAGATCGTCTCAATATAACTCAGGCCCTGATCCTAACTCAACAGTACCAAGCCCTCAGAAATGGGGACACGCCTTAAGATTAAGGCCAGTTAAAAAACTCAAGGGGGGATTGTAAGGCTCTCTCTCTCAGTCTAAGCCTGTAAGACCCCCTCCCCTGTGCACCCGCCATAGCAAGCATAGCAGCAGTAACGCTATCTTGCAAGGCAAGGCTAGAATAATAGGTTCCCGGGATAAGATGAGGCCTGGGGCCCAGAGGAGAAAGATAAAAGCATGCTGAGATAACAGAAACAGTTGTCCTTGTCAAACAAGATATTTATGGTCGGCCACCTGGCCCAGAGAACGGGTAAACTCCCCTGTACCTAGAGCCCATCTGATGACCGGGCCATAACCTCGCCTCATTTAAATTTACCAATCAGAGCCCTGTAACTATGCTTCTCGCTTCTGTACCCGCACTTCCCGCTAAAATCCCTATAAAAAGCCCCCAAAAGACTCGCTCGGCGCGCCAGCCTCTCCAGAGACTGAGACGCCCGGGTACCCGACCCCCTGCAATAAAGCCTCTTGCGTGTTGCAACCGAAACCTTGGTCTCGCTGGTTCTTGGTGGGGGTCTCCACGTTAAGACCACCGTGCTGGGGGTCTTACAGCCTGGGAACGTGACCCAGACAAGCTTGGGAAAGTGACCCAGAAAGAATTGAAGGCCAGTTTCAGTTTCTGAGATCAAGGTGGCCAACCAAGATAAACAATTTCAACTAAGATAAACAATTCTCAGAAAAATACCATCTGGAAATTCTCTGGAAACTCCCCAACACCCCTCCCTGCCAAGAATGGCCCCAAGATCAATGACCCCTGCAATAGCCAGTAACATTTAGACAAGCACCCGTAGCGACCACCAGAGCCAATCCTAACATAGGGCACACAGCCCCTCCTAACCTTTGCAGTTTTAGCCTGTAACAGTGACTCATGGTGCTTCCCTCCCAAGTGAGTGCTGAGGTCCCCTGACGCGCGTCAGCAATAAACCTTGTGCTTTTGCATCAACACTGTGGTCCTCCAGTGGTCTCTCACGACGACCCCCCACCCGAGTAGACTCTAGGGTCCAACAAGAACAGGTATGGCACAATAGGCTGCACTGGGCTTTGGATATCATGCCCATGTGGTCAACAGCCCCTGGGCTTTCTGTGGACTGGCGGTGATCTGAGGTCAGATCCACCCGTTCTCCTGGGTTCTCCCTAGGCCAGCAGATGTGGACTCTCATGCTTCACTACCCACAGTTCAGTCTCAGATACTGAATCTGTGATATAGAGCACGGCTGCAGTTCATAGGCAGGTGTGGGTCCAGACTGGGGACTCAGCACCCATCCTCCATGGGCCAGTTGGATGGCCTGAGGCCAGACCCACTGTGCTGACCCCTCTCACCTAAGGTCTCCAGGTCTTTTGGTCTGTAGCTCCCAGCCAGGTCCCTAGTCTCCACCCTACAGTGCTGTGTTCAACACTGCCACCTTGGATCATCTGCATGTGCCCACTCTTAAACAGGTCAGATACACAAGGCAGCAGCTAAATAAGTGGAGAAATGGAAAATTGTTCAGCATTAGTAATTCATGGTGTCAGAGCTAAATCTGTCATTTATCAAATACCCAACTGGATGTTGGTTGAAGGAGACTGTCACATAAAGATCTCCTGAGGAAGACAAGCTGGGACTATGGTGCCTGAAAAAGGCTAAAATTCATTTAATCTAAAGACCAATCTTGTATCTTACTGTTTTTTTTTTCTCTAAAACCAAACTCTGTTTGGGGCTTGTTTTCCTCCAGCATAAACGTTAAGTGAGATTAAAATAATTAATTCATTTTGAGTTCTATGATGGTGAATTGGTCAACAGAGAAGCTTTAGAGAATGAATAAGAATATTTCGTTACTTCATACTATAGTTTTGTTCCTCACTTGGCTGCTCTCCTTAAAATCCAACACACATGTAAATTTGAATTGCAGTAAAAGTCTTGTTTGGTTTTCAGACAAGAAGACAATGTCTTTCCATGTAACTATATGAAGCAAGATTAGAAAATGTGAAGACAAATGCTTGATTTTTATAGTTTAATCAAACAGAAAGATAAATTTTGTAAGATAAGACAATGTGCTCAGTGACATGTCTGCTTTCCCACCAAAGCATCCTTTGAGTATTATTTTATAAATTCAACACTAAGATGCTAATTCTCTCAAAGCAAACAACTTTCAGATCAGCACCTGACATCAATGGACTAAGGAATGGGAATATTGAAGACAAAAAAAAAAAAAGAACAGAGCATAGAAAACAGATAGAAAACACATAGAGAAGAGTGAGGTGTCTAAAAACTAAATTCTTCTTGTCATCAAAATTATATATTACAGATTATAAATACTTGTGTACTTTAGATTCACAGTCAATAATAGTGAGCCTATACTAGTCACCAAATATCTGTAATATAAAACTAGGAAAAGTACTTTGTAGGTTATCTATAAGAATACCATGTCCTACTTGCTATTGTTACTTTAGAACAATGGCAATGAAATTATATCTTATTTTCAGAGCTTTTGATTAAAGGAGCTAATTTAATCCACTTTTATAAGAGTGCCAAGAAAACCATGTGAAAAGAATATATACTACACACATGCACACACACATGCATACACACACACACACACACACACACACACACACACACACACACACATCATTCCATAGCCCAGGTCCTGCTTCTTCCCTTTGGGATGTGTTGTTTTATTTTTTTTAAATCCCAAATGATCAGCCGGGCGTGGTGGCACACACCTTTAATCCCAGCACTCAGGAGGCAGAGGTAGGCGGATCGCTGTGAGTTCGAAGCCAGCCTGGTCTACAAAGGGAGTCCAGGACAGCCAAGGCTACACAGAGAAACCCTGTCTCAAAAAAAAAACAAAACAAAACAAAAATCCCAAATGTTCTATTTTACCAATAAAGACTTTGGAGTCCGATGCTGGAGTAAAAACCGACTAGCTCAGAGAAGCAGAAAAAGCACCCAGCTGACCCTTCTTAGTCAGCTCACATCCTGATGGAAAAGGCTCAAAAGGCTCACTAGTTCAACTGACAGCCCAAGAGGAAATGGCCAAAACACCCAACCCAAGGCTAAAGGCTTGCTAGCTCAAAGACCAAAAAGCCAAAAGCTAGCAAGTTGAGGAGCTCAAGAGCTAAAGAGCTAAAAATCCCTTTTACTTCTCCACATTATCTTAAATACCACTCAACTCAAATTCCCTCCTACTCTTTAATACCTGTCAAATGGTTTCTTGCTTTGCCTCTTGACTTAGGGTTAACTTTATTAAATCTTGTGTACAGAGAGCTCTTGGACTAAAAGTTTGTACTAGGGCTCAACTGCACCAAACAAAAGATATGTCTTATAGTTCACAATCTCAGGGGTCAAAATGGGATTAAATATCCTGTAACAGGGGTGTCCAGGTGTAGGATAGATTAAGCTTTGTCGCAGGTGGAAGCAGTCTTGGCGGGCTTTACCCTTAGGGCACACCATGAATACCTTGTGAGAGACTGTTTGGAGCCTTCCTGGGCTTGGAATTCAGGAAGCCTACCTAGGAACCCCACCGTGGCTATTGTTTTCCTAATTGACCCTCGAAGGGAGAAGGGACCGCCCTTTGCATATGACTGGGAAGAGGTAGAAGGAGAGAAGGAGAAGGCGCAGAGAGAGAGAGAGGAAAGGACCGGACCAGCTCGTGGGACTGAGACACCTAAGGACCCGTCCTGCCGAACGGATTCCAGGAGGTTTTAATCTTCTGTCCCTTTAACCTTTTTTTCCTTCTTGTATATGCTAGTTGGGTTGTATAATAAAGTTTAATTGCTAATAAACTGAGCCAACATCTGGCGCCCAACGTGGGGCCCGATGGGTTCCACAATCCCTAATGATATGAGGGAAGATTCAGTATTCCACGGGATAGAAATGTTGTTTCAGGGTATTGGCAAAATTGCAACTGCTGTTGCAAAACTCTTTCCTGCATTATACTTAGAGGGAATTCTTTGTTTTCTCATTGTCCTTTTATTACAATATTTCATGCTTAGAAGGATTAGAAGACAGGCTAATGGTATAGAAAAGCCGGAAGGGTCAGTAAGTTCTATCCTTTTGGAAAAGATTGCAGATTTGACTGGACAGATAGAAAGGCTGAGGTATGAAAATGAAGGGATGGGAAAACGGATAGAATTTTTGGCATTTGGTAGTGATGAAGGACAGAAAATAGAGAGACCGGAAAGCCAGAAAAATCAGGAAGAGTCAATAAGCTCTATCCTTTTGGAAAGAATTACTGACTTGACTGAACAAATAGGCAAAATACAGAGAAAAGTGGAAGGGCTGGAAAAGCAGAAGGCACCTTTGGTTAAAAAGGGTGGAGAAGGTCAGAAACCAGAGGCAAAGGAAGCCAGACCGACCAAAAGGTCTTTGGAAGTAAATGTACCAGTGGAGGATACTTCCACAGTCACCCAGGCACCTTCAGCTTTTCCAGTCACTGTAAGACATGTAATCGAGCCAAATGGTGCTGAGGGTCATGACGAAATAGCCTGGTGTCCTGTAGACATGATGGATTTAAAACATTTTAAGGAATCCGTCATCAGATATGGTATGCATTCTAACTTCGTTAAACAAACGTTAAACAGCTGGGCCTATCAGAATAGACTTGTTCCCCAAGATTGGAAAAATTTAGTTCCAGCGGTATTGGAAGCAGCACAACAGTTACAGTGGTTATCATGGTGGCGAACAGAGGCTATAAAAATAGAACAAGAAAATATCGCACAGGGAATAAATATTAATAGAGATCAGTTACTTGGTGATGGACCATATACTAACATGAGAGAACAAATTCAAGCTGACGATAGAGTGATTGAACAATGTCGTAAGGCAGCCTTGAGAGCTTGGGAGCTGGTAGAGGAACCTGGGAAAACAACTATTTCTTTTACTAAGGTGTTCCAGGGACCTCTGGAGCCCTTTACAGAATTTTTGCAGAGATTAGGATCTGCTATGGATAAGGCGATGCCAGATTCTGATAACAAAAAGGCATTAAAACTTATCATGGCTTATGAAAATGCAAATGCTGAATGTAAGAAGGTGCTTAGACCGTTAAAGGAAAGAGGCGCTCCATTAGATGACTGGGTAAAGGAGACAGTTAATATCAACTCTCAGGAATATCAGAATAATATTGTGGGACAAGCTTTAGTCAGAGAGCCCAGATATCATAATACTCGGTGCTTTAATTGCGGTCAAATCGGTCATGTGCAAAGAAACTGTAGAAATAGAAGGCGCACTAACCCAGGAGAAAACGTAACTTATAGAAGAGAACAGGGGGGTTCTGGTTATGATGGTAATGAGGTACCAAGACTCCCAGGGTACTGTAGTCGCTGTGGAAAAGGGAAACACTGGGCTCGGGATTGTCAATCTAAGCGAGATGTGCAAGGCAATATCTTGCCGACGGGAAACGGCAGGAGGGGGCCATCGGCTCGGGCCCCCGTAAACAATGCCAGCCGAATTCCTTTGGCCAGTCAGGAAGTGACAAACCCGCAGGAAAACGGGAACTGAGTGTTAGCGATCTAATGCATGCTACTGAAGGCAGTGCAGCCTTGGATCTGGCTTCAAATATGTCTCTTACCCTAACTCCTCAGGTTGAATGTTACAAATTAAATACTGGTGTTTTTGGACCTTTGCCTTCAGGCACAGTAGGATTGGTTCTGGGAAGAAGCGGGCTGACTTCTCAAGGTTTTATTGTGCATCCTGGTATTATAGATGGAGATTCTAAAGGGGAAATAAAAATCTTGGTATGTGTGAAAAAGGAGATGAAAATTGATGCCGGGGATAGGATTGCTCAACTCCTACTGTTTCCTTACATTAAGGGCAAAGCCGCTCCAGTGGAAAGGACTGGTGCGTTCGGGAGCACAGGGACCCGTGTGTTCTGGCAAACAGTAATTAATGATCAGAGACCTAAATTAATTATACAATTGAATGGTATTAAAATAGAAGGCTTGGTAGACAGTGGAGCTGATGTCTCCATCATTTGCCAGAACTCTTGGAACCAAACTTGGCCACTTAAGAAGGTTTATACGGAAATTGTAGGAATTGGCAAGTTATCTCAAATAAAACAAAGTGTACAGTGGCTTGAGTGTGTGGGACCAGATGGGCAGATAGGGAGGCTGAAACCCTATGTGGCTGACATTCCTATAAATCTATGGGGAAGAGACCTTTTACAGCAATGGGGTACTCAGATAACTATTCCTGCAAATACTGAGATAAAGAAGGTTGAAACAATGGGTGAATTGGTATGCGCTTCTAGGGAAGAGATTAATGTAAGTGATCAGAGGCGACCACCAGCTATGCCCATTGTCCAACCTCAGAATTCTTCAGATTTAGAGTGTCAAAATTTATAAGAGGGGCCACTGCTGAGATACCAACCGCCTTGCCCCTAAAATGGATTTCAAACAGACCTGTATGGCAGGAGCAGTGGCCCTTAACAAAAGAAAAGTTACAGGCGCTTCACGGTTTAGTGCAAGAGCAGCTGGAGGCTCAACACATCGAAGAATCTTCCAGCCCCTGGAATTCCCCTGTGTTTGTGGTAAGAAAGAAATCAGGTGGTTGGAGAATGATAACAGATTTGAGGGCCATAAACAAGGTGATTCAACCCATGGGTTCGCTTCAACCTGGAATTCCTTTGCCTTCCTTATTACCTCGGTCTTGGCATATAATTACAATTGATTTAAAAGATTGTTTTTTTACCATACCTCTACACGAGAAAGACAGGGAAAGGTTTGCTTTCTCAGTACCTACTCTGAACAGTAATTCTCCAATGAAGAGATATCATTGGAAGGTACTTCCACAGGGAATGTTAAATAGCCCAACTTTATGCCAGTATTTTGTACAACAACCTTTAGAAATACTTCGTAAGCTGTTTCCTCAATCTATCATATATCATTACATGGATGATATTCTGCTAGCTGATTCTGATCCTAGTATTGTAGAAAAAATGTTTCAGGAAGCACAAAGAATTCTGCCATGCTGGGGATTACAGATTGCGGTGGAAAAAATACAAAGAGGAGATTCAATTACCTATTTAGGCTATAAAATAACTGAACAAAAAATTCGACCACAAAAGGTACAGATCCGTAGAGATCAATTACAAACTCTTAATGACTTTCAGAGATTATTGGGCAATATTACCTGGTTAAGGCCTACAATCGGGTTAGCTACCTATGAGTTAAGTAACTTGTTTCAGATTTTACAAGGGGATTCGGATTTAAACAGTCCTAGGTGTTTAACTGCTGAAGCAGAAAAGGAGTTAATTCTGGTGGAACAAAAACTTCAAAAGGCATATATGGATAGAATTGATCCTGAACTTGGTTGCATTTTGGTTATTTTGCCTTCAAAACATTCTCCTACTGGGCTTCTCATGCAAAGGGAAGACCGGATTATAGAATGGATATTCCTGCCAAATAAACAAAGCAAAAAATTGAAAACATATATAGAGAAAATTTCTGAATTGATTACAAAGGGAAGAGTAAGGTTGCGTCAACTGTCAGGGATGGACCCGGCGGAAATTGTAGTGCCTCTTACTGATTCTGAGATTATGTCACTATGGGTAATTAATGAAGATTGGCAAAAAGCTTGTAGTAATTATTTGGGAGACATTAACAATAGATACCCAAAAAGCAAACGTATACAGTTTATAAAAAGAACTAATTGGATCCTTCCAAGTATTGTAAAGAGGTCACCAATCTCAGGGGCACCCACCTTTTTCACTGATGCAAATAAATCAGGTATGGCTGGTTATAAGTCTGAGAAAATGTCCAAGGTGATTAAAAGCCCCTTTACATCAGTTCAAAAATCAGAATTATATGCTATCCTTATGGTTTTGTTAGATTTTCCTGAACCTCTTAATATAATTACTGACTCTCAATATGCTGAAAAGGTTGTTTTGCATATAGAAACTGCTGAATTTACTCCTGATAACACAGAATTGACTACTTTATTTATAGAGCTGCAACAGGTCATCAGAAGCAGAAATTATCCCTTGTATATTACTCATATTCGATCCCATACAGGTTTACCAGGTCCATTGGCAGAAGGAAATGAAGAGATCGACAAATTATTGATAGGTAATGTATTCGAAGCCTCCAAATTTCACGAAAAACATCATGTCAATGGTAAGGGGTTGAAGAAAAGATTTTCTATCACTTGGCAACAAGCTAGAGAAATAATTAATAAATGTCCTACATGTTCCTTATATAGTCAACTACCATTACCTGCTGGAATTAACCCTAGAGGTAACAAAAGGAATGAAATTTGGCAGATGGATGTGTTTCATTTTGCAGAATTTGGAAAAATGAGATATGTGCATCATACCATTGATACCTATTCAGGTTTTCAATGGGCAACTGCCTTAAGTTCTGAAAGGGCTGACTGTGTGATTACTCATTTACTAGAAATAATGGCATTTATGGGAATACCTGCACAAATTAAGACTGACAATGCTCCTGCATATGTGTCCCTTAAGATGAAAAACTTCTTTATGTATTATAATATAAAACATGTTACTGGTATACCTCACAATCCCACAGGACAAGCAGTTGTGGAAAGAGCTAATCGTACCTTAAAAGAAATGCTTATTAAACAAAAGGGAAGGGTAAAGACACCCAGGGATCGATTAAATAATGCTTTGTTGACTCTAAATTTTCTTAATGTGAATGATGAAGGGACGTCAGCTGCGGAGAGACATTGGATAATAGAAAAAACTGAGGAATTGGGGCAACCAATATTCTTCAAGGACTTGGAAAGTATGAAATGGAAACCTGCAGTAGTTTTGAGATGGGGTCGTGGGTATGCGTATGTTTCCACAGGGAGTGAAAATATATGGCTACCAACTAAACTTATAAAGATTAGATCTGACCATATAACAAGTGAATCTTAAGAGCTACCTGGTTCTTAACAGCTTGACATTGTTCCTTACAGCTTGGAGAACTAATGCCCTCTTCTGTCCTATTGGTGTATATGCAGGTAGAGCCCTGTATTTGCAAAAAGCAGGACAATGCTGAAGACAGCAGGCAGCATGGGTGATTTAACCCCAAAAGCATGCCTCTGGCACCTCGAGCAAGATGCCTCAAATGATATTCCCTTGAAATTTATATATGTACTAACATACCTGTACTAATGATTTATAAAGTCTGCTTACTTTCAGAGCAAAAAACAGGACAATTATGAAGATCGAACTTCTGCCTCTGGCACTACTACTTCTTCCAGAAATTGCATGCATATTAACAATAAATCGGCTAGCCGAAAGGATCGATCCCAAAAGGACTGGACAAAAAACAGCTAGCTTTTCCAGCGCTTGGCCAATATATTATTTTTCTTGGGTACCCGAAAAATATTTTTCTCTTAAACAGCATCAAGTAATTTTGAGAACACGACGCCCCCATTCCCAGTAGGTGGGATGTGTGTTTTTGGTGGGTTACCAATGCTCATCTTTGCCTAACGGGGTTATTTACAATTAATAAAAGTTCATTTGGGGATTTCTTTCTTCTATCTTTCTTTCTCTCTTACTTTCTATCCCTTTTAATATTAAGAAAAAGGGGGGAAGGAAGGGAGGATACAGGATTGTAGAATAGAAGGTAGATTATTGAATCTACTAACTTAAAAAATTCTACATTGGTATTGTAGATTGATGGAAATTTAAGACTTCTGATTGACGGAAATTTAAGACTTCAACTTTTGCTTCACATTGATATGAACTTAAATTGTATATTCCATTCATTTTTGCCTTATGTATTGTATGTTATATGTTGACAAAATATTGTATATTGTATGTCAGAAATTTACGTTCTTTTTGTTCAATGTTTATTTGATGTATTATTCATGTACCACTAATGTCTTATAAAAAACTGTTTGGAATCATCGGGGATAAAAGTTGGTATTTAGTTACGTAGAAATCCTATTAGATACTCACTTTGTTATAGAGCAGGTTTGTTTAATAGCTTGTCTATGTCTTCAAAGGAATAGATTGATAACTGTAAAAATAGATAGATTTGCTCTTCAAACTCTTCAGAGATCCACAGAATATGGCATTTAATGATGAGGGCTTTCCTGACAGAGAGAGACATCCGCTCCTGGCCGCCTCTCCATTTGCATCATTGAAGATGGGGGCTTCAAGAGACGCTGGTGACAGAATGGTCACTAGACGGAAAAACTGCTCTGCTACTGCTCTTATCTCTACGGCTGATGACAGGCTGACTGTCTGCAACGATCAACAATGATGCTGGAAAGATGACTGTCCAGCTTTAAAGAGAACAGATGGACCAGACCGTCGGATTTCCTGCTTCAAAAAGCAGTTCATTGGATGTTTTGGGCCGAAAGGCTGAAGACTGATTGCCCCAATGAAGGAGAGAATTCGGTGACTATCCAGGCAGTCTGCTCTCTCTGTACTCTGCAACTTGGAAGTTGCCTGCCAGCACTTCCTTTATTAGATAGATTTTCCTTCTTGGGTCTCTGATGGGATTGAAGACTAGATAGCCACAGTGTTACTAGAAGCTTTAGTAGATTAATAATTACAATTTCTCATGAAAGAAAAGGACTCTCTTTGATAGGATAGTGGTATACTTTCCCTTAGGTTAACAAGTATAAAAGGACTTTGTTATGTTCTTGATTCCTGATGAGTATGTATATATGTATATATGTATATATGTGTATATAGTTCTTAATTTTTTAGAGAGAAGGGTGAGGTGTAGGATAGATTAAGCTTTGTCGCAGGTGGAAGCAGTCTTGGCGGGCTTTACCCTTAGGGCACACCATAAATACCTTGTGAGAGACTGTTTGGAGCCTTCCTGGGCTTGGAATTCAGGAAGCCTACCTAGGAACCCCACCGTGGCTATTGTTTTCCTAATTGACCCTCGAAGGGAGAAGGGACCGCCCTTTGCATATGACTGGGAAGAGGTAGAAGGAGAGAAGGAGAAGGCGCAGAGAGAGAGAGAGGAAAGGACCGGACCAGCTCGTGGGACTGAGACACCTAAGGACCCGTCCTGCCGAACGGATTCCAGGAGGTTTTAATCTTCTGTCCCTTTAACCTTTTTTTCCTTCTTGTATATGCTAGTTGGGTTGTATAATAAAGTTTAATTGCTAATAAACTGAGCCAACATCCAGGAATCAATTCATGCAGATGCTTGGCTCAAAGCAATGAAGCTTAACAGAGCAGGCTGGGAGCAGGATCTCTGTCTGGCAGTGAATGCCTAGAGTGGGGTAAAAGCCTTCTTTGATATAGCTCTTTCAGTGATAAAGCCTTTTCAATGTCACAGCTCTTCCAGTGATACAGCTCTCTTTTGGGGGGGATGGGAATAAGGGCTACATAAACCTTGGGGAAGTAGGTAGGGGTTTTCAGAGTGAGTGTATGTTATTGTCTGTGGCTTCTGTGCTGGGAATGCTTTATTTGAATGGAAAAGAATTTCCAAGTGCTAGCTGTACATGTCCTTATGAGAAAATCTAAAACCTGGCCACCAAACTATGTGACCTCCAGGGGAATGCAGGTGGGGCCACAAGACTACATGCACCAGAACATGCAGGCCCAGAACAGAGAGTGAGCAATTCTTAACACTGCTGCTTTCATTTGAGATAGTTCAGCATTTGAACACATCTGGACCTCACTCTTGCTCCAGGCCAGTCCCTTTGGTTACATGGTTTGCATATGTACAAACACACACACACACACACACACACACACACACACACACACACACACACACTCATAATTTTTTCTACTTGGAATGTTCTATCTGGGCCTCTTCTGGAAAGGTCAAAGTCTGGGGTATCTGAATAGCCAACTGAGCTCAATCTATTATGGTGGAGTCCTTTTCTCAGCAGGGTTCTCACTTTACCTGATCTGGGGAACACAAGATCTTGTATGGAGTGCCACATAGCCCTCAGGCAAGATTACAGGCCCAGCCCTTTCCTGAATGAACCTGTTCAACAAACACCTGGGGATTTTTGGGAGTATCTCACCGTATGATAAAGAGATCCAAGCCTTCAGCAAATGACCTTTAATCATACTTAGTTCTTCCCCCACCCATAGGATAGTTAAATTCTATATTTCTTTCTTGTGATAGGACCCTCTGCTACTTCATTTATATGAGGTACTGTATCACTGCCTGTAGATTAAGTATCCTGGCACCTCTAGCCCCTTCAAATTAGAAGCATTAAACCCACAAACCACTCCCCACTGCCTAAGGTTTATAAATAAAGGTTAGCTGGCTTGCTCTCTCATGCTCGTGCCATTCCTCCACCATGACTGTATGAGCCTTATCATTTATTTGGGGGGAAAATCTGGATGCCCAGGGCTAGATGCCAGTGATCAGGCAGTGATGGCTGCCTTGGCAGCTACTGAAGCCCTCTCCATTGCCACCACTAGTTTAGTACTGACCAATGTACATAGCATGTCAGGCCTATATCCCACCAGACCTGCTTTCTGACTTGTCTCAAGATTCAATCTCCTTCCTCTGCCATGCTTAGCGTGACACAAAGGGCTCTAACACTTTGTAATCATCATGGGCTCGTGGAGCTCCTGAGTCTCCACTGCCATCTGATACCAGGAATCTCATTCTGAAAGAGCTAATTGTAAAACTCAATGGAAAACTCGTTTTCCACCTCCCATGGTGAGACTGGGAACCTAGCATAGGGGTCTGGCCCTAAAGGGCTCTAGGCATTCCTAAGAAATAGGATATGGTGGTTTGAATAAGAAATTCCCCTAAATGCTTAACTTCATATGTTTTAAACACTTGGTCCCTAGCTGGTGGTCATATCTAAGAGGCCCTGGAACTTTTAGGAGGTGAAGACTTGCTGGAGGTAACATGTATCTAGTGAGAACATTGAGAATTTGTGGCCTTATCCACTTCTAGATTTCTCTTTCAGTGGACAACCAACTTTTTCTTCCAGTAACTTGCAGCCATGCCTCCCCTACCATTATGGTTCCTAATGTCTAGTAGTATAAGTCAAAATAAAACTTATTCTGCTTGTGTTTGGAGTGTTTATCACAACAGAAAAGTAACAGTGTGTGTGTGTGTGTGTGTGTGTGTGTGTGTGTGTGTGCGCGCGTGCACTCACGCGCGTGTAATGTTCAGCACTGAAAAAGAAGGCATTGAAAGACTTAAAAGATGTTAAAATTTGGCTAAACCCCCAATATAAGAGACAAGCAGGGAATGACTGGGGCTGCATTCCCTCCTGAGCTATCATGATACAGTTCCCAAGCAACCCACCCAATGGCCACTGAAACTACGGCCAAAAGCCACATAACCAGATGGGCCACCAGAACCACATATGACCTTGGTGCCTATCTTAGGGTCATAAAGTTCTTTGAAAAAACAGACTTAAAAGGTAGGAAAACAGCTGCAAGGAGATTTGAGCTCACAGCTGCAAAGAGCAGCCCCACCAGAGATAGTATTACCTAGCAACTGACCTGAAGGGCCCACCAGAGATAGAGTTGCTAAGAGACCCAGTTTTATGGCCACATTCCTTCCTGTCCACGAGAGATAGAGTTAATAAGAGACCAGACACTTCCCTGGGCAAAGTGGTGAACAAAGAGAACAGAGAAAGCTAAGCCATGGGCAGTGTTAGAGCCTTTTTCAGTAGTCTCTCACCTTTGGACATTAGATCCCCTTATGTTACTCAACCAATAGATAATTGCCAAGCTAAGACCCCGCTGCTTTAGGTGTGTTGGAAGGAAAGGGACTTATAAAAGGTTCTCAGATCAACGCCCAGGGGTCACTTCTCAATACTATTAAATTGGTGCCATGTACATTCCAGCTTGAGTTGAAACATTAAAGATTCCTCTTGCAATTACAGCAGTTTCAAGTCTTGGTGGTCTTTTGGGGGTTCCAAGATCTGACCGCACCAGTATGAAATTGGAAGTGGTAGTGGTAGTGGTAAAACAAAGTCCTGTCTCTAAAAGTAAGATGAGCCATGGTAATGAAGGGAAAGGGAAGTTAGTACCAAAGAGTAAAATCATAACTTTTTTTTTACACTGTATAGATGGTACTAGTTAAATTTGAGCTCTTTTTGGAGGTGTCAAGATGATTGTATGGGTCTAGATGCCCACCTGTGCCTTCTGAGCACACTACCACTCCAGCTTAAATTTAACTTATTTAGTATTTCCTGATGACTGAGTTTTCTCTTGCTTACAACAAGCATGGGCATATTCTTTAAAAACCATATGTTATCTAAATTTGTGTAAGACAATGTAATCCATAAACATAGTAAGAAAGACATTCCTCATCCACTGAAAATATATAACATGATGTACCCTGTCTTCAGTCATTTCTTTAGCAGCCACAAGGAATCCATTATCCACGAAAGCATGAGGGTTTGGGGCTGATTTGCATTTTAAAAACCACTGAGTGAAGTGTTTATAATGGAATTCCTTTTTATTAGTTTTTATTTTACTATGGTTCTGATAATTGGTCACAAATGCTGAAATCTCAGCCATTAGACTGAGAACTGTCACATTCATTGCGATTGGCTTATTAATGTATTGTTTAAAGCTGAGATGTAATAATCAAATGTCTGTTGCTGGATACCTGTTCTCAGTGTGATCTTGGAGATTGTGAACTGTGGGAAAGACTGTAAGCTTTGTCACAGGTGGAAGCAGTCTTGGCAGGCTTACCCTTAGGCACCCCATGAATACCTTGTGACAGACTGAGTGGAGCCATCCTGGGCCTGAAATTCAGAAAGCAGACCTGGGGCTCCACCTGGACTATTGTTTTTCTAATTGACTCTCTGTCGCCAGCAGAGAGTTTACACTCAGGATCCGGAACAAAGGAGGCAGGCCAAGAGCAAGTAGTACGTTTTAGCAAGAGAGGTTTATTAGCAATACAAAGGCAACTACAGCAAAAGGTAGCAGCTAAGGCTCCAAGGCCAAGCCACCAATACCATTCCATTATACTCTTAAAACTATCTTAATTCCAATAGGAGTAGCATTTAGCATCTTATAATATCAATGTTCTAGGAGCTTATGCCATTAGGGTATATGACCTGATATCGCGATGTTATGCCGAACAGGTTCGCTGCTGCGACTTGATTCAATTCTCGGGTTGTTATCTGACAGCATGTCTGTCTGCTCTGTCCAGGGAGAGCGCCCCGTTGGCTGGCAGCATTTCAGGTAGTCATGGTGACAGCGAGAGAGCTGGCTGCTTCTTCTCAGGGTTTTTATACTTAACTTAACCTTATACTCTCTAATTCACACATCTAGCTTTCTGTGTCACTCTTATCACCAACTTGCAGTCGTGGCTGCTCCTAGGTCAGAATTTACTACTAAGGTTTTATCTATCACTCACACATCTGGTCACACGTCAGCTTTTTGGACTGTCAGCTGCTTTCTACACTGGGCTTTGAAACAAGCCCTGACATGTTTATTACATATAGGAATTCAGAAAAATGAGAGTGAGCCTATAAAAGATCACTTCAAGAGAGAGTCAAGGTAAAAGTAGGTCTCAATGGAGGGGTTACAACAAACTTTGTACCTTGTAACTTAACAGTACTTTGGCAACTACTGAAATGCGTGTAGGGAAGGCAGGAGATTGTGGATAAAAAGAGCCCAGGTTGGCTTGCTTCTCTTACAGAAGATCTGGATGGGTTCCCAAAACATACATGGTAGCTTACAACTATCTAACTCCAGTTCCAAGTACTTATATGTCCTCTTCTGTCCTCCTGGGGTATTTCACACCCTGTACATATACATACATGCAGACATATGTTTGGCACACATCTATACATTCAGGAAAACACTCATATGACAGATAGATAGATAGATGAGAGAAAGAGACAGAGAGAGAGAGAGAGACAGAGAGAGAGAGAGAGAGAGAGAGAGAGAGAGAGAGAGAGAGAGAGAGAGAGAGAGAGAGAGAGATTTATGGAGAATGGAATTTTCCCAAACATACTTATTTATGCCCATACTCTATAAGCACTGGCTTCATATCATCCTCATACATGTGTATCAATCCCCTTTGTGTTGCTATAAAGAAACACTATAATCAAAGCAACTTATGGGAAAAGGGATTATTTTGACTTATAATTCCAAAATATTCAGAGTCCACCATGGTAGAGACACATAGCGACAATCAGCAGGCATAGAAACTGAAACATCATATCCTTAAGCACAAACATGAGTCTGAGAGCAAACTGGAAGTGGGACTAGGCCATGAACTCTCAGCGCTCATCCCCAGTGACATCCTTTCTCCAACAAGCCTGCACCACTTGCCCAAAAAGTGCTACCAACCAGTTACCAAGTGTTCAAATTCCTGAGCCAATGGAGGACATTTCTCATGCAAACCATCACACCACATAAAGGCAACAAATCCAACCTACATGAATTCAAAGTGACCTCTTTGTAAAGGTAATGAATTCTCCTGGCTCAGTTGTTCTCTGGGAAGCTTACTGCCTCCTTCTGCTAACCAAGGCTAGTCCTTGAAGTTTCTAGCTTCTGTATAATCTAACATAGGCCTAGAATCTTTTCAGCCTCTGAGACTTACTGCTTAATGAACTCACCCTCACTTGTTCTTTCTGAACTCTAGGTGGCTGGTTCAACTCAACTGTTCTGGCTCAAACTCTTCTCACAACTGACTAATTTAATCTGACTTCCCTCTTGGCCCAGAATTACTCTGCTTGGCCTCAAACTAATTCAGCAATATACTCTTCTGGTTTCTTATCATTTTCAGGGTCATTCCATCTTCACCTGAGTTCTCTCTCTGCAACCCATCTCTCTATTACTTTCCTGGTAAAACCGCCTCCCCTCTCTGTAAAACTGCCTCTTAAGTTGCTTCCCTTTCCTCTCTCTTCTCCTGAGAGTTGGGCATGTCCTATTCTGTCAGATCTTGTCTGATTCATCACCATTTCTGCCACTCAACTAGACATCACTTTCAAACATGGTGCTTCCTTCTACAAACTAACTTTACCTTTGTTTAGAATTAAAAGTGTGTACCACCGTGCCTTAACCTAAGCTGTTCTTTACTTGATACTTGCTCTATACCAGGATAGCCTTGAACTCAGATCTGTTTGCCTCTGTCTCCTGCATTAAAAGCATGTCTGTATTCCAACCAGATCACACATACCTAGAAAAATATTTGGATGTGATATCTTGCCAGAACAGCCAAGTTCTGAATCAACAATCTTCTATACCTCTTCACTATCTTCATCCAAGCTACCTGAGTTCAAAGTGACCTCTTCACTACCATCCTGAAAAACCAAATGTTGTAGAGAATGTCTAATGCATGATCAAAGAAAAGTAAAAAATGTTTGTCAAGCCCAGATTTACTGGGTAATTTCTGTGAATTTTTCACCTGAGAATTGCATCATGGATCTGAGCTGTTGGAAAAGAATGTCTGTTTTCTCCTGAATCAGTGAGGACTTTGGGAATTTAGAACAGGCTGAAAGGAGGCAGTGGGGAATGACTGTTGGGAGAAAACCCACCACTCCACAGAGGAAGGTTGATAGATTGTGATTTGTGGGAAATGCCCACCGCAGGATCATGTTTTGCTTTATGGGTTTTTCTTTGCCTGGTGCATTTAACCACTTGTGTCACCACAGAAGCTGAAGGGAAACTGTATAGATCCTAATTCTATATCTCAGAAGTGCAGAGGGAGCAAGTGTGTCACTGCAAGTGATTTGCCTTAATCCATACCATATCTTTGCAAAATGATGTTTAGTTATTATCAACAGCACTTTATCTAGTTTTACTTCAAAGGCTTTTAAAGCTGAAAAGAGTGTTAGACTTCATTGTTAAGGTTATTTTTATATTGTTTTTCTTTCTCAGTTTCTCTTAACCTGGATATCACACAAATAATTGATACTCTATTATATTTGTTTAATAATAAGCTTCACAACACAATAGCTATTCAGTTATCACTCTATTTTTAACCCTCTAAGCTAATTTGGTTTCCTCCAGGCATGCATCCCAGAGATACTTATACTTCGTGGTTTTTCTTGCTGAGCACTCCATATCTCTCTCTCTCTCTCTCTCTCTCTCTCTCTCTCTCTCTCTCTCTCTCTCTCTCTCTGTCTCCCTCTACCTCTCCTGGTCCACCCTGGGCATCTGCCCTTCCTCAGTCCCCTACTTCCTCTTCTAACTCCCTCAACAATAAATGGCTGAAAGTCCAGTCCCATTCTCTCCCCTGCTCACCAATTGGCTGTAAGCTGCCTTGTTGGCATATCAGGAGACAATTGGGGAGAGGATGTCCAGAAACCAGCATTTGAATTACACAAAATCTTTTCTCACTATCTTCTCATTTCATAGATAAGCACCTAGGGAATCAGAAAGCTATGAGCCTTGGTGAGAATCACAGTCCCAGCCCTTGGTAAAGTCAAGACTGGATTATAGAACTTTAGACTTAAAGTGATGTCCTTCCATATGGTTTTGTTTGTTTCTTTTTAGTTTGCTTATATGTATGAGTATATATATATATATATATATATATATATATATATATATATATATATATATGTATATATAGTGTGTGTGTGTGTGTGTTTGTGTGTGTGTGTGTGTGTGTGTGTGTGCATACAGTACCTACAGAGGGTGTGGGAGAGCATTGGAACCTATGGAGCAGGAGTTAAAGGCAACTATGAAAGATTACGTCTAAGTGCTGGAAATGGCACCCTTTCTTCTGTGAGAGCAGCAAGTACTCTCTAAGTATTGACCCAGGTCATCTCTCCAGTCCACCCTTCCCAGTGTTTTAATACCAACACCAGCTAGACTGCATAAGTGAATATACTTCACTTTCTTTAGTGTCTAATTTTTAGCCTGAAAAAAACTTAAGACTGAAAACCTAAAATTGACAACAATGGCAACTCAACAAAGCAGTTGTATGTTAAACTTTTTGCTTATAATGAAACTTGGGGCAAAACCAAAAAAGTAAAATGCAAGTTGCTTTTAGATATACAGGGAGTAAAATGATTCAATACTTTGCCCAAAAAATATCAGTTTTCATTAAAAGAACCAGGAAAGGGGTCCAGTAAAAGAAGCAGTTAAAAAGATTTCAATTTCATCTTGGCTTCATCTGAAATATTTATGACCTATTTTAAAATCTCACATTCTATCATTGACTTCCTTATGATTCAACAAGAAATGCACAGTAAGCCATATGTATTTTTTTTCATTCCTATTATGAGATTTTATACTACTCTTGGAGCTGAAAAAAAGTAATGCTCACAAATATGCTATAATTACAATAGTTACTTGAATAAAAAATATCCTTCATGCTGTATTTCTGTATACAACACAAGCTATCCATTAACAGGGAATATTGGCTTTCTGTACTCTCCATTTTTATATAAATACACATTTATATCATTTTCTATCTATATTACATCTATCTTAATGTGTGTTAGTAACTTATGCCTGAGTATTTTGCAGCAGTTGTGCCACCAAGTACAACTAGAGATTAATATAATATAATGGAGAGCCTGAAAGCAGAATAGATTTGTAGTTCTCACCTCCTTTGATCTCGAATTTGCTCCTGGATCATGAAGTAGTCAAAACTGTAATCAGAGTTGTTGGGGTTAGAAGTCAGGCTTTGGAAGTTCTAATAAGCTAGAGCCCAGGCATTTGTTCTCAATAGGCCAATCAAAGAGAAAAATAATAGTGAAAAATCAGAGAAAAGTTTATGTCTGTGTGGCCACAATTGCAAAGAGGAACAAGAGATTAGTGACTCCTCCTCCCCCTAAGTCAGCTTGTACACGGGAGGTTTAGGTCTACATAGAGAGAGGTAGTGTCAATCAGTAGTTCTGGCTGAGCTGTGGTCTGGCTCATCATTGACCCATCTCTGTCTTGGCTCCAGTCTATCCCACAGAATGATCTAACAAACGTGTGAAACTGCTTCCTGAGAACCAGGTTCCCCCTGTAGCCAGCTCTAGGCTTCAGGCTTTTCCCTCTCCCAGCACAATGTTCCTGGAGAAATCCCATCATGTTGGGGACCATTGCCTCGATAGCCTAATAGGTAAAGGGAGGGCACAGTGTCTCCTTAGAGTATCATCAGTCCAGTTGGCACCTTCAGGTATGAAAAAGAAGGCTTTTTTAACTTTGTAAAATGGCTCTAGCCTCTTGGGCTGTTTAGTAACTTCGAAAGGCTTGAGTGAGATAATCTCCCTGCAGACAAACACAAAGGCACACTTCAATGCAATTGTTGTATAGTTGTTGTAAACTACAAAAACAAACCTTGATATAAATAGACTTCCACTTAAGTACACTACTGTGGGAACTTGATGCAATGAGTTCCAGTCTTCCTAAACCATCTGTTTTCTCCCATTCAAGTGCTAACCAGGCCTGACCTTGCTTAGGTTCTGGTATCAGTTGTGTTCGAGGACCTGTTTTGTTTTTGTTGTTGTTGTTGTTGTTGTTGTTGTTGTTGTTGTTGTTGTTTTCTCATGTTTAGTGATTTGAAACATAGGTTTAGGGACTCTTGCTGCTGTGACATGTGAAGAGTGGGAGAAGATAGCCTCTACCTGGACAGCTTTGGACACATAAATGTTTGTCTGAACCAGTGCTAGCGTCTAGACGCTAAGTAGCTATGTACTATCCATGCAAGTCCTCCAAAAACCAACCACATGGCCAAATAAAATGCACTTCTCATGTGTAAGAAATTGTAGAGAAGAGGAGACATCTTCTCCCCTGTGGTGGACTGAAATATCTATGAAATAATTGGACAATGGCCAGTTACCTGTATCATAATGCTTAATACTGTAAGAATGGAGATGGCACAAATGAAGAGTGAAATCCAAAAGTAAGAAGATTTGAGAACCCTCCAACCAGTGTTGCACAAGGCCAGGAACACTGAGGAAAACAAAACAGAGAGCTTGCAGCTTGAGTGTGGGGAAAATCTCAGAAGAAAAGAAGGAAGACAACGAAAATCACTGTTGTCAGCAGGTTCTGGCCTGCTCGTGGATCTACATTGGGTTGGGAAGAGACAGAAAAAATGATAGACCAAGCCTTGTATGACCAGGTGATAGAGGTAGGCATGTGGGTCCTCTGTCTACTCTGGAAGGCATACTTTCTGCTTTCTCTCCTCACTTGCTAATAAAACTTTGATTGCTTGCACACTGCCCGTGCCGTAGTATGAATTCTTCCCTGTCAGGCTCACTAGCACTGAGATTGATGCCATGGTTGTGATCAAAGAGAATTTAGTAATTGGCTTTGTAATGCCCAAAATTAACCTGTAAGCCCCCACCTGACAGGGGATCAGGTAGCTTCCTGGAATGCTAGGAATTGTAGTTCTTGGAAAAAAGCAACACCTCATGGAAGATACAGTGGCCTATAGGTTTGTCCTTATAAACCCCTGTAGCATGTGGCTTAAGGCCATTCTTAGCTGGGAAATTCCTGGTCAGTATTTAGTATTTAATAAAGCTTGCTTTAAATTTAGCCACAAATGCTGGAAAGGGTTTTTTCCAGCAAATTTCAGGATTAATAGGCATATCCCATCATGGGGGTAGGGGTGAGGGGTAGGGGCGCAGGTAGAAGACACACACTAAATGATTGAGCAGTCAAGAATACTGACTGTTCTTTCAGAGGCTATGTCAGTGCTAGGAACCAAACCTGGATCCTGTACACAATGATAACTGCTCTTAAGCACTGAGCTATCTCCCAAGCCTAATTTACCATCATTTCTGCCTATCTTACAGACAGGCAATGCTAAGTAAAATTCCAGCACCATGAAATTCTGAATTTCCTATATAACTGTCTTTCTCCAAAACAGGTTTATCACTTCTTCCCATCATGCCAATGTGGCTCATTATCATTTTGTTCAGTTCTTGGCAATTTGCTGATGGATGATCTCGGCAGAGAGTATTATTATATGACAGGTCCTCCTGTTAAATGGAGCATGTAGAGGGTGGTCATTTGTCAGAAGAAGCACCAATAGTACAACAAGATTGTTGCAAGGTTTTTACAGATTGCACAGAAAGGAGGGTAGGATACAGCTCTGCATCAAGACATTTACACTAAGAGATGACAGCTAAAAGCAATAAGCTTCTAAGGGTAAAGTGGGGGCTTAAGCAAAAGTGTTTTGTTGGTGTTGGTGGTGTTGGTGGGGGGTAGGGGGAGTGGGGCGGTGGTGATTTGTTTACTTGTTACTTTTTATTGATTTTTTTTGTGAGCTTCACATTATGTACCAGTCCCACTCATCGCTCAGTTTCCTTGTATCTGCCCTCCACCCTTGCAACCTCCCTCCCCGCCAAAAACAAAACAAAAAATCTATATATATATAAACAAAAAAATTAACAAAACAGAACAACATATAGAAAATATATCGTCATGAAAGCTGTAGTGTGTCTCACAGTATACTCCTCTGTCCAAAGATCTGCACAAGCTGTTTCAAAGAGTGTAAAATGTGTGGTGAGAAAGTTTTCCCAGGACAGCAGCTAGATTGAATGTATTCAAATGAATGCCCTTGGCTACTGTAGCTCTTCAGTATTTCTTGGCAATACTGAAAGACATCTGGCAGTGGGACTGGCTAAATGGGCTTTGAATTGTTCATTTCTACATAAGGCAACAATGGAGCCATAATTTTTCTTTCCTTCCTGTGGACTGGTAATGTGGGCTTTTTCCCAACCACATACTGACCTGAAGACATGTGCTTATGCAGTGGAGCTCATGCTCCTCGTTTTGTCAAGTAGAGTCCCAGTGTTCCCAGCAGGTATCCTGTCATCCTAACTCTCTCTGTGGGCTCACATGCCTTTCTTTTAATAAGATTAGAAATGTGTGTTCAGTATTTGTCATTAATCCCTGGTGTCAGTTCCTTGGACTGTGTGTGTTCACACAGCTGCTAAGTCCCAAGACACTCACTTGGAACAGGGGCAAAAGTTCTGAATGTCCTTTTTTGCAAATCAGAATATATAGAGAATCCAAACAACAAACATAAATTCAGGGTTTTTAGTTGACAGCCTTGCCAACATAGACAGTGAATAGCTGGGCACACACTGCACAGTGGAAGGATTTTGTTTCAAACATTCTTTTGAAATCTAAAGCACTAAGTGGAGTATTCCAAGCATTTGTTCTGGAGTTTTGTGGGAATTCAATATTTAGTACGCAGTTGTTTGTTTGTTTACCTATTTAATTTAAGGGTAACAAAATATGAAATAATCCATTTGTAATAGTGTTGCTATTCTACCTTTGAGAATGTCATACTGATACTGTTCTAGTTATTTTCTTTCTTTTGCTGTGATAAACACTGGCCAAAATCAACTTGAGAAAGAAAGTGCTTATCTGGCTCACACCTCCACATCACAATTCATCACCATGGGAAGACAGGGCAGGAACTGGAGGCAGGAACTACATCTGTCTATCCTTGAAGCAAACCATAAAATCTCAGAGGCTTATCCCAGCTCTTGCTTCTTCCTTTGACTGTCTTCCTGTGACAATTTCCCTTCCTTAAATGCCACTCAGACAGACCGCGGGGAACCTAAACAAACAGGCATTGTCAAACACCACCGCTGCACCCATATCCTTTTCCTCCTATTGTACTTCTGCTTGATTGCCCATAAACTCATTTTCCTTTGGTATCTGGGTCTACATGTCTGAAGGCACCCATATTGTCAGGAGCAATGAGCTGTAGCCCGAGGACTGAGACCCATGCTGTTTCCTGCAGCAGTCTAAGGAGCTCTATTCTAAGACTCAGTAAAGCAAAGATTTTCTACTTTGCTTCAGACAGGAAGTTCAGGATCATTTAGTATGAAACAGAGTTGGATTATTTTTTTTTTATTTTAGTTTTGTGTTTTGCCTGCATGTATGTCTGACGATGCCATATCCCCTAGAATTGGAGCTACAGACAGATGTGAGCTGCCACGTGGGTGCTGGGAATTGAATCCAGCTCCTCTGGAAGAACAGCCAGTGCTCTTAACTGCTGAGCCATCTCTCCAGCCCCACAGGGTTGGATTGTTAAAGGACTTTTTAAAACATGATTTTATGATTTTCCAAGATGGCGGCACCGATTGCACACTGATTAGCAGGAAATACAGGACTGCACAGTAACCTAAAGACCAAACTGAGAACTACAAAACACCAGTGCTTCTGATTCTCAGGTGAGAGGGATCCAAATTGTGTGGGGCACGGGTGGGTCTGACCCCTGGCCACTCAGCTAACCCACGGAAAAATCCCTGGGGACAGCCCACATTAGCAGCCATCTTAGGAAGAACTGTGGGAAATCCCTGCAGCACGAGCTACTGTTTGTGGGGCCCCGGACAGGAAAACCGTGGGATATAGTTGCAGCTCCAGACTCTCACTCCCACCCCCCAGGTCCCCAGGCCCCCAACCCCAGTCCTCCTCCACCGCCCCCCCCCATCCAGCTCCCGTCCTCTGTTTCTGGATCCAGGATAGGGAGCGAACAGGCAGAGCTTAGTCCTGGCACAGGACACAATCCACATTAGCTCCACATTAGCTGCCTCCTAGGAAAGAGGACGGGGCACCCAAATACCTCTGAGCCCTGAGCTATCTCAGACTCCCAGCTGCTTGCTAGCCTAGACTAGCTAGGTCTCAGAACAGACAAATATACCCCTGCCATCCCAAGAGGGCCTGTGGAACTTATGAGCAGCTTGGAGATCTGATCTCTTGCAACACTCCCAACTGCCTACTAGCTGGGAACAAACCTTGTGGCTGGCAGAGCTGAATCCAGGCTCCAGCCACAGTCCGCATTAACCGCCATCATATGAGCAACTTCAAGTCTCAGTCTGTATACGCAGACCCACCTGAAGCATGCCACTGAGATATAGCTAAGACACAAGGCAAGCCCACTGAACAGAAACCAGCTTGGGCCACAGTATTCAATAACTGCAATCCTGCTAGCAGTGTCTGGGCCCTGATCTCACCCCGCCACCTACAGCCTATTGGCCAGATCCACCTGGTTCACAGACCAGAGATTTGTGCAGGCTGCAGCCCACATTCTCTGCTGTTTCCTGAGAAGCTTGGAGCTCTAATCTCTCTCTGTTGGCCTTACTCAAACAGGGCACAGAGAACCATCTGTAACATAGCAGATAGACAGAGCTCTGCCATCTTGAAAAGGACTATAGGGTTCCTCAGTAACTTTGGGCTTAGAAGTATATCAGCTCAATCCTCCCCTGCCCAACCCAACTGGAATACAGTCAGGAAACCCAGCTGAGCTGAGCTGAGCTGAGCTGGGTACAGGCTCTAATACCCACTGTCCAACATCCTAAGGAGGCCTCTGGGGAGCCCTAGCAAACAACCTTTGGCTTGGAGTTCTCTTTACTTGCTCTCAATCTTCCTGGCCAACCTGGGACACAGATAGCGACCTCATTGGAGGAACCCCATGCCTGATAATACCAGAGACAACCAGATGACTAGAGGACAGTGCAAGAAGACAAGCAACAAAACTGAAACCATATAACAACACAAGAAACTAATGATCCTAACACAGCAAGCCCTGGAGATATGAACACCCACAAAATGCAAAAAGAAGACTTTAAATCTGAGGTGATGAAAGTGATAGAAGCTTTGAAATAGGAAAATAAATCACTCAAAGAAACACAGGAAAATACACTCAATCAGATGCAGGAACTAAATAAGTCCTATAAAAAAAACTACAGGAAAATACATCCAAAGAGATCAAAGAGATGAAGGAATTGAATAAATCCTATAAAGAATTACAGAAAAATTCAATCAAATGGGAGAAAGAAAGAAAGAAGACTATTCAAGACCTAAAGAGGGAATTAGAAGCAACAAAGAAAGCACAAGCTGAGGCAGTCTTAGAGTTGGAAAACATAGGGAAGAGAACAGGAGCTATGGACACAAGCCACACCAACTGAATACAAGAAATGGAAGTGAGAATCTCAAGTGTGGATGATACGGTTGAAGTTATCAATACATCAGTTAAAGAAAATGTTAAAACTAAAAAGTTCCTGACACAAAACACCCAAGAAATCTGGGACACTATAAAAAGGCCAAATCTAAGAATAATAGGAGTAGAAGAAGGTGAAGACTCCAAGCTCCAGGGCCCAGAAAAATTTTTCAACAAAATCATAGAAGAAAACTTTCCCAACCTAAAGAAAGAAATGTCCATTAGCATACAAGAAGCCTACAGAACTCTAAATAGATTCGACTAGAAAAGAAAATCCTCCTGCCATATAATAATCAAAACATTAAATGTACAGAACAAAGAAATAATATTAAAAGCTGCAAGAGAAAAAGGTCAAGTCACATATAAAGGGAAACTCATCAGAATTACACGTGACTTCTCAGCAGAAACTATGAAAGCTGGCCTGGACCCAGACTACTATACCCAACAAAACTTTCAATCACCATAGATTGGAGAAAATAAGATATTCCATGACAAATCCAAGTTTAATCAGTATATAACCACAAATCTAGCCTTACAGAAGGTACTAGAAGGAAAACACCAATCCAAGAAGGCTAACTGCACCCAGGAAGACAAAAGAAGGTAAATAATTCCACATCCACAAACCCAAAACACAGAAACACACACAGTCTACCACCACCAACATCAAAACAAAAGGAACTAACAAACACTGGTGATTAATATCTCTTAACATCAATGGCCTCAACTTCCCAGTAAAAAGACACAGGCTGACATAATGGATGCGAAAACAGGCTCCATCATTCTGCTGCATACAAGAAACACACCTCGACAATAAAGATAAACATTACCTCAGAGTAAAAGGTTGGAAAACTGTATTCCAAGTAAACAGACCTAAGAAACACGCTGGAGTAGACATTCTAGTATCTGACAAAATAGACTTTCAACCAAAACTAATCAAAAGAGATGGAGAAGGTCACTACATCCTCATCAAAGGAAAAACACACCAAGATGATTTCTAAATTCTGAGTATCTATACCCCAAATGCAGGAGCACTCACATTTGTAAAAGAAACATTACTAAAACTTAAGCCACACATTGAACACTACACATTAATAGTGGGAAACTTCAATACCCCACTCTCACCAATAGACAGGTCATCAAGACAGAAACTAAATGGAGAGACAAGGAAACTAATAGACATCATGAAACAAATGAACTTAATTGATATCTTCAGAACATTTCACACAAACACAAAAGATTACACCTTCTTTTTAGCACCTCATAGAACCTTCTCCAAAATTGACCACATACTTGGCCACAAAGCAAACCTCAACAAATACAAGAAAATCAAAATAATCTCTTGCATCTTTTCAGACCACCATGGATTAAAATGGAGCTCAACAACCAAAGAAACAACCAAAAGCCTACAAACTCATGGAAACTGAACAACTCCCTACTCAATGACATCTGGGTAAGGGACTAAATAAAAAGAAAAATTAAAAACTTGCTAGAATTCAATGAAACAGAAGGCATAACATACCCAAACCTATGAGATACAATGAAAGCAGTGATAAGAGGAAAGTTCATAGCACTAAGTGCCTTTATAAAGAAACTGGAGAGATGCCATACTAGCAACTTAACAGCACACCTGAAATTTCTAGAACAAAAGAAAGCAGATACACCCAAGAGGAGTAGATGGCTGAAAATCATCAAACTCAGGGTTAAAAATCAATAAATTGGAAACAAAGAAAACACTTCAAAGAATCAATGAAACCAAGAGCTGGTTCTTTAAGAAAATCAACAAGATTGACAAACCTTTAGCCAAACTAACTAAAAGGCAGAGGGAGGGTATTCAAATCAAAAAATCAGAAATGAAAAGGGTGAGATAACAACAGACACTTAGGAAATCCAAAGAATCATCAAGTCTTACTTCAAAAGCCTATATGCCACAAAATTCAAAAACCTAAAACAAATGGAAATTTTTCTTGATAGCTACCAACTACAAAAATTTAATCAAGATCAAATAAACAAATTGGATAGTCCTATCACACCTGAGGAAATAGAGGCAGTCATCAAAAGTCTCCCAACACAAAAATGCCCAGGACTAGATGGATTCAGCACTGAATTCTACCAAACCTTCAGAGAAGAGCTAACACCAATTCGCTTCAAACTATTCGGTAAAATAGAAACAGAAGGGACATTACCAAATTCATTTTATGAAGCCACAGTCAACTTGATACCTAAACCACAGAAGGACTCAACAAAGAAAGAGAATTTCAGACCAACTTCTCTTATGGACATTGATGCAAAAATCCTCAATAAAATACTCGCAAACCAAATTCAAGAACACATCAAAACTATCATTCACCATGACCAAGTAGGCTTCTTCCCAGACATGCAAGGGTGGTTTAATATATGGAAATCCATCAATGGAACTCATCATATCAACAAAATGAAAGGAAAAAACCACATGATCATCTCCTTAGATGCTGAAAAAGCACTGGACAAAATCCAACACCCATTCATGTTAAAAGTCCTGGAGAGAGCAGGGATACAAGGTACATACCTAAACATAATAAAGGCAACATACAACAAGTCAATAGCCAACATCAAGCTAAACGGAGAGAAACTTAAAACAATTCCACTGAAATCATGGACAAGACATGGCTGTCCACTCTCTCCTTGTATCTCTTCAATATAATACTTGAAGTCCTAGCTAGAGCAATAAGACAAGTAAAGGAGATAAAGAGGACATAAATCAAAAAAGAAGGAGTTAAATTATCACTATTTGCAGATGATATGATAGTTTACATAAGTGACCCCAAAAATTCTATCAAGGAACTCCTACAGCTGATAAACATCTTCAGCAAAGTGGCTAGATACAAAATCAATTTTAAAAAAATCAATAGCCATCCTGTATACAAGTGACAAAGAGGCTGAGAAAGAAGTTAGGGAAACAACACCCTTCACAATAGCCACAAATAATATAAAGTATCTTGGTATAACTCTAAACAAGAAAGTGAAAGATTTTTATTTTTTAAAAAAACTTCAAATCTCTGAAGAAAGAATTTGAAGATTTCAGAAGATGGAAAGATATTCCATGCTCATGGATCAGGAGAATCAACATGGTAAAAATGGACATCTTACCAAAAGCAACCTACAGATTCAATGCAATTCTCATCAAAATACCCACACAATTCTTTACCGATCCTGAAAGATCAGTTTTCAACTTCATATGGAAAAACAGAAAACCCAGAATAGCTCAAAATGGTCCTGTACAATAAAAGATCTTCTGGAGGAATCTCCATGCCGAATCTCAAGCTATACTATAGAGCAATAGTAATTTTAAAAAAACAGCATGATACTGCCATAAAAATAGGCTGGTTGATCAACGGAATTGAATCAAAGACCCAGAAATAAATCCACATACCTATGGACACTTGATTTTTGACAAAGAAGCAAAATCCATATAATGGAAAAATGATAGTATCTTCAACAAATGGTGCTGGTCTAACTGAATGGCTACATGTAGAAAAATTAAAATAGATCCATATCTATTACCCTGAAGTCCAAAAGGATTAAAGACCTCAACATAAAAACAGAGACACCAAATCTGTTAGAAGAAAAGGTAGGGAGAAACTTGGGACTCATTGGCACAGGATACAACTTCCTGAACAGAGCACTAACAGCTCAGGTCCTAAGATCAACCATCAATTAATGGGACCTTATGAAACTGAAAACCTTCTGTAAGGCAAAGGACACTGTCAACAGAACAAAATGACAGCCTACAGACTGGGAAAAGATCTTCACCAACTCAGCATCAGACAAAGAACTAATATCCAAAATATATAAAGAACTGAAGAAATTAAACACCACCAAACAAAATAATCCAATTAAAAAATGGGGTACAGAACTAAACAGAGAATTCTCTATAGAGGAATATCAAATGGCCAAGAAACACTTAAAGAAATACTCAACATCTCTTATTATCAGGGAAATGCAACTCAAAACAACTCTGAGATTCCATCTTACACCTATCCTAATGGCTAGGATCAAAAACTCAGGTGACATCACATGCTGGGAAGGAGCAAGAATCAGGAGGGAATGAGGGAGGGGGCTACAATTGGGATGTGAAGAATTTAAATTACAGAACAAGCAGGTAACTTATATTGCTAATTCTACCATATGGGACTAGCTCTGAGAATGGATGAAATGTTGAATGTCTAGGCTTGGACAATGATTCCTGTTTACTTAAAGAATGCCCTATGAATTACTATTAGATGCCATTCTTCATATGGCATGAATGAAGATTTACAGATGTCTTCTTTTCCTGCTCATACAAAAAGCAGAAATCCAGCCTTAATTGTTCCATGCATCACACCTTTTATACACTCATAATTTTAGGACTGTATTATGCTTGTGAGAAATTATATGCTTTCAGAACAAAAGAACCAGACACTGACATTGGCTCAGATCTGACAAGATGCATTCCTCACAGCATACTGGACACTGGCATCCTGTTTGGAGAAAGTGGTTGAAAAGAAAAGGGGGGGGGGATATAGAAATGGACATGGAAGATAGAACAAAAAGTAGACTAGTGAATCTACTCTTCAACTGAATGCTTCAACTGTCACTCACAAGATATTTTTAATTCACTGATATAGAATTTTGTATATAGATGCAAAATAAGTTCCAGATACAGTGGTATAGAATTAAAATGTAAGACTACTCTTCATGATATATATATATATATCACTTTTAATGCTTTGAAAGTGCTATCAAGCTGTTTAGGAGAAACAAGTTATACAAATTAAATGTTAGTAGACTAAATCATGGTCATATCAATTACTAGTCTACTTTTGTCACAAGAATATACATCTTAGGTACAGCAGATAGATATGACTCTATAGAAAGACAAGGTCTTCAAAAACCTCAGAGACATGCAGAATATGGCATTTAAAATTTTTATATTACTTTAAAGATTCATCAACAATGAGACAGGCTAATTCCTGGCAACACCCAGCCTACCTCAAAGAAGATGACGAGCATCAAAGAACCTCCTTATGCTTCAAATGTGACAAACAAGCCACTAGGCAAAAGGTCCTCGTTTCTACCACAAACACAATTCTGCCTAAAAACAGGGGGTGGGGGGTAAAACTTGGATGCAGCCAGAGTTGACAGCGAAACTCTGCCAAGACAGGGTAAGCAAGTCCTAAATAGTTCCTGCCTCACAAATATGTCTGACAGATATATTGGGCCAGAAGGCTGAAGAAGATGCTCCAATGTTATAGACAGTTTTGAGTGACAATTCAGGTAGAAAACTGTCTCTTTCAACTTTTCATTTGGAAAGCTGCTAACCTACTCTCCCGGCATACTCAAATAATCAAGTTTACTCCTTCTCAAGTCTCTGATGGAGGTGAAGACGAGGTAGCTTAGTTTTACAATGAAGCTTAATTATAGACTAGACTGTGTTTGTCAAAAATCAGATGTGATCCTGAGATTCATGAAGCTGAATACCCTGAATGAAGGCAAGTCGATCGTCATAATGCTGGTTGGGACGGTTCACTGCAACACAGTCCTGAGGGAGGGAGAAGGGACCCACCCTAACTCATGCCTGAGAACTCATCCAGAAGTCTGAAAGTGCTCAGCTGCATCTGCTCTGATCTAGAAAGAAAAATGACTTAGGAGAAAAGCGGCTCGGCAGGTTCTTACTGAATAAATTAATTACCATGCACAGAGTACAGAACAATAGAAGCTAGTTCGATTTCTAGAACAAAGCACAGGAGAAAGATGTGTGTGCAGCCAGTGGGGATGGGGCAGGGGCGACATGGATGATGACAGACACACACACGAACATGATGAGTAACCCACAGTCTTTCTTGAGTAGTGGTGACAGTCTAATGGAGTTTAGCAATACCTGAGGAGACAGGGTGGGGAGCTGGCGACATGTTTCTTGAGGTGGCTCTGACTGCATGGTCTTTCTGATCGAAAACTACTTGCCCTAGATTGGTAGTGCACCTTACGATTGCAGCTCTTCCTTATGGCATGAGGAACATTTCTGCAGCTCGATGCCCAGGCAGTTGTTCTCAAGTACCAGAAGATGAACTTCATTCATTGATCATCTGTGCTTATTGTCCCCTCTATAAAAAGGTTCCTGTGTAGCTGAATGTCAGCTGTAGTGAACAGAGTGCTTGACAGGAACCCACGGCTGAAGATAGGTGAGATCTGCATAGTTCAGGGTGTGAGACAAGCCTTCAATTCCTAAGCCTTTGGTTCATTATTTCCCCGTTCCTCTGTATGGGTTTGAGCCTAAGCTGCATAAAAGGAAAAGAAAAAGAAAAGAAAGAAAAAGCAGTTATACACCAGCCTTCACCTATCTGATAAGGAAGGTCTTCCATCCTCCCCTGTTGGCTCCCCTCTCTTCCTCCCTCCATCCTTCCCTCCTTTCCTTCTTCCTTCCTTCCTTCCTTCCCTCCCTTTCTTCCTTCCTTCTACTGCCTTTTAAAATCAAATCTAATCCAGGCAAGAAATGTGTGTTTAATAAGCTTCTTGATGTGGCTTCTTCTACGGAGCTAGCAAATGTTAAGCTACACAACACATCATAAGTAATACAAATATACAAATAACCATGGCTGACGGCATTAAAACTTGTCTGAGAGAAACCAAAGACCTGAAGATGATATAGAGATATATAGTATGACTTGGTTTAAGTGGTACTTAAAACTTATAATAAGTAATTCACTTTCCCAGATAGCTATTTCCAGAGAAGGTTAAATACAGACCACACCAGAAGACCTTTTTTTGTGTGAGCACAGGGTGACCCTACTGCAAGAGCGCAGGGATGTGAGGATGCTACGGACTCACACAGTGCCATGCCTCACAGAAGCTCAAGGGTGTTGCCGTCTTAAAGGCATGTTTGTGCCAAAGGTTGGCTCCTCCTCAGAGGATGTCAGATGGCTCCCATAGTAAGGTTCTTCTGGATGTTTCTCTCACTATCCAGCCTGGAAACACAGCCTGGCCTCAATATTCTGCACTATTCTGGCAATCAGTATTCAGGACAGAGACATTTTTCTGATAACAAAATCTGTTTCTACCTTTTGAACCAAGCAGTAGAAAATGTTCAAAGGTGTTGCTGATATATTATTAAAAAAAATTTTTTGCTGGTGGTAATGGTGGAGGTGAAGGATTGTTTTTTTGTTTTTGTTTGTTTGGTTTGGTTTTTCAAGACAGGGTTTTTCTGTATAGCCTTGGCTGTCCTGGTCTCACTTTGTAGACCAGGCTGGCCTCTAACTCACAGTGATCGGCCTGCCTCTGCCTCCCAGAGTGCTAAGATAACAGGCATGGGCCTTTGCAACTGGCAAAACTCATTTTTTAATTCTTGAACAGTTTCATATACATGTACAACAAAGTGTGGTCCTTCCACTCCCTGTGGTCCTCTTGGTCCCTCTCCTCCTCCTGCTGGAACTGCTCTTCTCAGTAAGTCTCCTCCTATGTCATATCTTTTTTACGTGACCCATTGAATTTACACAAGCACGCTGGCAGGGTATTTACCAGAACAAGAGCAATGCATTAGTGGCTACACTACTTAAGAACAGAGACGCTACCCACAGCGGTCATTAACTGTCACCTCTCCATCTTCCACGAGTCCAGAAGACATCTTTTTAAACACTGCCTATTAGGTTCTTCTTGCTGCTCTTCTGTAATGTTGTCGGCTGAGCCTTGAAGGATGGGCAATACAGCCAGCCTACTTAGGGATGAGGAGCCCTTCACCGTTCCCTAGGCTGGACACTTTGACCAGGTGTGAGTCTCTGCACTAACTACTGCCTATTGCAATAAGCCACCCTGCTGCAGGGCAAGAACAGCGCTATCCTATAGATACTAGCACGAGTGTTTTATCTGTCATGCACCAGTTTGCTTTCTGTTCCTGTTATAAACACCACCACAACTTGGGATCCAGGTTTTGCTTCAACTTACAAATTACAGTCTATCATTAAGGGAAACCCAAGGAGGAACCTGGGGTAGAAAGCATGGAAGAAACTGCTTGCTGGCAGTAAAACTCACTTGTTAGCTTTTTCATTGATTCAGTGACCCACATGGGTTTAAAAAATCCTATCCTAGGGGCTTCCTTAGGATGTCCCATTTTATTTTTTCATTCTCCTTTCTACTTTCTTCCTGGGATTGGGGATTTTCATAAAGAGGTAGTATTTTCAGCTTTCAACAAACAATATAAAGCTTTACACAAGTTGGAAAATATCACAGGCAAGCCCCACAAGGAAGTCATCCTCCTGCTCAAACACCTCAGCTTTCTCTCCACTCCCAAGCATTCCTACTCCTAACAAGCAGGCCACTGTGAGTCGGCTAACTTTTTATTTCAAGCCTGCTGGGTTTTATAAAAGACTACATTTGACTCTGGGCATGGACTCCAAGTCTTTGGAATAAATGGCCTGTTTGTTTAGCTGTCGAATGTGGCCCTCCCTGGCACAGTCATAATCTTCACTGACAAGGAAGTGCCGCCTTTCAAATTCAGCGATAGCCTCAGACCACCGCGGTTCCCTTGCAAACATGGACCCGCCCTCAGAGGAACTAAGGGCATTTATAGTGTGTTTAAATCATGCAGGACAGAGAAAAGGAGGTTTGAAAGTCATGCAGGGAGTTACAGAATTAACTTCCATAAAACTAAGATGCAAAAAACACCCTTTTGTTCAAGTGCTGGAAAGAATTTTGTCTGCTTTCTTCCTTTGTTGGGATTTCTTTATGTTTTCCTGGTGAGCAAAAATGTTCCTGATGCCTTCGGCTCCTGTGGGGGGAGGCAGGGATTTCATCTGAGGCCAGCCCAGTGGAACGAGGAGCCAGCCCTGCCAAATCAAACAGGAACCAGGGAGTACAATGGAAGATTATGTGAGGGAAAGTGGATCCCCGGAGCACGGAGCACGGCAGGAAAGCCTCAGGGTTAGCCTCGGAACCAGAGACTCTCCCCCGGTCACAATGCCATCCCTCCCACTAGCGCTCTAGGGACTTTGTGGTTTCACCCGAACCTCACCCACAGAAGGGCAGTGGGTGAACTGGAAACTGCATGCCTTTTCTTAGAGCTTCCTGCCTGCCTGTCTCTGGAACTAGACAAGTCTTACTTAGCTACCATGGTGTCCTTTCAGCGACACTAGCCTCAATCACTCCCACCCATGGCTGCTGAGCCAACAAAGGGTCTAGCTGGCAGCCCTCTGCCTGGAACTCTTATGTAACAGCCCAGGATGGACAAACTGACTGCCTTTGACCCAGCTTGTGTCTCGATCTGCACGGGGGTGAGGGGTGGGGGGTGGGGGGTTGGGGGGGGCAGGGAAGAACAAAATGTAAAAAGTAAACAAACAAAAAATAGCAGCTGCACTTGAGAGAGCGGGCTCCACACCTTGCCTGGGCAGCACAGAAGAGCTGGCCCTGGTGTCAGAGGCACAGGCAAGGGCTCCTGGGATGCCCAACTCCCACTCCCACCCCCACACTCACCACCTGCTGCTGGTGGGACTTCTGGCCTAGAGGTCCTGAGATGGGGAGAACAGTCCCATCCCTTGCTGGCTGCAGCAGTTGGGATAGCAGGTCCCACAGCTGGACTGGTCAGCACAGTAGAGCTGACTCTGGTAGCGTGGGTGCACGTGAGCCTGCCGAGGCATGAGAGTGGGAGAGCTGGCCCTGGCCCAGCCCCTTGCTGCCTGCAGCGTTGGATGAGCTAGCCAGGACAATGCTAGAGAGCCTATCCTAGTGGTATAGAAACAGAAGAGCTGGTGGGCTGACCAGCAACTTAGCTACCACCGGGCCCAGATCCAAAGCTTTGAGTTGGCCCACCCCAACATCTGCCCCATCTATGAGCTGTTGGGGAGCCTGAAAGGACTGGTTCTGAAGATCCAAAGCTACAGGATCTCCATGACACAGGGCAACAACAGGAGTCCTGGTGAGAATACAGTATTGATAATATAGCAGAAGCAAGAAAACTTGAACATTTGCAAGTGAAGATGTGTGAAGAAAGCTACACTATGGGAAACACTATGGCTTCCACAGCGAGATTTTTTTTTATATTTTGGTTTGTTTATTTTAATTTTTGCTTTGTTTTTTTTTTTAACTTTCTTGGGGGGGAGATTGGAACGGAAGAGGGTGAGTACAAAGGAATGGGGAGATGAGAGGGTTGGAGTACATGATGTGAAATTCACAAAGAATCAATAAAAAGTTAAAAATAAAATACTAGATGGATTTTACCAGCAGCCATCAAAACTCTCATGTGACTGTACTCTTGTTAGCTCTTCCCGAGGACACAGGTCCTAGGGACTGTCACTTTTAAGCCTGGCTAAGCGCCCTGGCAGCACATAAGCAGTCAGCACAGGCTCAGGCTGGGTAGCAGCTCAGAGAAATCACAAATTGCAGTACAGAACAGGTGACAGAATCACTTTTCCTTTTAGCTTTTAGGATCCATTTATTTTTATTTTATATGCAAGGGTGTTTTGCCTACATGTGTGTATGTGCGCCTTGTGTGTACAGTTCTCATGGAGGTCACTAGAGATCATTGGGTCCCTGGAACTGGAGTTAGAGGAGGCTGTGAGCCACGATGTGGTGTTGGGAATTGAACTCGGGTCCTAAGGAAGAGCAGCCAGTTATCTTAACCACTGAGGCACCTCTCCAGTTTCATGGACTCTTTAAATGTCCAAGTATTTGTAAAATTTGAGATAAGTTTTTAAGTTTTCAATTGTCACTTTTGTAGGTACTGAATTTTTTATAGCTCACTACATGGACTATTTTTACCAGTGAACTGTTCATATTTGAAAATAGTATACATCCTCTTAAGTGTTGAGTTCATCATACTATTTTATATCTCTGAATCTTTTCATCTCCTTGATCTGTATAAATTATGTGCATTTCATTATGATTATGTACCTTCAATTCCTTTCTCTAACTGTCCATTTCTGTTCTCTGTATTAGGAAGTTTTACATAGGGTCTTAGAATTTGTAAATTACTGTAGGCTTCTACTGAATTACCTCATTTACTAATTTACTAATGCTGTATACATCTAATAACATCTTTTTCATGTAAAAATAACTTGTGGTTGACAGAACTTTTATCTTGCTCAATTCTGTTGTTGTTGTTGTTGTTATTACTATTTGTTTTGAGGAAGAGTGTCATGACATAGGCCAAGATCACCTTCAACTTTCAATCCTCCTGGTTCAGTCTTCCTAGAACTGGGCTCTTATGTGCATCTACCAACACACCAAGGAAGAACCTTGGATGCCTTTCTTTTTTGTTTTGTCTTTGTGTTGTTGTTGTTGTTGTTGTTTAGGTGTTTTGGTGATTTTGTTTTTGGTGTTTTGTTCTGTTTTGTTTTGTTTTTTTTGAAGACAAGGTTTCTCTGTGTAGCCTTGACTGTCTTTGTAGACCAGGCTGGCCTTGAACTTAAAGTGATCCCCCTGCCTCTGCCTCCCAGAGTGTTGGGATTATGGTGTATGTCACCATGCCTGGCTAACCTTGGATGTTTTTATCCTCAACTTTGTTTCCACACATCGTTGTATTACTGCAGTGAGATTTTCATGAGCATGTCTTTTAGTTTTATAGCACGCAGTCATTACTAACAGTGCCATCTGAGCTGGGCTGCCACACCTTTAATCCTAGACCTCAGGAGGCAGAAGCAGGCAGATCTTTCAAGGCTGGTCTGGTTTACAAAGTGAGTCCAGGACAGGCAAAGCTACACAGAGAAACCCTGTCTCGAAAAAACGAAAGTGCCATCTGCTTATGCTAGTGTTCAAGTGACCCAAGCCTTCCCTAACACTTTGATTATGAACCTTTCCTTGCTATTTTTCATTAGTCTTCTATATTCTGAATTTAGGTTGTTGTTGGTTTGTTTGTTTTGATTTTGGTTTTGGTTTTGGTTTCAGTGTTTCTCTCTCTCTCTCTCTCTCTCTCTCTCTCTCTCTCTCTCTCTCTCTTTCCTCTCTCTCTCCTCTCTCTCTCTCTCTCTCTCTCTCTCTCTCTCTCTCTCTCTCTAAATTAGTGGGTTGATATTTATTTGAGCAAGATGTTTACAATTGGAACTCATTATTTTTGTCTGAATTCATCTATGTTTTACCTCTACTTGCGTATTACTCTTTAGTTCAAAGAAGAATTCAGGTTTTCAGAGAGCGTATTTTTAGCACTCCTGGGTTGTTGTGCTCTGTCCTGGCCTCTGCTATGGCTTAGGAGAGCTCTGTTATTGAATGTGTTCGCTGTTTTCCTTTCTGGATTTGCATAAAAGTCCTTGACTTTGGTTTTTCTTTAACTTCACCATCACACATCTAGATATCTTTCCTCACAGTTGGCAGGCATTGCATTATGGGAGAATTTATGAGCCTGGAAGAGGTAGCTCAGTAGTAACACGTTTGCTGCTCAGACATGAGGAACCAAAGTTGATCTGCAGAGCTCACAAAAAGAGCCAGGCACAGGGGCACGCTCTTGATGGCCCTGCCTCAGGAGCCAGAGACAAATGGGTCCCTCGAGCTCCCTGGCTGGCCAGCCCCACCTAACGAGTGACCCCAGATCTCAGTGTCAGACTGTGCCTCGAAGGCACGTTGGAAAAGTTCCTGAGGAACAATAGCCGTGGCCCATGTGTTGGTTAGGTTTTAGTTCGCTTTTATGTTGGCAACTTGACACAAGCCAAGCTCACTTGGACAGAGAAACTTCGAGTGAGAAAAGGACTCTACAGAAGACACTGTCAACAGAACAAAGCGACAGCCTACAGACTGGGAAAAGATCTTCATCAACCCTACATCTGACAAAGGTCTAATATCCAAAATATATAAAGAGCTCAAGAAATTAAACACCACCAACCAAATAACCCAATTAAGAAATGGGGCTCAGAATTAAACAGAGAATTCTCAACAGAGAAATATCGAATGGCTGAGAAACACTTAAAGAAACGTTCAACATCCTTAGTCATCAGAGAAACGCAAATCAAAATGACTCTGAGATTCTACCTTACACCCATCAGAATGGCTAAGATAAAAAACTCAAGTGACAGCACATGCTGGTAAGGATGTGGAGAAAGGGAAACACTCCTTCATTGCTGGTAGAAATGCAGACTTGTACAACTACTTTGGAAATGAATCTGGCACTTTCTCAGGAAACTGGAAATAGAGCTACCTCAAGACCCAGCTATTCTGCTCCTTGGAATATACCCAAAAAATGCTCCATCATACAACAAGGAAATTTGCTCAACCATGTTCACAGCAGCCTTATTCATAATAGCCAGAACCTGGAAACAACCTAAATGTCCCTCAGTCAAAGAATGGATAAAGAAACTATGGTACATTTACTCTATGGAATACTACTCAGCCATTAAAAATAAGGAAATCTTGAAATTTGTGGGCAAATGGATGGACATATAAACGATTATACTGAGTGAGTTAACCCAGAAGCAGAAAGACTCACATGGTATATACTCACTTATAATTGGACATTAGCCCAAAAGGGATATCCCATGAAAGTCTTCACTTAGCAGGAGATTGGGATAAATGTGAGGACTTCCCATTGGGACTCTAGGTAAGAGAAGTATGGGAGAATGGGGAAATAGAAGGATCCAGAGGGTCCTAGAAACCTACAAGAAGAACATCATGATGTGTGGATCTGGACCCAGGGGTCTGCTCAAACTACTGCACCAACCAAGGACAATACATGCAGTAAACATTGAACCCCTACTCATATCTAGCCAATAGACAGAACATTCTCTACAGTTGTGTGGAGAGCAGGGACTGACCCTGACATGAACTCTGGTAACCACTTCTCCTTGGTGGGGAGGCCTGGTGGCACTTAGAGAAAGCATAAGCAGGCTACCAAGATGAGACTTGATAGATTGTGACCATACGGTGGGGGAGGAGGTCCCCTTCTGTCACACACCTAAGGGAGGGGAATAGGGTGAAAGAGGGAGGGAGGGAGGAATGCGAGGATACAGGTGAGGGGATAACAATTGAGTTATAATCTGAATAAATTAATTAAATAAATTTTTTTAAAAAGAGAAAAGACCTACAAAACAATTAAGTAGGTATCCTATATTTTCAAAACTTAGAATGCTTCACTCCTCTCAGGGCCACAATGATTGCTTTCTAGAATTCTGGTAGACACATCCCACTGATTCTGTTACAGCCCCTATGTGTCTTAGCTCTGGCTCCCAGTAGTCCCTCTGTATAATACAATGTCTGCAGATATGTTCTTCTAGTTGGGAATCCTCTTTTCAGCCTGAATGCAATATAACGTATATGTATCTTTATTTTGCTTGCATAGATGTATGTGGTGCATGTATGTGGGTGTATGTGCATAAGGGCACTTGCGTGTGTGTGCATATGCATGTAGAAGCCAGAGATTGACATCTGATGTGCATGCATCCTTCACTCCTCATGTCCCACCTCTATCAATCTCCACATTATATGTTGAGACAGGGTCTCTTGATAAACTCAGAACTGGTAATCTTGGTAGCCTGGGGTATCCTGTCTCTGCCAACAAAGCATAGAGCTTATAGGGAGGCCCAACACACACTCCCAATATTTGCATGGTTTCTAGGAACCTGAATTCTGGTCCTCATTCTTTAGTGCCAAGTACTCAGCTGCCAAGGTATCTCCCTTGCTCCCAACTTAGTTTTTAATTCAGTTTTATTTTTCCTCAAAATTGGACTTGACATTTTTAATCGACCTATTTTAACCCATCTAATTTTAAGATCTTTAGTCCTTTTAAAAGTTTTTGTGTTTTTATGGATCACAGTCAGGCTACCTAGAGATCCACCAACTCCAGATACACCATCGCTTTGTGTTCTAACTCGTTCTAATGGTAACTTTCTTCCGAACTTTGTAAATCTGGGTTGTGAAATCAAACAGAACATACAGGTCTGGGCAGAGAAGAGCAGAACTTCGTTGAGTTACCTGTTGGAATACAGTAAATTTTTAGAAATTTAAGATGTGCATTAGTCCCTTTGCAAAGCACTTTTTCAGATGTGTCACCAAACTGGTGTTTAATTAATAGATTAATTAATAGATTATATCAATGGGCTCTTGCTATTTGGGGAGCATCTACAGCCTCGACCCATGAAGCAAATGTTCAAAATTGAAACTGCATGCCTGTACGTAAAGACTCAACACAAAGAGAGAAGTTTCCTTGTCACCACCATCTTCAGTGGCTATAGTCCCTGGTTTGTCCTTTACACCTCTTTACAGACCCTTAAAAGTCCAAGAATTATGAGATTATTAGAGGCTTCAGTTGCACCCCTCCATCTTGAACAACCCCAGGTCTCAACTTCTGAAATTGATACTAACTCCAAACTACTGGTTAGCCCCATCTGCCTAAGTAACGACATCAGGTCATATCTAAACGCTCTGATTTTCCTTTCTTGCAAGCTTTCTCTTTCAATCTTCTGAGCCGTGCCAGGCACTCAAAAGACGTTTTATATTCTTCTAGGTGGATGCTCACTTCATCCAGCCATAGTATTCCTAAGTCAAATCTTCCCTTTCTCTGCAAAAAGTTCTTCCCAAGATCATGGCTGCGGGAAGAAACTAAATATTCCTCCACACCCCCTCCAGAAATTCATACCCTCTGGACAGAGTTTGTGGAAATGACTGCCAAGTGTTAAATCTCAACATCTTTAGAAGAAGCCTGGTGGTGCCACTAACCATGACCTTTTCTGTCCAGAGTTGCTGAACTTCAAGATTCTTGGGCAGAATCAGACCGGGGAGTCCCAGAACACTCAGAGGAAGGACCTGCTAAAGTGTGCTGAGGAGCAGCAGGGCGCCTCGGAGGCTGCCAAGGAACAACTGGGCGTCTTGGATGATGCGAATAGACGTCCAGTCAGAAGAAGATCCTGTTGACTCTCCAGGCTGAGAATTTATGAGTTGCCTGCTTCTTGGCAAGTGATTTCTCAAGAGACTCAACTTTCTTTCATGCTAGGTTAGGACACGGCTGTTCAAGCTTTTTTTCAACCCACTCAGCTGCCTCCTGACTCCACGGAACACTTTCTTCAAAGGGATCCCAGTGGTAAAGCAGGTCAAAGCGATGTGGGACTGGGGAAGGATCTTACCCTCCACTTTTCCCTTCTCCCACCCCCCCTGAAACCCATGCTGCACCTCCGCGGGGCGCCCTAGAGGCCAGTACTTTCCCCATTTTTAGGTTTGCCTTGTATGGACTGGAAGTGAGCGGCTTTTGAGTTGTGAAGCCAAACAGCCAGTAAACTATCAGCGAAAATGATTGCATTAAACACCACACCGTTTCCATGAAGACCAAAAGTGCCTTCTAGGTCTCCTAGCAACAGAATCAAGGTCTCCTAGCACAGCAGGAAAAAGAAAGTCTTTGGAACATGAAGAAAAGAAAAAGTGGTTAATTGAATTTAATAGCCATCCTCCAGTCTGGTGGAACAAAAGAAATGACCATACACGGGGAAGAATTTTTCCACGTCTCTCCACCTCGCAGCCTGCCCCCCTCCGCCCCCAGTCCCCGCCCCCACCCCTGTCATTTGAATTGCACAGGTTGATCATTCACTCAAAAACAAGAGCAATACATTCCAAATTGGCTAAAAAATGAAAGGAGCTAGCAACATTGTCCGTTCTCAAACAAAATTTTTCTTGAGACAGGAAAAGTACAACAGAGGTGGTCATGTAGGCACTCCCCGCTTTTATCCTACAGGACACAGGAAGTGTTTAGAGTCAAGCTCTGTATAGCTCCAGGATTCAAGCTTAGAACAGCTTCGTTTTCCATATCCATTTTTAATGAACATTACCCACCTGTAGATTAGAAAAATGTATTCAGAAGTTAAGTGACTAAAGCCAAATACTATTAAATGGTAGAGTCAATGCAGGAAAATCAGACCTTTCCTTTTCTTTTTTGTTTTTTAAATTTATCTCACGTGTGTGTGTGTGTGTGTGTGTGTGTGTGTGTGTGTGTGTGTGTATTGTGTGTGTATGCAGCACACATATGCTATGACATGTGTAGCAGAGCCTTGGATCTGAGCTTCCACTGTGTTTGACACAGGGACTGCGTTTTCTTCTGTATGTGTCAGGCTTCTGAGGACTCCTGCCTCAGCTTGCCGTCATGCCATGGACTGCTAGGAGTACACACTCCCGTGCCATCATCTGCAGCTTTACAAGGGTTCTGGGAATTTGAATTCGGGTCTCCCACTTCCATCGAACACGTCCACTGAGCCCAAGTCAAACTTGTAAAAAGACTAGTGACCCATGCCTGTTAAAGCATTGAATGACAATCAGTGCTGTTGTTAATTGACTGCTGCTTTGCTTTAAGTTCTTGAGGATCTGCAGATCAAACCCCAGCCTGGTTCTCCAACATGCTAGACAAGTGCGTTGCCAGTGCAAATGGCCTGCTAGTGAAACGTGTGTGTGCTTGGCAGGGCACAGTTGTTTGGTGCCTACCAAAGTTTCAAAAGAAAGGAAGAACCAGTTTTCCTCAGCTAATCTCCAGGGAATGAAGTTTTTAGTTATTAATTAGAAAACTGACGAGCCATAGTACCAAGTAGAACCAAAAATTAGAGATATGTCAGTAAAAGAAGCAAAGAATAAAAGTTTTGTGTGCGTGTGTGCGTGTGTGCGTGCGTACCTGCGTGCATCTTAGAATCATTTGCTTTGGTCTGGGCAGAGAGAGTTCTTGGGAGAGGACCTGGTGGTTCCTATGCTTTGTGTGTAGTGAGTAGGGAGGGAGCTCGCAGAGGAAGGAAAGGGGCTTAATGGTGGAGTGTGATAGGTCCTCATTACTGATTTTCAAAGCTGCTAGAGAAAGTAGACATAACCTTCATTTGGGTCAAAATGCTTGAAAAAAAACTCCTAAAAATGTAAGCTAAGGATGAAAATACTTCTAAGGACAGTTGCAAGAGACTTTGAAATGTTTTTATTGACATTCTAGCAGCTGAAATCCTTCTTTATAAATATCATTTGCAGAAAGTTACTTGGATGGTGGTAAACCAGGAATATTTCCCCAGTTGGTTCAAGGGATTAAAAAAAAATGCAGATTAAAAAAAAAAAGAACATTGATCATTTAATGTGAGCTTAAGCCCTTCTTGGCAAAGATTTAAAAATTAGTGACCCAAGGATGAAAAAAATTCCCATCTCTGTACCCTCTGCTTCACCCCCTACTCCCACGCCCTGTTCCATGCAGGCAGAATTTCTGCCTTGAGCTCAGGAGTGATAATTCAGGAACAAAGGTATTTATAATGAAAAGGTTTGCATTTCAGGTAAAAACTCTTGCTTTAGAATGAAATCTTTTAAACTTAGTTCATATGTTACAGGTCAGTCTTCCCTCATATTTTTCATAAAATCATGGTTATACCACCTGTTTCCATATTTTTTAAAGGCATTACTAATAGGAATTATGTCAAAGGTAAAACTTGGCACATCACCTGCCTCACCAAGTGAGGACCCTGGTCTAAGCAGGACTGGCAAGTGCATATGCAGAAACGTATTACAAAAAGAGAGTGTGAGTGCCGAATAAAGGAGAAAGCATTTGTTGTTCTGGTCCGATGACATGACTTTGGTCTCCAGACGTCATGGCAGAGCTGGAATGATGACACATGTGTCTGTGATCCCCCTAAACTCACCAGCCATCAAGGCAGCCACATGCAGCGAGCAAGAGCAATCCTGCCTCCAAGCAAGCAGAAAGTGAAGACACTCTGTACCCATTCTTTAAATTGTCTCCTTTAAACAACCATTTAGCCTAGTGATCCATTTTGCTTTCAACTCATAATCGCCTTATTGAAAAATGCTGTATCACCACTGAGCCTCCTGGAGGCTGTTCAGTGGGTTGAAACAGTTGATGTGTTCCATAGATGAGCTGCAGGTCTGAGTCCTACAGGATAAGGTCATTAGGGTCCAGCCCCCTCTAACTTTTTAATTGGCTTTAACGTACGTTTCTTTACCCAAATGTCAACACACTTTTCTCTTTCACAACTCATAAAGTATCTATAATACTGATATATATATATATACATTATATATACATTATTTTCATTATATATATACATGCATTATATATACATTATATATATACATTAATTTCACAGCTATCTCTGAAGAACAGACATATGAAACAGGAATGACAAGATGCCATTGTTAAATGTCAAGTTTATGAAGGAATCCCGGAAAAGACCTGGACTGTCCCAGGGGGGCGGGAACTAAAGATAATATCACTGTGTGATACGGCAGTTCCTCTGCTGGGTACATTCTCCAAAGAGCTGCACATGGAGACATGCTTATATATTCACTGTGGTGATATGGATGAGAGTGTCCCTCATAAGCTCACGTGGTTAATATTTGGTCCCCAATTGGTGGCTGTTCAGGTGGCTTTCAGTGGCCTTGATGGAAAAAGGATGTCAGTGGAGACAGTCTTTGAGGTTTCAAAGGCTTGGGCCATTCTGTTGACGCTTGTGGTTTAAAATGTGAGTCTTCTGCTTCCTGCTCCAGCAGCCATGTCTTTATTCAGCCAGCATGGGCTGAACCCTTGGGAATCATATGCCCAGATAAACCGTTCTTCTGCAAGTTACCCTGACCATGGTGTTTAACACAGAACTGGCAAAGTAACTGATACCATCATGTTCACAGAAGCAACAATTACAATGAAGGCAGAAGCCACTCAAGTGTCTGTAGACACATGAGTAGATACACAGTGTGGTGTGTCTATACCGTGAAATATATAGCAGCTTTTACAAAAGACAGTGAGTATGGATGACCGCTGAAGACAAGTTAGTTCCCACAGACAAACTCCAAAATTTCAGTCTCACGAGGTAACTACAGGTGACACAGGCCCAGACACAGATAGCTGAGTGGCAGTGCATAAGGACTTAGCAAACATTCTTTTTTGAAAAAAATTTAATGTTTACTTCATGTGGGGGGGTACCCACATGTATTACGTACAGCACGTATGTACAGTGTCTACAGAGGCCAGAAGCAGAGGCATCAGATCCTCTGGAACTGGGGTCACAGATGGGTGTGAGCCACCCTGTGGCTCAAACCTGGGTCTTTTCCATGAGCAGCCAGTGCTTATAACAACAGAGCCATCTCTCTAGCTCACAAAACAAGTTTTATTACTTGACTATTAGAAAGGACTTGATTCATGTGAAGGAATTCAGTGCTTCTTCCTAGGGAAGCACAATTACATGTCTATTTGTTCCGGACACCACACTGATATGACATCAAAGGTAGGGTCCCACTCAAGTTTAGCTCGGTGAGCCAGTTGGTTTGCTGGGTTTCCTTCTCGAGGCTTGAGTGAGGTCACTTCCAGGAACATACCGAATTCAAAGGCTGCTTGCTTCATCACTAAAATGTCACCCCCCCTCACATGGGTGACAACTGCTTTCCTGGAGCTCCCTGTGCAGCCTGTAGGCAGTTCCACTGAGGACTTTTCTCTCCCACCGACTGCTCACCGCAGTGTGACTCCCACAACTGTGTGGGATGCTTGAGCCGTTCTTAAGTTTCCTTAGCTCTTGAGTCTAATGAGCCCTACCCCCATAAGAAGAAATGATTCAATCAATTGCATAAAGAACTAAAATGCAGCTTTTTAAAGCAAAACTCTTTATCAACTAATCTCAAAGCTGATGGGAGTATGAAGCCATTTGCCTTTGTTGTTTTGTATTGATTTTGTTTGTTATCATTGTTAGCCCAGGCGTCTTGAACTTCATATCTTCTTCTTGCTGCCTCCTGGGTGCTGGGACTGCACGCCTGTCCCACTGTGCTCTGCATGCTTTTGTTGCTTTTTAAGTCAAATCTGCTAATTCTGTTAAATATTTGATAAAACCTCAAACATAGATGACAAAGTAACAGTTCTGTAACCGCAAAGCACAGTCCTGCATACATGCAGCCTGTAATATGCACAGCATAACATGAATATAAAATACATGTTACACCTGAAATGCACACTAAGAGCACTTTAATTAATGGATGACCATCACTATAGCAATAGCCTCCTTGGTCAGTCAGAGCTTGATGCTGCCCACAGAGTAGATTTTTACACTTCTTTAATATTCTCCATATATCTCAGGGCAGGAAATTAATTTTGTCTTGTTCCAATGTCATTGCTAGATTAATGAGTGTCATGTGTGGAGCCTGGCTACACAATGTTTCCAGATGCATAGCCATGTGTGGTCTTGAAAAAATGAGCAGAATCATTTTTTTCTGAAGATACAATTATACTGGGATGTCAGGGAGTGCTAACTGTGTTAGGATGACAGCCATGAGATGAGTCCTAGAAACACAAAGATGCCTTCTCTCCATCCATGTCCAGCTAATCCAGGCACAGGTACCACTTTAGTCTGGGAAACTTTATTGAATATCCGGTGGGTAACAAAGGAACTTGAATTACAGTGGAGGTTAAATGCCACCCCCATCTAAAGGCATGGATATCTGCATGCAGCCCACGTAAATAAACATTTTGAATTGTAAATAAGTCTCCAAATTAGCATTTCATTTGTACCTCATAGACAGGTGGCATTCCAGTGAAGAAAGTGTTTATTTAATATAAATTATAAAATGAGACTCCGGCTAATCTTTTTTAACTATATCTTCTTGTCCACAAGACAAGGTGAGATGATGCATGACAATGACAGGCCTTCGCCTCTGGAGACAATGGGCTGACTACATCCCTGCCCTGCTGCGGGATGAAACACTGCAACTCTTGCACACAGAAGAAAAATCCACACTGTAGGGTGAACACAGTCATGCCAACAGAACAAACTATACACAAAACCCCAAACTTCATCAGAATGCAAAAGTTATTGCATATGTTAATTAAACTTTCTTACAGTGCTAGACACTAAGCGCAGGATTTCACAGATGCCAGGCAAGTGTGAATACTTCCTAGTAGCATTAATAAAATATGACTTCTTTACTTTTTAAATTGTTTGTGTGCGTGTGCGTGTGCGTGTGTGTGTGTGTGTGTGTGTGTGTCTGTGTGTGTATGTGATGTGTATGCAGGACCTGTAGAGTCCAGAAGAAGGCATCAGATCCCCTGGAACTGGAGTTACATATGGTGATGAGTCACCACGTGGGTGCTGAGAATTCAATCAGATCCTCAGCAAGAGCGGCCAGTGCTCTTAAATGCTAAGACATCTCTCCAACCTCAGGAGCTATCCTGCCTTTCCGCCAAGGGCCTTTTAAGCTCCTTGCCTCACTCCACAATGGTGCTGAAAGAAAGGCAAGCTCCTTTATTTTTAAGCAAGTCTTCTCCAATCAACTTTTAATTACCTTAACAGAGGAAAGCACTGGTGCAGATAATCTCTATTTATAATGGATTGCATGATGTCTTTTTTTAAGTGATTTGATTCCCTGTGTTTTGATTGAGTTTATACTAGATTTACTGAGAAGTTCCTTAGCAGAGAGGACAGAGGTTCAGACACTCAAGAGAACCACCATGAGTGGCACACTGCGGTTGGTAGGATTTGACCAAGACCCAATTATTCTAGGGCCTCATATTTTAAACATACTGTACTGAGAAGTTTGAGGTATGTGAGATCAGAGCAGATGGTTAGGGATCAAAATACATGGTCATCAGACTCTATTAGGTGACAGACACTCTTCTACGGACTCACCAACAAGTAGAAGAAAACTCAGCTAGGAAAGGGAAGGTGTGGGTTTTCAGACGTTCCCTACACAGACAAGTTCTCAGTATGAGTCATTTAGCAATGCAGGTGATGCATCATGGATGAGAAATGGGTAGAGAAGATTCAGGAACATTGGCCAGAAAAGCACTGTCTAAGCAAAATACAATGTGAACTATACATGCTTACTTAAGCTTTCTATAGTGCCTTGACAAGGGGAAAGTAAAGATAGAAAACTACTCTCCTCCTCCTCGTCCTCCTCCTTCTCCTCTTCCTCCTCCTCTCTCTTCTTCTTCTTCTTCTTCTTCTTCTTCTTCTTCTTCTTCTTCTTTCCCCTCCCCCTTCTCCTCCTTTTTAATCTGGGTTAGTTTTTATTTTCATCAAGATGGTGTTTCAACTGAGGGATTGCCCAGATCAGTCTGGCCTGTGGTAGTGTTTTCATTGTTGACTCATGATGGCACCGTTCCCTGGGCACGTGGTCCTGCACTGTGTAAGACAGCTGGCTGAGCAAGCCATGGAGAACAAGCAGAGAGCAGCATTCCTCCATTGCTCCTGCCTCTAGGTTCCTCCCCAGAGTTCCTGCCTGGCCTCCCTCGATAATGGATTATGATGTGGGCATGAAAGCCACATGAACACTTTCCTTTCCCAGGTTGCTTTCAGTTTTTGGTGCTTATCATAGCAACAGAAAAGTCAACTAGAACACTGCTGTAGACTCATCAAAGTTTATTTTTCAAAGTGTATTTAAAAAAACTAGCTCCTATAATTACTGAACATATTCGTCTTAGTTACTTTTCTGTTGCTATGACAAGACACCATGACCAAGGCAACTTATTTTTTTTAAAAAAGCAATTAATTAGGGGGCTTGCTTACAGGTTCAGAGGGTGAGCCCAGGTTCATCATGGTGAGGAGCATGGCAGCAGGCAGGCAGGTAAAGCGCTGGAGCAGTAGCTGGGAGCTAGCCTCTGATCCACAAGCAGGGGGAAGAAAGAGGGAGACTGGACTTGGTATTAGTGTTTATAAAACAACTTTAAATGATATGTTTTTTTCAGGTCCATAAAATCAAACTATTATTTCTACATGCAATCAATATAAAAATTATATTTTATACTCCTTGACTTCAGGCTAAGACTTCAAAATTTGGTGTGCATTTTATGCTTGAAGCAATTGGGGCTAGGTCATTTTCATTGCTAGATAGGCTAGTATTGTTTAAGGATACCGTACGGGAAGCAGGGCTTCAGAACCTTGCTTCCTATGGTGTTGTGTAGGGACCTGCGGCTTGGCAGCATCTGGGAAGCCATTACAAATGCAGAGCTCAGGGCTCCGTGTCAGTCATAGCAAACCACAACCTGCATTTTAAGATTCTTGGCCCTGTCCAGTGCATGTCAAATTCTGAAGAGCATCAGTGTAGACAGAGGGGATTCTGAATGCGCATCTGAAGTTGAAATCCTCCACAGACATTTAAGAGCCAGCTAGGATCAGGATCTGTGAGCCATCATAACTGAAGGACAAAGAAGAAATGGGAGTGAACACTCTTGCCAATTTGAGTATTTGTTTCTTAGTCTGCAAAGTGAAGCTAATCTTTTCCATCTTTCAGGATGGTGTTAGGAGTGCAGGCAGTACAAGTAAAGGAACACATGGTGCCTGACGCCGAAAGACGTGGAAGGTTTCACAGAACTCAGTTCACAGAATAGACGTGGCATTCATCACATAAAGCCTTCAGGCATCAAGATTTTAACTATGAGAAACACAAGTGAAACCCGGAGAGAACTGGCCAGAGGGACTTGCAGAGTGCCACTGGTGTTCTGTACACCATTATCCTGTATGTTTGTCGGAAGTTTGTTACTACTGAGAACTAATGTCAGGAGGGTTTTACTCAAGGAAGAACAGAGACTAATATGTGGGTATAGTCCTACTGAACAGGGGCTAGTGCAGACGCTCGGAGTCACATATCAGGATCTTAAGCCTACTGTGGCTCTTCACGTCAAAACAGCCTCATCATCTTGGACAGCTGGCTTGGCAAGGAATTAGCATGATGGGGAACGCAATGGTCCCATGGCCGTTTAACATATGGTCTTTTCACTGAGATGGCAAGTTGGGTCAAGACACGTTATTCCAGCTGTCAAACTATGTGATCAAATCTGGGAATATTCATCAGCTGCACGTAACTCAGGGTGATAACTGGAAACCCGCAAGTGTTTTTGTTGGAAGATTAGCCATCTCCACTTCTTCTAAAATCTTTTTGTCAAAAATGTCAAGTACCTCTAGAGAAGGGCTGTGGCTGCACAGACACATGGGTGCATAGAAGGGCTGTGGCTGCACAGATGCATGGGTGCAGGGAAGAGCTGTGGCTGCACAGATGCAGGGGTGCAGAGAAGGGCTGTGGCAGCACAGACACATGGGTGCAGGGAAGGACTGTGGCTGCACAGATGCATGGGTGCAGGGAAGGGCTGTGACTGCACAGATGCAGAGGTGCAGAGAAAGGCTGTGGCAGCACAGATGCATGGGTGCAGGGAAGGGCTGTGGCTGCACAGACGCATGGGTGCAGGGAAGGGCTGTGGCTGCATGGGTGCAGGGGTGCAGAGAAAGGCTGTGGCTGCACAGATGCAGGGGTGCAGGGAAGGGCTGTGGCTGCACAGATGCATGGGTTCAGGGAAGGGCTGTGGCTGCACAGATGCAGGGGTGCAGGGAAGGGCTGGGCTGCACAGATGCAGGGGTGCAGGGAAGGGCTGGGGCTGCACAGACACATGGGGCAGAGAAGGGCTGTGGCTGCATAGTTGCATGGGTGCAGGGAAGGGCTGTGGCTGCACAGATGCATGGGTGCAGGGAAGGGCTGTGGCTGCACAGATTCAGGGGTGCAGAGGGCTGTGGCTGCACAGATGCATGGGTGCAAGGAAGGGCTGTGGCTGCACAGATGCATGAGTGCAGGGAAGGGCTGTGGCTGCACGATGCATGGGTGCAGAGAAGGGCTGTGGTTGCATAGATGCATGGGTGCAGGGAAGGGCTGTGGCTACACAGATGCATGGGTTCAGGGGCATCTGCAGCTTTTAAAGAAAGCCACGAGTCTACAGCTGCTCTGAAGAGGTGATTGTGTAGTAATAGAAAACCCTGGGTTTGTATTGTTCCATCTTATCAAGTTGTTATTTTCTTAACACAGAGGCTTAATGCTGTGCACTGACTGTTTCTGCATCTACGAAACATGGAGCTTTCTTTTAACATATAAATCTGCCTGGGAATTTCCAGTTGTGTTTTTATTATTTTATTTTATTATTCACTCGACTAAAATATAAAATGTTGTGTTTATCCATTTGTAAATGTACAGTTCTGTAGCACTAAACACATTCACAGTGTTGTGTCTCCATCACTACTGGCATCCCCAGAACCTTTCCTCTTCCCAAGCTAAAACTTCATTACTGTTTGTTGTCTGTGGCCCTGGCAACTGCTACTCTACTTTGCCTTATGAATTTAATGTCTCCAGGTACATCACATAATTAAAACATCATAATGAAGAATTTTACTTTTATGCTTGGCTAATATTTAAATAATTATTTTTATTTTATGCATGTGAATGTAAAAGTAGCTTTCACTCTGCTGGCTCAATTGTTGTCTAGTAGGCTGACTGCCTCTGTCTGCTAACCTAGGCCTAGTCCTGGAAGCTTCTAGCCTCCATACAATCTAACCTAGGCCTAGAATTTTTTCAGCCTCAAAGACTTACTGTGTAGTAAGCTCACCCTTACTTGTTCTTTCTGAGCTCTCGGCTGGCTGCTTCAGCTCAGCTGCTCTGGCTCAAACTCCTCTCCCAGCTGACTGATTTAATCTGGCTTCTCTCTCGGCCCAGAATTGCTCTGCTTGGCCTCAAAGTAACTCAGCAATCTGCTCCAATCTTCTAGTTTCTTCTCATTTTCTGGAACATTCCACCTTCACTTGTGTTCTCTCTCTCTGCAACCGACTGCTCTGTCCTGGTAAAACTGCCTCTTCTCTCTCTGTAAAACTGCCTTTTAAGTGGCTCCCTTTCCTCTCTCTTCTCATAAGGGTGGATGTATCCTTTTCTGCCACTCAACTAGGCATCACTTTCAAACATGAGTGCTTTCTTCTACAAAGTAACTTTACCTTTGTTTGGGATTAAAGCCTAGACCTGATGCTTGCTCTAGACCAGGCTGGCCTTGAACTCAGATCTGTTTGCCTGTGTCTCCTAGATTAAAGGAGTGTTTGTATTCCTGCCAGAGCACACAGACCTAGAAGATCTTTGGATGTGATCTTCTGCCAGAGCAGCCATGTTCTGAATTAACATTCCTCTACATGTGTTTTGCCTGAATGTGTGTCTACACACCACCTGTATGCAGTTTCCATAGGTGCCAGAAGAGGGCACCAGGTCCCTTGGAGCTGGAGTTACAGATGTCTGTGGACTACCATGCTAGTGCGAAAGGGTCCTCTGCAAGGGCAGCCAGTGCTTTTAACTTCCTAGCTGCCTCCCCAGCTCCCCACTTTGTGGAGGTTTTTTTGTTCTGTTTTTAAGATGTATTTATACAGCTTACCTTACTTAACACAATGCCTTAATGATTCTTTTATGCTATAACATGACAGAATTTCTTTCCTTCCTAAGGCTGAATAAATAAGTCCATTTTAAGGATTTTTATGTCATTTGCCCATTCATCTGTCAGTGGAAATTAGTTGCGTTCGTCTTTTAGCTGGTATAAATAAAGCTTCTGTGAACCTGGGTACACACTCCCTGCTGGGACTCCTGTCTCTCACATCAGTTCCTAAGTCCACAACCCTGGAAGTGAGCATTAGAACAAGTGACGATTCAGGTTCTTGCTTTTCTGAGACCCACTACACTGATGGGTTCCCGTGGAACCACCCTGTTTTACATCCCCACAAGCAGAGCACGAAGTTCCAGGGCCTTTACATATTTATTAACATCCATGTGCTTGGTTTCCTTTCACTTGGCTAACAGCTGTCCTCTTGGACATTAGGTGAGAGTCCCATAGCGGGTTTCCATTTGCTTTCCCTTCTTTATTAATGTGCGATTAGCGTTTTCAAGTCGTTAATCCTGAGGAGGATCCTGCATGGCTGTGGAATTTCATACTTCAACTAGCACTACTTGTTCCACGTTCTTCCCAGCACTTGGGGTTGTGAACTGAACCTTGGCCATTCCGACAGGCAAGCAACGGTGTCTCTTTGTTTCAATTTGCAATTCCATAGTGAAAGAGGACATTACTCTATTAACTTAGTGCCCAAATTATATCTTCCTTGAAAATGTATCTGCTCAGAGTTTTTGGGCCATTTTAATGATCTCATTCTTGTGGCTAAGTTTTAAGCATCCATCATACATTTTTGAATACCAGTCCTATGTCAAACACATAAATTATACTACCTGCCCAGGGGTGGCACCACCACAGTAGGCTGGACCCCCCAAAGACTTGTCTACAGGCCAATCTGATGGAGGCCTTTTTTCTCAGCTAAGATATCCTCTTCCCAGATATGTCTGGGTTTGTCTCAAATTGACAAAAGCCAACCAGCACACCAAGGTTACCTAGATTTTTAAAGTTTTCTTCTAGCAGTTGTTTCATTTATTTTTATATAACTGTTTGTTTCTCTTAGTTTATTTCTTAGCCTGGCTATCACAAAAAGCAATTTAGACTGTGCTATGCTTGTTTATAAAGCTTTACTGCACAATCTTGAGCAGCTTAAGTCTATTCTTTTCCCTCTGTGTTATTCTGACTCCATCTTTGCCAAAATTCCCAAGTTACTTGATTTTTAGTTCTTTCTTTGCTCCAGTTAAATTTTTTTATCTCTCCTGCACCTCTGCCTATGCCTGAATCCTCTACTTCCTCTTCTAACTCCTCCTTCCTTGGCTGGCAGGAAGTCCAGCTCTATTCTCTCCCCTGCTCTGCAACTGACTGTAAGATGTTTTATTGACATATCAGAGGGCCAATTGGGGAGCCGTGTTTACACACCATCGAGACATGAAATTCTCAGAACAAGGCCTGCAACCAGGTATGGGGGTGGGGTACAGAAATCAGCATTTGAGTTACCTTATGCCTACAAGGAGTTGTAGGTTTGGTTTTGTTGTTTTTTGTTGTTATTGTTGTTGTTACTGTTGTTGGTCTGTGTTGTTTTAATTGACAAGTCTTCCTTAGTTACTTTTATGAATGGTACAGGGTCTTTCTAGACTGTTATTTTCTTGGGCAGCCAATTGTTCTCATAGGAAAGTTTTCCCTTTCCATTCAGTTTCGTTCATTTGTTTGTCAGAGTTCAGTTGAGTGTATTTGTATGCATCCATTTAGGGCTTTCTGTCCCAGAATTCATTTCATAGCGATAATTCTGGCTACTTAGTAGATTTTGCTTCATAGAAAGAATGGTGTGATACTGGTAAATTCCTTCGTTGTCTTTATTTAGATAAAAATCCCAGAAGTGTCAAACATCTCACAAGTCTCAAGTTTTTAAAAGTGTGCCAGTGCAAAATTCCATTAGCATTTTATGCCACAGCATTTATAACTAAGAAAAAATGCTTTACAACAGGAACTAGCTTGACAGTGAGTTTTCATTTTTAGGGCAGAAGCTGTCACTCTTGTGGTTATTACTACTGTGACAAACTAGAAGGTAGCTGGATTTGGTTCAGTTTACTCTAAATCCAAGGACTGTGCTAAGGACAACTGTAATATCGTATGCAAATTATTTAATCAAGAATCCATTTCCATAGAAAATACATGAAAATAATTTTTGCATACAAGTCAAGACTGTGTAAAGTTTAAAATATAAAAGTAAGTCCAGGGGGCCTTTTTTAAAATATGTAAACTCTTGAAATGAACGTTGGGTGCTATGTTAATCAATAGTGAAACTTAGAAAGTATTTTAAACATCAGTTCATTAAGAAGCCAACTATTAAAGCATTATGATATTAAAATCACTAAGAGTGCCTTCCAGAAGAAAGGACATCACAAAATTCCATCCAACTGCATTAAGGATTTTTGCGATAATCCATGGTATACTACATGTAATTTGAATGATTCTTTCTGCATTATTTTTCATCCAGTCTATATTGCTCTTAACTGTATGGAATGTGTCCTAATGGCAGTGTGGTATCCTCTGTCCAGGCAATTCTCTCACTCTCCTAACTTTTGGTTGGGACCTAGTGAGATGGTTCCACTCAGCAGGCCCTTTGGCAGGATGGGAGTTTGCAGGCTCCTCAGACCACACATGAAGACAACCATAGAACCCACTGCCCCCACCCCAGGAATTGTGCTTTCCAAAGGAGAGATGTGGTGGGTAAAAAGGGACCTGTACAGAAACACATGATCTGTACTACTGCGCAGATAGGCAAAAATGGTGAGTTCTAAAGCACTTCTCTCTTTAGGCAAAAAACTCATTTCTGACAAAGTTGCCAAAATGCATCTCAGAAGTGTGTAACTTGTTCCCTGTGTTAGAACACGTCGAGAAACAGTCATTTCTGCTACCGCTGTGCTTCTACACATGTATTTGCTGAACGGTGAAAGGGCACAGTAATGCACGTTTCTCCCAGCAAATACACTGTTTCTAAGGAAATGGGAACACATTGAGGAGACTCTTGTGGGAGTTACTGTGAATAAAACTGAACTTCCCTACGCACGTTTCTAACAGCAAATACACTGTTTCTAAGGAAATGGGAACACACTGAAGAGACACTTGTGGGAGCTACTGTGACTAAAACTGAGCTTCCCTACGCACAGGGAAGCAAGAGAAATGCTGATTTCATCAAACCCAGTTACATACTCAGAATCTGTACTACTGCGCAAATAGGCCAAACTAGTGCCTTCTAAAGCACGTCTCTTTAGGCAAAAAACTCATTTCTGACAACTTTGCCCAAATGCATCTCAGAAGTGTGCAACTTGTTCCCTGAGTTAGAAAACGTCGAGAAACGGTCATTTCTGCTAGCGCTGTGCATGTATTTGCTGAACAGTGAAAGGGCACAGAAATGCACGTTTCTCCCAGCAAAAACACTGTTTCTAAGCAAATGTGAACACACTGAGGAGACACTTGTGGGAGGTACTGTGAGTAAAACTGAGCTTCCCTATGGAGAGGGATGCAAGAAAAATGCTGATTTCATCAAACACAGTAACATACTTAGAATCTGTACTACTGCGGAAAGAGGCAAAACTACTGCGTTCTAAAGCACGTCTCTTTAAGCAAATAACCGGTTTAATACGAAGTTGACCAAATGCATCTCCTAAGTGTGCAACTTGTTCCTTGAGTTAGAAAACGTCGAGAAATGATCGTTTCTGCTAGCGCTGTGCTTCTACACATGTCTTTGCTGAACGGTGAAAGGGCACAGTAATGCACTTTTCTCACAGCAAATACACTGTTTCTAAGGAAATGGGAACACGCTGAGGAGACACTTGTGGGGGCTACTGTGACTAAAACTGAGCTTCCCTACGCACAGGGAAGCAAGAGAAATGCTGATTTCATCAAACCCAGTTACATACTCAGAATCTGTACTACTGCGCAAATAGGCAAAACTAGTGCGTTCTAAAGCATGTCTCTTTAGGCAAATAACCCACTTCTTACAAAGTTGCCCAAATGCATCGGCGAAGTGAGCAACTTGTTCCCTGAGTTAGAAAACGTCGAGAAACGGTCGTTTCTGCTAGCGCTATGCTTCTACACATGTCTTTGCTTAACGGTGAAAGGGCACTGTAATGCACTTTTCTCCCAGCAAATACACTGTTTCTAAAGAAATGGGAACACTCTGAGGAGACACTTGTCAGGGCTACTGTGACTAAAATTGAGCTTCCCTACGCACAGGGAAGCAAGAGAAATGCTGATTTCATCAAACCCAGTTACATACTCAGAATCTGTACTACTGCGCAAATAGGCCAAACTTGTGAGTTCTAAAGCACATCTCTTTAGGCAAAATACCCGCTTCTTACGAAGTTGCCCAAATGCATCTGCGAAGTGTGCAACTTGTTCCCTGAGTTAGAAAACGTCGAGAAACGGTCATTTCTGCTAGCGCTGTGCTTCTACACATGTCTTTGCTGAACGGAGAAAGGGCACAGTAATGCACTTTTCTCCCAGCAAATACACTGTTTCTAAGGAAATGGGAACACGCTGAGGAGACACTTGTGGGAGCTACTGTGACTAAAACTGAGCTTCCCTACGCACAGGGAAGCAAGAGAAATGCTGATTTCATCAAACCCAGTTACATACTCAGAATCTGTACTACTGCGCAAATAGGCCAAACTAGTGCGTTCTAAAGCAGGTCTCTTTAGGCAAAACACCCGCTTCTTACGAAGTTGCCCAAATGCATCTGCGAAGTGTGCAACTTGTTCCCTGAGTTAGAAAACGTCGAGAAACGGTCGTTTCTGCTAGCGCTGTGCTTCTACACATGTCTTTGCTGAACGGTGAAAGGGCATAGTAATGCACTTTTCTCCCAGCAAATACACTGTTTCTAAGGAAATGGGAACACGCTGAGGAGACACTTGTGGGAGCTACTGTGACTAAAACTGAGCTTCCCTACGCACAGGGAAGCAAGAGAAATGCTGATTTCATCAAACCCAGTTACATACTCAGAATCTGTACTACTGCGCAAGTAGCCAAAACTACTGCGTTCTAAAGCACGTCTATTTAGGCAAAACACCCGCTTCATACGAAGTTGCCCAAATGCTTCTGCGAAGTGTGCAACTTATTCCCTGAGTTAGAAAACGTCGAGGAACGGTCATTTCTGCTAGCGCTGTGCTTCTACACATGTATTTGCTGAACGGTGAAAGGGCACAGTAATGCACTTTTCTCCCAGCAAATACACTGTTTCTAAGGAAATGGGAACACGCTGAGGAGACACTTGTGGGAGCTACTGTGACTAAAACTGAGCTTCCCTACGCACAGGGAAGCAAGAGAAATGCTGATTTCATCAAACCCAGTTACATACTCAGAATCTGTACTACGGCGCAAATAGGCCAAACTAGTGCGTTCTAAAGCAAGTCTCTTTGGGCAAAAAACCCGCTTCTTACGAAGTTGCCCAAATGCATCTGCAAAGTGTGCAACTTGTTCCCTGAGTTAGAAAACGTCGAGAAAAAGTCGTTACTGCTAGCGCTGTGCTTCTACACATGTCTTTGCTGAACGGAGAAAGGGCACAGTAATGCACTTTTCTCCCAGCAAATACACTGTTTCTAAGGAAATGGGAACACGCTGAGGAGACACTTGTGGGAGCTACTGTGACTAAAACTGAGCTTCCCTACGCACAGGGAAGCAAGAGAAATGCTGATTTCATCAAACCCAGTTACATACTCAGAATCTGTACTACTGCGCAAATAGGCCAAACTAGTGCGTTCTAAAGCAGGTCTCTTTAGGCAAAAAACCCGCTTCTTACGAAGTTGCCCAAATGCATCTGCGAAGTGTGCAACTTGTTCCCTGAGTTAGAAAACGTCGAGAAACGGTCGTTTCTGCTAGCGCTGTGCTTCTACACATGTCTTTGCTGAACGGTGAAAGGGCATAGTAATGCACTTTTCTCCCAGCAAATACACTGTTTCTAAGGAAATGGGAACACGCTGAGGAGACACTTGTGGGAGCTACTGTGACTAAAACTGAGCTTCCCTACGCACAGGGAAGCAAGAGAAATGCTGATTTCATCACACCCAGTTACATACTCAGAATCTGTACTACTGCGCAAGTAGCCAAAACTACTGCGTTCTAAAGCACGTCTATTTAGGCAAAACACCCGCTTCATACGAAGTTGCCCAAATGCTTCTGCGAAGTGTGCAACTTATTCCCTGAGTTAGAAAACGTCGAGGAACGGTCATTTCTGCTAGCGCTGTGCTTCTACACATGTATTTGCTGAACGGTGAAAGGGCACAGTAATGCACTTTTCTCCCAGCAAATACACTGTTTCTAAGGAAATGGGAACACGCTGAGGAGACACTTGTGGGAGCTACTGTGACTAAAACTGAGCTTCCCTACGCACAGGGAAGCAAGAGAAATGCTGATTTCATCAAACCCAGTTACATACTCAGAATCTGTAGTACTGCGGAAATAGGCCAAACTAGTGCGTTCTAAAGCACGTCTCTTTAGGCAAAAAACCTGCTTCTTACGACGTTGCCCAAATGCATCTGCGAAGTGTGCAACTTGTTCCCTGAGTTAGAAAACGTCGAGAAACGGTCGATTCTGCTAGCGCTGTGCTTCTACACATGTCTTTGCTGAACGGTGAAAGGGCATAGTAATGCACTTTTCTCCCAGCAAATACACTGTTTCTAAGGAAATGGGAACACGCTGAGGAGACACTTGTGGGAGCTACTGTGACTAAAACTGAGCTTCCCTACGCACAGGGAAGCAAGAGAAATGCTGATTTCATCAAACCCAGTTACATACTCAGAATCTGTACTACTGCGCAAATAGGCCAAACTAGTGCCTTCTAAAGCACGTCTCTTTAGGCAAAAAACTCATTTCTGACAACTTTGCCCAAATGCATCTCAGAAGTGTGCAACTTGTTCCCTGAGTTAGAAAACGTCGAGAAACGGTCATTTCTGCTAGCGCTGTGCATGTATTTGCTGAACAGTGAAAGGGCACAGAAATGCACGTTTCTCCCAGCAAAAACACTGTTTCTAAGCAAATGTGAACACACTGAGGAGACACTTGTGGGAGGTACTGTGAGTAAAACTGAGCTTCCCTATGGAGAGGGATGCAAGAAAAATGCTGATTTCATCAAACACAGTAACATACTTAGAATCTGTACTACTGCGGAAAGAGGCAAAACTACTGCGTTCTAAAGCACGTCTCTTTAAGCAAATAACCGGTTTAATACGAAGTTGACCAAATGCATCTCCTAAGTGTGCAACTTGTTCCTTGAGTTAGAAAACGTCGAGAAATGATCGTTTCTGCTAGCGCTGTGCTTCTACACATGTCTTTGCTGAACGGTGAAAGGGCACAGTAATGCACTTTTCTCACAGCAAATACACTGTTTCTAAGGAAATGGGAACACGCTGAGGAGACACTTGTGGGGGCTACTGTGACTAAAACTGAGCTTCCCTACGCACAGGGAAGCAAGAGAAATGCTGATTTCATCAAACCCAGTTACATACTCAGAATCTGTACTACTGCGCAAATAGGCAAAACTAGTGCGTTCTAAAGCATGTCTCTTTAGGCAAATAACCCACTTCTTACAAAGTTGCCCAAATGCATCGGCGAAGTGAGCAACTTGTTCCCTGAGTTAGAAAACGTCGAGAAACGGTCGTTTCTGCTAGCGCTATGCTTCTACACATGTCTTTGCTTAACGGTGAAAGGGCACTGTAATGCACTTTTCTCCCAGCAAATACACTGTTTCTAAAGAAATGGGAACACTCTGAGGAGACACTTGTCAGGGCTACTGTGACTAAAATTGAGCTTCCCTACGCACAGGGAAGCAAGAGAAATGCTGATTTCATCAAACCCAGTTACATACTCAGAATCTGTACTACTGCGCAAATAGGCCAAACTTGTGAGTTCTAAAGCACATCTCTTTAGGCAAAATACCCGCTTCTTACGAAGTTGCCCAAATGCATCTGCGAAGTGTGCAACTTGTTCCCTGAGTTAGAAAACGTCGAGAAACGGTCATTTCTGCTAGCGCTGTGCTTCTACACATGTCTTTGCTGAACGGAGAAAGGGCACAGTAATGCACTTTTCTCCCAGCAAATACACTGTTTCTAAGGAAATGGGAACACGCTGAGGAGACACTTGTGGGAGCTACTGTGACTAAAACTGAGCTTCCCTACGCACAGGGAAGCAAGAGAAATGCTGATTTCATCAAACCCAGTTACATACTCAGAATCTGTACTACTGCGCAAATAGGCCAAACTAGTGCGTTCTAAAGCAGGTCTCTTTAGGCAAAACACCCGCTTCTTACGAAGTTGCCCAAATGCATCTGCGAAGTGTGCAACTTGTTCCCTGAGTTAGAAAACGTCGAGAAACGGTCGATTCTGCTAGCGCTGTGCTTCTACACATGTCTTTGCTGAACGGTGAAAGGGCATAGTAATGCACTTTTCTCCCAGCAAATACACTGTTTCTAAGGAAATGGGAACACGCTGAGGAGACACTTGTGGGAGCTACTGTGACTAAAACTGAGCTTCCCTACGCACAGGGAAGCAAGAGAAATGCTGATTTCATCAAACCCAGTTACATACTCAGAATCTGTACTACTGCGCAAGTAGCCAAAACTACTGCGTTCTAAAGCACGTCTATTTAGGCAAAACACCCGCTTCATACGAAGTTGCCCAAATGCTTCTGCGAAGTGTGCAACTTATTCCCTGAGTTAGAAAACGTCGAGGAACGGTCATTTCTGCTAGCGCTGTGCTTCTACACATGTATTTGCTGAACGGTGAAAGGGCACAGTAATGCACTTTTCTCCCAGCAAATACACTGTTTCTAAGGAAATGGGAACACGCTGAGGAGACACTTGTGGGAGCTACTGTGACTAAAACTGAGCTTCCCTACGCACAGGGAAGCAAGAGAAATGCTGATTTCATCAAACCCAGTTACATACTCAGAATCTGTACTACGGCGCAAATAGGCCAAACTAGTGCGTTCTAAAGCACGTCTCTTTGGGCAAAAAACCCGCTTCTTACGAAGTTGCCCAAATGCATCTGCAAAGTGTGCAACTTGTTCCCTGAGTTAGAAAACGTCGAGAAACGGTCGTTAATGCTAGCGCTGTGCTTCTACACATGTCTTTGCTGAACGGAGAAAGGGCACAGTAATGCACTTTTCTCCCAGCAAATACACTGTTTCTAAGGAAATGGGAACACGCTGAGGAGACACTTGTGGGAGCTACTGTGACTAAAACTGAGCTTCCCTACGCACAGGGAAGCAAGAGAAATGCTGATTTCATCAAACCCAGTTACATACTCAGAATCTGTACTACTGCGCAAATAGGCCAAACTAGTGCGTTCTAAAGCATGTCTCTTTAGGCAAAAAACCCGCTTCTTACGAAATTGCCCAAATGCATCTGCGAAGTGTGCAACTTGTTCCCTGAGTTAGAAAACGTCGAGAAACGGTCGTTTCTGCTAGCGCTGTGCTTCTACACATGTCTTTGCTGAACGGTGAAAGGGCATAGTAATGCACTTTTCTCCCAGCAAATACACTGTTTCTAAGGAAATGGGAACACGCTGAGGAGACACTTGTGGGAGCTACTGTGACTAAAACTGAGCTTCCCTACGCACAGGGAAGCAAGAGAAATGCTGATTTCATCACACCCAGTTACATACTCAGAATCTGTACTACTGCGCAAGTAGCCAAAACTACTGCGTTCTAAAGCACGTCTATTTAGGCAAAACACCCGCTTCATACGAAGTTGCCCAAATGCTTCTGCGAAGTGTGCAACTTATTCCCTGAGTTAGAAAACGTCGAGGAACGGTCATTTCTGCTAGCGCTGTGCTTCTACACATGTATTTGCTGAACGGTGAAAGGGCACAGTAATGCACTTTTCTCCCAGCAAATACACTGTTTCTAAGGAAATGGGAACACGCTGAGGAGACACTTGTGGGAGCTACTGTGACTAAAACTGAGCTTCCCTACGCACAGGGAAGCAAGAGAAATGCTGATTTCATCAAACCCAGTTACATACTCAGAATCTGTAGTACTGCGGAAATAGGCCAAACTAGTGCGTTCTAAAGCACGTCTCTTTAGGCAAAAAACCTGCTTCTTACGACGTTGCCCAAATGCATCTGCGAAGTGTGCAACTTGTTCCCTGAGTTAGAAAACGTCGAGAAACGGTCGATTCTGCTAGCGCTGTGCTTCTACACATGTCTTTGCTGAACGGTGAAAGGGCATAGTAATGCACTTTTCTCCCAGCAAATACACTGTTTCTAAGGAAATGGGAACACGCTGAGGAGACACTTGTGGGAGCTACTGTGACTAAAACTGAGCTTCCCTACGCACAGGGAAGCAAGAGAAATGCTGATTTCATCAAACCCAGTTACATACTCAGAATCTGTACTACTGCGCAAATAGGACAAACTAGTGCGTTCTAAAGCACGTCTCTTTAGGCAAAAAACACGCTTCTTACGAAGTTGCCCAAATGCATCTGCGAAGTGTGCAACTTGTTCCCTGAGTTAGAAAACGTCGAGAAACGGTCATTTCTGCTAGCGCTGTGCTTCTACACATGTCTTTGCTGAACGGAGAAAGGGCACAGTAATGCACTTTTCTCCCAGCAAATACACTGTTTCTAAGGAAATGGGAACACGCTGAGGAGACACTTGTGGGAGCTACTGTGACTAAAACTGAGCTTCCCTACGCACAGGGAAGAAAGAGAAATGCTGATTTCATCAAACCCAGTTACATACTCAGAATCTGTACTACTGCGCAAATAGGCCAAACTAGTGCGTTCTAAAGCATGTCTCTTTAGGCAAAAAACCCGCTTCTTACGAAATTGCCCAAATGCATCTGCGAAGTGTGCAACTTGTTCCCTGAGTTAGAAAACGTCGAGAAACAGTCGTTACTGCTAGCGCTGTGCTTCTACACATGTCTTTGCTGAACGGAGAAAGGGCACAGTAATGCACTTTTCTCCCAGCAAATACACTGTTTCTAAGGAAATGGGAACACGCTGAGGAGACACTTGTGGGAGCTACTGTGACTAAAACTGAGCTTCCCTACGCACAGGGAGGCAAGAGAAATGCTGATTTCATCAAACCCAGTTACATACTCAGAATCTGTACTACTGCGCAAATAGGCCAATCTAGTGCGTTCTAAAGCACGTCTCTTTAGGCAAAAAACCCGCTTCTTACGAAGTTGCCCAAATGCTTGTGCGAAGTGTGCAACTTATTCCCTGAGTTAGAAAACGTCGAGAAACGGTCGTTTCTGCTAGCGCTGTGCTTCTACACATGTATTTGCTGAACGGTGAAAGGGCACAGTAATGCACTTTTCTCCCAGCAAATACACTGTTTCTAAGGAAATGGGAACACGCTGAGGAGACACTTGTGGGAGCTACTGTGACTAAAACTGAGCTTCCCTACGCACAGGGAAGCAAGAGAAATGCTGATTTCATCAAACCCAGTTACATATTCAGAATCTGTACTACTGCGCAAATAGGACAACCTAACACGTTCTAAAGCACGTCTCTTTAGGCAAAAAACCCGCTTCTTACGAAGTTGCCCAAATGCATCTGCGAAGTGTGCAACTTGTTCCCTGAGTTAGAAAACGTCGAGAAACAGTCGTTACTGCTAGCGCTGTGCTTCTACACATGTCTTTGCTGAACGGAGAAAGGGCACAGTAATGCACTTTTCTCCCAGCAAATACACTGTTTCTAAGGAAATGGGAACACGTTGAGGAGACACTTGTGGGAGCTACTGTGACTAAAACTGAGCTTCCCTATGCACAGGGAAGCAAGAGAAATGCTGATTTCATCAAACCCAGTTACATACTCAGAATCTGTACTACTGCGCACGTAGCCAAAACTATTGTGTTCTAAAGCACGTCTATTTAGGCAAAACACCCGCTTCATACGAAGTTGCCCAAATGCTTCTGCGAAGTGTGCAACTTATTCCCTGAGTTAGAAAACGTCGAGGAACCGTCATTTCTGCTAGCGCTGTGCTTCTACACATGTATTTGCTGAACGGTGAAAGGGCACAGTAATGGACTTTTCTCCCAGCAAATACACTGTTTCTAAGGAAATGGGAACACGCTGAGGAGACACTTGTGGGAGCTACTGTGACTAAAACTGAGCTTCCCTACGCACAGGGAGGCAAGAGAAATGCTGATTTCATCAAACCCAGTTACATACTCAGAATCTGTACTACTGCGCAAATAGGCCAATCTAGTGCGTTCTAAAGCACGTCTCTTTAGGCAAAAAACCCGCTTCTTACGAAGTTGCCCAAATGCTTCTGCGAAGTGTGCAACTTGTTCCCTGAGTTAGAAAACGTCGAGAAACAGTCATTACTGCTAGCGCTGTGCTTCTACACATGTCTTTGCTGAACGGTGAAAGGGCATAGTAATGCACTTTTCTCCCAGCAAATACACTGTTTCTAAGGAAATGGGAACACGCTAAGGAGACACTTGTGGGAGCTACTGTGACTAAAACTGAGCTTCCCTACGCACAGGGAAGCAAGAGAAATGCTGATTTCATCAAACCCAGTTACATACTCAGAATCTGTAGTACTGCGCAAGTAGCCAAAACTACTGCGTTCTAAAGCACGTCTATTTAGGCAAAACACCCGCTTCATACGAAGTTGCCCAAATGCTTCTGCGAAGTGTGCAACTTATTCCCTGAGTTAGAAAACGTCGAGGAACGGTCATTTCTGCTAGCACTGTGCTTCTACACATGTCTTTTCTGAATGGTGAAAGGGCACAGTAATGCACTTTTCTCCCAGCAAATACACTGTTTCTAAGGAAATGGGAACACGCTGAAGAGACACTTGTGGGAGCTACTGTGACTAAAACTGAACTTCCCTACGCACAGGGAAGCAAGAGAAATGCTGATTTCATCAAACCCAGTTACATACTCAGAATCTGTAATACTGCGCAAATAGGACAAACTAGTGCGTTCTAAAGCACGTCTCTTTAGGCAAAAAACACGCTTCTTACGAAGTTGCCCAAATGCATCTGCGAAGTGTGCAACTTGTTCCCTGAGTTAGAAAACGTCGAGAAACGGTCATTTCTGCTAGCGCTGTGCTTCTACACATGTCTTTGCTGAACGGTGAAAGGGCACAGTAATGCACTTTTCTCCAGGCAAATACACTGTTTCTAAGGAAATGGGAACACGCTGAGGAGACACTTGTGGGAGCTATTGTGACTAAAACTGAGCTTCCCTACGCACAGGGAAGCAAGAGAAATGCTGATTTTATCAAACCCAGTTACATACTCAGAATCTGTACTACTGCGCAAATAGGCCAAACTTGTGCGTTCTAAAACAAGTCTCTTTAGGCAAAAAACCCGCTTCTTACGAAGTTGCCCAAATGCATCTGCGAAGTGTGCAACTTGTTCCCTGAGTTAGAAAACGTCGAGAAAAAGTCGTTTCTGCTAGCGCTGTGCTTCTACACATGTCTTTGCTGAACGGTGAAAGGGCACAGTAATGCACTTTTCTCCCAGCAAATACACTGTTTCTAAGGAAATGGGAACACGCTGAAGAGAAAATTGTGGGAGCTACTGTGACTAAAACTGACCTTCCCTACGCACAGGGAAGCAAGAGAAATGCTGATTTCATCAAACCCAGTTACATACTCAGAATCTGTACTACTGCACAAATAGGCCAAACTAGTGCGTTCTAAAGCACGTCTCTTTAGGCAAAAAACCCGCTTCTTACGAAGTTGCCCAAATGCATCTCCGAAGTGTACAACTTGTTCCCTGAGTTAGAAAACGTCGAGAAATTGTCGTTTCTGATAGCGCTGTGCTTCTACACATGTCTTTGCTGAACGGTGAAAGGGCACAGTAATGCACTTTTCTCCAGGCAAATACACTGTTTCTAAGGAAATGGGAACACGCTGAGGAGACACTTGTGGGAGCTACTGTGACTAAAACTGAGCTTCCCTACGCACAGGGAAGCAAGAGAAATGCTGATTTCATCAAACCCAGTTACATACTCAGAATCTGTACTACTGCGCAAGTAGCCAAAACTACTGCGTTCTAAAGCACGTCTCTTTAGGCAAAACACCCGCTTCATACGAAGTTGCCCAAATGCTTCTGCGAAGTGTGAAACTTATTCCCTGAGTTAGAAAACGTCGAGGAACGGTCATTTCTGCTAGCGCTGTGCTTCTACACATGTATTTGCTGAACGGTGAAAGGGCACAGTAATGCACTTTTCTCCCAGCAAATACACTGTTTCTAAGGAAATGGGAACACGCTGAGGAGACACTTGTGGGAGCTACTGTGACTAAAACTGAGCTTCCCTACGCACAGGGAAGCAAGAGAAATGCTGATTTCAACAAACCCAGTTACATACTCAGAATCTGTACTACTGCGCAAATAGGACGAACTAGTGCGTTCTAAAGCACGTCTCTTCAGGCAAAAAACCCGCTTCTTACGAAGTTGCCCAAATGCATCTGCAAAGTGTGCCACTTGTTCCCTGAGTTAGAAAACGTCGAGAAACGGTCGTTTCTGCTAGCGCTGTGCTTCTACACATGTCTTTGCTGAACGGTGAAAGGGCACAGTAATGCACTTTTCTCCCAGCAAATACACTGTTTCTAAGGAAATGGGAACACGCTGAGGAGACACTTGTGGGAGCAACTGTGACTAAAACTGAGCTTCTCTACGCACAGGGAAGCAAGAGAAATGCTGATTTCATCAAACCCAGTTACATACTCAGAATCTGTACTACTGCGCAAATAGGCCAATCTAGTGCGTTCTAAAGCAAGTCTCTTTAGGCAAAAAACCCGCTTCTTACGAAGTTGCCCAAATGCTTCTGCGAAGTGTGCAACTTATTCGCTGAGTTAGAAAACATCGAGAAACGGTCGTTTCTGCTAGCGCTGTGCTTCTACACATGTCTTTGCTGAACGGTGAAAGGGCACAGTAATGCACTTTTCTCCCAGCAAATACACTGTTTCTAAGGAAATGGGAACACGCTGAGGAGACACTTGTGGGAGCTACTGTGACTAAAACTGAGCTTCCCTACGCACAGGGAAGCAAGAGAAATGCTGATTTCATCAAACCCACTTACATATTCAGAATCTGTACTACTGCGCAAATAGGACAAACTAGTGCGTTCTAAAGCACGTCTCTTTAGGCAAAAAACCCGCTTCTTACGAAGGTACCCAAATGCATCTGCGAAGTGTGCAACTTGTTCCCTGAGTTAGAAAACGTCGAGAAACGGTCGATTCTGCTAGCGCTGTGCTTCTACACATGTCTTTTCTGAATGGTGAAAGGGCACAGTAATGCACTTTTCTCCCAGCAAATACACTGTTTCTAAGGAAATGGGAACACGCTGAAGAGACACTTGTGGGAGCTACTGTGACTAAAACTGAGCTTCCCTACACACAGGGAAGCAAGAGAAATGCTGATTTCATCAAACCCAGTTACATACTCAGAATCTGTACTACTGCGCAAATAGGACAAACTAGTGCGTTCTAAAGCACGTCTCTTTAGGCAAAAAACCCGCTTCTTACGAAGTTGCCCAAATGCATCTGCGAAGTGTGCAACTTGTTCCCTGAGTTAGAAAACGTCGAGAAACGGTCATTTCTGCTAGCGCTGTGCTTCTACACATGTCTTTGCTGAACGGTGAAAGGGCACAGTAATGCACTTTTCTCCAGGCAAATACACTGTTTCTAAGGAAATGGGAACACGCTGAGGAGACACTTGTGGGAGCTACTGTGACTAAAACTGAGCTTCCCTACGCACAGGGAAGCAAGAGAAATGCTGATTTTATCAAACCCAGTTACATACTCAGAATCTGTACTACTGCGCAAATAGGCCAAACTTGTGCGTTCTAAAACAAGTCTCTTTAGGCAAAAAACCCGCTTCTTACGAAGTTGCCCAAATGCATCTGCGAAGTGTGCAACTTGTTCCCTGAGTTAGAAAACGTCGAGAAACGGTCGTTACTGCTAGCGCTGTGCTTCTACACATGTCTTTGCTGAACGGTGAAAGGGCACAGTAATGCACTTTTCTCCCAGCAAATACACTGTTTCTAAGGAAATGGGAACACGCTGAGGAGACACTTGTGGGAGCTACTGTGACTAAAACTGAGCTTCCCTACGCACAGGGAAGCAAGAGAAATGCTGATTTCATCAAACCCAGTTACATACTCAGAATCTGTACTACTGCGCAAAAAGGACAAACTAGTGCGTTCTAAAGCACGTCTCTTTAGGCAAAAAACCCGCTTCTTACGAAGTTGCCCAAATGCATCTGCGAAGTGTGCAACTTGTTCCCTGAGTTAGAAAACGTCGAGAAACAGTCGTTACTGCTAGCGCTGTGCTTCTACACATGTATTTGCTGAACGGTGAAAGGGCACAGTAATGCACTTTTCTCCCAGCAAATACACTGTTTCTAAGGAAATGGGAACACGCTGAAGAGACACTTGTGGGAGCTACTGTGACTAAAACTGAGCTTCCCTACGCACAGGGAAGCAAGAGAAATGCTGATTTCATCAAACCCAGTTACATACTCAGAATCTGTACTACTGCGCAAATAGGACAAACTAGTGCGTTCTAAAGCACGTCTCTTTAGGCAAAAAACCCGCTTCTTACGAAGTTGCCCAAATGCATCTGCGAAGTGTGCAACTTGTTCCCTGAGTTAGAAAACGTCGAGAAACGGTCATTTCTGCTAGCGCTGTGCTTCTACACATGTCTTTGCTGAACGGTGAAAGGGCACAGTAATGCACTTTTCTCCAGGCAAATACACTGTTTCTAAGGAAGTGGGAACACGCTGAGGAGACACTTGTGGGAGCAATGTGACTAAAACTGAGCTTCCCTACGCACAGGGAAGCAAGAGAAATGCTGATTTCATCAAACCCAGTTACATCCTCAGAATCTGTACTACTGCGCAAGTAGGCCAAACTTGTGCGTTCTAAAACAAGTCTCTTTAGGCAAAAAACCCGCTTCTTACGAAGTTGCCCAAATGCATCTGCGAAGTGTGCAACTTGTTCCCTGAGTTAGAAAACGTCGAGAAAAAGTCGTTTCTGCTAGCGCTGTGCTTCTACACATGTATTTGCTGAACGGTGAAAGGGCACAGTAATGCACTTTTCTCCCAGCAAATACACTGTTTCTAAGGAAATGGGAACACGCTGAGGAGACACTTGTGGGAGCTACTGTGACTAAAACTGAGCTTCCCTACGCACAGGGAAGCAAGAGAAATGCTGATTTCATCAAACCCAGTTACATACTCAGAATCTGTACTACTGCGCAAATAGGACAAACTAGTGCGTTCTAAAGCACGTCTCTTTAGGCAAAAAACCCGCTTCTTACGAAGTTGCCCAAATGCATCTGCGAAGTGTGCAACTTGTTCCCTGAGTTAGAAAACGTCGAGAAACGGTCGTTACTGCTAGCGCTGTGCTTCTACACATGTCTTTGCTGAACGGTGAAAGGGCACAGTAATGCACTTTTCTCCCAGCAAATACACTGTTTCTAAGGAAATGGGAACACGCTGAGGAGACACTTGTGGGAGCTACTGTGACTAAAACTGAGCTTCCCTACGCACAGGGAAGCAAGAGAAATGCTGATTTCATCAAACCCAGTTACATACTCAGAATCTGTACTACTGCGCAAATAGGACAAACTAGTGCGTTCTAAAGCACGTCTCTTTAGGCAAAAAACCCGCTTCTTACGAAGTTGCCCAAATGCATCTGCGAAGTGTGCAACTTGTTCCCTGAGTTAGAAAACGTCGAGAAACAGTCATTACTGCTAGCGCTGTGCTTCTACACATGTATTTGCTGAACGGTGAAAGGGCACAGTAATGCACTTTTCTCCCAGCAAATACACTGTTTCTAAGGAAATGGGAACACGCTGAGGAGACACTTGTGGGAGCTACTGTGACTAAAACTGTGCTTCCCTACGCACAGGGAAGCAAGAGAAATGCTGATTTCATCAAACCCACTTACATACTCAGAATCTGTACTACTGCGCAAATAGGACAAACTAGTGCGTTCTAAAGCACGTCTCTTTAGGCAAAAAACCCGCTTCTTACGAAGGTACCCAAATGCATCTGCGAAGTGTGCAACTTGTTCCCTGAGTTAGAAAACGTCGAGAAACGGTCGATTCTGCTAGCGCTGTGCTTCTACACATGTCTTTTCTGAATGGTGAAAGGGCACAGTAATGCACTTTTCTCCCAGCAAATACACTGTTTCTAAGGAAATGGGAACACGCTGAAGAGACACTTGTGGGAGCTACTGTGACTAAAACTGAGCTTCCCTACGCACAGGGAAGCAAGAGAAATGCTGATTTCATCAAACCCAGTTACATACTCAGAATCTGTACTACTGCGCAAATAGGTCAAACTAGTGCGTTCTAAAGCACGTCTCTTTAGGCAAAAAACACGCTTCTTACGAAGTTGTCCAAATGCATCTGCGAAGTGTGCAACTTGTTCCCTGAGTTAGAAAACGTCGAGAAACGGTCATTTCTGCTAGCGCTGTGCTTCTACACATGTCTTTGCTGAACGGTGAAAGGGCACAGTAATGCACTTTTCTCCCAGCAAATACACTGTTTCTAAGGAAATGGGAACACGCTGAGGAGACACTTGTGGGAGCTACTGTGACTAAAACTGAGCTTCCCTACGCACAGGGAAGCAAGAGAAATGCTGATTTCAACAAACCCAGTTACATACTCAGAATCTGTACTACTGCGCAAGTAGCCAAAACTACTGCGTTCTAAAGCACGTCTCTTTAGGGAAAACACCCGCTTCTTACGACGTTGCCCAAATGCATCTCTGAAGTGTGCAACTTGTTCCCTGAGTTAGAAAACGTCGAGAAACGGTCGTTTCTGCTAGCGCTGTGCTTCTACACATGTATTTGCTGAACGGTGAAAGCGCACAGTAATGCACTTTTCTCCCAGCAAATACACTGTTTCTAAGGAAATGGGAACACGCTGAGGAGACACTTGTGGGAGCTACTGTGACTAAAACTTAGCTTCCCTACGCACAGGGAAGCAAGAGAAATGCTGATTTCATCAAACCCAGTTACATACTCAGAATCTGTACTACTGCGCAAATAGGACAAACTAGTGCGTTCTAAAGCACGTCTCTTTAGGCAAAAAACACGCTTCTTACGAAGTTGCCCAAATGCTTCTGCGAAGTGTGCAACTTATTCCCTGAGTTAGAAAACGTCGAGAAACGGTCGTTTCTGCTAGCGCTGTGCTTCTACACATGTATTTGCTGAACGGTGAAAGGGCACAGTAATGCACTTTTCTCCCAGCAAATACACTGTTTCTACGGAAATGGGAACACGCTGAGGAGACACTTGTGGGAGCTACTGTGACTAAAACTGAGCTTCCCTACGCACAGGGAAGCAAGAGAAATGCTGATTTCATCAAACCCAGTTACATACTCAGAATCTGTACTACTGTGCAAATAGGCCAAACTAATGCGTTCTAAAGCACGTCTCTTTAGGCAAAAACCCGCTTCTTACGAAGTTGCCCAAATGCATCTGCGAAGTGTACAACTTGTTCCCTGAGTTAGAAAACGTCGAGAAACGGTCGTTTCTGCTAGCGCTGTGCTTCTACACATGTATTTGCTGAACGGTGAAAGGGCACAGTAATGCACTTTTCTCCCAGCAAATACACTGTTTCTAAGGAAATGGGAACACGCTGAGGAGACACTTGTGGGAGCTACTGTGACTAAAACTGAGCTTCCCTACGCACAGGGAAGCAAGAGAAATGCTGATTTCATCAAACCCAGTTACATACTCAGAATCTGTACTACTGCGCAAATAGGACAAACTAGTGCGTTCTAAAGCACGTCTCTTTAGGCAAAAAACCCGCTTCTTACGAAGGTACCCAAATGCTTCTCCGAAGTGTGCAACTTGTTCCCTGAGTTAGAAAACGTCGAGAAACGGTCGATTCTGCTAGCGCTGTGCTTCTACACATGTCTTTTCTGAATGGTGAAAGGGCACAGTAATGCACTTTTCTCCCAGCAAATACACTGTTTCTAAGGAAATGGGAACACGCTGAGGAGACACTTGTGGGAGCTACTGTGACTAAAACTGAGCTTCCCTACGCACAGGGAAGCAAGAGAAATGCTGATTTCATCAAACCCAGTTACATACTCAGAATCTGTACTACTGCGCAAATAGGACAAACTACTGCGTTCTAAAGCACGTCTCTTTAGGCAAAACACCTGCTTCTTACGAAGTTGCCCAAATGCATCTGCGAAGTGTGCAACTTGTTCCCGAGTTAGAAAACGTCGAGAAACGGTCGTTTCTGCTAGTGCTGTGCTTCTACACATGGCTTTGCTGAATGGTGAAAGGGCACAGTAATGCACTTTTCTCAAGGCAAACACACTGTTTCTATGGAAATGGGATCACGCTGAGGAGACACTTGTGGTAGCTACTGTTACTAAAACTGAGCTTCCCTACGCACAGGGAAGCAAGAGAAATGCTGATTTCATCAAACCCAGTTACATACTCAGAATCTGTACTACTGCGCAAGTAGCCAAAACTACTGCGTTCTAAAGCACGTCTCTTTAGGCAAAACACCTGCTTCATACGAAGTTGCCCAAATGCTTCTGCGAAGTGTGCAACTTATTCCCTGAGTTAGAAAACGTCGAGGAACGGTCATTTCTGCTAGCGCTGTGCTTCTACACATGTATTTGCTGAACGGTGAAAGGGCACAGTAATGCACTTTTCTCCCAGCAAATACACTGTTTCTAAGGAAATGGGAACACGCTGAGGAGACACTTGTGGGAGCTACTGTGACTAAAACTGAGCTTCCCTACGCACAGGGAAGCAAGAGAAATGCTGATTTCAACAAACCCAGTTACATACTCAGAATCTGTACTACTGCGCAAGTAGCCAAAACTACTGCGTTCTAAAGCACGTCTCTTTAGGGAAAACACCCGCTTCTTACGACGTTGCCCAAATGCATCTCTGAAGTGTGCAACTTGTTCCCTGAGTTAGAAAACGTCGAGAAACGGTCGTTTCTGCTAGCGCTGTGCTTCTACACATGTATTTGCTGAACGGTGAAAGCGCACAGTAATGCACTTTTCTCCCAGCAAATACACTGTTTCTAAGGAAATGGGAACACGCTGAGGAGACACTTGTGGGAGCTACTGTGACTAAAACTTAGCTTCCCTACGCACAGGGAAGCAAGAGAAATGCTGATTTCATCAAACCCAGTTACATACTCAGAATCTGTACTACTGCGCAAATAGGACAAACTAGTGTGTTCTAAAGCACGTCTCTTTAGGCAAAAAACACGCTTCTTACGAAGTTGCCCAAATGCTTCTGCGAAGTGTGCAACTTATTCCCTGAGTTAGAAAACGTCGAGAAACGGTCGTTTCTGCTAGCGCTGTGCTTCTACACATGTATTTGCTGAACGGTGAAAGGGCACAGTAATGCACTTTTCTCCCAGCAAATACACTGTTTCTACGGAAATGGGAACACGCTGAGGAGACACTTGTGGGAGCTACTGTGACTAAAACTGAGCTTCCCTACGCACAGGGAAGCAAGAGAAATGCTGATTTCATCAAACCCAGTTACATACTCAGAATCTGTACTACTGTGCAAATAGGCCAAACTACTGCGTTCTAAAGCACGTCTCTTTAGGCAAAAACCCGCTTCTTACGAAGTTGCCCAAATGCATCTGCGAAGTGTACAACTTGTTCCCTGAGTTAGAAAACGTCGAGAAACGGTCGTTTCTGCTAGCGCTGTGCTTCTACACATGTCTTTGCTGAACGGTGAAAGGGCACAGTAATGCACTTTTCTCCCAGCAAATACACTGTTTCTAAGGAAATGGGAACACGCTGAGGAGACACTTGTGGGAGCTACTGTGACTAAAACTGAGCTTCCCTACGCACAGGGAAGCAAGAGAAATGCTGATTTCATCAAACCCAGTTACATACTCAGAATCTGTACTACTGCGCAAATAGGACAAACTAGTGCGTTCTAAAGCACGTCTCTTTAGGCAAAAAACCCGCTACTTACGAAGTTGCCCAAATGCATCTGCGAAGTGTGCAACTTGTTCCCTGAGTTAGAAAACGTCGAGAAACGGTCGTTTCTGCTAGTGCTGTGCTTCTACACATGTCTTTGCTGAATGGTGAAAGGGCACAGTAATGCACTTTTCTCAAGGCAAATACACTGTTTCTATGGAAATGGGATCACGCTGAGGAGACACTTGTGGTAGCTACTGTTACTAAAACTGAGCTTCCCTACGCACAGGGAAGCAAGAGAAATGCTGATTTCATCAAACCCAGTTACATACTCAGAATCTGTACTACTGCGCAAATAGGCCAAACTAGTGCGTTCTAAAGCACGTCTCTTTAGGCAAAAAACCCGCTTCTTACGAAGTTGCCCAAATGCATCTCAGAAGTGTGCAACTTGTTCACTGAGTTAGAAAACTTCGAGAAAAAGTCGTTTCTGCTAGCGCTGTGCTTCTTCACATGTGTTTGCTGAACGGTGAAAGGGCACAGTAATGCACTTTTCTCCCAGCAAATACACTGTTTCTAAGGAAATGGGAACACGCTGAGGAGACAATTGTGGGAGCTACTGTGACTTAAACTGAGCTTCCCTATGCACAGGGAAGCAAGAGAAATGCTGATTTCATCAAACCCAGTTACATACTCAGAATCTGTACTTCTGCGCAAATAGGACAAACTAGTGCGTTCTAAAGCACATCTCTATAGGCAAAAAACCCGCTTCTTACGATGTTGCCCAAATGCATCTGCGAAGTGTGCAACTTGTTCCCTGAGTTAGAAAAGGTCGAGAAACGGTCATTTCTGCTAGCGCTGTGCTTCTACACATGTCTTTCCTGAACGGTGAAAGGCACAGGAATGCACTTTTCTCCCAGCAAATACACTGTTTCTAAAGAAATGGGAACACGCTGAGGAGACACTTGTGGGAGCTACTGTGACTAAAACTGAGCTTCCCTACGCACAGGGAAGCAAGAGAAATGCTGATTTCATCAAACCCAGTTACATACTCAGAATCTGTACTACTGCGCAAATAGTCAAAACTACTGCGTTCTAAAGCACGTCTCTTTAGGCAAAACACCCGCTTCCTACGAAGTTGCCCAAATGCTTCTGCGAAGTGTGCAACTTGTTCCCTGAGTTAGAAAACGTCGAGAAACCGTCGTTTCTGCTAGCGCTGTGCTTCTACACATGTCTTTGCTGAACGGTGAAAGGGCACAGTAATGCACTTTTCTCCCAGCAAATACACTGTTTCTAAGGAAATGGGAACACGCTGAGGAGACACTTGTGGGAGCTACTGTGACTAAAACTGAGCTTCCCTACGCACAGGGAAGCAAGAGAAATGCTGATTTCATCAAACCCAGTTACATACTCAGAATCTGTACTACTGCGCAAATAGCACAAACTAGTGCGTTCTAAAGCACGTCTCTTTAGGCAAAAAACCCGCTTCTTACGAAGTTGCCCAAATGCATCTGCAAAGTGTGCCACTTGTTCCCTGAGTTCGAAAACGTCGAGAAACGGTCGTTTCTGCTAGCGCTGTGCTTCTACACATGTCTTTGCTGAATTGTGAAAGGGCACAGTAATGCACTTTTCTCCCAGCAAATACACTGTTTCTAAGGAAATGGGAACACGCTGAGGAGACACTTGTGGGAGCAACTGTGACTAAAACTGAGCTTCCCTACGCACAGGGAAGCAAGAGAAATGCTGATTTCATCAAACCCAGTTACATACTCAGAATCTGTACTACTGCACAAATAGCCAAAACTACTGCGTCCTAAAGCACGCCTCTTTAGGCAAAACACCCGTTTCTTTCGAAGTTGCCCAAATGCTTCTGCGAAGTGTGCAACTTGTTCCCTGAGTTAGAAAACGTCGAGAAACGGTCGTTTCTGCTAGCACTGTGCTTCTACACATGTCTTTGCTGAACGGTGAAAGGGCACAGGAATGCACTTTTCTCCCAGCAAATACACTGTTTCTAAGGAAATGGGAACACGCTGAGGAGACACTTGTGGGAGCAACTGTGACTAAAACTGAGCTTCCCTACGCACAGGGAAGCAAGAGAAATGCTGATTTCATCAAACCCAGTTACATACTCAGAATCTGTACTACTGCGCAAATAGCCAAAACTACTGCGTTCTAAAGCACGTCTCTTTAGCAAAACACCCGTTTCTTACGAAGTTGCCCAAATGCTTCTGCGAATTGTGCAACTTGTTCCCTGAGTTAGAAAACGTCGAGAAACGGTCGTTTCTGCTAGCGCTGTGCTTCTACACATGTCTTTGCTGAACGGTGAAAGGGCACAGTAATGCACTTTTCTCCCAGCAAATATATCGTTTTACGGAAATGTGATCACGCTGAGGAGACACTTGTGGGAGCTACTGTGACTAAAACTGAGCTTCCCTACGCACAGGGAAGCAAGAGAAATGCTGATTTCATCAAACCCAGTTACATACTCAGAATCTGTACTACTGCGCAAATAGCCAAAACTACTGCGTTCTAAAGCACGTCTCTTTAGGCAAAACACCCGCTTCTTTCGAAGTTGCCCAAATGCATCTGCGAAGTGTGCAACTTGTTCCCTGAGTTAGAAAAAGTGGAGAAACGGTGGTTTCTGCTAGCGCTGTGCTTCTACACATGTCTTTGCTGAACGGTGAAAGGGCACAGTAATGCACTTTTCTCCCAGCAAATGCACTGTTTCTAAGGAAATGGGAACACGCTGAGGAGACACTTGTGGGAGCTACTGTGACTAAAACTGAGCTTCCCTAGGCACAGGGAAGCAAGAGAAATGCTGATTTCATCAAACCCAGTTACATACTCAGAATCTGTACTACTGCGCAAATAGCACAAACTAGTGCGTTCTAAAGCACGTCTCTTTAGGCAAAAAAACCGCTTCTTACGAAGTTGCCCAAATGCATCTGCGAAGTGTGCAACTTGTTCACTGAGTTAGAAAACTTCGAGAAAAAGTCGTTTCTGCTAGCGCTGTGCTTCTTCACATGTGTTTGCTGAACGGTGAAAGGGCACAGTAATGCACTTTTCTCCCAGCAAATACACTGTTTCTAAGGAAATGGGAACACGCTGAGGAGACAATTGTGGGAGCTACTGTGACTAAAACTGAGCTTCCCTATGCACAGGGAAGCAAGAGAAATGCTGATTTCATCAAACCCAGTTACATACTCAGAATCTGTACTTCTGCGCAAATAGGACAAACTAGTGCGTTCTAAAGCACATCTCTATAGGCAAAAAACCCGCTTCTTACGATGTTGCGCAAATGCATCTGCGAAGTGTGCAACTTGTTCCCTGAGTTAGAAAAGGTCGAGAAACGGTCATTTCTGCTAGCGCTGTGCTTCTACACATGTCTTTCCTGAACGGTGAAAGGCACAGGAATGCACTTTTCTCCCAGCAAATACACTGTTTCTAAAGAAATGGGAACACGCTGAGGAGACACTTGTGGGAGCTACTGTGACTAAAACTGAGCTTCCCTACGCACAGGGAAGCAAGAGAAATGCTGATTTCATCTAACCCAGTTACATACTCAGAATCTGTACTACTGCGCAAATAGTCAAAACTACTGCGTTCTAAAGCACGTCTCTTTAGGCAAAACACCCGCTTCCTACGAAGTTGCCCAAATGCTTCTGCGAAGTGTGCAACTTGTTCCCTGAGTTAGAAAACATCGAGAAACCGTCGTTTCTGCTAGCGCTGTGCTTCTACACATGTCTTTGCTGAACGGTGAAAGGGCACAGTAATGCACTTTTCTCCCAGCAAATACACTGTTTCTAAGGAAATGGGAACACGCTGAGGAGACACTTGTGGGAGCTACTGTGACTAAAACTGAGCTTCCCTACGCACAGGGAAGCAAGAGAAATGCTGATTTCATCAAACCCAGTTACATACTCAGAATCTGTACTACTGCGCAAATAGCACAAACTAGTGCGTCCTAAAGCACGTCTCTTTAGGCAAAAAACCCGCTTCTTACGAAGTTGCCCAAATGCATCTGCAAAGTGTGCCACTTGTTCCCTGAGTTCGAAAACGTCGAGAAACGGTCGTTTCTGCTAGCGCTGTGCTTCTACACATGTCTTTGCTGAATTGTGAAAGGGCACAGTAATGCACTTTTCTCCCAGCAAATACACTGTTTCTAAGGAAATGGGAACACGCTGAGGAGACACTTGTGGGAGCAACTGTGACTAAAACTGAGCTTCCCTACGCACAGGGAAGCAAGAGAAATGCTGATTTCATCAAACCCAGTTACATACTCAGAATCTGTACTACTGCACAAATAGCCAAAACTACTGGGTTCTAAAGCACGCCTCTTTAGGCAAAACACCCGTTTCTTTCGAAGTTGCCCAAATGCTTCTGCGAAGTGTGCAACTTGTTCCCTGAGTTAGAAAACGTCGAGAAACGGTCGTTTCTGCTAGCACTGTGCTTCTACACATGTCTTTGCTGAACGGTGAAAGGGCACAGGAATGCACTTTTCTCCCAGCAAATACACTGTTTCTAAGGAAATGGGAACACGCTGAGGAGACACTTGTGGGAGCTACTGTGACTAAAACTGAGCTTCCCTACGCACAGGGAAGCAAGAGAAATGCTGATTTCATCAAACCTAGTTACATACTCAGAATCTGTACTACTGCGCAAATAGCCAAAATTACTGCATTCTAAAGCACGCCTCTTTAGGCAAAACACCCGCTTCTTACGAAGTTGCCCAAATGCTTCTGCGAAGTGTGCAACTTGTTCCCTGAGTTAGAAAACGTGGAGAAACGGTCGTTTCTGCTAGCGCTGTGCTTCTACACATGTCTTTGCTGAACGGTGAAAGGGCACAGGAATGCACTTTTTTCCCAGCAAATACACTGATTCTAAGGAAATGGGAACACGCTGAGGAGACACTTGTGGGAGCTACGGTGACTAAAACTGAGCTTCCCTACGCACAGGGAAGCAAGAGAAATGCTGATTTCATCAAACCCAGTTACATACTCAGAATCTGTACTACTGCGCAAATAGCCAAAACTACTGCGTTCTAAAGCACGTCTCTTTAGGCAAAACACCCGCCTCCTACGAAGTTGCCTAAATGCTTCTGCGAAGTGTGCAATTTGTTCCCTGAGTTAGAAAATGTCGAGAAACAGTCGTTTCTGCTACCGCTGTGCTTCTACACATGTCTTTGCTGAACGGTGAAAGGGCACAGTAATGCACTTTTCTCCCAGCAAATACACTGTTTTACGGAAATGTGATCACGCTGAGGAGACACTTGTGGGAGCTACTGTGACTAAAACTGAGCTTCCCTACGCACAGGGGCACAAGAGAAATGCTGATTTCATCAAACCCAGTTACATACTCAGAATCTGTACTACTGCGCAAATAGCCAAAACTACTGCGTTGTAAAGCACGTCTCTTTAGGCAAAACACCCGCTTCTTACGAATTTGCCCAAATGCATCTGCGAAGTGTGCAACTTGTTCCCTGAGTTAGAAAACGTGAAGAAACGGTCGTTTCTGCTAGCGCTGTGCTTCTAGACAAGTGTTTGCTGAACGGTGAAAGGGCACAGTAATGCACATTTCTCCCAGCAAATGCACTGTTTCTAAGGAAGTGGGAACACACTGAGGAGACACTTGTGGGAGCTACTTTGACTAAAACTGAGCTTCCCTAGGCACAGGGAAGCAAGAGAAATGCTGATTTCATCAAACCCAGTTACATACTCAGAATCTGTACTACTGCGCAAATAGGACAAACTAGTGCGTTCTAAAGCACGTCTCTTTAGGCAAAAAACCCGCTTCTTACGAAGTTGCCCAAATGCATCTGCGAAGTGTGCAACTTGTTCCCTGAGTTAGAAAACGTCGAGAAACGGTCGTTTCTGCTAGCACTGTGCTTCTACACATATCTTTGCTGAACGGTGAAAGGGCACAGGAATGCACTTTTATCCCAGCAAATACACTGTTTCTAAGGAAATGGGAACACGCTGAGGAGACACTTGTGGGAGCTACTGTGACTAAAACTGAGCTTCCCTATGCACAGGGAAGCAAGAGAAATGCTGATTTCATCAAACCCAGTTACATACTCAGAATCTGTACTTCTGCGCAAATAGGACAAACTAGTGCGTTCTAAAGCACATCTCTATAGGCAAAAAACCCGCTTCTTACGAAGTTGCCCAAATGCATCTGCGAAGTGTGCAACTTGTTCCCTGAGTTAGAAAACGTCGAGAAAACGGTCGTTTCTGCTAGCGCTGTGCTTCTACACATATCTTTGCTGAACGGTGAAAGGGCACAGGAATGCACTTTTATCCCAGCAAATACACTGTTTCTAAGGAAATGGGAACACGCTGAGGAGACACTTGTGGGAGCTACTGTGGCTAAAACTGAGCTTCCCTATGCACAGGGAAGCAAGAGAAATGCTGATTTCATCAAACCCAGTTACATACTCAGAATCTGTACTACTGCGCAAATAGGCAAAACTACTGCGTTCTGAAGCACGTCTCTTTAGGTAAAACACCCGCTTCCTACGAAGTTGCCCAAATGCATCTGCGAAGTGTGCAACTTGTTCCCTGAGTTAGAAAATGTCGAGAAACGGTCATTTCTGCTAGCGCTGTGCTTCTACACATGTCTTTGCTGAACGGTGAAAGGGCAGAGTAATGCACTTTTCTCCCAGCAAATACACTGTTTCTAAGGAAATGGGAACACGCTGAGGAGACACTTGTGGGAGCTACTGTGACTAAAACTGAGCTTCCCTACGCACATGGAAGCAAGAGAAATGCTGATTTCATCAAACCCAGTTACATACTCAGAATCTGTACTACTGCGCAAATAGCCAAAACTACTGCGTTCTAAAGCACGTCTCTTTAGGCAAAACACCCGCTTCTTACGAAGTTGCCCAAATGCTTCTGCGAAGTGTGCAACTTGTTCCCTGAGTTAGAAAACGTCGAGAAACGGTCGTTTCTGCTAGCGCTGTGCTTCTACACATGTCTTTGCTGAACGGTGAAAGGGCACAGGAATGCACTTTTCTCCCAGCAAATACACTTTTTCTAAGGAAATGGGAACACGCTGAGGAGACACTTGTGGGAGCAACTGTGACTAAAACTGAGCTTCCCTACGCACAGGGAAGCAAGAGAAATGCTGATTTCATCAAACCCAGTTACATACTCAGAATCTGTACTACTGCGCAAATAGCCAAAACTACTGCGTTCTAAAGCACGTCTCTTTAGGCAAAACACCCGTTTCTTACGAAGTTGCCCAAATGCTTCTGCGAAGTGTGCAACTTGTTCCCTGAGTTAGAAAACGTCGAGAAACGGTCGTTTCTGCTAGCGCTGTGCTTCTACACATGTCTTTGCTGAACGGTGAAAGGGCACAGTAATGCACTTTTCTCCCAGCAAATATACTGTTTTACGGAAATGTGATCACGCTGAGGAGACACTTGTGGGAGCTACTGTGACTAAAACTGAGCTTCCCTACGCACAGGGGCACAAGAGAAATGCTGATTTCATCAAACCCAGTTACATACTCAGAATCTGTACTACTGCGCAAATAGCCAAAACTACTGCGTTCTAAAGCACGTCTCTTTAGGCAAAACACCCGCTTCCTACGAAGTTGCCCAAATGCATCTGCGAAGTGTGCAACTTGTTCCCTGAGTTAGAAAACGTGGAGAAACGGTCGTTTCTGCTAGCGCTGTGCTTCTACACATGTCTTTGCTGAACGGTGAAAGGGCACAGTAATGCACTTTTCTCCCAGCAAATGCACTGTTTCTAAGGAAATGGGAACACGCTGAGGAGACACTTGTGGGAGCTACTGTGACTAAAACTGAGCTTCGCTAGGCACAGGGAAGCAAGAGAAATGCTGATTTCATCAAACCCAGTTACATACTCAGAATCTGTACTACTGCGCAAATAGGACAAACTAGTGCGTTCTAAAGCACGTCTCTTTAGGCAAAAAACCCGCTTCTTACGAAGTTGCCCAAATGCATCTGCAAAGTGTGCCACTTGTTCCCTGAGTTAGAAAACGTCGAGAAACGGTCGTTTCTGCTAGCTCTGTGCTTCTACACATGTATTTGCTGAACGGTGAAAGGGCACAGGAATGCACTTTTCTCCCAGCAAATACACTGTTTCTAAGGAAATGGGAACACGCTGAGGAGACACTTGTGGGAGCAACTGTGACTAAAACTGAGCTTCCCTACGCACAGGGAAGCAAGAGAAATGCTGATTTCATCAAACCCAGTTACATACTCAGAATCTGTACTACTGCGCAAATAGCCAAAACTACTGCGTTCTAAAGCACGTCTCTTTAGCAAAACACCCGTTTCTTACGAAGTTGCCCAAATGCTTCTGCGAATTGTGCAACTTGTTCCCTGAGTTAGAAAACGTCGAGAAACGGTCGTTTCTGCTAGCGCTGTGCTTCTACACATGTCTTTGCTGAACGGTGAAAGGGCACAGTAATGCACTTTTCTCCCAGCAAATATATCGTTTTACGGAAATGTGATCACGCTGAGGAGACACTTGTGGGAGCTACTGTGACTAAAACTGAGCTTCCCTACGCACAGGGAAGCAAGAGAAATGCTGATTTCATCAAACCCAGTTACATACTCAGAATCTGTACTACTGCGCAAATAGCCAAAACTACTGCGTTCTAAAGCACGTCTCTTTAGGCAAAACACCCGCTTCTTTCGAAGTTGCCCAAATGCATCTGCGAAGTGTGCAACTTGTTCCCTGAGTTAGAAAACGTGGAGAAACGGTGGTTTCTGCTAGCGCTGTGCTTCTACACATGTCTTTGCTGAACGGTGAAAGGGCACAGTAATGCACTTTTCTCCCAGCAAATGCACTGTTTCTAAGGAAATGGGAACACGCTGAGGAGACACTTGTGGGAGCTACTGTGACTAAAACTGAGCTTCCCTAGGCACAGGGAAGCAAGAGAAATGCTGATTTCATCAAACCCAGTTACATACTCAGAATCTGTACTACTGCGCAAATAGCACAAACTAGTGCGTTCTAAAGCACGTCTCTTTAGGCAAAAAACCCGCTTCTTACGAAGTTGCCCAAATGCATCTGCGAAGTGTGCAACTTGTTCACTGAGTTAGAAAACTTCGAGAAAAAGTCGTTTCTGCTAGCGCTGTGCTTCTTCACATGTGTTTGCTGAACGGTGAAAGGGCACAGTAATGCACTTTTCTCCCAGCAAATACACTGTTTCTAAGGAAATGGGAACACGCTGAGGAGACAATTGTGGGAGCTACTGTGACTAAAACTGAGCTTCCCTTGCACAGGGAAGCAAGAGAAATGCTGATTTCATCAAACCCAGTTACATACTCAGAATCTGTACTTCTGCGCAAATAGGACAAACTAGTGCGTTCTAAAGCACATCTCTATAGGCAAAAAACCCGCTTCTTACGATGTTGCCCAAATGCATCTGCGAAGTGTGCAACTTGTTCCCTGAGTTAGAAAAGGTCGAGAAACGGTCATTTCTGCTAGCGCTGTGCTTCTACACATGTCTTTTCTGAACGGTGAAAGGCACAGGAATGCACTTTTCTCCCAGCAAATACACTGTTTCTAAAGAAATGGGAACACGCTGAGGAGACACTTGTGGGAGCTACTGTGACTAAAACTGAGCTTCCCTACGCACAGGGAAGCAAGAGAAATGCTGATTTCATCAAACCCAGTTACATACTCAGAATCTGTACTACTGCGCAAATAGTCAAAACTACTGCGTTCTAAAGCACGTCTCTTTAGGCAAAACACCCACTTCCTACGAAGTTGCCCAAATGCTTCTGCGAAGTGTGCAACTTGTTCCCTGAGTTAGAAAACGTCGAGAAACCGTCGTTTCTGCTAGCGCTGTGCTTCTACACATGTCTTTGCTGAACGGTGAAAGGGCACAGTAATGCACTTTTCTCCCAGCAAATACACTGTTTCTAAGGAAATGGGAACACGCTGAGGAGACACTTGTGGGAGCTACTGTGACTAAAACTGAGCTTCCCTACGCACAGGGAAGCAAGAGAAATGCTGATTTCATCAAACCCAGTTACATACTCAGAATCTGTACTACTGTGCAAATAGCACAAACTAGTGCGTTCTAAAGCACGTCTCTTTAGGCAAAAAACCCGCTTCTTACGAAGTTGCCCAAATGCATCTGCAAAGTGTGCCACTTGTTCCCTGAGTTCGAAAACGTCGAGAAACGGTCGTTTCTGCTAGCGCTGTGCTTCTACACATGTCTTTGCTGAATTGTGAAAGGGCACAGTAATGCACTTTTCTCCCAGCAAATACACTGTTTCTAAGGAAATGGGAACACGCTGAGGAGACACTTGTGGGAGCAACTGTGACTAAAACTGAGCTTCCCTACGCACAGGGAAGCAAGAGAAATGCTGATTTCATCAAACCCAGTTACATACTCAGAATCTGTACTACTGCACAAATAGCCAAAACTACTGCGTTCTAAAGCACGCCTCTTTAGGCAAAACACCCGTTTCTTTCGAAGTTGCCCAAATGCTTCTGCGAAGTGTGCAACTTGTTCCCTGAGTTAGAAAACGTCGAGAAACAGTCGTTTCTGCTACCGCTGTGCTTCTACACATGTCTTTGCTGAACGGTGAAAGGGCACAGGAATGCACTTTTCTCCCAGCAAATACACTGTTTCTAAGGAAATGGGAACACGCTGAGGAGACACTTGTGGGAGCTACTGTGACTAAAACTGAGCTTCCCTACGCACAGGGAAGCAAGAGAAATGCTGATTTCATCAAACCTAGTTACATACTCAGAATCTGTACTACTGCGCAAATAGCCAAAATTACTGCATTCTAAAGCACGCCTCTTTAGGCAAAACACCCGCTTCTTACGAAGTTGCCCAAATGCTTCTGCGAAGTGTGCAACTTGTTCCCTGAGTTAGAAAACGTGGTGAAACGGTCGTTTCTGCTAGCGCTGTGCTTCTACACATGTCTTTGCTGAACGGTGAAAGGGCACAGGAATGCACTTTTTTCCCAGCAAATACACTGATTCTAAGGAAATGGGAACACGCTGAGGAGACACTTGTGGGAGCTACGGTGACTAAAACTGAGCTTCCCTACGCACAGGGAAGCAAGAGAAATGCTGATTTCATCAAACCCAGTTACATACTCAGAATCTGTACTACTGCGCAAATAGCCAAAACTACTGCGTTCTAAAGCACGTCTCTTTAGGCAAAACACCCGCCTCCTACGAAGTTGCCTAAATGCTTCTGCGAAGTGTGCAATTTGTTCCCTGAGTTAGAAAATGTCGAGAAACAGTCGTTTCTGCTACCGCTGTGCTTCTACACATGTCTTTGCTGAACGGTGAAAGGGCACAGTAATGCACTTTTCTCCCAGCAAATACACTGTTTTACGGAAATGTGAACACGCTGAGGAGACACTTGTGGGAGCTACTGTGACTAAAACTGAGCTTCCCTACGCACAGGGGCACAAGAGAAATGCTGATTTCATCAAACCCAGTTACATACTCAGAATCTGTACTACTGCGCAAATAGCCAAAACTACTGCGTTGTAAAGCACGTCTCTTTAGGCAAAACACCCGCTTCTTACGAATTTGCCCAAATGCATCTGCGAAGTGTGCAACTTGTTCCCTGAGTTAGAAAACGTGAAGAAACGGTCGTTTCTGCTAGCGCTGTGCTTCTAGACAAGTGTTTGCTGAACGGTGAAAGGGCACAGTAATGCACATTTCTCCCAGCAAATGCACTGTTTCTAAGGAAGTGGGAACACACTGAGGAGACACTTGTGGGAGCTACTTTGACTAAAACTGAGCTTCCCTAGGCACAGGGAAGCAAGAGAAATGCTGATTTCATCAAACCCAATTACATACTCAGAATCTGTACTACTGCGCAAATAGGACAAACTAGTGCGTTCTAAAGCACGTCTCTTTAGGCAAAAAACCCGCTTCTTACGAAGTTGCCCAAATGCATCTGCGAAGTGTGCAACTTGTTCCCTGAGTTAGAAAACGTCGAGAAACGGTCGTTTCTGCTAGCGCTGTGCTTCTACACATATCTTTGCTGAACGGTGAAAGGGCACAGGAATGCACTTTTATCCCAGCAAATACACTGTTTCTAAGGAAATGGGAACACGCTGAGGAGACACTTGTGGGAGCTACTGTGACTAAAACTGAGCTTCCCTACGCACAGGGAAGCAAGAGAAATGCTGATTTCATCAAACCCAGTTACATACTCAGAATCTGTACTTCTGCGCAAATAGGACAAACTAGTGCGTTCTAAAGCACATCTCTATAGGCAAAAAACCCGCTTCTTACGAAGTTGCCCAAATGCATCTGCGAAGTGTGCAACTTGTTCCCTGAGTTAGAAAACGTCAAGAAAACGGTCGTTTCTGCTAGCGCTGTGCTTCTACACATATCTTTGCTGAACGGTGAAAGGGCACAGGAATGCACTTTTATCCCAGCAAATACACTGTTTCTAAGGAAATGGGAACACGCTGAGGAGACACTTGTGGGAGCTACTGTGGCTAAAACTGAGCTTCCCTATGCACAGGGAAGCAAGAGAAATGCTGATTTCATCAAACCCAGTTACATACTCAGAATCTGTACTACTGCGCAAATAGTCAAAACTACTGCGTTCTAAAGCACGTCTCTTTAGGCAAAACACCCGCTTCCTACGAAGTTGCCCAAATGCATCTGCGAAGTGTGCAACTTGTTCCCTGAGTTAGAAAATGTCGAGAAACGGTCATTTCTGCTAGCGCTGTGCTTCTACACATGTCTTTGCTGAACGGTGAAAGGGCAGAGTAATGCACTTTTCTCCCAGCAAATACACTGTTTCTAAGGAAATGGGAACACGCTGAGGAGACACTTGTGGGAGCTACTGTGACTAAAACTGAGCTTCCCTACGCACATGGAAGCAAGAGAAATGCTGATTTCATCAAACCCAGTTACATACTCAGAATCTGTACTACTGCGCAAATAGCCAAAACTACTGCGTTCTAAAGCACGTCTCTTTAGGCAAAACACCCATTTCTTACGAAGTTGCCCAAATGCTTCTGCGAAGTGTGCAACTTGTTCCCTGAGTTAGAAAACGTCGAGAAACGGTCGTTTCTGCTAGCGCTGTGCTTCTACACATGTCTTTGCTGAACGGTGAAAGGGCACAGGAATGCACTTTTCTCCCAGCAAATACACTTTTTCTAAGGAAATGGGAACACGCTGAGGAGACACTTGTGGGAGCAACTGTGACTAAAACTGAGCTTCCCTACGCACAGGGAAGCAAGAGAAATGCTGATTTCATCAAACCCAGTTACATACTCAGAATCTGTACTACTGCGCAAATAGCCAAAACTACTGCGTTCTAAAGCACGTCTCTTTAGGCAAAACACCCGCTTCCTACGAAGTTGCCTAAATGCTTCTGCGAAGTGTGCAACTTGTTCCCTGAGTTAGAAAACGTCGAGAAACAGTCGTTTCTGTTAGCGCTGTGCTTCTACACATGTCTTTGCTGAACGGTGAAAGGGCACAGTAATTCACTTTTCTCCCAGCAAATATACTGTTTTACGGAAATGTGAACACGCTGAGGAGACACTTGTGGGAGCTACTGTGACTAAAACTGAGCTTCCCTACGCACAGGGGCACAAGAGAAATGCTGATTTCATCAAACCCAGTTACATACTCAGAATCTGTACTACTGCGCAAATAGCCAAAACTACTGCGTTCTAAAGCACGTCTCTTTAGGCAAAACACCCGCTTCTTACGAAGTTGCCCAAATGCATCTGCGAAGTGTGCAACTTGTTCCCTGAGTTAGAAAACGTCGAGAAAACGGTCGTTTCTGCTAGCGCTGTGCTTCTACACATATCTTTGCTGAACGGTGAAAGGGCACAGGAATGCACTTTTCTCCCAGCAAATACACTGTTTCTAAGGAAATGGGAACACGCTGAGGAGACACTTGTGGGAGCTACTGTGGCTAAAACTGAGCTTCCCTATGCACAGGGAAGCAAGAGAAATGCTGATTTCATCAAACCCAGTTACATACTCAGAATCTGTACTACTGAGAAAATAGGACAAACTAGCGCGTTCTAAAGCAAGTCTCTTTAGGCAAAAAACCCGCTTCTTACGAAATTGCCCAAATGCATCTGCGAAGTGTGCAACTTGTTCCCTGAGTTAGAAAACGTCGAGAAACGGTCGTTTCTGCTAGTGCTGTGCTTCTACACATGTCTTTGCTGAACGGTGAAAGGGCACAGTAATGCACTGTTCTCCCAGCAAATATACTGTTTTACGGAAATGTGATCACGCTGAGGAGACACTTGTGGGAGCTACTGTGACTAAAACTGAGCTTCCCTATGCACAGGGGCACAAGAGAAATGCTGATTTCATCAAACCCAGTTACATACTCAGAATCTGTACTACTGCGCAAATAGCCAAAACTACTGCGTTCTAAAGCACGTCTCTTTAGGCAAAACACCCGCTTCTTACGAAGTTGCCGAAATGCATCTGCGAAGTGTGCAACTTGTTCCCTGAGTTAGAAAACGTGGAGAAACGGTCGTTTCTGCTAGCGCTGTGCTTCTACACATGTCTTTGCTGAACGGTGAAAGGGCACAGTAATGCACTTTTCTCCCAGCAAATGCACTGTTTCTAAGGAAATGGGAACACGCTGAGGAGACACTTGTGGGAGCTACTGTGACTAAAACTGAGCTTCCCTAGGCACAGGGAAGCAAGAGAAATGCTGATTTCATCAAACCCAGTTACATACTCAGAATCTGTACTACTGCGCAAATAGGACAAACTAGTGCGTTCTAAAGCACGTCTCTTTAGGCAAAAAACCCGCTTCTTACGAAGTTTCCCAAATGCATCTGCGAAGTGTGCAACTTGTTCCCTGAGTTAGAAAACGTCGAGAAACGGTCGTTTCTGCTAGCGCTGTGCTTCTACACATATCTTTGCTGAACGGTGAAAGGGCACAGGAATGCACTTTTCTCCCAGCAAATACACTGTTTCTAAGGAAATGGGGACACGCTGAGGAGACACTTGTGGGAGCTACTGCTGTGCTTCTACACATGTCTTTGCTGAACGGAGAAAGGGCACAGTAATGCACTTTTCTCCCAGCAAATACACTGTTTCTAAGGAAATGGGGACACGCTGAGGAGATACTTGTGGGAGCTACTGTGACTAAAACTGAGCTTCCCTACGAACAGAGAGGCAAGTAAATGCTGATTTCATCAAACCCAGTTACATACTCAGAATCTGTACTACTGCGCAAATAGCCAAAACTACTGCGTTCTAAAGCACGTCTCTTTAGGCAAAACACCTGCTTCTTACGAAGTTGCCCAAATGCATCTGCGAAGTGTGCAACTTGTTCCCTGAGTTAGAAAACGTGGAGAAACGGTCGTTTCTGCTAGCGCTGTGCTTCTACACATGTCTTTGCTGAACGGTGAAAGGGCACAGTAATGCACTTTTCTCCCAGCAAATGCACTGTTTCTAAGGAAATGGGAACACGCTGAGGAGACACTTGTGGGAGCTACTGTGACTAAAACTGAGCTTCGCTAGGCACAGGGAAGCAAGAGAAATGCTGATTTCATCAAACCCAGTTACATACTCAGAATCTGTACTACTGCGCAAATAGCCAAAACTACTGCGTTCTAAAGCACGTCTCTTTAGGCAAAACACCCGTTTCTTACGAAGTTGCCCAAATGCTTCTGCGAAGTGTGCAACTTGTTCCCTGAGTTAGAAAACGTCGAAAAATGGTCGTTTCTGCTAGTGCTGTGCTTCTACACATGTCTTTGCTGAACGGTGAAAGGGCACAGTAATGCACTTTTCTCCCAGCAAATACACTGTTTCTAAGGAAATGGGAACACGCTGAGGAGACACTTGTGGGAGCTACTGTGACTAAAACTGAGCTTCCCTACGCACAGGGAAGCAAGAGAAATGCTGATTTCATCAAACCCAGTTACATACTCAGAATCTGTACTACTGCGCAAATAGTCAAAACTACTGCGTTCTAAAGCACGTCTCTTTCGGCAAAACACCCGCTTCCTACGAAGTTGCCCAAATGCTTCTGCGAAGTGTGCAACTTGTTCCCTGAGTTAGAAAACGTCGAGAAACCGTCGTTTCTGCTAGCGCTGTGCTTCTACACATGTCTTTGCTGAACGGTGAAAGGGCACAGGAATGCACCTTTTTCCCAGCAAATACACTGTTTCTAAGGAAATGGGAACACGCTGAGGAGACACTTGTGGGAGCTACGGTGACTAAAACTGAGCTTCCCTACGCACAGGGAAGCAAGAGAAATGCTGATTTCATCAAACCCAGTTAAATACTCAGAATCTGTACTACTGCGCAAATAGCCAAAACTACTGCGTTCTAAAGCACGTCTCTTTAGGCAAAACACCCGCTTCCTACGAAGTTGCCTAAATGCTTCTGCGAAGTGTGCAACTTGTTCCCTGAGTTAGAAAACGTCGAGAAACAGTCGTTTCTGTTAGCGCTGTGCTTCTACACATGTCTTTGCTGAACGGTGAAAGGGCACAGTAATTCACTTTTCTCCCAGCAAATATACTGTTTTACGGAAATGTGAACACGCTGAGGAGACACTTGTGGGAGCTACTGTGACTAAAACTGAGCTTCCCTACGCACAGGGGCACAAGAGAAATGCTGATTTCATCAAACCCAGTTACATACTCAGAATCTGTACTACTGCGCAAATAGCCAAAACTACTGCGTTCTAAAGCACGTCTCTTTAGGCAAAACACCCGCTTCTTACGAAGTTGCCCAAATGCATCTGCGAAGTGTGCAACTTGTTCCCTGAGTTAGAAAACGTCGAGAAAACGGTCGTTTCTGCTAGCGCTGTGCTTCTACACATATCTTTGCTGAACGGTGAAAGGGCACAGGAATGCACTTTTCTCCCAGCAAATACACTGTTTCTAAGGAAATGGGAACACGCTGAGGAGACACTTGTGGGAGCTACTGTGGCTAAAACTGAGCTTCCCTATGCACAGGGAAGCAAGAGAAATGCTGATTTCATCAAACCCAGTTACATACTCAGAATCTGTACTACTGAGAAAATAGGACAAACTAGCGCGTTCTAAAGCAAGTCTCTTTAGGCAAAAAACCCGCTTCTTACGAAATTGCCCAAATGCATCTGCGAAGTGTGCAACTTGTTCCCTGAGTTAGAAAACGTCGAGAAACGGTCGTTTCTGCTAGTGCTGTGCTTCTACACATGTCTTTGCTGAACGGTGAAAGGGCACAGTAATGCACTGTTCTCCCAGCAAATATACTGTTTTACGGAAATGTGATCACGCTGAGGAGACACTTGTGGGAGCTACTGTGAGTAAAACTGAGCTTCCCTATGCACAGGGGCACAAGAGAAATGCTGATTTCATCAAACCCAGTTACATACTCAGAATCTGTACTACTGCGCAAATAGCCAAAACTACTGCGTTCTAAAGCACGTCTCTTTAGGCAAAACACCCGCTTCTTACGAAGTTGCCGAAATGCATCTGCGAAGTGTGCAACTTGTTCCCTGAGTTAGAAAACGTGGAGAAACGGTCGTTTCTGCTAGCGCTGTGCTTCTACACATGTCTTTGCTGAACGGTGAAAGGGCACAGTAATGCACTTTTCTCCCAGCAAATGCACTGTTTCTAAGGAAATGGGAACACGCTGAGGAGACACTTGTGGGAGCTACTGTGACTAAAACTGAGCTTCCCTAGGCACAGGGAAGCAAGAGAAATGCTGATTTCATCAAACCCAGTTACATACTCAGAATCTGTACTACTGCGCAAATAGGACAAACTAGTGCGTTCTAAAGCACGTCTCTTTAGGCAAAAAACCCGCTTCTTACGAAGTTTCCCAAATGCATCTGCGAAGTGTGCAACTTGTTCCCTGAGTTAGAAAACGTCTAGAAACGGTCGTTTCTGCTAGCGCTGTGCTTCTACACATATCTTTGCTGAACGGTGAAAGGGCACAGGAATGCACTTTTCTCCCAGCAAATACACTGTTTCTAAGGAAATGGGGACACGCTGAGGAGACACTTGTGGGAGCTACTGCTGTGCTTCTACACATGTCTTTGCTGAACGGAGAAAGGGCACAGTAATGCACTTTTCTCCCAGCAAATACACTGTTTCTAAGGAAATGGGGACACGCTGAGGAGATACTTGTGGGAGCTACTGTGACTAAAACTGAGCTTCCCTACGAACAGAGAGGCAAGTAAATGCTGATTTCATCAAACCCAGTTACATACTCAGAATCTGTACTACTGCGCAAATAGCCAAAACTACTGCGTTCTAAAGCACGTCTCTTTAGGCAAAACACCTGCTTCTTACGAAGTTGCCCAAATGCTTCTGCGAAGTGTGAAACTTGTTCCCTGAGTTAGAAAACGTCGAGAAACGGTCTTTTAAGCTAGCGCTGTGCTTCTACACATGTCTTTGCTGAACGGTGAAAGGGCACAGGAATGCACTTTTCTCCCAGCAAATACACTGTTTCTAAGGAAATGGGAACACGCTGAGGAGACACTTGTGGGAGCTACTGTGACTAAAACTGAGCTTCCCTACGCACAGGGAAGCAAGAGAAATGCTGATTTCATCAAACCTAGTTACATACTCAGAATCTGTACTACTGCGCAAATAGCCAAAACTACTGCGTTCTAAAGCACGCCTCTTTAGGCAAAACACCCGCTTCTTACGAAGTTGCCCAAATGCTTCTGCGAAGTGTGCAACTTGTTCCCTGAGTTAGAAAACGTGGAGAAACGGTCGTTTCTGCTAGCGCTGTGCTTCTACACATGTCTTTGCTGAACGGTGAAAGGGCACAGTAATGCACTTTTCTCCCAGCAAATACACTGTTTCTAAGGAAATGGGAACACGCTGAGGAGACACTTGTGGGAGCTACTGTGACTAAAACTGAGCTTCCCTACGCACAGGGAAGCAAGAGAAATGCTGATTTCATCAAACCCAGTTACATACTCAGAATCTGTACTACTGCTCAAATAGCCAAAACTACTGCGTTCTAAAGCACGTCTCTTTAGGCAAAACACCCGTTTCTTACGAAGTTGCCCAAATGCTTCTGCGAAGTGTGCAACTTGTTCCCTGAGTTAGAAAACGTCGAAAAATGGTCGTTTCTGCTAGTGCTGTGCTTCTACACATGTCTTTGCTGAACGGTGAAAGGGCACAGTAATGCATTTTCTCCCAGCAAATACACTGTTTCTAAGGAAATGGGAACACGCTGAGGAGACACTTGTGGGAGCTACTGTGACTAAAACTGAGCTTCCCTACGCACAGGGAAGCAAGAGAAATGCTGATTTCATCAAACCCAGTTACATACTCAGAATCTGTACTACTGCGCAAATAGTCAAAACTACTGCGTTCTAAAGCACGTCTCTTTCGGCAAAACACCCGCTTCCTACGAAGTTGCCCAAATGCTTCTGCGAAGTGTGCAACTTGTTCCCTGAGTTAGAAAACGTCGAGAAACCGTCGTTTCTGCTAGCGCTGTGCTTCTACACATGTCTTTGCTGAACGGTGAAAGGGCACAGGAATGCACCTTTTTCCCAGCAAATACACTGTTTCTAAGGAAATGGGAACACGCTGAGGAGACACTTGTGGGAGCTACGGTGACTAAAACTGAGCTTCCCTACGCACAGGGAAGCAAGAGAAATGCTGATTTCATCAAACCCAGTTACATACTCAGAATCTGTACTACTGCGCAAATAGCCAAAACTACTGCGTTCTAAAGCACGTCTCTTTAGGCAAAACACCCGCTTCCTTCGAAGTTGCCTAAATGCTTCTGCGAAGTGTGCAACTTGTTCCCTGAGTTAGAAAACGTCGAGAAACAGTCGTTTCTGCTAGCGCTGTGCTTCTACACATGTCTTTGCTGAACGGTGAAAGGGCACAGTAATTCACTTTTCTCCCAGCAAATATACTGTTTTACGGAAATGTGAACACGCTGAGGAGACACTTGTGGGAGCTACTGTGACTAAAACTGAGCTTCCCTACGCACAGGGGCACAAGAGAAATGCTGATTTCATCAAACCCAGTTACATACTCAGAATCTGTACTACTGCGCAAATAGCCAAAACTACTGCGTTCTAAAGCACGTCTCTTTAGGCAAAACACCCGCTTCTTACGAAGTTGCCCAAATGCATCTGCGAAGTGTGCAACTTGTTCCCTGAGTTAGAAAACGTCGAGAAAACGGTCGTTTCTGCTAGCGCTGTGCTTCTACACATATCTTTGCTGAACGGTGAAAGGGCACAGGAATGCACTTTTCTCCCAGCAAATACACTGTTTCTAAGGAAATGGGAACACGCTGAGGAGACACTTGTGGGAGCTACTGTGGCTAAAACTGAGCTTCCCTATGCACAGGGAAGCAAGAGAAATGCTGATTTCATCAAACCCAGTTACATACTCAGAATCTGTACTACTGAGAAAATAGGACAAACTAGCGCGTTCTAAAGCAAGTCTCTTTAGGCAAAAAACCCGCTTCTTACGAAATTGCCCAAATGCATCTGCGAAGTGTGCAACTTGTTCCCTGAGTTAGAAAACGTCGAAAAATGGTCGTTTCTGCTAGTGCTGTGCTTCTACACATGTCTTTGCTGAACGGTGAAAGGGCACAGTAATGCACTTTTCTCCCAGCAAATACACTGTTTCTAAGGAAATGGGAACACGCTGAGGAGACACTTGTGGGAGCTACTGTGACTAAAACTGAGCTTCTCTACGCACAGGGAAGCAAGAGAAATGCTGATTTCATCAAACCCAGTTACATACTCAGAATCTGTACTACTGCGCAAATAGTCAAAACTACTGCGTTCTAAAGCACGTCTCTTTAGGCAAAACACCTGCTTCCTACGAAGTTGCCCAAATGCTTCTGCGAAGTGTGCAACTTGTTCTCTGAGTTAGAAAACGTCGAGAAACGGTCGTTTCTGCTAGCGCTGTGCTTCTACACATGTCTTTGCTGAACGGTGAAAGGGCACAGTAATGCACTTTTCTCCCAGCAAATACACTGTTTCTAAGGAAATGGGAACACGCTGAGGAGACACTTGTGGGAGCTACTGTGACTAAAACTGAGCTTCCGTACGCACAGGGAAGCAAGAGAAATGCTGATTTCATCAAACCCAGTTACATACTCAGAATCTGTACTTCTGCGCAAATAGGACAAACTAGTGCGTTCTAAAGCACATCTCTATAGGCAAAAAACCCGCTTCTTACGAAGTTGCCCAAATGCATCTGCGAAGTGTGCAACTTGTTCCCTGAGTTAGAAAATGTCGAGAAACGGTCATTTCTGCTAGCGCTGTGCTTCTACACATGTCTTTCCTGAACGGTGAAAGGGCACAGGAATGCACTTTTCTCCCAGCAAATACACTGTTTCTAAGGAAATGGGAACACGCTGAGGAGACACTTGTGGGAGCTACTGTGACTAAAACTGAGCTTCCCTACGCACAGGGAAGCAAGAGAAATGCTGATTTCATCAAACCCAGTTACATACTCAGAATCTGTACTACTGCGCAAATAGCCAAAACTACTGCGTTCTAAAGCACGTCTCTTTAGGGAAAACACCCGTTTCTTACGAAGTTGCCCAAATGCTTCTGCGAAGTGTGCAACTTGTTCCCTGAGTTAGAAAACGTCGAGAAACGGTCGTTTCTGCTAGCGCTGTGCTTCTACACATGTCTTTGCTGAACGGTGAAAGGGCACAGGAATGCACTTTTCTCCCAGCAAATACACTGTTTCTAAGGAAATGGGAACACGCTGAGGAGACACTTGTGGGAGCTACTGTGACTAAAACTGAGCTTCCCTACGCACAGGGAAGCAAGAGAAATGCTGATTTCATTAAACCTAGTTACATACTCAGAATCTGTACTACTGCGCAAATAGCCAAAACTACTGCGTTCTAAAGCACGCCTCTTTAGGCAAAACACCCGCTTCTTACGAAGTTGCCCAAATGCTTCTGCGAAGTGTGCAACTTGTTCCCTGAGTTAGAAAACGTGGAGAAACGGTCGTTTCTGCTAGCGCTGTGCTTCTACACATGTCTTTGCTGAACGGTGAAAGGGCACAGTAATGCACTTTTTTCCCAGCAAATACACTGTTTCTAAGGAAATGGGACACGCTGAGGAGACACTTGTGGGAGCTACGGTGACTAAAACTGAGCTTCCCTACGCACAGGGAAGCAAGAGAAATGCTGATTTCATCAAACCCAGTTACATACTCAGAATCTGTACTACTGCGCAAATTGCCAAAACTATTGCGTTCTAAAGCATGTCTCTTTGGGCAAAACACCCGCTTCCTACGAAGTTGCCTAAATGCTTCTGCGAAGTGTGCAACTTGTTCCCTGAGTTAGAAAACGTCGAGAAACCGTCGTTTCTGCTAGCGCTGTGCTTCTACACATGTCTTTGCTGAACGGTGAAAGGGCACAGTAATGCACTTTTCTCCCAGCAAATACACTGTTTCTAAGGAAATGGGAACACGCTGAGGAGACACTTGTGGGAGCTACTGTGACTAAAACTGAGCTTCCCTACGCACAGGGAAGCAAGAGAAATGCTGATTTCATCAAACCCAGTTACATACTCAGAATCTGTACTACTGCTCAAATAGGCAAAACTAGCGCGTTCTAAAGCACGTCTCTTTAGGCAAAAAACCCGCTTCTTACGAAGTTGCCCAAATGCATCTGCGAAGTGTGCAACTTGTTCCCTGAGTTAGAAAACGTCGAGAAACGGTCGTTTCTGCTAGCGCTGTGCTTCTACACATGTCTTTGCTGAACGGTGAAAGGGCACAGTAATGCACTGTTCTCCCAGCAAATATACTGTTTTACGGAAATGTGATCACGCTGAGGAGACACTTGTGGGAGCTACTGTGACTAAAACTGAGCTTCCCTATGCACAGGGGCACAAGAGAAATGCTGATTTCATCAAACCCAGTTACATACTCAGAATCTGTACTACTGCGCAAATAGCCAAAACTACTGCGTTCTAAAGCACGTCTCTTTAGGCAAAACACCCGCTTCTTACGAAGTTGCCGAAATGCATCTGCGAAGTGTGCAACTTGTTCCCTGAGTTAGAAAACGTGGAGAAACGGTCGTTTCTGCTAGCGCTGTGCTTCTACACATGTCTTTGCTGAACGGTGAAAGGGCACAGTAATGCACTTTTCTCCCAGCAAATGCACTGTTTCTAAGGAAATGGGAACACGCTGAGGAGACACTTGTGGGAGCTACTGTGACTAAAACTGAGCTTCCCTAGGCACAGGGAAGCAAGAGAAATGCTGATTTCATCAAACCCAGTTACATACTCAGAATCTGTACTACTGCGCAAATAGGACAAACTAGTGCGTTCTAAAGCACGTCTCTTTAGGCAAAAAACCCGCTTCTTACGAAGTTTCCCAAATGCATCTGCGAAGTGTGCAACTTGTTCCCTGAGTTAGAAAACGTCGAGAAACGGTCGTTTCTGCTAGCGCTGTGCTTCTACACATATCTTTGCTGAACGGTGAAAGGGCACAGGAATGCACTTTTCTCCCAGCAAATACACTGTTTCTAAGGAAATGGGAACACGCTGAGGAGACACTTGTGGGAGCTACTGCTGTGCTTCTACACATGTCTTTGCTGAACGGAGAAAGGGCACAGTAATGCACTTTTCTCCCAGCAAATACACTGTTTCTAAGGAAATGGGGACACGCTGAGGAGATACTTGTGGGAGCTACTGTGACTAAAACTGAGCTTCCCTACGAACAGAGAGGCAAGTAAATGCTGATTTCATCAAACCCAGTTACATACTCAGAATCTGTACTTCTGCGCAAGTAGGACAAACTAGTGCGTTCTAAAGCACATCTCTATAGGCAAAAAACCCGCTTCTTACGACGTTGCCCAAATGCATCTGCGAAGTGTGCAACTTGTTCCCTGAGTTAGAAAATGTCGAGAAACGGTCATTTCTGCTAGCGCTGTGCTTCTACACATGTATTTCCTGAACGGTGAAAGGGCACAGGAATGCACTATTCTCCCAGCAAATACACTGTTTCTAAGGAAATGGGAACACGCTGAGGAGACACTTGTGGGAGCTACTGTGACTAAAACTGAGCTTCCCTACGCACAGGGAAGCAAGAGAAATGCTGATTTCATCAAACCCAGTTACATACTCAGAATCTGTACTACTGCGCAAATAGCCAAAACTACTGCGTTCTAAAGCACGTCTCTTTAGGCAAAACACCCGTTTCTTACGAAGTTGCCCAAATGCTTCTGCGAAGTGTGCACCTTGTTCCCTGAGTTAGAAAACGTCGAGAAACGGTCGTTTCTGCTAGCGCTGTGCTTCTACACATGTCTTTGCTGAACGGTGAAAGGGCACAGTAATGCACTTTTCTCCCAGCAAATACACTGTTTCTAAGGAAATGGGAACACGCTGAGGAGACACTTGTGGGAGCTACTGTGACTAAAACTGAGCTTCCCTACGCACAGGGAAGCAAGAGAAATGCTGATTTCATTAAACCTAGTTACATACTCAGAATCTGTACTACTGCGCAAATAGCCAAAACTACTGCGTTCTAAAGCACGCCTCTTTAGGCAAAACACCCGCTTCTTACGAAGTTGCCCAAATGCTTCTGCGAAGTGTGCAACTTGTTCCCTGAGTTAGAAAACGTGGAGAAATGGTCGTTTCTGCTAGCGCTGTGCTTCTACACATGTCTTTGCTGAACGGTGAAAGGGCACAGTAATGCACTTTTTTCCCAGCAAATACACTGTTTCTAAGGAAATGGGACACGCTGAGGAGACACTTGTGGGAGCTACGGTGACTAAAACTGAGCTTCCCTACGCACAGGGAAGCAAGAGAAATGCTGATTTCATCAAACCCAGTTACATACTCAGAATCTGTACTACTGCGCAAATTGCCAAAACTATTGCGTTCTAAAGCACGTCTCTTTGGGCAAAACACCCGCTTCCTACGAAGTTGCCTAAATGCTTCTGCGAAGTGTGCAACTTGTTCCCTGAGTTAGAAAACGTCGAGAAACAGTCGTTTCTGCTAGCGCTGTGCTTCTACACATGTCTTTGCTGAACGGTGAAAGGGCACAGTAATGCACTTTTCTCCCAGCAAATACACTGTTTCTAAGGAAATGGGAACACGCTGAGGAGACACTTGTGGGAGCTACTGTGACTAAAACTGAGCTTCCCTACGCACAGGGAAGCAAGAGAAATGCTGATTTCATCAAACCCAGTTACATACTCAGAATCTGTACTACTGCTCAAATAGGCAAAACTAGCGCGTTCTAAAGCACGTCTCTTTAGGCAAAAAACCCGCTTCTTACGAAGTTGCCCAAATGCATCTGCGAAGTGTGCAACTTGTTCCCTGAGTTAGAAAACGTCGAGAAACGGTCGTTTCTGCTAGCGCTGTGCTTCTACACATGTCTTTGCTGAACGGTGAAAGGGCACAGTAATGCACTGTTCTCCCAGCAAATATACTGTTTTACGGAAATGTGATCACGCTGAGGAGACACTTGTGGGAGCTACTGTGACTAAAACTGAGCTTCCCTATGCACAGGGGCACAAGAGAAATGCTGATTTCATCAAACCCAGTTACATACTCAGAATCTGTACTACTGCGCAAATAGCCAAAACTACTGCGTTCTAAAGCACGTCTCTTTAGGCAAAACACCCGCTTCTTACGAAGTTGCCGAAATGCATCTGCGAAGTGTGCAACTTGTTCCCTGAGTTAGAAAACGTGGAGAAACGGTCGTTTCTGCTAGCGCTGTGCTTCTACACATGTCTTTGCTGAACGGTGAAAGGGCACAGTAATGCACTTTTCTCCCAGCAAATGCACTGTTTCTAAGGAAATGGGAACACGCTGAGGAGACACTTGTGGGAGCTACTGTGACTAAAACTGAGCTTCCCTAGGCACAGGGAAGCAAGAGAAATGCTGATTTCATCAAACCCAGTTACATACTCAGAATCTGTACTACTGCGCAAATAGGACAAACTAGTGCGTTCTAAAGCACGTCTCTTTAGGCAAAAAACCCGCTTCTTACGAAGTTTCCCAAATGCATCTGCGAAGTGTGCAACTTGTTCCCTGAGTTAGAAAACGTCGAGAAACGGTCGTTTCTGCTAGCGCTGTGCTTCTACACATATCTTTGCTGAACGGTGAAAGGGCACAGGAATGCACTTTTCTCCCAGCAAATACACTGTTTCTAAGGAAATGGGGACACGCTGAGGAGACACTTGTGGGAGCTACTGCTGTGCTTCTACACATGTCTTTGCTGAACGGAGAAAGGGCACAGTAATGCACTTTTCTCCCAGCAAATACACTGTTTCTAAGGAAATGGGGACACGCTGAGGAGATACTTGTGGGAGCTACTGTGACTAAAACTGAGCTTCCCTACGAACAGAGAGGCAAGTAAATGCTGATTTCATCAAACCCAGTTACATACTCAGAATCTGTACTACTGCGCAAATAGCCAAAACTACTGCGTTCTAAAGCACGTCTCTTTAGGCAAAACACCTGCTTCTTACGAAGTTGCCCAAATGCTTCTGCGAAGTGTGAAACTTGTACCCTGAGTTAGAAAACGTCGAGAAACGGTCTTTTAAGCTAGCGCTGTGCTTCTACACATGTCTTTGCTGAACGGTGAAAGGGCACAGTAATGCACTTTTCTCCCAGCAAATACACTGTTTCTAAGGAAATGGGAACACGCTGAGGAGACACTTGTGGGAGCTACTGTGACTAAAACTGAGCTTCCCTAGGCACAGGGAAGCAAGAGAAATGCTGATTTCATCAAACCCAGTTACATACTCAGAATCTGTACTACTGCGCAAATAGGACAAACTAGTGCGTTCTAAAGCACGTCTCTTTAGGCAAAAAACCCGCTTCTTACGAAATTGCCCAAATGCATCTGCGAAGTGTGCAACTTGTTCCCTGAGTTAGAAAACATCGAGAAACGGTCGTTTCTGCTAGCGCTGTGCTTCTACACATGTCTTTGCTGAACGGTGAAAGGGCACAGGAATGCACTTTTCTCCCAGCAAATACACTGTTTCTAAGAAAATGGGAACACGCTGAGGAGACACTTGTGGGAGCTACTGTGACTAAAACTGAGCTTCCCTACGCACAGGGAAGCAAGAGAAATGCTGATTTCATCAAACCTAGTTACATACTCAGAATCTGTACTACTGCGCAAATAGCCAAAACTACTGCGTTCTAAAGCACGCCTCTTTAGGCAAAACACCCGCTTCTTACGAAGTTGCCCAAATGCTTCTGCGAAGTGTGCAACTTGTTCCCTGAGTTAGAAAACGTGGAGAAACGGTCGTTTCTGCTAGCGCTGTGCTTCTACACATGTCTTTGCTGAACGGTGAAAGGGCACAGTAATGCACTTTTTTCCCAGCAAATACACTGTTTCTAAGGAAATGGGACACGCTGAGGAGACACTTGTGGGAGCTACGGTGACTAAAACTGAGCTTCCCTACGCACAGGGAAGCAAGAGAAATGCTGATTTCATCAAACCCAGTTACATACTCAGAATCTGTACTACTGCGCAAATTCCCAAAACTATTGCGTTCTAAAGCACGTCTCTTTGGGCAAAACACCCGCTTCCTACGAAGTTGCCTAAATGCTTCTGCGAAGTGTGCAACTTGTTCCCTGAGTTAAAAAACGTCGAGAAACAGTCGTTTCTGCTAGCGCTGTGCTTCTACACATGTCTTTGCTGAACGGTGAAAGGGCACAGTAATGCACTTTTCTCCCAGCAAATACACTGTTTCTAAGGAAATGGGAACACGCTGAGGAGACACTTGTGGGAGCTACTGTGACTAAAACTGAGCTTCCCTACGCACAGGGAAGCAAGAGAAATGCTGATTTCATCAAACCCAGTTACATACTCAGAATCTGTACTACTGCTCAAATAGGCAAAACTAGCGCTTTCTAAAGCACGTCTCTTTAGGCAAAAAACCCGCTTCTTACGAAGTTGCCCAAATGCATCTGCGAAGTGTGCAACTTGTTCCCTGAGTTAGAAAACGTCGAGAAACGGTCGTTTCTGCTAGCGCTGTGCTTCTACACATGTCTTTGCTGAACGGTGAAAGGGCACAGTAATGCACTGTTCTCCCAGCAAATATACTGTTTTACGGAAATGTGATCACGCTGAGGAGACACTTGTGGGAGCTACTGTGACTAAAACTGAGCTTCCCTATGCACAGGGGCACAAGAGAAATGCTGATTTCATCAAACCCAGTTACATACTCAGAATCTGTACTACTGCGCAAATAGCCAAAACTACTGTGTTGTAAAGCACGTCTCTTTAGGCAAAACACCCGCTTCTTACGAAGTTGCCGAAATGCATCTGCGAAGTGTGCAACTTGTTCCCTGAGTTAGAAAACGTGGAGAAACGGTAGTTTCTGCTAGCGCTGTGCTTCTACACATGTCTTTGCTGAACGGTGAAAGGGCACAGTAATGCACTTTTCTCCCAGCAAATGCACTGTTTCTAAGGAAATGGGAACACGCTGAGGAGACACTTGTGGGAGCTACTGTGACTAAAACTGAGCTTCCCTAGGCACAGGGAAGCAAGAGAAATGCTGATTTCATCAAACCCAGTTACATACTCAGAATCTGTACTACTGCGCAAATAGGACAAACTAGTGCGTTCTAAAGCACGTCTCTTTAGGCAAAAAACCCGCTTCTTACGAAGTTTCCCAAATGCATCTGCGAAGTGTGCAACTTGTTCCCTGAGTTAGAAAACGTCGAGAAACGGTCGTTTCTGCTAGCGCTGTGCTTCTACACATATCTTTGCTGAACGGTGAAAGGGCACAGGAATGCACTTTTCTCCCAGCAAATACACTGTTTCTAAGGAAATGGGAACACGCTGAGGAGACACTTGTGGGAGCTACTGCTGTGCTTCTACACATGTCTTTGCTGAACGGAGAAAGGGCACAGTAATGCACTTTTCTCCCAGCAAATACACTGTTTCTAAGGAAATGGGGACACGCTGAGGAGATACTTGTGGGAGCTACTGTGACTAAAACTGAGATTCCCTACGAACAGAGAGGCAAGTAAATGCTGATTTCATCAAACCCAGTTACATACTCAGAATCTGTACTACTGCGCAAATAGCCAAAACTACTGCGTTCTAAAGCACGTCTCTTTAGGCAAAACACCTGCTTCTTACGAAGTTGCCCAAATGCTTCTGCGAAGTGTGAAACTTGTTCCCTGAGTTAGAAAACGTCGAGAAACGGTCTTTTAAGCTAGCGCTGTGCTTCTACACATGTCTTTGCTGAACGGTGAAAGGGCACAGTAATGCACTTTTCTCCCAGCAAATACACTGTTTCTAAGGAAATGGGAACACGCTGAGGAGACACCTGTGGGAGCTACTGTGACTAAAACTGAGCTTCCCTAGGCACAGGGAAGCAAGAGAAATGCTGATTTCATCAAACCCAGTTACATACTCAGAATCTGTACTACTGCGCAAATAGGACAAACTAGTGCGTTCTAAAGCACGTCTCTTTAGGCAAAAAACCCGCTTCTTACGAAATTGCCCAAATGCATCTGCGAAGTGTGCAACTTGTTCCCTGAGTTAGAAAACGTCGAGAAACGGTCGTTTCTGCTAGCGCTGTGCTTCTACACATGTCTTTGCTGAACGGTGAAAGGGCACAGGAATGCACTTTTCTCCCAGCAAATACACTGTTTCTAAGGAAATGGGAACACGCTGAGGAGACACTTGTGGGAGCTACTGTGACTAAAACTGAGCTTCCCTACGCACAGGGAAGAAAGAGAAATGCTGATTTCATCAAACCCAGTTACATACTCAGAATCTGTACTACTGCGCAAATAGCCAAAACTACTGCGTTCTAAAGCACGTCTCTTTAGGCAAAACACCCGCTTCCTACGAAGTTGCCCAAATGCTTCTGCGAAGTGTGAAACTTGTTCCCTGAGTTAGAAAACGTCGAGAAACCGTCGTTTCTGCTAGCGCTGTGCTTCTACACATGTCTTTGCTGAACGGTGAAAGGGCACAGTAATGCACTTTTCTCCCAGCAAATACACTGTTTCTAAGGAAATGGGAACACGCTGAGGAGACACTTGTGGGAGCTACTGTGACTAAAACTGAGCTTCCCTACACACAGGGAAGCAAGAGAAATGCTGATTTCATCAAACCCAGTTACATACTCAGAATCTGTACTTCTGCGCAAATAGGACAAACTAGTGCGTTCTAAAGCACATCTCAATAGGCAAAAAACCCGCTTCTTACGAAGTTGCCCAAATGCATCTGCAAAGTGTGCCACTTGTTCCCTGAGTTAGAAAACGTCGAGAAACGGTCGTTTCTGCTAGCGCTGTGCTTCTACACATGTCTTTGCTGAACGGTCAAAGGGCACAGTAATGCACTTTTCTCCCAGCAAATACACTGTTTCTAAGGAAATGGGAACACGCTGAGGAGACACTTGTGGGAGCAACTGTGACTAAAACTGAGCTTCCCTAGGCACAGGGAAGCAAGAGAAATGCTGATTTCATCAAACCCAGTTACATACTCAGAATCTGTACTACTGCGCAAATAGGACAAACTAGTGCGTTCTAAAGCACGTCTCTTTAGGCAAAAAACCCGCTTCTTACGAAATTGCCCAAATGCATCTGCGAAGTGTGCAACTTGTTCCCTGAGTTAGAAAACGTCGAGAAACGGTCGTTTCTGCTAGCGCTGTGCTTCTACACATGTCTTTGCTGAACGGTGAAAGGGCACAGGAATGCACTTTTCTCCCAGCAAATACACTGTTTCTAAGGAAATGGGAACACGCTGAGGAGACACTTGTGGGAGCTACTGTGACTAAAACTGAGCTTCCCTACGCACAGGGAAGCAAGAGAAATGCTGATTTCATCAAACCTAGTTACATACTCAGAATCTGTACTACTGCGCAAATAGCCAAAACTACTGCGTTCTAAAGCACGCCTCTTTAGGCAAAACACCCGCTTCTTACGAAGTTGCCCAAATGCTTCTGCGAAGTGTGCAACTTGTTCCCTGAGTTAGAAAACGTGGAGAAACGGTCGTTTCTGCTAGCGCTGTGCTTCTACACATGTCTTTGCTGAACGGTGAAAGGGCACAGTAATGCACTTTTTTCCCAGCAAATACACTGTTTCTAAGGAAATGGGACACGCTGAGGAGACAGTTGTGGGAGCTACGGTGACTAAAACTGAGCTTCCCTACGCACAGGGAAGCAAGAGAAATGCTGATTTCATCAAACCCAGTTACATACTCAGAATCTGTACTACTGCGCAAATTGCCAAAACTATTGCGTTCTAAAGCACGTCTCTTTGGGCAAAACACCCGCTTCCTACGAAGTAGCCGAAATGCTTCTGCGAAGTGTGCAACTTGTTCCCTGAGTTAGAAAACGTGGAGAAACGGTCGTTTCTGCTAGCGCTGTGCTTCTACACATGTCTTTGCTGAACGGTGAAAGGGCACAGTAATGCACTTTTCTCCCAGCAAATGCACTGTTTCTAAGGAAATGGGAACACGCTGAGGAGACACTTGTGGGAGCTACTGTGACTAAAACTGAGCTTCCCTAGGCACAGGGAAGCAAGAGAAATGCTGATTTCATCAAACCCAGTTACATACTCAGAATCTGTACTACTGCGCAAATAGGACAAACTAGTGCGTTCTAAAGCACGTCTCTTTAGGCAAAAAACCCGCTTCCTACGAAGTTTCCCAAATGCATCTGCGAAGTGTGCAACTTGTTCCCTGAGTTAGAAAACGTCGAGAAACGGTCGTTTCTGCTAGCGCTGTGCTTCTACACATATCTTTGCTGAACGGTGAAAGGGCACAGGAATGCACTTTTCTCCCAGCAAATACACTGTTTCTAAGGAAATGGGAACACGCTGAGGAGACACTTGTGGGAGCTACTGCTGTGCTTCTACACATGTCTTTGCTGAACGGAGAAAGGGCACAGTAATGCACTTTTCTCCCAGCAAATACACTGTTTCTAAGGAAATGGGGACACGCTGAGTAGATACTTGTGGGAGCTACTGTGACTAAAACTGAGCTTCCCTACGAACAGAGAGGCAAGTAAATGCTGATTTCATCAAACCCAGTTACATACTCAGAATCTGTACTACTGCGCAAATAGCCAAATCTACTGCGTTCTAAAGCACGTCTCTTTAGGCAAAACACCTGCTTCTTACGAAGTTGCCCAAATGCTTCTGCGAAGTGTGAAACTTGTTCCCTGAGTTAGAAAACGTCGAGAAACGGTCTTTTAAGCTAGCGCTGTGCTTCTACACATGTCTTTGCTGAACGGTGAAAGGGCACAGTAATGCACTTTTCTCCCAGCAAATACACTGTTTCTAAGGAAATGGGAACACGCTGAGGAGACACTTGTGGGAGCTACTGTGACTAAAACTGAGCTTCCCTAGGCACAGGGAAGCAAGAGAAATGCTGATTTCATCAAACCCAGTTACATACTCAGAATCTGTACTACTGCGCAAATAGGACAAACTAGTGCGTTCTAAAGCACGTCTCTTTAGGCAAAAAACCCGCTTCTTACGAAATTGCCCAAATGCATCTGCGAAGTGTGCAACTTGTTCCCTGAGTTAGAAAACGTCGAGAAACGGTCGTTTCTGCTAGCGCTGTGCTTCCACACAGGTGTTTGCTGAACGGTGAAAGGGCACAGTAATGCACTTTTCTCCCAGCAAATACACTGTTTCTAAGGAAATGGGAACACGCTGAGGAGACACTTGTGGGAGCTACTGTGACTAAAACTGAGCTTCCCTACGCACAGGGAAGCAAGAGAAATGCTGATTTCATCAAACCCAGTTACATACTCAGAATCTGTACTTCTGCGCAAATAGGACAAACTAGTGCGTTCTAAAGCACATCTCAATAGGCAAAAAACCCGCTTCTTACGAAGTTGCCCAAATGCATCTGCAAAGTGTGCCACTTGTTCCCTGAGTTAGAAAACGTCGAGAAACGGTCGTTTCTGCTAGCGCTGTGCTTCTACACATGTCTTTGCTGAACGGTCAAAGGGCACAGTAATGCACTTTTCTCCCAGCAAATACACTGTTTCTAAGGAAATGGGAACACGCTGAGGAGACACTTGTGGGAGCAACTGTGGCTAAAACTGAGCTTCCCTACGCCCAGGGAAGCAAGAGAAATGCTGATTTCATCAAACCCAGTTACATAATCAGAATCTGTATTACTGCACAAATAGCCAAAAATACCGAGTTCTAAAGCACGTCTCTTTAGGCAAAACACCCGCTTCTTACGAAGTTGCCCAAATGCTTCTGCGAAGTGTGCAACTTGTTCCCTGAGTTAGAAAACGTCGAGAAACAGTCGTTTCTGCTAGTGCTGTGCTTCTACACATGTCTTTGCTGAACGGTGAAAGGGCACAGTAATGCACTTTTCTCCCAGCAAATACACTGTTTCTAAGGAAATGGGAACACGCTGAGGAGACACTTGTGGGAGCTACTGTGACGAAAACTGAGCTTCCCTACGCACAGGGGCACAAGAGAAATGCTGATTTCATCAAACCCAGTTACATACTCAGAATCTGTAATACTGCGCAAATAGCCAAAACTACTGTGTTCTAAAGCACGTCTCTTTAGGCAAAACACCCGCTTCTTACGAAGTTGCCCAAATGCATCTGCGAAGTGTGCAACTTGTTCCCTGAGTTAGAAAACGTGGAGAAACGGTCGTTTCTGCTAGCGCTGTGCTTCTACACATGTCTTTGCTGAACGGTGAAAGGGCACAGGAATGCACTTTTCACCCAGCAAATAAGACATGTGTAGAAACACAGCGCTCGCAGAAACAACCGTTTCTCGACGTTTTCTAACTCAAGGAACAAGTTGCACGCTTCGGAGATGCATTTGGGCAACTTCGTAGGAAACGGGTTTTTTGCCTCAAGAGACCTGCTTTAGAACGCACTAGGTTTGCCTATTTGCGCAGTACTACAGATTCTGAATATGTAATTCGGTTTGATGGAATCAGCATTTCTCTTGCTTCCCTGTGCGTAGGGAAGCTCAGTTTTATTCACAGTAGCTCCCACAAATGTCTCCTCAGTGTGTTCCCATTTCCTTAGAAACGATGTACTGGCTGGGAGAAAAGTGCATTTCTGTGGCCTTTCACCGTTCAGCAAAGACATGTGTAGAAGCACAGCGCTCGCAGAAACGACCGTTTCTCGACGTTTTCTAACTCAGAGAACAAGTTGCACGCTTCGGAGCTGCATTTGGGCATCTTCGTAGGAAACGGGTTTTTTGCCTCTAGAGACGTGCTTTAGAATGCACTAGGTTTGCCTATTTGCGCAGTAGTACAGATTCTGAGTATGTAACTGGGCTTGATGAAATCAGCATTTCTCTTGCATCCATGTGCGTAGGGAAGCTCAGTTTTAGTCACAGTAGCTCCCACAAGTGTCTCCTCAGTGTGTTCCCATTTCCTAGAAACGGTGTACTGGCTGGGAGAAAAGTGCATTACTGTGCCCTTTGACCGTTCAGCAAAGACATGTGTAGAAGCACAGCGCTCGCAGAAACGACCATTTCTTGACGTTTTCTAACTCAGTGAACAAGTTGCACGCTTCGGAGATGCATTTGGGCAACTTCGTAGGAAACGGGTTTTTTACCTCAAGAGACGTGCTTTAGAACGCACTAGGTTTGCCTATTTGCGCAGTAGTACAGATTCTGAGTATGTAATTGGGTTTGATGGAATCAGCATTTCTCTTGCTTCCCTGTGCGTAGGGAAGCTCAGTTTTAATCACAGTAGCTCCCATAAGTGTCTCCTGAGTGTGTTCCCATTTCCTTAGAAACGGTGTACTGGCCGGGAGAAAAGTGCATTTCTGTGCCCTTTCACCGTTCAGCAAAGACATGTGTAGAAGCACAGCGCTAGCAGAAACGACCGTTTCTCGACGTTTTCTAACTCAGGGAACAAGTTGCACACTTCGGAGATGCAGTTGGGCAACTTCGTAGGAAACGGGTTTTTTGCCTCAAGAGACGGGCTTTAGAACGCACTAGGTTTGCCTATTTGCGCAGTAGTACAGAATCTGAGTATGTAACTTGATTTGATGAAATCAGCATTTCTCTTGCTTCCCTGTGCGTAGGGAAGCTCAGTTTTAGTCACAGTAGCTCCCACAAGTATCTCCTCAGTGTGTTCCCATTTCCTTAGAAACGGTGTACTGGCTGGGAGAAAAGTGCATTTCTGTGCCCTTTCACCGTTCAGCAAAGACATGTGTAGAAACACAGCGCTCGCAGAAACAACCGTTTCTCGACGTTTTCTATCTCAGGGAACAAGTTGCACGCTTCGGAGATGCATTTGGGCAACTTCGTAGGAAACGGGTTTTTTGCCTCAAGAGACGTGCTTTAGAACGCACTAGGTTTGCCTATTTGCGCAGTACTACAGATTCTGAATATGTAATTCGGTTTGATGGAATCAGCATTTCTCTTGCTTCCCTGTGCGTAGGGAAGCTCAGTTTTATTCACAGTAGCTCCCACAAATGTCTCCTCAGTGTGTTCCCATTTCCTTAGAAACGATGTATTGGCTGGGAGAAAAGTGGATTACTGTCGCCTTTCACCGTTCAGCAAAGCCATTTGTAGAAGCACAGCGCTCGCAGAAACGACCGTTTCTCGACTATTTCTAACTCAGGGAACAAGTTGCACGCTTCAGAGATGCATTTGCGCAACTTCGTAGGAAACAGGTTTTTTGCCTCAAGAGATGTGCTTTAGAACGCACTAGGTTTGCCTATTTGTGCAGTAGTACAGATTCTGAGTATGTAACTGGGTTTGATGAAATCAGCATTTCTCTTGCTTCCCTGTGCGCAGGGAAGCTCAGTTTTAGTCACAGTAGCTCCCACAAGTGTCTCCTCAGTGTGTTCCCATTTCCTTAGAAACGGTGTATTGGCTGGGAGAAAAGTGCATTACTGTGTCCTTTCACCGTTCAGCAAAGACATGTGTAGAAGCACAGCACTCGCAGAAACGACCGTTTTTCGATGATTTCTAACTCAGGCAACAAGTTGCACACTTCGGAGATGCATTTGGGCAACTTCGTAGGAAACAGGTTTTTTGCCTCAAGAGACGTGCTTTAGAACGCACTAGGTTTGCCTATTTGCGCAGTAGTACAGATTCTGAGTATGTCCCTGGGTTTGATGAAATCAGCATTTCTCTTGCTCCCTGTGCATAGGGAAGCTCAGTTTTAGTTACAGTAGCTCCCACATGTTTCTCCTCAGTGTGTAACCATTTCCTTAGAAACGGTGTACTGGCTGGGAGAAAAGTGCATTACTGTGCCCTTTCACCGTTCAGCAAAGACATGTGTAGAAGTACAGCGCTCGCAGAAACGACAGATTCTAGCCGTTTTCTAACTCAGGGAACAAGTTGCACACTTCGGAGATGCATTTGGGCAACTTTGTAGGAAACGGGTTTTTTTGCCTCAAGAGACGTGCTTTATAACGCACTAGGTTTGCCTATTTGCGCAGTAGTACAGATTCTGAGTATGTAACTGGGTTTGATGAAATCAGCATTTCTCTTGCTTCCCTGTGCGCAGGGAAGCTCAGTTTTAGTCACAGTATCTCCCAGAAGTGTCTCCTCAGTGTGTTCCCATTTCCTTAGAAACGTTTATTGGCTGGGAGAAAAGTGCATTACTGTGCCCTTTCACCGTTCAGCAAAGACATGTGTTGAAGCACAGCGCTGGCAGAAACGACCGTTTATCGACGATTTCTAACTGAGGGAACAAGTTGCACACTTCGGAGATGTAGTTGGGCAACTTCATAGGAAACGGGTTTTTTGCCTCAAGAGACGGGATTTAGAACGCACTAGGTTTGCCTATTTGCGCAGTAGTACAGATTCTGAGTATGTAACTGGGTTTGATGAAATCAGCATTTCTCTAACTTCCCTGTGCTAGGGAAGCTCAGTTTTAGTCACAGTAGCTCCCACAAGTGTCTCCTCAGTGTGTTCCCATTTCCTTAGAAACGGTGTACTGGCTGGGAGAAAAGTGCATTTCTGTGCCCTTTCACCGTTCAGCAAAGACATGTGTAGAAGCACAGCGCTCGCAGAAACGACAGTTTCTTGACATTTTCTAACTCAGTGAACAAGTTGCACACTTCGGAGATGCATTTGGGCAACATCGTAGGAAACGGGTTTTTTGCCTCAAGAGACGTGCTTTAGAACGCACTAGGTTTTCCTATTTGCGCAGTAGTACAGATTCTGAGTATGTAATTGGGTTTGATGGAATCAGCATTTCTCTTGCTTCCCTGTGCGTAGGGAAGCTCAGTTTTATTCACAGTAGCTCCCACAAGTGTCTTCTCAGTGTGTTCCCATTTCCTTAGAAACGGTGTACTGGCTGGGAGAAAAGTGCATTTCTGTGCCCTTTCACCGTTCTGCAAAGACATGTGTAGAAGCACAGCGCTCGCAGAAACGACCGTTTCTCGACATTTTCTAACTCAGGGAACAAGTTGCACACTTCGGAGATGCAGTTGGTCAACTTCGTAGGAAACGGGTTTTTTGCCTCAAGAGACGTGCTTTAGAACGCACTAGGTTTGCCTATTTGCGCAGTAGTACAGATTCTGAGTATGTAACTGGGTTTGATGAAATCAGCATTTCTCTTGCTTCCCTGTGCGTAGGGAAGCTCAGTGTTAGTCACAGTAGCTCCCACAAGTGTCTCCTCAGTGTGTTCCCATTTCCTAGAAACGGTGTACTGGCTGGGAGAAAAGTGCATTACTGTGCCCTTTGACCGTTCAGCAAAGACATGTGTAGAAGCACAGCGCTCGCAGAAACGACCATTTCTTGACGTTTTCTAACTCAGTGAACAAGTTGCACGCTTCGGAGATGCATTTGGGCAACTTCGTAGGAAACGGGTTTTTTACCTCAAGAGACGTGCTTTAGAACGCACTAGGTTTGCCTATTTGCGCAGTAGTACAGATTCTGAGTATGTAATTGGGTTTGATGGAATCAGCATTTCTCTTGCTTCCCTGTGCGTAGGGAAGCTCAGTTTTAATCACAGTAGCTCCCATAAGTGTCTCCTGAGTGTGTTCCCATTTCCTTAGAAACGGTGTACTGGCCGGGAGAAAAGTGCATTTCTGTGCCCTTTCACCGTTCAGCAAAGACATGTGTAGAAGCACAGCGCTAGCAGAAACGACCGTTTCTCGACGTTTTCTAACTCAGGGAACAAGTTGCACACTTCGGAGATGCAGTTGGGCAACTTCGTAGGAAACGGGTTTTTTGCCTCAAGAGACGGGCTTTAGAACGCACTAGGTTTGCCTATTTGCGCAGTAGTACAGAATCTGAGTATGTAACTTGATTTGATGAAATCAGCATTTCTCTTGCTTCCCTGTGCGTAGGGAAGCTCAGTTTTAGTCACAGTAGCTCCCACAAGTATCTCCTCAGTGTGTTCCCATTTCCTTAGAAACGGTGTACTGGCTGGGAGAAAAGTGCATTTCTGTGCCCTTTCACCGTTCAGCAAAGACATGTGTAGAAACACAGCGCTCGCAGAAACAACCGTTTCTCGACGTTTTCTAACTCAGGGAACAAGTTGCACGCTTCGGAGATGCATTTGGGCAACTTCGTAGGAAACGGGTTTTTTGCCTCAAGAGACGTGCTTTAGAACGCACTAGGTTTGCCTATTTGCGCAGTACTACAGATTCTGAATATGTAATTCGGTTTGATGGAATCAGCATTTCTCTTGCTTCCCTGTGCGTAGGGAAGCTCAGTTTTATTCACAGTAGCTCCCACAAATGTCTCCTCAGTGTGTTCCCATTTCCTTAGAAACGATGTATTGGCTGGGAGAAAAGTGCATTACTGTCGCCTTTCACCGTTCAGCAAAGCCATTTGTAGAAGCACAGCGCTCGCAGAAACGACCGTTCTCGACTATTTCTAACTCAGGGAACAAGTTGCACGCTTCAGAGATGCATTTGCGCAACTTCGTAGGAAACAGGTTTTTTGCCTCAAGAGATGTGCTTTAGAACGCACTAGGTTTGCCTATTTGCGCAGTAGTACAGATTCTGAGTATGTAACTGGGTTTGATGAAATCAGCATTTCTCTTGCTTCCCTGTGCGCAGGGAAGCTCAGTTTTAGTCACAGTAGCTCCCACAAGTGTCTCCTCAGTGTGTTCCCATTTCCTTAGAAACGGTGTATTGGCTGGGAGAAAAGTGCATTACTGTGTCCTTTCACCGTTCAGCAAAGACATGTGTAGAAGCACAGCACTCGCAGAAACGACCGTTTTTCGACGATTTCTAACTCAGGGAACAAGTTGCACACTTCGGAGATGCATTTGGGCAACTTCGTAGGAAACAGGTTTTTTGCCTCAAGAGACGTGCTTTAGAACGCACTAGGTTTGCCTATTTGCGCAGTAGTACAGATTCTGAGTATGTACCTGGGTTTGATGAAATCAGCATTTCTCTTGCTTCCCTGTGCATAGGGAAGCTCAGTTTTAGTTACAGTAGCTCCCACAAGTTTCTCCTCAGTGTGTAACCATTTCCTTAGAAACGGTGTACTGGCTGGGAGAAAAGTGCATTACTGTGTCCTTTCACCGTTCAGCAAAGACATGTGTAGAAGTACAGCGCTCGCAGAAACGACAGATTCTAGCCGTTTTCTAACTCAGGGAACAAATTGCACACTTCGGAGATGCATTTGGGCAACTTTGTAGGAAACGGGTTTTTTTGCCTCAAGAGACGTGCTTTATAACGCACTAGGTTTGCCTATTTGCGCAGTAGTACAGATTCTGAGTATGTAACTGGGTTTGATGAAATCAGCATTTCTCTTGCTTCCCTGTGCGCAGGGAAGCTCAGTTTTAGTCACAGTATCTCCCAGAAGTGTCTCCTCAGTGTGTTCCCATTTCCTTAGAAACGTTTATTGGCTGGGAGAAAAGTGCATTTCTGTGCCCTTTCACCGTTCAGCAAAGACATGTGTTGAAGCACAGCGCTGGCAGAAACGACCGTTTATCGACGATTTCTAACTGAGGGAACAAGTTGCACACTTCGGAGATGTAGTTGGGCAACTTCATAGGAAACGGGTTTTTTGCCTCAAGAGACGGGCTTTAGAACGCACTAGGTTTGCCTATTTGCGCAGTAGTACAGATTCTGAGTATGTAACTGGGTTTGATGAAATCAGCATTTCTCTAACTTCCCTGTGCTAGGGAAGCTCAGTTTTAGTCACAGTAGCTCCCACAAGTGTCTCCGCAGTGTGTTCCCATTTCCTTAGAAACGGTGTACTGGCTGGGAGAAAAGTGCATTTCTGTGCCCTTTCACCGTTCAGCAAAGACATGTGTAGAAGCACAGCGCTCGCAGAAACGACAGTTTCTTGACATTTTCTAACTCAGTGAACAAGTTGCATACTTCGGAGATGCATTTGGGCAACATCGTAGGAAACGGGTTTTTTGCCTCAAGAGACGTGCTTTAGAACGCACTAGCTTTTCCTATTTGCGCAGTAGTACAGATTCTGAGTATGTAATTGGGTTTGATGGAATCAGCATTTCTCTTGCTTCCCTGTGCGTAGGGAAGCTCAGTTTTATTCACAGTAGCTCCCACAAGTGTCTTCTCAGTGTGTTCCCATTTCCTTAGAAACGGTGTACTGGCTGGGAGAAAAGTGCATTTCTGTGCCCTTTCACCGTTCTGCAAAGACATGTGTAGAAGCACAGCGCTCCCAGAAACGACCGTTTCTCGACGTTTTCTAACTCAGGGAACAAGTTGCACACTTCGGAGATGCAGTTGGGCAACTTCGTAGGAAACGGGTTTTTTGCCTCAAGAGACGGGCTTTAGAATGCACTAGGTTTGCCTATTTGCGCAGTAGTACAGATTCTGAGTATGTAACTGGGTTTGATGAAATCAGCATTTCTCTTGCTTCCCTGTGCGTAGGGAAGCTCAGTGTTAGTCACAGTAGCTCCCACAAGTGTCTCCTCAGTGTGTTCCCATTTCCTTAGAAACGGTGTACTGGCTGGGAGAAAAGTGCATTACTGTGCCCTTTCACTGTTCAGGAAAGACATGTGTAGAAGCACAGCGCACGCAGAAATGACCATTTCTTGACGTTTTCTAACTCAGTGAACAAGTTGCACGCTTCGGAGATGCATTTGGACAACTTCGTAGGAAACGGGTTTTTTACCTCAAGAGACGTGCTTTAGAACGCACTAGGTTTGCCTATTTGCGCAGTAGTAGAGATTCTGAGTATGTAATTGGGTTTGATGGAATCAGCATTTCTCTTGCTTCCCTGTGCGTAGGGAAGCTCAGTTTTAATCACAGTAGCTCCCATAAGTGTCTCCTGAGTGTGTTCCCATTTCCTTAGAAACTGTGTACTGGCCGGGAGAAAAGTGTATTTCTGTGCCCTTTCACCGTTCAGCAAAGACATGTGTAGAAGCACAGCGCTAGCAGAAACGACCGTTTCTCGACGTTTTCTAACTCAGGGAACAAGTTGCACACTTCGGAGATGCAGTTGGGCAACTTCGTAGGAAACGGGTTTTTTGCCTCAAGAGACGGGCTTTAGAACGCACTAGGTTTGCCTATTTGCGCAGTAGTACAGATTCTGAGTATGTAACTTGATTTGATGAAATCAGCATTTCTCTTGCTTCCCTGTGCGTAGGGAAGCTCAGTTTTAGTCACAGTAGCTCCCACAAGTATCTCCTCAGTGTGTTCCCATTTCCTTAGAAACGGTGTACTGGCTGGGAGAAAAGTGCATTTCTGTGCCCTTTCACCGTTCAGCAAAGACATGTGTAGAAACACAGCGCTCGCAGAAACAACCGTTTCTCGACGTTTTCTAACTCAGGGAACAAGTTGCACGCTTCGGAGATGCATTTGGGCAACTTCGTAGGAAACGGGTTTTTTGCCTCAAGAGACGTGCTTTAGAACGCACTAGGTTTGCCTATTTGCGCAGTACTACAGATTCTGAATATGTAATTCGGTTTGATGGAATCAACATTTCTCTTGCTTCCCTGTGCGTAGGGAACCTCAGTTTTATTCACAGTAGCTCCCACAAATGTCTCCTCAGTGTGTTCCCATTTCCTTAGAAACGATGTACTTGCTGGGAGAAAAGTGCATTTCTGTGGCCTTTCACCGTTCAGCAAAGACATGTGTAGAAGCACAGCGCTCGCAGAAACGACCGTTTCTCGACGTTTTCTAACTCAGAGAACAAGTTGCACGCTTCGGAGATGCATTTGGGCATCTTCGTAGGAAACGGGTTTTTTGCCTCTAGAGACGTGCTTTAGAACGCACTAGGTTTGCCTATTTGCGCAGTAGTACAGATTCTGAGTATGTAACTGGGTTTGATGAAATCAGCATTTCTCTTGCATCCATGTGCGTAGGGAAGCTCAGTTTTAGTCACAGTAGCTCCCACAAGTGTCTCCTCAGTGTGTTCCCATTTCCTAGAAACGGTGTACTGGCTGGGAGAAAAGTGCATTACTGTGCCCTTTGACCGTTCAGCAAAGACATGTGTAGAAGCACAGCGCTCGCAGAAACGACCATTCCTTGACGTTTTCTAACTCAGTGAACAAGTTGCACGCTTCGGAGATGCATTTGGGCAACTTCGTAGGAAACGGGTTTTTTACCTCAAGAGACGTGCTTTAGAACGCACTAGGTTTGCCTATTTGCGCAGTAGTACAGATTCTGAGTATGTAATTGGGTTTGATGGAATCAGCATTTCTCTTGCTTCCCTGTGCGTAGGGAAGCTCAGTTTTAGTCACAGTAGCTCCCACAAGTATCTCCTCAGTGTGTTCCCATTTCCTTAGAAACGGTGTACTGGCTGGGAGAAAAGTGCATTTCTGTGCCCTTTCACCGTTCACCAAAGACATGTGTAGAAACACAGCGCTCGCAGAAACAACCGTTTCTCGACGTTTTCTAACTCAGGGAACAAGTTGCACGCTTCGGAGATGCATTTGGGCAACTTCGTAGGAAACGGGTTTTTTGCCTCAAGAGACGTGCTTTAGAACGCACTAGGTTTGCCTATTTGCGCAGTACTACAGATTCTGAATATGTAATTCGGTTTGATGGAATCAGCATTTCTCTTGCTTCCCTGTGCGTAGGGAAGCTCAGTTTTATTCACAGTAGCTCCCACAAATGTCTCCTCAGTGTGTTCCCATTTCCTTAGAAACGATGTATTGGCTGGGAGAAAAGTGCATTACTGTCGCCTTTCACCGTTCAGCAAAGCCATTTGTAGAAGCACAGCGCTCGCAGAAACGACCGTTTCTCGACTATTTCTAACTCAGGGAACAAGTTGCACGCTTCAGAGATGCATTTGCGCAACTTCGTAGGAAACAGGTTTTTTGCCTCAAGAGATGTGCTTTAGAACGCACTAGTTTGCCTATTTGCGCAGTAGTACAGATTCTGAGTATGTAACTGGGTTTGATGAAATCAGCATTTCTCTTGCTTCCCTGTGCGCAGGGAAGCTCAGTTTTAGTCACAGTAGCTCCCACAAGTGTCTCCTCAGTGTGTTCCCATTTCCTTAGAAACGGTGTATTGGCTGGGAGAAAAGTGCATTACTGTGTCCTTTCACCGTTCAGCAAAGACATGTGTAGAAGCACAGCACTCGCAGAAACGACCGTTTTTCGACGATTTCTAACTCAGGGAACAAGTTGCACACTTCGGAGATGCATTTGGGCAACTTCGTAGGAAACAGGTTTTTTGCCTCAAGAGACGTGCTTTAGAACGCACTAGGTTTGCCTATTTGCGCAGTAGTACAGATTCTGAGTATGTACCTGGGTTTGATGAAATCAGCATTTCTCTTGCTTCCCTGTGCATAGGGAAGCTCAGTTTTAGTTACAGTAGCTCCCACAAGTTTCTCCTCAGTGTGTAACCATTTCCTTAGAAACGGTGTACTGGCTGGGAGAAAAGTGCATTACTGTGCCCTTTCACCGTTCAGCAAAGACATGTGTAGAAGTACAGCGCTCGCAGAAACGACAGATTCTAGCCGTTTTCTAACTCAGGGAACAAGTTGCACACTTCGGAGATGCATTTGGGCAACTTTGTAGGAAACGGGTTTTTTTGCCTCAAGAGACGTGCTTTATAACGCACTAGGTTTGCCTATTTGCGCAGTAGTACAGATTCTGAGTATGTAACTGGGTTTGATGAAATCAACATTTCTCTTGCTTCCCTGTGCGCAGGGAAGCTCAGTTTTAGTCACAGTATCTCCCAGAAGTGTCTCCTCAGTGTGTTCCCATTTCCTTAGAAACGTTTATTGGCTGGGAGAAAAGTGCATTACTGTGCCCTTTCACCGTTCAGCAAAGACATGTGTTGAAGCACAGCGCTGGCAGAAACGACCGTTTATCGACGATTTCTAACTGAGGGAACAAGTTGCACACTTCGGAGATGTAGTTGGGCAACTTCATAGGAAACGGGTTTTTTGCCTCAAGAGACGGGCTTTAGAACGCACTAGGTTTGCCTATTTGCGCAGTAGTACAGATTCTGAGTATGTAACAGGGTTTGATGAAATCAGCATTTCTCTTGCTTCCCTGTGCGTAGGGAAGCTCAGTTTTAGTCACAGTAGCTCCCACAAGTATCTCCTCAGTGTGTTCCCATTTCCTTAGAAACAGTTTACTGGCTGGGAGAAAAGTGCATTTCTGTGCCCTTTCACTGTTCAGCAAAGACATGTGTAGAAACACAGCGCTCGCAGAAACAACCGTTTCTCGACGTTTACTAACTCTGGGAACCAGTTGCACGCTTCGGAGATGCATTTGGGCAACTTCGTAGGAAACGGGTTTTTTGCCTCAAGAGACGTGCTTTAGAACGCACTAGGTTTGCCTAATTGCGCAGTAGTACAGATTCTGAGTATGTAACTGGGTTTGATGAAATCAGCATTTCTCTTGCTTCCCTGTGCGTAGGGAAGCTCAGTTTTAGTCACAGTAGCTCCCACAAGTGTCTCCTCAGTGTGTTCCCATTTCCTTAGAAACGGTGTACTGGCTGGGAGAAAAGTGCATTTCTGTGCCCTTTCACCGTTCAGCAAAGACATGTGTAGAAGCACAGCGCTAGCAGAAACGACCGTTTCTCGACGTTTTCTAACTCAGGGAACAAGTTGCACACTTCGGAGATGCAGTTGGGCAACTTCGTAGGAAACGGGTTTTTTGCCTCAAGAGACGGGCTTTAGAACGCACTAGGTTTGCCTATATGCGCAGTAGTACAGATTCTGAGTATGTAACAGGGTTTGATGGAATCAGCATTTCTCTTGCTTCCCTGTGCGTAGGGAAGCTCAGTTTTAGTCACAGTAGCTCCCACAAGTGTCTCCTCAGTGTGTTCCCATTTCCTTAGAAACGGTGTACTGGCTGGGAGAAAAGTGCATTACTGTGCCCTTTCACCGTTCAGCAAAGACATGTGTAGAAGCACAGCGCTCGCAGAAACGACCGTTTCTCGACTATTTCTAACTCAGGGAACAAGTTGCATGCTTCAGAGATGCATTTGCGCAACTTCGTAGGAAACAGGTTTTTTGCCTCAAGAGATGTGCTTTAGAACGCACCAAAGTTTGCCTATTTGCGCAGTAGTACAGATTCTGAGTATGTAACTGGGTTTGATGAAATCAGCATTTCTCTTGCTTCCCTGTGCGCAGGGAAGCTCAGTTTTAGTCACAGTAGCTCCCACAAGTGTCTCCTCAGTGTGTTCCCATTTCCTTAGAAACGGTGTATTGGCTGGGAGAAAAGTGCATTACTGTGTCCTTTCACCGTTCAGCAAAGACATGTGTAGAAGCACAGCGCTCGCAGAAACGACCATTTCTCGACGATTTCTAACTCAGGGAACAAGTTGCACACTTCGGAGATGCATTTGGGCAACTTCGTAGGAAACGGGTTTTTTGCCTAAAGAGACGTGCTTTAGAACGCACTAGGTTTGCCTATTTGCGCAGTAGTACAGATTCTGAGTATGTACCTGGGTTTGATGAAATCAGCATTTCTCTTGCTTCCCTGTGCATAGGGAAGCTCAGTTTTAGTTACAGTAGCTCCCACAAGTTTCTCCTCAGTGTGTAACCATTTCCTTAGAAACGGTGTACTGGCTGGGAGAAAAGTGCATTACTGTGCCCTTTCACCGTTCAGCAAAGACATGTGTAGAAGTACAGCGCTCGCAGAAACGACAGATTCTAGCCGTTTTCTAACTCAGGGAACAAGTTGCACACTTCGCAGATGCATTTGGGCAACTTTGTAGGAAACGGGTTTTTTTGCCTCAAGAGACGTGCTTTAAAACGCACTAGGTTTGCCTATTTGCGCAGTAGTACAGATTCTGAGTATGTAACTGGGTTTGATGAAATCAGCACTTCTCTTGCTTCCCTGTGCGTAGGGAAGCTCAGTTTTAGTCACAGTAGCTCCCACAAGTGTCTCCTCAGTGTGTTCCCATTTCCTTAGAAACGGTGTACTGGCTGGGAGAAAAGTGCATTTCTATGCCCTTTGACCGTTCAGCAAAGACATGTGTAGAAGCACAGCGCTCGCAGAAACGACCGTTTCTCGCCGTTTTCTAACTCTGGGAACAAGTTGCACGCTTCGGAGATGCATTTGGGCAACTTCGTAGGAAACGGGGTTTTTGCCTAAAGAGACGTGCTTTAGAACGCACTAGGTTTTCCTATTTGCGCAGTAGTACAGATTCTGAGTATGTAACTGGGTTTGATGAAATCAGCATTTCTCTTGCTTCCCTGTGCGCAGGGAAGCTCAGTTTTAGTCACAGTAGCTCCCACAAGTGTCTCCTCAGTGTGTTCCCATTTCCTTAGAAACGGTGTATTGGCTGGGAGAAAAGTGCATTACTGTGTCCTTTCACCGTTCAGCAAAGACATGTGTAGAAGCACAGCGCTCGCAGAAACGACCGTTTCTCGACGATTTCTAACTCAGGGAACAAGTTGCACACTTCGGAGATGCATTTGGGCAACTTCGTAGGAAACGGGTTTTTTGCCTAAAGAGACGTGCTTTAGAACGCACTAGGTTTGCCTATTTGCGCAGTAGTACAGATTCTGAGTATGTAACTGGGTTTGATGAAATCAGCATTTCTCTTGCTTCCCTGTGCGTAGGGAAGCTCAGTTTTAGTCACAGTAGCTCCCACAAGTGTCTACTCAGTGTGTTCCCATTTCCTTAGAAACGGTGTACGGGCTGGGAGAAAAGTGCATTACTGTGCCTTTTCACCGTTCAGCAAAGACATGTGTAGAAGCACCGTGCTCGCAGAAACGACCGTTTCTCGACGTTTTCTAACTTAGGGAACAAGTTTCACGCTTCGGAGATGCATTTGGGCAACTTCGTAGGAAACGGGTTTTTTGCCTAAAGAGACGTGCTTTAGAACGCACTAGGTTTGCCTATTTGCGCAGTAGTACAGATTCTGAGTATGTAACTGGGTTTGATGAAATCAGCATTTCTCTTGCTTCCCTGTGCGTAGGGAAGCTCAGTTTTAGTCACAGTCGCTCCCACAAGTGTCTCCTCAGTGTGTTCCCATTTCCTTAGAAACGATGTATTGGCTGGGAGAAAAGTGCATTACTGTCGCCTTTCACCGTTCAGCAAAGCCATTTGTAGAAGCACAGCGCTCGCAGAAACGACCGTTTCTCGACTATTTCTAACTCAGGGAACAAGTTGCACGCTTCAGAGATGCATTTGCGCAACTTCGTAGGAAACAGGTTTTTTGCCTCAAGAGATGTGCTTTAGAACGCACCAAAGTTTGCCTATTTGCGCAGTAGTACAGATTCTGAGTATGTAACTGGGTTTGATGAAATCAGCATTTCTCTTGCTTCCCTGTGCGCAGGGAAGCTCAGTTTTAGTCACAGTAGCTCCCACAAGTGTCTCCTCAGTGTGTTCCCATTTCCTTAGAAACGGTGTATTGGCTGGGAGAAAAGTGCATTACTGTGCCCTTTCACCGTTCAGCAAAGACATGTGTAGAAGCACAGCGCTCGCAGAAACGACCGTTTCTCCACGATTTCTAACTCAGGGAACAAGTTGCACACTTCGGAGATGCATTTGGGCAACTTCGTAGGAAACGGTTTTTTTGCCTAAAGAGACGTGCTTTAGAACGCACTAGGTTTGCCTATTTGCGCAGTAGTACAGATTCTGAGTATGTACCTGGGTTTGATGAAATCAGCATTTCTCTTGCTTCCCTGTGCATAGGGAAGCTCAGTTTTAGTTACAGTAGCTCCCACAAGTTTCTCCTCAGTGTGTAACCATTTCCTTAGAAACGGTGTACTGGCTGGGAGAAAAGTGCATTACTGTGCCCTTTCACCGTTCAGCAAAGACATGTGTAGAAGTACAGCGCTCGCAGAAACGACAGATTCTAGCCGTTTTCTAACTCAGGGAACAAGTTGCACACTTCGGAGATGCATTTGGGCAACTTTGTAGGAAACGGGTTTTTTTGCCTCAAGAGACGTGCTTTAAAACGCACTAGGTTTGCCTATTTGCGCAGTAGTACAGATTCTGAGTATGTAACTGGGTTTGATGAAATCAGCATTTCTCTTGCTTCCCTGTGCGTAGGGAAGCTCAGTTTTAGTCACAGTAGCTCCCACAAGTGTCTCCTCAGTGTGTTCCCATTTCCTTAGAAACGATGTATTGGCTGGGAGAAAAGTGCATTACTGTGCCCTTTGACCGTTCAGCAAAGACATGTGTAGAAGCACAGCGCTAGCAGAAACGACCGTTTCTCGACGTTTTCTAACTCAGGGAACAAGTTGCACACTTCGCAGATGCATTTGAGCAACTTCGTAAGAAGCGGGTTTTTTGCCTAAAGAGACGTGCTTTAGAACGCGCTAGTTTTGCCTATTTGCGCAGTAGTACAGATTCTGAGTATGTAACTGGGTTTGATGAAATCAGCATTTCTCTTGCTTCCCTGTGCGTAGGGAAGCTCAGTTTTAGTCACAGTAGCTCCCACAAGTGTCTCCTCAGCGTGTTCCCATTTCCTTAGAAACAGTGTATTTGCTGGGAGAAAAGTGCATTCCTGTGCCCTTTCACCGTTCAGCAAAGACATGTGTAGAAGCACAGCGCTAGCAGAAACGACCGTTTCTCGACGTTTTCTAACTCAGGGAACAAGTTGCACACTTCGCAGATGCATTTGAGCAACTTCGTAAGAAGCGGGTTTTTTGCCTAAAGAGACGTGCTTTAGAACGCGCTAGTTTTGCCTATTTGCGCAGTAGTACAGATTCTGAGTATGTAACTGGGTTTGATGAAATCAGCATTTCTCTTGCTTCCCTGTGCGTAGGGAAGCTCAGTTTTAGTCACAGTAGCTCCCACAAGTGTCTCCTCAGCGTGTTCCCATTTCCTTAGAAACAGTGTATTTGCTGGGAGAAAACTGCATTCCTGTGCCCTTTGACCGTTCAGCAAAGACATGTGTAGAAGCACAGCGCTAGCAGAAACGACCGTTTCTCGACGTTTTCTAACTCAGGGAACAAGTTGCACACTTCGCAGATGCATTTGAGCAACTTCGTAAGAAGCGGGTTTTTTGCCTAAAGAGACGTGCTTTAGAACGTGCTAGTTTTGCCTATTTGCGCAGTAGTACAGATTCTGAGTATGTAACTGGGTTTGATGAAATCAGCATTTCTCTTGCTTCCCTGTGCGTAGGGAAGCTCAGTTTTAGTCACAGTAGCTCCCACAAGTGTCTCCTCAGCGTGTTCCCATTTCCTTAGAAACAGTGTATTTGCTGGGAGAAAAGTGCATTCCTGTGCCCTTTGACCGTTCAGCAAAGACATGTGTAGAAGCACAGCGCTAGCAGAAACGACCGTTTCTCGACGTTTTCTAACTCAGGGAACAAGTTGCACACTTCGCAGATGCATTTGAGCAACTTCGTAAGAAGCGGGTTTTTTGCCTAAAGAGACATGCTTTAGAACGCGCTAGTTTTGCCTATTTGCGCAGTAGTACAGATTCTGAGTATGTAACTGGGTTTGATGAAATCAGCATTTCTCTTGCTTCCCTGTGCGTAGGGAAGCTCAGTTTTAGTCACAGTAGCTCCCACAAGTGTCTCCTCAGCGTGTTCCCATTTCCTTAGAAACAGTGTATTTGCTGGGAGAAAAGTGCATTATTGTGCCCTTTGACCGTTCAGCAAAGACATGTGTAGAAGCACAGCGCTAGCAGAAACGACCGTTTCTCGACGTTTTCTAACTCAGGGAACAAGTTGCACACTTCGCAGGTGCATTTGAGCAACTTCTTAAGAAGCGGGTTTTTTGCCTAAAGAGACGTGCTTTAGAACGCGCTAGTTTTGCCTTTTTGCGCAGTAGTACAGATTCGGAGTATGTAACTGGGTTTGATGAAATCAGCATTTCTCTTGCTTCCCTGTGCGTAGGGAAGCTCAGTTTTAGTCACAGTAGCTCCCACAAGTGTCTCCTCAACGTGTTCCCATTTCCTTAGAAACAGTGTATTTGCTGGGAGAAAAGTGCATTACTGTGCCCTTTGACCGTTCAGCAAAGACATGTGTAGAAGCACAGCGCTGGCAGAAACGACCGTTTCTCGACGTTTTCTAACTCAGGGAACAAGTTGCACACTTCGCAGAGGCATTTGAGCAACTTCGTAAGAAGCGGGTTTTTTGCCTAAAGAGACGTGCTTTAGAACGCGCTAGTTTTGCCTATTTGCGCAGTAGTACAGATTCTGAGTATGTAACTGGGTTTGATGAAATCAGCATTTCTCTTGCTTCCCTGTGCGTAGGGAAGCTCAGTTTTAGTCACAGTAGCTCCCACAAGTGTCTCCTCAGCGTGTTCCCATTTCCTTAGAAACAGTGTATTTGCTGGGAGAAATGTGCATTACTGTGCCCTTTCACCCTTCAGCAAAGACATGTGTAGAAGCACAGCGCTAGCAGAAACGACCGTTTCTCGACGTTTTCTAACTCAGGGAACAAGTTGCACACTTCGCAGATGCATTTGAGCAGCTTCGTAAGAAGCGGGTTTTTTGCCTAAAGAGACGTGCTTTAGAACGCCAAAGCTTTGCCTATTTGCGCAGTAGTACAGATTCTGAGTATGTAACTGGGTTTGATGAAATCAGCATTTCTCTTGCTTCCCTGTGTGTAGGAAGCTCAGTTTTAATCACAGTAGCTCCCACAAGTGTCTCCTCAGCGTGTTCCCATTTCCTTGGAAACAGTGTATTTGCTGGGAGAAAAGTGCATTACTGTGCCCTTTGACCGTTCAACAAAGACATGTGTAGAAGCACAGCGCTAGCAGAAACGACCGTTTCTCGACGTTTTCTAACTCAGGGAACAAGTTGCACACTTCGCAGAGGCATTTGAGCAACTTCGTAACAAGCGGGTTTTTTGCCTACAGAGACGTGCTTTAGAACGCGCTAGTTTTGCCTATTTGCGCAGTAGTCCAGATTCTGAGTATGTAACTGGGTTTGATGAAATCAGCATTTCTCTTGCTTCCCTGTGCGTAGGGAAGCTCAGTTTTAGTCACAGTAGCTCCCACAAGTGTCTCCTCAGCGTGTTCCCATTTCCTTAGAAACAGTGTATTTGCTGGGAGAAAAGTGCATTCCTGTGCCCTTTGACCGTTCAGCAAAGACATGTGTAGAAGCACAGCGCTAGCAGAACGACCGTTTCTCGACGTTTTCTAACTCAGGGAACAAGTTGCACACTTCGCAGATGCATTTGAGCAACTTCGTAAGAAGCGGGTTTTTTGCCTAAAGAGACGTGCTTTAGAATGCGCTAGTTTTGCCTATTTGCGCAGTAGTACAGATTCTGAGTACGTAACTGGGTTTGATGAAATCAGCATTTCTCTTGCTTCCCTGTGCGTAGGGAAGCTCAGTTTTAGTCACAGTAGCTCCCACAAGTGTCTCCTCAGCGTGTTCCCATTTCCTTAGAAACAGTGTATTTGCTGGGAGAAAAATGCATTCCTGTGCCCTTTGACCGTTCAGCAAAGACATGTGTAGAAGCACAGCGCTAGCAGAAACGACCGTTTCTCGACTTTTTCTAACTCAGGGAACAAGTTGCATACTTCGCAGATGCATTTGAGCAACTTCGTAAGAAGCGGGTTTTTTGCCTAAAGAGACGTGCTTTAGAACGCGCTAGTTTTGCCTATTTGCGCAGTAGTACAGATTCTGAGTATGTAACTGGGTTTGATGAAATCAGCATTTCTCTTGCTTCCCTGTGTGTAGGGAAGCTCAGTTTTAGTCACAGTAGCTCCCACAAGTGTCTCCTCAGCGTGTTCCCATTTACTTGGAAAGAGTGTATTTGCTGGGAGAAAAGTGCATTCCTCTGCCCTTTGACCGTTCAGCAAAGACATGTGTAGAAGCACAGCGCTAGCAGAAACGACCGTTTCTCGACGTTTTCTAACTCAGGGAACAAGTTGCACACTTCGCAGATGCATTTGATCAACTTCGTAAGAAGCGGTTTTTTTGCCTAAAGAGACGTGCTTTAGAATGCGCTAGTTTTGCCTATTTGCGCAGTAGTACAGATTCTGAGTATGTAACTGGGTTTGATGAAATCAGCATTTCTCTTGCTTCCCTGTGCGTAGGGAAGCTCAGTTTTAGTCACAGTAGCTCCCACAAGTGTCTCCTCAGCGTGTTCCCATTTCCTTAGAAACATTGTGTTTGCTGGGAGAAATGTGCATTACTGTGCCCTTTGACCGTTCAGCAAAGACATGTGTAGAAGCAAAGCGCTAGCAGAAACGACCGTTTCTCGACGTTTTCTAACTCAGGGAACAAGTTGCACACTTCGCAGAGGCATTTGAGCAACTTCGTAAGAAGCGGGTTTTTTGCCTACAGAGACGTGCTTTAGAACGCGCTAGTTTTGCCTATTTGCGCAGTAGTACAGATTCTGAGTATGTAACTGGGTTTGATGAAATCAGCATTTCTCTTGCTTCCCTGTGCGTAGGGAAGCTCAGTTTTAGTCACAGTAGCTCCCACAAGTGTCTCCTCAGCGTGTTCCCATTTCCTTAGAAACAGTGTATTTGCTGGGAGAAAAGTGCATTACTGTGCCCTTTGACCGTTCAGCAAAGACATGTGTAGAAGCACAGCGCTGGCAGAAACGACCGTTTCTCGACGTTTTCTAACTCAGGGAACAAGTTGCACACTTCGCAGAGGCATTTGAGCAACTTCGTAAGAAGCGGGTTTTTTGCCTAAAGAGACGTGCTTTAGAACGCGCTAGTTTTGCCTATTTGCGCAGTAGTACAGATTCTGAGTATGTAACTGGGTTTGATGAAATCAGCATTTCTCTTGCTTCCCTGTGCGTAGGGAAGCTCAGTTTTAGTCACAGTAGCTCCCACAAGTGTCTCCTCAGCGTGTTCCCATTTCCTTAGAAACAGTGTATTTGCTGGGAGAAATGTGCATTACTGTGCCCTTTCACCCTTCAGCAAAGACATGTGTAGAAGCACAGCGCTAGCAGAAACGACCGTTTCTCGACGTTTTCTAACTCAGGGAACAAGTTGCACACTTCGCAGATGCATTTGAGCAGCTTCGTAAGAAGCGGGTTTTTTGCCTAAAGAGACGTGCTTTAGAACGCGCAAGCTTTGCCTATTTGCGCAGTAGTCCAGATTCTGAGTATATTACCTGGGTTTGATGAAATCAGCATTTCTCTTGCTTCCCTGTGTGTAGGAAGCTCAGTTTTAATAACAGTAGCTCCCACAAGTGTCTCCTCAGCGTGTTCCCATTTCCTTGGAAACAGTGTATTTGCTGGGAGAAAAGTGCATTACTGTGCCCTTTGACCGTTCAACAAAGACATGTGTAGAAGCACAGCGCTAGCAGAAACGACCGTTTCTCGACGTTTTCTAACTCAGGGAACAAGTTGCACACTTCGCAGAGGCATTTGAGCAACTTCGTAACAAGCGGGTTTTTTGCCTACAGAGACGTGCTTTAGAACGCGCTAGTTTTGCCTATTTGCGCAGTAGTACAGATTCTGAGTATGTAACTGGGTTTGATGAAATCAGCATTTCTCTTGCTTCCCTGTGCGTAGGGAAGCTCAGTTTTAGTCACAGTAGCTCCCACAAGTGTCTCCTCAGCGTGTTCCCATTTCCTTAGAAACAGTGTATTTGCTGGGAGAAAAGTGCATTCCTGTGCCCTTTGACCGTTCAGCAAAGACATGTGTAGAAGCACAGCGCTAGCAGAACGACCGTTTCTCGACGTTTTCTAACTCAGGGAACAAGTTGCACACTTCGCAGATGCATTTGAGCAACTTCGTAAGAAGCGGGTTTTTTGCCTAAAGAGACGTGCTTTAGAATGCGCTAGTTTTGCCTATTTGCGCAGTAGTACAGATTCTGAGTACGTAACTGGGTTTGATGAAATCAGCATTTCTCTTGCTTCCCTGTGCGTAGGGAAGCTCAGTTTTAGTCACAGTAGCTCCCACAAGTGTCTCCTCAGCATGTTCCCATTTCCTTAGAAACAGTGTATTTGCTGGGAGAAAAATGCATTCCTGTGCCCTTTGACCGTTCAGCAAAGACATGTGTAGAAGCACAGCGCTAGCAGAAACGACCGTTTCTCGACTTTTTCTAACTCAGGGAACAAGTTGCATACTTCGCAGATGCATTTGAGCAACTTCGTAAGAAGCGGGTTTTTTGCCTAAAGAGACGTGCTTTAGAACGCGCTAGTTTTGCCTATTTGCGCAGTAGTACAGATTCTGAGTATGTAACTGGGTTTGATGAAATCAGCATTTCTCTTGCTTCCCTGTGTGTAGGGAAGCTCAGTTTTAGTCACAGTAGCTCCCACAAGTGTCTCCTCAGCGTGTTCCCATTTACTTGGAAAGAGTGTATTTGCTGGGAGAAAAGTGCATTCCTGTGCCCTTTGACCGTTCAGCAAAGACATGTGTAGAAGCACAGCGCTAGCAGAAACGACCGTTTCTCGACGTTTTCTAACTCAGGGAACAAGTTGCACACTTCGCAGATGCATTTGATCAACTTCGTAAGAAGCGGTTTTTTTGCCTAAAGAGACGTGCTTTAGAATGCGCTAGTTTTGCCTATTTGCGCAGTAGTACAGATTCTGAGTATGTAACTGGGTTTGATGAAATCAGCATTTCTCTTGCTTCCCTGTGCGTAGGGAAGCTCAGTTTTAGTCACAGTAGCTCCCACAAGTGTCTCCTCAGCGTGTTCCCATTTCCTTAGAAACATTGTGTTTGCTGGGAGAAATGTGCATTACTGTGCCCTTTCACCCTTCAGCAAAGACATGTGTAGAAGCAAAGCGCTAGCAGAAACGACCGTTTCTCGACGTTTTCTAACTCAGGGAACAAGTTGCACACTTCGCAGAGGCATTTGAGCAACTTCGTAAGAAGCGGGTTTTTTGCCTACAGAGACGTGCTTTAGAACGCGCTAGTTTTGCCTATTTGCGCAGTAGTACAGATTCTGAGTATGTAACTGGGTTTGATGAAATCAGCATTTCTCTTGCTTCCCTGTGCGTAGGGAAGCTCAGTTTTAGTCACAGTAGCTCCCACAAGTGTCTCCTCAGCGTGTTCCCATTTCCTTAGAAACAGTGTATTTGCTGGGAGAAAAGTGCATTACTGTGCCCTTTGACCGTTCAGCAAAGACATGTGTAGAAGCACAGCGCTAGCAGAAACGACCGTTTCTCGACGTTTTCTAACTCAGGGAACAAGTTGCACACTTCGCAGGTGCATTTGAGCAACTTCTTAAGAAGCGGGTTTTTTGCCTAAAGAGACGTGCTTTAGAACGCGCTAGTTTTGCCTTTTTGCGCAGTAGTACAGATTCGGAGTATGTAACTGGGTTTGATGAAATCAGCATTTCTCTTGCTTCCCTGTGCATAGGGAAGCTCAGTTTTAGTCACAGTAGCTCCCACAAGTGTCTCCTCAACGTGTTCCCATTTCCTTAGAAACAGTGTATTTGCTGGGAGAGAAGTGCATTACTGTGCCCTTTGACCGTTCAGCAAAGACATGTGTAGAAGCACAGCGCTCGCAGAAACGACCGTTTCTCGACGTTTTCTAACTCAGGGAACAAGTTGCACACTTCGCAGGTGCATTTGAGCAACTTCTTAAGAAGCGGGTTTTTTGCCTAAAGAGACGTGCTTTAGAACGCGCTAGTTTTGCCTATTTGTGCAGTAGTACAGATTCGGAGTATGTAACTGGGTTTGATGAAATCAGCATTTCTCTTGCTTCCCTGTGCATAGGGAAGCTCAGTTTTAGTCACAGTAGCTCCCACAAGTGTCTCCTCAACGTGTTCCCATTTCCTTAGAAACAGTGTATTTGCTGGGAGAAAAGTGCATTACTGTGCCCTTTGACCGTTCAGCAAAGACATGGGTAGAAGCACAGCGCTGGCAGAAACGACCGTTTCTCGACGTTTTCTAACTCAGGGAACAAGTTGCACACTTCGCAGAGGCATTTGAGCAACTTCGTAAGAAGCGGGTTTTTTGCCTAAAGAGACGTGCTTTAGAACGCGCTAGTTTTGCCTATTTGCGCAGTAGTACAGATTCTGAGTATGTAACTGGGTTTGATGAAATCAGCATTTCTCTTGCTTCCCTGTGCGTAGGGAAGCTCAGTTTTAGTCACAGTAGCTCCCACAAGTGTCTCCTCAGCGTGTTCCCATTTCCTTAGAAACAGTGTATTTGCTGGGAGAAAAATGCATTCCTGTGCCCTTTGACCGTTCAGCAAAGACATGTGTAGAAGCACAGCGCTAGCAGAAACGACCGTTTCTCGACTTTTTCTAACTCAGGGAACAAGTTGCATACTTCGCAGATGCATTTGAGCAACTTCGTAAGAAGCGGGTTTTTTGCCTAAAGAGACGTGCTTTAGAACGCGCTAGTTTTACCTATTTGCGCAGTAGTACAGATTCTGAGTATGTAACTGGGTTTGATGAAATCAGCATTTCTCTTGCTTCCCTGTGTGTAGGGAAGCTCAGTTTTAGTCACAGTAGCTCCCACAAGTGTCTCCTCAGCGTGTTCCCATTTCCTTGGAAAGAGTGTATTTGCTGGGAGAAAAGTGCATTCCTGTGCCCTTTGACCGTTCAGCAAAGACATGTGTAGAAGCACAGCGCTAGCAGAAACGACCGTTTCTCGACGTTTTCTAACTCAGGGAACAAGTTGCACACTTCGCAGATGCATTTGAGCAACTTCGTAAGAAGCGGTTTTTTTGCCTAAAGAGACGTGCTTTAGAATGCGCTAGTTTTGCCTATTTGCGCAGGAGTACAGATTCTGAGTATGTAACTGGGTTTGATGAAATCAGCATTTCTCTTGCTTCCCTGTGCGTAGGGAAGCTCAGTTTTAGTCACAGTAGCTCCCACAAGTGTCTCCTCAGCGTGTTCCCATTTCCTTAGAAACATTGTGTTTGCTGGGAGAAATGTGCATTACTGTGCCCTTTCACCCTTCAGCAAAGACATGTGTAGAAGCAAAGCGCTAGCAGAAACGACCGTTTCTCGACGTTTTCTAACTCAGGGAACAAGTTGCACACTTCGCAGAGGCATTTGAGCAACTTCGTAAGAAGCGGGTTTTTTGCCTACAGAGACGTGCTTTAGAATGCGCTAGTTTTGCCTATTTGCGCAGTAGTACAGATTCTGAGTATGTAACTGGGTTTGATGAAATCAGCATTTCTCTTGCTTCCCTGTGCGTAGGGAAGCTCAGTTTTAGTCACAGTAGCTCCCACAAGTGTCTCCTCAGCGTGTTCCCATTTCCTTAGAAACAGTGTATTTGCTGGGAGAAAAGTGCATTCCTGTGCCCTTTGACCGTTCAGCAAAGACATGTGTAGAAGCACAGCGCTAGCAGAAACGACCGTTTCTCGACGTTTTCTAACTCAGGGAACAAGTTGCACACTTCGCAGATGCATTTGAGCAACTTCGTAAGAAGCGGGTTTTTTGCCTAAAGAGACGTGCTTTAGAACGCGCTAGCTTTGCCTATTTGCGCAGTAGTACAGATTCTGAGTATGTAACTGGGTTTGATGAAATCAGCATTTCTCTTGCTTCCCTGTGCGTAGGGAAGCTCAGTTTTAGTCACAGTAGCTCCCACAAGTGTCTCCTCAGCGTGTTCCCATTTCCTTAGAAACTGTATTTGCAGGGAGAAAAGTGCATTCCTGTGCCCTTTGACCGTTCAGCAAAGACATGTGTAGAAGCACAGCGCTAGCAGAAACGACCGTTTCTAGACGTTTTCTAACTCAGGGAACAAGTTGAACACTTCGCAGATGCATTTGAGCAACTTCGTAAGAAGCGGTTTTTTTTCCTAAAGTGACGTGCTTTAGAACGCGCTAGTTTTCCTATTTGCGCAGTAGTACAGATTCTGAGTATGTACCTGGGTTTGATGAAATCAGCATTTCTCTTGCTTCCCTGTGCGTAGGGAAGCTCAGTTTTAGTCACAGTAGCTCCCACAAGTGTCTCCTCAGCGTGTTCCCATTTCCTTAGAAACAGTGTATTTGCTGGGAGAAAAGTGCATTCCTGTGCCCTTTGACCGTTCAGCAAAGACATGTGTAGAAGCACAGCACTAGCAGAAACGACCGTTTCTCGACGTTTTCTAACTCAGGGAACAAGTTGCACACTTCGCAGATGCATTTGAGCAACTTCGTAAGAAGCGGGTTTTTTGCCAAAGAGACGTGCTTTAGAACGCGCTAGTTTTGCCTATTTGCGCAGTAGTACAGATTCGGAGTATGTAACTGGGTTTGATGAAATCAGCATTTCTCTTTCTTCCCTGTGCGTAAGGAAGCTCAGCTTCAGTCACAGTAGCTCCCACAAGTGTCTCCTCAACGTGTTCCCATTTCTTTATAAACAGTGTATTTGCTGGGAGAAAAGTGCATTCCTGTGCCCTTTCACCGTTCAGCAAAGACATGTGTAGAAGCACAGCGCTAGCAGAAACGACCGTTTCTCGACGTTTTCTAACTCAGGGAACAAGTTGCACACTTCGCAGATGCATTTGAGCAACTTCGTAAGAAGCGGGTTTTTTGCCTACAGAGACGTGCTTTAGAACGCGCTAGTTTTGCCTATTTGCGCAGTAGTACAGATTCTGAGTATGTAACTGGGTTTGATGAAATCAGCATTTCTCTTGCTTCCCTGTGCGTAGGGAAGCTCAGTTTTAGTCACAGTAGCTCCCACAAGTGTCTCCTCAACGTGTTCCCATTTCCTTAGAAACAGTGTATTTGCTGGGAGAAAAGTGCATTCCTGTGCCCTTTGACCGTTCAGCAAAGACATGTGTAGAAGCACAGCGCTAGCAGAAACGACCGTTTCTCGACGTTTTCTAACTCAGGGAACAAGTTGCATACTTCGCAGGTGCATTTGAGCAACTTCGTAAGAAGCGGGTTTTTTGCCTAAAGAGACGTGCTTTAGAACGCGCTAGTTTTGCCTTTTTGCGCAGTAGTACAGATTCGGAGTATGTAACTGGGTTGGATGAAATCAGCATTTCTCTTGCTTCCCTGTGCGTAGGGAAGCTCAGTTTTAGTCACAGTAGCTCCCACAAGTGTCTCCTCAACGTGTTCCCATTTCCTTAGAAACAGTGTATTTGCTGGGAGAAAAGTGCATTACTGTGCCCTTTGACCGTTCAGCAAAGACATGTGTAGAAGCACAGCGCTCGCAGAAACGACCGTTTCTCGACGTTTTCTAACTCAGGGAACAAGTTGCACACTTCGCAGATGCATTTGAGCAACTTCGTAAGAAGCGGGTTTTTTGCCTAAAGAGACGTGCTTTAGAACGCGCTAGTTTTGCCTATTTGCGCAGTAGTACAGATTCTGAGTATGTAACTGGGTTTGATGAAATCAGCATTTCTCTTGCTTCCCTGTGCGTAGGGAAGCTCAGTTTTAGTCACAGTAGCTCCCACAAGTGTCTCCTCAGCGTGTTCCCATTTCCTTAGAAACAGTGTATTTGCTGGGAGAAAAATGCATTCCTGTGCCCTTTGACCGTTCAGCAAAGACATGTGTAGAAGCACAGCGCTAGCAGAAACGACTGTTTCTCGACTTTTTCTAACTGAGGGAACAAGTTGCATACTTCGCAGATGCATTTGAGCAACTTCGTAAGAAGCAGGTTTTTTGCCTAAAGAGACGTGGTTTAGAACGCGCTAGTTTTGCCTATTTGCGCAGTAGTACAGATTCTGAGTATGTAACTGGGTTTGATGAAATCAGCATTTCTCTTGCTTCCCTGTGTGTAGGGAAGCTCAGTTTTAGTCACAGTAGCTCCCACAAGTGTCTCCTCAGCGTGTTCCCATTTCCTTGGAAAGAGTGTATTTGCTGGGAGAAAAGTGCATTCCTGTGCCCTTTGACCGTTCAGCAAAGACATGTGTAGAAGCACAGCGCTAGCAGAAACGACCGTTTCTCGACGTTTTCTAACTCAGGGAACAAGTTGCACACTTCGCAGATGCATTTGAGCAACTTCGTAAGAAGCGGGTTTTTTGCCTAAAGTGACGTGCTTTAGAACGCGCTAGTTTTGCCTATTTGCGCAGTAGTACAGATTCTGAGTATGTAACTGGGTTTGATGAAATCAGCATTTCTCTTGCTTCCCTGTGCGTAGGGAAGCTCAGTTTTAGTCACAGTAGCTCCCACAAGTGTCTCCTCAGCGTGTTCCCATTTCCTTAGAAACAGTGTATTTGCTGGGAGAAATGTGCATTACTGTGCCCTTTCACCCTTCAGCAAAGACATGTGTAGAAGCACAGCGCTAGCAGAAACGACCGTTTCTCGACGTTTTCTAACTCAGGGAACAAGTTGCACACTTCGCAGATGCATTTGAGCAACTTCGTAAGAAGCGGGTTTTTTGCCTAAAGAGACGTGCTTTAGAACGCGCAAGCTTTGCCTATTTGCGCAGTAGTCCAGATTCTGAGTATGTACCTGGGTTTGATGAAATCAGCATTTCTCTTGCTTCCCTGTGTGTAGGAAGCTCAGTTTTAATCACAGTAGCTCCCACAAGTGTCTCCTCAGCGTGTTCCCATTTCCTTGGAAACAGTGTATTTGCTGGGAGAAAAGTGCATTCCTGTGCCCTTTGACCGTTCAACAAAGACATGTGTAGAAGCACAGCGCTAGCAGAAACGACCGTTTCTCGACGTTTTCTAACTCAGGGAACAAGTTGCACACTTCGCAGAGGCATTTGAGCAACTTCGTAAGAAGCGGGTTTTTTGCCTACAGAGACGTGCTTTAGAACGCGCTAGTTTTGCCTATTTGCGCAGTAGTACAGATTCTGAGTATGTAACTGGGTTTGATGAAATCAGCATTTCTCTTGCTTCCCTGTGCGTAGGGAAGCTCAGTTTTAGTCACAGTAGCTCCCACAAGTGTCTCCTCAGCGTGTTCCCATTTCCTTAGAAACAGTGTATTTGCTGGGAGAAAAGTGCATTCCTGTGCCCTTTGACCGTTCAGCAAAGACATGTGTAGAAGCACAGCGCTAGCAGAAACGACCGTTTCTCGACGTTTTCTAACTCAGGGAACAAGTTGCACACTTCGCAGATGCATTTGAGCAACTTCGTAAGAAGCGGGTTTTTTGCCTAAAGAGACGTGCTTTAGAACGCGCTAGTTTTGCCTATTTGCGCAGTAGTACAGATTCTGAGTATGTAACTGGGTTTGATGAAATCAGCATTTCTCTTGCTTCCCTGTGCGTAGGGAAGCTCAGTTTTAGTCACAGTAGCTCCCACAAGTGTCTCCTCAGCGTGTTTTCATTTCCTTAGAAACAGTGTATTTGCTGGGAGAAAAGTGCATTCCTGTGCCCTTTCACCGTTCAGCAAAGACATGTGTAGAAGCACAGCGCTAGCAGAAACGACCGTTTCTCGACGTTTTCTAACTCAGGGAACAAGTGCACACTTCGCAGATGCATTTGGGCAACTTCGTAAGAAGCGGGTTTTTTGCCTAAAGAGACGTGCTTTAGAACGCGCTAGTTTTGCCTATTTGCGCAGTAGTACAGATTCTGAGTATGTTACTGGGTTTGATGATATCAGCATTTCTCTTGCTTCCCTGTGCGTAGGGAAGCTCAGTTTTAGTCACAGTAGCTCCCACAAGTGTCTCCTCGGCGTGTTCCCATTTCCGTAGAAACAGTGTATTTGCTGGGAGAAAAGTGCATTACTGTGCCCTTTGACCGTTCAGCAAAGACATGTGTAGAAGCACAGCACTAGCAGAAACGACCTTTTCTCGACGTTTTCTAACTCAGGGAACAAATTGCACACTTCGCAGGTGCATTTGAGCAACTTCGTAAGAAGCGGGATTTTTGCCTAAAGAGACGTGCTTTAGAACGCGCTAGTTTTGCCTATTTGCGCAGTAGTACAGATTCTGAGTATGTAACTGGGTTTGATGAAATCAGCATTTCTCTTGCTTCCCTGTGCGTAGGGAAGCTCAGTTTTAGTCACAGTAGCTCCCACAAGTGTCTCTTCAGCGTGTTCCCATTCCTTGGAAAGAGTGTATTTGCTGGGAGAAAAGTGCATTCCTGTGCCCTTTGACCGTTCAGCAAAGACATGTGTAGAAGCACAGCGCTAGCAGAAACGACCGTTTCTCGACGTTTTCTAACTCAGGGAACAAGTTGCACACTTCGCAGATGCATTTGAGCAACTTCGTAAGAAGCGGTTTTTTTGCCTAAAGAGACGTACTTTAGAACGCGCTAGTTTTGCCTATTTGCGCAGTAGTACAGATTCTGAGTATGTAACTGGGTTTGATGAAATCAGCATTTCTCTTGCTTCCCTGTGCGTAGGGAAGCTCAGTTTTAGTCACAGTAGCTCCCACAAGTGTCTCCTCAGCGTGTTCCCATTTCCTTAGAAACATTGTGTTTGCTGGGAGAAATGTGCATTACTGTGCCCTTTCACCCTTCAGCAAAGACATGTGTAGAAGCACAGCGCTAGCAGAAACGACCGTTTCTCGACGTTTTCTAACTCAGGGAACAAGTTGCACACTTCGGAGATGCATTTGAGCAACTTCGTAAGAAGCGGGTTTTTTGCCTAAAGAGACGTGCTTTAGAACGTGCTAGTTTTGCCTATTTGCGCAGTAGTCCAGATTCTGAGTATGTAACTGGGTTTGATGAAATCAGCATTTCTCTTGCTTCCCTGTGCGTAGGGAAGCTCAGTTTTAGTCACAGTAGCTCCCACAAGTGTCTCCTCAGCGTGTTCCCATTTCCTTAGAAAGAGTGTAGTTGCTGGTAGAAAAATGCATTACTGTGCCCTATGACCGTTCAGCAAAGACATGTGTAGAAGCACAGCGCTAGCAGAAACGATCGTTTCTCGACGTTTTCTAACTCAGGGAACAAGTTGCACACTTCGCAGATGCATTTGAGCATCTTCGTAAGAAGCGGGTTTTTTGCCTAAAGAGACGAGCTTTAGAACGCGCTAGTTTTGCCTATTTTCGCAGTAGTACAGATTCTGAGTATGTAACTGGGTTTGATGAAATCAGCATTTCTCTTGCTTCCCTGTGTGTAGGAAGCTCAGTTTTAATCACAGTAGCTCCCACAAGTGTCTCCTCAGCGTGTTCCCATTTCCTTAGAAACAGTGTATTTGCTGGGAGAAAAGTGCATTCCTGTGCCCTTTGACCGTTCAACAAAGACATGTGTAGAAGCACAGCGCTAGCAGAAACGACCGTTTCTCGACGTTTTCTAACTCAGGGAACAAGTTGCACACTTCGCAGAGGCATTTGAGCAACTTCGTAAGAGGCGGGTTTTTTGCCTACAGAGACGTGCTTTAGAACGCGCTAGTTTTGCCTATTTGCGCAGTAGTACAGATTCTGACTATGTAACTGGGTTTGATGAAATCAGCATTTCTCTTGCTTCCCTGTGCGTAGGGAAGCTCAGTTTTAGTCACAGTAGCTCCCACAAGTGTCTCCTCAGCGTGTTCCCATTTCCTTAGAAACAGTGTATTTGCTGGGAGAAAAGTGCATTCCTGTGCCCTTTGACCGTTCAGCAAAGACATGTGTAGAAGCACAGCGCTAGCAGAAACGACCGTTTCTCGACGTTTTCTAACTCAGGGAACAAGTTGCACACTTCGCAGAGGCATTTGAGCAACTTCGTAAGAAGCGGTTTTTTTTTCCTAAAGTGATGTGCTTTAGAACGCGCTAGTTTTCCTATTTGCGCAGTAGTACAGATTCTGAGTATGTAACTGGGTTTGATGATATCAGCATTTCTCTTGCTTCCCTGTGCGTAGGGAAGCTCAGTTTTAGTCACAGTAGCTCCCACAAGTGTCTCCTCAGCGTGTTCCCATTTCCTTAGAAACAGTGTATTTGCTGGGAGAAAAGTGCATTCCTGTGCCCTTTGACCGTTCAGCAAAGACATGTGTAGAAGCACAGCGCTAGCAGAAACGACCGTTTCTCGACGTTTTCTAACTCAGGGAACAAGTTGCACACTTCGCAGGTGCATTTGAGCAACTTCGTAAGAAGCGGGTTTTTTGCCTAAAGAGACGTGCTTTAGAACGCGCTAGTTTTGCCTATTTGCGCAGTAGTACAGATTCTGAGTATGTAACTGGGTTTGATGAAATCAGCATTTCTCTTGCTTCCCTGTGCGTAGGGAAGCTCAGTTTTAGTCACAGTAGCTCCCACAAGTGTCTCTTCAGCGTGTTCCCATATCCTTGGAAAGAGTGTATTTGCTGGGAGAAAAGTGCATTCCTGTGCCCTTTGACCGTTCAGCAAAGACATGTGTAGAAGCACAGCGCTAGCAGAAATGACCGTTTCTCGACGTTTTCTAACTCAGGGAACAAGTTGCACACTTCGGAGATGCATTTGAGCAACTTCGTAAGAAGCGGGTTTTTTGCCTAAAGAGACGTGCTTTAGAACGCGCTAGCTTTGCCTATTTGCGCAGTCGTCCAGATTCTGAGTATGTAACTGGGTTTGATGAAATCAGCATTTCTCTTAGTTCCCTGTGCGTAGGGAAGCTCAGTTTTAGTCACAGTAGCTCCCACAAGTGTCTCCTCAGCGTGTTCCCATTTCCTTAGAAAGAGTGTAGTTGTTGGTAGAAAAATGCATTACTGTGCCCTATGACCGTTCAGCAAAGACATGTGTAGAAGCACAGCGCTAGCAGAAACGATCGTTTCTCGACGTTTTCTAACTCAGGGAACAAGTTGCACACTTCGCAGATGCATTTGAGCAACTTCGTAAGAAGCGGGTTTTTTGCCTACAGAGACGTGCTTTAGAACACGCTAGTTTTGCCTATTTGCGCAGTAGTACAGATTCTGAGTATGTAACTGGGTTTGATGAAATCAGCATTTCTCTTGCTTCCCTGTGCGTAGGGAAGCTCAGTTTTAGTCACAGTAGCTCCCACAAGTGTCACTTCAGCGTGTTCCCATTTCATTAGAAACAGTGTATTTGCTGGGAGAAAAGTGCATTCCTGTGCCCTTTGACCGTTCAGCAAAGACATGTGTAGAAGCACAGCGCTAGCAGAAACGACCGTTTCTCGACGTTTTCTAACTCAGGGAACAAGTTGCACACTTCGCAGATGCATTTGAGCAACTTCGTAAGAAGCGGGTTTTTTGCCTAAAGAGACATGCTTTAGAACGCGCTAGTTTTGCCTATTTGCGCAGTAGTACAGATTCTGAGTATGTAACTGGGTTTGATGAAATCAGCATTTCTCTTGCTTCCCTGTGCGTATGGAAGCTCAGTTTTAGTCACAGTAGCTCCCACAAGTGTCTCCTCAGCGTGTTTCCATTTCCTTAGAGAAAGTGTATTTGCTGGGAGAAAAGTGCATTCCTGTGCCCTTTCACCGTTCAGCAAAGACATGTGTAGAAGCACAGCGCTAGCAGAAACGACCGTTTCTCGACGTTTTCTAACTCAGAGAACAAGTGCACACTTCGCAGATGCATTTGGGCAACTTCGTAAGAAGCGGGTTTTTTGCCTAAAGAGACGTGCTTTAGAACGCGCTAGTTTTGCCTATTTGCGCAGTAGTACAGATTCTGAGTATGTTACTGGGTTTGATGATATCAGCATTTCTCTTGCTTCCCTGTGCGTAGGGAAGCTCAGTTTTAGTCACAGTAGCTCCCACAAGTGTCTCCTCAGCGTGTTCCCATTTCCGTAGAAACAGTGTATTTGCTGGGAGAAAAGTGCATTACTGTGCCCTTTGACCGTTCAGCAAAGACATGTGTAGAAGCACAGCACTAGCAGAAACGACCTTTTCTCGACGTTTTCTAACTCAGGGAACAAATTGCACACTTAGCAGGTGCATTTGAGCAACTTCGTAAGAAGCGGGTTTTTTGCCTAAAGAGACGTGCTTTAGAACGCGCTAGTTTTGCCTATTTGCGCAGTAGTACAGATTCTGAGTATGTAACTGGGTTTGATGAAATCAGCATTTCTCTTGCTTCCCTGTGCGTAGGGAAGCTCAGTTTTAGTCACAGTAGCTCCCACAAGTGTCTCCTCAGCGTGTTCCCATTTCTTTAGAAACAGTGTATTTGCTGGGAGAAAAGTGCATTCCTGTGCCCTTTGACCGTTCAGCAAAGACATGTGTAGAAGCACAGCGCTAGCAGAAACGACCGTTTCTCGACGTTTTCTAACTCAGGGAACAAGTTGCACACTTCGCAGATGCATTTGAGCAACTTCGTAAGAAGCGGTTTTTTTCCCTAAAGTGACGTGCTTTAGAACGCGCTAGTTTTCCTATTTGCGCAGTAGTACAGATTCTGAGTATGTAACTGGGTTTGATAAAATCAGCATTTCTCTTGCTTCCCTGTGCGTAGGGAAGCTCAGTTTTAGTCACAGTAGCTCCCACAAGTGTCTCCTCAGCGTGTTCCCATTTCCTTAGAAACAGTGTATTTGCTGGGAGAAAAGTGCATTACTGTGCCCTTTGACCGTTCAGCAAAGACATGTGTAGAAGCACAGCGCTAGCAGAAACGACCGTTTCTCGACGTTTTCTAACTCAGGGAACAAGTTGCACACTTCGCAGATGCATTTGAGCAACTTCGTAAGAAGCGGGTTTTTTGCCTAAAGAGACGTGCTTTAGAACGCGCTAGTTTTGCCTATTTGCGCCGTAGTACAGATTCTGAGTATGTAACTGGGTTTGATGAAATCAGCATTTCTCTTGCTTCCCTGTGCGTAGGGAAGCTCAGTTTTAGTCACAGTAGCTCCCACAAGTGTCTCCTCAGCGTGTTCCCATTTCCTTAGCAACAGTGTATTTGCTGGGAGAAAGGTGCATTCCTGTGCCCTTTCACCGTTCAGCAAAGACATGTGTAGAAGCACAGCGCTAGCAGAAACGACCGTTTCTCGACGTTTTCTAACTCAGGGAACAAGTTGCACACTTCGCAGATGCATTTGAGCAACTTCGTAAGAAGCGGGTTTTTTGCCTAAAGAGACGTGCTTTAGAACGCGCTAGTTTTGCCTATTTGCGCAGTAGTACAGATTCTGAGTATGTAACTGGGTTTGATGAAATCAGCATTTCTCTTGCTTCCCTGTGCGTAGGGAAGCTCAGTTTTAGTCACAGTAGCTCCCACAAGTGTCTCCTCAGCGTGTTCCCATTTCCTTAGAAACAGTGTATTTGCTGGGAGAAAAGTGCATTCCTGTGCCCTTTGACCGTTCAGCAAAGACATGTGTAGAAGCACAGCGCTAGCAGAAACGACCGTTTCTCGACGTTTTCTAACTAAGGGAACAAGTTGCACACTTCGCAGATGCATTTGAGCAACTTCGTAAGAAGCGGGTTTTTTGCCTAAAGAGACGTGCTTTAGAATGTGCTAGTTTTGCCTATTTGCGCAGTAGTACAGATTCTGAGTATGTAACTGGGTTTGATGAAATCAGCATTTCTCTTGCTTCCCTGTGCATAGGGAAGCTCAGTTTTAGTCACAGTAGCTCCCACAAGTGTCTCCTCAGCGTGTTCCCATTTCCTTAGAAACAGTGTATATGCTGGGAGAAAAGTGCATTCCTGTGCCCTTTGACCGTTCAGCAAAGACATGTGTAGAAGCACAGCGCTAGCAGAAACGACCGTTTCTCGACGTTTTCTAACTCAGGGAACAAGTTGCACACTTCGCAGAGGCATTTGAGCAACTTCGTAAGAAGCGGGTTTTTTGCCTAAAGAGAAGTGCTTTAGAACGCGCTAGTTTTGCCTATTTGCGCAGTAGTACAGATTCTGAGTATGTAACTGGGTTTGATGAAATCAGCATTTCTCTTGCTTCCCTGTGCGTAGGGAAGCTCAGTTTTAGTCACAGTAGCTCCCACAAGTGTCTCCTCAGCGTGTTCCCATTTCCTTAGAAACAGTGTATTTGCTGGGAGAAAAGTGCATTACTGTGCCCTTTGACCGTTCAGCAAAGACATGTGTAGAAGCACAGCGCTAGCAGAAACGACCGTTTCTCGACGTTTTCTAACTCAGGGAACAAGTTGCACACTTCGCAGATGCATTTGGGCAACTTCGTAAGAAGCGGGTTTTTTGCCTAAAGAGACGTGCTTTAGAACGCGCTAGTTTTGCCTATTTGCGCAGTAGTACAGATTCTGAGTATGTAACTGGGTTTGATGAAATCAGCATTTCTCTTGCTTCCCTGTGCGTAGGGAAGCTCAGTTTTAGTCACAGTAGCTCACACAAGTGTCTCCTCAGCGTGTTCCCATTTCCTTAGAAACAGTGTATTTGCTGGAAGAAAAGTGCATTCCTGTGCCCTTTGACCGTTCAGCAAAGACATGTGTAGAAGCACAGCGCTAGCAGAAACGACCGTTTCTTGACGTTTTCTAACTCAGGGAACAAGTTGCACACTTCGCAGATGCATTTGAGCAACTTCGTAAGAAGCGGGTTTTTTGCCTAAAGAGACGTGCTTTAGAACGCGCTAGGTTTGCCTATTTGCGCAGTAGTACAGATTCTGAGTATGTAACTGGGTTTGATGAAATCAGCATTTCTCTTGCTTCCCTGTGCGTAGGGAAGCTCAGTTTTAGTCACAGTAGCTCCCACAAGTGTCTCCTCAGCTTGTTCCCATTTCCTTAGGAACAGTGTACTTGCTGGGAGAAAAGTGCATTACTGTGCCCTTTGACCGTTCAGCAAAGACATGTGTAGAAGCACAGCGCTAGCAGAAACGACCGTTTCTCGACGTTTTCTAACTCAGGGAACAAGTGCACACTTCGCAGATGCATTTGGGCAACTTCGTAAGAAGCGGGTTTTTTGCCTAAAGAGACGTGCTTTAGAACGCGCTAGTTTTGCCTATTTGCGCAGTAGTACAGATTCTGAGTATGTTACTGGGTTTGATGATATCAGCATTTCTCTTGCTTCCCTGTGCGTAGGGAAGCTCAGTTTTAGTCACAGTAGCTCCCACAAGTGTCTCCTCAGCGTGTTCCCATTTCCGTAGAAACAGTGTATTTGCTGGGAGAAAAGTGCATTACTGTGCCCTTTGACCGTTCAGCAAAGACATGTGTAGAAGCACAGCGCTAGCAGAAACGACCGTTTCTCGACGTTTTCTAACTCAGGGAACAAGTTGCACACTTCGCAGATGCATTTGAGCAACTTCGTAAGAAGCGGGTTTTTTGCCTAAAGAGAAGTGCTTTAGAACGCGCTAGTTTTGCCTATTTGCGCAGTAGTACAGATTCTGAGTATGTAACTGGGTTTGATGAAATCAGCATTTCTCTTGCTTCCCTGTGCGTAGGGAAGCTCAGTTTTAGTCACAGTAGCTCCCACAAGTGTCTCCTCAGAGTGTTCCCATTTCCTTAGAAACAGTGTATTTGCTGGGAGAAAAATGCATTACTGTGCCCTTTGACCGTTCAGCAAAGACATGTGTAGAAGCACAGCGCTAGCAGAAACGAGCGTTTCTCGACGTTTTCTAACTCAGGGAACAAGTTGCACACTTCGCAGATGCATTTGGGCAACTTCGTAAGAAGCGGGTTTTTTGCCTAAAGAGACGTGCTTTAGAACGCGCTAGTTTTGCCTATTTGCGCAGTAGTACAGATTCTGAGTATGTAACTGGGTTTGATGAAATCAGCATTTCTCTTGCTTCCCTGTGCGTAGGGAAGCTCAGTTTTAGTCACAGTAGCTCACACAAGTGTCTCCTCAGCGTGTTCCCATTTCCTTAGAAACAGTGTATTTGCTGGGAGAAAAGTGCATTCCTGTGCCCTTTGACCGTTCAGCAAAGACATGTGTAGAAGCACAGCGCTAGCAGAAACGACCGTTTCTCGACGTTTTCTAACTAAGGGAACAAGTTGCACACTTCGCAGATGCATTTGAGCAACTTCGTAAGAAGCGGGTTTTTTGCCTAAAGAGACGTGCTTTAGAACGCGCTAGTTTTGCCTATTTGCGCAGTAGTACAGATTCTGAGTATGTAACTGGGTTTGATGAAATCAGCATTTCTCTTGCTTCCCTGTGCGTAGGGAAGCTCAGTTTTAGTCACAGTAGCTCTCACAAGTGTCTCCTCAGCTTGTTCCCATTTCCTTAGGAACAGTGTACTTGCTGGGAGAAAAGTGCATTACTGTGCCCTTTCATCGTTCAGGAAAGACATGTGTAGAAGCACAGCGCTAGCAGAAACGACCGTTTCTCGACGTTTTCTAACTCAGGGAACAAGTTGCACACTTCGCAGATGCATTTGAGCAACTTGGTAAGAAGCGGGTTTTTTGCCTAAAGAGACGTGCTTTAGAACGCGCTAGTTTTGCCTATTTGCGCAGTAGTACAGATTCTGAGTATGTAACTGGGTTTGATGAAATCAGCATTTCTCTTGCTTCCCTGTGCGTAGGGAAGCTCAGTTTTAGTCACAGTAGATCACACAAGTGTCTCCTCAGCGTGTTCCCATTTCCTTAGAAACAGTGTATTTGCTGGGAGAAAAGTGCATTCCTGTGCCCTTTGACCGTTCAGCAAAGACATGTGTAGAAGCACAGCGCTAGCAGAAACGACCGTTTCTCGACGTTTTCTAACTAAGGGAACAAGTTGCACACTTCGCAGATGCACTTGAGCAACTTCGTAAGAAGCGGGTTTTTTGCCTAAAGAGACGTGCTTTAGAACGCGCTAGTTTTGCCTATTTGCGCAGTAGTACAGATTCTGAGTATGTAACTGGGTTTGATGAAATCAGCATTTCTCTTGCTTCCCTGTGCGTAGGGAAGCTCAGTTTTAGTCACAGTAGCTCTCACAAGTGTCTCCTCAGCTTGTTCCCATTTCCTTAGGAACAGTGTACTTGCTGGGAGAAAAGTGCATTCCTGTGCCCTTTCATCGTTCAGGAAAGACATGTGTAGAAGCACAGCGCTAGCAGAAACGACCGTTTCTCGACGTTTTCTAAATCAGGGAACAAGTTGCACACTTCGCAGAGGCATTTGAGCAACTTGGTAAGAAGCGGGTTTTTTGCCTAAAGAGACGTGCTTTAGAACGCGCTAGTTTTGCCTATTTGCGCAGTAGTACAGATTCTGAGTATGTAACTGGGTTTGATGAAATCAGCATTTCTCTTGCTTCCCTGTGCGTAGGGAAGCTCAGTTTTAGTCACAGTAGCTCCCACAAGTGTCTCCTCAGCGTGTTCCCATTTCCTTAGAAACAGTGTATATGCTGGGAGAAAAGTGCATTCCTGTGCCCTTTGACCGTTCAGCAAAGACATGTGTAGAAGCACAGCGCTAGCAGAAATGACCGTTTCTCGACGTTTTCTAACTCAGGGAACAAGTGCACACTTCGCAGATGCATTTGGGCAACTTCGTAAGAAGCGGGTTTTTTGCCTAAAGAGACGTGCTTTAGAACGCGCTAGTTTTGCCTATTTGCGCAGTAGTACAGATTCTGAGTATGTTACTGGGTTTGATGATATCAGCATTTCTCTTGCTTCCCTGTGCGTAGGGAAGCTCAGTTTTAGTCACAGTAGCTCCCACAAGTGTCTCCTCAGCGTGTTCCCATTTCCGTAGAAACAGTGTATTTGCTGGGAGAAAAGTGCATTACTGTGCCCTTTGACCGTTCAGCAAAGACATGTGTAGAAGCACAGCACTAGCAGAAACGACCTTTTCTCGACGTTTTCTAACTCAGGGAACAAATTGCACACTTCGCAGGTGCATTTGAGCAACTTCGTAAGAAGCGGGTTTTTTGCCTAAAGAGACGTGCTTTAGAACGTGCTAGTTTTGCCTATTTGCGCAGTAGTACAGATTCTGAGTATGTAACTGGGTTTGATGAAATCAGCATTTCTCTTGCTTCCCTGTGCGTAGGGAAGCTCAGTTTTAGTCACAGTAGCTCCCACAAGTGTCTCCTCAGTGTGTTCCCATTTCCTTAGAAACAGTGTATTTGCTGGGAGAAAAGTGCATTCCTGTGCCCTTTGACCGTTCAGCAAAGACATGTGTAGAAGCACAGCGCTAGCAGAAACGACCGTTTCTCGACGTTTTCTAACTCAGGGAACAAGTTGCACACTTCGCAGATGCATTTGAGCAACTTCGTAAGAAGCGGGTTTTTTGCCTAAAGAGACGTGCTTTAGAACGCGCTAGTTTTGCCTATTTGCGCAGTAGTACAGATTCTGAGTATGTAACTGGGTTTGATGAAATCAGCATTTCTCTTGCTTCCCTGTGCGTAGGGAAGCTCAGTTTTAGTCACAGTAGCTCCCACAAGTGTCTCCTCAGCTTGTTCCCATTTCCTTAGGAACAGTGTACTTGCTGGGAGAAAAGTGCATTACTGTGCCCTTTGACCGTTCAGCAAAGACATGTGTAGAAGCACAGCGCTAGCAGAAACGACCATTTCTCGACGTTTTCTAACTCAGGGAACAAGTTGCACACTTCGCAGATGCATTTGGGCAACTTCGTAATAAGCGGGTTTTTTGCCTAAAGAGACGTGCTTTAGAACGCGCTAGTTTTGCCTATTTGCGCAGTAGTACAGATTCTGAGTATGTAACTGGGTTTGATGAAACCAGCATTTCTCTTGCTTCCCTGTGCGTAGGGAAGCTCAGTTTTAGTCACAGTAGCTCCCACAAGTGTCTCCTCAGCGTGTTCCCATTTCCTTAGAAACAGTGTATATGCTGGGAGAAAAGTGCATTCCTGTGCCCTTTGACCGTTCAGCAAAGACATGTGTAGAAGCACAGCGCTAGCAGAAACGACCGTTTCTCGATGTTTTCTAACTCAGGGAACAAGTTGCACACTTCGCAGAGGCATTTGAGCAACTTCGTAAGAAGCGGGTTTTTTGCCTAAAGAGACGTGCTTTAGAACGCGCTAGTTTTGCCTATTTGCGCAGTAGTACAGATTCTGAGTATGTAACTGGGTTTGATGAAATCAGCATTTCTCTTGCTTCCCTGTGCGTAGGGAAGCTCAGTTTTAGTCACAGTAGCTCCCACAAGTGTCTCCTCAGCGTGTTCCCATTTCCTTAGAAACAGTGTATTTGCTGGGAGAAAAGTGCATTCCTGTGCCCTTTGACCGTTCAGCAAAGACATGTGTAGAAGCACAGCGCTAGCAGAAACGACCGTTTCTCGACGTTTTCTAACTCAGGGAACAAGTTGCACACTTCGCAGATGCATTTGGGCAACTTCGTAAGAAGCGGGTTTTTTGCCTAAAGAGACGTGCTTTAGAACGCGCTAGTTTTGCCTATTTGCGCAGTAGTACAGATTCTGAGTATGTAACTGGGTTTGATGAAATCAGCATTTCTCTTGCTTCCCTGTGCGTAGGGAAGCTCAGTTTTAGTCACAGTAGCTCCCACAAGTGTCTCCTCAGCTTGTTCCCATTTCCTTAGGAACAGTGTACTTGCTGGGAGAAAAGTGCATTACTGTGCCCTTTGACCGTTCAGCAAAGACATGTGTAGAAGCACAGCGCTAGCAGAAACGACCGTTTCTCGACGTTTTCTAACTCAGGGAACAAGTTGCACACTTCGCAGATGCATTTGGGCAACTTCGTAATAAGCGGGTTTTTTGCCTAAAGAGACGTGCTTTAGAACGCGCTAGTTTTGCCTATTTGCGCAGTAGTACAGATTCTGAGTATGTAACTGGGTTTGATGAAACCAGCATTTCTCTTGCTTCCCTGTGCGTAGGGAAGCTCAGTTTTAGTCACAGTAGCTCCCACAAGTGTCTCCTCAGCGTGTTCCCATTTCCTTAGAAACAGTGTATTTGCTGGGAGAAAAGTGCATTCCTGTGCCCTTTCATCGTTCAGGAAAGACATGTGTAGAAGCACAGCGCTAGCAGAAACGACCGTTTCTCGACGTTTTCTAACTCAGGGAACAAGTTGCACACTTCGCAGAGGCATTTGAGCAACTTGGTAAGAAGCGGGTTTTTTGCCTAAAGAGACGTGCTTTAGAACGCGCTAGTTTTGCCTATTTGCGCAGTAGTACAGATTCTGAGTATGTAACTGGGTTTGATGAAATCAGCATTTCTCTTGCTTCCCTGTGCGTAGGGAAGCTCAGTTTTAGTCACAGTAGCTCCCACAAGTGTCTCCTCAGCGTGTTCCCATTTCCTTAGAAACAGTGTATATGCTGGGAGAAAAGTGCATTCCTGTGCCCTTTGACCGTTCAGCAAAGACATGTGTAGAAGCACAGCGCTAGCAGAAACGACCGTTTCTCGACGTTTTCTAACTCAGGGAACAAGTTGCACACTTCGCAGAGGCATTTGAGCAACTTCGTAAGAAGCGGGTTTTTTGCCTAAAGAGAAGTGCTTTAGAACGCGCTAGTTTTGCCTATTTGCGCAGTAGTACAGATTCTGAGTATGTAACTGGGTTTGATGAAATCAGCATTTCTCTTGCTTCCCTGTGCGTAGGGAAGCTCAGTTTTAGTCACAGTAGCTCCCACAAGTGTCTCCTCAGCGTGTTCCCATTTCCTTAGAAACAGTGTATTTGCTGGGAGAAAAGTGCATTCCTGTGCCCTTTGACCGTTCAGCAAAGACATGTGTAGAAGCACAGCGCTAGCAGAAACGACCGTTTCTCGACGTTTTCTAACTCAGGGAACAAGTTGCACACTTCGCAGATGCATTTGGGCAACTTCGTAAGAAGCGGGTTTTTTGCCTAAAGAGACGTGCTTTAGAACGCGCTAGTTTTGCCTATTTGCGCAGTAGTACAGATTCTGAGTATGTAACTGGGTTTGATGAAATCAGCATTTCTCTTGCTTCCCTGTGCGTAGGGAAGCTCAGTTTTAGTCACAGTAGCTCACACAAGTGTCTCCTCAGCGTGTTCCCATTTCCTTAGAAACAGTGTATTTGCTGGGAGAAAAGTGCATTCCTGTGCCCTTTGACCGTTCAGCAAAGACATGTGTAGAAGCACAGCGCTAGCAGAAACGACCGTTTCTCGACGTTTTCTAACTCAGGGAACAAGTTGCACACTTCGCAGATGCATTTGAGCAACTTCGTAAGAAGCGGGTTTTTTGCCTAAAGAGACATGCTTTAGAACGCGCTAGTTTTGCCTATTTGCGCAGTAGTACAGATTCTGAGTATGTAACTGGGTTTGATGAAATCAGCATTTCTCTTGCTTCCCTGTGCGTAGGGAAGCTCAGTTTTAGTCACAGTAGCTCCCACAAGTGTCTCCTCAGCGTGTTCCCATTTCCTTAGAAACAGTGTATTTGCTGGGAGAAAAGTGCATTCCTGTGCCCTTTGACCGTTCAGCAAAGACATGTGTAGAAGCACAGCGCTAGCAGAAACGACCGTTTCTCGACGTTTTCTAACTCAGGGAACAAGTTGCACACTTCGCAGATGAATTTGAGCAACTTCGTAAGAAGCGGTTTTTTTCCCTAAAGTGACGTGCTTTAGAACGCGCTAGTTTTGCCTATTTGCGCAGTAGTACAGATTCTGAGTATGTAACTGGGTTTGATGAAATCAGCATTTCTCTTGCTTCCCTGTGCGTAGGGAAGCTCAGTTTTAGTCACAGTAGCTCCCACAACTGTCTCCTCAGCGTGTTCCCATTTCCTTAGAAACAGTGTATTTGCTGGGAGAAAAGTGCATTCCTGTGCCCTTTGACCGTTCAGCAAAGACATGTGTAGAAGCACAGCGCTAGCAGAAACGACCGTTTCTCGACGTTTTCTAACTCAGGGAACAAGTTGCACACTTCGCAGATGCATTTGAGCAACTTCGTAAGAAGCGGGTTTTTTGCCTAAAGAGACGTGCTTTAGAACGCGCTAGTTTTGCCTATTTGCGCAGTAGTACAGATTCTGAGTATGTAACTGGGTTTGATGAAATCAGCATTTCTCTTGCTTCCCTGTGCGTAGGGAAGCTCAGTTTTAGTCACAGTAGCTCCCACAAGTGTCTCCTCAGCTTGTTCCCATTTCCTTAGGAACAGTGTACTTGCTGGGAGAAAAGTGCATTACTGTGCCCTTTGACCGTTCAGCAAAGACATGTGTAGAAGCACAGCGCTAGCAGAAACGACCGTTTCTCGACGTTTTCTAACTCAGGGAACAAGTTGCACACTTCGCAGATGCATTTGAGCAACTTCGTAAGAAGCGGGTTTTTTGCCTAAAGAGACGTGCTTTAGAACGCGCTAGTTTTGCCTATTTGCGCAGTAGTACAGATTCTGAGTATGTAACTGGGTTTGATGAAACCAGCATTTCTCTTGCTTCCCTCTGCGTAGGGAAGCTCAGTTTTAGTCACAGTAGCTCCCACAAGTGTCTCCTCAGCGTGTTCCCATTTCCTTAGAAACAGTGTATTTGCTGGGAGAAAAGTGCATTACTGTGCCCTTTGACCGTTCAGCAAAGACATGTGTAGAAGCACAGCGCTAGCAGAAACGACCGTTTCTCGACGTTTTCTAACTCAGGGAATAAGCTGCACACTTCGCAGATGCATTTGGGCAACTTCGTAAGAAGCGGGTTTTTTGCCTATAGAGACGTGCTTTAAAACGGGCTAGTTTTGCCTATTTGCGCAGTAGTACAGATTCTGAGTATGTTACTGGGTTTGATGATATCAGCATTTCTCTTGCTTCCCTGTGCGTAGGGAAGCTCAGTTTTAGTCACAGTAGCTCCCACAAGTGTCTCCTCAGCGTGTTCCCATTTCCGTAGAAACAGTGTATTTGCTGGGAGAAAAGTGCATTACTGTGCCCTTTGACCGTTCAGCAAAGACATGTGTAGAAGCACAGCACTAGCAGAAACGACCTTTTCTCGACGTTTTCTAACTCAGGGAACAAATTGCACACTTCGCAGGTGCATTTGAGCAACTTCGTAAGAAGCGGGTTTTTTGTCTAAAGAGACGTGCTTTAGAACGCGCTAGTTTTGCCTATTTGCGCAGTAGTACAGATTCTGAGTATGTAACTGGGTTTGATGAAATCAGCATTTCTCTTGCTTCCCTGTGCGTAGGGAAGCTCAGTTTTAGTCACAGTAGCTCCCACAAGTGTCTCCTCAGCTTGTTCCCATTTCCTTAGGAACAGTGTACTTGCTGGGAGAAAAGTGCATTACTGTGCCCTTTGACCGTTCAGCAAAGACATGTGTAGAAGCACAGCGCTAGCAGAAACGACCGTTTCTCGACATTTTCTAACTCAGGGAACAAGTGCACACTTCGCAGATGCATTTGGGCAACTTCGTAAGAAGCGGGTTTTTTGCCTAAAGAGACGTGCTTTAGAACGCGCTAGTTTTGCCTATTTGCGCAGTAGTACAGATTCTGAGTATGTTACTGGGTTTGATGATATCAGCATTTCTCTTGCTTCCCTGTGCGTAGGGAAGCTCAGTTTTAGTCACAGTAGCTCCCACAAGTGTCTCCTCAGCGTGTTCCCATTTCCGTAGAAACAGTGTATTTGCTGGGAGAAAAGTGCATTACTGTGCCCTTTGACCGTTCAGCAAAGACATGTGTAGAAGCACAGCACTAGCAGAAACGACCGTTTCTCGACGTTTTCTAACTCAGGGAACAAATTGCACACTTCGCAGGTGCATTTGAGCAACTTCGTAAGAAGCGGGTTTTTTGCCTAAAGAGACATGCTTTAGAACGCGCTAGTTTTGCCTATTTGCGCAGTAGTACAGATTCTGAGTATGTAACTGGGTTTGATGAAATCAGCATTTCTCTTGCTTCCCTGTGCGTAGGGAAGCTCAGTTTTAGTCACAGTAGCTCACACAAGTGTCTCCTCAGCGTGTTCCCATTTCCTTAGAAACAGTGTATTTGCTGGGAGAAAAGTGCATTCCTGTGCCCTTTGACCGTTCAGCAAAGACATGTGTAGAAGCACAGCGCTAGCAGAAACGACCGTTTCTCGACGTTTTCTAACTCAGGGAACAAGTTGCACACTTCGCAGATGAATTTGAGCAACTTCGTAAGAAGCGGTTTTTTTCCCTAAAGTGACGTGCTTTAGAACGCGCTAGTTTTGCCTATTTGCGCAGTAGTACAGATTCTGAGTATGTAACTGGGTTTGATGAAATCAGCATTTCTCTTGCTTCCCTGTGCGTAGGGAAGCTCAGTTTTAGTCACAGTAGCTCCCACAACTGTCTCCTCAGCGTGTTCCCATTTCCTTAGAAACAGTGTATTTGCTGGGAGAAAAGTGCATTACTCTGCCCTTTGAACGTTCAGCAAAGACATGTGTAGAAGCACAGCGCTAGCAGAAACGACCGTTTCTCGACGTTTTCTAACTCAGGGAACAAGTTGCACACTTCGCAGATGCATTTGAGCAACTTCGTAAGAAGCGGGTTTTTTGCCTAAAGAGACGTGCTTTAGAACGCGCTAGTTTTGCCTATTTGCGCAGTAGTACAGATTCTGAGTATGTAACTGGGTTTGATGAAATCAGCATTTCTCTTGCTTCCCTGTGCATAGGGAAGCTCAGTTTTAGTCACAGTAGCTCCCACAAGTGTCTCCTCAGCTTGTTCCCATTTCCTTAGGAACAGTGTACTTGCTGGGAGAAAAGTGCATTCCTGTGCCCTTTGACCGTTCAGCAAAGACATGTGTAGAAGCACAGCGCTAGCAGAAACGACCGTTTCTCGACGTTTTCTAACTCAGGGAACAAGTTGCACACTTCGCAGATGCATTTGGGCAACTTCGCAATAAGCGGGTTTTTTGCCTAAAGAGACGTGCTTTAGAACGCGCTAGTTTTGCCTATTTGCGCAGTAGTACAGATTCTGAGTATGTAACTGGGTTTGATGAAACCAGCATTTCTCTTGCTTCCCTCTGCGTAGGGAAGCTCAGTTTTAGTCACAGTAGCTCCCACAAGTGTCTCCTCAGCGTGTTCCCATTTCCTTAGAAACAGTGTATTTGCTGGGAGAAAAGTGCATTACTGTGCCCTTTGACCGTTCAGCAAAGACATGTGTAGAAGCACAGCGCTAGCAGAAACGACCGTTTCTCGACGTTTTCTAACTCAGGGAATAAGCTGCACACTTCGCAGATGCATTTGGGCAACTTCGTAAGAAGCGGGTTTTTTGCCTATAGAGACGTGCTTTAAAACGGGCTAGTTTTGCCTATTTGCGCAGTAGTACAGATTCTGAGTATGTAACTGGGTTTGATGAAATCAGGATTTCTCTTGCTTCCCAGTGCGTAACTCAGTTTTAGTCACAGTAGTTCCCAGAAGTGTCTCCTCAGCGTGTTCCCATTTCCTTAGAAACAGTGTATTTGCTGGGAGAAAAGTGCATTACTGTGCCCTTTGACCGTTCAGCAAAGACATGTGTAGAAGCACAGCGCTACCAGAAACGACCGTTTCTCGACGTTTTCTAACTCAGGGAACAAGTTGCACACTTCGTAAATGGATTAGGCCAACTTCATAAGAAGCGGGTTTTTTCCTAAAGAGACGTGCTTTAGAACGCGCTAGTTTTGCCTATTTACGCAGTAGTACAGATTCTGAGTATGTAACTGGGTTTGATGAAATCAGCATTTCTCTTGCTTCCCTGTGCGTAGGGAAGCTCAGTTTTAGTCACAGTAGCTCCCACAAGTGTCTCCTCAGCGTGTTCCCATTTCCTTAGAAACAGTGTATATGCTGGGAGAAAAGTGCATTCCTGTGCCCTTTGACCGTTCAGCAAAGACATGTGTAGAAGCACAGCGCTAGCAGAAACGACCGTTTCTCGACGTTTTCTAACTCAGGGAACAAGTTGCACACTTCGCAGAGGCATTTGAGCAACTTCGTAAGAAGCGGGTTTTTTGCCTAAAGAGAAGTGCTTTAGAACGCGCTAGTTTTGCCTATTTGCGCAGTAGTACAGATTCTGAGTATGTAACTGGGTTTGATGAAATCAGCATTTCTCTTGCTTCCCTGTGCGTAGGGAAGCTCAGTTTTAGTCACAGTAGCTCCCACAACTGTCTCCTCAGCGTGTTCCCATTTCCTTAGAAACAGTGTATTTGCTGGGAGAAAAGTGCATTACTCTGCCCTTTGAACGTTCAGCAAAGACATGTGTAGAAGCACAGCGCTAGCAGAAACGACCGTTTCTCGACGTTTTCTAACTCAGGGAACAAGTTGCACACTTCGCAGATGCATTTGAGCAACTTCGTAAGAAGCGGGTTTTTTGCCTAAAGAGACGTGCTTTAGAACGCGCTAGTTTTGCCTATTTGCGCAGTAGTACAGATTCTGAGTATGTAACTGGGTTTGATGAAATCAGCATTTCTCTTGCTTCCCTGTGCATAGGGAAGCTCAGTTTTAGTCACAGTAGCTCCCACAAGTGTCTCCTCAGCTTGTTCCCATTTCCTTAGGAACAGTGTACTTGCTGGGAGAAAAGTGCATTCCTGTGCCCTTTGACCGTTCAGCAAAGACATGTGTAGAAGCACAGCGCTAGCAGAAACGACCGTTTCTCGACGTTTTCTAACTCAGGGAACAAGTTGCACACTTCGCAGATGCATTTGGGCAACTTCGCAATAAGCGGGTTTTTTGCCTAAAGAGACGTGCTTTAGAACGCGCTAGTTTTGCCTATTTGCGCAGTAGTACAGATTCTGAGTATGTAACTGGGTTTGATGAAACCAGCATTTCTCTTGCTTCCCTCTGCGTAGGGAAGCTCAGTTTTAGTCACAGTAGCTCCCACAAGTGTCTCCTCAGCGTGTTCCCATTTCCTTAGAAACAGTGTATTTGCTGGGAGAAAAGTGCATACCTGTGCCCTTTGACCGTTCAGCAAAGACATGTGTAGAAGCACAGCGCTAGCAGAAACGACCGTTTCTCGACGTTTTCTAACTCAGGGAATAAGCTGCACACTTCGCAGATGCATTTGGGCAACTTCGTAAGAAGCGGGTTTTTTGCCTATAGAGACGTGCTTTAAAACGGGCTAGTTTTGCCTATTTGCGCAGTAGTACAGATTCTGAGTATGTAACTGGGTTTGATGAAATCAGGATTTCTCTTGCTTCCCAGTGCGTAACTCAGTTTTAGTCACAGTAGTTCCCAGAAGTGTCTCCTCAGCGTGTTCCCATTTCCTTAGAAACAGTGTATTTGCTGGGAGAAAAGTGCATTACTGTGCCCTTTGACCGTTCAGCAAAGACATGTGTAGAAGCACAGCGCTACCAGAAACGACCGTTTCTCGACGTTTTCTAACTCAGGGAACAAGTTGCACACTTCGTAAATGGATTAGGCCAACTTCATAAGAAGCGGGTTTTTTCCTAAAGAGACGTGCTTTAGAACGCGCTAGTTTTGCCTATTTACGCAGTAGTACAGATTCTGAGTATGTAACTGGGTTTGATGAAATCAGCATTTCTCTTGCTTCCCTGTGCGTAGGGAAGCTCAGTTTTAGTCACAGTAGCTCCCACAAGTGTCTCCTCAGCGTGTTCCCATTTCCTTAGAAACAGTGTATATGATGGGAGAAAAGTGCATTCCTGTGCCCTTTGACCGTTCAGCAAAGACATGTGTAGAAGCACAGCGCTAGCAGAAACGACCGTTTCTCGACGTTTTCTAACTCAGGGAACAAGTTGCACACTTCGCAGAGGCATTTGAGCAACTTCGTAAGAAGCGGGTTTTTTGCCTAAAGAGAAGTGCTTTAGAACGCGCTAGTTTTGCCTATTTGCGCAGTAGTACAGATTCTGAGTATGTAACTGGGTTTGATGAAATCAGCATTTCTCTTGCTTCCCTGTGCGTAGGGAAGCTCAGTTTTAGTCACAGTAGCTCCCACAAGTGTCTCCTCAGCGTGTTCCCATTTCCTTAGAAACAGTGTATTTGCTGGGAGAAAAGTGCATTACTGTGCCCTTTGACCGTTCAGCAAAGACATGTGTAGAAGCACAGCGCTAGCAGAAACGAGCGTTTCTCGACGTTTTCTAACTCAGGGAACAAGTTGCACACTTCGCAGATGTATTTGGGCAACTTCGTAAGAAGCGGGTTTTTTGCCTAAAGAGACGTGCTTTAGAACGCGCTAGTTTTGCCTATTTGCGCAGTAGTACAGATTCTGAGTATGTAACTGGGTTTGATGAAATCAGCATTTCTCTTGCTTCCCTGTGCGTAGGGAAGCTCAGTTTTAGTCACAGTAGCTCCCACAAGTGTCTCCTCAGCGTGTTCCCATTTCCTTAGAAACAGTGTATTTGCTGGGAGAAAAGTGCATACCTGTGCCCTTTGACCGTTCAGCAAAGACATGTGTAGAAGCACAGCGCTAGCAGAAACGACCGTTTCTCGACGTTTTCTAACTAAGGGAACAAGTTGCACACTTCGCAGATGCATTTGAGCAACTTCGTAAGAAGCGGGTTTTTTGCCTAAAGAGACGAGCTTTAGAACGCGCTAGTTTTGCCTATTTGCGCAGTAGTACAGATTCTGAGTATGTAACTGGGTTTGATGAAATCAGCATTTCTCTTGCTTCCCTGTGCGTAGGGAAGCTCAGTTTTAGTCACAGTAGCTCCCACAACTGTCTCCTCAGCGTGTTGCCATTTCCTTAGAAACAGTGTATTTGCTGGGAGAAAAGTGCATTACTCTGCCCTTTGACCGTTCAGCAAAGACATGTGTAGAAGCACAGCGCTAGCAGAAACGACCGTTTCTCGACGTTTTCTAACTCAGGGAACAAGTTGCACACTTCGCAGATGCATTTGAGCAACTTCGTAAGAAGCGGGTTTTTTGCCTAAAGAGACGTGCTTTAGAACGCGCTAGTTTTGCCTATTTGCGCAGTAGTACAGATTCTGAGTATGTAACTGGGTTTGATGAAATCAGCATTTCTCTTGCTTCCCTGTGCATAGGGAAGCTCAGTTTTAGTCACAGTAGCTCCCACAAGTGTCTCCTCAGCTTGTTCCCATTTCCTTAGGAACAGTGTACTTGCTGGGAGAAAAGTGCATTACTGTGCCCTTTGACCGTTCAGCAAAGACATGTGTAGAAGCACAGCGCTAGCAGAAACGACCGTTTCTCGACGTTTTCTAACTCAGGGAACAAGTTGCACACTTCGCAGATGCATTTGGGCAACTTCGTAATAAGCGGGTTTTTTGCCTAAAGAGACGTGCTTTAGAACGCGCTAGTTTTCCCTATTTGCGCAGTAGTACAGATTCTGAGTATGTAACTGGGTTTGATGAAACCAGCATTTCTCTTGCTTCCCTCTGCGTAGGGAAGCTCAGTTTTAGTCACAGTAGCTCCCACAAGTGTCTCCTCAGCGTGTTCCCATTTCCTTAGAAACAGTGTATTTGCTGGGAGAAAAGTGCATTCCTGTGCCCTTTGACCGTTCAACAAAGACATGTGTAGAAGCACAGCGCTAGCAGAAACAACCGTTTCTCGACGTTTTCTAACTCAGGGAATAAGATGCACACTTCGCAGATGCATTTGGGCAACTTCGTAAGAAGCGGGTTTTTTGCCTATAGAGACGTGCTTTAAAACGGGCTAGTTTTGCCTATCTGCGCAGTAGTACAGATTCTGAGTATGTAACTGGGTTTGATGAAATCAGGATTTCTCTTGCTTCCCAGTGCGTAACTCAGTTTTAGTCACAGTAGCTCCCACAAGTGTCTCCTCAGCATGTTCCCATTTCCTTAGAAACAGTGTATTTGCTGGGAGAAAAGTGCATTCCTGTGCCCTTTGACCGTTCAGCAAAGACATGTGTAGAAGCACAGCGCTAGCAGAAACGACCGTTTCTCGACGTTTTCTAACTCAGGGAACAAGTTGCACACTTCGTAAATGGATTAGGCCAACTTCATAAGAAGCGGGTTTTTTGCCTAAAGAGACGTGCTTTAGAACGCGCTAGTTTTCCTATTTGCGCAATAGTACAGATTCTGAGTATGTAACTGGGTTTGATGAAATCAGCATTTCTCTTTATTCCCTGTGCATAGGGAAGCTCAGTTTTAGTCACAGTAGCTCCCACAAGTGTCTCCTCAGCGTGTTCCCATTTCCTTAGAAACAGTGTATTTGCTGGGAGAAAAGTGCATTACTGTGCCCTTTCACCTTTCAGCAAAGACATGTGTAGAAGCACAGCGCTAGCAGAAACGACCGTTTCTCGACGTTTTCTAACTCAGGGAACAAGTTGCACACTTCGCAGATGCATTTGAGCAACTTCGTAAGAAGCGGGTTTTTTGCCTAAAGAGAAGTGCTTTAGAACGCGCTAGTTTTGCCTATTTGCGCAGTAGTACAGATTCTGAGTATGTAACTGGGTTTGATGAAATCAGCATTTCTCTTGCTTTCCTGTGCGTAGGGAAGCTCAGTTTTAGTCACAGTAGCTCCCACAAGTGTCTCCTCAGCGTGTTCCCATTTCCTTAGAAACAGTGTATTTGCTGGGAGAAAAGTGCATTACTGTGCCCTTTGACCGTTCAGCAAAGACATGTGTAGAAGCACAGCGCTAGCAGAAACGAGCGTTTCTCGACGTTTTCTAACTCAGGGAACAAGTTGCACACTTCGCAGATGCATTTGGGCAACTTCGTAAGAAGCGGGTTTTTTGCCTAAAGAGACGTGCTTTAAAACGGGCTAGTTTTGCCTATTTGCGCAGTAGTACAGATTCTGAGTATGTAACTGGGTTTGATGAAATCAGGATTTCTCTTGCTTCCCAGTGCGTAACTCAGTTTTAGTCACAGTAGCTCCCAGAAGTGTCTCCTCAGCGTGTTCCCATTTCCTTAGAAACAGTGTATTTGCTGGGAGAAAAGTGCATTACTGTGCCCTTTCACCTTTCAGCAAAGACATGTGTAGAAGCACAGCGCTAGCAGAAACGACCGTTTCTCGACGTTTTCTAACTCAGGGAACAAGTTGCACACTTCGCAGATGCATTTGAGCAACTTCGTAAGAAGCGGGTTTTTTGCCTAAAGAGAAGTGCTTTAGAACGCGCTAGTTTTGCCTATTTGCGCAGTAGTACAGATTCTGAGTATGTAACTGGGTTTGATGAAATCAGCATTTCTCTTGCTTTCCTGTGCATAGGGAAGCTCAGTTTTAGTCACAGTAGCTCCCAGAAGTGTCTCCTCAGCGTGTTTCCATTTCCTTAGAAACAGTGTATTTGCTGGGAGAAAAGTGCATTACTGTGCCCTTTGACCGTTCAGCAAAGACATGTGTAGAAGCACAGCGCTAGCAGAAACGACCGTTTCTCGACGTTTTCTAACTCAGGGAACAAGTTGCACACTTCGTAAATGGATTAGGCCAACGTCATAAGAAGCGGGTTTTTTCCTAAAGAGACGTGCTTTAGAACGCGCTAGTTTTGCCTATTTGCGCAGTAGTACAGAATCTGAGTATGTAACTGGGTTTGATGAAATCAGCATTTCTCTTGCTTCCCTGTGCGTAGGGAAGCTCAGTTTTAGTCACAGTAGCTCCCACAAGTGTCTCCTCAGCGTGTTCCCATTTCCTTAGAAACAGTGTATATGCTGGGAGAAAAGTGCATTCCTGTGCCCTTTGACCGTTCAGCAAAGACATGTGTAGAAGCACAGCGCTAGCAGAAACGACCGTTTCTCGACGTTTTCTAACTCAGGGAACAAGTTGCACACTTCGCAGAGGCATTTGAGCAACTTCGTAAGAAGCGGGTTTTTTGCCTAAAGAGAAGTGCTTTAGAACGCGCTAGTTTTGCCTATTTGCGCAGTAGTACAGATTCTGAGTATGTAACTGGGTTTGATGAAATCAGCATTTCTCTTGCTTCCCTGTGCGTAGGGAAGCTCAGTTTTAGTCACAGTAGCTCCCACAAGTGTCTCCTGAGCGTGTTCCCATTTCCTTAGAAACAGTGTATTTGCTGGGAGAAAAGTGCATTCCTGTGCCCTTTGACCGTTCAGCAAACACATGTGTAGAAGCACAGCGCTAGCAGAAACGACCGTTTCTCGACGTTTTCTAACTAAGGGAACAAGTTGCACACTTCGCAGATGCATTTGAGCAACTTCGTAAGAAGCGGGTTTTTTGCCTAAAGAGACGAGCTTTAGAACGCGCTAGTTTTGCCTATTTGCGCAGTAGTACAGATTCTGAGTATGTACCTGGGTTTGATGAAATCAGCATTTCTCTTGCTTCCCTGTGCGTAGGGAAGCTCAGTTTTAGTCACAGTAGCTCCCACAACTGTCTCCTCAGCGTGTTCCCATTTCCTTAGAAACAGTGTATTTGCTGGGAGAAAAGTGCATTACTGTGCCCTTTGACCGTTCAGCAAAGACATGTGTAGAAGCACAGCGCTAGCAGAAACGACCGTTTCTCGACGTTTTCTAACTCAGGGAACAAGTTGCACACTTCGCAGATGCATTTGAGCAACTTCGTAAGAAGCGGGTTTTTTGCCTAAAGAGACGTGCTTTAGAACGCGCTAGTTTTGCCTATTTGCGCAGTAGTACAGATTCTGAGTATGTAACTGGGTTTGATGAAATCAGCATTTCTCTTGCTTCCCTGTGCATAGGGAAGCTCAGTTTTAGTCACAGTAGCTCCCACAAGTGTCTCCTCAGCTTGTTCCCATTTCCTTAGGAACAGTGTACTTGCTGGGAGAAAAGTGCATTACTGTGCCCTTTGACCGTTCAGCAAAGACATGTGTAGAAGCACAGCGCTAGCAGAAACGACCGTTTCTCGACGTTTTCTAACTCAGGGAACAAGTTGCACACTTCGCAGATGCATTTGGGCAACTTCGTAATAAGCGGGTTTTTTGCCTAAAGAGACGTGCTTTAGAACGCGCTAGTTTTGCCTATTTGCGCAGTAGTACAGATTCTGAGTATGTAACTGGGTTTGATGAAACCAGCATTTCTCTTGCTTCCCTCTGCGTAGGGAAGCTCAGTTTTAGTCACAGTAGCTCCCACAAGTGTCTCCTCAGCGTGTTCCCATTTCCTTAGAAACAGTGTATTTGCTGGGAGAAAAGTGCATTACTGTGCCCTTTGACCGTTCAGCAAAGACATGTGTAGAAGCACAGCGCTAGCAGAAACAACCGTTTCTCGACGTTTTCTAACTCAGGGAATAAGATGCACACTTCGCAGATGCATTTGGGCAACTTCGTAAGAAGCGGGTTTTTTGCCTATAGAGACGTGCTTTAAAACGGGCTAGTTTTGCCTATCTGCGCAGTAGTACAGATTCTGAGTATGTAACTGGGTTTGATGAAATCAGGATTTCTCTTGCTTCCCAGTGCGTAACTCAGTTTTAGTCACAGTAGCTCCCACAAGTGTCTCCTCAGCGTGTTCCCATTTCCTTAGAAACAGTGTATTTGCTGGGAGAAAAGTGCATTACTGTGCCCTTTGACCGTTCAGCAAAGACATGTGTAGAAGCACAGCGCTAGCAGAAACGACCGTTTCTCGACGTTTTCTAACTCAGGGAACAAGTTGCACACTTCGTAAATGGATTAGGCCAACTTCATAAGAAGCGGGTTTTTTGCCTAAAGAGACGTGCTTTAGAACGCGCTAGTTTTCCTATTTGCGCAGTAGTACAGATTCTGAGTATGTAACTGGGTTTGATGAAATCAGCATTTCTCTTTCTTCCCTGTGCATAGGGAAGCTCAGTTTTAGTCACAGTAGCTCCCACAACTGTCTCCTCAGCGTGTTCCCATTTCCTTAGAAACAGTGTATTTGCTGGGAGAAAAGTGCATTACTGTGCCCTTTCACCTTTCAGCAAAGACATGTGTAGAAGCACAGCGCTAGCAGAAACGACCGTTTCTCGACGTTTTCTAACTCAGGGAACAAGTTGCACACTTCGCAGATGCATTTGAGCAACTTCGTAAGAAGCGGGTTTTTTGCCTAAAGAGACGAGCTTTAGAACCCGCTAGTTTTGCCTATTTGCGCAGTAGTACAGATTCTGAGTATGTAACTGGGTTTGATGAAATCAGCATTTCTCTTGCTTTCCTGTGCGTAGGGAAGCTCAGTTTTAGTCACAGTAGCTCCCACAAGTGTCTCCTCAGCGTGTTCCCATTTCCTTAGAAACAGTGTATTTGCTGGGAGAAAAGTGCATTACTGTGCCCTTTGACCGTTCAGCAAAGACATGTGTAGAAGCACAGCGCTAGCAGAAACGAGCGTTTCTCGACGTTTTCTAACTCAGGGAACAAGTTGCACACTTCGCAGATGCAGTTGGGCAACTTCGTAAGAAGCGGGTTTTTTGCCTAAAGAGACGTGCTTTAGAACGCGCTAGTTTTGCCTATTTGCGCAGTAGTACAGATTCTGAGTATGTAACTGGGTTTGATGAAATCAGCATTTCTCTTGCTTCCCTGTGCGTAGGGAAGCTCAGTTTTAGTCACAGTAGCTCCCACAAGTGTCTCCTCAGCTTGTTCCCATTTCCTTAGGAACAGTGTACTTGCTGGGAGAAAAGTGCATTACTGTGCCCTTTGACCGTTCAGCAAAGACATGTGTAGAAGCACAGCGCTAGCAGAAACGACCGTTTCTCCACGTTTTCTAACTCAGGGAACAAGTTGCACACTTCGCAGATGCATTTGGGCAACTTCGTAAGAAGCGGGTTTTTTGCCTAAAGAGACGTGCTTTAGAACGCGCTAGTTTTGCCTATTTGCGCAGTAGTACAGATTCTGAGTATGTAACTGGGTTTGATGAAACCAGCATTTCTCTTGCTTCCCTCTGCGTAGGGAAGCTCAGTTTTAGTCACAGTAGCTCCCACAAGTGTCTCCTCAGCGTGTTCCCATTTCCTTAGAAACAGTGTATTTGCTGGGAGAAAAGTGCATTACTGTGCGCTTTCACCGTTCAGCAAAGACATGTGTAGAAGCACAGCGCTAGCAGAAACGACCGTTTCTCGACGTTTTCTAACTCAGGGAATAAGCTGCACACTTCGCAGATGCATTTGGGCAACTTCGTAAGAAGCGGGTTTTTTGCCTATAGAGACGTGCTTTAAAACGGGCTAGTTTTGCCTATTTGCGCAGTAGTACAGATTCTGAGTATGTAACTGGGTTTGATGAAATCAGGATTTCTCTTGCTTCCCAGTGCGTAACTCAGTTTTAGTCACAGTAGCTCCCAGAAGTGTCTCCTCAGCGTGTTCCCATTTCCTTAGAAACAGTGTATTTGCTGGGAGAAAAGTGCATTACTGTGCCCTTTCACCTTTCAGCACAGACATGTGTAGAAGCACAGCGCTAGCAGAAACGACCGTTTCTCGACGTTTTCTAACTCAGGGAACAAGTTGCACACTTCGCAGTTGCATTTGAGCAACTTCGTAAGAAGCGGGTTTTTTGCCTAAAGAGAAGTGCTTTAGAACGCGCTAGTTTTGCCTATTTGCGCAGTAGTACAGATTCTGAGTATGTAACTGGGTTTGATGAAATCAGCATTTCTCTTGCTTTCCTGTGCATAGGGAAGGTCAGTTTTAGTCACAGTAGCTCCCACAAGTGTCTCCTCAGCGTGTTCCCATTTCCTTAGAAACAGTGTATTTGCTGGGAGAAAAGTGCATTACTGTGCCCTTTTACCATTCAGCAAAGACATGTGTAGAAGCACAGCGCTAGCAGAAACGAGCGTTTCTCGACGTTTTCTAACTCAGGGAACAAGTTGCACACTTCGCAGATGCATTTGGGCAACTTCGTAAGAAGCGGGTTTTTTGCGTAAAGAGACGTGCTTTAGAACGCGCTAGTTTTGCCTATTTGCGCAGTAGTACAGATTCTGAGTATGTACCTGGGTTTGATGAAATCAGCATTTCTCTTGCTTCCCTGTGCGTAGGGAAGCTCAGTTTTAGTCACAGTAGCTCCCACAAGTGTCTCCTCAGCGTGTTCCCATTTCCTTAGAAACAGTGTATTTGCTGGGAGAAAAGTGCATTACTGTGCCCTTTGACCGTTCAGCAAAGACATGTGTAGAAGCACAGCGCTAGCAGAAACAACCGTTTCTCGACGTTTTCTAACTCAGGGAATAAGATGCACACTTCGCAGATGCATTTGGGCAACTTCGTAAGAAGCGGGTTTTTTGCCTATAGAGACGTGCTTTAAAACGGGCTAGTTTTGCCTATCTGCGCAGTAGTACAGATTCTGAGTATGTAACTGGGTTTGATGAAATCAGGATTTCTCTTGCTTCCCAGTGCGTAACTCAGTTTTAGTCACAGTAGCTCCCACAAGTGTCTCCTCAGCGTGTTCCCATTTCCTTAGAAACAGTGTATTTGCTGGGAGAAAAGTGCATTACTGTGCCTTTTGACCGTTCAGCAAAGACATGTGTAGAAGCACAGCGCTAGCAGAAACGACCGTTTCTCGACGTTTTCTAACTCAGGGAACAAGTTGCACACTTCGTAAATGGATTAGGCCAACTTCATAAGAAGCGGGTTTTTTGCCTAAAGAGACGTGCTTTAGAACGCGCTAGTTTTCCTATTTGCGCAGTAGTACAGATTCTGAGTATGTAACTGGGTTTGATGAAATCAGCATTTCTCTTTCTTCCCTGTGCATAGGGAAGCTCAGTTTTAGTCACAGTAGCTCCCACAAGTGTCTCCTCAGCGTGTTCCCATTTCCTTAGAAACAGTGTATTTGCTGGGAGAAAAGTGCATTACTGTGCCCTTTCACCTTTCAGCAAAGACATGTGTAGAAGCACAGCGCTAGCAGAAACGACCGTTTCTCGACGTTTTCTAACTCAGGGAACAAGTTGCACACTTCGCAGATGCATTTGAGCAACTTCGTAAGAAGCGGGTTTTTTGCCTAAAGAGACGAGCTTTAGAACCCGCTAGTTTTGCCTATTTGCGCAGTAGTACAGATTCTGAGTATGTAACTGGGTTTGATGAAATCAGCATTTCTCTTGCTTTCCTGTGCGTAGGGAAGCTCAGTTTTAGTCACAGTAGCTCCCACAAGTGTCTCCTCAGCGTGTTCCCATTTCCTTAGAAACAGTGTATTTGCTGGGAGAAAAGTGCATTACTGTGCCCTTTGACCGTTCAGCAAAGACATGTGTAGAAGCACAGCGCTAGCAGAAACGAGCGTTTCTCGACGTTTTCTAACTCAGGGAACAAGTTGCACACTTCGCAGATGCAGTTGGGCAACTTCGTAAGAAGCGGGTTTTTTGCCTAAAGAGACGTGCTTTAGAACGCGCTAGTTTTGCCTATTTGCGCAGTAGTACAGATTCTGAGTATGTAACTGGGTTTGATGAAATCAGCATTTCTCTTGCTTCCCTGTGCGTAGGGAAGCTCAGTTTTAGTCACAGTAGCTCCCACAAGTGTCTCCTCAGCTTGTTCCCATTTCCTTAGGAACAGTGTACTTGCTGGGAGAAAAGTGCATTACTGTGCCCTTTCACCTTTCAGCAAAGACATGTGTAGAAGCACAGCGCTAGCAGAAACGACCGTTTCTCGACGTTTTCTAACTCAGGGAGCAAGTTGCACACTTCGCAGATGCATTTGAGCAACTTCGTAAGAAGCGGGTTTTTTGCCTAAAGAGACGTGCTTTAGAATGTGCTAGTTTTGCCTATTTGCGCAGTAGTACAGATTCTGAGTATGTAACTGGGTTTGATGAAATCAGCATTTCTCTTGCTTCCCTGTGCGTAGGGAAGCTCAGTTTTAGTCACAGTAGCTCCCACAAGTGTCTCCTCAGCGTGTTCCCATTTTCTTAGAAACAGTGTATTTGCTGGGAGAAAAGTGCATTACTGTGCCCTTTCACCTTTCAGCAAAGACATGTGTAGAAGCACAGCGCTAGCAGAAACGACCGTTTCTCGACGTTTTGTAACTCAGGGAACAAGTTGCACACTTCGCAGATGCATTTGAGCAACTTCGTAAGAAGCGGGTTTTTTGCCTAAAGAGAAGTGCTTTAGAACGCGCTAGTTTTGCCTATTTGCGCAGTAGTACAGATTCTGAGTATGTAACTGGGTTTGATGAAATCAGCATTTCTCTTGCTTTCCTGTGCATAGGGAAGCTCAGTTTTAGTCACAGTAGCTCCCACAAGTGTCTCCTCAGCGTGTTCCCATTTCCTTAGAAACAGTGTATTTGCTGGGAGAAAAGTGCATTACTGTGCCCTTTGACCGTTCAGCAAAGACATGTGTAGAAGCACAGCGCTAGGAGAAACGAGCGTTTCTCGACGTTTTCTAACTCAGGGAACAAGTTGCACACTTCGCAGATGCATTTGGGCAACTTCGTAAGAAGCGGGTTTTTTGCCTAAAGAGACGTGCTTTAGAACGCGCTAGTTTTGCCTATTTGCGCAGTAGTACAGATTCTGAGTATGTAACTGGGTTTGATGAAATCATCATTTCTCTTGCTTCCCTGTGCGTAGGGAAGCTCAGTTTTAGTCACAGTAGCTCCCACAACTGTCTCCTCAGCGTGTTCCCATTTCCTTAGAAACAGTGTATTTGCTGGGAGAAAAGTGCATTACTCTGCCATTTGACCGTTCAGCAAAGACATGTGTAGAAGCACAGCGCTAGCAGAAACGACCGTTTCTCGACGTTTTCTAACTCAGGGAACAAGTTGCACACTTCGCAGATGCATTTGAGCAACTTCGTAAGAAGCGGGTTTTTTGCCTAAAGAGACGTGCTTTAGAATGCGCTAGTTTTGCCTATTTGCGCAGTAGTACAGATTCTGAGTATGTAACTGGGTTTGATGAAATCAGCATTTCTCTTGCTTCCCTGTGCGTAGGGAAGCTCAGTTTTAGTCACAGTAGCTCCCACAAGTGTCTCCTCAGCTTGTTCCCATTTCCTTAGGAACAGTGTACTTGCTGGGAGAAAAGTGCATTACTGTGCCCTTTGACCGTTCAGCAAAGACATGTGTAGAAGCACAGCGCTAGCAGAAACGACCGTTTCTCGACGTTTTCTAACTCAGGGAATAAGCTGCACACTTCGCAGATGCATTTGGGCAACTTCGTAAGAAGCGGGTTTTTTGCCTATAGAGACGTGCTTTAAAACGGGCTAGTTTTGCCTATTTGCGCAGTAGTACAGATTCTGAGTATGTAACTGGGTTTGATGAAATCAGGATTTCTCTTGCTTCCCAGTGCGTAACTCAGTTTTAGTCACAGTAGCTCCCAGAAGTGTCTCCTCAGCGTGTTCCCATTTCCTTAGAAACAGTGTATTTGCTGGGAGAAAAATGCATTACTGTGCCCTTTCACCTTTCAGCAAAGACATGTTTAGAAGCACAGCGCTAGCAGAAACGACCGTTTCTCGACGTTTTCTAACTCAGGGAACAAGTTGCACACTTCGCAGTTGCATTTGAGCAACTTCGTAAGAAGCGGGTTTTTTGCCTAAAGAGAAGTGCTTTAGAACGCGCTAGTTTTGCCTATTTGCGCAGTAGTACAGATTCTGAGTATGTAACTGGGTTTGATGAAATCAGCATTTCTCTTGCTTTCCTGTGCATAGGGAAGCTCAGTTTTAGTCACAGTAGATCCCACAAGTGTCTCCTCAGCGTGTTCCCATTTCCTTAGAAACAGTGTATTTGCTGGGAGAAAAGTGCATTACTGTGCCCTTTGACCGTTCAGCAAAGACATGTGTAGAAGCACAGCGCTAGCAGAAACGAGCGTTTCTCGACGTTTTCTAACTCAGGGAACAAGTTGCACACTTCGCAGATGCATTTGGGCAACTTCGTAAGAAGCGGGTTTTTTGCGTAAAGAGACGTGCTTTAGAACGCGCTAGTTTTGCCTATTTGCGCAGTAGTACAGATTCTGAGTATGTAACTGGGTTTGATGAAATCAGCATTTCTCTTGCTTCCCTGTGCGTAGGGAAGCTCAGTTTTAGTCACAGTAGCTCCCACAAGTGTCTCCTCAGCGTGTTCCCATTTCCTTAGAAACAGTGTATTTGCTGGGAGAAAAGTGAATTCCTGTGCCCTTTGACCGTTCAGCAAAGACATGTGTAGAAGCACAGCGCTAGCAGAAACGACCGTTTCTCGACGTTTTCTAACTAAGGGAACAAGTTGCACACTTCGCAGATGCATTTGAGCAACTTCGTAAGAAGCGGGTTTTTTGCCTAAAGAGACGTGCTTTAGAACGCGCTAGTTTTGCCTATTTGCGCAGTAGTACAGATTCTGAGTATGTAACTGTGTTTGATGAAATCAGCATTTCTCTTGCTTCCCTGTGCGTAGGGAAGCTCAGTTTTAGTCACAGTAGCTCCCACAACTGTCTCCTCAGCGTGTTCCCATTTCCTTAGAAACAGTGTATTTGCTGGGAGAAAAGTGCATTCCTGTGCCCTTTGACCGTTCAGCAAAGACATGTGTAGAAGCACAGCGCTAGCAGAAACGACCGTTTCTCGACGTTTTCTAACTAAGGGAACAAGTTGCACACTTCGCAGTTGCATTTGGGCAACTTCGTAAGAAGCGGGTTTTTTGCCTAAAGAGACGTGCTTTAGAACGCGCTAGTTTTGCCTATTTGCGCAGTAGTACAGATTCTGAGTATGTAACTGGGTTTGATGAAATCAGCATTTCTCTTGCTTCCCTGTGCGTAGGGAAGCTCAGTTTTAGTCACAGTAGCTCCCACAACTGTCTCCTCAGCGTGTTCCCATTTCCTTAGAAACAGTGTATATGCTGGGAGAAAAGTGCATTCCTGTGCCCTTTGACCGTTCAGCAAAGACATGTGTAGAAGCACAGCGCTAGCAGAAACGACCGTTTCTCGACGTTTTCTAACTCAGGGAACAAGTTGCACACTTCGCAGATGCATTTGAGCAACTTCGTAAGAAGCGGGTTTTTTGCCTAAAGAGACGTGCTTTAGAATGTGCTAGTTTTGCCTATTTGCGCAGTAGTACAGATTCTGAGTATGTAACTGGGTTTGATGAAATCAGCATTTCTCTTGCTTCCCTGTGCGTAGGGAAGCTCAGTTTTAGTCACAGTAGCTCCCACAAGTGTCTCCTCAGCGTGTTCCCATTTCCTTAGAAACAGTGTATTTGCTGGGAGAAAAGTGCATTACTGTGCCCTTTGACCGTTCAGCAAAGACATGTGTAGAAGCACAGCACTAGCAGAAACGAGCGTTTCTCGACGTTTTCTAACTCAGGGAACAAGTTGCACACTTCGCAGATGCATTTGGGCAACTTCGTAAGAAGCGGGTTTTTTGCCTAAAGAGACGTGCTTTAGAACGCGCTAGTTTTGCCTATTTGCGCAGTAGTACAGATTCTGAGTATGTAACTGGGTTTGATGAAATCAGCATTTCTCTTGCTTCCCTGTGCGTAGGGAAGCTCAGTTTTAGTCACAGTAGCTCCCACAACTGTCTCCTCAGCGTGTTCCCATTTCCTTAGAAACAGTGTATTTGCTGGGAGAAAAGTGCATTACTCTGCCCTTTGACCGTTCAGCAAAGACATGTGTAGAAGCACAGCGCTAGCAGAAACGACCGTTTCTCGACGTTTTCTAACTCAGGGAACAAGTTGCACACTTCGCAGATGCATTTGGGAAACTTCGTAAGAAGCGGGTTTTTTGCCTAAAGAGACGTGCTTTAGAACGCGCTAGTTTTGCCTATTTGCGCAGTAGTACAGATTCTGAGTATGTAACTGGGTTTGATGAAATCAGCATTTCTCTTGCTTCCCTGTGCGTAGGGAAGCTCAGTTTTAGTCACAGTAGCTCCCACAAGTGTCTCCTCAGCTTGTTCCCATTTCCTTAGGAACAGTGTACTTGCTGGGAGAAAAGTGCATTACTGTGCCCTTTGACCGTTCAGCAAAGACATGTGTAGAAGCACAGCGCTAGCAGAAACGACCGTTTCTCGACGTTTTCTAACTCAGGGAACAAGTTGCACACTTCGCAGATGCATTTGGGCAACTTCGTAATAAGCGGGTTTTTTGCCTAAAGAGACGTGCTTTAGAACGCGCTAGTTTTGCCTATTTGCGCAGTAGTACAGATTCTGAGTATGTAACTGGGTTTGAGGAAATTAGCATTTCTCTTGCTTCCCTGTGCGTAGGGAAGCTCAGTTTTAGTCACAGTAGCTCCCACAACTGTCTCCTCAGCGTGTTCCCATTTCCTTAGAAACAGTGTATTTGCTGGGAGAAAAGTGCATTACTGTGCCCTTTGACCGTTCAGCAAAGCCATGTGTAGAAATACAGCGCTAGCAGAAACGACCGTTTCTGGACGTTTTCTAACTCAGGGAACAAGTTGCACACTTCGCAGATGCATTTTAGGCAACTTCGTAAGAAGCGGGTTTTTTGCCTAAAGAGACGAGCTTTAGAACGCGCTAGTTTTGCCTATTTGCGCAGTAGTACAGATTCTGAGTATGTAACTGGGTTTGATGAAATCAGCATTTCTCTTTCTTCCCTGTGCGTAGGGAAGCTCAGTTTTAGTCACAGTAGCTCCCACAAGTGTCTCTTCAGCGTGTTCCCATTTCCTTAGAAACAGTGTATTTGCTGGGAGAAAAGTGCATTGCTGTGCCCTGTGACCGTTCAGCAAAGACATGTGTAGAAGCACAGCGCTAGCAGAAACGACCGTTTCTCGACGTTATTCTAACTCAGGGAACAAGTTGCACACTTCGCCGATGCATTTGAGCAAGTTCGTAAGAAGCGGGTTTTTTGCCTAAAGAGACGTGCTTTACAACGCGCTAGTTTTGCCTATTTGCGCAGTAGTACAGATTCTGAGTATGTAACTGGGTTTGATGAAATCAGCATTTCTCTTGCTTCCCTGTGCGTAGGGAAGCTCAGTTTTAGTCACAGTAGCTCCCACAAGTGTCTCCTCAGCGTGTTCCCATTTCCTTAGAAACAGTGTATTTGCTGGGAGAAAAGTGCATTCCTGTGTCCTATCACCGTTCAGCAAAGACATGTGTAGAAGCACAGCGCTAGCAGAAACGACCGTTTCTCGACGTTATTCTAACTCAGGGAACAAGTTGCACACTCCGCAGATGCATTTGAGCAACTTCGTAAGAAGCGGGTTTTTTGCCTAAAGAGACGTGCTTTACAACGCGCTAGTTTTGCCTATTTGCGCAGTAGTACAGATTCTGAGTATGTAACTGGGTTTGATGAAATCAGCATTTCTCTTGCGTCCCTGTGCGTAGGGAAGCTCAGTTTTAGTCACAGTAGCTCCCACAAGTGTCTCCTCAGCGTGTTCCCATTTCCTTAGAAACAGTGTATTTGCTGGGAGAAAAGTGCATTACTGTGCCCTTTGACCATTCAGCAAAGACATGTGTAGAAGCACAGCGCTAGCAGAAACGACCGTTTCTCGACGTTTTCTAACTCAGGGAACAAGTTGCACACTTCGCAGATGCATTTGAGCAACTTCGTAAGAAGCGGGTTTTTTGCCTAAAGAGACATGCTTTAGATCGCGCTAGTTTTGCCTATTTGCGCAGTAGTACAGATTCTGAGTATGTAACTGGGTTTGATGAAATCAGCATTTCTCTTGCTTCCCTGTGCGTAGAGAAGCTCTGTTTTAGTCACAGTAGCTCCCACAAGTGTCTCCTCAGCGTGTTCCCATTTCCTTAGAAACAGTGTATTTGCTGGGAGAAAAGTGCATTCCTGTGCCCTTTGACCGTTCAGCAAAGACATGTGTAGAAGCACAGCGCTAGCAGTGACGACCGTTTCTCGACGTTTTCTAACTCAGGGAACAAGTACACACTTCGCAGATTCATTTGGGCAACTTCGTAAGAAGCGGGTTTTTTGCCTAAAGAGACGTGCTTTAGAACGCGCTAGTTTTGCCTATTTGCGCAGTAGTACAGATTCTGAGTATGTAACTGGGTTTGATGAAATCAGCATTTCTCTTGCGTCCCTGTGCGTAGGGAAGCTCAGTTTTAGTCACAGTAGCTCCCACAAGTGTCTCCTCAGCGTGTTCCCATTTCCTTAGAAACAGTGTATTTGCTGGGAGAAAAGTGCATTACTGTGCCCTTTGACCATTCAGCAAAGACATGTGTAGAAGCACAGCGCTAGCAGAAACGACCGTTTCTCGACGTTTTCTAACTCAGGGAACAAGTTGCACACTTCGCAGATGCATTTGAGCAACTTCGTAAGAAGCGGGTTTTTTGCCTAAAGAGACATGCTTTAGATCGCGCTAGTTTTGCCTATTTGCGCAGTAGTACAGATTCTGAGTATGTAACTGGGTTTGATGAAATCAGCATTTCTCTTGCTTCCCTGTGCGTAGAGAAGCTCTGTTTTAGTCACAGTAGCTCCCACAAGTGTCTCCTCAGCGTGTTCCCATTTCCTTAGAAACAGTGTATTTGCTGGGAGAAAAGTGCATTCCTGTGCCCTTTCACCGTTCAGCAAAGACATGTGTAGAAGCACAGCGCTAGCAGTGACGACCGTTTCTCGACGTTTTCTAACTCAGGGAACAAGTACACACTTCGCAGATTCATTTGGGCAACTTCGTAAGAAGCGGGTTTTTTGCCTAAAGAGACGTGCTTTAGAACGCGCTAGTTTTGCCTATTTGCGCAGTAGTACAGATTCTGAGTATGTAACTGGGTTTGATGAAATCAGCATTTCTCTTGCTTCCCTGTGCGTAGGGAAGCTCAGTTTTAGTCACAGTAGCTCCCACAAGTGTCTCCTCAGCATGTTCCCATTTCCTTAGAAACAGTGTATTTGCTGGGAGAAAAGTGCATTCCTGTGCCCTTTGACCGTTCAGCAAAGACATGTGTAGAAGCACAGCGCTAGCAGAAACGACCGTTTCTCGACGTTTTCTAACTCAGGGAACAAGTTGCACACTTCGCAGATGCATTTGGGCAACTTCGTAAGAAGCGCGTTTTTTGCCTAAAGAGACGTGCTTTAGAACGCGCTAGTTTTGCCTATTTGCGCAGTAGTACAGATTCTGAGTATGTAACTGGGTTTGATGAAATTAGCATTTCTCTTGCTTCCCTGTGCGTAGGGAAGCTCAGTTTTAGTCAAAGTAGCTCCCACAAGTGTCTCCTCAGCGTGTTCCCATTTCCTTAGAAACAGTGTGTTTGCTGGGAGAAAAGTGCATTACTGTGCCCTTTGACCGTTCAGCAAAGACATGTGTAGAAGCACAGCGCTAGCAGAAACGAGCGTTTCTCGACGTTTTCTAACTCAGGGAACAAGTTGCACACTTCGCAGATGCATTTGAGCAACTTCGTAAGAAGCGGGTTTTTTGCCTAAAGAGACGTGGTTTAGATCGCGCTAGTTTTGCCTATTTGCGCAGTAGTACAGATTCTGAGTATGTAACTGGGTTTGATGAAATCAGCATTTCTCTTGCTTCCCTGTGCGTAGAGAAGCTCTGTTTTAGTCACAGTAGCTCCCACAAGTGTCTCCTCAGCGTGTTCCCATTTCCTTAGAAACAGTGTATTTGCTGGGAGAAAAGTGCATTCCTGTGCCCTTTCACCGTTCAGCAAAGACATGTGTAGAAGCACAGCGCTAGCAGAAACGACCGTTTCTCGACGTTTTCTAACTCAGGGAAAAAGTTGCACACTTCGCAGATGCATTTGGGCAACTTCGTAAGAAGCAGGTTTTTTTGTCTAAAGAGACGTGCTTTAGAACGCGCTAGTTTTGCCTATTTGCGCAGTAGTACAGATTCTGAGTATGTAACTGGGTTTGATGAAATCAGCATTTCTCTTGCTTCTCTGTGCGTGGAGAAGGTCAGTTTTAGTCACAGTAGCTCCCACAAGTGTCTCCTCAGCGTGTTCCCATTTCCTTAGAAACAGTGTATTTGCTGGGAGAAAGTGCATTACTTTGCCCTTTGACCTTTCAGCAAAGACATGTGTAGAAGCACAGCGCTAGCAGAAACGACCGTTTCTCGACGTTTTCTAACTCAGGGAAGAAGTTGCACACTTCGCAGATGCATTTGAGCAACTTCGTAAGAAGCGGGTTTTTTGCCTAAAGAGACGTGCTTTACAACGCGCTAGTTTTGCCTATTTGCGCAGTAGTACAGATTCTGAGTATGTAACTGGGTTTGATGAAATCAGCATTTCTCTTGCTACCCTGTGCGTAGGGAAGCTCAGTTTTAGTCACAGTAGCTGCCACAAGTGTCTCCTCAGCATATTCCCATTTCGTTAGAAACAGTGTATTTGCTGGGAGAAAAGTGCATTGCTGTGCCCTTTCACCGTTCAGCAAAGACATGTGTAGAAGCACAGCGCTAGCAGAAACGACCGTTTCTCGACGTTTTCTAACTCAGGGAACAAGTTGCACACTTCGCAGATGCATTTGGGCAACTTCGTAAGAAGCGGGTTTTTTGCCTAAAGAGACGTGCTATAGAACGCGCTAGTTTTGCCTATTTGCGCAGTAGTACAGATTCTGAGTATGTAACTGGGTTTGATGAAATCAGCATTTCTCTTGCTTCCCTGTGCGTAGGGAAGCTCAGTTTTAGTCACAGTAGCTCCCACAAGTGTCTCCTCAGCGTGTTCCCATTTCCTTAGAAACAGTGTATTTGCTGGGAGAAAAGTTCATTCCTGTGCCCTTTGACCGTTCAGCAAAGACATGTGTAGAAGCACAGCGCTAGCAGAAACGAGCGTTTCTCGACGTTTTCTAACTCAGGGAACAAGTTGCACACTTCGCAGATGCATTTGAGCAACTTCGTAAGAAGCGGGTTTTTTGCCTAAAGAGACGTGCTTTAGAACGCGCTAGTTTTGCCTATTTGCGCAGTAGTACAGATTCTGAGTATGTAACTGGGTTTGATGAAATCATCATTTCTCATGCTTCCCTGTGCGTAGGGAAGCTCAGTTTTAGTCACAGTAGCTCCCACAAGTGTCTCCTCAGCGTGTTCCCATTTCCTTAGAAACAGTGTATTTGCTGGGAGAAAAGTGCACTACTGTGCCCTTTGACCGTTCAGCAAAGACATGTGTAGAAGCACAGCGCTAGCAGAAACGACCGTTTCTCGACGTTTTCTAACTCAGGGAACAAGTTGCACACTTCGCAGATGCATTTGAGCAACTTCGTAAGAAGCGAGTTTTTTGCCTAAAGAGACGTGCTTTAGAACGCGCTAGTTTTGCCTATTTGCGCAGTAGTACAGATTCAGAGTATGTAACTGGGTTTGATGAAATCAGCATTTCTCTTGATTCTCTGTGCATAGGGAAGCTCAGTTTTAGTCACAGTAGCTCCCACAAGTGTCTCCTCAGCGTGTTCCCATTTCCTTAGAAACAGTGTATTTGCTGGGAGAAAAGTGCACTACTGTGCCCTTTGACCGTTCAGCAAAGACATGTGTAGAAGCACAGCGCTAGCAGAAACGACCGTTTCTCGAGGTTTTCTAACTCAGGGAACAAGTTGCACACTTCGCAGATGCATTTGAGCAAGTTCGTAAGGAGCGGGTTTTTTGCCTAAAGAGACGTGCTTTAGAACGCGCTAGTTTTGCCTATTTGCGCAGTAGTACAGATTCTGAGTATGTAACTGGGTTTGATTAAATCAGCATTTCTCTTGCTTCCCTGTGCGTAGGGAAGCTCAGTTTTAGTCACAGTAGCTCCCACAAGTGTCGCCTCAGCGTGTTCCCATTTCCTTAGAAACAGTGTATTTCCTGGGAGAAAAGTGCATTCCTGTGCCCTTTCACCGTTCAGCAAAGACATGTGTAGAAGCACAGCGCTAGCAGAAATGACCGTTTCTCGACGTTTTCTAACTCAGGGAACAAGTTGCACACTTCGCAGATGCATTTGAGCAACTTCGTAAGAAGCGGGTTTTTTGCCTAAAGAGACGTGCTTTAGAACGCGCTAGTTTTGCCTATTTGCGCAGTAGTACAGATTCTGAGTATGTAACTGGGTTTGATGAAATCAGCATTTCTCTTGCTTCCCTGTGCGTAGGGAAGCTCAGTTTTAGTCACAGTAGCTCCCACAAGTGTCTCCTCAGCGTGTTCCCATTTCCTTAGAAACAGTGTATTTGCTGGGAGAAAAGTGCATTACTGTGCCCTTTGACCGTTCAGCAAAGACATGTGTAGAAACACAGCGCTAGCAGAAACGACCGTTTCTCGACGTTTTCTAACTCAGGGAACAAGTTGCACACTTCACAGATGCATTTGAGCAACTTCGTAAGAAGCGGGTTTTTTGCCTAAAGAGACGTGCTTTAGAACGCGCTAGTTTTGCCTATTTGTGCAGTAGTACAGATTCTGAGTATGTAGCTGGGTTTGATGAACTCAGCATTTCCCTTGCTTCCCTGTGCGTAGGGAAGCTCAGTTTTAGTCACAGTAGCTCCCAAAAGTGTCTCCTCAGCGTGTTCCCATTTTATTAGAAACAGTGTATTTGCTGGGAGAAAAGTACATTACTGTGCCCTTTGACCGTTCAGCAAAGACATGTGTAGAAGCACAGCGCTAGCAGAAACGACCGTTTCTCGACATTTTCTAACTCAGGGAACAAGTTGCACACTTCGCAGATGCATTTGAGCAACTTCGTAAAAAGCGGTTTTTTTTCCTAAAGTGACGTGCTTTAGAACGCGCTAGTTTTGCCTATTTGCGCAGTAGTACAGATTCTGAGTATGTAACTGGGTTTGATGAAATCAGCATTTCTCTTGCTTCCCTGTGCGTAGGGAAGCTCAGTTTTAGTCACAGGAGCTCCCACAAGTGTCTCCTCAGCGTGTTCCCATTTCCTTAGAAACAGTGTATTTGCTGGGAGAAAAGTGCATTCCTGTGCCCTTTGACCGTTCAGCAAAGACATGTGTAGAAGCACAGCGCTAGCAGAAACGACCGTTTCTCGACGTTTTCTAACTCAGGGAACAAGTTGCACACTTCGCAGATGCATTTGAGCAACTTCGTAAGAAGCGGGTTTTTTGCCTAAAGAGACGTGCTTTAGAACGCGCTAGTTTTGCCTATTTGCGCAGTAGTACAGATTCTGAGTATGTAACTGGGTTTGATGAAACCAGCATTTCTCTTGCTTCCCTGTGCGTAGGGAAGCTCAGTTTTAGTCACAGGAGCTCCCACAAGTGTCTCCTCAGCGTGTTCCCATTTCCTTAGAAACAGTGTATTTGCTGGGAGAAAAGTGCATTCCTGTGCCCTTTCACCGTTCAGCAAAGACATGTGTAGAAGCACAGCGCTAGCAGAAACGACCGTTTCTCGACGTTTTCTAACTCAGGGAACAAGTTGCACACTTCGCAGATGCATTTGGGCAACTTCGTAAGAAGCGGGTTTTTTTTCTAAAGAGACGTGCTTTAGAACACGCTAGTTTTGCCTATTTGCGCAGTAGTACAGATTCTGAGTATGTAACTGGGTTTGATGAAATCTGCATTTCTCTTGCTTCCCTGTGCGTAGGGAAGCTCAGTTTTAGTCACAGTAGCTCCCACAAGTGTCTCCTCAGCGTGTTCCCATTTCCTTAGAAACAGTGTATTTGCTGGGAGAAAAGTGCATTCCTGTGCCCTTTTTACCGTTCAGCAAAGACATGTGTAGAAGCACAGCGCTAGCAGAAACGACCGTTTCTCGACGTTTTCTAACTCAGGGAACAAGTTGCACACTTCGCAGATGCATTTGAGCAAGTTCGTAAGAAGCGGGTTTTTTGCCTAAAGAGACGTGCTGTAGAACGCGCTAGTTTTGCCTATTTGCGCAGTAGTACAGATTCTGAGTATGTAAATGGGTTTGATTAAATCAGCATTTCTCTTTCTTCCCTGTTCGTAGGGAAGCTCAGTTTTAGTCACAGTAGCTCCCACAAGTGTCTCCTCAGCGTGTTCCCATTTCCTTAGAAACAGTGTATTTGCTGGGAGAAAAGTGCATTCCTGTGCCCTTTCACCGTTCAGCAAAGACATGTGTAGAAGCACAGCGCTAGCAGAAACGACCGTTTCTCGACGTTTTCTAACTCAGGGAACAAGTTGCACACTTCGCAGATGCATTTGAGCAAGTTCGTAAGAAGCGGGTTTTTTGCCTAAAGAGACGTGCTTTAGAACGCGCTAGTTTTGCCTATTTGCGCAGTAGTACAGATTCTGAGTATGTAACTGGGTTTGATGAAATCAGCATTTCTCTTTCTTCCCTGTTCGTAGGGAAGCTCAGTTTTAGTCACAGTAGCTCCCACAAGTGTCTCCTCAGCGTGTTCCCATTTCCTTAGAAACAGTGTATTTGCTGGGAGAAAAGTGCATTCCTGTGCCCTTTCACCGTTCAGCAAAGACATGTGTAGAAGCACAGCGCTAGCAGAAACGACCGTTTCTCGACGTTTTCTAACTCAGGGAACAAGTTGCACACTTCGCAGATGCATTTGAGCAACTTCGTAAGAAGCGGGTTTTTTGCCTAAAGAGACGTGCTTTAGAACGCGCTAGTTTTGCCTATTTGCGCAGTAGTACAGATTCTGAGTATGTAACTGGGTTTGATGAAATCAGCATTTCTCATGCTTCCCTGTGCGTAGGGAAGCTCAGTTTTAGTCACAGTAGCTCCCACAAGTGTCTCCTCAGCGTGTTCCCATTTCCTTAGAAACAGTGTATTTGCTGGGAGAAAAGTGCATTCCTGTGCCCTTTGACCGTTCAGCAAAGACATGTGTAGAAGCACAGCGCTAGCAGAAACGACCGTTTCTCGACGTTTTCTAACTCAGGGAACAAGTTGCACACTTCGCAGATGCATTTGAGCAACTTCGTAAGAAGCGGGTTTTTTGCCTAAAGAGACGTGCTTTAGAACGCGCTAGTTTTGCCTATTTGCGCAGTAGTACAGATTCTGAGTATGTAACTGGGTTTGATGAAATCAGCATTTCTCATGCTTCCCTGTGCGTAGGGAAGCTCAGTTTTAGTCACAGTAGCTCCCAGAAGTGTCTCCTCAGCGTGTTCCCATTTCCTTAGAAACAGTGTATTTGCTGGGAGAAAAGTGCATTCCTGTGCCCTTTCACCGTTCAGCAAAGACATGTGTAGAAGCACAGCGCTAGCAGAAACGACCGTTTCTCGACGTTTTCTAACTCAGGGAACAAGTTGCACACTTCGCAGATGCATTTGAGCAACTTCGTAAGAAGCGGGTTTTTTGCCTAAAGAGACGTGCTTTAGAACGCGCTAGTTTTGCCTATTTGCGCAGTAGTACAGATTCTGAGTATGTAACTGGGTTTGATGAAATCAGCATTTCTCTTGCTTCCCTGTGCGTAGGGAAGCTCAGTTTTAGTCACAGTAGCTCCCACAAGTGTCTCCTCAGCGTGTTCCCATTTCCTTAGAAACAGTGTATTTGCTGGGAGAAAAGTGCATTCCTGTGCCCTTTTTACCGTTCAGCAAAGACATGTGTAGAAGCACAGCGCTAGCAGAAAGGACCGTTTCTCGACGTTTTCTAACTCAGGGAACAAGTTGCACACTTCGCAGATGCATTTGAGCAAGTTCGTAAGAAGCGGGTTTTTTGCCTAAAGAGACGTGCTTTAGAACGCGCTAGTTTTGCCTATTTGCGCAGTAGTACAGATTCTGAGTATGTAAATGGGTTTGATTAAATCAGCATTTCTCTTTCTTCCCTGTTCGTAGGGAAGCTCAGTTTTAGTCACAGTAGCTCCCACAAGTGTCTCCTCAGCGTGTTCCCATTTCCTTAGAAACAGTGTATTTCCTGGGAGAAAAGTGCATTCCTGTGCCCTTTGACCATTCAGCAAAGACATGTGTAGAAGCACAGCGCTAGCAGAAACGACCGTTTCTCGACGTTTTCTAACTCACGGAACAAGTTGCACACTTCGCAGATGCATTTGAGCAACTTCGTAAGAAGCGGGTTTTTTGCCTAAAGTGACGTGCTTTAGAACGCGCTAGTTTTGCCTATTTGCGCAGTAGTACAGATTCTGAGTATGTAACTGGGTTTGATGAAATCAGCATTTCTCTTGCTTCCCTGTGCGTAGGGAAGCTCAGTTTTAGTCACAGGAGCTCCCACAAGTGTCTCCTCAGCGTGTTCCCATTTCCTTAGAAACAGTGTATTTGCTGGGAGAAAAGTGCACTATTGTGCCCTTTGACCGTTCAGCAAAGACATGTGTAGAAGCACAGCGCTAGCAGAAACGACCGTTTCTCGACGTTTTCTAACTCAGGGAACAAGTTGCACACTTCGCAGATGCATTTGAGCAACTTCGTAAGAAGCGGGTTTTTTGCCTAAAGAGACGTGCTTTAGAACGCGCTAGTTTTGCCTATTTGCGCAGTAGTACAGATTCTGAGTATGTAACTGGGTTTGATGAAATCAGCATTTCTCTTGCTTCCCTGTGCGTAGGGAAGCTCAGTTTTAGTCACAGTAGCTCCCACAAGTGTCTCCTCAGCGTGTTCCCATTTCCTTAGAAACAGTGTATTTCCTGGGAGAAAAGTGCATTCCTGTGCCCTTTGACCGTTCAGCAAAGACATGTGTAGAAGCACAGCGCTAGCAGAAACGACCGTTTCTCGACGTTTTCTAACTCATGGAACAAGTTGCACACTTCGCAGATGCATTTGGGCAACTTCGTAAGAAGCGGTTTTTTTTCCTAAAGTGACGTGCTTTAGAACGCGCTAGTTTTGCCTATTTGCGCAGTAGTACAGATTCTGAGTATGTAACTGGGTTTGATGAAATCAGCATTTCTCTTGCTTCCCTGTGCGTAGGGAAGCTCAGTTTTAGTCACAGGAGCTCCCACAAGTGTCTCCTCAGCGTGTTCCCATTTCCTTAGAAACAGTGTATTTGCTGGGAGAAAAGTGCATTCCTGTGCCCTTTGACCGTTCAGCAAAGACATGTGTAGAAGCACAGCGCTAGCAGAAACGACCGTTTCTCGACGTTTTCTAACTCAGGGAACAAGTTGCACACTTCGCAGATGCATTTGAGCAACTTCGTAAGAAGCGGGTTTTTTGCCTAAAGAGACGTGCTTTAGAACGCGCTAGTTTTGCCTATTTGCGCAGTAGTACAGATTCTGAGTATGTAACTGGGTTTGATGAACTCAGCATTTCTCTTGCTTCCCTGTGCGTAGGGAAGCTCAGTTTTAGTCACAGTAGCTCCCACAAGTGTCTCCTCAGCGTGTTCCCATTTCCTTAGAAACAGTGTATTTGCTGGGAGAAAAGTGCATTCCTGTGCCCTTTCACTGTTCAGCAAAGACATGTGTAGAAGCACAGCGCTAGCAGAAACGACCGTTTCTCGACGTTTTCTAACTCATGGAACAAGTTGCACACTTCGCAGATGCATTTGGGCAACTTCGTAAGAAGCGGGTTTTTTGCCTAAAGAGACGTGCTTTAGAACGCGCAAGTTTGCCTATTTGCGCAGTAGTACAGATTCTGAGTATGTAACTGGGTTTGATGAAATCAGCATTTCTCTTGCTTCCCTGTGCGTAGGGAAGCTCAGGTTCCGTCACAGTAGCTCCCACAAGTGTCTCCTCAGCGTGTTCCCATTTCCTTAGAAACAGTGTATTTGCTGGGAGAAAAGTGCATTCCTGTGCCCTTTGACCGTTCAGCAAGACATGTGTAGAAGCACACCGCTAGCAGAAACGACCGTTTCTCGACGTTTTCTAACTCAGGGAACAAGTTGCACACTTCGCAGATGCATTTGAGCAACTTCGTAAGAAGCGGGTTTTTTGCCTAAAGTGACGTGCTTTAGAACGCGCTAGTTTTGCCTATTTGCGCAGTAGTACAGATTCTGAGTATGTAACTGGGTTTGATGAAATCAGCATTTCTCTTGCTTCCCTGTGCGTAGGGAAGCTCAGTTTTAGTCACAGGAGCTCCCACAAGTGTCTCCTCAGCGTGTTCCCATTTCCTTAGAAACAGTGTATTTGCTGGGAGAAAAGTGCATTCCTGTGCCCTTTCACCGTTCAGCAAAGACATGTGTAGAAGCACAGCGCTAGCAGAAACGACCGTTTCTCGACGTTTTCTAACTCAGGGAACAAGTTGCACACTTCGCAGATGCATTTGAGCAACTTCGTAAGAAGCGGGTTTTTTGCCTAAAGAGACGTGCTTTAGAACGCGCTAGTTTTGCCTATTTGCGCAGTAGTACAGATTCTGAGTATGTAACTGGGTTTGATGAAATCAGCATTTCTCTTGCTTCCCTGTGCGTAGGGAAGCTCAGTTTTAGTCACAGTAGCTCCCACAAGTGTCTCCTCAGCGTGTTCCCATTTCCTTAGAAACAGTGTGTTTGCTGGGAGAAAAGTGCATTCCTGTGCCCTTTCACCGTTCAGCAAAGACATGTGTAGAAGCACAGCGCTAGCAGAAACGACCGTTTCTCGACGTTTTCTAACTCAGGGAACAAGTTGCACACTTCGCAGATGCATTTGAGCAACTTCGTAAGAAGCGGGTTTTTTGCCTAAAGAGACATGCTTTAGAATGCGCTAGTTTTGCTAATTTGCGCAGTAATACAGATTCTCCGTATGTAAGTGGGCTTGATGAAATCAGCATTTCTCTTGCTTCCCTGTGCGTAGGGAAGCTCAGTTTTAGTCACAGTAGCTCCCACAAGTGTCTCCTCAGCGTGTTCCCATTTCTTTAGAAACAGTGTATTTCCTGGGAGAAAAGTGCATTCCTGTGCCCTTTGACCGTTCAGCAAAGACATGTGTAGAAGCACAGCGCTAGCAGAAACGAGCGTTTCTCGACGTTTTCTAACTCAGGGAACAAGTTGCACACTTCGCAGATGCATTTGAGCAACTTCGTAAGAAGCGGGTTTTTTGCCTAAAGAGACGTGCTTTAGAACGCGCTAGTTTTGCCTATTTGCGCAGTAGTACAGATTCTGAGTATGTAACTGGGTTTGATGAAACCAGCATTTCTCTTGCTTCCCTGTGCGTAGGGAAGCTCAGTTTTAGTCACAGTAGCTCCCACAAGTGTCTCCTCAGCGTGTTCCCATTTCCTTAGAAACAGTGTGTTTGCTGGGAGAAAAGTGCATTCCTGTGCCCTTTCACCGTTCAGCAAAGACATGTGTAGAAGCACAGCGCTAGCAGAAACGACCGTTTCTCGACGTTTTCTAACTCAGGGAACAAGTTGCACACTTCGCAGATGCATTTGAGCAACTTCGTAAGAAGCGGGTTTTTTGCCTAAAGAGACATGCTTTAGAATGCGCTAGTTTTGCTAATTTGCGCAGTAATACAGATTCTCCGTATGTAAGTGGGCTTGATGAAATCAGCATTTCTCTTGCTTCCCTGTGCGTAGGGAAGCTCAGTTTTAGTCACAGTAGCTCCCACAAGTGTCTCCTCAGCGTGTTCCCATTTCTTTAGAAACAGTGTATTTCCTGGGAGAAAAGTGCATTCCTGTGCCCTTTGACCGTTCAGCAAAGACATGTGTAGAAGCACAGCGCTAGCAGAAACGACCGTTTCTCGACGTTTTCTAACTCAGGGAACAAGTTGCACACTTCGCAGATGCATTTGAGCAACTTCGTAAGAAGCGGGTTTTTTGCCTAAAGAGACGTGCTTTAGAACGCGCTAGTTTTGCCTATTTGCGCAGTAGTACAGATTCTGAGTATTTAACTGGGTTTGATGAAATCAGCATTTCTCATGCTTCCCTGTGCGTAGGGAAGCTCAGTTTTAGTCACAGGAGCTCCCACAAGTGTCTCCTCAGCGTGTTCCCATTTCCTTAGAAACAGTGTATTTGCTGGGGGAAAAGTGCATTCCTGTGCCCTTTCACCGTTCAGCAAAGACATGTGTAGAAGCACAGCGCTAGCAGAAACGACCGTTTCTCGACGTTTTCTAACTCAGGGAACAAGTTGCACACTTCGCAGATGCATTTGAGCAACTTCGTAAGAAGCGGGTTTTTTGCCTAAAGAGACGTGCTTTAGAACGCGCTAGTTTTGCCTATTTGCGCAGTAGTACAGATTCTGAGTATGTAACTGGGTTTGATGAAATCAGCATTTCTCTTGCTTCCCTGTGCGTAGGGAAGCTCAGTTTTAGTCACAGGAGCTCCCACAAGTGTCTCCTCAGTGTGTTCCCATTTCCTTAGAAACAGTGTATTTGCTGGGGGAAAAGTGCATTCCTGTGCCCTTTCACCGTTCAGCAAAGACATGTGTAGAAGCACAGCGCTAGCAGAAACGACCGTTTCTCGACGTTTTCTAACTCAGGGAACAAGTTGCACACTTCGCAGATGCATTTGAGCAACTTCGTAAGAAGCGGGTTTTTTGCCTAAAGAGACATGCTTTAAAATGAGCTAGTTTTGCCTATTTGCGCAGTAGTACAGATTCTGAGTATGTAACTGGGTTTGATGAAATCAGCATTTCTCTTGCTTCCCTGTGCGTAGGGAAGCTCAGATTTAGTCCCAGTAGCTCCCAAAAGTGTCTCCTCAGCGTGTTCCCATTTCCTTAGAAACAGTGTATTTGCTGGGAGAAAAGTGCATTCCTGTGCCCTTTCACCGTTCAGCAAAGACATGTGTAGAAGCACAGCGCTAGCAGAAACGACCGTTTCTCGACGTTTTCTAACTCAGGGAACAAGTTGCACACTTCGCAGATGCATTTGAGCAACTTCGTAAGAAGCGGGTTTTTTGCCTAAAGTGACGTGCTTAAGAACGCGCTAGTTTTGCCTATTTGCGCAGTAGTACAGATTCTGAGTATGTAACTGGGTTTGATGAAATCAGCATTTCTCTTGCTTCCCTGTGCGTAGGGAAGCTCAGTTTTAGTCACAGGAGCTCCCACAGGTGTCTCCTCAGCGTGTTCCCATTTCCTTAGAAACAGTGTATTTGCTGGGAGAAAAGTGCACTACTGTGCCCTTTGACCGTTCAGCAAAGACATGTGTAGAAGCACAGCGCTAGCAGAAACGACCGTTTCTCGACGTTTTCTAACTCAGGGAACAAGTTGCACACTTCGCAGATGCATTTGAGCAACTTCGTAAGAAGCGGGTTTTTTGCCTAAAGAGACGTGCTTTAGAACGCGCTAGTTTTGCCTATTTGCGCAGTAGTACAGATTCTGAGTATGTAACTGGGTTTGATGAAATCAGCATTTCTCTTGCTTCCCTGTGCGTAGGGAAGCTCAGTTTTAGTCACAGTAGCTCCCACAGGTGTCTCCTCAGCGTGTTCCCATTTCCTTAGAAACAGTGTATTTGCTGGGAGAAAAGTGCACTACTGTGCCCTTTGACCGTTCAGCAAAGACATGTGTAGAAGCACAGCGCTAGCAGAAACGACCGTTTCTCGACGTTTTCTAACTCACGGAACAAGTTGCACACTTCGCAGATGCATTTGAGCAAGTTCATAAGAAGCGGGTTTTTTGCCTAAAGAGACGTGATTTAGAACGCGCTAGTTTTGCCTATTTGCGCAGTAGTACAGATTCTGAGTATGTAACTGGGTTTGATGAACTCAGCATTTCTCTTGCTTCCCTGTGCGTAGGGAAGCTCAGTTTTAGTCACAGTAGCTCCCACAAGTGTCTCCTCAGCGTGTTCCCATTTCCTTAGAAACAGTGTATTTGCTGGGAGAAAAGTGCATTCCTGTGCCCTTTCACCGTTCAGCAAAGACATGTGTAGAAGCACAGCGCTAGCAGAAACGACCGTTTCTCGACGTTTTCTAACTCATGGAACAAGTTGCACACTTCGCAGATGCATTTGGGCAACTTCGTAAGAAGCGGGTTTTTTGCCTAAAGAGACGTGCTTTAGAACGCGCTAGTTTGCCTATTTGCGCAGTAGTACAGATTCTGAGTATGTAACTGGGTTTGATGAAATCAGCATTTCTCTTGCTTCCCTGTGCGTAGGGAAGCTCAGGTTCCTTCACAGTAGCTCCCACAAGTGTCTCCTCAGCGTGTTCCCATTTCCTTAGAAACAGTGTATTTGCTGGGAGAAAAGTGCATTCCTGTGCCCTTTGACCGTTCAGCAAAGACATGTGTAGAAGCACAGCGCTAGCAGAAACGACCGTTTCTCGACGTTTTCTAACTCAGGGAACAAGTTGCACACTTCGCAGATGCATTTGAGCAACTTCGTAAGAAGCGGGTTTTTTGCCTAAAGAGACGTGCTTTAGAACGCGCTAGTTTTGCCTATTTGCGCAGTAGTACAGATTCTGAGTATGTAACTGGGTTTGATGAAATCAGCATTTCTCTTGCTTCCCTGTGCGTAGGGAAGCTCAGTTTTAGTCACAGGAGCTCCCACAAGTGTCTCCTCAGTGTGTTCCCATTTCCTTAGAAACAGTGTATTTGCTGGGGGAAAAGTGCATTCCTGTGCCCTTTGACCGTTCAGCAAAGACATGTGTAGAAGCACAGCGCTAGCAGAAACGACCGTTTCTCGACGTTTTCTAACTCAGGGAACAAGTTGCACACTTCGCAGATGCATTTGAGCAACTTCGTAAGAAGCGGGTTTTTTGCCTAAAGAGACGTGCTTTAGAACGCGCTAGTTTTGCCTATTTGCGCAGTAGTACAGATTCTGAGTATGTAACTGGGTTTGATGAAATCAGCATTTCTCTTGCTTCCCTGTGCGTAGGGAAGCTCAGTTTTAGTCACAGTAGCTCCCACAGGTGTCTCCTCAGCGTGTTCCCATTTCCTTAGAAACAGTGTATTTGCTGGGAGAAAAGTGCACTACTGTGCCCTTTGACCGTTCAGCAAAGACATGTGTAGAAGCACAGCGCTAGCAGAAACGACCGTTTCTCGACGTTTTCTAACTCACGGAACAAGTTGCACACTTCGCAGATGCATTTGAGTAAGTTCATAAGAAGCGGGTTTTTTGCCTAAAGAGACGTGCTTTAGAACGCGCTAGTTTTGCCTATTTGCGCAGTAGTACAGATTCTGAGTATGTAACTGGGTTTGATGAACTCAGCATTTCTCTTGCTTCCCTGTGCGTAGGGAAGCTCAGTTTTAGTCACAGTAGCTCCCACAAGTGTCTCCTCAGCGTGTTCCCATTTCCTTAGAAACAGTGTATTTGCTGGGAGAAAAGTGCATTCCTGTGCCCTTTCACCGTTCAGCAAAGACATGTGTAGAAGCACAGCGCTAGCAGAAACGACCGTTTCTCGACGTTTTCTAACTCATGGAACAAGTTGCACACTTCGCAGATGCATTTGGGCAACTTCGTAAGAAGCGGGTTTTTTGCCTAAAGAGACGTGCTTTAGAACGCGCTAGTTTGCCTATTTGCGCAGTAGTACAGATTCTGAGTATGTAACTGGGTTTGATGAAATCAGCATTTCTCTTGCTTCCCTGTGCGTAGGGAAGCTCAGGTTCCGTCACAGTAGCTCCCACAAGTGTCTCCTCAGCGTGTTCCCATTTCCTTAGAAACTGTGTATTTGCTGGGAGAAAAGTGCATTCCTGTGCCCTTTGACCGTTCAGCAAAGACATGTGTAGAAGCACAGCGCTAGCAGAAACGACCGTTTCTCGACGTTTTCTAACTCAGGGAACAAGTTGCACACTTCGCAGATGCATTTGAGCAACTTCGTAAGAAGCGGGTTTTTTGCCTAAAGAGACGTGCTTTAGAACGCGCTAGTTTTGCCTATTTGCGCAGTAGTACAGATTCTGAGTATGTAACTGGGTTTGATGAAATCAGCATTTCTCTTGCTTCCCTGTGCGTAGGGAAGCTCAGTTTTAGTCACAGGAGCTCCCACAAGTGTCTCCTCAGTGTGTTCCCATTTCCTTAGAAACAGTGTATTTGCTGGGGGAAAAGTGCATTCCTGTGCCCTTTCACCGTTCAGCAAAGACATGTGTAGAAGCACAGCGCTAGCAGAAACGACCGTTTCTCGACGTTTTCTAACTCAGGGAACAAGTTGCACACTTCGCAGATGCATTTGAGCAACTTCGTAAGAAGCGGGTTTTTTGCCTAAAGAGACGTACTTTAGAATGCGCTAGTTTTGCCTATTTGCGCAGTAGTACAGATTCTGAGTATGTAACTGGGTTTGATGAAATCAGCATTTCTCTTGCTTCCCTGTGCGTAGGGAAGCTCAGATTTAGTCCCAGTAGCTCCCAAAAGTGTCTCCTCAGCGTGTTCCCATTTCCTTAGAAACAGTGTATTTGCTGGGAGAAAAGTGCATTCCTGTGCCCTTTCACCGTTCAGCAAAGACATGTGTAGAAGCACAGCGCTAGCAGAAACGACCGTTTCTCGACGTTTTCTAACTCAGGGAACAAGTTGCACACTTCGCAGATGCATTTGAGCAACTTCGTAAGAAGCGGGTTTTTTGCCTAAAGTGACGTGCTTTAGAACGCGCTAGTTTTGCCTATTTGCGCAGTAGTACAGATTCTGAGTATGTAACTGGGTTTGATGAAATCAGCATTTCTCTTGCTTCCCTGTGCGTAGGGAAGCTCAGTTTTAGTCACAGTAGCTCCCACAAGTGTCTCCTCAGCGTGTTCCCATTTCCTTAGAAACAGTGTATTTGCTGGGAGAAAAGTGCACTACTGTGCCCTTTGACCGTTCAGCAAAGACATGTGTAGAAGCACAGCGCTAGCAGAAACGACCGTTTCTCGACGTTTTCTAACTCAGGGAACAAGTTGCACACTTCGCAGATGCATTTGAGCAACTTCGTAAGAAGCGGGTTTTTTGCCTAAAGAGACGTGCTTTAGAACGCGCTAGTTTTGCCTATTTGCGCAGTAGTACAGATTCTGAGTATGTAACTGGGTTTGATGAAATCAGCATTTCTCTTGCTTCCCTGTGCGTAGGGAAGCTCAGTTTTAGTCACAGTAGCTCCCACAGGTGTCTCCTCAGCGTGTTCCCATTTCCTTAGAAACAGTGTATTTGCTGGGAGAAAAGTGCACTACTGTGCCCTTTGACCGTTCAGCAAAGACATGTGTAGAAGCACAGCGCTAGCAGAAACGACCGTTTCTCGACGTTTTCTAACTCACGGAACAAGTTGCACACTTCGCAGATGCATTTGAGCAAGTTCATAAGAAGCGGGTTTTTTGCCTAAAGAGACGTGCTTTAGAACGCGCTAGTTTTGCCTATTTGCGCAGTAGTACAGATTCTGAGTATGTAACTGGGTTTGATGAACTCAGCATTTCTCTTGCTTCCCTGTGCGTAGGGAAGCTCAGTTTTAGTCACAGTAGCTCCCACAAGTGTCTCCTCAGCGTGTTCCCATTTCCTTAGAAACAGTGTATTTGCTGGGAGAAAAGTGCATTCCTGTGCCCTTTCACCGTTCAGCAAAGACATGTGTAGAAGCACAGCGCTAGCAGAAACGACCGTTTCTCGACGTTTTCTAACTCATGGAACAAGTTGCACACTTCGCAGATGCATTTGGGCAACTTCGTAAGAAGCGGGTTTTTTGCCTAAAGAGACGTGCTTTAGAACGCGCTAGTTTGCCTATTTGCGCAGTAGTACAGATTCTGAGTATGTAACTGGGTTTGATGAAATCAGCATTTCTCTTGCTTCCCTGTGCGTAGGGAAGCTCAGGTTCCGTCACAGTAGCTCCCACAAGTGTCTCCTCAGCGTGTTCCCATTTCCTTAGAAACAGTGTATTTGCTGGGAGAAAAGTGCATTCCTGTGCCCTTTGACCGTTCAGCAAAGACATGTGTAGAAGCACAGCGCTAGCAGAAACGACCGTTTCTCGACGTTTTCTAACTCAGGGAACAAGTTGCACACTTCGCAGATGCATTTGAGCAACTTCGTAAGAAGCGGTTTTTTTGCCTAAAGTGACGTGCTTTAGAACGCGCTAGTTTTGCCTATTTGCGCAGTAGTACAGATTCTGAGTATGTAACTGGGTTTGATGAAATCAGCATTTCTCTTGCTTCCCTGTGGGTAGGGAAGCTCAGTTTTAGTCACAGGAGCTCCCACAAGTGTCTCCTCAGCGTGTTCCCATTTCCTTAGAAACAGTGTATTTGCTGGGAGAAAAGTGCATTCCTGTGCCCTTTCACCGTTCAGCAAAGACATGTGTAGAAGCACAGCGCTAGCAGAAACGACCGTTTCTCGACGTTTTCTAACTCAGGGAACAAGTTGCACACTTCGCAGATGCATTTGAGCAACTTCGTAAGAAGCGGGTTTTTTGCCTAAAGAGACGTACTTTAGAACGCGCTAGTTTTGCCTATTTGCGCAGTAGTACAGATTCTGAGTATGTAACTGGGTTTGATGAAACCAGCATTTCTCTTGCTTCCCTGTGCGTAGGGAAGCTCAGTTTTAGTCACAGTAGCTCCCACAAGTGTCTCCTCAGCGTGTTCCCATTTCCTTAGAAACAGTGTATTTCCTGGGAGAAAAGTGCATTCCTGTGCCCTTTGACCGTTCAGCCAAGACATGTGTAGAAGCACAGCGCTAGCAGAAACGACCGTTTCTCGACGTTTTCTAACTCAGGGAACAAGTTGCACACTTCGCAGATGCATTTGAGCAACTTCGTAAGAAGCGGATTTTTTGCCTAAAGAGACGTGCTTTAGAACACGCTAGTTTTGCCTATTTGCGCAGTAGTACAGATTCTGAGTATGTAACTGGGTTTGATGAAATCAGCATTTCTCATGCTTCCCTGTGCGTAGGGAAGCTCAGTTTTAGTCACAGGAGCTCCCACAAGTGTCTCCTCAGCGTGTTCCCATTTCCTTAGAAACAGTGTATTTGCTGGGGGAAAAGTGCATTCCTGTGCCCTTTCACCGTTCAGCAAAGACATGTGTAGAAGCACAGCGCTAGCAGAAACGACCGTTTCTCGACGTTTTCTAACTCAGGGAACAAGTTGCACACTTCGCAGATGCATTTGAGCAACTTCGTAAGAAGCGGGTTTTTTGCCTAAAGAGACATGCTTTAGAATGCGCTAGTTTTGCCTATTTGCGCAGTAGTACAGATTCTGAGTATGTAACTGGGTTTGATGAAATCAGCATTTCTCTTGCTTCCCTGTGCGTAGGGAAGCTCAGATTTAGTCCCAGTAGCTCCCAAAAGTGTCTCCTCAGCGTGTTCCCATTTCCTTAGAAACAGTGTATTTGCTGGGAGAAAAATGCATTCCTGTGCCCTTTCACCGTTCAGCAAAGACATGTGTAGAAGCACAGCGCTAGCAGAAACGACCGTTTCTCGACGTTTTCTAACTCAGGGAACAAGTTGCACACTTCGCAGATGCATTTGAGCAACTTCGTAAGAAGCGGGTTTTTTGCCTAAAGAGACGTGCTTTAGAACGCGCTAGTTTTGCCTATTTGCGCAGTAGTACAGATTCTGAGTATGTAACTGGGTTTGATGAAATCAGCATTTCTCTTGCTTCCCTGTGCGTAGGGAAGCTCAGTTCTAGTCACAGTAGCTCCCACAAGTGTCTCCTCAGCGTGTTCCCATTTACTTAGAAACAGTGTATTTGCTGGGAGAAAAGTGCATTCCTGTGCCCTTTCACCGTTCAGCAAAGACATGTGTAGAAACACAGCACTAGCAGAAACGACCGTTTCTCGACGTTTTCTAACTCAGGGAACAAGTTGCACACTTCGCAGATGCATTTGAGCAACTTCGTAAGAAGCGGGTTTTTTGCCTAAAGAGACGTGCTTTAGAATGCGCTAGTTTTGCCTATTTGCGCAGTAGTACAGATTCTGAGTATGTAACTGGGTTTGATGAAATCAGCATTTCTCTTGCTTCCCTGTGCGTAGGGAAGCTCAGTTTTAGTCACAGTAGCTCCCACAAGTGTCTCCTCAGCGTGTTCCCATTTCCTTAGAAACAGTGTATTTGCTGGGAGAAAAGTGCATTCCTGTGCCCTTTCACCGTTCAGCAAAGACATGTGTAGAAGCACAGCGCTAGCAGAAACGACCGTTTCTCGACGTTTTCTAACTCAGGGAACAAGTTGCACACTTCGCAGATGCATTTGGGCAACTTCGTAAGAAGCGGGTTTTTTGCCTAAAGAGTCGTGCTTTAGAACGCGCTAGTTTTGCCTTTTTGCGCAGTATTACAGATTCTGAGTATGTAACTGGGTTTGATAAAATCAGCATTTCTCTTGCTTCCCTTTGCGTAGGGAAGCTCAGGTTCCGTCACAGTAGCTCCCACAAGTGTCTCCTCAGCGTGTTCCCATTTCCTTAGAAACAGTGTATTTGCTGGGAGAAAAGTGCATTCCTGTGCCCTTTGACCGTTCAGCAAAGACATATGTAGAAGCACAGCGCTAGCAGAAACGACCGTTTCTCGACGTTTTCTAACTCAGGGAACAAGTTGCACACTTCGCAGATGCATTTGAGCAACTTCGTAAGAAGCGGGTTTTTTGCCTAAAGAGACATGCTTTAGAATGCGCTAGTTTTGCCTATTTGCGCAGTAGTACAGATTCTGAGTATGTAACTGGGTTTGATGAAATCAGCATTTCTCTTGCTTCCCTGTGCGTAGGGAAGCTCAGATTTAGTCCCAGTAGCTCCCAAAAGTGTCTCCTCAGCGTGTTCCCATTTCCTTAGAAACAGTGTATTTGCTGGGAGAAAAATGCATTCCTGTGCCCTTTCACCGTTCAGCAAAGACATGTGTAGAAGCACAGCGCTAGCAGAAACGACCGTTTCTCGACGTTTTCTAACTCAGGGAACAAGTTGCACACTTCGCAGATGCATTTGAGCAACTTCGTAAGAAGCGGGTTTTTTGCCTAAAGAGACGTGCTTTAGAACGCGCTAGTTTTGCCTATTTGCGCAGTAGTACAGATTCTGAGTATGTAACTGGGTTTGATGAAATCAGCATTTCTCTTGCTTCCCTGTGCGTAGGGAAGCTCAGTTCTAGTCACAGTAGCTCCCACAAGTGTCTCCTCAGCGTGTTCCCATTTACTTAGAAACAGTGTATTTGCTGGGAGAAAATGCATTCCTGTGCCCTTTCACCGTTCAGCAAAGACATGTGTAGAAGCACAGCACTAGCAGAAACGACCGTTTCTCGACGTTTTCTAACTCAGGGAACAAGTTGCACACTTCGCAGATGCATTTGAGCAACTTCGTAAGAAGCGGGTTTTTTGCCTAAAGAGACGTGCTTTAGAATGCGCTAGTTTTGCCTATTTGCGCAGTAGTACAGATTCTGAGTATGTAACTGGGTTTGATGAAATCAGCATTTCTCTTGCTTCCCTGTGCGTAGGGAAGCTCAGTTTTAGTCACAGTAGCTCCCACAAGTGTCTCCTCAGCGTGTTCCCATTTCCTTAGAAACAGTGTATTTGCTGGGAGAAAAGTGCATTCCTGTGCCCTTTCACCGTTCAGCAAAGACATGTGTAGAAGCACAGCGCTAGCAGAAACGACCGTTTCTCGACGTTTTCTAACTCAGGGAACAAGTTGCACACTTCGCAGATGCATTTGGGCAACTTCGTAAGAAGCGGGTTTTTTGCCTAAAGAGTCGTGCTTTAGAACGCGCTAGTTTTGCCTTTTTGCGCAGTATTACAGATTCTGAGTATGTAACTGGGTTTGATAAAATCAGCATTTCTCTTGCTTCCCTTTGCGTAGGGAAGCTCAGGTTCCGTCACAGTAGCTCCCACAAGTGTCTCCTCAGCGTGTTCCCATTTCCTTAGAAACAGTGTATTTGCTGGGAGAAAAGTGCATTCCTGTGCCCTTTGACCGTTCAGCAAAGACATGTGTAGAAGCACAGCGCTAGCAGAAACGACCGTTTCTCGACGTTTTCTAACTCAGGGAACAAGTTGCACACTTCGCAGATGCATTTGAGCAACTTCGTAAGAAGCGGGTTTTTTGCCTAAAGTGACGTGCTTTAGAACGCGCTAGTTTTGCCTATTTGCGCAGTAGTACAGATTCCGAGTATGAAACTGGGTTTGATGAAATCAGCATTTCTCTTGCTTCCCTGTACGTAGGGAAGCTCAGTTTTAGTCACAGTAGCTCCCATAAGTGTCTCCTCAGCGTGTTCCCATTTCCTTAGAAACAGTGTATTTGCTGGGAGAAAAGTGCATTCCTGTGCCCTTTCACCATTCAGCAAAGACATGTGTAGAAGCACAGCGCTAGCAGAAACGACCGTTTCTCGACGTTTTCTAACTCAGGGAACAAGTTGCACACTTCGCAGATGCATTTGAGCAACTTCGTAAGAAGCGGGTTTTTTGCCTAATGAGACGTGCTTTAGAACGCGCTAGTTTTGCCTATTTGCGCAGTAGTACAGATTCTGAGTATGTAACTGGGTTTGATGAAATCAGCATTTCTCATGCTTCCCTGTGCGTAGGGAAGCTCAGTTTTAGTCACAGGAGCTCCCACAAGTGTCTCCTCAGCGTGTTCCCATTTCCTTAGAAACAGTGTATTTGCTGGGGGAAAAGTGCATTCCTGTGCCCTTTCACCGTTCAGCAAAGACATGTGTAGAAGCACAGCGCTAGCAGAAACGACCGTTTCTCGACGTTTTCTAACTCAGGGAACAAGTTGCACACTTCGCAGATGCATTTGAGCAACTTCGTAAGAAGCGGGTTTTTTGCCTAAAGAGACATGCTTTAGAATGCGCTGGTTTTGCCTATTTGCGCAGTAGTACAGATTCTGAGTATGTAACTGGGTTTGATGAAATCAGCATTTCTCTTGCTTCCCTGTGCGTAGGGAAGCTCAGATTTAGTCCCAGTAGCTCCCAAAAGTGTCTCCTCAGCGTGTTCCCATTTCCTTAGAAACAGTGTATTTGCTGGGAGAAAAATGCATTCCTGTGCCCTTTCACCGTTCAGCAAAGACATGTGTAGAAGCACAGCGCTAGCAGAAACGACCGTTTCTCGACGTTTTCTAACTCAGGGAACAAGTTGCACACTTCGCAGATGCATTTGAGCAACTTCGTAAGAAGCGGGTTTTTTGCCTAAAGAGACGTGCTTTAGAACGCGCTAGTTTTGCCTATTTGCGCAGTAGTACAGATTCTGAGTATGTAACTGGGTTTGATGAAATCAGCATTTCTCTTGCTTCCCTGTACGTAGGGAAGCTCAGTTTTAGTCACAGTAGCTCCCACACATGTCTCCTCAGCGTGTTCCCATTTCCTTAGAAACAGTGTATTTGCTGGGAGAAAAGTGCATTACTGTGCCCTTTCACCGTTCAGCAAAGACTTGTGTAGAAGCACAGCGCTAGCAGAAACGACCGTTTCTAGACGTTTTCTAACTCAGGGAACAAGTTGCACACTTTGCAGATGCATTTGGGCAACTTCGTAAGAAGCGGGTTTTTTGCCTAAAGAGACGTGCTTTAGAACGCGCTAGTTTTGCCTATTTGCGCAGTAGTACAGATTCTGACTATGTAACTGGGTTTGATGAAATCAGCATTTCTCATGCTTCCCTGTGCGTAGGGAAGCTCAGTTTTAGTCACAGTAGCTCCCACAAGTGTCTCCTCAGCGTGTTCCCATTTCCTTAGAAACAGTGTATTTGCTGGGAGAAAAGTGCATTCCTGTGCCCTTTCACCGTTCAGCAAAGACATGTGTAGAAGCACAGCGCTAGCAGAAACGACCGTTTCTCGACGTTTTCTAACTCAGGGAACAAGTTGCACACTTCGCAGATGCATTTGGGCAACTTCGTAAGAAGCGGGTTTTTTGCCTAAAGAGTCGTGCTTTAGAACGCGCTAGTTTTGCCTATTTGCGCAGTAGTACAGATTCTGAGTATGTAACTGGGTTTGATAAAATCAGCATTTCTCTTGCTTCCCTTTGCGTAGGGAAGCTCAGGTTCCGTCACAGTAGCTCCCACAAGTGTCTCCTCAGCGTGTTCCCATTTCCTTAGAAACAGTGTATTTGCTGGGAGAAAAGTGCATTACTGTGCCCTTTCACCGTTCAGCAAAGACATGTGTAGAAGCACAGCGCTAGCAGAAACGACCGTTTCTCGACGTTTTCTAACTCAGGGAACAAGTTGCACACTTCGCAGATGCATTTGGGCAACTTCGTAAGAAGCGGGTTTTTTGCGTAAAGAGTCGTGCTTTAGAACGCGCTAGTTTTGCCTATTTGCGCAGTAGTACAGATTCTGAGTATGTAACTGGGTTTGATAAAATCAGCATTTCTCTTGCTTCCCTTTGCGTAGGGAAGCTCAGGTTCCGTCACAGTAGCTCCCACAAGTGTCTCCTCAGCGTGTTCCCATTTCCTTAGAAACAGTGTATTTGCTGGGAGAAAAGTGCATTCCTGTGCCCTTTCACCGTTCAGCAAAGACATGTGTAGAAGCACAGCGCTAGCAGAAACGACCGTTTCTCGACGTTTTCTAACTCAGGGAACAAGTTGCACACTTCGCAGATGCATTTGAGCAACTTCGTAAGAAGCGGGTTTTTTGCCTAAAGTGACGTGCTTTAGAACGCGCTAGTTTTGCCTATTTGCGCAGTAGTACAGATTCCGAGTATGAAACTGGGTTTGATGAAATCAGCATTTCTCTTGCTTCCCTGTACGTAGGGAAGCTCAGTTTTAGTCACAGTAGCTCCCACAAGTGTCTCCTCAGCGTGTTCCCATTTCCTTAGAAACAGTGTATTTGCTGGGAGAAAAGTGCATTCCTGTGCCCTTTCACCATTCAGCAAAGACATGTGTAGAAGCACAGCGCTACCAGAAACGACCGTTTCTCGACGTTTTCTAACTCAGGGAACAAGTTGCACACTTCGCAGATGCATTTGAGCAACTTCGTAAGAAGCAGGTTTTTTGCCTAAAGAGACGTGCTTTAGAACGCGCTAGTTTTGCCTATTTGCGCAGTAGTACAGATTCTGAGTATGTAACTGGGCTTGATGAAATCAGCATTTCTCTTGCTTCCCTGTACGTAGGGAAGCTCAGTTTTAGTCACAGTAGCTCCCACACATGTCTCCTCAGCGTGTTCCCATTTCCTTAGAAACAGTGTATTTGCTGGGAGAAAAGTGCATTACTGTGCCCTTTCACCGTTCAGCAAAGACTTGTGTAGAAGCACAGCGCTAGCAGAAACGACCGTTTCTAGACGTTTTCTAACTCAGGGAAAAAGTTGCACACTTTGCAGATGCATTTGGGCAACTTCGTAAGAAGCGGGTTTTTTGCCTAAAGAGACGTGCTTTAGAACGCGCTAGTTTTGCCTATTTGCGCAGTAGTACAGATTCTGAGTATGTAACTGGGTTTGATGAACTCAGCATTTCTCTTGCTTCCCTGTGCGTAGGGAAGCTCAGTTTTAGTCACAGTAGCTCCCACAAGTGTCTCCTCAGCGTGTTCCCATTTCCTTAGAAACAGTGTATTAGCTGGGAGAAATGTGCACTACTGTGCCCTTTCACCGTTCAGCAAAGACATGTGTAGAAGCACAGCGCTAGCAGAAACGACCGTTTCTCGACGTTTTCTAACTCAGGGAACAAGTTGCACACTTCGCAGATGCATTTGAGCAACTTCGTAAGAAGCGGGTTTTTTGCCTAAAGAGACGTGCTTTAGAACGCGCTAGTTTTGCCTATTTGCGCAGTAGTACAGATTCTGACTATGTCACTGGGTTTGATGAAATCAGCATTTCTCATGCTTCCCTGTGCGTAGGGAAGCTCAGTTTTAGTCACAGTAGCTCCCACAAGTGTCTCCTCAGCGTGTTCCCATTTCCTTAGAAACAGTGTATTTGCTGGGAGAAAAGTGCATTACTGTGCCCTTTCACCGTTCAGCAAAGACTTGTGTAGAAGCACAGCGCTAGCAGAAACGACCGTTTCTCGACGTTTTCTAACTCAGGGAACAAGTTGCACACTTCGCAGATGCATTTGGGCAACTTCGTAAGAAGCGGGTTTTTTGCCTAAAGAGTCGTGCTTTAGAACGCGCTAGTTTTGCCTATTTGCGCAGTAGTACAGATTCTGAGTATGTAACTGGGTTTGATAAAATCAGCATTTCTCTTGCTTCCCTTTGCGTAGGGAAGCTCAGGTTCCGTCACAGTAGCTCCCACAAGTGTCTCCTCAGCGTGTTCCCATTTCCTTAGAAACAGTGTATTTGCTGGGAGAAAAGTGCATTCCTGTGCCCTTTGACCGTTCAGCAAAGACATGTGTAGAAGCACAGCGCTAGCAGAAACGACCGTTTCTCGACGTTTTCTAACTCAGGGAACAAGTTGCACACTTCGCAGATGCATTTGAGCAACTTCGTAAGAAGCGGGTTTTTTGCCTAAAGTGACGTGCTTTAGAACGCGCTAGTTTTGCCTATTTGCGCAGTAGTACAGATTCCGAGTATGAAACTGGGTTTGATGAAATCAGCATTTCTCTTTCTTCCCTGTGCGTAGGGAAGCTCAGTTTTAGTCACAGTAGCTCCCATAAGTGTCTCCTCAGCGTGTTCCCATTTCCTTAGAAACAGTGTATTTGCTGGGAGAAAAGTGCATTCCTGTGCCCTTTCACCATTCAGCAAAGACATGTGTAGAAGCACAGCGCTAGCAGAAACGACCGTTTCTCGACGTTTTCTAACTCAGGGAACAAGTTGCACACTTCGCAGATGCATTTGAGCAACTTCGTAAGAAGCGGGTTTTTTGCCTAAAGAGACGTGCTTTAGAACGCGCTAGTTTTGCCTATTTGCGCAGTAGTACAGATTCTGACTATGTAACTGGGTTTGATGAAATCAGCATTTCTCATGCTTCCCTGTGCGTAGGGAAGCTCAGTTTTAGTCACAGTAGCTCCCACAAGTGTCTCCTCAGCGTGTTCCCATTTCCTTAGAAACAGTGTATTTGCTGGGAGAAAAGTGCATTCCTGTGCCCTTTCACCGTTCAGCAAAGACATGTGTAGAAGCACAGCGCTAGCAGAAACGACCGTTTCTCGACGTTTTCTAACTCAGGGAACAAGTTGCACACTTCGCAGATGCATTTGGGCAACTTCGTAAGAAGCGGGTTTTTTGCCTAAAGAGTCGTGCTTTAGAACGCGCTAGTTTTGCCTATTTGCGCAGTAGTACAGATTCTGAGTATGTAACTGGGTTTGATAAAATCAGCATTTCTCTTGCTTCCCTTTGCGTAGGGAAGCTCAGGTTCCGTCACAGTAGCTCCCACACATGTCTCCTCAGCGTGTTCCCATTTCCTTAGAAACAGTGTATTTGCTGGGAGAAAAGTGCATTACTGTGCCCTTTCACCGCTCAGCAAAGACTTGTGTAGAAGCACAGCGCTAGCAGAAACGACCGTTTCTAGACGTTTTCTAACTCAGGGAACAAGTTGCACACTTTGCAGATGCATTTGGGCAACTTCGTAAGAAGCGGGTTTTTTGCCTAAAGAGACGTGCTTTAGAACGCGCTAGTTTTGCCCATTTGCGCAGTAGTACAGATTCTGAGTATGTAACTGGGTTTGATGAAATCAGCATTTCTTTTGCTTCCCTGTGCGTAGGGAAGCTCAGTTTTAGTCACAGTAGCTCCCACAAGTGTCTCCTCAGCGTGTTCCCATTTCCTTAGAAACAGTGTATTTGCTGGGAGAAAAGTGCATTCCTGTGCCCTTTCACCGTTCAGCAAAGACATGTGTAGAAGCACAGCGCTAGCAGAAACGACCGTTTCTCGACGTTTTCTAACTCAGGGAACAAGTTGCACACTTCGCAGATGCATTTGAGCAACTTCGTAAGAAGCAGGTTTTTTGCCTAAAGAGACGTGCTTTAGAACGCGCTAGTTTTGCCTATTTGCGCAGTAGTACAGATTTTGAGTATGTAACTGGGTTTGATGAAATCAGCATTTCTCTTGCTTCCCTGTACGTAGGGAAGCTCAGTTTTAGTCACAGTATCTCCCACACATGTCTCCTCAGCGTGTTCCCATTTCCTTAGAAACAGTGTATTTGCTGGGAGAAAAGTGCATTCCTGTGCCCTTTCACCGTTCAGCAAAGACTTGTGTAGAAGCACAGCGCTAGTAGAAACGACCGTTTCTACACGTTTTCTAACTCAGGGAACAAGATGCAAACTTTGCAGATGCATTTGGGCAACTTCGTAAGAAGCGGGTTTTTTGCCTAAAGAGACGTGCTTTAGAACGCGCTAGTTTTGCCTATTTGCGCAGTAGTACAGATTCTGAGTATGTAACTGGGTTTGATGAACTCAGCATTTCTCTTGCTTCCCTGTGCGTAGGGAAGCTCAGTTTTAGTCACAGTAGCTCCCATAAGTGTCTCCTCAGCGTGTTCCCATTTCCTTAGAAACAGTGTATTTGCTGGGAGAAAAGTGCATTCCTGTGCCCTTTCACCGTTCAGAAAAGACATGTGTAGAAGCACAGCGCTAGCAGAAACGACCGTTTCTCGACGTTTTCTAACTCAGGGAACAAGTTGCACACTTCGCAGAAGCATTTGAGCAACTTCGTAAGAAGCAGTTTTTTGCCTAAAGAGACGTGCTTTAGAACGCGCTAGTTTTGCCTATTTGCGCAGTAGTACAGATTCTTAGTATGTAACTGGGTTTGATGAAATCAGCATTTCTCTTGCTTCCCTGTACATAGGGAAGCTCAGTTTTAGTCACAGTAGCTCCCACAAGTGTCTCCTCAGGGTGTTCCCATTTCCTTAGAAACAGTGTATTAGCTGGGAGAAATGTGCACTACTGTGCCCTTTCACCGTTCAGCAAAGACATGTGTAGAAGCACAGCGCTAGCAGAAACGACCGTTTCTCGAAGTTTTCTAACTCAGGGAACAAGTTGCACACTTCGCAGATGCATTTGAGCAACTTCGTAAGAAGCAGGTTTTTTGCCTAAAGAGACGTGCTTTAGAACGCGCTAGTTTTGCCTATTTGCGCAGTAGTACAGATTCTGAGTATGTAACTGGGCTTGATGAAATCAGCATTTCTCTTGCTTCCCTGTACGTAGGGAAGCTCTGTTTTAGTCACAGTAGCTCCCACACATGTCTCCTCAGCGTGTTCCCATTTCCTTAGAAACAGTGTATTTGCTGGGAGAAAAGTGCATTACTTGCCCTTTCACCATTCAGCAAAGACTTGTGTAGAAGCACAGCGCTAGCAGAAACGACCGTTTCTAGACGTTTTCTAACTCAGGGAACAAGTTGCACACTTTGCAGATGCATTTGGGCAACTTCGTAAGAAGCGGGTTTTTTGCCTAAAGAGACGTGCTTTAGAACGCGCTAGTTTTGCCTATTTGCGCAGTAGTACAGAGTCTGAGTATGTAACTGGGTTTGATGAACTCAGCATTTGTCTTGCTTCCCTGTGCGTAGGGAAGCTCAGTTTTAGTCACAGTAGCTCCCACAAGTGTCTCCTCAGCGTGTTCCCATTTCCTTAGAAACAGTGTATTAGCTGGGAGAAATGTGCACTACTGTGCCCTTTCACCGTTCAGCAAAGACATGTGTAGAAGCACAGCGCTAGCAGAAACGACCGTTTCTCGACGTTTTCTAACTCAGGGAACAAGTTGCACACTTCGCAGATGCATTTGAGCAACTTCGTAAGAAGCGGGTTTTTTGCCTAAAGAGACGTGCTTTAGAACGCGCTAGTTTTGCCTATTTGCGCAGTAGTACAGATTCTGAGTATGTAAATGGGTTTGATTAAATCAGCATTTCTCTTTCTTCCCTGTTCGTAGGGAAGCTCAGTTTTAGTCACAGTAGCTCCCACAAGTGTCTCCTCAGCGTGTTCCCATTTCCTTAGAAACAGTGTATTTGCTGGGAGAAAAGTGCATTCCTGTGCCCTTTGACCGTTCAGCAAAGACATGTGTAGAAGCACAGCGCTAGCAGAAACGACCGTTTCTCGACGTTTTCTAACTCAGGGAACAAGTTGCACACTTCGCAGATGCATTTGGGCAACTTTGTAAGAAGCGGGTTTTTTGCCTAAAGAGTCGTGCTTTAGAACGCGCTAGTTTTGCCTATTTGCGCAGTAGTACATATTCTGAGTATGTAACTGGGTTTGATAAAATCAGCATTTCTCTTGCTTCCCTTTGCGTAGGGAAGCTCAGGTTCCGTCACAGTAGCTCCCACAAGTGTCTCCTCAGCGTGTTCCCATTTCCTTAGAAACAGTGTATTTGCTGGGAGAAAAGTGCATTCCTGTGCCCTTTCACCGTTCAGCAAAGACATGTGTAGAAGCACAGCGCTAGCAGAAACGACCGTTTCTCGACGTTTTCTAACTCAGGGAACAAGTTGCACACTTCGCAGATGCATTTGAGCAACTTCGTAAGAAGCGGGTTTTTTGCCTAAAGTGACGTGCTTTAGAACGCGCTAGTTTTGCCTATTTGCGCAGTAGTACAGATTCCGAGTATGAAACTGGGTTTGATGAAATCAGCATTTCTCTTGCTTCCCTGTACGTAGGGAAGCTCAGTTTTAGTCACAGTAGCTCCCATAAGTGTCTCCTCAGCGTGTTCCCATTTCCTTAGAAACAGTGTATTTGCTGGGAGAAAAGTGCATTCCTGTGCCCTTTCACCATTCAGCAAAGACATGTGTAGAAGCACAGCGCTAGCAGAAACGACCGTTTCTCGACGTTTTCTAACTCAGGGAACAAGTTGCACACTTCGCAGATGCATTTGAGCAACTTCGTAAGAAGCAGGTTTTTTGCCTAAAGAGACGTGCTTTAGAACGCGCTAGTTTTGCCTATTTGCGCAGTAGTACAGATTCTGAGTATGTAACTGGGCTTGATGAAATCAGCATTTCTCTTGCTTCCATGTACGTAGGGAAGCTCAGTTTTAGTCACAGTAGCTCCCACACATGTCTCCTCAGCGTGTTCCCATTTCCTTAGAAACAGTGTATTTGCTGGGAGAAAAGTGCATTACTGTGCCCTTTCACCGTTCAGCAAAGACTTGTGTAGAAGCACAGCGCTAGCAGAAACGACCGTTTCTAGACGTTTTCTAACTCAGGGAACAAGTTGCACACTTTGCAGATGCATTTGGGCAACTTCGTAAGAAGCGGGTTTTTTGCCTAAAGAGACGTGCTTTAGAACGCGCTAGTTTTGCCTATTTGCGCAGTAGTACAGATTCTGAGTATGTAACTGGGTTTGATGAACTCAGCATTTCTCTTGCTTCCCTGTGCGTAGGGAAGCTCAGTTTTAGTCACAGTAGCTCCCACAAGTGTCTCCTCAGCGTGTTCCCATTTCCTTAGAAACAGTGTATTAGCTGGGAGAAATGTGCACTACTGTGCCCTTTCACCGTTCAGCAAAGACATGTGTAGAAGCACAGCGCTAGCAGAAACGACTGTTTCTCGACGTTTTCTAACTCAGGGAACAAGTTGCACACTTCGCAGATGCATTTGAGCAACTTCGTAAGAAGCGGGTTTTTTGCCTAAAGAGACGTGCTTTAGAACGCGCTAGTTTTGCCTATTTGCGCAGTAGTACAGATTCTGACTATGGAACTGGGTTTGATGAAATCAGCATTTCTCATGCTTCCCTGTGCGTAGGGAAGCTCAGTTTTAGTCACAGTAGCTCCCACAAGTGTCTCCTCAGCGTGTTCCCATTTCCTTAGAAACAGTGTATTTGCTGGGAGAAAAGTGCATTCCTGTGCCCTTTCACCGTTCAGCAAAGACATGTGTAGAAGCACAGCGCTAGCAGAAACGACCGTTTCTCGACGTTTTCTAACTCAGGGAACAAGTTGCACACTTCGCAGATGCATTTGGGCAACTTCGTAAAGCGGGTTTTTACCTAAAGAGTCGTGCTTTAGAACGCGCTAGTTTTGCCTATTTGCGCAGTAGTACATATTCTGAGTATGTAACTGGGTTTGATAAAATCAGCATTTCTCTTGCTTCCCTTTGCGTAGGGAAGCTCAGGTTCCATCACAGTAGCTCCCACAAGTGTCTCCTCAGCGTGTTCCCATTTCCTTAGAAACAGTGTATTTGCTGGGAGAAAAGTGCATTCCTGTGCCCTTTCACCGTTCAGCAAAGACATGTGTAGAAGCACAGCGCTAGCAGAAACGACCGTTTCTCGACGTTTTCTAACTCAGGGAACAAGTTGCACACTTCGCAGATGCATTTGAGCAACTTCGTAAGAAGCGGGTTTTTTGCCTAAAGTGACGTGCTTTAGAACGCGCTAGTTTTGCCTATTTGCGCAGTAGTACAGATTCCGAGTATGAAACTGGGTTTGATGAAATCAGCATTTCTCTTGCTTCCCTGTACGTAGGGAAGCTCAGTTTTAGTCACAGTAGCTCCCATAAGTGTCTCCTCAGCGTGTTCCCATTTCCGTAGAAACAGTGTATTTGCTGGGAGAAAAGTGCATTCCTGTGCCCTTTCACCGTTCAGCAAAGACATGTGTAGAAGCACAGCGCTAGCAGAAACGACCGTTTCTCGACGTTTTCTAACTCAGGGAACAAGTTGCACACTTCGCAGATGCATTTGAGCGACTTCGTAAGAAGCAGGTTTTTTGCCTAAAGAGACGTGCTTTAGAACACGCTAGTTTTGCCTATTTGCGCAGTAGTACAGATTCTGAGTATGTAACTGGGTTTGATGAAATCAGCATTTCTCTTGCTTCCCTGTACGTAGGGAAGCTCAGTTTTAGTCACAGTAGCTCCCACACATGTCTCCTCAGCGTGTTCCCATTTCCTTAGAAACAGTGTATTTGCTGGGAGAAAAGTGCATTCCTGTGCCCTTTCACCGTTAAACAAAGACATGTGTAGAAGCACAGCGCTAGCAGAAATGACCGTTTCTCGACGTTTTCTAACTCAGGGAACAAGTTGCACACTTCGCAGATGCATTTGAGCAACTTCGTAAGAAGCTGGTTTTTTGCCTAAAGAGACGTGGTTTAGAACGCGCTAGTTTTGCCTATTTGCGCAGTAGTACAGATTCTCAGTATGTAACTGGGTTTGATGAAATCAGCATTTCTCTTGCTTCCCTGTGCGTAGGGAAGCTCAGTTTCAATCACAGTAGCTCCCACAAGTGTCTCCTCAGCGTGTTCCCATTTCCTTAGAAACAGTGTATTTGCTGGGAGAAAAGTGCATTCCTGTGCCCTTTCACCGTTCAGCAAAGACATGTGTAGAAGCACAGCGGTAGCAGAAACGACCTTTTCTCGACGTTTTCTAACTCAGGGAACAAGTTGCACACTTCGCAGATGCATTTGAGCAACTTCGTAAGAAGCGGGTTTTTTGCCTAAAGAGACGTGCTTTAGAACGCGCTAGTTTTGCCTATTTGCGCAGTAGTACAGATTCTGAGTATGTAACTGGGTTTGATGAAATCAGCATTTCTCTTTCTTCCTGTGCGTAGGGAAGCTCAGTTTTAGTCACAGTAGCTCCCATAAGTGTCTCCTCAGCGTGTTCCCATTTCCTTAGAAACAGTGTATTTGCTGGGAGAAAAGTGCATTCCTGTGCCCTTTCACCGTTCAGCAAAGACATGTGTAGAAGCACAGCGCTAGCAGAAACAACCGTTTCTCGACGTTTTCTAACTCAGGGAACAAGTTACACACTTCGCAGATGCAGTTGGGCAACTTCGTAAGATGCGGGTTTTTTGCCTAAAGAGACGTGCTTTAGAACGCACTAGTTTTGCCTATTTGCGCAGTAGTACAGATTCTGAGTATGTAACTGGGTTTGATGAAATCAGCATTTCTCTTGCTTCCCTGTGCGTAGGGAAGCTCAGTTTTAGTCACAGTAGCTCCCACAAGTGTCTCCTCAGCGTGTTCCCATTTCCTTAGAAACAGTGTATTTGCTGGGAGAAAAATGCATTACTGTGCACTTTCACCGTTCATCAAAGACATGTGTAGAAGCACAGCGCTAGTTGAAATGACTGTTTCTTGACGTTTTCTAACTCAGGGAACAAGTTGCACACTTCGCAGATGCATTTGGGCTTCTTCGTAAGAAGCCGGTTTTTTGCCTAAAGAGACGTGCTTTAGAACGCACTAGTTTTGCCTATTTGCGCAGTAGTACAGATTCTGAGTATGTAACTGGGGTTTGATGAAATCAGCATTTCTCTTGCTTCCCTGTGCGTAGGGAAGCTCAGTTTTAGTCACAGTAGCTCCCACAAGTGTCTCCTCAGCGTGTTCCCATTTCCTTAGAAACAGTGTATTTGCTGGGAGAAAAGTGCATTCCTGTGCCCTTTCACCGTTCAGCAAAGACATGTGTAGAAGCACAGCGCTAGTTGAAATGACTGTTTCTCGACGTTTTCTAACTCAGGGAACAAGTTGCACACTTCGCAGATGCATTTGAGCAACTTCGTAAGAAGCGGGTTTTTTGCCTAAAGAGACGTGCTTTAGAACGCGCTAGTTTTGCCTATTTGCGCAGTAGTACAGATTCTGAGTATGTAACTGGGTTTGATGAAATCAGCATTTCTCTTGCTTCCCTGTGCGTAGGGAAGCTCAGTTGTAGTCACAGTAGCTCCTACAAGTGTCTCCTCAGCGTGTTCCCATTTCCTTAGAAACAGTGTATTTGCTGGGAGAAAATGCATTCCTGTGCTCTTTCACCGTTCAGAAAAGACATGTGTAGAAGCACAGCGCTAGCAGAAACGACCGTTTCTCGACGTTTTCTAACTCAGGGAACAAGTTGCACACTTCGCAGATGCATTTGAGCAACTTCGTAAGAAGCAGGTTTTTTGCCTAAAGAGACGTGCTTTAGAACGCGCTAGTTTTGCCTATTTGCGCAGTAGTACAGATTCTGAGTATGTAACTGGGTTTGATGAAATCAGCATTTCTCTTTCTTCCTGTGCGTAGGGAAGCTCAGTTTTAGTCACAGTAGCTCCCATAAGTGTCTCCTCAGCGTGTTCCCATTTCCTTAGAAACAGTGTATATGCTGGGAGAAAAGTGCATTCCTGTGCCCTTTCACCGTTCAGCAAAGACATGTGTAGAAGCACAGCGCTAGCAGAAACAACCGTTTCTCGACGTTTTCTAACTCAGGGAACAAGTTGCACACTTCGCTGATGCAGTTGGGCAACTTCGTAAGATGCGGGTTTTTTGCCTAAAGAGACGTGCTTTAGAACGCACTAGTTTTGCCTATTTGCGCAGTAGTACAGATTCTGAGTATGTAACTGGGTTTGATGAAATCAGCATTTCTCTTGCTTCCCTGTGCGTAGGGAAGCTCAGTTTTAGTCACAGTAGCTCCCACAAGTGTCTCCTCAGCGTGTTCCCATTTCCTTAGAAACAGTGTATTTGCTGGGAGAAAAATGCATTACTGTGCACTTTCACCGTTCATCAAAGACATGTGTAGAAGCACAGCGCTAGTTGAAATGACTGTTTCTCGACGTTTTCTAACTCAGGGAACAAGTTGCACACTTCGCAGATGCATTTGGGCAACTTCGTAAGAAGCCGGTTTTTTGCCTAAAGAGACGTGCTTTAGAACGCGCTAGTTTTGCCTATTTGCGCAGTAGTACAGATTCTGAGTATGTAACTGGGTTTGATGAAATCAGCATTTGTCTTGCTTCCCTGTGCGTAGGGAAGCTCAGTTTCAATCACAGTAGCTCCCACAAGTGTCTCCTCAGCGTTTTCCCATTTCCTTAGAAACAGTGTATTTGCTGGGAGAAAAGTGCATTCCTGTGCCCTTTCACCGTTCAGCAAAGACATTTGTAGAAGCACAGCGCTAGCAGAAATGACCGTTTCTCGACGTTTTCTAACTCAGGGAACAAGTTGCACACTTCGCAGATGCAGTTGGGAAACTTCGTAAGAAGCGGGTTTTTTGCCTAAAGAGATGTGCTTTGCAAAGCACTAGTTTTGCCTATTTGCGCAGTAGTACAGATTCTGAGTATGTAACTGGGTTTGATGAAATCAGCATTTCTCATGCTTCCCTGTGCGTAGGGAAGCTCAGTTTTAGTCACAGTAGCTCCCACAAGTGTCTCCTCAGCGTGTTCCCATTTCCTTAGAAACAGTGTATTTGCTGGGAGAAAAGTGCATTTCTGTGCCCTTTCACCGTTCAGCAAAGACATGTGTAGAAGCACAGCGCTAGCAGAAACGACCGTTTCTCGACGTTTTCTAACTCAGGGAACAAGTTGCACACTTCGCAGATGCATTTGAGCAACTTCGTAAGAAGCGGGTTTTTTGCCTAAATAGACGTGCTTTAGAACGCGCTAGTTTTGCCTATTTGCGCAGTAGTACAGATTCTCAGTATGTAACTGGGTTTGATGAAATCAACATTTCTCTTGCTTCCCTGTGCGTAGGGAAGCTCAGTTTTAGTCACAGTAGCTCCCACAAGTGTCTCCTCAGCGTGTTCCCATTACCTTAGAAGCAGTGTATTTGCTGGGAGAAAAGTGCATTCCTGTGCCCTTTCACCGTTCAGCAAAGACATGTGTAGAAGCACAGCGCTAGCAGAAACGACCGTTTCTCGACGTTTTCTAACTCAGGGAACAAGTTGCACACTTCGCAGAAGCATTTGAGCAACTTCGTAAGAAAAGGTTTTTGCCTAAAGAGACGTGCTTTAGAACGCGCTAGTTTTGCCTATTTGCGCAGTAGTACAGATTCTGAGTATGTAACTGGGTTTGATGAAATCAGCATTTCTCTTGCTTCCCTGTGCGTAGGGAAGCTCAGTTTTAGTCACAGTAGCTCCCACAAGTGTCTCCTCAGCGTGTTCCCATTTCCTTAGAAACAGTGTATTTGCTGGGAGAAAAGTGCATTCCTGTGCCCTTTCACCGTTCAGCAAAGACATGTGTAGAAGCACAGCGCTAGCAGAAACGACCGTTTCTCGACGTTTTCTAACTCAGGGAACAAGTTGCACACTTCGCAGATGCATTTGAGCAACTTCGTAAGAAGCGGGTTTTTTGCCTAAAGAGACGTGCTTTAGAACACGCTGGTTTTGCCTATTTGCGCAGTAGTACAGATTCTGAGTATGTAACTGGGTTTGATGAAATCAGCATTTCTCTTGCTTCCCTGTGCGTAGGGAAGCTCAGTTTTAGTCACAGTAGCTCCCACAAGTGTCTCCTCAGCGTGTTCCCATTTCCTTAGAAACAGTGTATATGCTGGGAGAAAAGTGCATTCCTGTGCCCTTTCACCGTTCAGCAAAGACATGTGTAGAAGCACAGCGCTAGCAGAAACGACCGTTTCTCGATGTTTTCTAACTCAGGGAACAAGTTGCACACTTCGCAGATGCATTTGAGCAACTTCGTAAGAAGCGGGTTTTTTGCCTAAAGAGACGTGCTTTAGAACGCGCTAGTTTTGCCTATTTGCGCAGTAGTACAGATTCTGAGTATGTAACTGGGTTTGATGAAATCAGCATTTCTCTTGCTTCCCTGTGCGTAGGGAAGCTCAGTTTTAGTCACAGTAGCTCCCACAAGTGTCTCCTCAGCGTGTTCCCATTTCCTTAGAAACAGTGTATTTGCTGGGAGAAAAGTGCATTCCTGTGCCCTTTGACCGTTCAGCAAAGACATGTGTAGAAGCACAGCGCTAGCAGAAACGACCGTTTCTCGACGTTTTCTAACTCAGGGAACAAGTTGCACACTTCGCAGATGCATTTGAGCAACTTCGTAAGAAGCGGGTTTTTTGCCTAAAGAGACGTGCTTTAGAACGCGCTAGTTTTGCTATTTGCGCAGTAGTACAGATTCTGAGTATGTAACTGGGTTTGATGAAATCAGCATTTCTCTTTCTTCCCTGTGCGTAGGGAAGCTCAGTTTTAGTCACAGTAGCTCCCATAAGTGTCTCCTCAGCGTGTTCCCATTTCCTTAGAAACAGTGTATTTGCTGGGAGAAAAGTGCATTCCTGTGCCCTTTCACCGTTCAGCAAAGACATGTGTAGAAGCACAGCGCTAGCAGAAACGACCGTTTCTCGAAGTTTTCTAACTCAGGGAACAAGTTGCACAGTTCGCAGATGCATTTGGCAACTTCGTAAGAAGCGGGTTTTTTGCCTAAAGAGACGTGCTTTAGAACGCGCTAGCTTTGCCTATTTGCTCAGTAGTACAGATTCTGAGTATGTAACTGGGTTTGATGAAATCAGCATTTCTCTTGCTTCCCTGTGTGTAGGGAAGCTCAGTTTTAGTCACAGTAGCTCCCACAAGTGTCTCCTCAGCGTGTTCCCATTTCCTTAGAAACAGTGTATTTGCTGGGAGAAAAGTGCATTCCTGTGCCCTTTCACCGTTCAGCAAAGACATGAGTAGAAGCACAGCGCTAGCAGAAACGACCGTTTCTCGACATTTTCTAACTCAGGGAACAAGTTGCACACTTCGCAGATGCAGTTGGGCAACTTCGTAAGAAGCGGGTTTTTTGCCTAAAGAGACGTGCTTTAGAACGCACTAGTTTTCCCTATTTGCGCAGTAGTACAGATTCTGAGTATGTAACTGGGTTTGATGAAATCAGCATTTCTCTTGCTTCCCTGTACGTAGGGAAGCTCAGTTTTAGTCACAGTAGCTCCCACATATGTCTCCTCAGCGTGTTCCCATTTCCTTAGAAACCGTGTATTTGCTGGGAGAAAAGTGCATTCCTGTGCCCTTTCACCGTTCAGCAAAGACATGTGTAGAAGCACAGCGCTAGCAGAAACGACCGTTTCTCGACGTTTTCTAACTCAGGGTACAAGTTGCACACTTCGCAGATGCATTTGAGCAACTTCGTAAGAAGCGGGTTTTTTGCCTAAAGAGACGTGCTTTAGAACGCGCTAGTTTTGCCTATTTGCGCAGTAGTACAGATTCTGAGTATGTAACTGGGTTTGATGAAATCAGCATTTCTCTTGCTTCCCAGTGCGTAGGGAAGCTCAGTTTCAGTCACAGTAGCTCCCACAAGTGTCTCCTCAGCGTCTTCCCATTTCCTTAGAAACAGTGTATTTGCTGGGAGAAAAGTGCATTCCTGTGTCCTTTCATCGTTCAGCAAAGACATGTGTAGGAGCACAGCGCTAGCAGAAACGACCGTTTCTCGAAGTTTTCTAACTCAGGGAACAAGTTGCACACTTCGCAGAAGCATTTGAGCAACTTCGTAAGAAAAGGTTTTTGCCTAAAGAGACGTGCTTTAGAACGCGCTAGTTTTGCCTATTTGCGCAGTAGTACAGATTCTGAGTATGTAACTGGGTTTGATGAAATCAGCATTTCTCTTGCTTCCCTGTGCGTAGGGAAGCTCAGTTTTAGTCACAGTAGCTCCCACAAGTGTCTCCTCAGCGTGTTCCCATTTCCTTAGAAACAGTGTATTTGCTGGGAGAAAAGTGCATTCCTGTGCCCTTTCACCGTTCAGCAAAGACATGTGTAGAAGCACAGCGCTAGCAGAAACGACCGTTTCTCGACGTTTTCTAACTCAGGGAACAAGTTGCACACTTCGCAGATGCATTTGAGCAACTTCGTAAGAAGCGGGTTTTTTGCCTAAAGAGACGTGCTTTAGAACACGCTAGTTTTGCCTATTTGCGCAGTAGTACAGATTCTGAGTATGTAACTGGGTTTGATGAAATCAGCATTTCTCTTGCTTCCCTGTGCGTAGGGAAGCTCAGTTTTAGTCACAGTAGCTCCCACAAGTGTCTCCTCAGCGTGTTCCCATTTCCTTAGAAACAGTGTATATGCTGGGAGAAAAGTGCATTCCTGTGCCCTTTCACCGTTCAGCAAAGACATGTGTAGAAGCACAGCGCTAGCAGAAACGACCGTTTCTCGATGTTTTCTAACTCAGGGAACAAGTTGCACACTTGGCAGATGCATTTGAGCAACTTCGTAAGAAGCGGGTTTTTTGCCTAAAGAGACGTGCTTTAGAACGCGCTAGTTTTGCCTATTTGCGCAGTAGTACAGATTCTGAGTATGTAACTGGGTTTGATGAACTCAGCATTTCTCTTGCTTCCCTGTGCGTAGGGAAGCTCAGTTTTAGTCACAGTAGCTCCCACAAGTGTCTCCTCAGCGTGTTCCCATTTCCTTAGAAAGAGTGTATTTGCTGGGAGAAAAGTGCATTCCTGTGCCCTTTGACCGTTCAGCAAAGACATGTGTAGAAGCACAGCGCTAGCAGAAACGACCGTTTCTCGACGTTTTCTAACTCAGGGAACAAGTTGCACACTTCGCAGATGCATTTGAGCAACTTCGTAAGAAGCGGGTTTTTTGCCTAAAGAGACGTGCTTTAGAACGCGCTAGTTTTGCCTATTTGCGCAGTAGTACAGATTCTGAGTATGTAACTGGGTTTGATGAAATCAGCATTTCTCTTTCTTCCCTGTGCGTAGGGAAGCTCAGTTTTAGTCACAGTAGCTCCCATAAGTGTCTCCTCAGCGTGTTCCCATTTCCTTAGAAACAGTGTATTTGCTGGGAGAAAAGTGCATTCCTGTGCCCTTTCACCGTTCAGCAAAGACATGTGTAGAAGCACAGCGCTAGCAGAAACGACCGTTTCTCGAAGTTTTCTAACTCAGGGAACAAGTTGCACAGTTCGCAGATGCATATGGCAACTTCGTAAGAAGCGGGTTTTTTGCCTAAAGAGACGTGCATTAGAACGCGCTAGCTTTGCCTATTTGCTCAGTAGTACAGATTCTGAGTATGTAACTGGGTTTGATGAAATCAGCATTTCTCTTGCTTCCCTGTGTGTAGGGAAGCTCAGTTTTAGTCACAGTAGCTCCCACAAGTGTCTCCTCAGCGTGTTCCCATTTCCTTAGAAACAGTGTATTTGCTGGGAGAAAAGTGCATTCCTGTGCCCTTTGACCGTTCAGCAAAGACATGTGTAGAAGCACAGCGCTAGCAGAAACGACCGTTTCTCGACGTTTTCTAACTCAGGGTACAAGTTGCACACTTCGCAGATGCATTTGAGCAACTTCGTAAGAAGCGGGTTTTTTGCCTAAAGAGACGTGCTTTAGAACGCGCTAGTTTTGCCTATTTGCGCAGTAGTACAGATTCTGAGTATGTAACTGGGTTTGATGAAATCAGCATTTCTCTTGCTTCCCTGTGCGTAGGGAAGCTCAGTTTCAGTCACAGTAGCTCCCACAAGTGTCTCCTCAGCGTGTTCCCATTTCCTTAGAAACAGTGTATTTGCTGGGAGAAAAGTGCATTCCTGTGTCCTTTCATCGTTCAGCAAAGACATGTGTAGGAGCACAGCGCTAGCAGAAACGACCGTTTCTCGACGTTTTCTAACTCAGGGAACAAGTTGCACACTTCGCAGAAGCATTTGAGCAACTTCGTAAGAAAAGGTTTTTGCCTAAAGAGACGTGCTTTAGAACGCGCTAGTTTTGCCTATTTGCGCAGTAGTACAGATTCTGAGTATGTAACTGGGTTTGATGAAATCAGCATTTCTCTTGCTTCCCTGTGCGTAGGGAAGCTCAGTTTTAGTCACAGTAGCTCCCACAAGTGTCTCCTCAGCGTGTTCCCATTTCCTTAGAAACAGTGTATTTGCTGGGAGAAAAGTGCATTCCTGTGCCCTTTCACCGTTCAGCAAAGACATGTGTAGAAGCACAGCGCTAGCAGAAACGACCGTTTCTCGACGTTTTCTAACTCAGGGAACAAGTTGCACACTTCGCAGATGCATTTGAGCAACTTCGTAAGAAGCGGGTTTTTTGCCTAAAGAGACGTGCTTTAGAACACGCTAGTTTTGCCTATTTGCGCAGTAGTACAGATTCTGAGTATGTAACTGGGTTTGATGAAATCAGCATTTCTCTTGCTTCCCTGTGCGTAGGGAAGCTCAGTTTTAGTCACAGTAGCTCCCACAAGTGTCTCCTCAGCGTGTTCCCATTTCCTTAGAAACAGTGTATATGCTGGGAGAAAAGTGCATTCCTGTGCCCTTTCACCGTTCAGCAAAGACATGTGTAGAAGCACAGCGCTAGCAGAAACGACCGTTTCTCGACGTTTTCTAACTCAGGGAACAAGTTGCACACTTCGCAGATGCATTTGAGCAACTTCGTAAGAAGCGGGTTTTTTGCCTAAAGAGACGTGCTTTAGAACGCGCTAGTTTTGCCTATTTGCGCAGTAGTACAGATTCTGAGTATGTAACTGGGTTTGATGAAATCAGCATTTCTCTTGCTTCCCTGTGCGTAGGGAAGCTCAGTTTTAGTCACAGTAGCTCCCACAAGTGTCTCCTCAGCGTGTTCCCATTTCCTTAGAAACAGTGTATTTGCTGGGAGAAAAGTGCATTCCTGTGCCCTTTGACCGTTCAGCAAAGACATGTGTAGAAGCACAGCGCTAGCAGAAACGACCGTTTCTCGACGTTTTCTAACTCAGGGAACAAGTTGCACACTTCGCAGATGCATTTGAGCAACTTCGTAAGAAGCGGGTTTTTTGCCTAAAGAGACGTGCTTTAGAACGCGCTAGTTTTGCCTATTTGCGCAGTAGTACAGATTCTGAGTATGTAACTGGGTTTGATGAAATCAGCATTTCTCTTTCTTCCCTGTGCGTAGGGAAGCTCAGTTTTAGTCACAGTAGCTCCCATAAGTGTCTCCTCAGCGTGTTCCCATTTCCTTAGAAACAGTGTACTTGCTGGGAGAAAAGTGCATTCCTGTGCCCTTTCACCGTTCAGCAAAGACATGTGTAGAAGCACAGCGCTAGCAGAAACGACCGTTTCTCGAAGTTTTCTAACTCAGGGAACAAGTTGCACAGTTCGCAGATGCATTTGGCAACTTCGTAAGAAGCGGGTTTTTTGCCTAAAGAGACGTGCATTAGAACGCGCTAGCTTTGCCTATTTGCTCAGTAGTACAGATTCTGAGTATGTAACTGGGTTTGATGAAATCAGCATTTCTCTTGCTTCCCTGTGTGTAGGGAAGCTCAGTTTTAGTCACAGTAGCTCCCACAAGTGTCTCCTCAGCGTGTTCCCATTTCCTTAGAAACAGTGTATTTGCTGGGAGAAAAGTGCATTCCTGTGCCCTTTCACCGTTCAGCAAAGACATGTGTAGAAGCACAGCGCTAGCAGAAACGACCGTTTCTCGACGTTTTCTAACTCAGGGAACAAGTTGCACACTTCGCAGACGCATTTGAGCGACTTCGTAAGAAGCAGGTTTTTTGCCTAAAGAGACGTGCTTTAGAACGCGCTAGTTTTGCCTATTTGCGCAGTAGTACAGATTCTGAGTATGTAACTGGGTTTGATGAAATCAGCATTTCTCTTGCTTCCTGTGCGTAGGGAAGCTCAGTTTCAGTCACAGTAGCTCCCACAAGTGTCTCCTCAGCGTGTTCCCATTTCCTTAGAAACAGTGTATTTGCTGGGAGAAAAGTGCATTCCTGTGTCCTTTCATCGTTCAGCAAAGACATGTGTAGGAGCACAGCGCTAGCAGAAACGACCGTTTCTCGACGTTTTCTAACTCAGGGAACAAGTTGCACACTTCGCAGAAGCATTTGAGCAACTTCGTAAGAAAAGGTTTTTGCCTAAAGAGACGTGCTTTAGAACGCGCTAGTTTTGCCTATTTGCGCAGTAGTACAGATTCTGAGTATGTAACTGGGTTTGATGAAATCAGCATTTCTCTTGCTTCCCTGTGCGTAGGGAAGCTCAGTTTTAGTCACAGTAGCTCCCACAAGTGTCTCCTCAGCGTGTTCCCATTTCCTTAGAAACAGTGTATTTGCTGGGAGAAAAGTGCATTACTGTGCGCTTTCACCGTTCAGCAAAGACATGTGTAGAAGCACAGCGCTAGCAGAAACGACCGTTTCTCGACGTTTTCTAACTCAGGGAACAAGTTGCACACTTCGCAGATGCATTTGAGCAACTTCGTAAGAAGCGGGTTTTTGGCCTAAAGAGACGTGCTTTAGAACGCGCTAGTTTTGCCTATTTGCGCAGTAGTACAGATTCTGAGTATGTAACTGGGTTTGATGAAATCAGCATTTCTCTTCCTTCCCTGTGCGTAGGGAAGCTCAGTTTTAGTCACAGTAGCTCCCACACGTGTCTCCTCAGCGTGTTCCCATTTCCTTAGAAACAGTGTATTTGCTGGGAGAAAAGTGCATTCCTGTGCCCTTTGACCGTTCAGCAAAGACATGTGTAGAAGCACAGCGCTAGCAGAAACGACCGTTTCTCGACGTTTTCTAACTCAGGGTACAAGTTGCACACTTCGCAGATGCATTTGAGCAACTTCGTAAGAAGCGGGTTTTTTGCCTAAAGAGACGTGCTTTAGAACGCGCTAGTTTTGCCTATTTGCGCAGTAGTACAGATTCTGAGTATGTAACTGGGTTTGATGAAATCAGCATTTCTCTTGCTTCCCTGTGCGTAGGGAAGCTCAGTTTCAGTCACAGTAGCTCCCACAAGTGTCTCCTCAGCGTGTTCCCATTTCCTTAGAAACAGTGTATTTGCTGGGAGAAAAGTGCATTCCTGTGTCCTTTCATCGTTCAGCAAAGACATGTGTAGGAGCACAGCGCTAGCAGAAACGACCGTTTCTCGACGTTTTCTAACTCAGGGAACAAGTTGCACACTTCGCAGAAGCATTTGAGCAACTTCGTAAGAAAAGGTTTTTGCCTAAAGAGACGTGCTTTAGAACGCGCTAGTTTTGCCTATTTGCGCAGTAGTACAGATTCTGAGTATGTAACTGGGTTTGATGAAATCAGCATTTCTCTTGCTTCCCTGTGCGTAGGGAAGCTCAGTTTTAGTCACAGTAGCTCCCACAAGTGTCTCCTCAGCGTGTTCCCATTTCCTTAGAAACAGTGTATTTGCTGGGAGAAAAGTGCATTCCTGTGCCCTTTCACCGTTCAGCAAAGACATGTGTAGAAGCACAGCGCTAGCAGAAACGACCGTTTCTCGACGTTTTCTAACTCAGGGAACAAGTTGCACACTTCGCAGATGCATTTGAGCAACTTCGTAAGAAGCGGGTTTTTTGCCTAAAGAGACGTGCTTTAGAACACGCTAGTTTTGCCTATTTGCGCAGTAGTACAGATTCTGAGTATGTAACTGGGTTTGATGAAATCAGCATTTCTCTTGCTTCCCTGTGCGTAGGGAAGCTCAGTTTTAGTCACAGTAGCTCCCACAAGTGTCTCCTCAGCGTGTTCCCATTTCCTTAGAAACAGTGTATATGCTGGGAGAAAAGTGCATTCCTGTGCCCTTTCACCGTTCAGCAAAGACATGTGTAGAAGCACAGCGCTAGCAGAAACGACCGTTTCTCGAAGTTTTCTAACTCAGGGAACAAGTTGCACAGTTCGCAGATGCATTTGGCAACTTCGTAAGAAGCGGGTTTTTTGCCTAAAGAGACTTGCATTAGAACGCGCTAGCTTTGCCTATTTGCTCAGTAGTACAGATTCTGAGTATGTAACTGGGTTTGATGAAATCAGCATTTCTCTTGCTTCCCTGTGTGTAGGGAAGCTCAGTTTTAGTCACAGTAGCTCCCACAAGTGTCTCCTCAGCGTGTTCCCATTTCCTTAGAAACAGTGTATTTGCTGGGAGAAAAGTGCATTCCTGTGCCCTTTCACCGTTCAGCAAAGACATGTGTAGAAGCACAGCGCTAGCAGAAACGACCGTTTCTCGACGTTTTCTAACTCAGGGAACAAGTTGCACACTTCGCAGACGCATTTGAGCTACTTCGTAAGAAGCAGGTTTTTTGCCTAAAGAGACGTGCTTTAGAACGCGCTAGTTTTGCCTATTTGCGCAGTAGTACAGATTCTGAGTATGTAACTGGGTTTGATGAAATCAGCATTTCTCTTGCTTCCTGTGCGTAGGGAAGCTCAGTTTCAGTCACAGTAGCTCCCACAAGTGTCTCCTCAGCGTGTTCCCATTTCCTTAGAAACAGTGTATTTGCTGGGAGAAAAGTGCATTCCTGTGTCCTTTCATCGTTCAGCAAAGACATGTGTAGGAGCACAGCGCTAGCAGAAACGACCGTTTCTCGAAGTTTTCTAACTCAGGGAACAAGTTGCACACTTCGCAGAAGCATTTGAGCAACTTCGTAAGAAAAGGTTTTTGCCTAAAGAGACGTGCTTTAGAACGCGCTAGTTTTGCCTATTTGCGCAGTAGTACAGATTCTGAGTATGTAACTGGGTTTGATGAAATCAGCATTTCTCTTGCTTCCCTGTGCGTAGGGAAGCTCAGTTTTAGTCACAGTAGCTCCCACAAGTGTCTCCTCAGTGTGTTCCCATTTCCTTAAAAACAGTGTATTTGCTGGGAGAAAAGGGCATTACTGTGCCCTTTCACCGTTCAGCAACGACATGTGTAGAAGCACAGCGCTAGCAGAAACGACCGTTTTCTAACTCAGGGAACAAGTTGCACACTTCGCAGATGCAGTTGGGGAACTTCGTAAGAAGCGGGTTTTTTGCCTAAAGAGACGTGCTTTAGAACGCACTAGTTTTGCCTATTTGCGCAGTAGTACAGATTCTGAGTATGTAACTGGGTTTGATGAAATCAGCATTTTTCTTGCTTCCCTGTGCGTAGGGAAGCTCAGTTTTTGTCACAGTAGCTCCCACAAGTGTCTCCTCAGCGTGTTCCCATTTCCTTAGAAACAGTGTATTTGCTGGGAGAAAAGTGCATTCCTGTGCCCTTTGACCGATCAACAAAGACATGTATAGAAGCACAGCGCTAGCAGAAACGACCGTTTCTCGACGTTTTCTAACTCAGGGAACAAGTTGCACACTTCGCAGATGCATTTGAGCAACTTCGTAAGAAGCGGGGTTTTTGCCTAAAGAGACGTGCTTTAGAACGCGCTAGTTTTGCCTATTTGCGCAGTAGTACAGATTCTGAGTATATAACTGGGTTTGATGAAATCAGCATTTCTCTTGCTTCCCTTTGCGTAGGGAAGCTCAGTTTTAGTCACAGTAGCTCCCACAAGTGTCTCCTCAGCGTGTTCCCATTTCCTTAGAAACAGTGTATTTGCTGGGAGAAAAGTGCATTCCTGTGCCCTTTGACCGTTCAGCAAAGACATGTGTAGAAGCACAGCGCTAGCAGAAACGACCGTTTCTCGACGTTTTCTAACTCAGGAAACAAGTTGCACACTTCGCAGATGCATTTGGGCAACTTCGTAAGAAGCGTGTTTTTTGCCTAAAGAGATGTGCTTTAGAACGCGCTAGTTTTGCCTATTTGCGCAGTAGTACAGATTCCGAGTATGTAACTGGGTTTGATGAAATCAGCATTTCTCTTGCTTCCCTGTGCATAGGGAAGCTCAGTTTTAGTCACAGTAGCTCCCACAAGTGTCTCCTCAGCGTGTTCCCATTTCCTTAGAAACAGTGTATTTGCTGGGAGAAAAGTGCATTCCTGTGCCCTTTCACCGTTCAGCAAAGACATGTGTAGAAGCACAGCGTTAGCAGAAACGACCGTTTCTCGACGTTTTCTAACTCAGGGAACAAGTTGCACACTTCGCAGATGCATTTGAGCAACTTCGTAAGAAGCGGGTTTTTGGCCTAAAGAGACGTGCTTTAGAACGCGCTAGTTTTGCCTATTTGCGCAGTAGTACAGATTCTGAGTATGTAACTGGGTTTGATGAAATCAGCATTTCTCTTGCTTCCCTGTGCGTAGGGAAGCTCAGTTTTAGTCACAGTAGCTCCCACAAGTGTCTCCTCAGTGTGTTCCCATTTCCTTAAAAACAGTGTATTTGCTGGGAGAAAAGGGCATTACTGTGCCCTTTCACCGTTCAGCAACGACATGTGTAGAAGCACAGCGCTAGCAGAAACGACCGTTTTCTAACTCAGGGAACAAGTTGCACACTTCGCAGATGCAGTTGGGGAACTTCGTAAGAAGCGGGTTTTTTGCCTAAAGAGACGTGCTTTGGAACGCACTAGTTTTGCCTATTTGCGCAGTAGTACAGATTCTGAGTATGTAACTGGGTTTGATGAAATCAGCATTTTTCTTGCTTCCCTGTGCGTAGGGAAGCTCAGTTTTTGTCACAGTAGCTCCCACAAGTGTCTCCTCAGCGTGTTCCCATTTCCTTAGAAACAGTGTATTTGCTGGGAGAAAAGTGCATTCCTGTGCCCTTTGACCGATCAACAAAGACATGTGTAGAAGCACAGCGCTAGCAGAAACGACCGTTTCTCGACGTTTTCTAACTCAGGGAATAAGTTGCACACTTCGCAGATGCATTTGAGCAACTTCGTAAGAAGCGGGGTTTTTGCCTAAAGAGACGTGCTTTAGAACGCGCTAGTTTTGCCTATTTGCGCAGTAGTACAGATTCTGAGTATATAACTGGGTTTGATGAAATCAGCATTTCTCTTGCTTCCCTTTGCGTAGGGAAGCTCAGTTTTAGTCACAGTAGCTCCCACAAGTGTCTCCTCAGCGTGTTCCCATTTCCTTAGAAACAGTGTATTTGCTGGGAGAAAAGTGCATTACTGTGCCCTTTGACCGTTCAGCAAAGACATGTGTAGAAGCACAGCGCTAGCAGAAACGACCGTTTCTCGACGTTTTCTAACTCAGGAAACAAGTTGCACACTTCGCAGATGCATTTGGGCAACTTCGTAAGAAGCGTGTTTTTTGCCTAAAGAGATGTGCTTTAGAACGCGCTAGTTTTGCCTATTTGCGCAGTAGTACAGATTCCGAGTATGTAACTGGGTTTGATGAAATCAGCATTTCTCTTGCTTCCCTGTGCATAGGGAAGCTCAGTTTTAGTCACAGTAGCTCCCACAAGTGTCTCCTCAGCGTGTTCCCATTTCCTTAGAAACAGTGTATTTGCTGGGAGAAAAGTGCATTACTGTGCCCTTTGACTGTTCAGCAAAGACATGTGTAGAAGCACAGCGCTAGCAGAAATGACCGTTTCTCGACGTTTTCTAACTCAGGGAACAAGTTGCACACTTCGCAGATGCATTTGGGCAACTTCGTAAGAAGCAGGTTTTTTGCCTAAAGAGAAGTGCTTTAGAACGCACTAGTTTTGCCTATTTGCGCAGTAGTACAGATTCTGAGTATGTAACTGGGGTTGATTAAATCAGCATTTCTCGTGCTTCCCTGTGCGTAGGGAAGCTCAGTTTTAGTCACAGTAGCTCCCACAAGTCTCTCCTCAGCGTGTTCCCATTTCCTTAAAAACAGTGTATTTGCTGGGAGAAAAGTGGATTCCTGTGCCCTTTCACCGTTCAGCAACGACATGTGTAGAAGCACAGCGCTAGCAGAAACGACCGTTTCTCGACGTTTTCTAACTCAGGGAACAAGTTGCACAGTTCGCAGATGCATTTGGCAACTTCGTAAGAAGCGGGTTTTTTGCCTAAAGAGACGTGCTTTAGAACGCGCTAGCTTTGCCTATTTGCTCAGTAGTACAGATTCTGAGTATGTAACTGGGTTTGATGAAATCAGCATTTCTCTTGCTTCCCTGTGTGTAGGGAAGCTCAGTTTTAGTCACAGTAGCTCCCACAAGTGTCTCCTCAGCGTGTTCCCATTTCCTTAGAAACAGTGTATTTGCTGGGAGAAAAGTGCATTCCTGTGCCCTTTCACCGTTCAGCAAAGACATGTGTAGAAGCACAGCGCTAGCAGAAACGACCGTTTCTCGACGTTTTCTAACCCAGGGAACAAGTTGCACACTTCGCAGACGCATTTGAGCTACTTCGTAAGAAGCAGGTTTTTTGCCTAAAGAGACGTGCTTTAGAACGCGCTAGTTTTGCCTATTTGCGCAGTAGTACAGATTCTGAGTATGTAACTGGGTTTGATGAAATCAGCATTTCTCTTGCTTCCTGTGCGTAGGAAAGCTCAGTTTTAGTCACAGTAGCTCCCATAAGTGTCTCCTCAGCGTGTTCCCATTTCCTTAGAAACAGTGTATTTGCTGGGAGAAAAGTGCATTCCTGTGCCCTTTCACCGTTCAGCAAAGACATGTGTAGAAGCACAGCGCTAGCAGAAACGACCGTTTCTCGACATTTTCTAACTCAGGGAACAAGTTGCACACTTCGCAGATGCAGTTGGGCAACTTCGTAAGAAGCGGGTTTTTTGCCTAAAGAGACGTGCTTTAGAACGCACTAGTTTTCCCTATTTGCGCAGTAGTACAGATTCTGAGTATGTAACTGGGTTTGATGAAATCAGCATTTCTCTTGCTTCCCTGTACGTAGGGAAGCTCAGTTTTAGTCACAGTAGCTCCCACATATGTCTCCTCAGCGTGTTCCCATTTCCTTAGAAACCGTGTATTTGCTGGGAGAAAAGTGCATTCCTGTGCCCTTTCACCGTTCAGCAAAGACATGTGTAGAAGCACAGCGCTAGCAGAAACGACCGTTTCTCGACGTTTTCTAACTCAGGGTACAAGTTGCACACTTCGCAGATGCATTTGAGCAACTTCGTAAGAAGCGGGTTTTTTGCCTAAAGAGACGTGCTTTAGAACGCGCTAGTTTTGCCTATTTGCGCAGTAGTACAGATTCTGAGTATGTAACTGGGTTTGATGAAATCAGCATTTCTCTTGCTTCCCTGTGCGTAGGGAAGCTCAGTTTCAGTCACAGTAGCTCCCACAAGTGTCTCCTCAGCGTGTTCCCATTTCCTTAGAAAGAGTGTATTTGCTGGGAGAAAAGTGCATTCCTGTGTCCTTTCATCGTTCAGCAAAGACATGTGTAGGAGCACAGCGCTAGCAGAAACGACCGTTTCTCGACGTTTTCTAACTCAGGGAACAAGTTGCACACTTCGCAGAAGCATTTGAGCAACTTCGTAAGAAAAGGTTTTTGCCTAAAGAGACGTGCTTTAGAACGCGCTAGTTTTGCCTATTTGCGCAGTAGTACAGATTCTGAGTATGTAACTGGGTTTGATGAAATCAGCATTTCTCTTTCTTCCCTGTGCGTAGGGAAGCTCAGTTTTAATCACAGTAGCTCCCACACATGTCTCCTCAGCGTGTTCCCATTTCCTTAGAAACAGTGTATTTGCTGGGAGAAAAGGGCATTACTGTGCCCTTTCACCGTTCAGCAACGACATGTGTAGAAGCACAGCGCTAGGAGAAACGACCGTTTTCTAACTCAGGGAACAAGTTGCACACTTCGCAGATGCAGTTGGGGAACTTCGTAAGAAGCGGGTTTTTTGCCTAAAGAGACGTGCTTTAGAACGCACTAGTTTTGCCTATTTGCGCAGTAGTACAGATTCTGAGTATGTAACTGGGTTTGATGAAATCAGCATTTTTCTTGCTTCCCTGTGCGTAGGGAAGCTCAGTTTTTGTCACAGTAGCTCCCACAAGTGTCTCCTCAGCGTGTTCCCATTTCCTTAGAAACAGTGTATTTGCTGGGAGAAAAGTGCATTCCTGTGCCCTTTGACCGATCAACAAAGACATGTGTAGAAGCACAGCGCTAGCAGAAACGACCGTTTCTCGACGTTTTCTAACTCAGGGAACAAGTTGCACACTTCGCAGATGCATTTGAGCAACTTCGTAAGAAGCGGGGTTTTTGCCTAAAGAGACGTGCTTTAGAACGCGCTAGTTTTGCCTATTTGCGCAGTAGTACAGATTTTGAGTATATAACTGGGTTTGATGAAATCAGCATTTCTCTTGCTTCCCTTTGCGTAGGGAAGCTCAGTTTTAGTCACAGTAGCTCCCACAAGTGTCTCCTCAGCGTGTTCCCATTTCCTTAGAAACAGTGTATTTGCTGGGAGAAAAGTGCATTCCTGTGCCCTTTCACTGTTCAGCAAAGACATGTGTAGAAGCACAGCGCTAGCAGAAACGACCGTTTCTCGACGTTTTCTAACTCAGGAAACAAGTTGCACACTTCGCAGATGCATTTGGGCAACTTCGTAAGAAGCGTGTTTTTTGCCTAAAGAGATGTGCTTTAGAACGCGCTAGTTTTGCCTATTTGCGCAGTAGTACAGATTCTGAGTATGTAACTGGGTTTGATGAAATCAGCATTTCTCTTGCATCCCTGTGCATAGGGAAGCTCAGTTTTAGTCACAGTAGCTCCCACAAGTGTCTCCTCAGCGTGTTCCCATTTCCTTAGAAACAGTGTATTTGCTGGGAGAAAAGTGCATTACTGTGCCCTTTGACTGTTCAGCAAAGACATGTGTAGAAGCACAGCGCTAGCAGAAATGACCGTTTCTCGACGTTTTCTAACTCAGGGAACAAGTTGCACACTTCGCAGATGCATTTGGGCAACTTCGTAAGAAGCAGGTTTTTTGCCTAAAGAGACGTGCTTTAGAACGCACTAGTTTTGCCTATTTGCGCAGTAGTACAGATTCTGAGTATGTAACTGGGGTTGATTAAATCAGCATTTCTCGTGCTTCCCTGTGCGTAGGGAAGCTCAGTTTTAGTCACAGTAGCTCCCACAAGTCTCTCCTCAGCGTGTTCCCATTTCCTTAAAAACAGTGTATTTGCTGGGAGAAAAGTGGATTCCTGTGCCCTTTCACCGTTCAGCAACGACATGTGTAGAAGCACAGCGCTAGCAGAAACGACCGTTTCTCGACGTTTTCTAACTCAGGGAACAAGTTGCACACTTCGCAGATGCAGTTGGGCAACTTCGTAAGAAGCGGGTTTTTTGCCTAAAGAGACGTGCTTTAGAACGCACTAGTTTTGCCTATTTGCGGAGTAGTACAGATTCTGAGTATGTAACTGGGTTTGATGAAATCAGCATTTCTCTTGCTTCCCTGTGCGTAGGGAAGCTCAGTTTTAGTCACAGTAGCTCCCACAAGTGTCTCCTCAGCGTGTTCCCATTTCCTTAGAAACAGTGTATTTGCTGGGAGAAAAGTGCATTACTGTGCCCTTTCAACGTTCAGCAAAGACATGTGTAGAAGCACAGCGCTAGCAGAAACGACCGTTTCTCGACGTTTTCTATCTCAGGGTACAAGTTACACACTTCGCAAATGCATTTGGGTAACTTCGTAAGAAGCGGGTTTTTTGCCTAAAGAGACGTGCTTTAGAATGCACTAGTTTTGCCTATTTGCGCAGTAGTACACATTCTGAGTATGTAACTGGGTTTGATGAAATCAGCATTTCTCTTGCTTCCCTGTGCGTAGGGAAGCTCAGTTTTAGTCACAGTAGCTCCCACAAGTCTCTCCTCAGCGTGTTCCCATTTCCTTAAAAACAGTGTATTTGCTGGGAGAAAAGTGCATTACTGTGCCCTTTCACCTTTCAGCAACGACATGTGTAGAAGCACAGTGCTAGCAGAAACGACCATTTCTCGACGTTTTCTAACTCAGGGTACAAGTTACACACTTCGCAGATGCATTTGGGCAAGTTCGTAAGAAGCGGGTTTTTTGCCTAAAGAGACGTGCTTTAGAACGCACTAGTTTTTCCTATTTGCGCAGTAGTACAGATTCTGAGTACGTAACTTGGTTTGATGAAATCAGCACTTCTCTTGCTTCCCTGCGCGTAGGGAAGCTCAGTTTTAGTCACAGTAGCTCCCACAAGTGTCTCCTCAGCGTGTTCCCATTTCCTTAGAAACAGTGTATTTGCTGGGAGAAAAGTGCATTACTGTGCCCTTTCAACGTTCAGCAAGGACATGTGTAGAAGCACAGCGCTAGCAGAAATGACCGTTTCTCGACGTTTTCTAACTCAGGGAACAAGTTGCACACTTCGCAGATGCAGTTGGGCAACTTCGTAAGAAGCGGGTTTTTTGCCTAAAGAGACGTGCTTTAGAACGCACTAGTTTTGCCTATTTGCGCAGTAGTACAGATTCTGAGTATGTAACTGGGTTTGATGAAATCAGCATTTCTCTTGCTTCCCTGTGCGTAGGGAAGCTCAGTTTTAGTCACAGTAGCTCCCACAAGTGTCTCCTCAGCGTCTTCCCATTTCCTTATAAACAGTGTATTTGCTGGGAGAAAAGTGCATTACTGTGCGCTTTCACCGTTCATCAAAGACATGTGTAGAAGCACAGCGCTAGTTGAAATGACTGTTTCTCGACCTTTTCTAACTCAGGGAACAAGTTGCACACTTCGCAGATGCATTTGGGCAACTTCGTAAGAAGCGGGTTTTTTGCCTAAAGAGACGTGCTTTAGAACGCACTAGTTTTTCCTATTTGCGCAGTAGTACAGATTCTGAGTATGTAACTGGGGTTTGATTAAATCAGCATTTCTCTTGCTTCCCTGTGCGTAGGGAAGCTCAGTTTTAGTCACAGTAGCTCCCACAAGTGTCTCCTCAGCGTGTTCCCATTTCCTTAGAAACCGTGTATTTGCTGGGAGAAAAGTGCATTCCTGTGCCCTTTCACCGTTCAGCAAAGACATGTGTAGAAGCACAGCGCTAGCAGAAACGACCGTTTCTCGACGTTTTCTAACTCAGGGAACTAGTTGCACACTTCGCAGATGCAGTTGGGCAACTTCGTAAGAAGCGGGTTTTTTGCCTAAAGAGACGTGCTTTAGAACGCACTAGTTTTGCCTATTTGCGCAGTAGTACAGATTCTGAGTATGTAACTGGGTTTGATGAAATCAGCATTTCTCTTGCTTCCCTGTGCGTAGGGAAGCTCAGTTTTAGTCACAGTAGCTCCCACAAGTGTCTCCTCAGCGTGTTCCCATTTCCTTAGAAACAGTGTATTTGCTGGGAGAAAAGTGCATTACTGTGCCCTTTGACCGTTCAGCAAAGATATGTGTAGAAGCACAGCGCTAGCAGAAACGACCGTTTCTCGACGTTTTCTGACTCAGGGTACAAGTTACACACTTCGCAGATGCATTTGGGTAACTTCGTAAGAAGCGGGTTTTTTGCCTAAAGAGACGTGCTTTACAACGCACTAGTTTTGCCTATTTGCGCAGTAGTACAGATTCTGAGTATGTAACTGGGTTTGATGAAATCAGCATTTCTCTTGCTTCCCTGTGCGTAGGGAAGCTCAGTTTTAGACAGTAGCTCCCACAAGTCTCTCCTCAGCGTGTTCCCATTTCCTTAAAAACAGTGTATTTGCTGGGAGAAAAGCTCATTACTCTGCCCTTTCACCTTTCAGCAACGACATGTGTAGAAGCACAGTGCTAGCAGAAACGACCATTTCTCGACGTTTTCTAACTCAGGGTACAAGTTACACACTTCGCAGATGCATTTGGGCAAGTTCGTAAGAAGCGGGTTTTTTGCCTAAAGAGACGTGCTTTAGAACGCACTAGTTTTGCCTATTTGCGCAGTAGTACAGATTCTGAGTATGTAACTGGGGTTTGATTAAATCAGCATTTCTCTTGCTTCCCTGTGCGTAGGGAAGCTCAGTTTTAGTCACAGTAGCTCCCACAAGTGTCTCCTCAGCGTGTTCCCATTTCCTTAGAAACCGTGTATTTGCTGGGAGAAAAGTGCATTCCTGTGCCCTTTCACTGTTCAGCAAAGACATGTGTAGAAGCACAGCGCTAGCAGAAACGACCGTTTCTCGACGTTTTCTAACTCAGGGAACTAGTTGCACACTTCGCAGATGCAGTTGGGCAACTTCGTAAGAAGCGGGTTTTTTGCCTAAAGAGACTTGCTTTAGAACGCACTAGTTTTGCCTATTTGCGCAGTAGTACAGATTCTGAGTATGTAACTGGGTTTGATGAAATCAGCATTTCTCTTGCTTCCCTGTGCGTAGGCAAGCTCAGTTTTAGTCACAGTAGCTCCCACAAGTGTCTCCTCAGCGTGTTCCCATTTCCTTAGAAACAGTGTATTTGCTGGGAGAAAAGTGCATTACTGTGCCCTTTGACCGTTCAGCAAAGACATGTGTAGAAGCACAGCGCTAGCAGAAACGACCGTTTCTCGACGTTTTCTGACTCAGGGTACAAGTTACACACTTCGCAGATGCATTTGGGTAACTTCGTAAGAAGCGGGTTTTTTGCCTAAAGAGACGTGCTTTACAACGCACTAGTTTTGCCTATTTGCGCAGTAGTACAGATTCTGAGTATGTAACTGGGTTTGATGAAATCAGCATTTCTCTTGCTTCCCTGTGCGTAGGGAAGCTCAGTTTTAGACAGTAGCTCCCACAAGTCTCTCCTCAGCGTGTTCCCATTTCCTTAAAAACAGTGTATTTGCTGGGAGAAAAGCTCATTACTCTGCCCTTTCACCTTTCAGCAACGACATGTGTAGAAGCACAGTGCTAGCAGAAACGACCATTTCTCGACGTTTTCTAACTCAGGGTACAAGTTACACACTTCGCAGATGCATTTGGGCAAGTTCGTAAGAAGCGGGTTTTTTGCCTAAAGAGACGTGCTTTAGAACGCACTAGTTTTGCCTATTTGCGGAGTAGTACAGATTCTGAGTATGTAACTTGGTTTGATGAAATCAGCATTTCTCTTGCTTCCCTTTGCGTAGGGAAGCTCACTTTTAGTCACAGTAGCTCCCACAAGTCTCTCCTCAGCGTGTTCCCATTTCCTTAAAAACAGTGTATTTGCTGGGAGAAAAGCTCATTACTCTGCCCTTTCACCTTTCAGCAAAGACATGTGTAGAAGCACAGCGCTAGCAGAAACGACCGTTTCTTGACGTTTTCTAACTCAGGGAACAAGTTGCACACTTCGCAGATGCATTTGGGCAACTTCGTAAGAAGCGGGTTTTTTGCCTAAAGAGACGTGCTTTACAATGCACTAGTTTTGCCTATTTGCGCAGTAGTACAGATTCTGAGTATGTAACTGGGGTTGATGAAATCAGCATTTCTCGTGCTTCCCTGTGCGTAGGGAAGCTCAGTTTTAGTCACAGTAGCTCCCACAAGTCTCTCCTCAGCGTGTTCCCATTTCCTTAAAAACAGTGTATTTGCTGGGAGAAAAGTGCATTACTGTGCCCTTTCACCGTTCAGCAACCACATGTGTAGAAGCACAGCGCTAGCAGAAACGACCGTTTCTCGACGTTTTCTAACTCAGGGAACAAGTTGCACACTTCGCAGATGCAGTTGGGCAACTTTGTCAGAAATGAGTTTTTTGCCTAAAGAGAGACGTGCTTTAGAACTCACCATTTTTGCCTATCTGCGCAGTAGTACAGATCAGGTGTTTCTGTACAGGTCCCTTTTCACCAACCACACCTCTCCTTTGGAAAGCACAATTCCTCGGGTTGGGGCAGTGGGTTCTATGGTTGTCTTCATGTGTGGTCTGAGGAGCCTGCAAACTCCCATCCTGCCAAAGGGCCTGCTGAGTGGAACCATCTCACTAGGTCCCAACCAAAAGTTAGGAGAGTGGGAGAATTGCCTGGACAGAGGATACCACACTGCCATTAGGACACATTCCATACAGTTAAGAGCAATATAGACTGGATGAAAAATAATGCAGAAAGAATCATTCAAATTACATGTAGTATACCATGGATTATCGCAAAAATCCTTAATGCAATTGGCTGGAATTTTGTGATGTCCTTTCTTCTGGAAGGCACTCTTAGTGATTTTAATATCATAATGCTTTAATAGTTGGCTTCTTAATGAACTGATGTTTAAAATACTTTCTAAGTTTCACTATTGATTAACGTAGCACCCAACGTTCATTTCAAGAGTTTACATATTTTTAAAAAGGCCCCCTGGACTTACTTTTATATTTTAAATTTACACAGTCTTGACTTGTATGCAAAAATTATTTTCATGTATTTTCTATGGAAATGGATTCTTGATTAAATAATTTGCATACGATATTACAGTTGTCCTTAGCACAGTCCTTGGACTTAGAGTAAACTGAACCAAATCCAGCTACCTTCTAGTTTGTCACAGTAGTAATAACCACAAGAGTGACAGCTTCTGCCCTAAAAATGAAAACTCACTGTCAAGCTAGTTCCTGTTGTAAAGCATTTTTTTCTTAGTTATAAATGCTGTGGCATAAAATGCTAATGGAATTTTGCACTGGCACACTTTTAAAAACTTGAGACTTGTGAGATGTTTGACACTTCTGGGATTTTTATCTAAATAAAGACAATGAAGGAATTTACCAGTATCACACCATTCTTTCTATGAAGCACAATCTACTAAGTAGCCAGAATTATCGCTATGAAATGAATTCTGGGACAGAAAGCCCTAAGTGGATGCATACAAATACACTCAACTGAACTCTGACAAACGAATGAACAAAACTGAATGGAAAGGGAAAACTTTCCTATGAGAACAATTGGCTGCCCAAGAAAATAACAGTCTAGAAAGACCCTGTACCATTCATAAAAGTAACTAAGGAAGACTTGTCAATTAAAACAACACAGACCAACAACAGTAACAACAACAACAACAACAAACAACAAAACCGAACCTACAACTCCTTGTAGGCATAAGGTAACTCAAATGCTGATTTCTGTACCCCACCCCCATACCTGGTTGCAGGCCTTGTTCTGAGAATTTCATGTCTCGATGGTGTGTAAACACGGCTCCCCAATTGGCCCTCTGATATGTCAATAAAACATCTTACAGTCAGTTGCAGAGCAGGGGAGAGAATAGAGCTGGACTTCCTGCCAGCCAAGGAAGGAGGAGTTAGAAGAGGAAGTAGGGGATTCAGGCATAGGCAGAGGTGCAGGAGAGATAAAAAAATTTAACTGGAGCAAAGAAAGAACTAAAAATCAAGTAACTTGGGAATTTTGGCAAAGATGGAGTCAGAATAACACAGAGGGAAAAGAATAGACTTAAGCTGCTCAAGATTGTGCAGTAAAGCTTTATAAACAAGCATAGCACGGTCTAAATTGCTTTTTGTGATAGCCAGGCTAAGAAATAAACTAAGAGAAACAAACAGTTATATAAAAATAAATGAAACAACTGCTAGAAGAAAACTTTAAAAATCTAGGTAACCTTGGTGTGCTGGTTGGCTTTTGTCAACTTGAGACAAACCCAGACATATCTGGGAAGAGGATATCTTAGCTGAGAAAAAAGGCCTCCATCAGATTGGCCTGTAGACAAGTCTTTGGGGGGTCCAGCCTACTGTGGTGGTGCCACCCTTGGGCAGGTAGTATAATTTATGTGTTTGACATAGGACTGGTATTCAAAAATGTATGATGGATGCTTAAAACTTAGCTACAAGAATGAGATCATTAAAATGGCCCAAAAACTCTGAGCAGATACATTTTCAAGGAAGATATAATTTGGGCACTAAGTTAATAGAGTAATGTCCTCTTTCACTATGGAATTGCAAATTGAAACAAAGAGACACCGTTGCTTGCCTGTCGGAATGGCCAAGGTTCAGTTCACAACCCCAAGTGCTGGGAAGAACGTGGAACAAGTAGTGCTAGTTGAAGTATGAAATTCCACAGCCATGCAGGATCCTCCTCAGGATTAACGACTTGAAAACGCTAATCGCACATTAATAAAGAAGGAAAAGCAAATGGAAACCCGCTATGGGACTCTCACCTAATGTCCAAGAGGACAGCTGTTAGCCAAGTGAAAGGAAACCAAGCACATGGATGTTAATAAATATGTAAAGGCCCTGGAACTTCGTGCTCTGCTTGTGGGGATGTAAAACAGGGTGGTTCCATGGGAACCCATCAGTGTAGTGGGTCTCAGAAAAGCAAGAACCTGAATCGTCACTTGTTCTAATGCTCACTTCCAGGGTTGTGGACTTAGGAACTGATGTGAGAGACAGGAGTCCCAGCAGGGAGTGTGTACCCAGGTTCACAGAAGCTTTATTTATACCAGCTAAAAGACGAACGCAACTAATTTCCACTGACAGATGAATGGGCAAAGGCCATAAAAATCCTTAAAATGGACTTATTTATTCAGCCTTAGGAAGGAAAGAAATTCTGTCATGTTATAGCATAAAAGAATCATTAAGGCATTGTGTTAAGTAAGGTAAGCTGTATAAATACATCTTAAAAACAAAACAAAACAAACCCCCACAAAGTGGGGAGCTGGGGAGGCAGCTCGGAAGTTAAAAGCACTGGCTGCCCTTGCAGAGGACCCTTTCGCACTAGCATGGTAGTCCACAGACATCTGTAACTCCAGCTCCAGGGGACCTGGTGCCCTCTTCTGGCACCTATGGAAACTGCATACAGGTGGTGTGTAGACACACATTCTGGCAAAACACATGTAGAGGAATGTTAATTCAGAACATGGCTGCTCTGGCAGAAGATCACATCCAAAGATCTTCTAGGTCTGTGTGCTCTGGCAGGAATACAAACACTCCTTTAATCCAGGAGACACAGGCAAACAGATCTGAGTTCAAGGCCAGCCTGGTCCAGAGCAAGCATCAGGTCTAGGCTTTAATCCCAAACAAAGGTAAAGTTACTTTGTAGAAGAAAGCACTCATGTTTGAAAGTGGTGCCTAGTTGAGTGGCAGAAAAGGATACATCCACCCTTATGAGAAGAGAGAGGAAAGGGAGCCACTTAAAAGGCAGTTTTACAGAGAGAGAAGAGGCAGTTTTACCAGGACAGAGCAGTCGGTTGCAGAGAGAGAGAACACAAGTGAAGGTGGAATGTTCCAGAAAATGAGAAGAAACTAGAAGATTAGAGCAGATTGCTGAGTTACTTTGAGGCCAAGCAGAGCAATTCTGGGCCGAGAGAGAAGCCAGATTAAATCAGTCAGCTGGGAGAGGAGTTTGAGCCAGAGCAGCTAAGCTGAACCAGCCAGCTGAGAGCTCAGAAAGAACAAGTAAGGGTGAGCTTACTACACAATAAGTCTTTGAGACTGAAAAAATTCTAGGCCTAGGTTAGATTGTATGGAGGCTAGAAGCTTCCAGGACTAGGCCTAGGTTAGCAGACAGAGGCAGTCAGCCTACTAGACAACAATTGAGCCAGCAGAGTGAAAGTTACTTTTACATTCACATGCATAAAATAAAAATAATTATTTAAATATTAGCCAAGCATAAAAGTAAAACTCTTCATTATGATGTTTTAATTATGTGAAGTACCTAGAGACATTAAATTCATAAGGCAAAGTAGAGTAGCAGTTGCCAGGGCCACAGACAACAAACAGTAATGAAGTTTTAGCTTGGGAAGAGGAAAGGTTCTGGGGATGCCAGTAGTGATGGAGACACAACACTGTGAATGTGTTTAGTGCTACAGAACTGTACATTTACAAATGGATAAACACAACATTTTATATTTTAGTCGAGTGAATAATAAAATAAAATAATAAAAACACAACTGGAAATTCCCAGGCAGATTTATATGTTAAAAGAAAGCTCCATGTTTCGTAGATGCAGAAACAGTCAGTGCACAGCATTAGGCCTCTGTGTTAAGAAAATAACAACTTGATAAGATGGAACAATACAAACCCAGGGTTTTCTATTACTACACAATCACCTCTTCAGAGCAGCTGTAGACTCGTGGCTTTCTTTAAAAGCTGCAGATGCCCCTGAACCCATGCATCTGTGTAGCCACAGCCCTTCCCTGCACCCATGCATCTGTGCAACCACAGCCCTTCTCTGCACCCATGCATCGTGCAGCCACAGCCCTTCCCTGCACTCATGCATCTGTGCAGCCACAGCCCTTCCTTGCACCCATGCATCCGTGCAGCCACAGTCCTCTGCACCCCTGAATCTGTGCAGCCACAGCCCTTCTCTGCACCCATGTGTCTGTGCAGCCACAGCCCCTCCCTGCACCCCTGCATCCGTGCAGCCACAGCCCTTCCCTGCACCCATGCAACTATGCAGCCACAGCCCTTCTCTGCCCCATGTGTCCGTGCAGCCACAGCCCTTCCCTGCACCCATGCAACTATGCAGCCACAGCCCTTCTCTGCCCCATGTGTCTGTGCAGCCCCAGCCCTTCCCTGCACCCCTGCATCTGTGCAGCCCCAGCCCTTCCCTGCACCCCTGCATCTGTGCAGCCACAGCCCTTCCCTGAACCCATGCATCTGTGCAGCCACAGCCCTTCCCTGCACCCCTGCATCTGTGCAGCCACAGCCTTTCTCTGCACCCCTGCACCCATGGAGCCACAGCCCTTCCCTGCACCCATGCGTCTGTGCAGCCACAGCCCTTCCCTGCACCCATGCATCTGTGCTGCCACAGCCTTTCTCTGCACCTCTGCATCTGTGCAGTCACAGCCCTTCCCTGCACCCATGCATCTGTGCAGCCACAGTCCTTCCCTGCACCCATGTGTCTGTGCTGCCACAGCCCTTCTCTGCACCCCTGCATCGGTGCAGCCACAGCTCTTCCCTGCACCCATGCATCTGTGCAGCCACAGCCCTTCTATGCACCCATGTGTCTGTGCAGCCACAGCCCTTCTCTAGAGGTACTTGACATTTTTGACAAAAAGATTTTAGAAGAAGTGGAGATGGCTAATCTTCCAAAAAAAACCACTTGCGGGTTTCCAGTTATCACCCTGAGTTACGTGCAGCTGATGAATATTCCCAGATTTGATCACATAGTTTGACAGCTGGAATAACGTGTCTTGACCCAACTTGCCATCTCAGTGAAAAGACCATATGTTAAACGGCCATGGGACCATTGCGTTCCCCATCATGCTAATTCCTTGCCAAGCCAGCTGTCCAAGATGATGAGGCTGTTTTGACGTGAAGAGCCACAGTAGGCTTAAGATCCTGATATGTGACTCCGAGCGTCTGCACTAGCCCCTGTTCAGTAGGACTATACCCACATATTAGTCTCTGTTCTTCCTTGAGTAAAACCCTCCTGACATTAGTTCTCAGTAGTAACAAACTTCCGACAAACATACAGGATAATGGTGTACAGAACACCAGTGGCACTCTGCAAGTCCCTCTGGCCAGTTCTCTCCGGGTTTCACTTGTGTTTCTCATAGTTAAAATCTTGATGCCTGAAGGCTTTATGTGATGAATGCCACGTCTATTCTGTGAACTGCTGAGTTCTGTGAAACCTTCCACGTCTTTCGGCGTCAGGCACCATGTGTTCCTTTACTTGTACTGCCTGCACTCCTAACACCATCCTGAAAGATGGAAAAGATTAGCTTCACTTTGCAGACTAAGAAACAAATACTCAAATTGGCAAGAGTGTTCGCTCCCATTTCTTCTTTGTCCTTCAGTTATGATGGCTCACAGATCCTGATCCTAGCTGGCTCTTAAATGTCTGTGGAGGATTTCAACTTCAGATGCGCATTCAGAATCCCCTCTGTCTACACTGATGCTCTTCAGAATTTGACATGCACTGGACAGGGCCAAGAATCTTAAAATGCAGGTTGTGGTTTGCTATGACTGACATGGAGCCCTGAGCTCTGCATTTGTAATGGCTTCCCAGATGCTGCCAAGCCGCAGGTCCCTACACAACACCATAGGAAGCAAGGTTCTGAAGCCCTGCTTCCCGTACGGTATCCTTAAACAATACTAGCCTATCTAGCAATGAAAATGAACTAGCCCCAATTGCTTCAAGCATAAAATGCACACCAAATTTTGAAGTCTTAGCCTGAAGTCAAGGAGTATAAAATATAATTTTTATATTGATTGCATGTAGAAATAATAGTTTGATTTTATGGACCTGAAAAAAACATATTGTTTAAAGTTGTTTTATAAACACTAATACCAGGTCCAGTCTCCCTCTTTCTTCCCCCTGCTTGTGGATCAGAGGCTAGCTCCCAGCTACTGCTCCAGCGCTTTACCTGCCTGCCTGCTGCCATGCTCCTCACCATGATGAACCTGGGCTCACCCTCTGAACCTGTAAGCAAGCCCCCTAATTAATTGCTTTTTTAAAAAAAATAAGTTGCCTTGGTCATGGTGTCTTGTCATAGCAACAGAAAAGTAACTAAGACGAATATGTTCAGTAATTATAGGAGCTAGTTTTTTTAATACACTTTGAAAAATAAACTTTGATGAGTCTACAGCAGTGTTCTAGTTGACTTTTCTGTTGCTATGATAAGCACCAAAAACTGAAAGCAACCTGGGAAAGGAAAGTGTTCATGTGGCTTTCATGTCCACATCATAATCCATTATTGAGGGAGGCCAGGCAGGAACTCTGGGGAGGAACCTAGAGGCAGGAGCAATGGAGAAATGCTGCTCTCTGCTTGTTCTCCATGGCTTGCTCAGCCAGCTGTCTTACACAGTGCAGGACCACGTGCCCAGGGAACGGTGCCATCATGAGTCAACAATGAAAACACTACCACAGGCCAGACTGATCTGGGCAATCCCTCAGTTGAAACACCATCTTGATGAAAATAAAAACTAACCCAGATTAAAAAGGAGGAGAAGGGGGAGGGGAAAGAAGAAGAAGAAGAAGAAGAAGAAGAAGAAGAAGAAGAAGAAGAAGAAGAAAGAGGAGGAGGAAGAGGAGAAGGAGGAGGACGAGGAAGAGGAGAGTAGTTTTCTATCTTTACTTTCCCCTTGTCAAGGCACTATAGAAAGCTTAAGTAAGCACGTATAGTTCACATTGTATTTTGCTTAGACAGTGCTTTTCTGGCCAATGTTCCTGAATCTTCTCTACCCATTTCTCATCCATGATGCATCACCTGCATTGCTAAATGACTCATACTGAGAACTTGTCTGTGTAGGGAACGTCTGAAAACCCACACCTTCCCTTTCCTAGCTGAGTTTTCTTCTACTTGTAGGTGAGTCCGTAGAAGAGTGTCTGTCACCTAATAGAGTCTGATGACCATGTATTTTGATCCCTAACCATCTGCTCTGATCTCACATACCTCAAACTTCTCAGTACAGTATGTTTAAAATATGAGGCCCTAGAATAATTGGGTCTTGGTCAAATCCTACCAACCGCAGTGTGCCACTCATGGTGGTTCTCTTGAGTGTCTGAACCTCTGTCCTCTCTGCTAAGGAACTTCTTAGTAAATCTAGTATAAACTCAATCAAAACACAGGGAATCAAATCACTTAAAAAAAAGACATCATGCAATCCATTATAAATAGAGATTATCTGCACCAGTGCTTTCCTCTGTTAAGGTAATTAAAAGTTGATTGGAGAAGACTTGCTTAAAAACAAAGGAGCTTGCCTTTCTTTCAGCACCATTGTGGAGTGAGGCGAGGAGCTTAAAAGGCCCTTGGCAGAAAGGCAGGATAGCTCCTGAGGTTGGAGAGATGTCTCAGCATTTAAGAGCACTGGCCGCTCTTGCTGAGGATCTGATTGAATTCTCAGCACCCACGTGGTGACTCATCACCATATGTAACTCCAGTTCCAGGGGATCTGATGCCTTCTTCTGGACTCTACAGGTCCTGCATACACATCACACACACACACACACACACACACGCACACGCACACGCACACGCACACGCACACGCACACGCACACGCACACAAACAATTTAAAAAGTAAAGAAGTCATATTTTATTAATGCTACTAGGAAGTATTCACACTTGCCTGGCATCTGTGAAATCCTGCACTTAGTGTCTAGCACTGTAAGAAAGTTTAATTAACATATGCAATAACTTTTGCATTCTGATGAAGTTTGGGGTTTTGTGTATAGTTTGTTCTGAGGGCATGACTGTGTTCACCCTACAGTGTGGATTTTTCTTCTGTGTGCAAGAATTGCAGTGTTTCATCCCGCAGCAGGGCAGGGATGTAGTCAGCCCATTGTCTCCAGAGGCGAAGGCCTGTCATTGTCATGCATCATCTCACCTTGTCTTGTGGACAAGAAGATAAAGTTAAAAAAGATTAGCCGGAGTCTCATTTTATAATTTATATTAAATAAACACTTTCTTCACTGGAATGCCACCTGTCTATGAGGTACAAATGAAATGCTAATTTGGAGACTTATTTACAATTCAAAATGTTTATTTACGTGGGCTGCATGCAGATATCCATGCCTTTAGATGGGGGTGGCATTTAACCTCCACTGTAATTCAAGTTCCTTTGTTACCCACCGGATATTCAATAAAGTTTCCCAGACTAAAGTGGTACCTGTGCCTGGATTAGCTGGACATGGATGGAGAGAAGGCATCTTTGTGTTTCTAGGACACATCTCATGGCTGTCATCCTAACATAGTTAGCACTCCCTGACATCCCAGTGTAATTGTATCTTCAGAAAAAAATGATTCTGCTCATTTTTTCAAGACCACACATGGCTATGCATCTGGAAACATTGTGTAGCCAGGCTCCACACATGACACTCATTAATCTAGCAATGACATTGGAACAAGACAAAATTAATTTCCTGCCCTGAGATATATGGAGAATATTAAAGAAGTGTAAAAATCTACTCTGTGGGCAGCATCAAGCTCTGACTGACCAAGGAGGCTATTGCTACAGTGATGGTCATCCATTAATTAAAGTGCTCTTAGTGTGCATTTCAGGTGTAACATGTATTTTATATTTATGTTATGCTGTGCATATTACAGGCTGCATGTATGCAGGACTGTGCTTTGCGGTTACAGAACTGTTACTTTGTCATCTATGTTTGAGGTTTTATCAAATATTTAACAGAATTAGCAGATTTGACTTAAAAAGCAACAAAAGCATGCAGAGCACAGTGGGACAGGCGTGCAGTCCCAGCACCCAGGAGGCAGCAAGAAGAAGATATGAAGTTCAAGACGCCTGGGCTAACAATGATAACAAACAAAATCAATACAAAACAACAAAGGCAAATGGCTTCATACTCCCATCAGCTTTGAGATTAGTTGATAAAGAGTTTTGCTTTAAAAAGCTGCATTTTAGTTCTTTATGCAATTGATTGAATCATTTCTTCTTATGGGGGTAGGGCTCATTAGACTCAAGAGCTAAGGAAACTTAAGAACGGCTCAAGCATCCCACACAGTTGTGGGAGTCACACTGCGGTGAGCAGTCGGTGGGAGAGAAAAGTCCTCAGTGGAACTGCCTACAGGCTACACAGGGAGCTCCAGGAAAGCAGTTGTCACCCATGTGAGGGGGGGGTGACATTTTAGTGATGAAGCAAGCAGCCTTTGAATTCGGTATGTTCCTGGAAGTGACCTCACTCAAGCCTCGAGAAGGAAACCCAGCAAACCAACTTGAGTGGGACCCTACCTTTGATGTCATATCAGTGTGGTGTCCGGAACAAATAGACATGTAATTGTGTTTCCCTAGGAAGAAGCACTGAATTCCTTCACATGAATCAAGTCCTTTCTAATAGTCAAGTAATAAAACTTGTTTTGTGAGCTAGAGAGATGGCTCTGTTGTTATAAGCACTGGCTGCTCATGGAAAAGACCCAGGTTTGAGCCACAGGGTGGCTCACACCCATCTGTGACCCCAGTTCCAGAGGATCTGATGCCTCTGCTTCTGGCCTCTGTAGACACTGTACATACGTGCTGTATGTAATACATGTGGGTACCCCCCCACATGAAGTAAACATTAAATTTTTTTCAAAAAAGAATGTTTGCTAAGTCCTTATGCACTGCCACTCAGCTATCTGTGTCTGGGCCTGTGTCACCTGTAGTTACCTTGTGAGACTGAAATTTTGGAGTTTGTCTGTGGGAACTAACTTGTCTTCAGCGGTCATCCATACTCATGTCTTTTGTAAAAGCTGCTATATATTTCACGGTATAGACACACCTCACTGTGTATCTACTCATGTGTCTACAGACACTTGAGTGGCTTCTGCCTTCATTGTAATTGTTGCTTCTGTGAACACGATGGTATCAGTTACTTTGCCAGTTCTGTGTTAAACACCATGGTCAGGGTAACTTGCAGAAGAACGGTTTATCTGGGCATATGATTCCCAAGGGTTCAGCCCATGCTGGCTGAATAAAGACATGGCTGCTGGAGCAGGAAGCAGAAGACTCACATTTTAAACCACAAGCGTCAACAGAATGGCCCAAGCCTTTGAAACCTCAAAGACTGTCTCCACTGACATCCTTTTTCCATCAAGGCCACTGAAAGCCACCTGAACAGCCACCAATTGGGGACCAAATATTAACCACGTGAGCTTATGAGGGACACTCTCATCCATATCACCACAGTGAATATATAAGCATGTCTCCATGTGCAGCTCTTTGGAGAATGTACCCAGCAGAGGAACTGCCGTATCACACAGTGATATTATCTTTAGTTCCTGCCCCCCCAGGGACAGTCCAGGTCTTTTCCGGGATTCCTTCATAAACTTGACATTTAACAATGGCATCTTGTCATTCCTGTTTCATATGTCTGTTCTTCAGAGATAGCTGTGAAATTAATGTATATATATAATGTATATATAATGCATGTATATATATAATGAAAATAATGTATATATAATATATATATATATATATCAGTATTATAGATACTTTATGAGTTGTGAAAGAGAAAAGTGTGTTGACATTTGGGTAAAGAAATGTACGTTAAAGCCAATTAAAAAGTTAGAGGGGGCTGGACCCTAATGACCTTATCCTGTAGGACTCAGACCTGCAGCTCATCTATGGAACACATCAACTGTTTCAACCCACTGAACAGCCTCCAGGAGGCTCAGTGGTGATACAGCATTTTTCAATAAGGCGATTATGAGTTGAAAGCAAAATGGATCACTAGGCTAAATGGTTGTTTAAAGGAGACAATTTAAAGAATGGGTACAGAGTGTCTTCACTTTCTGCTTGCTTGGAGGCAGGATTGCTCTTGCTTGCTGCATGTGGCTGCCTTGATGGCTGGTGAGTTTAGGGGGATCACAGACACATGTGTCATCATTCCAGCTCTGCCATGACGTCTGGAGACCAGAGTCATGTCATCGGACCAGAACAACAAACGCTTTCTCCTTTATTCGGCACTCACACTCTCTTTTTGTAATACGTTTCTGCATATGCACTTGCCAGTCCTGCTTAGACCAGGGTCCTCACTTGGTGAGGCAAGTGATGTGCCAAGTTTTACCTTTGACCTAATTCCTATTAGTAATGCCTTTAAAAAATATGGAAACAGGTGGTATAACCATGATTTTATGAAAAATATGAGGGAAGACTGACCTGTAACATATGAACTAAGTTTAAAAGATTTCATTCTAAAGCAAGAGTTTTTACCTGAAATGCAAACCTTTTCATTATAAATACCTTTGTTCCTGAATTATCACTCCTGAGCTCAAGGCAGAAATTCTGCCTGCATGGAACAGGGCGTGGGAGTAGGGGGTGAAGCAGAGGGTACAGAGATGGGAATTTTTTTCATCCTTGGGTCACTAATTTTTAAATCTTTGCCAAGAAGGGCTTAAGCTCACATTAAATGATCAATGTTCTTTTTTTTTTTAATCTGCATTTTTTTAATCCCTTGAACCAACTGGGGAAATATTCCTGGTTTACCACCATCCAAGTAACTTTCTGCAAATGATATTTATAAAGAAGGATTTCAGCTGCTAGAATGTCAATAAAAACATTTCAAAGTCTCTTGCAACTGTCCTTAGAAGTATTTTCATCCTTAGCTTACATTTTTAGGAGTTTTTTTTCAAGCATTTTGACCCAAATGAAGGTTATATCTACTTTCTCTAGCAGCTTTGAAAATCAGTAATGAGGACCTATCACACCCCACCATTAAGCCCCTTTCCTTCCTCTGCGAGCTCCCTCCCTACTCACTACACACAAAGCATAGGAACCACCAGGTCCTCTCCCAAGAACTCTCTCTGCCCAGACCAAAGCAAATGATTCTAAGATGCACGCAGGTACGCACGCACACACGCACACACGCACACAAAACTTTTATTCTTTGCTTCTTTTACTGACATATCTCTAATTTTTGGTTCTACTTGGTACTATGGCTCGTCAGTTTTCTAATTAATAACTAAAAACTTAATTCCCTGGAGATTAGCTGATGAAAACTGGCTCTTCCTTTCTTTTGAAACTTTGGTAGGCACCAAACAACTGTGCCCTGCCAAGCACACACACGTTTCACTAGCAGGCCATTTGCACTGGCAACGCACTTGTCTAGCATGTTGGAGAACCAGGCTGGGGTTTGATCTGCAGATGCTCAAGAACTTAAAGCAAAGCAGCAGTCAATTAACAACAGCACTGATTGTCATTCAATGCTTTAACAGGCATGGGTCACTAGTCTTTTTACAAGTTTGACTTGGGCTCAGTGGACGTGTTCGATGGAAGTGGGAGACCCGAGTTCAAATTCCCAGAACCCTTGTAAAGTTGCAGATGATGGCACGGGAGTGTGTAATCCTAGCAGTCCATGGCATGACGGCAAGCTGAGGCAGGAGTCCTCAGAAGCCTGACACATACAGAAGAAAACGCAGTCCCTGTGTCAAACACAGTGGAAGCTCAGATCCAAGGCTCTGCTACACATGTCATAGCATGTGTGTGCTGCATACACACACAATACACACACACACACACACACACACACACACACACACGTGAGATAAATTTAAAAAACAAAAAAGAAAAGGAAAGGTCTGATTTTCCTGCATTGACTCTACCATTTAATAGTATTTGGCTTTAGTCACTTAACTTCTGAATACATTTTTCTAATCTACAGGTGGGTAATGTTCATTAAAAATGGATATGGAAAACGAAGCTATTCTAAGCTTGAATCCTGGAGCTATACAGAGCTTGACTCTAAACACTTCCTGTGTCCTGTAGGATAAAAGCGGGGAGTGCCTACATGACCACCTCTGTTGTACTTTTCCTGTCTCAAGAAAAATTTTGTTTGAGAACGGACAATGTTGCTAGCTCCTTTCATTTTTTAGCCAATTTGGAATGTATTGCTCTTGTTTTTGAGTGAATGATCAACCTGTGCAATTCAAATGACAGGGGTGGGGGCTGGGACTGGGGGCGGAGGGGGGCAGGCTGCGAGGTGGAGAGACGTGGAAAAATTATTCCCCGTGTATGGTCATTTCTTTTGTTCCACCAGACTGGAGGATGGCTATTAAATTCAATTAACCACTTTTTCTTTTCTTCATGTTCCAAAGACTTTCTTTTTCCTGCTGTGCTAGGAGACCTTGATTCTGTTGCTAGGAGACCTAGAAGGCACTTTTGGTCTTCATGGAAATGGTGTGGTGTTTAATGCAATCATCTTCACTGATAGTTTACTGGCTGTTTGGCTTCACAACTCAAAAGCCGCTCACTTCCAGTCCATACAAGGCAAACCTAAAAGTGGGGAAAGTACTGGCCTCTAGGGCGCCCCGCGGAGGTGCAGCATGGGTTTCAGGGGGGTGGGAGAAGGGAAAAGTGGAGGGTAAGATCCTTCCCCAGTCCCACATCGCTTTGACCTGCTTTACCACTGGGATCCCTTTGAAGAAAGTGTTCCGTGGAGTCAGGAGGCAGCTGAGTGGGTTGAAAAAAAGCTTGAACAGCCGTGTCCTAACCTAGCATGAAAGAAAGTTGAGTCTCTTGAGAAATCACTTGCCAAGAAGCAGGCAACTCATAAATTCTCAGCCTGGAGATTCAACAGGATCTTCTTCTGACTGGACGTCTATTCGCATCATCCAAGACGCCCAGTTGTTCCTTGGCAGCCTCCGAGGCGCCCTGCTGCTCCTCAGCACACTTTAGCAGGTCCTTCCTCTGAGTGTTCTGGGACTCCCCGGTCTGATTCTGCCCAAGAATCTTGAAGTTCAGCAACTCTGGACAGAAAAGGTCATGGTTAGTGGCACCACCAGGCTTCTTCTAAAGATGTTGAGATTTAACACTTGGCAGTCATTTCCACAAACTCTGTCCAGAGGGTATGAATTTCTGGAGGGGGTGTGGAGGAATATTTAGTTTCTTCCCGCAGCCATGATCTTGGGAAGAACTTTTTGCAGAGAAAGGGAAGATTTGACTTAGGAATACTATGGCTGGATGAAGTGAGCATCCACCTAGAAGAATATAAAACGTCTTTTGAGTGCCTGGCACGGCTCAGAAGATTGAAAGAGAAAGCTTGCAAGAAAGGAAAATCAGAGCGTTTAGATATGACCTGATGTCGTTACTTAGGCAGATGGGGCTAACCAGTAGTTTGGAGTTAGTATCAATTTCAGAAGTTGAGACCTGGGGTTGTTCAAGATGGAGGGGTGCAACTGAAGCCTCTAATAATCTCATAATTCTTGGACTTTTAAGGGTCTGTAAAGAGGTGTAAAGGACAAACCATGGACTATAGCCACTGAAGATGGTGGTGACAAGGAAACTTCTCTCTTTGTGTTGAGTCTTTATGTACAGGCATGCAGTTTCAATTTTGAACATTTGCTTCATGGGTCGAGGCTGTAGATGCTCCCCAAATAGCAAGAGCCCATTGATATAATCTATTAATTAATCTATTAATTAAACACCAGTTTGGTGACACATCTGAAAAAGTGCTTTGCAAAGGGACTAATGCACATCTTAAACTTCTAAAAATTTACTGTATTCCAACAGGTAACTCAACGAAGTTCTGCTCTTCTCTGCCCAGACCTGTATGTTCTGTTTGATTTCACAACCCAGATTTACAAAGTTCGGAAGAAAGTTACCATTAGAAAGAGTTAGAACACAAAGCGATGGTGTTTCTGGAGTTGGTGGATCTCTAGGTAGCCTGACTGTGATCCATAAAAACACAAAAACTTTTAAAAGGACTAAAGATCTTAAAATTAGATGGGTTAAAATAGGTCGATTAAAAATGTCAAGTCCAATTTTGAGGAAAAATAAAACTGAATTAAAAACTAAGTTGGGAGCAAGGGAGATTCCTTGGCAGCTGAGTACTTGGCACTAAAGAGTGAGGACCAGAATTCAGGTTCCTAGAAACCATGCAAATATTGGGAGTGTGTGTTGGGCCTCCCTATAAGCTCTATGCTTTGTTGGCAGAGACAGGATACCCCAGGCTACCAAGATTACCAGTTCTGAGTTTATCAAGAGACCCTGTCTCAACATATAATGTGGAGATTGATAGAGGTGGGACATGAGGAGTGAAGGATGCATGCACATCAGATGTCAATCTCTGGCTTCTACATGCATATGCACACACACGCAAGTGCCCTTATGCACATACACCCACATACATGCACCACATACATCTATGCAAGCAAAATAAAGATACATATACGTTATATTGCATTCAGGCTGAAAAGAGGATTCCCAACTAGAAGAACATATCTGCAGACATTGTATTATACAGAGGGACTACTGGGAGCCAGAGCTAAGACACATAGGGGCTGTAACAGAATCAGTGGGATGTGTCTACCAGAATTCTAGAAAGCAATCATTGTGGCCCTGAGAGGAGTGAAGCATTCTAAGTTTTGAAAATATAGGATACCTACTTAATTGTTTTGTAGGTCTTTTCTCTTTTTAAAAAAATTTATTTAATTAATTTATTCAGATTATAACTCAATTGTTATCCCCTCACCTGTATCCTCGCATTCCTCCCTCCCTCCCTCTTTCACCCTATTCCCCTCCCTTAGGTCTGTGACAGAAGGGGACCTCCTCCCCCACCGTATGGTCACAATCTATCAAGTCTCATCTTGGTAGCCTGCTTATGCTTTCTCTAAGTGCCACCAGGCCTCCCCACCAAGGAGAAGTGGTTACCAGAGTTCATGTCAGGGTCAGTCCCTGCTCTCCACACAACTGTAGAGAATGTTCTGTCTATTGGCTAGATATGAGTAGGGGTTCAATGTTTACTGCATGTATTGTCCTTGGTTGGTGCAGTAGTTTGAGCAGACCCCTGGGTCCAGATCCACGCATCATGATGTTCTTCTTGTAGGTTTCTAGGACCCTCTGGATCCTTCGATTTCCCCATTCTCCCATACTTCTCTTACCTAGAGTCCCAATGGGAAGTCCTCACATTTATCCCAATCTCCTGCTAAGTGAAGACTTTCATGGGATATCCCTTTTGGGCTAATGTCCAATTATAAGTGAGTATATACCATGTGAGTCTTTCTGCTTCTGGGTTAACTCACTCAGTATAATCGTTTATATGTCCATCCATTTGCCCACAAATTTCAAGATTTCCTTATTTTTAATGGCTGAGTAGTATTCCATAGAGTAAATGTACCATAGTTTCTTTATCCATTCTTTGACTGAGGGACATTTAGGTTGTTTCCAGGTTCTGGCTATTATGAATAAGGCTGCTGTGAACATGGTTGAGCAAATTTCCTTGTTGTATGATGGAGCATTTTTTGGGTATGTTCCAAGGAGCAGAATAGCTGGGTCTTGAGGTAGCTCTATTTCCAGTTTCCTGAGAAAGTGCCAGATTCATTTCCAAAGTAGTTGTACAAGTCTGCATTTCTACCAGCAATGAAGGAGTGTTTCCCTTTCTCCACATCCTTACCAGCATGTGCTGTCACTTGAGTTTTTTATCTTAGCCATTCTGATGGGTGTAAGGTAGAATCTCAGAGTCATTTTGATTTGCGTTTCTCTGATGACTAAGGATGTTGAACGTTTCTTTAAGTGTTTCTCAGCCATTCGATATTTCTCTGTTGAGAATTCTCTGTTTAATTCTGAGCCCCATTTCTTAATTGGGTTATTTGGTTTGGTGGTGTTTAATTTCTTGAGCTCTTTATATATTTTGGATATTAGACCTTTGTCAGATGTAGGGTTGATGAAGATCTTTTCCCAGTCTGTAGGCTGTCGCTTTGTTCTGTTGACAGTGTCTTCTGTAGAGTCCTTTTCTCACTCGAAGTTTCTCTGTCCAGGTGAGCTTGGCTTGTGTCAAGTTGCCAACATAAAAGCGAACTAAAACCTAACCAACACATGGGCCACGGCTATTGTTCCTCAGGAACTTTTCCAACGTGCCTTCGAGGCACAGTCTGACACTGAGCTCTGGGGTCACTTGTTAGGTGGGGCTGGCCAGCCAGGGAGCTCGAGGGACCCATTTGTCTCTGGCTCCTGAGGCAGGGCCATCAAGAGCGTGCCCCTGTGCCTGGCTCTTTTTGTGAGCTCTGCAGATCAACTTTGGTTCCTCATGTCTGAGCAGCAAACGTGTTACTACTGAGCTACCTCTTCCAGGCTCATAAATTCTCCCATAATGCAATGCCTGCCAACTGTGAGGAAAGATATCTAGATGTGTGATGGTGAAGTTAAAGAAAAACCAAAGTCAAGGACTTTTATGCAAATCCAGAAAGGAAAACAGCGAACACATTCAATAACAGAGCTCTCCTAAGCCATAGCAGAGGCCAGGACAGAGCACAACAACCCAGGAGTGCTAAAAATACGCTCTCTGAAAACCTGAATTCTTCTTTGAACTAAAGAGTAATATACAAGTAGAGGTAAAACATAGATGAATTCAGACAAAAATAATGAGTTCCAATTGTAAACATCTTGCTCAAATAAATATCAACCCAGCAATTTAGAGAGAGAGAGAGAGAGAGAGAGAGAGAGAGAGAGAGAGAGAGAGAAACACTGAAACCAAAACCAAAACCAAAATCAAAACAAACAAACCAACAACAACCTAAATTCAGAATATAGAAGACTAATGAAAAATATCAAGGAAAGGTTAATAATCAAAGTGTTAGGGAAGGCTTGGGTCACTTGAACACTAGCATAAGCAGATGGCACTTTTGTTTTTTCGAGACAGGGTTTCTCTGTGTAGCTTTGCCTGTCCTGGACTCACTTTGTAAACCAGACCAGCCTTGAAAGATCTGCCTGCTTCTGCCTCCTGAGGTCTAGGATTAAAGGTGTGGCAGCCCAGCTCAGATGGCACTGTTAGTAATGACTGCGGGCTATAAAACTAAAAGACGTGCGCATGAAAATCTCACTGCAGTAATACAACGATGTGTGGAAACAAAGTTGAGGATAAAAACATCCAAGGTTAGCCAGGCATGGTGACATACACCATAATCCCAACACTCTGGGAGGCAGAGGCAGGGGGATCACTTTAAGTTCAAGGCCAACCTGGTCTACAAAGACAGTCACGGCTACACAGAGAAATCTTGTCTTCAAAAAAAAAAAAAAAAAAAAAAAAAAAAAACAGAACAAAACACCAAAAACAAAATCACCAAAACACCTAAACAACAACAACAACAATACAAAGACAAAACAAAAAAGAAAGGCATCCAAGATTCTTCCTTGATGTGTTGGTAGATGCACATAAGAGCCCAGTTCTAGGAAGACTGAACCAGGAGGATTGAAAGTTGAAGGTGATCTTGGCCTATGTCATGACACTCTTCCTCAAAACAAATAGTAATAACAACAACAACAGAATTGAGCAAGATAAAAGTTCTGTCAACCACAAGTTATTTTTACATGAAAAAGATGTTATTAGATGTATACAGCATTAGTAAATTAGTAAATGAGGTAATTCAGTAGAAGCCTACAGTAATTTACAAATTCTAAGACCCTATGTAAAACTTCCTAATACAGAGAACAGAAATGGACAGTTAGAGGGAGGAATTGAAGGTACATAATCATAATGAAATGCACATAATTTATACAGATCAAGGAGATGAAAAGATTCAGAGATATAAAATAGTATGATGAACTCAACACTTAAGAGGATGTATACTATGTTCAAATATGAACAGTTCACTGGTAAAAATAGTCCATGTAGTGAGCTATAAAAAATTCAGTACCTACAAAAGTGACAATTGAAAACTTAAAAACTTATCTCAAATTTTACAAATACTTGGACATTTAAAGAGTCCATGAAACTGGAGAGGTGCCTCAGCAGTTAAGATAACTGGCTGCTCTTCCTTAGGACCCGAGTTCAATTCCCAACACCACATCATGGCTCACAGCCACCTCTAACTCCAGTTCCAGGGACCCAATGATCTCTAGTGACCTCCATGAGAACTGTACACACAAGGCGCACATACACACATGTAGGCAAAACACCCTTGCATATAAAATAAAAATAAATGGATCCTAAAAGCTAAAAGGAAAAGTGATTCTGTCACCTGTTCTGTACTGCAAGTTGTGATTTCTCTGAGCTGCTACCCACCCTGAGCCTGTGCTGACTGCTTATGTGCTGCCAGGGCGCTTAGCCAGGCTTAAAAGTGACAGTCCCTAGGACCTGTGTCCTCGGGAAGAGCTAACAAGAGTACAGTCACATGTGAGTTTTGATGGCTGCTGGTAAAATCCATCTAGTATTTTATTTTTAACTTTTTATTGATTCTTTGTGAATTTCACATCATGCACTCCAACCCTCTCATCTCCCCATTCCTTTGTACTCACCCTCTTCCGTTCCAATCTCCCCCCCCCCAAGAAAGTTAAAAAAAAAAAACAAAGCAAAAATTAAAATAAACAAACCAAAATATAAAAAAAATCTCGCTGTGGAAGCCATAGTGTTTCCCATAATGTAGCTTTCTTCACACATCTTCACTTGCAAATGTTCAAGTTTTCTTGCTTCTGCTATATTATCAATACTGTATTCTCACCAGGACTCCTGTTGTTGCCCTGTGTCATGGAGATCCTGTAGCTTTGGATCTTCAGAACCAGTCCTTTCAGGCTCCCCAACAGCTCATAGATGGGGCAGATGTTGGGGTGGGCCAACTCAAAGCTTTGGATCTGGGCCCGGTGGTAGCTAAGTTGTTGGTCAGCCCACCAGCTCTTCTGTTTCTATACCACTAGGATAGGCTCTCTAGCATTGTCCTGGCTAGCTCATCCAACGCTGTAGGCAGCAAGGGGCTGGGCCAGGGCCAGCTCTCCCACTCTCATGCCTGGGCAGGCTCACGTGCACCCACGCTACCAGAGTCAGCTCTACTGTGCTGACCAGTCCAGCTGTGGGACCTGCTATCCCAACTGCTGCAGCCAGCAAGGGATGGGACTGTTCTCCCCATCTCAGGACCTCTAGGCCAGCAGTCCCACCAGCAGCAGGTGGTGAGTGTGGGGGTGGGAGTGGGAGTTGGGCATCCCAGGAGCCCTTGCCTGTGCCTCTGACACCAGGGCCAGCTCTTCTGTGCTGCCCAGGCAAGGTGTGGAGCCCGCTCTCTCAAGTGCAGCTGCTATTTTTTGTTTGTTTACTTTTTACATTTTGTTCTTCCCTGCCCCCCCAACCCCCCACCCCCCACCCCTCACCCCCGTGCAGATCGAGACACAAGCTGGGTCAAAGGCAGTCAGTTTGTCCATCCTGGGCTGTTACATAAGAGTTCCAGGCAGAGGGCTGCCAGCTAGACCCTTTGTTGGCTCAGCAGCCATGGGTGGGAGTGATTTAGGCTAGTGTCGCTGAAAGGACACCATGGTAGCTAAGTAAGACTTGTCTAGTTCCAGAGACAGGCAGGCAGGAAGCTCTAAGAAAAGGCATGCAGTTTCCAGTTCACCCACTGCCCTTCTGTGGGTGAGGTTCGGGTGAAACCACAAAGTCCCTAGAGCGCTAGTGGGAGGGATGGCATTGTGACCGGGGGAGAGTCTCTGGTTCCGAGGCTAACCCTGAGGCTTTCCTGCCGTGCTCCGTGCTCCGGGGATCCACTTTCCCTCACATAATCTTCCATTGTACTCCCTGGTTCCTGTTTGATTTGGCAGGGCTGGCTCCTCGTTCCACTGGGCTGGCCTCAGATGAAATCCCTGCCTCCCCCCACAGGAGCCGAAGGCATCAGGAACATTTTTGCTCACCAGGAAAACATAAAGAAATCCCAACAAAGGAAGAAAGCAGACAAAATTCTTTCCAGCACTTGAACAAAAGGGTGTTTTTTGCATCTTAGTTTTATGGAAGTTAATTCTGTAACTCCCTGCATGACTTTCAAACCTCCTTTTCTCTGTCCTGCATGATTTAAACACACTATAAATGCCCTTAGTTCCTCTGAGGGTGGGTCCATGTTTGCAAGGCAACCGCGGTGGTCTGAGGCTATCGCTGAATTTGAAAGGCGGCACTTCCTTGTCAGTGAAGATTATGACTGTGCCAGGGAGGGCCACATTCGACAGCTAAACAAACAGGCCATTTATTCCAAAGACTTTGAGTCCATGCCCAGAGTCAAATGTAGTCTTTTATAAAACCCAGCAGGCTTGAAATAAAAAGTTAGCCGACTCACAGTGGCCTGCTTGTTAGGAGTAGGAATGCTTGGGAGTGGAGAGAAAGCTGAGGTGTTTGAGCAGGAGGATGACTTCCTTGTGGGGCTTGCCTGTGATATTTTCCAACTTGTGTAAAGCTTTATATTGTTTGTTGAAAGCTGAAAATACTACCTCTTTATGAAAATCCCCAATCCCAGGAAGAAAGTAGAAAGGAGAATGAAAAAATAAAATGGGACATCCTAAGGAAGCCCCTAGGATAGGATTTTTTAAACCCATGTGGGTCACTGAATCAATGAAAAAGCTAACAAGTGAGTTTTACTGCCAGCAAGCAGTTTCTTCCATGCTTTCTACCCCAGGTTCCTCCTTGGGTTTCCCTTAATGATAGACTGTAATTTGTAAGTTGAAGCAAAACCTTGATCCCAAGTTGTGGTGGTGTTTATAACAGGAACAGAAAGCAAACTGGTGCATGACAGATAAAACACTCGTGCTAGTATCTATAGGATAGCGCTGTTCTTGCCCTGCAGCAGGGTGGCTTATTGCAATAGGCAGTAGTTAGTGCAGAGACTCACACCTGGTCAAAGTGTCCAGCCTAGGGAACGGTGAAGGGCTCCTCATCCCTAAGTAGGTTGGCTGTATTGCCCATCCTTCAAGGCTCAGCCGACAACATTACAGAAGAGCAGCAAGAAGAACCTAATAGGCAGTGTTTAAAAAGATGTCTTCTGGACTCGTGGAAGATGGAGGGGTGACAGTTAATGACCGCTGTGGGTAGCGTCTCTGTTCTTAAGTAGTGTAGCCACTAATGCATTGCTCTTGTTCTGGTAAATACCCTGCCAGCGTGCTTGTGTAAATTCAATGGGTCACGTAAAAAAGATATGACATAGGAGGAGACTTACTGAGAAGAGCAGTTCCAGCAGGAGGAGGAGAGGGACCAAGAGGACCACAGGGAGTGGAAGGACCACACTTTGTTGTACATGTATATGAAACTGTTCAAGAATTAAAAAATGAGCTTTGCCAGTTGCAAAGGCCCATGCCTGTTATCTTAGCACTCTAGGAGGCAGAGGCAGGCCGATCACTGTGAGTTAAAGGCCAGCCTGGTCTACAAAGTGAGACCAGGACAGCCAAGGCTATACAGAAAAACCCTGTCTTGAAAAACCAAACCAAACAAACAAAAACAAAAAAAAACAATCCTTCACCTCCACCATCACCACCAGCAAAAAAAATTTTTTAATAATATATCAGCAACACCTTTGAGCATTTTCTACTGCTTGGTTCAAAAGGTAGAAACAGATTTTGTTATCAGAAAAATGTCTCTGTCCTGAATACTGATTGCCAGAATAGTGCAGAATATTGAGGCCAGGCTGTGTTTCCAGGCTGGATAGTGAGAGAAACATCCAGAAGAACCTTACTATGGGAGCCATCTGACATCCTCTGAGGAGGAGCCAACCTTTGGCACAAACATGCCTTTAAGACGGCAACACCCTTGAGCTTCTGTGAGGCATGGCACTGTGTGAGTCCGTAGCATCCTCACATCCCTGCGCTCTTGCAGTAGGGTCACCCTGTGCTCACACAAAAATGGTCTTCTGGTGTGGTCTGTATTTAACCTTCTCTGGAAATAGCTATCTGGGAAAGTGAATTACTTATTATAAGTTTTAAGTACCACTTAAACCAAGTCATACTATATATCTCTATATCATCTTCAGGTCTTTGGTTTCTCTCAGACAAGTTTTAATGCCGTCAGCCATGGTTATTTGTATATTTGTATTACTTATGATGTGTTGTGTAGCTTAACATTTGCTAGCTCCGTAGAAGAAGCCACATCAAGAAGCTTATTAAACACACATTTCTTGCCTGGATTAGATTTGATTTTAAAAGGCAGTAGAAGGAAGGAAGAAAGGGAGGGAAGGAAGGAAGGAAGGAAGAAGGAAAGGAGGGAAGGATGGAGGGAGGAAGAGAGGGGAGCCAACAGGGGAGGATGGAAGACCTTCCTTATCAGATAGGTGAAGGCTGGTGTATAACTGCTTTTTCTTTCTTTTCTTTTTCTTTTCCTTTTATGCAGCTTAGGCTCAAACCCATACAGAGGAACGGGGAAATAATGAACCAAAGGCTTAGGAATTGAAGGCTAGTCTCACACCCTGAACTATGCAGATCTCACCTATCTTCAGCCGTGGGTTCCTGTCAAGCACTCTGTTCGCTACAGCTGACATTCAGCTACACAGGAACCTTTTTATAGAGGGGACAATAAGCACAGATGATCAATGAATGAAGTTCATCTTCTGGTACTTGAGAACAACTGCCTGGGCATCGAGCTGCAGAAATGTTCCTCATGCCATAAGGAAGAGCTGCAATCGTAAGGTGCACTACCAATCTAGGGCAAGTAGTTTTCGATCAGAAAGACCATGCAGTCAGAGCCACCTCAAGAAACATGTCGCCAGCTCCCCACCCTGTCTCCTCAGGTATTGCTAAACTCCATTAGACTGTCACCACTACTCAAGAAAGACTGTGGGTTACTCATCATGTTCGTGTGTGTGTCTGTCATCATCCATGTCGCCCCTGCCCCATCCCCACTGGCTGCACACACATCTTTCTCCTGCGCTTTGTTCTAGAAATCGAACTAGCTTCTATTGTTCTGTACTCTGTGCATGGTAATTAATTTATTCAATAAGAACCTGCCGAGCCGCTTTTCTCCTAAGTCATTTTTCTTTCTAGATCAGAGCAGATGCAGCTGAGCACTTTCAGACTTCTGGATGAGTTCTCAGGCATGAGTTCGGGTGGGTCCCTTCTCACTCCCTCAGGACTGTGTTGCAGTGAACCGTCCCAACCAGCATTATGACGATCGACTTGCCTTCATTCAGGGTATTCAGCTTCATGAATCTCAGGATCACATCTGATTTTTGACAAACACAGTCTAGTCTATAATTAAGCTTCATTGTAAAACTAAGCTACCTCGTCTTCACCTCCATCAGAGACTTGAGAAGGAGTAAACTTGATTATTTGAGTATGCCGGGAGAGTAGGTTAGCAGCTTTCCAAATGAAAAGTTGAAAGAGACAGTTTTCTACCTGAATTGTCACTCAAAACTGTCTATAACATTGGAGCATCTTCTTCAGCCTTCTGGCCCAATATATCTGTCAGACATATTTGTGAGGCAGGAACTATTTAGGACTTGCTTACCCTGTCTTGGCAGAGTTTCGCTGTCAACTCTGGCTGCATCCAAGTTTTACCCCCCACCCCCTGTTTTTAGGCAGAATTGTGTTTGTGGTAGAAACGAGGACCTTTTGCCTAGTGGCTTGTTTGCCACATTTGAAGCATAAGGAGGTTCTTTGATGCTCGTCATCTTCTTTGAGGTAGGCTGGGTGTTGCCAGGAATTAGCCTGTCTCATTGTTGATGAATCTTTAAAGTAATATAAAAATTTTAAATGCCATATTCTGCATGTCTCTGAGGTTTTTGAAGACCTTGTCTTTCTATAGAGTCATATCTATCTGCTGTACCTAAGATGTATATTCTTGTGACAAAAGTAGACTAGTAATTGATGTGACCATGATTTAGTCTACTAACATTTAATTTGTATAACTTGTTTCTCCTAAACAGCTTGATAGCACTTTCAAAGCATTGAAAGTGATATATATATATCTCATGAAGAGTAGTCTTACATTTTAATTCTATACCACTGTATCTGGAACTTATTTTGCATCTATATACAAAATTCTATATTAGTGAATTAAAAATATCTTGTGAGTGACAGTTGAAGCATTAAGTTGAAGAGTAGATTCACTAGTCTACTTTTTGTTCTATCTTCCATGTCCATTTCTATACCCCCCCCTTTTCTTTTCAACCACTTTCTCCAAACAGGATGCCAATGTCCAGTATGCTGTGAGGAATGCATCTTGTCAGATCTGAGCCAATGTCAGTGTCTGGTTCTTTTGTTCTGAAAGCATATAATTTCTCACAAGCACAATACAGTCCTAAAATTATGAGTGTATAAAAGGTGTGATGCATGGAACAATTAAGGCTGGATTTCTGCTTTTTGTATGAGCAGGAAAAGAAGACATCTGTAAATCTTCATTCATGCCATATGAAGAATGGCATCTAATAGTAATTCATAGGGCATTCTTTAAGTAAACAGGAATCATTGTCCAAGCCTAGACATTCAACATTTCATCCATTCTCAGAGCTAGTCCCATATGGTAGAATTAGCAATATAAGTTACCTGCTTGTTCTGTAATTTAAATTCTTCACATCCCAATTGTAGCCCCCTCCCTCGTTCCCTCCTGATCCTTGCTCCTTCCCAGCATGTGATGTCACCTGAGTTTTTGATCCTAGCCATTAGGATAGGTGTAAGATGGAATCTCAGAGTTGTTTTGAGTTGCATTTCCCTGATAATAAGAGATGTTGAGTATTTCTTTAAGTGTTTCTTGGCCCTTTGATATTCCTCTATAGAGAATTCTCTGTTTAGTTCTGTACCCCATTTTTTAATTGGATTATTTTGTTTGGTGGTGTTTAATTTCTTCAGTTCTTTATATATTTTGGATATTAGTTCTTTGTCTGATGCTGAGTTGGTGAAGATCTTTTCCCAGTCTGTAGGCTGTCATTTTGTTCTGTTGACAGTGTCCTTTGCCTTACAGAAGGTTTTCAGTTTCATAAGGTCCCATTAATTGATGGTTGATCTTAGGACCTGAGCTGTTAGTGCTCTGTTCAGGAAGTTGTATCCTGTGCCAATGAGTCCCAAGTTTCTCCCTACCTTTTCTTCTAACAGATTTGGTGTCTCTGTTTTTATGTTGAGGTCTTTAATCCTTTTGGACTTCAGGGTAATAGATATGGATCTATTTTAATTTTTCTACATGTAGCCATTCAGTTAGACCAGCACCATTTGTTGAAGATACTATCATTTTTCCATTATATGGATTTTGCTTCTTTGTCAAAAATCAAGTGTCCATAGGTATGTGGATTTATTTCTGGGCCTTTGATTCAATTCCATTGATCAACCAGCCTATTTTTATGGCAGTATCATGCTGTTTTTTTAAAATTACTATTGCTCTATAGTATAGCTTGAGATTCGGCATGGAGATTCCTCCAGAAGATCTTTTATTGTACAGGACCATTTTGAGCTATTCTGGGTTTTCTGTTTTTCCATATGAAGTTGAAAACTGATCTTTCAGGATCGGTAAAGAATTGTGTGGGTATTTTGATGAGAATTGCATCGAATCTGTAGGTTGCTTTTGGTAAGATGTCCATTTTTACCATGTTGATTCTCCTGATCCATGAGCATGGAATATCTTTCCATCTTCTGAAATCTTCAAATTCTTTCTTCAGAGATTTGAAGTTTTTTTAAAAAATAAAAATCTTTCACTTTCTTGTTTAGAGTTATACCAAGATACTTTATATTATTTGTGGCTATTGTGAAGGGTGTTGTTTCCCTAACTTCTTTCTCAGCCTCTTTGTCACTTGTATACAGGATGGCTATTGATTTTTTAAAATTGATTTTGTATCTAGCCACTTTGCTGAAGATGTTTATCAGCTGTAGGAGTTCCTTGATAGAATTTTTGGGGTCACTTGTGTAAACTATCATATCATCTGCAAATAGTGATAATTTAACTCCTTTTTTGATTTATGTCCTCTTTATCTCCTTTACTTGTCTTATTGCTCTAGCTAGGACTTCAAGTATTATATTGAAGAGATACAAGGAGAGAGTGGACAGCCATGTCTTGTCCATGATTTCAGTGGAATTGTTTTAAGTTTCTCTCCGTTTAGCTTGATGTTGGCTATTGACTTGTTGTATGTTGCCTTTATTATGTTTAGGTATGTACCTTGTATCCCTGCTCTCTCCAGGACTTTTAACATGAATGGGTGTTGGATTTTGTCCAATGCTTTTTCAGCATCTAAGGAGATGATCATGTGGTTTTTTCCTTTCATTTTGTTGATATGATGAGTTCCATTGATGGATTTCCATATATTAAACCACCCTTGCATGTCTGGGAAGAAGCCTACTTGGTCATGGTGAATGATAGTTTTGATGTGTTCTTGAATTTGGTTTGCGAGTATTTTATTGAGGATTTTTGCATCAATGTCCATAAGAGAAATTGGTCTGAAATTCTCTTTCTTTGTTGAGTCCTTCTGTGGTTTAGGTATCAAGTTGACTGTGGCTTCATAAAATGAATTTGGTAATGTCCCTTCTGTTTCTATTTTACCGAATAGTTTGAAGAGAATTGGTGTTAGCTCTTCTCTGAAGGTTTGGTAGAATTCAGTGCTGAATCCATCTAGTCCTGGGCATTTTTGTGTTGGGAGACTTTTGATGACTGCCTCTATTTCCTCAGGTGTGATAGGACTATCCAATTTGTTTATTTGATCTTGATTAAATTTTTGTAGTTGGTAGCTATCAAGAAAAATTTCCATTTGTTTTAGGTATTTGAATTTTGTGGCATATAGGCTTTTGAAGTAAGACTTGATGATTCTTTGGATTTCCTAAGTGTCTGTTGTTATCTCACCCTTTTCATTTCTGATTTTTTTATTTGAATACCCTCCCTCTGCCTTTTAGTTAGTTTGGCTAAAGGTTTGTCAATCTTGTTGATTTTCTTAAAGAACCAGCTCTTGGTTTCATTGATTCTTTGAAGTGTTTTCTTTGTTTCCAATTTATTGATTTTTAACCCTGAGTTTGATGATTTTCAGCCATCTACTCCTCTTGGGTGTATCTGCTTTCTTTTGTTCTAGAAATTTCAGGTGTGCTATTAAGTTGCTAGTATGGCATCTCTCCAGTTTCTTTATAAAGGCACTTAGTGCTATGAACTTTCCTCTTATCACTGCTTTCATTGTATCTCATAGGTTTGGGTATGTTATGCCTTCTGTTTCATTGAATTCTAGCAAGTTTTTAATTTTTCTTTTTATTTCGTCCCTTACCCAGATGTCATTGAGTAGGGAGTTGTTCAGTTTCCATGAGTTTGTAGGCTTTTGGTTGTTTCTTTGGTTGTTGAGCTCCATTTTAATCCATGGTGGTCTGAAAAGATGCAAGAGATTATTTTGATTTTCTTGTATTTGTTGAGGTTTGCTTTGTGGCCAAGTATGTGGTCAATTTTGGAGAAGGTTCTATGAGGTGCTAAAAAGAAGGTGTAATCTTTTGTGTTTGTGTGAAATGTTCTGAAGATATCAATTAAGTTCATTTGTTTCATGATGTCTATTAGTTTCCTTGTCTCTCCATTTAGTTTCTGTCTTGATGACCTGTCTATTGGTGAGAGTGGGGTATTGAAGTTTCCCACTATTAATGTGTAGTGTTCAATGTGTGGCTTAAGTTTTAGTAATGTCTCTTTTACAAATGTGAGTGCTCCTGCATTTGGGGTATAGATACTCAGAATTTAGAAATCATCTTGGTGTGTTTTTCCTTTGATGAGGATGTAGTGACCTTCTCCATCTCTTTTGATTAGTTTTGGTTGAAAGTCTATTTTGTCAGATACTAGAATGTCTACTCCAGCTTGTTTCTTAGGTCTGTTTACTTGGAATACAGTTTTCCAACCTTTTACTCTGAGGTAATGTTTATCTTTATTGTCGAGGTGTGTTTCTTGTATGCAGCAGAATGATGGAGCCTGTTTTCGCATCCATTATGTCAGCCTGTGTCTTTTTACTGGGAAGTTGAGGCCATTGATGTTAAGAGATATTAATCACCAGTGTTTGTTAGTTCCTTTTGTTTTGATGTTGGTGGTGGTAGACTGTGTGTGTTTCTGTGTTTTGGATTTGTGGATGTGGAATTATTTACTTTCTTTTGTCTTCCTGGGTGCAGTTAGCCTTCTTGGATTGGTGTTTTCCTTCTAGTACCTTCTGTAAGGCTAGATTTGTGGTTATATACTGATTAAACTTGGATTTGTCATGGAATATCTTATTTTCTCCAATCTATGGTGATTGAAAGTTTTGTTGGGTATAGTAGTCTGGGTCCAGGCCAGCTTTCATAGTTTCTGCTGAGAAGTCACGTGTAATTCTGATGAGTTTCCCTTTATATGTGACTTGACCTTTTTCTCTTGCAGCTTTTAATATTATTTCTTTGTTCTGTACATTTAATGTTTTGATTATTATATGGCAGGAGGATTTTCTTTTCTAGTCGAATCTATTTAGAGTTCTGTAGGCTTCTTGTATGCTAATGGGCATTTCTTTCTTTAGGTTGGGAAAGTTTTCTTCTATGATTTTGTTGAAAAATTTTTCTGGGCCCTGGAGCTTGGAGTCTTCACCTTCTTCTACTCCTATTATTCTTAGATTTGGCCTTTTTATAGTGTCCCAGATTTCTTGGGTGTTTTGTGTCAGGAACTTTTTAGTTTTAACATTTTCTTTAACTGATGTATTGATAACTTCAACCGTATCATCCACACTTGAGATTCTCACTTCCATTTCTTGTATTCAGTTGGTGTGGCTTGTGTCCATAGCTCCTGTTCTCTTCCCTATGTTTTCCAACTCTAAGACTGCCTCAGCTTGTGCTTTCTTTGTTGCTTCTAATTCCCTCTTTAGGTCTTGAATAGTCTTCTTTCTTTCTTTCTCCCATTTGATTGAATTTTTCTGTAATTCTTTATAGGATTTATTCAATTCCTTCATCTCTTTGATCTCTTTGGATGTATTTTCCTGTAGTTTTTTTTTTATAGGACTTATTCAGTTCCTGCATCTGATTGAGTGTATTTTCCTGTGTTTCTTTGAGTGATTTATTTTCCTATTTCAAAGCTTCTATCACTTTCATCACCTCAGATTTAAAGTCTTCTTTTTGCATTTTGTGGGTGTTCATATCTCCAGGGCTTGCTGTGTTAGGATCATTAGTTTCTTGTGTTGTTATATGGTTTTCAGTTTTGTTGCTTGTCTTCTTGCACTGTCCTCTAGTCATCTGGTTGTCTCTGGTATTATCAGGCATGGGGTTCCTCCAATGAGGTCGCTATCTGTGTCCCAGGTTGGCCAGGAAGATTGAGAGCAAGTAAAGAGAACTCCAAGCCAAAGGTTGTTTGCTAGGGCTCCCCAGAGGCCTCCTTAGGATGTTGGACAGTGGGTATTAGAGCCTGTACCCAGCTCAGCTCAGCTCAGCTCAGCTGGGTTTCCTGACTGTATTCCAGTTGGGTTGGGCAGGGGAGGATTGAGCTGATATACTTCTAAGCCCAAAGTTACTGAGGAACCCTATAGTCCTTTTCAAGATGGCAGAGCTCTGTCTATCTGCTATGTTACAGATGGTTCTCTGTGCCCTGTTTGAGTAAGGCCAACAGAGAGAGATTAGAGCTCCAAGCTTCTCAGGAAACAGCAGAGAATGTGGGCTGCAGCCTGCACAAATCTCTGGTCTGTGAACCAGGTGGATCTGGCCAATAGGCTGTAGGTGGTGGGGTGAGATCAGGGCCCAGACACTGCTAGCAGGATTGCAGTTATTGAATACTGTGGCCCAAGCTGGTTTCTGTTCAGTGGGCTTGCCTTGTGTCTTAGCTATATCTCAGTGGCATGCTTCAGGTGGGTCTGCATATACAGACTGAGACTTGAAGTTGCTCGTATGATGGCGGTTAATGCGGACTGTGGCTGGAGCCTGGATTCAGCTCTGCCAGCCACAAGGTTTGTTCCCAGCTAGTAGGCAGTTGGGAGTGTTGCAAGAGATTAGATCTCCAAGCTGCTCATAAGTTCCACAGGCCCTCTTGGGATGGCAGGGGTGTATTTGTCTGTTCTGAGACCTAGCTAGTCTAGGCTAGCAAGCAGCTGGGAGTCTGAGATAGCTCAGGGCTCAGAGGTATTTGGGTGCCCCGTCCTCTTTCCTAGGAGGCAGCTAATGTGGAGCTAATGTGGATTGTGTCCTGTGCCAGGACTAAGCTCTGCCTGTTCGCTCCCTATCCTGGATCCAGAAACAGAGGACGGGAGCTGGATGGGGGGGGGCGGTGGAGGAGGACTGGGGTTGGGGGCCTGGGGACCTGGGGGGTGGGAGTGAGAGTCTGGAGCTGCAACTATATCCCACGGTTTTCCTGTCCGGGGCCCCACAAACAGTAGCTTGTGCTGCAGGGATTTCCCACAGTTCTTCCCAAGATGGCTGCTAATGTGGGCTGTCCCCAGGGATTTTTCCGTGGGTTAGCTGAGTGGCCAGGGGTCGGACCCACCCGTGCCCCACACAATTTGGATCCCTCTCACCTGAGAATCAGAAGCACTGGTGTTTTGTAGTTCTCAGTTTGGTCTTTAGGTTACTGTGCAGTCCTGTATTTCCTGCTAATCAGTGTGCAATCGGTGCCGCCATCTTGGAAAATCATAAAATCATGTTTTAAAAAGTCCCTTAATAATCCAACCCTGTGGGGCTGGAGAGATGGCTCAGCAGTTAAGAGCACTGGCTGTTCTTCCAGAGGAGCTGATTCAATTCCCAGCACCCACGTGGCAGCTCACATCTGTCTGTAGCTCCAATTCTAGGGGATCTGGCATCGTCAGACATACATGCAGGCAAAACACAAAACTAAAATAAAAAAAAAAGAATCCAACTCTGTTTCATACTAAATGATCCTGAACTTCCTGTCTGAAGCAAAGTAGAAAATCTTTGCTTTACTGAGTCTTAGAATAGAGCTCCTTAGACTGCTGCAGGAAACAGCATGGGTCTCAGTCCTCGGGCTACAGCTTATTGCTCCTGACAATATGGGTGCCTTCAGACATGTAGACCCAGATACCAAAGAAAAATGAGTTTATGGGCAATCAAGCAGAAGTACAATATGAGGAAAAGGATATAATCTAACGATAGCCAACAGGGTCCAACTGTGGTGTTTGACAATGCCTGTTTGTTTAGGTTCCCCTCGGTCTGTCTGAGTGGCATTTAAGGAAGGGAAATCGTCACAAGAAGACAGTCAAAGGAAGAAGCAAGAGATTTTATGGTTTGCTTCAAGGATAGACAGATGTAGTTCCTGCCTCCAGTTCCTGTCCTGTCTTCCCATGATGATGAATTGTGATGTGGAGGTGTGAGCCAGATAAGCACTTTCTTTCTCAAGTTGATTTTGGCCAGTGTTTATCACAGCAAAAGAAAGAAAATAACTAGAACAGTATCAGTATGACATTCTCAAAGGTAGAATAGCAACACTATTACAAATGGATTATTTCATATTTTGTTACCCTTAAATTAAATAGGTAAACAAACAAACAAACAAACAAACAACTGCGTACTAAATATTGAATTCCCACAAAACTCCAGAACAAATGCTTGGAATACTCCACTTAGTGCTTTTAGATTTCAAAAGAATGTTTGAAACAAAAATCCTTCCACTGTGCAGTGTGTGCCCAGCTATTCACTGTCTATGTTGGCAAGGCTGTCAACTAAAAACCCTGAATTTATGTTTGTTGTTTGGATTCTCTATATATTCTGATTTGCAAAAAAGGACATTCAGAACTTTTGCCCCTGTTCCAAGTGAGTGTCTTGGGACTTAGCAGCTGTGTAAACACACACAGTCCAAGGAACTGACACCAGGGATTAATGACAAATACTGAACACACATTTCTAATCTTATTAAAAGAAAGGCATGTGAGCCCACAGAGAGGGTTAGGATGACAGGATACCTGCTGGGAACACTGGGACTCTACTTGACAAAACGAGGAGCATGAGCTCCACTGCATAAGCACACGTCTTCAGGTCAGTATGTGGTTGGGAAAAAGCCCACATTACCAGTCCACAGGAAGGAAAGAAAAATTATGGCTCCACTGTTGCCTTATGTAGAAATGGACAATTCATAGCCCATTTAGCCAGTCCCACTGCCAGATGTCTTTCAGTATTGCCAAGAAATACTGAAGAGCTACAGTAGCCAAGGGCATTCATTTGAATACATTCAATCCAGCTGCTGTCCTGGGAAAACTTTCTCACCACACATTTTACACTCTTTGAAACAGCTTGTGAAGATGTTTGGACAGAGGAGTATACTGTGAGACACACTACAGCTTTCATGACGATATGTTTTCTATACGTTGTTCTGTTTTGTTAATTTTTTTTGTTTGTATATATATTTTTTTTGTTTTTGGGGGGGAGGGAGGTTGCAAGGGTGGAGGGCAGATACGAGGAAACTGAACGATGAGTGGGACTGGTGTACATGATGTAAAGCTCACAAAAAATCAATAAAAAGTAACAAGTAAACAAATCACCACCACCCCACTCCCCCTACCCCCCACCAACACCAACAACACCAACAAAACACTTTTGCTTAAGCCCCCACTTTACCCTTAGAAGCTTATTGCTTTTAGCTGTCATCTCTCAGTGTAAATGTCTTGATGCAGAGCTGTATCCTACCCTCCTTTCTGTGCAATCTGTAAAAACCTTGCAACAATCTTGTTGCACTATTGGTGCTTCTTCTGAGAAATGACCACCCTCTACATGCTCCATTTAACAGGAGGACCTGTCATATAATAATACTCTTTGCCGATCATCCATCCGCAAATTGCCAAAAACTGAACAAAATGATAATGAGCCACATTGGCATGATGGGAAGAAGTGATAAACCTGTTTTGGAGAAAGACAGTTATATAGGAAATTCAGAATTTCATTGCGTTGGAATTTTACTTAGCATTGCCTGTCTGTAAGACAGGCAGAAATGATGGTAAATTAGGCTTGGGAGATAGCTCAGTGCTTAAGAGCAGTTACCATTGTGTACAGGACCCAGGCTTCGTTCCTAGCACTGACATAGCCTCTGAAAGAACAGTCAGTATTCTTGGCTGCTCAATCATTTAGTGTGTGTCTTCTACCTGCGCCCCTATCCCTCACCCCTACCCCCATGATGGGATATGCCTATTAATCCTGAAATTTGCTGGAAAAAACCCTTTCCAGCATTTGTGGCTAAATTTAAAGCAAGCTTTTTAAAATACGAAATACTGACCAGGAATTTCCCAGCTAAGAATGGCCTTAAGCCACATGCTACAGGGGTTTATAAGGACAAACCTATAGGCCACTGTATCTTCCATGAGGTGTTGCTGTTTTCCAAGAACTACAATTCCTAGCATTCCAGGAAGTTACCTGATCCCCTTTCAGGTGGGGGCTTACAGGCTAATTTTGGGCATTACAAAGCCAATTCCTAAATTCTCTTTGATCACAACCATGGCATCAATCTCAGTGCTAGTGAGCCTGACAGGGAAGAATTCACACTATGGCACGGGCAGTGTGCAAGCAATCAAAGTTTTATTAGCAAGTGAGGAGAGAAAGCAGAAAGTATGCCTTCCAGAGTAGACAGAGGACCCACATGCCTACCTCTATCACCTGGTCATACAAGGTTTGGTCTATCATTTTTTCTGTCTCTTCCCAACCCAATGTAGATCCACGAGCAGGCCAGAACCTGCTGACAACAGTGATTTTCGTTGTCTTCCTTCTTTTCTTCTGAATTTTTTCCCCACATCAAGCTGCAAACTCTGTTTTGTTTTCCCCAGTGTTCCTGGCCTTGTGCAATACTGGTTGGAGGGTTCTCAAATCTTCTTACTGTTGGATTTCACTCTTCATTTGTGCCATCTCCATTCTTACAGTATTAAGCATTATGATACAGGTAACTGGCCATTATCCAATTATTTCATAGATATTTCAGTCCACCACAGGGGAGATGATGTCTCCTCTTCTCTACAATTTCTTACACATGAGAAGTGCATTTTATTTTGGCCATGTGGTTGGTTTTTGGAGGACTTGCATGGATAGTACACAGCTACTTAGTGTCTAGACGCTAGCACTGGTTCAGACAAACATTTATGTGTCCAAAGCTGTCCAGGTAGAGGCTATCTTCTCCCACTCTTCACATGTCACAGCAGCAAGAGTCCCTAAACCTATGTTTCAAATCACTAAACATGAGAAAACAACAACAACAACAACAAAAACAAAACAGGTCCTCGAACACAACTGATACCAGAACCTAAGCAAGGTCAGGCCTGGTTAGCACTTGAATGGGAGAAAACAGATGGTTTAGGAAGACTGGAACTCATTGCATCAAGTTCCCACAGTAGTGTACTTAAGTGGAAGTCTATTTATATCAAGGTTTGTTTTTGTAGTTTATAACAACTATACAACAATTGCATTGAAGTGTGCCTTTGTGTTTGTCTTCAGGGAGATTATCTCACTCAAGCCTTTTGAAGTTACTAAACAGCCCAAGAGGATAGAGCCATTTTACAAAGTTAAAAAAGCCTTCTTTTTCATACCTGAAGATGCCAACTGGACTGATGATACTCTAAGGAGACACTGTGCCCTCCCTTTACCTATTAGGCTATCGAAGCAATGGTCCCCAACATGATGGGATTTCTCCAGGAACATTGTGCTGGGAGAGGGAAAAGCCTGAAGCCTAGAGCTGGCTACAGGGGGAACCTGTTTCTCAGGAAGCAGTTTCACACGTTTGTTAGATCATTCTGTGGGATAGACTGGAGCCAAGACAGAGATGGGTCAATGATGAGCCAGACCACAGCTCAGCCAGAACTACTGATTGACACTACCTCTCTCTATGTAGACCTAAACCTCACGGGTACAAGCTGACTTAGGGGGAGGAGGAGTCACTAATCTCTTGTTCCTCTTTGCAATTGTGGCCACACAGACATAAACTTTTCTCTGATTTTTCACTATTATTTTTCTCTTTGATTGGCCTATTGAGAACAAATGCCTGGGCTCTAGCTTATTAGAACTTCCAAAGCCTGACTTCTAACCCCAACAACTCTGATTACAGTTTTGACTACTTCATGATCCAGGAGCAAATTCGAGATCAAAGGAGGTGAGAACTACAAATCTATTCTGCTTTCAGGCTCTCCATTATATTATATTAATCTCTAGTTGTACTTGGTGGCACAACTGCTGCAAAATACTCAGGCATAAGTTACTAACACACATTAAGATAGATGTAATATAGATAGAAAATGATATAAATGTGTATTTATATAAAAATGGAGAGTACAGAAAGCCAATATTCCCTGTTAATTGATAGCTTGTGTTGTATACAGAAATACAGCATGAAGGATATTTTTTATTCAAGTAACTATTGTAATTATAACATATTTGTGAGCATTACTTTTTTTCAGCTCCAAGAGTAGTATAAAATCTCATAATAGAAATGAAAAAAAATACATATGGCTAACTGTACATTTCTTGTTGAATCATAAGGAAGTCAATGATAGAATGTGAGATTTAAAAATAGGTCATAAATATTTCAGATGAAGCCAAGATGAAATTGAAATCTTTTTAACTGCTTCTTTTACTGGACCCTTTTCCTGGTTCTTTTAGTGAAAACTGATATTTTTTGGGCAAAGTATTGAATCATTTTACTCCCTGTATATCTAAAAGCAACTTGCATTTTACTGTTTTTGTTTTGCCCGAAGTTTCATTATAAGCAAAAAGTTTAACATACAACTGCTTTGTTGAGTTGCCGTTGTTGTCAATTTTAGTTTTTTCAGTCTTAAGTTTTTTTCAGGCTAAAAATTAGACACTAAAGAAAGTGAAGTATATTCACATATGCAGTCTAGCTGGTGTTGGTATTAAAACACTGGGAAGGGTGGACTGGAGAGATGACCTGGGTCAATACTTAGAGAGTACTTGCTGCTCTCACAGAAGAAAGGGTGCCATTTCCAGCACTTAGACGTAATCTTTCATAGTTGCCTTTAACTCCTGCTCCATAGGTTCCAATGCTCTCCCACACCCTCTGTAGGTACTGTACACACACACATATACACACACACACACACACACACATACACACACACAATATATATATATATATATATATATATATATATATATATATATACACTCATATATATAAGCAAACTAAAAAAAAACAAACAAAACCATATGGAAGGACATCACTTTAAGTCTAAAGTTCTATAATCCAGTCCTGACTTTACCAAGGGCTGGGACTGTGATTCTCACCAAGGCTCATAGCTTTCTGATTCCCTAGGTGCTTATCTATGAAATGAGAAGATAGTGAGAAAAGATTCTGTGTAATTCAAATGCTGGTTTCTGGACATCCTCTCCCCAATTGTCTCCTGATATGCCAACAAGGCAGCTTACAGCCAATTGGTGAGCAGGGGAGAGAATGGGACTGGACTTTCAGCCATGTATTGTTGGGGGAGTTAGAAGAGGAAGTAGGGGACTGAGGAAGGGCAGATGCCCAGGGTGGACCAGGAAAGTGTGTGTGTGTGTGTGTGTGTGTGTGTGTGTGTGTGTGTGTGAGAGAGAGAGAGAGAGAGAGAGAGAGAGAGAGAGAGAGAGAGAGATGGAGTGCTCAGCAAGAAAAACCACAAAGTATAAGTATCTCTGGGATGCATGCCTGGAGGAAACCAAATTAGCTTAGAGGGTTAAAAATAGAGTGATAACTGAATAGCTATTGTGTTGTGAAGCTTATTATTAAACAAATATAATAGAGTATCAATTATTTGTGTGATATCCAGGTTAAGAGAAACTGAGAAAGAAAAACAATATAAAAATAACCTTAACAATGAAGTCTAACACTCTTTTCAGCTTTAAAAGCCTTTGAAGTAAAACTAGATAAAGTGCTGTTGATAATAACTAAACATCATTTTGCAAAGATATGGTATGGATTAAGGCAAATCACTTGCAGTGACACACTTGCCCCCTCTGCACTTCTGAGATATAGAGTTAGGATCTATACAGTTTCCCTTCAGCTTCTGTGGTGACACAAGTGGTTAAATGCACCAGGCAAAGAAAAACCCATAAAGCAAAACATGATCCTGCAGTGGGCATTTCCCACAAATCACAATCTATCAACCTTCCTCTGTGGAGTGGTGGGTTTTCTCCCAACAGTCATTCCCCACTGCCTCCTTTCAGCCTGTTCTAAATTCCCAAAGTCCTCACTGATTCAGGAGAAAACAGACATTCTCTTCCAACAGCTCAGATCCATGATGCAATTCTCAGGTGAAAAATTCACAGAAAGTACCCAGTAAATCTGGGCTTGACAAACATTTTTTACTTTTCTTTGATCATGCATTAGACATTCTCTACAACATTTGGTTTTTCAAGATGGTAGTGAAGAGGTCACTTTGAACTCAGGTAGCTTGGATGATGATAGTGAAGATTGTTGATTCAGAACTTGGCTGTTCTGGCAAGATATCACATCCAAATATTTTTCTAGGTATGTGTGATCTGGTTGGAATACAGACATGCTTTTAATGCAGGAGACAGAGGCAAACAGATCTGAGTTCAAGGCTAGCCTGGTATAGAGCAAGTATCAAGTAAAGAAAAGCTTAGGTTAAGGCACGGTGGTACACACCTTTAATTCTAAACAAAGGTAAAGTTAGTTTGTAGAAGGAAGCACCATGTTTGAAAGTGATGTCTAGTTGAGTGGCAGAAAATGTGATGAATCAGAGAAGATTTGACAGAATAGGACATGCCCAACTCTCAGGAGAAGAGAGGAAAGGGAAGCAACTTAAGAGGCAGTTTTACAGAGAGAGGAGACGATTTTACAAGGAAAGTAATAGAGAGATGAGTTGCAGAGAGAGAACTCAGGTGAAGATGGAATGACCCTGAAAATGATAAGAAACCACAAGATTAGAGTATATTGCTGAGTTAGTTTGAGGCCAAGCAGAGTAATTCTGGGCCAAGAGGGAAGCCAGATTAAATTAGTCAGTTGTGAGAAGAGTTTGAGCCAGAACAGTTGAGTTGAACCAGCCGCCTAGAGTTCAGAAAGAACAAGTGAGGGTGAGTTCATTAAGCAGTAAGTCTCAGAGGCTGAAAAGATTCTAGGCCTATGTTAGATTATACAGAAGCTAGAAACTTCAAGGACTAGCCTTGGTTAGCAGAAGGAGGCAGTAAGCTTCCTAGAGAACAACTGAGTCAGGAAAATTCATTACCTTTATAAAGAGGTCACTTTGAATTCATGTAGGTTGGATTTGTTGCCTTTATGTGGTGTGATGGTTTGCATGAGAAATGTTCTACATTGGCTCAGGAATTTGAACACTTGGTAACTGGTTGGTAGCACTTTTTGGGCAAGTGGTGCAGGCTTGTTGGAGAAAGAATGTCACTGGGGATGAGCGCTGAGAGTTCATGGCCTAGTCCCACTTCCAGTTTGCTCTCAGACTCATGTTTGTGCTTAAGGATATGATGTTTCAGTTTCTATGCCTGCTGATTGTCGCTATGTGTCTCTACCATGGTGGACTCTGATTATTTTGGAATTATAAGTCAAAATAATCCCTTTTCCCATAAGTTGCTTTGATTATAGTGTTTCTTTATAGCAACACAAAGGGGATTGATACACATGGATGAGGATGATATGAAGCCAGTGCTTATAGAGTATGGGCATAAATAAGTATGTTTGGGAAAATTCCATTCTCCTTAAATCTCTCTCTCTCTCTCTCTGTCTCTTTCTCTCATCTATCTATCTATCTGTCATATGAGTGTTTTCCTGAATGTATAGATGTGTGCCAAACATATGTCTGCATGTATGTATATGTACAGGGTGTGAAATACCCCAGGAGGACAGAAGAGGGCATATAAGTACTTGGAACTGGAGTTAGGTAGTTGTAAGCTACCATGTATGTTTTGGGAACCCATCCAGATCTTCTGTAAGAGCAGCAAGCCAACCTGGGCTCTTTTTAGCCACAATCTCCTGCCTTCCCTACGCACATTTCAGTAGTTGCCAAAGTACTGTTAAGTTACAAGGTACAAAGTTTGTTGTAACCCCTCCATTGAGACCTACTTTTACTTTGACTCTCTCTTGAAGTGATCTTTTATAGGCTCACTCTCATTTTTCTGAATTCCCATATGTAATAAACATGTCAGGGCTTGTTTCAAAGCCCAGTGTAGAAAGCAGCTGACAGTCCAAAAAGCTGACGTGTGACCAGATGAAAACCTTAGTAGTATATTCTGACCTAGGAGCAGCCACGACTGCAAGTTGGTGATAAGAGTGACACAGAAAGCTAGATGTGTGAATTAGAGAGGATAAGGTTAAGTTAAGTATAAAAACCCTGAGAAGAAGCAGCCAGTTCTCTCGCTGTCACCATGACTACCTGAAATGCTGCCAGCCCCGGACGGAGCAGACAGACGTGCTGTCAGATAACAACCCGAGAACTGATTCAAGTCGCAGCGGCGAACCTGTTCGGCAGAACTTCGCGATATCAGGTCGTATACCCTAATGGCATAAGCTCCCAGAACATTGATATTATAAGATGCTAAATGCTACTCCTATTAGAATTAAGATAGTTTTAAGAGTATAATGGAATGGTATTGGTGGTTTGGCCTTGGAGCCTTAGCTGCTGCCCTTTGCTGTAGTTGCCTTTGTATTGCTAATAAACCTCTCTTGCTAATGGGCTGCTAATGGTATTGGTGGCTTGGCCTTGGAGCCTTAGCTGCTGCCCTTTGCTGTAGTTGCCTTTGTATTGCTAATAAACCTCTCTTGTTAATCGTACCACTTGCTCTTGGCCTGCCTCCTTTGTTCCGGATTCTGAGTGTAAACTCTCTGCTCGCGACAGATAACTTAAATGGCAATAATTATATGAACTCTAACTAACAAGGTTAACACAAACCTCACAAGATTATAGAAATCCATGAGCATGTTTAACACATAGAGCACTGGCAGAGGTCTATAGAGCTTTTCTGAAGAAGAGATGTCCAAGCAGAGACTGAAGGATGACTATGATATTGGTGAGATTTTAAAGTAAGAAGGAAAATGAAATGAGAATACAGTGCAAGAGCTGGGTGGGATGTAGGGAACAGTAAGCTGAAACAAGAGGGGTTCAGAAAGAGAATGAGGAGAGAGTGTTAAAAGGCTATCATAATTGAGGCCAAAATGTCTGGTTTAGACTAAGATGGTGGCAGAAGAAATAAAGACAGGTAGTTATCCACGTCTAGGGAAGTCAAGCCAGATGCTTCTGACTTCAACACTTGGTTAGAGCTTTCACTGAGCTGGTGGTCATTTGGAGAAACTGGGCTGTTGGCTCTGTTTCTTAACAATTACACTTTATTATACAACTCAGCTACCTTACACCAGAGGGAAAAAAGGTTAAAGGGAAAAAAGAGTGAACCTTCCAATATCCATTCCACGGGACGGGTCCCTAGATGTCTCTGGTCTGTGCACTGGTCTGGGCTATTCACTGATCTTTTCCCAATCCATGTGCGCTCAAGCCAGGTCTGCACTTGCTGCTCCTCTCTCCTCTCTGCCTGTCTGTCTCTCACATGCAAAGGGCGGTCTCCACCTCCCATTGAGGGTCATTAGAAACACAATAGTCCAAGTGGAGTCCCTCAGTCCCCTTCCTGAATTCCAGGCCCAGGATGGCTCCACCCAGTCTATCTCAAGGTTAATCTCAGGGAGTATCTGTGGTGTGTCCATTTTTAATCGACCTATTTTAACCCATCTAATTTTAAGATCTTTAGTTCTTTTAAAAGTTTTTGTGTTTTTATGGATCACAGTCAGGCTACCTGGAGATCCACCAACTCCAGATACACCATCGCTTTGTGTTCTCACTCTTTCTAATGGTAACTTTCTTCTGAACTTTGTAAATCTGGGTTGTGAAATCAAACAGAACATACAGGTCTGGGCAGAGAAGAGCAGAACTTCGTTGAGTTACCTGTTGGAATACAGTAAATTTTTAGAAGTTTAAGAATTGCATTAGTCCCTTTGCAAAGCACTTTTTCAGATGTGTCACCAAACTGGTGTTTAATTAATAGATTAATTAATAGATTATATCAATGGGCTCTTGCTATTTGGGGAGCATCTACAGCCTCGACCCATGAAGCAAATGTTCAAAATTGAAACTGCATGCCTGTACGTAAAGACTCAACACAAAGAGAGAAGTTTCCTTGTCACCACCATCTTCAGTGGCTATAGTCCCTGGTTTGTCCTTTACACCTCTTTACAGACCCTTAAAAGTCCAAGAATTATGAGATTATTAGAGGCTTCAGTTGCACCCCTCCATCTTGAACAACCCCAGGTCTCAACTTCTGAAATTGATACTAACTCCAAACTACTGGTTAGCCCCATCTGCCTAAGTAACGACATCAGGTCATATCTAAACGCTCTGATTTTCCTTTCTTGCAAGCTTTCTCTTTCAATCTTCTGAGCCGTGCCAGGCACTCAAAAGACGTTTTATATTCTTCTAGGTGGATGCTCACTTCATCCAGCCATAGTATTCCTAAGTCAAATCTTCCCTTTCTCTGCAAAAAGTTCTTCCCAAGATCATGGCTGCGGGAAGAAACTAAATATTCCTCCACACCCCCTCCAGAAATTCATACCCTCTGGACAGAGTTTGTGGAAATGACTGCCAAGTGTTAAATCTCAACATCTTTAGAAGAAGCCTGGTGGTGCCACTAACCATGACCTTTTCTGTCCAGAGTTGCTGAACTTCAAGATTCTTGGGCAGAATCAGACCGGGGAGTCCCAGAACACTCAGAGGAAGGACCTGCTAAAGTGTGCTGAGGAGCAGCAGGGCGCCTCGGAGGCTGCCAAGGAACAACTGGGCGTCTTGGATGATGCGAATAGACGTCCAGTCAGAAGAAGATCCTGTTGAATCTCCAGGCTGAGAATTTATGAGTTGCCTGCTTCTTGGCAAGTGATTTCTCAAGAGACTCAACTTTCTTTCATGCTAGGTTAGGACACGGCTGTTCAAGCTTTTTTTCAACCCACTCAGCTGCCTCCTGACTCCACGGAACACTTTCTTCAAAGGGATCCCAGTGGTAAAGCAGGTCAAAGCGATGTGGGACTGGGGAAGGATCTTACCCTCCACGTTTCCCTTCTCCCACCCCCCTGAAACCCATGCTGCATCTCCGTGGGGCGCCCTAGAGGCCAGTACTTTCCCCACTTTTAGGTTTGCCTTGTTTGGACTGGAAGTGAGCGGCTTTTGAGTTGTGAAGCCAAACAGCCAGTAAACTATCAGTGAAAATGATTGCATTAAACACCACACCATTTCCATGAAGACCAAAAGTGCCTTCTAGGTCTCCTAGCAACAGAATCAAGGTCTCCTAGCACAGCAGGAAAAAGAAAGTCTTTGGAACATGAAGAAAAGAAAAAGTGGTTAATTGAATTTAATAGCCATCCTCCAGTCTGGTGGAACAAAAGAAATGACCATACACGGGGAATAATTTTTCCACGTCTCTCCACCTCGCAGCCTGCCCCCCTCCGCCCCCAGCCCCCGCCCCCACCCCTGTCATTTGAATTGCACAGGTTGATCATTCACTCAAAAACAAGAGCAATACATTCCAAATTGGCTAAAAAATGAAAGGAGCTAGCAACATTGTCCGTTCTCAAACAAAATTTTTCTTGAGACAGGAAAAGTACAACAGAGGTGGTCATGTAGGCACTCCCCGCTTTTATCCTACAGGACACAGGAAGTGTTTAGAGTCAAGCTCTGTATAGCTCCAGGATTCAAGCTTAGAATAGCTTCGTTTTCCATATCCATTTTTAATGAACATTACCCACCTGTAGATTAGAAAAATGTATTCAGAAGTTAAGTGACTAAAGCCAAATACTATTAAATGGTAGAGTCAATGCAGGAAAATCAGACCTTTCCTTTTCTTTTTTGTTTTTTAAATTTATCTCACGTGTGTGTGTGTGTGTGTGTGTGTGTGTGTGTGTATTGTGTGTGTATGCAGCACACACATGCTATGACATGTGTAGCAGAGCCTTGGATCTGAGCTTCCACTGTGTTTGACACAGGGACTGCGTTTTCTTCTGTATGTGTCAGGCTTCTGAGGACTCCTGCCTCAGCTTGCCGTCATGCCATGGACTGCTAGGATTACACACTCCCGTGCCATCATCTGCAGCTTTACAAGGGTTCTGGGAATTTGAATTCAGGTCTCCCACTTCCATCGAACACGTCCACTGAGCCCAAGTCAAACTTGTAAAAAGACTAGTGACCCATGCCTGTTAAAGCATTGAATGACAATCAGTGCTGTTGTTAATTGACTGCTGCTTTGCTTTAAGTTCTTGAGCATCTGCAGATCAAACCCCAGCCTGGTTCTCCAACATGCTAGACAAGTGCGTTGCCAGTGCAAATGGCCTGCTAGTGAAACGTGTGTGTGCTTGGCAGGGCACAGTTGTTTGGTGCCTACCAAAGTTTCAAAAGAAAGGAAGAGCCAGTTTTCATCAGCTAATCTCCAGGGAATTAAGTTTTTAGTTATTAATTAGAAAACTGACGAGCCATAGTACCAAGTAGAACCAAAAATTAGAGATATGTCAGTAAAAGAAGCAAAGAATAAAAGTTTTGTGTGCGTGTGTGCGTGTGTGCGTGCGTACCTGCGTGCATCTTAGAATCATTTGCTTTGGTCTGGGCAGAGAGAGTTCTTGGGAGAGGACCTGGTGGTTCCTATGCTTTGTGTGTAGTGAGTAGGGAGGGAGCTCGCAGAGGAAGGAAAGGGGCTTAATGGTGGGGTGTGATAGGTTCTCATTACTGATTTTCAAAGCTGCTAGCTTCATTTGGGTCAAAATGCTTGAAAAAAAAACTCCTAAAAATGTAAGCTAAGGATGAAAATACTTCTAAGGACAGTTGCAAGAGACTTTGAAATGTTTTTATTGACATTCTAGCAGCTGAAATCCTTCTTTATAAATATTATTTGCAGAAAGTTACTTGGATGGTGGTAAACCAGGAATATTTCCCCAGTTGGTTCAAGGGATTAAAAAAAATGCAGATTAAAAAAAAAAAAGAACATTGATCATTTAATGTGAGCTTAAGCCCTTCTTGGCAAAGATTTAAAAATTAGTGACCCAAGGATGAAAAAAATTCCCATCTCTGTACCCTCTGCTTCACCCCCTACTCCCACGCCCTGTTCCATGCAGGCAGAATTTCTGCCTTGAGCTCAGGAGTGATAATTCAGGAACAAAGGTATTTATAATGAAAAGGTTTGCATTTCAGGTAAAAACTCTTGCTTTAGAATAAAATCTTTTAAACTTAGTTCATATGTTACAGGTCAGTCTTCCCTCATATTTTTCATAAAATCATGGTTATACCACCTGTTTCCATATTTTTTAAAGGCATTACTAATAGGAATTATGTCAAAGGTAAAACTTGGCACATCACCTGCCTCACCAAGTGAGGACCCTGGTCTAAGCAGGACTGGCAAGTGCATATGCAGAAACGTATTACAAAAAGAGAGTGTGAGTGCCGAATAAAGGAGAAAGCGTTTGTTGTTCTGGTCCGATGACATGACTCTGGTCTCCAGACGTCATGGCAGAGCTGGAATGATGACACATGTGTCTGTGATCCCCCTAAACTCACCAGCCATCAAGGCAGCCACATGCAGCAAGCAAGAGCAATCCTGCCTCCAAGCAAGCAGAAAGTGAAGACACTCTGTACCCATTCTTTAAATTGTCTCCTTTAAACAACCATTTAGCCTAGTGATCCATTTTGCTTTCAACTCATAATCGCCTTATTGAAAAATGCTGTATCACCACTGAGCCTCCTGGAGGCTGTTCAGTGGGTTGAAACAGTTGATGTGTTCCATAGATGAGCTGCAGGTCTGAGTCCTACAGGATAAGGTCGTTAGGGTCCAGCCCCCTCTAACTTTTTAATTGGCTTTAACGTACGTTTCTTTACCCAAATGTCAACACACTTTTCTCTTTCACAACTCATAAAGTATCTATAATACTGATATATATACATTATATATACATTATTTTCATTATATATACATGCATTATATATACATTATATATATACATTAATTTCACAGCTATCTCTGAAGAACAGACATATGAAACAGGAATGACAAGATGCCATTGTTAAATGTCAAGTTTATGAAGGAATCCCGGAAAAGACCTGGACTGTCCCTGGGGGGGCGGGAACTAAAGATAATATCACTGTGTGATACGGCAGTTCCTCTGCTGGGTACATTCTCCAAAGAGCTGCACATGGAGACATGCTTATATATTCACTGTGGTGATATGGATGAGAGTGTCCCTCATAAGCTCACGTGGTTAATATTTGGTCCCCAATTGGTGGCTGTTCAGGTGGCTTTCAGTGGCCTTGATGGAAAAAGGATGTCAGTGGAGACAGTCTTTGAGGTTTCAAAGGCTTGGGCCATTCTGTTGACGCTTGTGGTTTAAAATGTGAGTCTTCTGCTTCCTGATCCAGCAGCCATGTCTTTATTCAGCCAGCATGGGCTGAACCCTTGGGAATCATATGCCCAGATAAACCATTCTTCTGCAAATTACCCTGACCATGGTGTTTAACACAGAACTGGCAAAGTAACTGATACCATCGTGTTCACAGAAGCAACAATTACAATGAAGGCAGAAGCCACTCAAGTGTCTGTAGACACATGAGTAGATACACAGTGTGGTGTGTCTATACCGTGAAATATATAGCAGCTTTTACAAAAGACAGTGAGTATGGATGACCGCTGAAGACAAGTTAGTTCCCACAGACAAACTCCAAAATTTCAGTCTCATGAGGTAACTACAGGTGACACAGGCCCAGACACAGATAGCTGAGTGGCAGTGCATAAGGACTTAGCAAACACTCTTTTTTGAAAAAAATTTAATGTTTACTTCATGTGGGGGGGTACCCACATGTATTACGTACAGCACGTATGTACAGTGTCTACAGAGGCCAGAAGCAGAGGCCTCAGATCCTCTGGAACTGGGGTCACAGATGGGTGTGAGCCACCCTGTGGCTCAAACCTGGGTCTTTTCCATGAGCAGCCAGTGCTTATAACAACAGAGCCATCTCTCTAGCTCACAAAACAAGTTTTATTACTTGACTATTAGAAAGGACTTGATTCATGTGAAGGAATTCAGTGCTTCTTCCTAGGGAAACACAATTACATGTCTATTTGTTCCGGACACCACACTGATATGACATCAAAGGTAGGGTCCCACTCAAGTTTAGCTCGGTGAGCCAGTTGGTTTGCTGGGTTTCCTTCTCGAGGCTTGAGTGAGGTCACTTCCAGGAACATACCGAATTCAAAGGCTGCTTGCTTCATCACTAAAAAGTCACCCCCCCTCACATGGGTGACAACTGCTTTCCTGGAGCTCCCTCTGCAGCCTGTAGGCAGTTCCACTGAGGACTTTTCTCTCCCACCAACTGCTCACCGCAGTGTGACTCCCACAACTGTGTGGGATGCTTGAGCCGTTCTTAAGTTTCCTTAGCTCTTGAGTCTAATGAGCCCTACCCCCATAAGAAGAAATGATTCAATCAATTGCATAAAGAACTAAAATGCAGCTTTTTAAAGCAAAACTCTTTATCAACTAATCTCAAAGCTGATGGGAGTATGAAGCCATTTGCCTTTGTTGTTTTGTATTGATTTTGTTTGTTATCATTGTTAGCCCAGGCGTCTTGAACTTCATATCTTCTTCTTGCTGCCTCCTGGGTGCTGGGACTGCACGCCTGTCCCACTGTGCTCTGCATGCTTTTGTTGCTTTTTAAGTCAAATCTGCTAATTCTGTTAAATATTTGATAAAACCTCAAACATAGATGACAAAGTAACAGTTCTGTAACCGCAAAGCACAGTCCTGCATACATGCAGCCTGTAATATGCACAGCATAACATGAATATAAAATACATGTTACACCTGAAATGCACACTAGGAGCACTTTAATTAATGGATGACCATCACTGTAGCAATAGCCTCCTTGGTCAGTCAGAGCTTGATGCTGCCCACAGAGTAGATTTTTACACTTCTTTAATATTCTCCATATATCTCAGGGCAGGAAATTAATTTTGTCTTGTTCCAATGTCATTGCTAGATTAATGAGTGTCATGTGTGGAGCCTGGCTACACAATGTTTCCAGATGCATAGCCATGTGTGGTCTTGAAAAAATGAGCAGAATCATTTTTTTCTGAAGATACAATTACACTGGGATGTCAGGGAGTGCTAACTGTGTTAGGATGACAGCCATGAGATGAGTCCTAGAAACACAAAGATGCCTTCTCTCCATCCATGTCCAGCTAATCCAGGCACAGGTACCACTTTAGTCTGGGAAACTTTATTGAATATCCGGTGGGTAACAAAGGAACTTGAATTACAGTGGAGGTTAAATGCCACCCCCATCTAAAGGCATGGATATCTGCATGCAGCCCACGTAAATAAACATTTTGAACTGTAAATAAGTCTCCAAATTAGCATTTCATTTGTACCACATAGACAGGTGGCATTCCAGTGAAGAAAGTGTTTATTTAATATAAATTATAAAATGAGACTCCGGCTAATCTTCTTTAACTATATCTTCTTGTCCACAAGACAAGGTGAGATGATGCATGACAATGACAGGCCTTCGCCTCTGGAGACAATGGGCTGACTACATCCCTGCCCTGCTGCGGGATGAAACACTGCAACTCTTGCACACAGAAGAAAAATCCACACTGTAGTGTGAACACAGTCATGCCCTCAGAACAAACTATACACAAACCCCCAAACTTCATCAGAATGCAAAAGTTATTGCATATGTTAATTAAACTTTCTTACAGTGCTAGACACTAAGCGCAGGATTTCACAGATGCCAGGCAAGTGTGAATACATCCTAGTAGCATTAACAAAATATGACTTCTTTACTTTTTAAATTGTTTGTGTGCGTGTGCATGTGCGTGTGCGTGTGTGTGTGTGTGTGATGTGTATGCAGGACCTGTAGATTCCAGAAAGCATCAGATCCCCTGGAACTGGAGTTACATATGGTGATGAGTCACCACGTGGGTGCTGAGAATTCAATCAGATCCTCAGCAAGAGCGGCCAGTGCTCTTAAATGCTGAGACATCTCTCCAACCTCAGGAGCTATCCTGCCTTTCCACCAAGGGCCTTTTAAGCTCCTCGCCTCACTCCACAATGGTGCTGAAAGAAAGGCAAGCACCTTTGTTTTTAAGCAATTCTTCTCCAATCAACTTTTAATTACCTTAACAGAGGAAAGCACTGGTGCAGATAATCTCTATTTATAATGGATTGCATGATGTCTTTTTTTAAAAAGTGATTTGATTCCCTGTGTTTTGATTGAGTTTATACTAGATTTACTGAGAAGTTCCTTAGCAGAGAGGACAGAGGTTCAGACACTCAAGAGAACCACCATGAGTGGCACACTGCGGTTGGTAGGATTTGACCAAGACCCAATTATTCTAGGGCCTCATATTTTAAACATACTGTACTAAGAAGTTTGAGGTATGTGAGACCAGAGCAGATGGTTAGGGATCAAAATATATGGTCATCAGTCATCACTGAGACTCTATTAGGTGACAGACACTCTTCTACGGACTCACCTACAAGTAGAAGAAAACTCAGCTAGGAAAGGGAAGGTGTGGGTTTTCAGACGTTCCCTACACAGACAAGTTCTCAGTATGAGTCATTTAGCAATGCAGGTGATGCATCATGGATGAGAAATGGGTAGAGAAGATTCAGGAACATTGGCCAGAAAAGCACTGTCTAAGCAAAATACAATGTGAACTATACGTGCTTACTTAAGCTTTCTATAGTGCCTTGACAAGGGGAAAGTAAAGATAGAAAACTACTCTCCTCTTCCTCGTCCTCCTCCTTCTCCTCTTCCTCCTCCTCTTTCTTCTTCTTCTTCTTCTTCTTCTTCTTCTTCTTCTTCTTCTTCTTCTTCTTCCCCCTCCCCCTTCTCCTCCTTTTTAATCTGGGTTAGTTTTTATTTTCATCAAGATGGTGTTTCAACTGAGGGATTGCCCAGATCAGTCTGGCCTGTGGTAGTGTTTTCATTGTTGACTCATGATGGCACCGTTCCCTGGGCACGTGGTCCTGCACTGTGTAAGACAGCTGGCTGAGCAAGCCATGGAGAACAAGCAGAGAGCAGCATTTCTCCATTGCTCCTGCCTCTAGGTTCCTCCCCAGAGTTCCTGCCTGGCCTCCCTCAATAATGGATTATGATGTGGACATGAAAGCCACATGAACACTTTCCTTTCCCAGGTTGCTTTCAGTTTTTGGTGCTTATCATAGCAACAGAAAAGTCAACTAGAACACTGCTGTAGACTCATCAAAGTTTATTTTTCAAAGTGTATTAAAAAAACTAGCTCCTATAATTACTGAACATATTCGTCTTAGTTACTTTTCTGTTGCTATGACAAGACACCATGACCAAGGCAACTTATTTTTTTTAAAAAAGCAATTAATTAGGGGGCTTGCTTACAGGTTCAGAGGGTGAGCCCAGGTTCATCATGGTGAGGAGCATGGCAGCAGGCAGGCAGGTAAAGCGCTGGAGCAGTAGCTGGGAGCTAGCCTCTGATCCACAAGCAGGGGGAAGAAAGAGGGAGACTGGACCTGGTATTAGTGTTTATAAAACAACTTTAAATAATATGTTTTTTTCAGGTCCATAAAATCAAACTATTATTTCTACATGCAATCAATATAAAAATTATATTTTATACTCCTTGACTTCAGGCTAAGACTTCAAAATTTGGTTTGCATTTTATGCTTGAAGCAATTGGGGCTAGTTCACTTTCATTGCTAGATAGGCTAGTATTGTTTAAGGATACCGTACGGGAAGCAGGGCTTCAGAAGCTTGCTTCCTATGGTGTTGTGTAGGGACCTGAGGCTTGGCAGCATCTGGGAAGCCATTACAAATGCAGAGCCCAGGGCTCCGTGTCAGTCATAGCAAACCACAACCTGCATTTTAAGATTCTTGGCCCTGTCCAGTGCATGTCAAATTCTGAAGAGCATCAGTGTAGACAGAGGGGGTTCTGAATGCACATCTGAAGTTGAAATCCTCCAGAGACATTTAAGAGCCAGCTAGGATCAGGATCTGTGAGCCATCATAACCGAAGGACAAAGAAGAAATGGGAGTGAACACTCTTGCGAATTTGAGTATTTGTTTCTTAGTCTGCAAAGTGAAGCTAATCTTTTCTATCTTTCAGGATGGTGTTAGGAGTGCAAGCAGTACAAGTAAAGGAACACATGGTGCCTGACCCTGAAAGATGTTGAAGGTTTCACAGAACTCAGTTCATAGAATAGACGTGGCATTCATCACATAAAGCCTTCAGGCATCAAGATTTTAACTATGAGAAACACAAGTGAAACCCAGAGAGAACTGGCCAGAGGGACTTGCAGAGTGCCACTGGTGTTCTGTACACCATTATCCTGTATGTTTTTCGGAAGTTTGTTACTACTGAGAACTAATGTCAGGAGAGTTTTACTCAAGGAAGAACAGAGACTAATATGTGGGTGTAGTCCTACTGAACAGGGCCTAGTGCAGACGCTCGGAGTCACATATCAGGATCTTAAGCCTACTGTGGCTCTTCACGTCAAAACAGCCTCATCATCTTGGACAGCTGGCTTGGCAAGGAATTAGCATGATGGGGAACGCAATGGTCCCATGGCCATTTAACATATGGTCTTTTCACTGAGATGGCAAGTTGGGTCAAGACATGTTATTCCAGCTGTCAAACTATGTGATCAAATCTGGGAATATTCATCAGCTGCACGTAACTCGGGGCGATAACTGGAAACCCACAAGTGTTTTTGTTGGAAGATTAGCCATCTCCACTTCTTCTAAAACCTTTTTGTCAAAAATGTCAAGTACCTCTAGAGAAGAGCTGTGGCTGCACAGACACATGGGTGCAGAGAAGGGCTGTGGCTGCACAGATGCATGGGTGCAGGGAAGAGCTGTGGCTGCACAGATGCAGGGCTGCAGAGAAGGGCTGTGGCAGCACAGACACATGGGTGCAGGGAAGGACTGTGGCTGTACAGATGCATGGGTGCAGGGAAGGGCTGTGGCTGCACAGATGCATGGGTGCAGGGAAGGGCTGTGGCTGCACAGATGCATGGGTGCAGGGAAGGGCTGTGGCTGCATGGGTGCAGGGATGCAGAGAAAGGCTGTGGTTGCACAGATGCAGGGGTGCAGGGAAGGGCTGTGGCTGCACAGATGCAGGGGTGCAGGGAAGGGCTGGGGCTGCACAGACACATGGGGCAGAGAAGGGCTGTGGCTGCATAGTTGAATGGGTGCAGGGAAGGGCTGTGGCTGCACAGATGCAGGGGTGCAGGGAGGGGTTGTGGCTGCACAGACACATGGGTGCAGAGAAGGGCTGTGGCTGCACAGATTCAAGGGTGCAGAGGACTGTGGCTGCACGGATGCATGGGTGCAAGGAAGGGCTGTGGCTGCACGGATGCATGAGTGCAGGGAAGGGTTGTGGCTGCACAGATGCATGAGTGCAGGGAAGGGCTGTGGCTGCACAGATGCATGGGTGCAGGGAAGGGCTGTGGCTGCACAGATGCATGGGTGCAAGAAAAGGGCTGTGGCTGCACAGATGCATGGGTTCAGGGGCATCTGCAGCTTTTAAAGAAAGCCATGAGTCTACAGCTGCTCTGAAGAGGTGATTGTGTAGTAATAGAAAACCCTGGGTTTGTATTGTTCCATCTTATCAAGTTGTTATTTTCTTAACACAGAGGCTTAATGCTGTGCACTGACTGTTTCTGCATCTACGAAACATGGAGCTTTCTTTTAACATATAAATCTGCCTGGGAATTTCCAGTTGTGTTTTTATTATTTTATTTTATTATTCACTCGACTAAAATATAAAATGTTGTGTTTATCCATTTGTAAATGTACAGTTCTGTAGCACTAAACACATTCACAGTGTTGTGTCTCCATCACTACTGGCATCCCCAGAACCTTTCCTCTTCCCAAGCTAAAACTTCATTACTGTTTGTTGTCTGTGGCCCTGGCAACTGCTACTCTACTTTGCCTTATGAATTTAATGTCTCTAGGTACTTCACATAATTAAAACATCATAATGAAGAGTTTTACTTTTATGCTTGGCTAATATTTAAATAATTATTTTTATTTTATGCATGTGAATGTAAAAGTAACTTTCACTCTGCTGGCTCAATTGTTGTCTAGTAGGCTGACTGCCTCTGTCTGCTAACCTAGGCCTAGTCCTGGAAGCTTCTAGCCTCCATACAATCTAACCTAGGCCTAGAATTTTTTTGTTGGCTCAGTTTATTAACAATTAAACTTTATTATACAACCCAACTAGCATATACAAGAAGAAAAAAAAGGTTAAAGGGACAGAAGATTAAAACCTCCTGAAATCCGTTCGGCAGGACGGGTCCTTAGGTGTCTCAGTCCCACGAGCTGGTCCGGTCCTTTCCTCTCTCTCCGCGCCTTCTCCTTCTCTCCTTCTACCTCTTGTTTTTCTCTCCCCCACCTTCCCAGTCATATGCAAAGGGCAGTCCCTTCTCCCTTCGAGGGTCAATTAGGAAAACAATAGCCACGGTGGGGTTCCTAGGTAGGCTTCCTGAATTCCAAGCCCAGGAAGGCTCCAAACAGTCTCTCACAAGGTATTCATGGTGTGCCCCAAGGGTAAAGCCCGCCAAGACTGCTTCCACCTGTGACAAAGCTTAATCTATCCCACACCTCACCCTTCTCTCTAAAAAATTAAGAACTATATACACATATATACAAATATACATATATACATACTCATCAGGAATCAAGAACATTACAAAGTCCTTTTATACTTGTTAACCTAAGGGAAAGTATACCACTATCCTACCAAAGAGAGTCCTTTTCTTTCATGAGAAATTGTAATTATTAATCTACTAAAGCTTCTAGTAACACTGTGGCTATCTAGTCTTCAATCCCATCAGAGACCCAAGAAGGAAAATCTATGTAATAAAGGAAGTGCTGGCAGGCAACTTCCAAGTTGCAGAGTACAGAGAGAGCAGACTGCCTGGATAGTCACCGAATTCTCTCCTTCATTGGGGCAATCAGTCTTCAGCCTTTCGGCCCAAAACATCCAACGAACTGCTTTTGCTGGCAGGCAACTTCCAATTTGCAGAGTACAGAGAGAGCAGACTGCCTGGATAGTCACCGAATTCTTCCTTCATTGGGGCAATCAGTCTTCAGCCTTTCGGCCCAAAACATCCAACGAACTGCTTTTTGAAGCAGGAAATCCGACGGTCTGGTCCATCTATTCTCTTTAAAGCTGGACAGTCATCTTTCCAGCATCATTGTTGATCGTTGCAGACAGTCAGCCTGTCATCAGCCGTAGAGATAAGAGCAGTAGCAGAGCAGTTTTTCCGTCTAGTGACCATTCTGTCACCAGCGTCTCTTGAAGCCCCCATCTTCAATGATGCAAATGGAGAGGCGGCCAGAAGCGGATGTCTCTCTCTGTCAGGAAAGCCCTCATCATTAAATGCCATATTCTGTGGATCTCTGAAGAGTTTGAAGAGCAAATCTATCTATTCTTACAGTTATCAATCTATTCCTTTGAAGACATAGACAAGCTATTAAACAAACCTGCTCTATAACAAAGTGAGTATCTAATAGGATTTCTACGTAACTAAATACCAACTTTTATCCCCGATGATTCCAAACAGTTTTTTATAAGACATTAGTGGTACAAATAATACATCAAATAAACATTGAACAAAAAGAACGTAAATTTCTAACATACAATATACAATATTTTGTCAACATATAACATACAATACATAAGGCAAAAATGAATGGAATATACAATTTAAGTTCATATCAATGTGAAGCAAAAGTTGAAGTCTTAAATTTCCGTCAATCAGAAGTCTTAAATTTCCATCAATCTACAATACCAATGTAGAATTTTTTAAGTTAGTAGATTCAATAATCTACCTTTTATTCTACAATCCTGTATCCTCCCTTCCTTCCCCCCTTTTTCTTAATATTAAAAGGGATAGAAAGTAAGAGAGAAAGAAAGATAGAAGAAAGAAATCCCCAAATGAACTTTTATTAATTGTAAATAACCCCGTTAGGCAAAGATGAGCATTGGTAACCCACCAAAAACACACATCCCACCTACTGGGAATGGGGGCGTCGTGTTCTCAAAATTACTTGATGCTGTTTAAGAGAAAAATATTTTTCGGGTACCCAAGAAAAATAATATATTGGCCAAGCGCTGGAAAAGCTAGCTGTTTTTTGTCTAGTCCTTTTGGGATCGATCCTTTCGGCTAGCCGATTTATTGTTAATATGCATGCAATTTCTGGAAAAAGTAGTAGTGCCAGAGGCAGAAGTTCGATCTTCATAATTGTCCTGTTTTTTGCTCTGAAAGTAAGCAGACTTTATAAATCATTAGTACAGGTATGTTAGTACATATATAATTTTCAAGGGAACATCATTTGAGGCATCTTGCTCGAGGTGCCAGAGGCATGCTTTTGGGGTTAAATCACCCATGCTGCCTGCTGTCTTCAGCATTGTCCTACTTTTTGCAAATACAGGGCTCTACCTGCATATACACCAATAGGACAGAAGAGGGCATTAGTTCTCCAAGCTGTAAGGAACAATGTCAAGCTGTTAAGAACCAGGTAGCTCTTAAGATTCACTTGTTATATGGTCAGATCTAATCTTTATAAGTTTAGTTGGTAGCCATATATTTTCACTCGCTGTGGAAACATATGCATACCCACGACCCCATCTCAAAACTACTGCAGGTTTCCATTTCATACTTTCCTTTGTAATCAATTCAGAAATTTTCTCTATATATGTTTTCAATTTTTTGCTTTGTTTATTTGGCAGGAATATCCATTCTATAATCCGGTCTTCCCTTTGCATGAGAAGCCCAGTAGGAGAATGTTTTGAAGGCAAAATAACCAAAATGCAACCAAGTTCAGGATCAATTCTATCCACATATGCCTTTTGAAGTTTTTGTTCCACCAGAATTAACTCCTTTTCTGCTTCAGCAGTTAAACACCTAGGACTGTTTAAATCCGAATCCCCTTGTAAAATCTGAAACAAGTTACTTAACTCATAGGTAGCTAACCCGATTGTAGGCCTTAACCAGGTAATATCGCCCAATAATCTCTGAAAGTCATTAAGAGTTTGTAATTGATCTCTACGGATCTGTACCTTTTGTGGTCGAATTTTTTGTTCAGTTATTTTATAGCCTAAATAGGTAATTGAATCTCCTCTTTGTATTTTTTCCACCGCAATCTGTAACCCCAGCATGGCAGAATTCTTTGTGCTTCCTGAAACATTTTTTCTACAATACTAGGATCAGAATCAGCTAGCAGAATATCATCCATGTAATGGTATATGATAGATTGAGGAAACAGCTTACGAAGTATTTCTAAAGGTTGTTGTACAAAATACTGGCATAAAGTTGGGCTATTTAACATTCCCTGTGGAAGTACCTTCCAATGATATCTCTTCATTGGAGAATTACTGTTCAGAGTAGGTACTGAGAAAGCAAACCTTTCCCTGTCTTTCTCGTGTAGAGGTATGGTAAAAAAACAATCTTTTAAATCAATTGTAATTATATGCCAAGACCGAGGTAATAAGGAAGGCAAAGGAATTCCAGGTTGAAGCGAACCCATGGGTTGAATCACCTTGTTTATGGCCCTCAAATCTGTTATCATTCTCCAACCACCTGATTTCTTTTTTACCACAAACACAGGGGAATTCCAGGGGCTGGAAGATTCTTCGATGTGTTGAGCTTCCAGCTGCTCTTGCACTAAACCGTGAAGTGCCTGTAACTTTTCTTTTGTTAAGGGCCACTGCTCCTGCCATACAGGTCTGTTTGAAATCCATTTTAGTGGCAAGGCGGTTGGTATCTCAGCAGTGGCCCCTCTTATAAATTTTGACACTCTAAATCTGAAGAATTCTGAGGTTGGACAATGGGCATAGCTGGTGGTCGCCTCTGATCACTTACATTAATCTCTTCCCTAGAAGCGCATACCAATTCACCCATTGTTTCAACCTTCTTTATCTCAGTATTTGCAGGAATAGTAATCTGAGTACCCCATTGCTGTAAAAGGTCTCTTCCCCATAGATTTATAGGAATGTCAGCCACACAGGGTTTCAGCCTCCCTATCTGCCCATCTGGTCCCACACACTCAAGCCACTGTACACTTTGTTTTATTTGAGATAACTTGCCAATTCCTACAATTTCTGTATAAACCTTCTTAAGTGGCCAAGTTTGGTTCCAAGACTTCTGGCAAATGATGGAGACGTCAGCTCCACTGTCTACCAAGCCTTCTATTTTAATACCATTCAATTGTATAATTAACTTAGGTCTCTGATCATTAATTACTGTTTGCCAGAACACACGGGTCCCTGTGCTCCCGAACGCACCAGTCCTTTCCACTGGAGCGGCTTTGCCCTTAATGTAAGGAAACAGTAGGAGTTGAGCAATCCTATCCCCAGCATCAATTTTCATCTCCTTTTTCACACATACCAAGATTTTTATTTCCCCTTTAGAATCTCCATCTATAATACCAGGATGCACAATAAAACCTTGAGAAGTCAGCCCGCTTCTTCCAAGAACCAATCCTACTGTGCCTGAAGGCAAAGGTCCAAAAACACCAGTATTTAATTTGTAACATTCAACCTGAGGAGTTAGGGTAAGAGACATATTTGAAGCCAGATCTAAGGCTGCACTGCCTTCAGTAGCATGCATTAGATCGCTAACACTCAGTTCCCGTTTTCCTGCGGGGTTGTCACTTCCTGACTGGCCAAAGGAATTCGGCTGGCATTGTTTACGGGGGCCCGAGCCGATGGCCCCCTCCTGCCGTTTTCCGTCGGCAAGATATTGCCTTGCACATCTCGCTTAGATTGACAATCCCGAACCCAATGTTTCCCTTTTCCACAGCGACTACAGTACCCTGGGAGTCTTGGTACCTCATTACCATCATAACCAGAACCCCCCTGTTCTCTTCTATGAGTTACGTTTTTTCCTGGGTTAGTGCGCCTTCTATTTCTACAGTTTCTTTGCACATGACCGATTTGACCGCATTTAAAGCACCGAGTATTATGATATCTGGGCTCTCTGACTAAAGCTTGTCCCACAATATTATTCTGATATTCCTGAGAGTTGATATTAACTGTCTCCTTTACCCAGTCATCTAATGGAGGGCCTTTTTCCTTTAACGGTCTAAGCACCTTCTTACATTCAGCATTTCCATTTTCATAAGCCATGATAAGTTTTAATGCCTTTTTGTTATCAGAATCTGGCATCGCCTTATCCATAGCAGATCCTAATCTCTGCAAAAATTCTGTAAAGGGCTCCAGAGGTCCTTGGAACACCTTAGTAAAAGGAATAGTTGTTTTCCCAGGTTCCTCTACCAGCTCCCAAGCTCTCAAGGCTGCCTTACGACATTGTTCAATCACTCTATCGTCAGCTTGAATTTGCTCTCTCATGTTAGTATATGGTTCATCACCAAGTAACTGATCTCTATTAATATTTATTCCCTGTGCGATATTTTCTTGTTCTATTTTTATAGCCTCTGTTCGCCACCATGATAACCACTGTAACTGTTGTGCTGCTTCCAATACCGCTGAAACGAAATTTTTCCAATCTTGGGGAACAAGTCTATTCTGATAGGCCCAGCTGTTTAACATTTGTTTAACGAAGTTAGAATGTATACCATATCTGACGACGGATTCCTTAAAATGTTTTAAATCCATCATGTCTACAGGACACCAGGCTATTTCATCATGACCCTCAGCACCATTTGGCTCGATTACATGTCTTACAGTGACTGGAAAGGCTGAAGGTGCCTGGGTGAATGTGGAAGTATCCTCCACTGGTACATTTACTTCCAAAGACCTTTTGGTCGGTCTGGCTTCCTTTGCCTCTGGTTTCTGACCTTCTCCACCCTTTTTAACCAAAGGTGCCTTCTGCTTTTCCAGCCCTTCCACTTTTCTCTGTATTTTGCCTATTTGTTCAGTCAAGTCAGTAATTCTTTCCAAAAGGATAGAGCTTATTGACTCTTCCTGATTTTTCTGGCTTTCCGGTCTCTCTATTTTCTGTCCTTCATCACTACCAAATGCCAAAAATTCTATCCGTTTTCCCATCCCTTCATTTTCATACCTCAGCCTTTCTATCTGTCCAGTCAAATCTGCAATCTTTTCCAAAAGGATAGAACTTACTGACCCTTTCGGCTTTTCTATGCCATTAGCCTGTCTTCTAATCCTTCTAAGCACGAAATATTGTAATAAAAGGACAATGAGAAAACAAAGAATTCCCTCTAAGTATAATGCAGGAAAGAGTTTTGCAACAGCAGTTGCAATTTTGCCAATACCCTGAAACAACATTTCTATCCCGTGGAATACTGAATCTTCCCTCATATCATTAGGGATTGTGGAACCCATCGGGCCCCACATCGGGTGCCAGATGTTGGCTCAGTTTATTAACAATTAAACTTTATTATACAACCCAACTAGCATATACAAGAAGAAAAAAAAGGTTAAAGGGACAGAAGATTAAAACCTCCTGAAATCCGTTCGGCAGGACGGGTCCTTAGGTGTCTCAGTCCCACGAGCTGGTCCGGTCCTTTCCTTTCTCTCCGCGCCTTCTCCTTCTCTCCTTCTACCTCTTGTTTTTCTCTCCCCCACCTTCCCAGTCATATGCAAAGGGCGGTCCCTTCTCCCTTCGAGGGTCAATTAGGAAAACAATAGCCACGGTGGGGTTCCTAGGTAGGCTTCCTGAATTCCAAGCCCAGGAAGGCTCCAAACAGTCTCTCACAAGGTATTCATGGTGTGCCCCAAGGGTAAAGCCCGCCAAGACTGCTTCCACCTGCGACAAAGTTTAATCTATCCCACATTTTTTCAGCCTCAAACACTTACTGTGTAGTAAGCTCACCCTTACTTGTTCTTTCTGAGCTCTCGGCTGGCTGGTTCAGCTCAGCTGCTCTGGCTCAAACTCCTCTCCCAGCTGACTGATTTAATCTGGCTTCTCTCTCGGCCCAGAATTGCTCTGCTTGGCCTCAAAGTAACTCAGCAATCTGCTCTAATCTTCTAGTTTCTTCTCATTTTCTGGAACATTCCACCTTCACTTGTGTTCTCTCTCTCTCTGCAACCGACTGCTCTGTCCTGGTAAAACTGCCTCTTCTCTCTCTGTAAAACTGCCTTTTAAGTGGCTTCCCTTTCCTCTCTCTTCTCATAAGGGTGGATGTATCCTTTTCTGCCACTCAACTAGGCATCACTTTCAAACATGAGTGCTTTCTTCTACAAAGTAACTTTACCTTTGTTTGGGATTAAAGCCTAGACCTGATGCTTGCTCTGGACCAGGCTGGCCTTGAACTCAGATCTGTTTGCCTGTGTTTCCTGGATTAAAGGAGTGTTTGTATTCCTGCCAGAGCACACAGACCTAGAAGATCTTTGGATGTGATCTTCTGCCAGAGCAGCCATGTTCTGAATTAACATTCCTCTACATGTGTTTTGCCTGAATGTATGTCTACACACCACCTGTATGCAGTTTCCATAAGTGCCAGAAGAGGGCACCAGGTCCCCTGGAGCTGGAGTTACAGATGTCTGTGGACTACCATGCTAGTGCGAAAGGGTCCTCTGTAAGGGCAGCCAGTGCTTTTAACTTCTGAGCTGCCTCCCCAGCTCCCCACTTTGTGGGGGTTTGTTTTGTTTTGTTTTTAAGATGTATTTATACAGCTTATCTTACTTAACACAGTGCCTTAATGATTCTTTTATGCTATAGCATGACAGAATTTCTTTCCTTCCTAAGGCTGAATAAATAAGTCCATTTTAAGGATTTTTATGTCATTTGTCCATTCATCTGTCAGTGGAAATTAGTTGCGTTCGTCTTTTAGCTGGTATAAATAAAGCTTCTGTGAACCTGGGTACACACTCCCTGCTGGGACTCCTGTCTCTCACATCAGTTCCTAAGTCCACAACCCTGGAAGTGAGCATTAGAACAAGTGACGATTCAGGTTCTTGCTTTTCTGAGACCTACTACACTGATGGGTTCCCATGGAACCACACCATTTTACATCCCCACAAGCAGAGCACGAGGTTCCAGGGCCTTTATATATTTATTAACATCCATGTGCTTGGTTTCCTTTCACTTGGCTAACAGCTGTCCTCTTGGACATTAGGTGAGAGTCCCATAGCGGGTTTCCATTTGCTTTTCCTTCTTTATTAATGTGCAATTAGCGTTTTCAAGTCGTTAATCCTGAGGAGGATCCTGCATGGCTGTGGAATTTCATACTTCAACTAGCACTACTTGTTCCACATTCTTCCCAGCACTTGGGGTTGTGAACTGAACCTTGGCCATTCCGACAGGCAAGCAACGGTGTCTCTTTGTTTCAATTTGCAATTCCATAGTGAAAGAGGACATTACTCTATTAACTTAGTGCCCAACTTATATCTTCCTTGAAAATGTATCTGCTCAGAGTTTTTGGGCCATTTTAATGATCTCATCCTTGTGGCTAAGTTTTAAGCATCCATCATACATTTTTGAATACCAGTCCTATGTCAAACACATAAATTATACTACCTGCCCAAGGGTGGCACCACCACAGTAGGCTGGACCCCCCAAAGACTTGTCTACAGGCCAATCTGATGGAGGCCTTTTTTCTCAGCTAAGATATCCTCTTCCCAGATATGTCTGGGTTTGTCTCAAATTGACAAAAGCCAACCAGCACACCAAGGTTACCTAGATTTTTAAAGTTTTCTTCTAGCAGTTGTTCCATTTATTTTTATATAACTGTTTGTTTCTCTTAGTTTATTTCTTAGCCTGGCTATCACAAAAAGCAATTTAGACTGTGCTATGCTTGTTTATAAAGCTTTACTGCACAATCTTGAGCAGTTTAAGTCTATTCTTTTCCCTCTGTGCTATTCTGACTCCATCTTAGCCAAAATTCCCAAGTTACTTGATTTTTAGTTCTTTCTTTGCTCCAGTTAAATTTTTTTATCTCTCCTGCACCTCTGCCTATGCCTGAATCCTCTACTTCCTCTTCTAACTCCTCCATCCTTGGCTGGCAGGAGGTCCAGCTCTATTCTCTCCCCTGCCCTGCAACTGACTGTAAGATGTTTTATTGACATATCAGAGGGCCAATTGGGGAGCCGTGTTTACACACCATCGAGACATGAAATTCTCAGAACAAGGCCTGCAACCAGGCATGGGGGTGGGGTACAGAAATCAGCATTTGAGTTACCTTATGCCTACAAGGAGTTGTAGGTTCGGTTTTGTTGTTGTTGTTGTTGTTGTTGTTGTTGTTGTTGTTACTGTTGTTGGTCTGTGTTGTTTTAATTGACAAGTCTTCCTTAGTTACTTTTATGAATGGTACAGGGTCTTTCTAGACTGTTATTTTCTTGGGCAGCATATTGTTCTCATAGGAAAGTTTTCCCTTTCCATTCAGTTTCGTTCATTCGTTTGTCAGAGTTCAGTTGAGTGTATTTGTATGCATCCATTTAGGGCTTTCTGTCCCAGAATTCATTTCATAGCGATAATTCTGGCTACTTAGTAGATTTTGCTTCATAGAAAGAATGGTGTGATACTGGTAAATTCCTTCGTTGTCTTTATTTAGATAAAAATCCCAGAAGTGTCAAACATCTCACAAGTCTCAAGTTTTTAAAAGTGTGCCAGTGCAAAATTCCATTAGCATTTTATGCCACAGCATTTATAACTAAGAAAAAAATGCTTTACAACAGGAACTAGCTTGACAGTGAGTTTTCATTCTTAGGGCAGAAGCTGTCACTTTTGTGGTTATTACTACTGTGACAAACTAGAAGGTAGCTGGATTTGGTTCAGTTTACTCTAAATCCAAGGACTGTGCTAAGGACAACTGTAATATCGTATGCAAATTATTTAATCAAGAATCTATTTCCATAGAAAATACATGAAAATAATTTTTGCATACAAGTCAAAACTGTGTAAAGTTTAAAACATAAAAGTAAGTCCAGGGGGCCTTTTTTAAAATATGTAAACACTTGAAATGAATGTTGGGTGCTACGTTAATAAATAGTGAAACTTAGAAAGTATTTTAAACATCAGTTCATTAAGAAGCCAACTATTAAAGCATTAAGATATTAAAATCACTTAGAGTGCCTTCCAGAAGTAAGAACATCACAAAATTCCATCCAATTGCATTAAGGATTTTTGTGATAATCCATGATATACTACATGTAATTTGAATGATTCTTTCTGCATTATTTTTCATCCAGGCTGTATTGCTCTTAACTATATGGAATGTGTCTTAATGGCAGTGTGGTGTCCTCTGTCCAGGCAATTCTCCCACTCTCCTAACTTTTGGTTGGGACCTAGTGAGATGGTTCCACTCAGCAGGCCCTTTGGCAGGATGGGAGTTTGCAGGCTCCTCAGACCACACATGAAGACAACCATATAACCCACTGCCTCCACCCCAGGAATTGTGCTTTCCAAAGGTGAGGTATGGTTGGTGAAAAGGGACCGGTACAGAACACATGATCTGTACTACAGCGCAGATAGGCAAAAATAGTGAGTTCTAAAGGACGTCTCTCTTTAGGCAAAAAACTCATTTCTGACAAAGTTGCCCAAATGCATCTCAGAAGTTTGGAACTTGTTCCCTGAGTTAGAAAACATTGAGAAACTGTCGTTTCTGCTAGGGCTGTGCTTCTACACATGTATTTGCTGAACGGTGAAAGGGCACAGTAATGCTCTTTTCTCCAAGCAAATACACTGTTTCTAAGGAAATGGAAACACACTGAGGAGACACTTATGTGAGCTACTGCGACTAAAACTGAGCTTCCCTACACACAGGAAAGCAAGAGAAATGCTGATTTCATCAAACCCAGTTACATACTCAGAATCTGTACTACTGTGCAAATAGGCAAAACTAGTGCGTTCTAAAGCATGTCTCTTTAGGCAAAAAACTCATTTCTGACAAAGTTCCCCAAATGCATCTCCGAAGTGTGCAACATGTTCCCTGACTTAGAAAATGTCAAGAAACGGTCATTTCTGCTAGCGCTGTGCTTCTACACATGTCTTTGCTGAACGGTGAAAGGGCACAGTAATGCACGTTTCTCGTAGCAAATACAGTTTCTAAAGAAATGGGAAAACACTGAGGAGACTCTTGTGGGAGCTACTGTGACTAAAACTGAACTTCCCTACTCACAGGGAAGCAAGAGAAATGCTGATTTCATCAAACGCAGTTACATACTCAGAATTTGAACTACTGCGCAAATAGGCAAAACTAGTGTGATCTAAAGCACGACTCCCTAGGCAAAAAACTCATTTCTGACAAAGTTGCCTAATTGCATCTCAGAAGTGCACAACTTGGTCCCTGAGTTAGAAAACGTCGAGAAACGGTCGTTTCTGCTAGCGCTGTGCTTCTACACATGTATTTGCTGAACAGTGAAAGGGCACATTAATGCACGTTTCTCCCAGCACATATACTGTTTCTAAGGAAATGGGAACACACTGAGGAGACACTTGTGGGAGCTACTGTGATTAAAACTGAGATTCCCTACGCACAGGGAAGCAAGAGAAATGGTGATTTCATCAAACCCAGTTACATACTCAGAATCTGAACTACTGCGCAAATAGGCAAAGCTAGTGCGTTCTAAAGTACGTCTGTATAGGCAAAAAACTCATTTCTGACAAAGTTGCCCAAATGCATTTCAGAAGTGTGCAACTTGTTCCCTGAGTTAGAAAACGTCGAGAACCTGTCGTTTCTGCTGGCGCTGTGCTTCTACACATGTGTTTGCTGAACGGAGAAAGGGCACAGTAATGGATGTTTCTCCCAGCAAATACACTGTTTCTAAGGAAATGGGAACACATTGAGGAGACACTTGTGGGAGCTACTGTGACTAAAACTGAGCTTCCCCACGCACAGGGAAGCAAGAGAAATGCCGATTTCATCAAACCCAGTTACATACTCAGACTCTGTACTACTGTGCAAATAGGCAAAACTAGTGGGTTCTAAAGCATGTCTCTTTAGGCAAAAAACTCATTTCTGACAAAGTTGCCCAAATGCATCTCCGAAGTGTGCAACTTGTTCCCTGAGTTAGAAATCATAGAGAAACGGTTGTTTCTGCTAGCGCTGTGCTTCAACACATGTATTTGCTGAACGGTGAAAGGGCAGAGTAATGCACGTTTCTTGTAGCAAATACCATGTTTCTAAGGATATGGGAACACACTGAGGAGACTCTTGTGGGAGCTACTTTGACTAAGACTGAGCTTCCCTATGCACAGGGAAGCAAGAGAAATGCTGATTTCATCAAACCCAGTTACATACTCAGAATCTGAACTACTGCGCAAATAGGCAAAACTAATGCATTCTAAAGCCTGTCACTATAGGCAAAAAACTCATTTCTGACAAAGTTGCCCAAATGCATCTCCGACGTGTGTAACTTGTTCCCTGAGTTAGAAATGTTGAGAAACGGTCATTTCTGCGAGTGCTGTGCTTCTACAAATGTATTTGCTGAACGTTGAAAGGGCACAGTAATGCACATTTCTCCCAGCAAATATACTGTTTCTTAGGAAATAGGAACACACTGATGAGACACTTGTGGGAGCTACTTTGACTAAAGCTGAGCTTCCCTACGCACAGGGAAGCAATAGAAATGGTGATTTCATCAAACCCAGTTACATACTCAGAATCTGTACTACTGCGCAAATAGGCAAAACTAGTGCGTTCTAAAGCTTGTCTCCTTAGGCAAAAAACTCATTTCTGACAAAGTTGCCCAAATGCATCTCAGAAGTGTGCAACTTGTTCCCTGAGTTAGAAAACATCGAGAAACGGTCGTTTCTGCTATCGCTGTGCTTCTGCACAGGAATTTACTGAACGGTGAAAGGGCACAGTAATGTACGTTTCTCCAAGCAAATACACTCTTTCTCAGGAAGTGGGAACACACTGAGGAGACACTTGTGGGAGCCACTGTGACTAAAATTTAGCTTCCCCACGCACAGGGAAGCAAGAGAAATGCTGCTTTCATCAAACACAGTTACATACTCAGAATCTGTACTACTGCGCAAATAGGCAAAACTAGTGCGTTCTAAAGCAGGTGTCTTTAGGCACAAAACTCATTTCTGACAAAGTTGCCCATATGCATCTCCGAAGTGTGTTACTTGTTCCCTGAGTTAAAATATGTCAGGAAATGGCCGTTTCTGCTAGCGCCGTGCTTCTACACATGTATTTGCTGAACGGTGAAAGGGCACAGTAATGCACGTTTCTCCAAGCAAATACACTCTTTCCAAGAACTTGGGAACACATTGAGGAGACACTTGTGGGAGCTACAGTGAATAAAGCTGAGCTTCCCTACGCACAGGAAAGCAAGAGAAATTCTGATTTCATCAAACCCAGTTACATACTCAGAATCTGTACTACTGCGCAAATAGGCAAAACTAGTGCATTTAAAGCACGTCTCTTGAAGCAAAAAACTCATTTCAGAAAAAGTTGCCCAAATGCATCTCAGAAGTTTGCAACTTGTTCCTAAGTTAGAAAACGTGGAGAAATGGTCGTTTCTCCTAGCGCTGTGATTCTACACATGTATTTGCTGAACGGTGAAAGGGCACAGTAATGCACGTTTCTACAAGCAAATACACAGTTTCTAAGGAAATAGGAACACACTGACTAGACTGTTTTGAGAGCTACTGTGACAAAACTGAGCTTAGCTACGGGCAGGGAAACAAGAGAAATGCTGATTTCATCAAACCCAGTTACATACTCAGAATCTGTACTACTGTGCAAATAGGCACAACCTGTGCGTTCTAAAGCACGTCTCTTTAGGCAAAAAACTCATTTCTGACAAAGTTGCCCAAATGCATCCCTGAAGTGTGCAACTTGTTCCCTGAGTTAGAAATCGTAGAGAAACGGTTGTTTCTGCTAGCGCTGTGCTTCAACACATGTATTTGCTGAACGGTGAAAGGGCAGAGTAATGCACGTTTCTTGCAGCAAATACCATGTTTCTAAGGAAATGGGAACACATTGAAGAGACTCTTGTGGGAGCTACTGTGACTAAGACTGAGCTTCGCTATGCACAGGGAAGCAAGAGAAATGCTGATTTCATCAAACGCAGTTACATACTCAGAATATGAACTACTGCGCAAATAGGCAAAACTAATGCATTCTAAAGCCTGTCTCTATAGGCAAAAAACTCATTTCTGACAAAGTTGCCCAAATGCATCTCCCACGTGTGTAACTTGTTTCCTGAGTTAGAAACGTCGAGAAACGGTCATTTCTCCGAGCGCTGTGCTTCCACACATGTCTTTGCTGAACGTTGAAAGGGCACAGTAATGCACTTTTCTCCCAGCCAAAACACCGTTTCTAAGGAAATGGGAACCCACTGAGGAGACACTTGTGGGAGCTACTGTGACTAAAACTGAGCTTCCCGACGCACAGGGCAGCAAGAGAAATGCTGATTTCATCAAACCCAGTTACATACTCAGAATCTGTACTACTGCGCAAATGGGCATAACTAGTGCGTTCTAAAGCACGTCTCTTTAGGCAAAAAACCCGTTTCCTACAAAGTTGCCCAAATGCATCTCCGAAGTGTGCAACTTGTTCCCTGAGTTAGAAAACGTCGAGAAACGGTCGTTTCTGCAAGCGCTGTGCTTCTACACATGTCTTTGCTGAACGGTGAAAGGACACAGTAATGCACTTTTCTGCCAGCCAATACACCGTTTCTAAGGAAATGGGAACACACTTAGGAGACACTTGTGGGAGCTATTGTGACTAAAACTGAGCTTCTCTCCACACAGGGAAGCAAGAGAAATGCTGATTTCATCAAACCCAGTTACATACTCAGAATCTGTACTACTGCGCAAATAGGCAAAACTAGTGCGTTCTAAAGCACGTCTCTTGAGGCAAAAAACCCGTTTCCTACAAAGTTGCCCAAATGCATCTCCGAAGTGTGCAACTTGTTCCCTGAGTTAGAAAATGTCGAGAAACGGTCGTTTCTGTGAGCACTGTGCTTCTACACATGTCTTTGCTGAACGGTGAAAGGGCACAGTAATGCACTTTTCTCCCAGCCAATACACCGTTTCTAAGGAAATGGGAACCCACTGATGAAACACTTGTGGGAGCTACTGTGACTAAAACTGAGCTTCCCTACGCACAGGGAAGCAAGAGAAATGCTGATTTCAGCAAACCCAGTTACATACTCAGAATCTGTACTACTGCGCAAATAGGCAAAACTAGTGCGTTCTAAAGCACGTCTCTTGAGGCAAAAAACCCGTTTCCTACAAAGTTGCCCAAATGCATCTCCGAAGTGTGCAACTTGTTCCCTGAGTTAGAAAACGTCGAGAAACGGTCGTTTCTGCAAGCGCTGTGCTTCTACACATGTGTTTGCTGAACGGTGAAAGGGCACAGTAATGCACTTTTCTCCCAGCCAATACACCGTTTCTAAGGAAATGGGAACACACTGAGGAGACACTTGTGGGAGCTACTGTGACTAAAACTGAGTTTCCCTACGCACAGGGAAGCAAGAGAAATGCTGATTTCATCAAACCCAGTTACATACCCAGAATCTGTACTACTGCGCAAATAGGCAAAACTAGTGCGTTCTAAAGCACGTCTCTTTAAGCAAAAAACCCATTTCCTACAATGTTGCCCAAATGCATCTCCGAAGTGTGCAACTTGTTCCCTGAGTTAGAAAACGTCAAGAAACGGTCGTTTCTGGTAGCGCTGTGCTTCTACACATGTCCATGCTAGTGATTCCTAGATATTAGACACATGGGATATTTAACAAAGCTATATCCTTATATGGACCAGGTTCGAAAAATGACATGGCTTTCCTTAGAGGTCTGAGTGTTTATGAAAGATAGCTTCCTCCTACATGGTGTATACACCTTGAAAATGGCCACCTACAGAGAACTTCCAGGGTGGCTAGCTAACCGTGCTCCTGATTCCTAATACACATGATGAAGTTCTGAGTTGTGGAGGATCAGAAATTTCCCTAGCTTTACTGTACACATTTCTCTGTGTCAGTCTTTCCTGGCCCAGCCTGCGGGGTTCAACTAAAACTTGGGAGGAAGTTCACCTGTTGAAAATGCAAGACACAATGAAGGAGAGCATGTCTGATTGATAAAGCTCTCAAACTTTATTAGTCAGGCAGCAGCTTTTATAATTCAGAAGGCAAGGAAGCATATTGCTATAGCAACCCAGCTGCAGGCTTTTCTCAAAACACAGGGAATTCCAGGCAGGGTCATAATGTCCTGCCACACAGGGTATCTTGCTCTTTCTTTGTCTAGTCTAACTGCTAAACCATAACAGGGTTGCTCCATCTCTATCTGTCTTTAGTTTAACTGCTGAACCACAGCAGGGTCAGCAAGTTTCTGGTGAAAGACAAGCTCTGGGAAAAACAGAGACTTAAAGGTGCAGGCTCTGACAAGATGGCTGAACATTGGCCATATGGCCTGTTGTCCCCAACACTTTCCTTTATTTCCTCATAGTTCCTAGTGAGGGTTTCAGGACCCAAACCATGCAAATCACAGTAAAACACTGTTAAGAAATCAAACCACAGATTTGCCTTTGCATCAGTTTTATGAAGACATTTTGTCAGTTGAGAATCCTTTTTCCCAAATGACTGTAGCTTGTGTCAAGATGACACAATATTAATCAACACAAGCTCCCTTTGAATGCCTACAAACTCAGCTCTCATCTTTTTATTATCTGGTACCCTGACACCCTTGTAGATGTTACTGTGTCTTTCCTACAGAAGCTTCTTGTACTCAATCATTTCTGCTGAACAAAACTACATTGCTTCTGAAGTTTTGCTCCTAAGTCCTGCATTGAATCTGTGCTAGAAGAAAAGGAGAAGCAAGAGTTTCTAAGTTTCATCAGTGCTTGAGAAATGAGGAAAAGAGATGTCCTATCCTGAAAAAAGGAAAGTCATTTTGACAGTACAAGATCTTCGAAAATTCTTTGTAGAAGAAAAATTTAAAAGCATCAGTCAACCAAAATATATAAACAGTGATAAGACGGTGTGTGGTCTTCTGTCTTGTAAATGAGGCTTTGCAAGGGCTTCTGTGTTCCTAGTATCCTGTGATTTTCCTCTTGTAGTTGTCTGGTATAAAATAGTGGAAGAAAAGCCTAAGGACACCCACTCTCCTCCGCTAGTGAAGCCCATCTGTAGAACCGACAATGGGAAATTATCTGTTTCTATAAATCTGTCAGGCATCAAGTTGAAGAAAATACTCATAAGAGCTATTGTGACAGGTGCTGTTAAATTATTGAAAAGATACTAACCAACAACAAATCAGTGTATTTAGTTCTTTCATGATAACTGCGACATATGGAGGACACGTGACTAAAATGACTAGTGCTAAAAGTCCCTGGCAGATCTCCAGCTCACGGGGCTCTAATGATGTGCAATAAGACAGCATGTTTACATGTGTAAAGTGCATGCTTCAGCACCTACTTCACTAGAGTGCCCTCCCCGAGGACTCCAGGAGTCAGAGCAGACCTTCAGCTCATTTTCGTGGTCCTCGTGCTCACCAAAAGGCCTCTTCCATCATTTATCACTGTCAGCGTTCACCTACATTTAGCAGTTCCTCTACCCAGGGCATGAGAACACATACGCCATCAGGTTGAGTGACCCTCGTAATCCTGCCTTCCCGGCAGTGGGCCAAGTGACTACACTGGTTATCTTGGCATCAGCAAGGTGACCCAGGAGCTGCAGTCCCCACATGGCCCCGGTCTGTTCATCCTGAAGCCCAAGGACCCATGCGAGGAGTAGAGCAGTGAGTCCTCTGCCTTCAAGCTTTTATGTTTCCAGGTTTCTCAAATCTTCTTTTCCCATTTCCCACCAATAATTTCAATGTAACCGTCGCTGATGTTTCTGTGTCTAATGATAACATATTAACAATTGGGGAAGTGCTTACAAAAGAAAAGAAATTGTTAAATATGTTTTGGTTGCGATTGTTACTATGTGCACATCCAGCCTCTGTTTTTTTTTTAACTTGGTAAATGAATGAAGAAAGAAATCCTAAGGAAAGGCAAGGACAAAACTGCTGCTACTTATGGTGGAGGAAGAAGGTATTATAGATAGGTGGGAGAGCAGAGGCAGAGGCACACACATCTGGGAAAGTCCAGGATGGTCTTGACCCTGAAGGGTAGGTAACCAAAGTGTCTGGATTACACATGGAAGAACCTCTGGAGGAAGGGAAGCCCAGCCCCTGGGCTGGAGAGTTCAGGGTAGAGGGTGGAGTATGCCAGGCTTACCCTATAACAGGCAGGGACTGAAGGATGCTGGCAGAACCTGGAGCCCAAGTCAGTCACCTTAGTCACTCGTCCTGAGTTTGAAACTTAACAATCAACACCACAGTTTATTGGTAAACATGGCATTTATGTTAATAATCAAGTTGAGAACACTTTATACAAATTCATTGTGTTTGAAATGTGAATATTAAAATAAATGTAAATGGTAGAGAAAACAAAAGACCCAATAAATCACTTCCCTCAGACTAATGCAAAAGCATTTGATAAAGTGATAAATACGAAAGGCTCTAAGGGAATCAGCATATCTTACTTTTTTTTTGAGACAGGGTTTCTCTGTGTAGCCTTGGCTGTCCTAGATTCACTCTGTAGACCAGGCTGGCCTCGAATTCACAGTGATCCACCAGCCTCTGCCTCCGGAGTGCTGGGATTATAGGCCTGTGCCACCCTACACTTTTTTAAAAGTTAATTTATTTATTCACTTTACATCTCAATCGTAGGCCCCTCACTCCCTCTTCTCCCATCATCCCGCCTCTATTCCTCAGAAACGAGGAGCTCCCCCCATCCACCTACCCCAGCTCATCAAGTCAGATCAGGACTGAGCTTTTTCCCCTGTGGCTGGCGAGGCAGTCCTGACAAGGGGAAGTAATCAAGTATCACCCATGGTGAGCTGAGGTATTGGACATCAATCATTAGTCAAGGAGATAGACCACAGTCTTTTCCAGAGGCCAATCTGCTGGTGGCGTTTTCTCAATAGAAGGTGCCTCTTCCCAAATGATACTTGGTTATATCATGTTGACACAAGAAAAGCTAGGACAAAGTCTTCTTCTTACAGTGTTCCCACTGAAGTTAAGGGATAAATAGAATATATTTGGATAGTATTTGAAATAGTAAAATCCATTTAAGACTATCAGGTTGCATACAAACTTGAAATGTCTATCTCCATGTTTAGTTATCAAACATATGTACCTATTGACTTATATATTATTAAACATAATATCAGGGAGATTTTATTAAGTCTTTTGTAATTTCATATAATGCATTTTAATCATGTTTAATTCCAGACCCCAACTTCCCTGAGATTCATGCCTTTTCCCAGACCCATTATTTTGTGCCCTCTTTCCATAAATTGTTTTTCCATAAAACAATTTTAACTATGCAGTTTTGTATTGGCCATACACTCTTGGGTGTGTGTCCATCCACTGGAGCATGGTCCACCAACTGGAGACCACATCCTTAAATTTTACTCTCAGGCAGATAGGAATTGCCAGTAGCTCCTCACATGTGGGTGAGATTTTCTATCCAACTCCACTTCTCATGCTGGGATTATGTGTAGAACTGTGAGCTTTTATAAGTGATGAACTTTATTGACTCTTAGTGATCTCAATAATAAACAAACTAGTACTATAAAGCAGTATCTATATGCTAGATACAGTATTCATGGTGGATATGTATTTGTTAGGGTTGCTTTCAACCTGTTTTCTGGATTAAACATCTCTCTCTCTCTCTCTCTCTCTCTCTCTCTCTCTCTCTCTCTCTCTCTCACACACACACACACACACACACACACACACACATTCCTCTTGGGTCAGGGGTTTGTCAGGTTGTATAATATAATATTCATGTTCTGTATTAGCTTAGGTTGTAAAAGTTGATTACATGGGAAGTTCAAGACAAATAAGGTTGGTTGTTACAATGATCTTTTCAAGACAGATTAAACAGGTTGACCATACAGTAGCCTATTGGTCCTAAATCTTAAGTGACCCAAACGTATATTTTGAACTTGCATGTGAAGTCCAGCAAAAGTTCTATTCTGTTAGCATATAGGAGATAATTTTATAATGTATCCTCACAAGGAAGAAAATAGGTGTGGAGGCATCAAGTACAACTCGGAATCTCGACCTTTTCTCCAGCTCTACCTGCACTCTTTTTCATGTAATGAAATAATGAGAACTGTGGTTCTCAAGAAGGCTCACACTGGTGCTCTGCAAGTGCAGATCTGCAATGACAGGTGCTTATCTTTTCCCCACATAGGGTTTGCTCTCTGTTATTAGTGATAAAGGCCAACATCCAAATGGATATTCTGAAAGTCAGCCAATGCAACCATCATGCCAGGCCCTAAAGGAGAAGCTTGACTTGGGAGAAGAACTAGACATGTGCAGTGTTGTGGCATACGTCTTAAGGATAGGAAAATAATAGTACCACAAGTCGTTTCCTTTACTATGAATCCTTAGATGCCTTTTGGGGGTCTGATAAAACACCATCATCAAGACAACTTTAAAGACAGTTTATTGTGGTTCACAGTTCCATGGGATAATAGCCCCTCAGAGCAAGGGCAAATAGAAGAGAAGACGATTAAGATGCTGGGGGATTTGAATCTTCAACTGTGGAAACATAGCAGAGCAAGGCACTGGAAGTGAGGCATGCCTATGAAATCTCCGAGCATGCCTTCAGTGCCATCCTTCCTTCAGTAAGGCTGAACCACCTCAGCTGGAGACCTAGTATATAGAGATGAAACATCTGAACATCTGAAGGATTGATCACAAAGCATCAATTTATATACTATTTTGAGCTTAAATGCTGTATATATTAGGTCTTATTTGTTACAATCTCAACCTACCCTCTTAACTCATCCTTGAAAAATCCAGGCATAATAATATCAAAATTATTAATAAAATACTCTTTAAAATACAAATGTGTCCTACAGTATGCTTGCTAAACCAAGAATTCTGTACTTGAGTTAAACACTATTTTTCTCATGTAGGCATAATTCAAAACTTTAAAATAATTATAGAAAGTCGACATGATAAACAATTTTGTTTATAATCACTCAAAATCTACTAGTCAGGATGCTAAGATTTCAGTTTACTTCATGATCATTCCTATGACCACCTTCCAACTGCTTTACTTTTAAAATTGACATACCTATACCTCCTGGGTCCCTTCCCCCCAGTTACTATCTTTGGAGTCTTTTGTTAGCATTTATCACACTGAACACACAGAAAATAATCATGTTACATAGGAAGTAGATTTTGGCCTCTAAAGCGCTTCTTATATGTCTAACTTCTGTCCTGTGCCATGTACCTAAACTGCATTTGGGAGTCTCAGTAAGCAAAAAAAGAAAAAATTGGAAAAGATGTGTGTTTGTAAAATGTAAAGTAAAAAGTGCAGATTTTCTGTGTACTTATAGAAGGGAAAATAGTAGACCAGAGGAAGAATTAGCCCATATTAGTGGATGGTAATTGCTCCAAAATATGTGACAATGTGGTGGTGATTACAAAGAGGTCTCTGAAATTAAGAACCTCTGTGACACACTGGCCACATTACATACAACAAAAGTTCAGGAAGGGCCATGTGACCCTATGTTATGTGTTAAAAGAACGTAGGTGCTGCTCTCTGTGAGAAGTCCTTAAGTGATTACATAGCAAAGCCTCATCTGACCATCATCATGTTTCTGGACAAAGACTTTGTAAGACCATGTTGAACACTAAAGAAGGAGTCTGACCCACAGCTGCCCTTGCTCTCAACAGCAAGTGTGCTTGCCATGGAGCAGTTTACTAAATATCTCACAAGCAATTCCTCTTGGTGTAATTTTCATGGGTCAAGTTCTTAGCTGATTTCCTGCCTTGTTGATGAGCTATTGAGTCTCTGACACACAAATCCACATTGGAGGCCTTTGCTCTGGTAGGATTTAATCTCAGTTATGGGTAAAAGTTACAGTGGAAACAGTAGCTATATTGGTTTCTGTCTCCAAACACTGAAAGACTCCATGGAGAAAAAAATAGAACAACCCCGGATTTCAAGAATGATATTGTATCCTCAGAGTTTGATAAGCAGAAAAGAAGATGAACCCTGAGGCTCATAGTCTACCTGGGCATCATTTAATGTTAACTCTACGGAGTGTGGACTGTGAATAAGAAGATGAACCCTGGGGCTCATAGTCTAGCTATGGATCATTTGTGTTGTCTCCATGGAGTGTAGCAAGTCAACTAAAAACTTTATGTCAGTTGGAATAGCAATAATTATAGTGGCTGGTGTGAAGGAGACTCAGGTGTTTACTGTAAATATATGGTGGGCTCAAACAATAAATCCGAGGAAGCCAATAGATACAGTTCACACTCTTTCTGTATATCTGAAAGGCTCTTTTTTACCCGAATAAGTGAAGATATGTGAAATAATTCTGAATCCTATGAGTTTAAGGATATAGAGTTCTGGATTACCAAAGAATCAGAATAAATGTTGATGAAGAGTTGGTCCTCCCCATCCAGCAGGATCAGAGTAGGTTGTACAGGAGGAGGTATAGTAACACCTGCGGCTAATACTGGAAGGGAGAGTAGCCATGGTAGAGCTGTGATGAGTACTGGTGTTTGATACTGTGTTATGGCAGGTGGCTTTATAGTAATAATAGTGGTATAAAGTTGATAGCACCTGGGATAGATGAGACACGGGATAGATGTAGGAAGAAGACTGTTAGGTCTACAGATGCTCCTGCATGGGCTAGGTTTCCAGCCAAAGAGCGAGATACTCTTCCTGCCCTGGCTTTTTATTTTTCATGATGACAGAAGCAGGAGAAATGAGGAGGTAGGATTCAGAAAGTTAAATTATTTATTCATGCAAATGCTATATCAGGTACTCCAATTATTAGATGCAGTAATCAGTTTCTGAAGCCTCCAATCATTATAGGTATTACGATGAAGAAAATTATGGCAAATGTGTGTGCAGTAACGATTACATTGTTTATTTCTAATAGGGCTCAGGTTGACCTACTTTGGCTCAAATTAAAATGCTTAGAACTGTTCCTACTATACCTGTGCAAGCCCCAATGGTTAAGTATAGGATTCTAGTGTCTTTATGGTTTGTTGATAGTAGTCATAGATTTAGCTCAATTACAGTGATTGATTTGCATTCAATAGATGTAGGATGGAATCTTACAGTTCTTGTCAGAGTTAAACTGTATGTTTTCTTAGGGTTTTGAAGACTCTTGGACTATTATATCCTAAATTTATATAATTAGCTGAAGTATCAGGGGCAAGGTTTGTGTTACAATAATTAGGGAAGGTAGGAGGTGGTGCTTTTGAGATTTGTTTGTTAGTGTATAATTTGGAGTTATTATTTGTTGGAAAAAGAGTAGGTGAAGTAGAATAAGCATGTGTAAAAGAATATGTTTAGTAGGAGCATCCTTCTGTTAGCCTTGCTTTCCCACCTGTGGGCTGACAGCAGTGGAGCAGTCAGTACACAAGATGACCGTGTGCACATGCCTAAAGACCGTGGGGATTCATAGCATCCTGGGCATTCACATCCATAGAGTATGACCTGGGGCTCTGCACCAGGCGCTTTTTCTTGTGTTTCCTCTTCTCTTCTGGAAAGGGATGAAGGAGATAGGTCCCTTGCGAGAGACATGTTCTCCTAGGGAGCTTGTCACCGCCAGAAAGGCAGTTTTTGGTTTTTTGATACAGGGTTTCTTTGTATAGTTCTGGCGGTCCTGGAACTCCCTCTGTAGACCAGCCTCGAACTCAGGGATCCACCTGTCTCTACCTCCCAAGTTCTGGGATTAAAGTGTGCACCACTGCATCCAAATGCCTGTTTGAATTATAATGTGTGGTTTTTTTTTTTTTTGTTTTTTTCGAGACAGGGTTTCTCTGTGTAGCCTTGGCTGTCCTGAACTCGCTTTGTAGACGAGGCTGGCCTCAAACTCAGAGCGATCCACCTGCCTCTGTCTCCCGAGTGCTGGGATTAAAGGCGTGCGCCACCACGCCTGGCTGTGAATTTTTTATTTATTAATAAGTAAAAGTTTTGCCCTGTATTCATTTCCAAAGATATCATTGTTAACGAAAGTTGGGATTTATTTTTTTAATGGTAGGGCTGAGAGTAGTTAAGAGCATGTTTTACACTGTGAAGGAATGGATTTGCCAGACCACAAGGGAAGAAGGAAACAGAAAACTGCAAAATCGAAGCTTTGAGCTGTATTGGCAGCTGTCACACGTATTCTACTTGTAAGCATTCACTTGCCTCAAACTAGTGACAATTTAGCCAAATGCAGTGGCCCACGCCTGTAATCCAGCACTCAGGGAGGCAGAGGCAGGAGGATCTCTGTGAGTTTGAGGCTAGCCTGGTCTACAAACCAAGTCCAGAACAGCCAAGGCTACACAGAGAAACCCTGTCTCAAAAAACCCAAAGCAAAACAACAGCAACAGAACTAGTGGCAACCTGAGATAATAACTGCAGAGGACATGAGCCAGGTCCCTTTTAGTCAGGGGAGATGCGCTCCGAGCTCCAAGCTCCCATAGCAGTCCTTGAAGCTGCAGATTGTTCAAAGCCTTAGTTACACTGTTTTTCATATACATTCATGTCGTTGATATGCAGTTAAGCACAGAAAGACATTGACAACAACTAGTAACTAATAAAACCTAAGGAAATTATAATAGAAAGGTATGAATCAATGTATGAGCTCAAGAACGTTTATTTCTCTCATAACTTGATTTTTCTCCTAACATTTCAGACCATGTTGACCACAGGTACGTGAAAGCATGGGGAATGAGCTACGGATGACAGGGAGAGCTACATACCTATTTGTTTTTAAGTCCAAATGCTGGGTCTCTGAAAGCATATAAACTCTATGGTGATGAGCCTTTTAAAAAACAAAAAAGCTCTTTCTAATGTACAGTCCACTGATTCTGTCCGTCAGGTGGAAAAGGCCTTGAACTATGCCGAGGCAGCTTTGTCCTTCGTTGCGTGTGGAAACGCAATGGAACAAGGTCCAGTGATCTAACTCTCTATACTTCATGTACTCAGACAGTGGAGCTCATCAGGGAAGCTCTGCTTCCAGCAGGAGGGTGTGTGTGGGGGAGAAGAAAGTAATATACTTGAGTACACGCAGGGAATACTAAGTAAGGAACGGCACCCACACTATCAGCCACTGGGAACTATCCTCCAAAATAGGAATGTTGAGTTAGAAATGACAGGATTTTTTCTGAAGCCTCACTGTGAGGAACACAAACTTCTTCTCTTCTACCTCAGCTACCCTACGCCTGACTCTCCTACACTGGCAGATGTTTGAAAAGGGACCACACTGTAAAGTATTTGAAAGAATGTTTCGACTATTTCAAGGTCCTGTTTAGCAAGTTAGAGCACCATGGCTCCTTGTGCTAGGCTCTCTCCCTGACAGAGGCTCCTCTGAGAGGCCTCATCCACCCATTGCCTTGAGGCCAAACCTGCCATCTCTGTTGTCCAGAATCACCCCATTTATGACACACTTGAGGCTTGCAAAGCTTGGAGAACAGGCCTTGAGAGCCTAGCTTATTGGTCCCCCTGCCTTTGTGTCCTTTTCTTTCTTTCTTTCTTTCTTTCTTTCTTTCTTTCTTTCTTTCTTTATTATTTTGAGATAAGGCTTCTCTGTGTGCCTTTGGCTGTCCTGGACTCACTTTATAGAATAAGCTTTTCTCAAACTCACAGGAATCTGTCTGCCCCTCTCTGCCTTACTGAGTGCCCGAGTGCTGGGCTTATAGGGTGTGCACCACAGAGGCTTTTATTTTTACCACCTCTAAACAAAGAAAATCCAATTATTCTTCCCCAGTATCCCAGGAATCAGTTGGTGGTTTTGGTTTTGGTTATTCAAGACAGGGTTTCTCTGATAGCCCTGGGTGTCCTGGAACTCTCTTTGTAGATCAGTTTAGCCTTGAACTCACAGAGATCTGCCTGGGTCTGCCTCCTGAGTGCTGGGATTAAAGGCGGGTGCCACCACACCCGACTCCTGCAGCTTAACTGTGGGATGAGTTGAACCTCTTATTATTTATTAATTTCAGTAGTATGTAAACTCCCCAATTGCTTTTGGTTTTTGTACATTAATGAGTAATGAATAATGAAAACAAGTCAGTTATTTTTTGTGCCATAGTCTCACTAGGTTGCATGTTCCTACATGTCTTGCCCTCCTCTAATACCCCACCCTACCCATCATCTACAAACACATTATAATCCAATAGAGTCCACACGCTTCCCTTGTCTTGTCCCCACAGAGTATGAAAATGGCATCAAGATTTGGAAGAAGCTGGGTATGGTGGTGCACGCCATCTCAGCAAGGCAGAGGCAGACAGATCTCTGTGAATTCAAGACCATCCTGGTCTTCAAAGTGAGTCCAGGACAGCCAACGCTACACAGAGATACCCTGTCTCAACCTGTTCCCCCACCCCACCCTCAAATTCGGTAAAAGCTCTGCAGCCACAAAAGCAGCAGTGGTTGTTCTGGCGCAGAATGAAAGTCTACACCTGTGGCACCAAGCCCTCTAGGTACCTGCATTATCTTTTCCTGCTGCTGTGACACTGAGGCCCTAGAGGCACCCAGCTGTTGGCAGTCAATACAGTTCATTCTTCCTTCCTTCCTTTGTTTTTTGTTTTTTGTTTTTTTTGGGGTTTTGTTGTTGTTGTTGTTGTTGTTGTTGTTGTTGTTGTTGTTTGAGACAGGGTTTCTCTGTGTAGTGTTGGCTGTCCTGAACTCATTTTGTAGACCAAGCTGGCCTCAAATCACAGCGATCTGCTAATTTTTTTCTTTCTACAATAGCTTTCCTACAACTTTTTTTTTTTGGTCGAATGAAGCCATTGTCTAGAGTGTGCTATCCCTAGATTTGGCTGCTTCTTAGCAGACTGGGAGCCACTAGCTGTTCTGTTTGCCTGGTTCTTGCTTTTCTCATACAGTGTGCATGTGTATTGAGTGTATTTTGTTTTGGAGAATATTTTTCAAGCTTTTTAACAAGCTGCATACAGTACATTCTTAGGCTGCAAAAATTGGTTGACATCTCTGTCTTAGGTTGGATATGGTCCTGATTGTGCATAATCCCGTCATTGGCTCTGGAGCCCCTGGTGCCCTCTATAACCGTCATTGGGTCCAAAGGTTGCTTTTTGGCCCTTGGCCCTGTCCTAGGTGGGGTCACCTGAGGTACGGCCTGCTATTCATCTGAATAGCCTTGGTCCTCAAGCTCCAGCCTGTGATAATGGGCCTGTATGGGCTTGGCCTGGATGACATCCACTTGCTGTTTTATGAATTTGGTCAGTTATTTAAAAGCCCAGGCCCAAAAGATAAAAGAAGTAACAAACCTATCATGAGTCCTAACAATGAGGGCAAAAGAGTGGTTAGCCAAGGAGTAGTGGAGAACCAGCTTTGGAACCAGTTTTGATCTTGTTCCCTCTGTCTTTTTCTATGCTCCAGGCCTTTTCTATCCTTAGCTGTCGGCGCCGCACTGTCCAGCAGAAATAAGACACCAACAACCAGACTTCTTCTCGAGATCTTTACTCAGGATTAAGCTCAGTGGGAATGGCCCCGAAGAAGGGAAGGGCCAAGCTTAAGTACAACTCAAGGGCCAATCAGCTCATGCCAGGTGCCACCTCCTCATAGGTCCGCATCAGAGCAGGACTGCTCGTCATCAGATCACCAGTTACCCTTGCACAGCCTTTTGCCATATGAGGACTTGTTTATCTTAGAGAGCGCTCACCGTCGGGATGGTGGAAGGCGGAAGCCTACGCCATGTTAAGGTGCAGCACCTCGCAGCTCTCCACACTTAGCCATGGAGTCCTTGACCACACCCGAGTGGTCCATGCAAAAGCAACACTCTTCTTTAAGAGCTGCACAAAGGCCTCCTTGATGGAGGAGAAGCAAGTCTAAACCTCTTCTATTTTGAAGGACAATCTCAGCAAGTGAAGTAAGGGAATTTTCAAGGTGGGAAATGGCAGATTCCAGCAAGGTCTTCATCGATTGACAGGTAGTAATGCTTATTGGAAAGAACAAGAGAGGTTATACCCACCCCGGTTCCCACAGCCTCAAGGCCCAGCAATATCGCAAGGGTGACGGCTGTTATAGGCTCTCTTTTTGTTCTTAAGAGGCCGTGGTCATTTTTTGGATCCCAGGCTAGGGAAAATTGTTCTTCAGAGTAATAAGTTAGCCTGGGAATTAATTGGACCAGGACACAGTACATACTTTGATTTTTCTTAGTCAGATCTCTAGACATGCAAGGTGTCAGTCTGTCACTACAGGCCCACAATATAAGAACCTGTTTTACAAGTCTTTCTGGCAGCCATCTTGCCAATCCAGCTTTTATATCAAACATGCACATTGACCCTCGACCCCATATTAGCATTGGGTCAGGGCCAGACTATTTGTAGGTCAACAGATCTTTCCATAATACTGAGGCGTAATTGTCTTTTGATGAAGGATGTCGAAGACGATCTGCAGCTGATTTTTCCTTCACATCGAGATTTAAGAAGTTTAGAATAAACAAAACACGAGCAAGAGTACTCCTGGGAGACCCTTTAAAAGGGTATGAGTCTCCCCTTTTTATCTTATTGATAGTGTTTTTGAGTGTCTGGTATGCTCTCTCCACAATATCTTGACCTTGAGGGTTATAGGGAATATCAGTGATATGTTTTATTTGTAAAGCAGAACAGAAAATTTGAAATTTTTTTTTACCAATATAGCCAATCCCATTATCTGTTTTAATTGTCCTGGGTTTTCCCATAGTAGCCAGGCAGGTGAGGACATGTGCAATGATGTGCTTACCAGCCTCACCAGTTTGCAGAGTGTCAAAAATAAACCCAATAAATGTATCAACAGTAACATGTAAATATCTGAGGTTTCCAAGTTATGGGATGTGGGTAACATCCATTTGCCAGATTTCATTAAGGAAAAGGCTTCTAGGGTTAACACCTAAATGAGGAGTGGGCAAATAGGTAACACAGGCAGGGCATTTTTTTTAACTATTTGATGAGTCTGTTCTCTAGTTATTTTGAACATAACCCTCAAAGTGTGAGCATTGAGATGATGTAAGGAATGTGCCTGTTGGGCCCCTTGTAAGGCTGAGTCAACAACAGGACAGACAGTACGGGTTACAAGGTCTGCAAGTGCGTTTCCTTCTGAAAGAGGACCCAGGAGTCCAGTGTGGGCCCAGAGGTGGCCTATAAAAAAGGGGTGAGATCTAGACCTAATGGCAGCTTGGATTTGTAGCAAGAGTGTTATAGCCTTAGTAGAGGGTTTAATGAAGGCCACAGTCTCCAATAAGGGAGCAGAATAAGCAATATAAGCACTGTCTGTATATAAATTAAAAGGAATGTCAGGAAAGGTCTTAAAGACAAAAAACATAACATACAATTCTACAAGCTGAGCTGACATATAGGGAGCAGTCAAAACAGTGGTCTGGCCTTTAGCCATAAAGGCAGCCTTTCCAGTGGAGGAACCATCTGTAAAAATGGTCAGAGCCTCTGGTAGAGGTTCTAGGGAGGTATTCCTGGGAAAAAACAAATGTATGGTATTTAATAAACTGAAGGGACTTATTAGCCGTGTAGTGGTTGAATATCTGAACAATAAATAAAGAGCAGGCAATTGGCCAGTCTTCTGTGGTTTGAAAAAGCCAATTAATATGAGCTTTGGAGTATGGCTGTATAACATCTGGTTCCTTGCCAAAATAACCTCTCCCATGTTCTCTACCCTGAATAATTAGTTCTGCTACTGGAATGTAATAAGGGCTGACAACCGTTTTGGGGGAGGAAGGAAGATGAACCCATAGGAGTGGGCTGGATTGCCAAAACACCCCAGTGCGTGTATGAGGTGTAGCACAATGACAAAAAGAAGAGTTTCTTATAATCTATAAAAGTTACAAATTGTTGGCTTATGGCTGTTTCTACTTTTATTAATGTAGCCTGTGCCTCAGGAGTCAGAGACCTGGCAGAATTGGGATCAGAGTCTCCTCTTAGAATGTCAAACAATGGTTTGAGCTCTCCAGCAGGAAGCTTCAAGTATGGTCTTATCCAGGTGATATCCTAATAATTTTTGAAAATCATTTAATGAAGTTAAATGATCAGTCCTTAATTGAGCCATTTGAGTGTTAACTTGGGCACCTCTTAATGTAAAGCCTAAATAGGTATAGGGATCCAGCCCCAACCCCATGTCATCTGTTTTTAATGATTTTTATTAAGTTACGGTTTATCCATAATCTTAAATACTTGTTAATGTTTTTTATCTGGACCCCTCTTTTATATAATTCAGAGCTTTTTGCCCAGAGTTTGGCAATGATTTCCAGTATTTGTCCTAATCCTCCACTGGGTGGAGTCTCTCAAAGAGCATCTATGTTGAGCTAATATCTACTTATAAGTAAATATATAACACCATTGAGATGTAACAAGAATAAATTAATAAAAAAATTTTTAAAAATATATAACATTGTTTGCTAGAACACATTTTTTGTACTCTCAAATGTACCCATTTTTTTTTACTGGAATGGCTTTGTTCTGAATGTAGGAAAACAGTAACAGCTGAGCAATTTTATCCCCTGCATTAATTTGCCTCTTCTGTTTTACACACCATAATTTTGATGTACACTAAGACCTTGAGAAGTTACATAAAAGTTAATAGTAAAATGATAATCATTAAATTAGAGTTTTTTTACTTTAGCATCAAGATCTATAGGGGTTGGAAACATTTTTGGTTTCCATATGACATATCATTATAGAATACAACAGTTTTTAAAGAAAATTTATCAGTGATACTAATATATTAAATTTATAATTTATAGAAAAATTTAAAGTTATTAATACTTTATATTGACTGAATGTAATTAATACAAATGAGTCCTATTACATTTGTTTAAGAATGAAGTCATAGAGTATAACCATAACTTTTAGAACTAAAACCAGATTTTTACAGTGCTTTGAATTAGGATTGAATCACATAATATCTGTGTTACAAATGTACATGCACTCATATATTTTAAACAAGAGTTTGAACTTAAATTTTAAACATTATATTTAATAAGCAAATCATTAATCTTTAGATAAAAGTTTACAGATATATGCTGGAGATGCAGTTTTAATACCTTTAAAGTCAATAAGAAACAAACATGTAGTAAAACTGACAAAATGTTTTTTTAATTTTATAACATAATTTAAAAGGATTTTACACCCAAATGTTTAATGTTTAAAGGCAGAACCTGTGAAAGATAATAGAGAAACTAGGAGTATCTGAGTTGGCATCCTGCCCAGGATGTTTTTACACAAGCCCCTGTTGAAAATGTACAGCTTCTATAGTGAATGTTGTTCAGAGCCTATCACCAAGGAGTCCAAGGAATGACAAAGACTGAAGAAGACCTTACCAGTGGCTTTATCTGATCATTGCTTACCTTCAAGTTCCTGGAAAGACCCATCATAGTAGCTCTCATTTTTTAGCCACCTAATTTTTGTGTTTGGGTAGTGACCTTGTACTTACCATGTTTGAGGGATTTGGGCTGGTTGGAGTTTAGAGCACATCATTAGGAGTTCAGGCAGCCCTAGGATTTCTGCCAGTTTGATCCAGGCAGCCTGGCTCCAAGGACAGATCTAGTCTATCAGTTTTTGTTGTTTCTTTTCTTGAGAATCATTGAAATGAGTTAGAGCTAATGGCCAGCAGATAAAATTTTGTTCTTTTTTCTCCAACAGATTATAATATATAAAACAACATTTAAACACCAGAGAAAGACAAGAGTAAAAATTGACGTTTGTCTTTTTTTACTATGAGGGACAAGTTATGTGCCCTAGTCAGTCTGTCCAGTGGTCTAAGACAACAGTCAAGGCGATTGATTCTTTTTGTCTCATAGTGAGAAAGTCCACACAAATAGACACAAATAAACAAAAACAGAAATTGGCACCAAAAGCCACAAAGTTTGGACTACACCAAAACCAGAATGAAGTGAGCGGTCAGACCCGATGATCAGGCGGGCCAAGAGTGCTCCCCAGATGGAGGGGGATTGACTCCCCCTCCTGGAGGTCAGGAACGTCTTCCAGTATCCTTATCAGGGGGGTACAATATCTCCTGGCACAGGCAAAGAGCAACCTTGACACTGTGACTAGTTGAAATGTTTGAGGAGCTCCAAAGTGAAACTAATGAACATGGAGGGACAGAGAGACAAAGAAGACAGACAAAGAAGAGTAGCAGCTGCCTTACCTAATTCCTTGACTAGAGTCCGGGTCTTAGAGGGGACTCTTCAGGCAGAGGAGATTTACATACTTTAGCCTTAATTGTGGTCCTGAAGAGAGAACTGGGTAGGCCAGCTTTTACATTTTCCCAGACTTTTTCTAAGTTCTTCTTTAAGAAAATTTTTACCTTCATCTAATACTGATTCATCCTGTTGTGGTCTTCAATGAGTACCTGTGGAGGGGGCAGACAAATGGGGGGACAGGAGATACAAGGAAATGAGGGCAGGTCTGGATTCTGGACAAACCTCATTTTTTGAAAAATTTCACAGTTTATATAGGCACAGAGGCATGGGTATTTGTGTAAGCAAGGGTTGTTATGGATACCTAACTCTGGAATGCTCCAGCAGGTGTCTACCTTTACAGCTGCTATAATTGCAGAGAGAGAAATTCCAGGAAAGTTGTGAAGGATCTGGTTAGTCAGGAAAAGGTTCCCGGAACTGCTGCTCGCAGGCAGCTGGTCTTTAATCTGATCTTATCAGTAGTCTTACCGGAAAAGGAGTAACTCGGGGGTCTAGAATGACCAGCCCCCACAATAAACCACAACAGGTGTCTAACTGCGGAACATCGACAAGGTCAGCTGGTTTCTGGTAAATGGCAGACTGCTAGAGAAATAGGAACCTAAGCTCTGATAAGATGGAAGAATATTGGCCATATAGCCCGTCCCCTACATAATACATTTTAATAGCCTCATGAAAGTATCTAACACACAAGATTTCATTAATCAAACTTAGTCATTCAAAGCAACACCCACTCTTTTCCATCTTTTTTCATTTATGGTTCCTTCCTGCGGGAACCAGGGACAAATGTCCTTGAGAAAGAGGAAAAAATGAACTAAATCTTTTTTCTTAACCCTAGTTCTTTGTGCCTTGAGAGAATCTTTAAGTACACCTATGAACTTCTCATGTACACTAATTCCCTGTCCCATAATATCACCATCTGTATACCTCGGACCTTCTTTCACGGAGTGGGCGCTTCTCCGTGGTGATCTCTCTGCATGTCTTCACTTACAGAGTGGGCGTTTCTCCATGGCGACCTCTTTGCGGATCTTCACTCACAGAGTAGACTATCTCTGTGGCGACCTCAATGTATGATGCGACTGCAGTCTTCAGACGGTGCTTCTTGCATGATCCCATGTGCCTCAGGCATCACGTCTGGGCACCAATTCTGCCCTGGCCCTGCCCCGGGGTCTTCAAATGGAACCTGGGAGGGGGTGCCGAAGTGAAAGTAAAGGACAGGAGACATGAGGGCAAGTCTGAACACTGATCAAGGCCTGTTTATTGAAAATTCTTACAGGGTTTATATAGGCAATATCTAGGGCAAGGAAAGGCAGGGCTGCTGTGGGAACCTAATGGCAGATATCCAGCCATCCGTCCTTGGTAAGAAGAACTCCAAGATTAGGGATTGAGCTCTGAGGGAACGCAGATACGGAAGCAAGATAAGCAAGCAGCCTCCCAGGATCTTGAGGAGCCCGCTACGTGTCATGCAGCAGTTCCCAGGGTCCGGATGGAGTGGCCTGGGCTGACCTCATCCTGCTATGTACCAGGCAGAGGTATAGAAAATGGAATCTACAGACAAAGTGGAATTGGGCAATGTTTTAAGCCAAGAGCCGCTAAAGGCAGCTCCCCACAACTATGCAAGCTCTCTAACACTGAGCTGTATCTCCAGCCCTCACTAATGTTTCAATGTAGCTCCCATGGGATAACATTGCTAAGTTTAATATTTTTTCAAGAGAATTGTAGTTCAATTGACCCCACTTGCACGTGCCTGTGCGCATACACACACACACACACACACACACACACACACACACACACACACACACACACACACACACTTTCCCCTCTCTCTATTTCGTATCCCAAAGACTGATGATGAGGAAACCAGGAAGTTTCCTATTAATGACTACGCAGAAGGATGCTTGCCCAAGTAGCATCCCTGAAATGCTGCTCTAATGGACAATCTTCAATGGCATAAGTCAATTCCCTGACTACTTGTGTTAGAGTTTTCCAACTTAAAACAACATATTGGAATAATGTTTGCAGTACTTGCTTAAGGAAGTAAGAGAAGTCTGGATGAAAGAGCAGAAATATTAGAGCGGTGGTCATCACATGACCAAGTGCCTCTGTAGGTGACGGTCCATCAACCTTATTGTCATTCTTATCTCTCTCCCTCTTCCTTTTCCTTCCCAAGCTATAGACGCAGAAATAACAGAAGTGAAATGACTTCTTGACCTGATGCAGTCTGTGTCCTCACGGTCAGATATCTTTCCCCACTGACCATCTGACACAATCCACATAGTCTGGAGATAAAACAGATAAGGTTGGACAGTTGAGTTCAGTCCTCATAAACTGAGCAGAGAGCTACAGAATAGGGTAGATGGTTGCGTTCAGTCCTCATAAACTGAGCAGAGAGCTACAGCAAAGGAGCCCACCTGGTCCCCAGAGGTGCCTAGGACAGGGCACTTGTCCTTAGTAGTTCCAGAGACCACTGAGAGGATGCTTTTTCAGAGGTGAGCTAAGAAATGCTCAGCAACTTTCCAAACAAGACATGCCTTTATGTTGGATAACTTGTTGGCAATTCCTTTAGAGTCTTTTCATATGAAAATTGTGTTTTAAAATGCATTACACTTTCAATCAAGCCTAGAACAACTGGAGTCTTTAAAGACATCTTTAATAGGTGGGGGGTGATCACATAAACTGTGTCTCAACTATTTGGATCCAGAATTTGTTTCCTCTGTTTCCTGTTCCCAGAAACAGCACAGAGATGGTCCAATCTGAGAACCCTGTTCTCCTTTTCCACATCACTGTGTGCATCTTCAGACAGGTTAATTTGTTTGCTTGGCATGGCATGATGTGCATTGTAAAACTCTATTCTCAAACTAACTACATCTGACCAATGTTTTGGTTTTTATTACTTAATTGACACTTTTAACATCAAGGGGTAAATCTGGGGTCAGCTACAGAGGGACCTACAGTCACAGATCTTGGTGGCAATGTTCATCAAGGTGTTAAACCTGTTGTTTGGAAAGCTCAATCTCTTACAGCCAATTTCTGAGTCATTTTCCAGTAGACAGAGTGATGTCGACACTGATTATTCATCCCTTAGAGTTCCAGGGCTTCCAATCCAATTCCAAAACGTCCCCATTTGAGAACTGGGTTTTGTTCTTATTTTTGAAGTGTAAATTCCCTAAGTTAGATTTACTATCTCGTCCCTTTAGTAGAGCACTTCCAAGAGACAGTGAGATTTAAGGAAACAAAGCTGCAAAGCAGGAAGTCACTGATGCTGGAGACGCAGAAGGGCAGTAACTGGTCCCTGAGCACTTTCCTGCAGCTACACAAAGCGCTTGCAGAAAGCTGCCCTTCCCGCCTCAGTGGCTCAACATGTCAACTCCCCTGCTTAACAAGCATGCAGGTCACTAGATTGGGATGCACACATTCAGGTCCACTGCTGTCAGTCAGCAGGGTTCAAGCATTACCATATACCAGAAATACAGGGATAGCCCTATAATCCCAGCACTTGCAAAGCTGAAGTAAGGGAATTGTGAGTTCAAGACCAGCTTGGGCTCCATAGTGAGTTTAATGTCACCTCAGATACACAGCAAAAGCATTATCATAAGAAGAGGCGAAGGAAATACACTGTTCAGCCATCAGGTGCATGATGATGAATATAGGACTTTCTGATGGGATTGAGAGTTGACAGCAGGGTAGCCACCACCCCACACTCAAGCCCATAAGAGAACAGCAAGGACATCCAGGGAAGGCAGTTGCTATGGAACTCCGCATGTGTGCTGTCAGGATTAGGAATCCTTTCTGGTTGTAAGCAGTGCTCACCAGAACAGTAAGCTCAGCTCTGGCTTTAGAAATCAGTGGTATCCAGAAAGAAAGGGAAAAAACCAATTTTAGGTTCCTGATCTGACATCTGCCATGAAAACTACCTTAACTACTCAATGCTACAGTTCAGGAATAGTGATGGAACCCAAATCCACAGGCCAGTGTCATACATATCCTGTGCTCTTTGGCTTTTCCCCTGGAGGTGGGGAGACTGAGCTCTCTTTATGTATATCTTACATCTCTAGTGTCTGTCATGGATTGGGTGCAGTGGCTCTGGGAGGCCCATCATCCAGAAAGCTCTGCCATAGGGGACTTGGAAAAGGTAAACTTCTCACAGGGAAGGGGATAGTTTTGTTTAGTGGGCTAGTGGCTGTTCAACATAATCACTTAATTGCAGGTGAAACCTTAGTTGGAGGCAGGAAAGAGAGGAATGCCAACACGCATGAGAACTCACTGCTTTTTATGACAGCCAATGAGACACCAAACATTCTGCTCTGCAGCATCTGGGTGACCCATGCAGATCCAACTTGTACTTCCCATGACTAGGGTCGAAGCCCCAAACACAGGGAGTTTTAGTTCTTCTCAAACATTAATTAGACTCAGGGCCAATGTATCTCCCATGTGTCTCTAAACCAATGCTTTGAGCTTCACCAAAATTGTCAGGAGCCAGTCATGCAGGAGTGGACTTGAGGCAAGCAAGTGAGCTAACTGGAGGTGGCTTGCTGCTGCAGTATCTGTGATGTGTGACCTAGTAAGTGAAGACCCTAGGTAACTCATCTCAAGATCGTTTCTTCTGCTGATTGCCTTTCCAGGCTTGTATTTCCTGTACCATTCATAGAAATATAAATATATGTGTGTATGTACAATATACATAATGCCTGTGCTCTGATGCAAGTGCTTTTCTCTGCCAGGAAGATTCTTGCAGAGACATAATGAGGATGACGTCATTATTCTTGACAATGAGTCCTAAGTTGATCCAAGTGGCTTTTTCAGCCCCTCATACAGAATAACTAAATCTGCCAGGAATTTTGTGTTTTTCACTTGTCACTGACACATATACTTCACTAGAATAGAGACAGCCCTGAGAGAGGTTTATCACTCAGGTATGCTTTCACTCTAGAGCTATAGATAAAGTCCTCGCTCTCTGTGTGCACAGAAAATAGACAATTAACTAATCTTGGAATGAAAGACAAATAAAATTATTGTCCTGATGTCGATAGAAACTAAGAGATAGCTCCAAAATGTGTAGCCAGATCAATCCTAATTGAAAAGACATATATCTTGTTGTAACTTCTTGGACCCTGTTAACCTTTAGACCTTGTCCACCTTTGTCATTCTGAACTTATTATGAACTTATGTAATGGATACATAGATAAGAAATGTTTAATTTTAATGAAAAACATGTAACCTATTATCCTATTGCACTCATCTGGTTTGTATATGTGTGTGTGTGTGAATAATTGCCTTTTTTGTCTATGAGGTAGTTCCTTTTCTGATGTAGAGAGCTTTTTCTCAGAAATATAAAACTAGTACCACTGGAATTTGCTTCATCATGAGTTGTAAATATGTAAATATGTTTATAGATATGTGAATGTATCTGTCTGATTTTTGTACATGTGTTACATACGTGTATGTTAATTGTCTGTCTGTATGTAAGGAGCTCCTTTTGTATCATCCATTGAGTATATGTATTAATATGTACAGATCTATATGTCTGATCTTTTGTCTATGTGTACATACAGAGTTGAAGTTTTTAACTTCATTTACCTTTCCTCTTGGATGCGAACATGCGTGCATGTGTGCGTGTGTGTCTGTATGTGTGCTCTGTTTTCTATCTCTTATTTTTTAATTCCCTGTAGATTCACAAATAAGTTAACAGACCTAGGGCCTTACCATCAGCCTTCTAAGGCAAGCAGGTCGAAGTTTACTGTAGCCAGCAAGCTCTCTACAGTGGTCTGCTTCTGCACAGGAGCTGACCTCAGATCTAAGAGCCTTTTTATGACCCGCTGCAGTTTGGGGATAGAAGCTGCTTTTACAGCTGTAGCTACAAGAAAAAAATGTGGTCAGTTTAAGTTTTCCTCCTTAGCAGTAGCACATCCATTCCCAAATGGCTAGAGAAGGAAGCCCCGTCTCTCTCCCCTCTCCTTTGTCCTTACTGGGTACTTTTGCATCCTCAAAATTTAAAAGCTTTTGAATTTTGGTACAGAACTCGAGAAAAAGACACCAGTCACAAGCCTGACTGGCCCTAATTAGCAATCTACATTCACCTGCCTCAGTTTCTCCAACTCCCGACAAAGACACAAAGTAATCATGAAATGCTCAAGAAAGACCTCCTTTCCTCTTTCTAGGAATCCCCTCCCCTGTGTACAAATCACTTTTTCCTCTTTCTTCTTTCTAGGAATCCTTCCATTATGTACAAAATCTGGGTGCTGTAAGGCTAATCTAGACTCGAGTGCTTTCTCTTGCTTATTTGCATTTCTAGCCCAAGATTTAGATGGTCAGTAAATGAGTCCAAGGAAAGATGGAGGACAAAGGAAGGTGCAGGAGATGAAAGCAGCTGTGACTTCTCTAATGTTGCAAGAGTAGGGGATATGGGGCTGGAGTGATGGCTCAGAGGTTAAGAGCACATCTGTTCTTCCAAAGGTCCTGAGTTCAATTCCCAACAACCACATGGTGGCTTACAACTATCTACAGTGAGATCTGGTGCCTTCTTGTGGTGAGCAGGCACATGTGTGGGCAAATATTGTAAAATAATAAATAAATATAAAATAAAAAGAGTAGGAGATATAGTAGATGTCGCTCTCTATATTCCATTTTTGCTTCTAGAAGTCCACTATACACCTTACAAATAGATGACAGTCCACCTTAACTATGTAGGATCTCATTAGTGACTGGCCATCACCATCAGTGCTCCCCCTCCCCTACACCCTCTCCTCACAGCAGATTTGTGCTTGGCTCTCAGCCTGGCCCCTTTCCTCACTGCCCTATGAGCTGTATTGGCAGTTCACTGTCTCCACCAGGTAAAGTGGATGTTACTACAGCAGAGTGCTCTTTCCTTTGCCTGCTCACCATCCTTGTGGGAGTAGGGAGCTGTCAAGCATGTTCCTGGGAGAGCTGAATTTAATAGAAAAGAGACGTTTAATCCCTGCCTTCCCTGAGCTAGAGTCACCTTCCTGTGGGATGTGATGTAATAGAAAAATACAAGTATGGAACTCAAGAGACAATGTTTGCCTAACATGTGTAAGACCCTAGAAGTGATGCTCAATATCACAAAAAAATACATAGAAAAAAAGTATTCAGAAAACCAACAATGCATTAGATGTAATCATCCCTCCATTCCATATCCATGACTCAGCTAACTATGGCTCAGTGGTCAAAGTGCTTGTTGTACAGACATGAGGACCCGAGTTCAGATTCCAGCAGTGTGGCCCTTTGTGATGGTCACCCAAGCACTATGAGATTCCAGCAATGTAGCCCTGTGTGATGGTCACCCAAGCACTATGCAATTCCAACAGTGTGGCCCTGTATGATGGTCACCCAAGCACTATGAGATTTCAGCAGTGTGGCCTTGTGTGCTGGTCACCCCAGCACTATGAGAGTCCAGCAATGTGGCCTTGTATGCCGGTCAACCCAGCACTATGAGATTCCAGCAGTGTGGCCCTGTGTGCTGGTCAACCCAGCACTGTGGGATTCCAGCAGTGTGGCCCTGTGTGCATGTAACCTCAGCACTAGGGTGAGTTGCAGCACCTGCGCTGCAAAAACCCCGACGTATTGAGCGAGGGACTGCGGGATGAAGAATCACTCCAGACAACAGGTCATCCGTTCTAAGAGAATGCCATTTAATGAAGAAGGGCAAATGCTTTTTACACAGTACAGAGGCAGGTGGAAAAATACAAGACGATGTAGGTGGGAAGTCCCCAGGACAAGAGGAACCATGTAACCAAGGTAACCAGGGTGAAAAACAGGAACTTGTGGTCATCTTAGTGAGGCACAATTTTCACAACAGGAAGGTGCCAGGATAGAGTAACAACTGCATATGGGCCAAAGCATGGTCCCAGGGGGCCCGAGCCTAACAGTTCCCAACAGGTCCCTCCTTTATATAAATTAAATGAGTTTCTGTCTTAGGTTGCCAGGACATTAGCCCTCTGCCTTACCAGTCCTTGGCACGGCTGTCTCAAAACACAATCACTCTGTCTTAGGTTGGCAGGGGCCTCCATGGTCTTAGCAGTCACTGGATACTCATTTATCAAGGCTAAACCAATTTTGGGGCAGTGGAATTATCCAATGACAGGGATGCAAGGACCTGTTAGGTGTAGAACTGTTGAAGGGCCTGTTCTTTTTTCATGTAGAAGCATTGGTCACCTTAGCTAGGATAACGCAAGCATGATGATACATAGGATAACAAATAAGCACATGAACATCCCACAAAATATCAATTTGTTCTTGCAACAAGGCTGTCTGCTGATTAAGATTCTGAACAGTCAACTGAATCATGAAGTTCATTGAATTTTGAGTAGAGAGGGCACTAACCACCTCCTCAAAAAGTTTGTCCAACGTCTAAATTCTGAGAGATGGCAATTCTAGCAGCTGTTCCAGTGGTGGTAGCTAACGCAATGGCTCCGATAATGGTGACAGTGATGTCCAAGTCTCTCTTCTCTTGAAAGAGGATCAAGCCACTCTCTCCTGTATGCTCCACCAGAAATGGAAGTACTTCAGGCATGCGTACTCGTTATCCTCCTGCCTCTGCCTCCTTTAGCAAATCCTATGGGTGTGTGTCACCACAACCAGGATCAGGATCAGGGGATTCTTCACTAGTGCCCGTACTGTCTCCTGAAGGCTGGTGGGCAGATGGATGAGAGACAGGACAAGCCTTAGGCCAAAAATTATGTGAAATTACATCGATATCAGCTCCAGTATCCAAAAGTCCTTTAAACTCTTTGCTGTTGATTGTGAGTATCATCATGGGGTGACTATTCATGGCAGCCACCCAAAAGGCTGCAGGTCCAGTGGAACCAAACCCTTGTCCTTCTCTTGCGTCTTTTAAGAAGGGGTTGGAAGTTTTAAATTGAGACAACAGGACAAGTTGAGCCACTCGGCAGGGTATACTCTGAGGTATATCAAGGACACCCTTAGTGGTTTCCATCATTATTTTTATTTCTCTGATGGTATCAGGATCAATGACTCCTGGTATGACCTTGAGGCCTCTCTTGACTGCCTGTACTTCTTGTCATCCACATGCACAAACAATTACTGAAATGAATCTTGAAACAAAAAACAAGGGGTAGAGTCTAGTCCAATGGAACTGTCAACAGCAGCAGGAGATACAACTCAGTGTTGTGTCAGTACAACCTGTGGACCCCCAGAGCGTCTATGTGTATTTGTTGCATGCTAGTGTTGCAGGCTAGTGCTAAAGCCTGCATGGCCTTGGAAACCTGACTAGGGTGATGTAGGAATGAAGAAATGACAGATATACAGAACAGCTGGGTCGTGTAGGATGTAGTCACTCTGATGGGAGCACCTACTACAATCAGCACAAGGAGAAGGGGAGAGCTAGTCTCACTAGGAGGGCTCTATTGGGGAGAGGTCATCCTGGAGGAGCAGGAGAAAGCTGTGGTTGCTGGCTTTTTGCACAGGCTGGCCCATCATTCCTAAACAGTTGCACCAGAGGAAGGCTTCATTATTCCTGGGTGTCAGTTGGGGGAAAGCTTTGACATTTGCATGTTTCTGAGTCATTGGCATCTTTGACATGGCTATGACCATGTCAATAATACACCTATGGCTTCATCTAAGAACTCACATTGTGTGTGTGTGTCTGTGTGTGTCTGTGTATCTGTGTGTGTGTGTGTGTGTGTGTGTGTGTGTGTGTGTGTGTGTGTTCCCCAACAAGTAGTTTCAGGATGACCAGAATAAAGCAGTTAGTATTGATAAAGCAGAGAGATAAGATACCTAAAGTCTCAATAGGATGTCCTCCCCTCTTACCCATTTTCCTGGTAGGTACAGTTTTTCATGGGGACATACACCTTGGACTAGTGTCTCGATATAAGTGAGTATATACCATTTAGCTCTTTTTGCTTCTGTGTGAACTCACTCATTATGACAATTTCTGGTTCAATCGATTTGTCAACAAATTTTAGAAAATCCTTGTTTTTAATAGCTGAGTAAAGGATCCAAGATGGCGGCAAGCAGTGTGGACCGTGTTTGGAAGCTCCAGTGAACAATTCAGGGAACTGCACAGATTTCTGAGCCAGGAACACCAAGGTTCCCACACCACGGCAGCAGAAGTGCTCCACAGTTCGGAGGGACCAGGGTGCGGAGGACCTGCTTGCCCCTGCACACGGGAGGAGCTCTGACTTTCTCGGATCAGAGCAGCAGCAGCAGAGACAGCAGTGGCACCAGTGGCACCAGCAGCGGTGGCTGAGGTTTGCAGCTCAGAGCCTTCCAGTGGAGGTGATTGGTGTGGTGGATGTTGGGAGTTGCTGTGGGAGAGGGGAGTATAGACAGGATTTGGGTCTCATGGTGCCTTGGGACCCAAACTGGACTCGGCAGACAGTTCAGCCCCAGAGTCCTGGGTTTGCTCAGTGAGCTGTGCCATGGAGTCACTGGCTCAGCTCAGCAAGCAATTCTGCCCAAGGCACAGCTCCCCTGCTGTGACACAGGCTGAGCCGAGTACTCACTTCAACCCTAGGCACCAGCTCAGCACAGCCGCAGTTTTCCTGCTGTGACACAAGCTGGGTGGAGCACTCAGTTCCACCCTAGGCACTTGCTCAGCGCAGTCTCAGTTCTGCTGCTGTGGCAGATGGTTCAGGCCCTGAGAATCTAGCTCAGCTCGATGCGTGGTTCGGGTCCAGTATCCTTGGCTGGACTTGGCAGGGGACCCAAAAGGCTGTGGATACCTTGGCCTGATCCAATGCTCATTCAGAGACCCAGAACAATTGCAGGACCCAGAGCAAAGGGGAGCTGAGGATTACTGGCTGTGAGAGCCCAAAACAACAGGGCTAACCTCCTGCCATCCACACCAGTGAAGTATCAGGGCTTACAGCCTACGGAAATCGTGAGAAAACAAGTGAATCTATCATCAGACTCCCTCCACCCAAATCTGGAAGTTACCCAACAAAAACAGAGACGGCAAGATGTCTAAAGGACAGCGTAAAAGCATACGCAAAAAAAACCAAAACAGTTTCCAACTATCCGAAAGAAAACAATGCAGAGAACTCAAATACAATGGAAACACAAGAAAATGACCTCAAATCCTTGGTAATGAGGATATAATAAAGGAAACAAATAAAATTCGAAATCAGATGCAGGAAGATGCAGTCAAGCAGGTGCGAGACATAAAAGAATCACATAGAGTGGAACTGGAAAAATTTCAGGAAAATGTAAACAACCAGATGAAAGAAATAAATAAAACGGTTCAAGATCTGAAGACCTATAAAGCGACAATGGGAGAAGCTCAGGAATATACAAAAAGTCAAATGAAAGAATTAAAAAAATCTGTTCAAGATATGAAGATGAAAATGGATTCAATGATAAACACACAGACAGAAGAAAAACGAGAACGTGAGACCTCAGAGAAGAAGACAAATGACACAGTGCTGAGCTTTTCTAACAGAATCCAAGAGATGGAAGAACGAATCTCAAGTCTAGAAGATACAATCACAGATCTTGAAGCAACCAGTAAAGAAAATGCCAAATCTGGAAAACTCCTGACACAAAACATCCAAGAAATTAAGGACACCATGAAAAGAAGAAATCTGAGGAAAATAGGCATTGAAGAAAGAGAAGATATCAGACTCCAAGGCCCAGAAACTATTCTCAACAAAATCATAGAAGAAAATTTCCCCCATCTAAAGAAAGAGATGCCTATAAACATACAAGAGGCATACAGAACACCAAATAGAATTGACCAGAAAAGAAAAACTGCCTGTCACATAATAATCAAAACACAAAACATAGAGAACAAAGAAAAATATTAAAAGCTGCAAGGGAAAAGGGCCAGATAACATTTAATGGCAAACCTATCAAAATTACACCCGACTTCTCAGCAGAGACCATCAAAGCCAGAAGGGCCTGAACAGAGATCCTGCAAACTCTAAGAGACCACAGATGCCAGGCCAGACTACTTTACCCAGCAAAACTATCAATAACCATAGATGGAGAAAACAAAATATTGCATGACAAAACCAAATTCAAACAGTACCTATCCACAAATCCAGCTTTACAGAAGGTACTAGAAGGAAACCTCCATCCCAAAGGGTCAAGCTACAACCAAAAGTACTCAGGAAATAGATAACTATACCATGACAAAAACACAACTACACGCTCGACTGGAACCAACATCAAAATTAAGACTCTTAACAGTAACTGGTCATTAATATCTCTCAACATCAATGGTCTCAATTCTCCAATAAAAAGACACAGACTAACTGAATGTGTGCATAAACAGGATCCAACATTCTTCTGCATTCAAGAAACACATCTCACCCATAATGATAGGCATTACCTCAGGATAAAAGGTTGGAAAAAATATTCCAAGCAAATGGTCACAAGAAGCAAGCAGGCGTAGACATTTTAATCTCAAAAAAAATAGTCTTTCAACCAAAATTAATCAAAAGGGATGAGGACAGACACTTCATACTCATCAAAGGTAAAGTCAACCAAGAGGACATCACAATTCTGAACATCTATGCTCCCAATACAAGGGCACCCACATTTGTAAAAGATCTGCTAAAAAGGCTTAAACCACACATCGATCCCCACACAATAATAGTGGGAGACTTCAACACCCCACTCTCACTGAAGGACAAGTCATTGAAACAGAAACTAAGCCGAGAAATAACATCATTAACCAATGCCATGGGTCAAATGGATCTAACAGATATCTATAGAAACTTTCACCCAAACAAGAAAGAATATACCTTCCTCTCTGCATGCCATGGAACCTTCTCCAAAATTGATCACATCGTAGTTCACAAAGAAAGCCTCAACAGATACAAGAGGATTGAAATAATACCTTGTATCCTATCAGATCATTATGGGCTTAGGCTGCAATTCAACAACAACAGAAATAACAAAAAGCCTACATGTATGTGGAAACTAAACAACTCTCTGCTAAATGACACCTGGGTCAGGGAAGAAATAAAGAAAGAAATCAAGGAGTTTCTGAAATTCAATGAAAATGAAGGAACAACATACCCAAATTTGTGGGATACATTGAAAGCAGTGCTAAGAGGAAAATTCATAGCACTAAGTGCCTTTAAAAAGAAATTGGAAGCATCGCACATAAGCACCTTAATGACACAACTGGAAGCCCTAGAAAAAAAGAAGCAGAAACACCCAAAAGGAGTAGACGTCTGGAAATAATCAAACTCAGGGGTGAAATTAACAAATTAGAAACTAAGAAAACAGTCCAAAGAATCAACAAAACCAAGAGCTGGTTCTTTGAGAAAATCAACAAGATAGATAGACCACATTAGCCAAACTAACTAAAAGGCAGAGAGACAGTATTGAAATCAACAAAATCAGAAATGAAAAGGGAGACTTAACAGACACTGAAGAAATACAAAGAACCATAAGATCCTACTTTGAAGGCATATATGCCACAAAATTTGAAAATCTAAGGGAAATGGATGATTTTCTTGATCAATTTCACTTGCCAAAGTTGAGTGAAGAACAGATAAATAAGCTAACTAGTCCCATTTCCCCTACAGAAATTGAAGCAATCATTGATAGTCTCCCAACCAAATAAAGCCCAGGGCCAGATGGTTTCAGTGCAGAATTCTACCAGACCTTCAAGGGTGAGCTAATACCGATACTCTTCAAGCTACTCCAAAAGATAGAAAGGGATAGAACATTACCAAATTCATTCTATGAGGCCACAGTCTCACAAAGATTCAACAGAGAAAGAGAATTTCAGACCAATTTCCCTTATGAACATCGATGCAAAAATACTAAATAAAATACTTGCAAAATGAATACAAGAACACATCAAAGATATCATTCATCATGACCAAGTAGGCTTCATCCCAGGCATGCAGGAATGGTTTAATATACGGAAATTCATCAATGTAATCCACCATATAAACAAACTGAAAATAAAAAACCACATGATCATCTCTTTAGATGCAGAGAAAGCATTTGATAAAATCCAACATCCATTCATGTTTAAAGTTTTAGAGAGATCGGGAATACAAGGCTCTTTCCTCAACATAATAAAGGCTCTATATAGGAAGCCAATAGCCAAAATCAAAGTAAATGGTGAGATACTCAAGGAAATTCCTCTAAAATCAGGAACAAGGCAAGGCTGCCCACTCTCTCCATATCTCTTCAATATAGTACTCAAAGTTCTAGCCAGAGCAATAAGACAACAAAAGGAGATCAAGGGTATTCAAATGGGAAAGGAGGAAGTCAAATTATCCCTATTTGCAGACGATATGATAGTGTACATAAGTGACCCTCAAAATTCCACCAGAGAACTCCTACAGCTGATAAACACCTTCAGCAAATTGGCTGGATACAAAATTAACACAAAAAAGTCTGTAGCCTTCCTATATACAAATGACAAGCTTGCAGAGGAAGAAATTAGGAAAACTACACCCTTTACATTAGCCACAAGCAATATAAAATAATTAGGAGTTACTCTAACTAAGCAAGTGAAGGACTTGTTTGAAAAAAATTTCAAAACTCTAAAGAAAGATATTGAAGATGACATGAGAAAATGGAATGATCTTCCTTGCTCATGGATTGGGAGAATTAACATAGTAAAAGTGGCCATCCTACCAAAAGCAATCTACAGATTCAATGCAATCCCTATCAAAATACCTACACAATTTTTAAAGACATTGAAAGTTCAATTCTGAACTTCATATGGAAAAACAAAAAACCCAGAATATCTAAAACAATCTTGTACAATAAAAGGTGCTCCGGAGGAGTCACCATACCTGATCTCAAACTGTACTATAAAGCAATAGTAATTAAAACAGCATGGTACTGGCACAGCAAAAGGCTGGTTGATCAGTGGAATCGAATCGAAGACCCAGATATGAATCCACACACATATGGTCACTTGATTTTCGACAAAGAAGCCAAATCCATTCTATGGAAAAAGGATAGCATCGTCAACAAATGGTGCTGGTCTAACTGGATGTCTATGTGTAAAAAATTGAAACTGGACCCATATTTGTCACCTTGTACAAAACTCAAATCCAAGTGGATTAAAGACCTCAGCACAAAACCAGAGACACTAAGTCACTTAGAAGAAAAATTGGGGAAGAGCCTGGAACATATTGGCACAGGAGACATCTTCCTGAACAGAACATCAACAACCCAGGCCTTAAGGTCAACAGTTAATAAATGGGACCTCATGAGGCTAAGAAGATTCTGTAAGGTAGGAGACACTGTCAAGAGAACAAAACGACAGCCTACAGACTGGGAAAAGATCTTCACCAACCCTATATCTGACAAAGGTCTAATATCCAAAATATATAAAGAACTCAAGAAATTAAACAGCACCAAACCAAATAACCCAATTGAGAAATGGGACTTGGAACTAAACAGAGAATTCTCAAAAGAGGAATATCAAATGGCTGAGAAACACTTAAAGAAATGCTCAACCTCCTTAATCATCAGGGAAATGCAAATCAAAACCACTCTGAGATTCCATCTTACACCCATCAGAATGGCTAAGATCAAAAATTCAAGCGACACCACATGCTGGTGAGGATGTGGGGAGAGGAACACTCCTTCATTGCTGGTGGGAATGCAAACTAGTACAGCCACTTTGGAAATCTATCTGGTGCTATCTCAGAAAAATGGGAATAGGGCTTCCTCAAGACCCAGCTATTCCACTCCTTGGAATATACCCAGAAGATGCTCCAGAACACAACAAGAAAATTTGCTCAACCATGTTCATAGCAACCTTATCCATAATAGCCAGAACATGGAAACAGCCTAAGTGTCCATCAGTAGAAGAATGGATAAAGAAACTGTGGTACATATACACTATGGAATATTACTCAGCTATTAAAAACAAGGAATTCCCAAAATGTGTGACCAAATGGGTTGAGCTAGAAATGATCATAATGAGTGAATTAAACCAGAAGCAGAAAGACTCAAATGGTATATACTCAGTTATATCTGCATATTAGCCCAAGGGGCATGTCCCACGAAAGCCTTCACTTACCAGGAAACTGAGACAGAGGGGAGGACATTCTAGTGGGACTCTAGATGAGAGAATCATGGGAGAAAGGCAAAGTAGAAGGACCCAGAGTGTCCTAGAAGCCTACAAGTAGAACATTACGATAGGCAGATTTGGGCCCAGGGGTCCCGCCCAAACTAAGGCACCAGCCAAGGACAATACAGGCGGTAAACCTTAAGCCCCTACCCAGATCTAGACAATGGACAGAACACTCTCCACAGTAGAGTGGAGAGTGGGATATTACTTTCTCACATACTCTGGTGCCTCACCTTTGACCATGACCCCTGGACGGGGAGACCTGGTGGCAATCAGAGGAAGGACAGCAGGTTACCAAGAAGAGACTTGATACCCTATGATCATATAGAGGGGGAGGTAATCCCCCTCAGGAACAGTCATAGGGGAGGGGAATAAGGGGAAATTGGGAGGGAGGGAAGAATGGGAGGATACAAGGGATGGGATAACCATTGAGATGTAACAAGAATAAATTAATAAAGGAGAAAAAAACTAAAAAAAAATAAAAATAAAAAAGGTAGCTGAGTAAGCTGAGTAGTATTCCATAATGTAGATGTACCACAGTTTCTTTATCCATTCTTCTACTGAGGGACACGTAGAGGTGTGAGAAGCCTGGGAGAATAAGGAAATAGAAGAATCCAGTGGGTTCTGGAAAATTACAGGCGAGTCTGGGCCCTGGGGTCCTCTGCAAACTATGGCAACAGCCAAGGGAAATATAGGCAGTAAACCTCGAACCCCTACCCAGACTAGCCGATAGACAGGACATTCTCCACTGTTGAGTGGAGAAGGAGATCTGACTTTCACACAAACTATGGTGTCCCATATTTGAACATGTCCCTTGGATGGAGATGCCTGGTGGCACTCAGAGGAAGGATAATAGGTCACCAAGGAGAGACTTGATACCCTATGAGCATATACAGGGGGAGGAGGTCCCCCTCAGACACAGACATAGGGGAGGGGAGTAGGGGGGAAGTAGGAGGAAGGGAGGAATGGGAGGATACAAGGGATGTAATATGAATAAATTAATAAAAATACATAAAAAGGAAAGATAAGATACATTTAAAGAGTCAAGTATGGAGAGAAACATGCTGAAGTGACTCAGTAGCAGCTGTATATGTGACTGACAGACTTGAAGCTACTCCTCTTCCTCCTCATCCTTCTCCTCTTCCTCCTCTTGCTCCTCCTCCTCCTCTCTCTCCTCTTCCTCTGCCTCCTCCTCATCCTCACCCCCCTTCTCCTCTTCTCCTTTTTTGGATTTTGTTCCAGACAGGGTTTCTCTGTATAGCCTTGGTGTCCTGGACTTGATTTGTATACCCATCTGTCCTCGAACTCACAGTGATCCATCTATCTCTGCCTCCCTCAATGCTGGGACTAAGCACCTGGCTTGTCCTTTTTCTTTCTTTTTTTTCTTTTTTCTCTTTTAGGTTTTTGAGACAGGGTTTCTCTGTATAGCCTTGGCTGTCCTGGACTCACTTTGTAGACCAGGCTGGCCTCAAATTCACAGAGATCTGCCTGCCCCTTCCTTGAAAGTACTGGGATTAAAAGTGTGCACCACCACAGCCCAGCAGTCCTTTTTCTTATTCCATAGTAATCTGTCTTTGAAGAGAAGCCTTTTTTAGGCACTTGGTGCTAACTTATACCTGGAGAAGGGAGAGAGCTAGGAGAGATGAAACTCAGGTCGAATGTCAAGTGGCTTAGTCAGTTCTGTTAAAATTCTTTGTGTTACACAACAAGAGACAAAAATTAGAACTAGAGGACAAAAGAGGATCCTTTCCCATTTCTATGATCACTACATGAGACTCCCTGGACCTGAGGCAGGTCCTGTGCTTGGAGACAGGATGCTATGGGAGTCTGAGGCAAGAAGGCTTTGGATGCCTAGTTCTTGCTGGGCTTGTGTAAGCCTCATTGTAGGGTTAGCTGTATCAGGCTCTGCGTAAGGCCTGACAAGGATAGTGAATTAGCTGTATCAGGCCCTATGTGTGGCCTGACAGAGATAGTGAGTTAGCTGTATCAGGCCCTATGTGTGGCCTGACAGAGATAGTGAGTTAGCTGTATCAGGCCCTATGTGTGGCCTGACAGGGACAGGGAGTTAGCTGTAACAGGCCATATGTGTGGCCTGACTGTGACTCTGTCAGGAATAGAGGGCGGGTCATTTGGAATTTAGGGCTAAATGTGTGTGTGTGTGTGTGTGTGTGTGTGTGTGTGTGTGTGTGTGTGTGTGTGTATGCATGCACAGAGAGAAACATGAGCAGAGAAAACATGAGAAACAAGGTGGGTTGAGGCCTCCCAAATATGTAATTCTCTAGCAACTGATGAAGAAGAAAATTTTATTGATGAAATTACTGACAGCAATTTTTAAAAGGTCGGGAGATTGTTGTGGTAAAATGCTTGGTGCTCAAGCATGAGGAGCTGAGATTAGGTCTCCAAATTCTACATAAAAGGCAGACATGGTAGTGAGACTGTAACTCCAGCACTGCTGTGGCAAAGATGAGAGACTTCCAGAGTCACAAATTAGCAGTCTAGTGTGCACTGTGTAAACCAAAATTTCAGTCAAACAAGGTGGAAGGTAAGAACAGCCCCTTAGATTATCTTTAACCTCCACACGCATACCTAATGCTCCTGTGCTGACACATGAACAGTCACACAGAAAAAAAATTAGAGAAGCTTCTTGTTGCTGTGAGTTAGTGCAGAGACCCCCAGTTCCTCAGAGTGCTGAGAATAAAGGATTACAGGTGCTCACTCATAGGTGGGACATCTGTAGCAATGCCCACTCCCACACGGTTCAGGGAACATTTCACAGGAGGAGGCAAAAAGAGTGTAAGAGGTGGATAATGGGGAGGAGCACTGAGAAATGCATCTTCTGGACTTCACATGGTGGTTGCATTCATGAACTCAACAGCAGCTGCCATTAGCTGCACTAAAAAGCTGCATTTGAGAATCCAGCCCTGATTCTGGCAAGATGGGGAGGTGCTCTCCAAGTCCCATCCCTTACCCAGGGGTTATTGAAGCTGTGGCCACTGATGGATTTCTCATGATTCAGTGGGTGACTCCACACCCATACAGAACTGGGTAGCACTTGCAAAGAGTTCAAGGAGCCTGGCTGAGGGCCTGAGTGAAGGTGTTGTTGGCATAAGCTTAGCTATATTAAGGGCCCCATTGGAGTCATCAAGCTCAGAGGGAGGGTAGAGCCCTCCTGGGGGTGCTGAGTGTGAGTGTTAACAGTGCGTGCAGAGAATTCTCACTGTGCTTTTCTCCCCCCACCCTTGTTTGTGCCTGAAGACTACCCACCAGAGACTGCTCCTCCTACCAAGAGATTCCAATCCCAGCATTCTGTCTGTGTCTGTGTGTGTTTGTTTTTATCTCATTCTCTTGCTGTGCTCCAGGCAGGTCCCTGGAGCTGTGCACGAGTGCAGCAGTAATTTGACTTAGTATGTAACAAACAAACAAAAATCCTACTGTGTTCTTCCTTATTCTAAGATACATCTTCTTTATGATAACACATTTTAATTTGGGGTGCACCTTAAAATTGATGTTATCTTTGCACCCATCAGATTTTGACACTATTCTTCTTTGTCATTTGTCATAGAGTCCTTCTCTGGTTTCAGCATATAAAAAGGAGGGAAAAGTGACAGTCCCCTGACTAGCATCAGGTGTAAACATTTTCTGTCTCTCATACCAACATCTGTGAAACAGACAGGTCTCCTGCCTTCGCCAGTTCCACCATTCACCTCATACACATGCAGCTACTCTAGACCACATTTTCCCTTCACCTCCACACTCTGGCCCAGTATCCCTTTGTTGCCTGCCTTAGGGAGCAGACATTTTCAGTCTGAGCTGGCTTCAGAAGCTCAGGGACTGGTCCCCAGTGGAGACAGGAGTGGCTATGGGAGAGGCAAGTGTGAGGTTTTCAGCCAGACATGGCCCTGAATAGATTTGCTGAGCGACAGACAGGGTCACATTCTAAGAAATGCATTGGCAGGTGACCTCATAACTATGCAGACATCCCCGAGAGTAGGGACAGGACCTAAGCCAGCTGTGCTGCCACTGGGATCATTGTTGAATATGCAGGATTCATTAGCTAGATGGTCCTGCCTCAGCCTCCTGTGCTGAGATTATAGGTGAGGACCATCAGGCCCAGCTTCCACAACATCTTCATGGATCAGTGACAGTGTTCATTTGGTTCAGCTCTTTTCTTGAAATAACTAGAATCTACCTGCCTGTGCCTCACTTGCCCTGTTAGTCTAGAGGAAATAGTTTCCAAGATAATGGATGAGACAGCCTAAAAGTGCTAAAGCACTGAGCTTCTGTGGCTTCCAATTGGAGTGTTTTAACAATAATGTCTGATGTGAGAGTCCTAGACTGACAGTGCACACTAGACCAACAGCTATGTGAGCTTCTCCCTGGACCTGTTGTGAGCCTGAGCTGTTCTGCTTCCTGTCTCTCAGCTCTCAAGTTCCTTTTCTGTACTGGTTACCAGTCCCTGGTGATTTTTTTCACTGGATGAATTTATTTTCTCTTGGTAATGTATTCCTGGCCCTGAGGATGAGGTACATTGTGCAGTATTTACAGTGTCCCCAAGATGCTCTGCTGCCTCCTATTGCTGTAGTGCTGCAAACTGTAATCTCTTTAGAAGTCCAGGTTCTCTCTGTATGTCACTTAGAAATGTTTTCAGCCCAAGTCTGATTTTTAGTGGTTCTGGATTGCCGCTTGACAGAGAGGTAACTCTGTATCAGCTTGAGATTATAACATGTTAGCTTATTTTATTTGGTGTGTCTGGTGTGCCTTTTAAATAGCCGTGGTAGGGAAATCCATGGGTCTCCTGTTGCTGGTTGCATGATCAGTTGTGTTTATATTCATTTAAGATGACTAGTTGAAGGCAGTTGCGAATGTTTTCGAGACTTCTAGTTGGTGTTGACCTTCAACGCAGGCCCATTCTTTCTGAGCAGAAAAACAAAATATCAATTCTCCTCAGAATCTATGGACTGTCTATGTGTAGATATTAAAGAAAACAATCAACAGTGTTGCTGTGCCTTGAGTTCTAGATTACACCTCTGGAATTTGAAATAGGAAAGTTGGAATAATAACAAGAAGACTGTGTGTTATGTGTATATTCCTGGTGTATCTGATTAGACTTTATACACTGTGCTATTTTATTCTCATATTTCCCTTTTAGGTAACATGAAACAAATTACACCAGGTTCTGGTCAAGAGAAAGCATCTTACTATTTTACTTAAAATGAATAGTTTGGTGCAAAGTGCTCGACTGAAACTTTGCCTTCTTAATTCACCTGACTGTTGACATTAGTATTCTTTCTCTATCATTAGAGTTACTAGTGCAGATTCTTGCATGGTAGTCAGATTTACCATTTGGTAGGGAAATAAGAAAGGTAATGTTTCAATTTTTATGGACATGTATTCTCTGCACCGTAGAAGCATAGATAGATAAGTTGATTGACTATTTTTGTTTCTTTAAGGTGAGGTTTCTCTGTGTAGCTTTGGTTGTCCCTAAAGTCACTGTGTAGATCAGTATGGCCTCAAACTCAGAGATCCATCAGCTTCTGCTTCCTGAGTGCTGGGATTATAGGCATGCTCCACCACCACTAGACTGGAAGAAACATTTTTACAGGGATTCTCCCACCCACAGTTTCTCTTCTCTCTGCAGGCCCTCTGGCCTCCAGCAGCCCCCCTCCCCAGGCCTGATAGCCATCCTTATTTTTCTCTCTGCTCCCTCTCCTGTGTTGTTCCCTCTCTTCTACTGCTTCTGCTGTCTATTCTACTTCCTTTTCTGAGTGAGATTTAAATATACTCCCTTGGGTCCTTCTTGTTACTTAGATTGGTGGGGTCCATGAATTATAGTATGTTTATGCTACACTATATGTCTATATGCTTATAAGTGAGTAGATATCATGTATGTCTTTCTGGGTCTTAGTTACCTCATTCAGGATGATATTTTCTAGTTCCATCCATTTGCCTGCAAATTGCATAATTTCCTAGGTTTTGATAGCAGAATAGTATTCTGTTGTATAAATGTACCAGTTTCTTTATCCATTCTTCCATTGAGGGACATCTAGGTTGTTTCCAGTTTCTGGCTATAATAAGTAAGCTACTATGGTCATAGTTGAGCAGATGTCTTTCTTGTATGGTGGAACATCTTTTGAGTATATGCCCAGAAGTAGTATAGCTGGGTCTTTGTTCTGAGAAAGCACCAGACTGATTCCAAAGTCTGGAATATAAGTTTGTACTCCCACTTGCAATGGAGTAGTGTTTTCTTTGCTCCATATCCTAACCAGCATGTGCTGTCACTTGTGATCTTGATTTAGCCATTCTGACAGGTGTAAGATGGAATCTCAGAGTTGTTTTGACTTGCATTTCCCTGGTGATTAAGGACATTGAACATTTCTTTATGTGTTTCTCAGCCACTCGAGATTCCTCTTTTGAGAATTATCTGTTTACCCCTGTACCAAGTTTTAAATTAGATTATTTGGATTGTTACTTTTTAATTTCTTGGGTTCTTTATATATTTTGGATATTAGCCCTTTGTCAGATGTAGGGTTGGTGAAGATCTTTTCCCAGTCTGTAGGTTCTCATTTTGTTCTGTTGACAGTGTTAGCAAAGATTTTCAGTTTTCGGAAGTCCCATTTATTAATTGTTGATCTTAGAGCCTGGGCTGTTGGTGTTCTGTTCAGGAAGTTGTTTCCCTTACCAATGAGTTCAAGGCTCTTCCCCACTTTCTCTTCTAATAGATGTAGTGTATGTGCTGTTATGTTGAGGTGTTTGATCCACTTGGACTTGAGTTTTGTGATAGATATGCATCTATTTGCATTATTCTACATGTAGACATCCACTTAGATCAGCACCATTTGTTGAAGATGATTTCTATGCCTGTACCAGGAAGCATTTATTACTATTGTTCTGTAGTACAGCTTGAAGTCAGGCATGGTGACACCTCCAGAAGTTCTTTTATGGTACAGGAATGTATTAGCTGTTCTGGATTTTTTTGTTTTTTCCTATCAAGTTGAGAATTGTTCTTTCAAGGTCTGTAAAGAATTGTGCTGATATTTTGAAGGAGTTGCATTGAATCTGTAGGTTGCATTTGGTAAGATGTCCATTTTTAGTATGTTAATTCTACTGATCCATGAGCATGGGACATCTTTCCGTCTTCTGATAGCTTCTTCAATTTCTTTCTTCAGAGACTCAAAATTCTTGTCATATGGGTCTTTTACTTGCTTGGTTAGAGTTACACCAAGATACTTTATATTATTTGTGGCTATTGTGAAGGGTGTTGTTTCCCTAATTTCTTTCTCAGCTGGTTTGTAGTTTGTATATAGGAGGAATACTGATTCTTTTTAAAAGTTAATTTTGTATCCAGCCACTTTGCTGAAGGTGTTTATCAGCAGTAGGAGTTCTTTGGTAGAATTTATTGAGTCACTTACGTAAACTGTATTAACATCTACAAAATCTACAAATAGCGATACTTTGACTTCTTCCTTTCAAATTTGTATCCCATTGATCTCCTTTTATTGTCTTTTGCTCTGGCTAGGATTTCAAGTACTCTAATGAAGAGATACAGAGAGAGTGGGCAGCCTTGTCTTGTCCCTGACTTCAGTGGAATTGCTTTATGTTTTTCTCAATTTAATTAAGTGTTGGCTATCAGATTCTGCATATCACCTTTATTGTGTTTAGGTGTGTGATTTTTGATTTGTATCCCTGATCTCTCCAAGACTTTTAACATGAAGAGGTATTGGATTTTTTTCAAATGCTTTTACAGAATCTAATGAAATTACCACTTTTTCCTTCAGTTTGTTTATAGGGTAGATTGTGTTGATGGATTTTTGTGTATTGAACCACCCCTGCATCCCTGGGATGAAGCCTACTTGATCATGGTGGATGATATTTTGTATGTCTTCTTGGGTTCAGTTTGTGAATATTTTATTGAGTACTTTTACATCAATGTTCATAAGGGAAATTGGTCTGATATTCTCTTTCTTTGTTGGGTCTTTGTGTGGTTTAGGTATCAGGGTGACTGTGTCATCATAGAATGAGTTTGGCAATGTCCCTTCTGTTTCTATTTTGTGGAATAATTTGAAGAGTATTGGTATTAGCTCTTCTTTAGAATTCTATACTGAAATTATCTGGCCCTGGGCTTTTTGTTGTTGTTGTTGTTCGGAGACCTTTAGTGATGCTTGTGTTCCCTAAAGAGCTATTGGACTATTTAACTTGTTTACCTGATCTTGATTTAACTTTAGTAAGTGGAATCTATCAAGAAAAATGTCCATTTCATTTAGATTTTTCCCATTTTTAGAGCCTAGGTCTTTGAAGTAGGATCAATGATTCTTTTGATTTCCTCAGTATCTGTTGTTTTCATTTTTTTCATTTCTGATTTTGTTGATTTGGATATTTTCTCTGTAACGAACTAGCTCGTGCCTTCTTTGATTTTTTTTGTATTGTTCTCTTTGTTTCTAAGTTATTGATTTCAGCATTAGTTTGATTACTTCTTTCTATCTACACTTCTTGGGTGTATTCATTTGTTTTTTCCTAGGTCTCTCAGGTGTGCTGTTAAATTCCCAGAATGATATCTTTCCAATTTCTTTATGAAGGCACCTAGTGCTATGATATTTCCTCTTAGCACTGCTTTCATTGTGTCTCTTAAGTTTGGGTATGCTGTGCTTTCATTTTCATTGAAAATAAGTCTTTAATTTCTTTCTTTCTTTCTTTCTTTCTTTCTTTCTTTCTTTCTTTCTTTCTTTTTTCTTTCTTTCTTTCCTGACCCAATGGTCATTGAGTAGGGAGTTGCTCAGTTTCCCTAAGTGTGTAGGCTTTTTGATATTTCTGTTGTTGAAGTCCAGCTTTAGTTCATGGTGGTCTGATAAGATACAAGGGGTTATTTCAGTTTTCTTGTATCAGTTGAGGTTTACTTTGCAACCAACAATGTGGTCAGTTTTAGAGAAGACTCTGTGTGGTGCTGAAAAGAAGCTATATTAAAAAGTTCTGTAGATATCTGTTAGGTCCATTTGATTCATGAAACTGGTTAGTGTCATTATTACTTGATTTACCTTCTGTTTCCTTGACCTCTCCTTTGGTGAAAGGGGGAATGTTGAAGTCTTTCACTATTAGTTAGTAGAGATTGATGTGTGCTTTTAGCTTTAATAATGTTTCTTTTACAAATGTGGGTGCTCTTGTATTTGGAGTATAGATATTTGGAATTGGGATGTCATCTTGGTTTTTTCCTCTGGTGAGAATGAAGTATCTTTCTCCATCTCTTTTGATTAATTTTGGTTGAAAATCTATTTTATTAGATATTAGAGTGGCTACTCTAGCTTGATTCTTGGGTCTTTTTGCTTGGAAAACTTTTTTCTTGGCCTTTATTCTGAGGTAAAGTATTTTGTTGCCAAGGTGTGTTTCTTGTGTGCATCAGAATGATGGGAGCTGTTTACACATCCATTCTGTTAGCCTGTGCCTTTTTATTTGGGAATTGAGTCCATTGATGTTGAGAAATATTACTGACCCATGACTGTTAATTCCTTTTAGTTTGATGTTGTTGGTAGTGTGTTTGTGTGCTTATCTTTTTTTGGTTTTGCTGCAATGGAGTTCTTTATATCCTGGTTGTTTTTTTTGGGGGGGGGTGTAGTTAACCTCCTTTGGTTGGAGTTTTTCTTCTAGTATCTTCTGTAGGGCTGGGTGTGTTCATAGATATTGTTTAAAGTTTGGTTTTGCCAAGGAATATCTTGTTTTCTTCATCTATGGTGACTGAAAGCTTTTCTGATGTAGTAGTCTGGGCTGACATCTGTGATCTTCTAGGGTCTGCAAGACACCACCCAGGCCCTTCTGTCTTTTAGAGTCTCTGTTGAAAAGTCAGGTGTGATTCTGCTAGATCTGCCTTTATATATTACTAGGCTTTTCCTATTGCAACTCTTAATGTTTTTTTTTCTGTACATTTAGTGTTTTGATTATTATGTGACAGGATAAATTTCTTTACTGGTCTAATCTATTTGTTGTTCTATAAGTCTCTTGTATGTTTAAAGGCATCTCTTTAGGTTGCAAAAGTTTTCTGCTATGATTTTGTTAAATATTTTCTGGTCCTTGGAGCCAAGAATAGTCTCTTTTATTTATTCCTATTTTTCTTGTGTTTTGTCTTTTGATTGTGTCCTCAATTTCTTGGATGTCTTGTGTCAGGAATTTTTTAGATTTAATATTTTCTTTGACAGATGTATTAATTTCAATTATATCTTCTATGCCTGAGAGTCTACCCTCCATCTCTTTTACTCTGTTGGTAATATTTACCTCTGTGGTTCCTGTTCTCTTCCCTGAATTTTTCCTATCCAGGGTTTCCTCAGCTTGTGTTTTCTTAATTGAATCTATTTCCGTTTTCAGGTTTTGAACTGTTTTATTCATTTCCTTCACCTGTTTGATTGTTCTTACACAATCAACAAAATCCAGCGCAATACGACATTACCAGATGGTTGTCCCTGGCATTGGCTGGTTGTTCCTGGTGCCCATTTGACTACTCTGGGATGGTGGGTGGGGCCATGGGTTTGAGGCTGGAACTCAGCAGCTAATAACCCACAACTCTCCTCCGCTGGCTATGTTCCAGCTGGACCTACAGTCAGGGGATTAGGGTGAGGGTGTCTTAACCTGTATGATCCTCAGATCCGGCAGGTCTCCTAATGAAAGCTAGTAGAGCCATGGACCATAGGCTGGGACTGGGCATCCCTGGAACTTGGGCAGTGTCCTTGGGAAGGCGGTAAGTGCTGGGAGGCTGAAGGGTGGAGCTACAGATACCTGGAAGCTGGGATCCCTCTTCATGCTGGGGAAACAGGGACACTGGCGTTTTGGAGTCAGCAGCACGGCCATTCACTTGCTCCGCAGCCATTAAGCTCCTGCTACCAAGATACCATGTGTGCTAGGTACTGCCATATTGGAGTGAGACCCTGTATGATCCTGTTGTCAAACAGATCTCCTCAGGGAGCTGGGTGGAGCCATGAACTGGAGACTGGGACTGTGCATTCCTGGAACTCAGGATCTGTCTTTGGGAAGGCAGGAGGAGCCCGGGGCCTAAGGGTGAATCCAGTGCTTTCCTGGAATGCTGTCCTTGGGGAAAGGAGGGGAGAAGAGTGGGGGTGCCTAACAGCCCTGACTGTCCTGGAATGCTGTAGTCCAGGCTGGCCTTGAGCTCATGGAGATCTTCCTGCCTCTGCCTTGCAAGTGCTGGGATTAAAGGCGTGTGCCACCATTGCCCAAGTAACAAAATCCTCCTTGTGGGAGTCCTGGATCCACGTTTGGTATCTGGAGCTAATGAGGTTCTCTTGGTCACACATTTTTATAGCTCACACTTTAGACTATAGAGGTCCACTGAACAGCCTTTTAGTCTACACTGTCTTGGCTCTGGAGGTGTCAGAATGCTTTTATCACACTAAAGAAGGCCAGATCCTGCTCCCTCTTCTGGACCTGGAGCTGGACTCTACCCAGAAAGAAAATGCACCTTCAGGAAGGACTCACTACAGCAGAGAGTGAGGAGTAGCTATACATACTGTCTACACACTGTAGGAGACTTTCTGACCCTGAGGGAAAATGAAACTTTTTGGTGGCTTCCCTGGTCGACATCTTTATTTTTTTAAGATGAGAAACTAAATCACTTTTCTAGGATACTTTAAATATCATATTGCCTGGAGCAAGGGCAATGGCTAAATGTCTTTTCAAGGTCTTCCTTAACCCAAGCGTTTTTATAGCCATGCATCCAGGAAATGTTTTCCAGGGAAATATCTCCCTGCCTGTGAGACTGCAAGACCTTGCTTCCTGTCAAATGTCTGGGATCTAGGGTGTACTAAGGTTCTTCACTGTGAACTACAACAAGTCTCAGACATGTGATGATTCTGTCACCAGTATAAACAAATCACCATGCCCCCCAGCTGTCTAGGTGGTTTCCAGAAACCATCAAATTGACAGGTTCTGTACTGGTTACCAGCTTTGTGTGTGATGTTCCTTGTGAGAAATGAGATGGTTCATTCTGGCCCAAAGGAGCATCAAGTATGGGTGGTGGGCATCTGCCCCTCTTTGGGGCACAAGGTATAAAGGTGGAGATGTAGATGCTGAAGTCATCATGGGCTAGTCACATAGCAACTGGGCACCTTTGTATGAGCTACTGAAACCCTTTAAAATCTGTTGAAAGTTTACTCCTGTCTAGTTTTGACAACAGTACCTCTGTCAAAGAAGTAGGGTGATTGATCTGTTGTGCATTCTGTCGTTATCACCGGGCATCATTACAGATGCTTGTTGTATTGTACAAGTTGTCCTTAACTTAGCTTTGATGCTTGCAGAATGAGCAGCCTGGGTGAAGACAATCCCTTTTATCTTTGAGCCTCTGGGAGGCTTTTCTGTGCTGTGGCTTTTTAAAAAAATTCTGCTAATTGTTTCAGCTCTGTCACCTCCCTTCTTCTCCATGGGTTCTCTACAACCTCCCAAGTCAAGAGGCCTGTGGGATGCTGTCTTCCATACTGAATTTCCTCTGACCCCTTCCATCCCACCTGCTGGTCCTGCATTCAATGGAAGATCCTGTCTGGTGTCCAAGTGTGCTTCTTCTTCCCTTCATGCACCTACAGCATCAAGGCCACCTGATAACCAGAAGTCCTGGAGCTGTTCTCCACACTTTACATCGTAGATCATCTTGAATTTTACTTGTACCACAAGTAACCTGGAAAGGAGACTAAAGTAGCCCACAGTTCCATGCTCCTCAAAGTCCAGCATCCCTAATAAAAACTCTCCTAGTTTTTTTTTCCATTTGCGATCCTAATGCTCAAATGAAAATGAAGTTTTGCCTTTGACTTTTCACTCCTTTGTCAGTTTTCCAGTGACTGGCAAGCCCGGGGTGACAGAGTCAAGCCTCAGCAGCTCCTCTCTGTGGAATGTGATGGTGGCAGCTCTTATCACCAGATGTTCAGGCTGCCTGATGTCTTCCCAGGGTCCCTTTGTTAGTGCCCCAGGATGATCTGACTAAATAGCTTTTAGAGCAGTGAGCTTGGAAGGCTGTCTTCTCAGCAGTGTGCAAGCGCAACCTGATGAGCCAGAGAACTTCAGAAGCCTGGCTTCATGGTGTCTCCTTGCCATATTTACTGTGCCATCAGCCTGATTTAGCTCCCCAATTACTGGGAGAATGCAGTTCTAATAACACCCTCATTTATTAAAAGGTACTAATAATTTACTCTACTGAGCTTTCAAGGGCTCATCCATTCCTGAGAAGACCCCTCTCAGCATCTCAAACCCCAGCCAGTGACCACGGCCTGGGCTGAGGCTTAGATCAAGGTATGAGTTAGGACAGGAGGCACACTTGTTTCTATCATAAGTACAATGTAGAATGTGTTTCATCTCCAGTATGTCACAGTAATGAGTGGTTTCAGGCAGTCTATTGGCTGATTGAGAAAAAGTATTGCTTTTAAAGAGTGTGTCCCTGATGGCTCTCAAACCTTGTAGGCATGCATAGAAGGAGGGCACACACAACACATATACGATACACATACAACACACTCTATGTCACACATACTGCATCTACTCATATACTATATCACACGTTGTACACACCCATACACCATACCCCATACCATACCATCCCACCTCACACTGCACATACCCACATACCACACATACACAATACTACACACACACCAAACACCAAAATTTCCCTTTTAAATTTGTGAGATAATGGTTCCTTTTCATTTTTTACTGAGGCAAATGAGACTTTATTTGACAGACTCAGTTCTCTGTTCTGAATTTAACTTTCTCCCCAGGAGCCATGTGTTTTCTCATCACCATGTTTCTATTTTCTTAGGTCTTCCTCTCTTATCTTACACTTCCTGTCTGTCTTTTCCTGCAGCACCCGCGCTGCAATTACCCCGACGTATCGAGCGAGGGACTACAGATTGAACAATGCTGCAGACAACGGGTCATCCATTCTAAGAGAATGCTGTTTAATGAGGAGGGGCCAAGGCCTTTTATACAGTACAGAGGCAGGTGGAAAAATTCAAGATGATGTAGATGGGAAGTGCCCAGGACAAGAGGAATGTAACTAAGGTAACCAGGGTACAAAACAGGAACTTGTGGTCATCTCAGCGAGGCACAATGTTCACAACAGGAAGCTGCCAGGACAGAATAACAATTGCATCCCGGCCAGGGCATGGCCCCAGGGGGCCCAAGTCTAACAGTTACCAACAGGTCCTACCTTCATATAAATTAAATGAGCTCCCGTCTTAGGTTGCCAGGACACTAGCTCTCTGCCTTACCCATCTCAAAACACAGTCGCTCTGTCTTAGGTTGGCAGGAGCCTCTATGGTCTTAGCAGTCACTGGATACTCATTTATCAAGCTAAACCAATTTTGGAGCAGTGGAATTATCCAATGACAGGGAAGCAAGGACCTGTTTGGTGTAGAACTGTTGAAGGGCCTGTTCTTTTTTCATGTAGAAGCATTGGTCACCTTAGCTAGGATAACGCAAGCATGATGATACATAGGATAACAAATAAGCATATGAACATCCCACAAAATATCAATTTGTTCTTGCAATAAGGCTGTCTGCTGATTAAAATTCTGAATAGTCAATTGAATCATGAAATTCAATGAATTCTGAGTAGATAGGGCATTGGCCACCTCCTCAAAAAAGTTTTTCCAAAGTCTAAATTCTGGGAGATGGCAATTCTAGCAGCTGTCGCAGCGGTGGCAGCTAAAATGATGGATCCAATAATGGTGGCAGTGATATCAAAGTCTCTCTTCTCTCAAAAGAGGATCAAGCCACTCTCTCCTGTATGCTCCACTGGAAATGGAAGTACTCCAGGCATTCGTCATGCTCCTGCCTCTGCCTCCTTCAGCAAATCCTACTGGTATGTGCCACCATAGCCAGCATCAAGATCTGTGGATTCTTCACTAGTGCCCATACTGTCTCCTGAAGGCTGGTGGGTAGATGGATGAGAGACAGGACACATACAGCACCCAGGAACCCAAATGGGTACCTCATTTTCCTGTGGGAAAACACAAGCAGATCCTCGGGCCCACACTAAAGAGGATCCAGACCCTTCTGTACACCAGTGGACAGATCCTTTCACTTCACCATTTCTTTATGTCTTGTAGGAGGTCTTTAATGCCTATCTGCATCAGAAGCATCAATAGTTAAACATTTTAAAATATATAATCTATAGGCTAATTGTGAATGTGGGGTAGTCTTTCCACTATATTCTCCCTTCTTAGCCTTATATAAATAAGCTTTAAGTGTGAGGTGTGCCAGTTCTATAATAGCTTGACTCTGCGGATTATGGGGAATACCAGTCTTATGCAAAATATCGTAGGAAGAGAAAAAGGATACAAGCCCTGCGCTAGTGTAGGCTGGTCTATTATCAGTTTTTAATTGTTTGGGAGTCCCCATGTATGAGAAGGCCAGCAATAAATGTGCCTTGAAATCCTTAAATTTTTCTCCTGAATGGGCAGATGCAAAAAGGAGTCCAGAATATGTATCAATGGAAACATGTACAAACTGTAATCTACCAAAACTAGGAACATGAGTAACATCCATTTGACAAATGTGATTAGGCATGAGTCCCTTAGGATTGATTCCAGAATGTAAAGTAGGAAGGAATTCAGCACATGTTTATCAATCCTTTACTATTTGGATGGCTTGATTTCTAGTTACTGCAGTATGGTTTCACAAGGATTGAGCATTAAGATGAAACTTGGCATGAAGTTGGCGAGCTCGATCCATACACCAGTTGTTTGAAAACAAAGCATGGGCATTTGAGTTAACTGGTCTGCCCTGCGATTTTCTTCAGCTAAGGGTCCAGGTAAGGAAGAGTGGGCTCGCAAATGCCCAATGAAGATGGGTGAGATTCAATATCAAATCTGTAGTTCCAAAAGCAGAGACTGGTGAAATATATGGACAAGTCTTTAGAGGGCTAAAATTTGAGTTACATACTTACTATCAGAAAAAATATTAAGCGGCTGATCAGGAAAAAGTTGTAAAGCTAATATAACAGCCTATAATTCAGCTAATTGCCCAGACCAAGTGGGTACAGTTACGGACTTGCTTACAGACTCTGATACTATGAAGGCAATACCTTTAGAGGTTCCATCAGTATACACCACTCTGGCCTCAGGAATTATTATTTTATGAAAAATCACAGGATGTAACTTTAAAATGTCACTCAACTTATTAGGAGGATAGTGATTATCAAATTGACTAGAAACAGAGGACAAAAATATGGTCCAATCATCATTATTGTTTTGTATCCATAATAATTGTGCTGCAGAAAGGGGTGTAATAATATGATCTGGGTTTTTACCAAAGGTTTGCATTCTTATTTTACAAGCTTTGAAAAGAAGTGACACCATAGCCTGTGGATATGACATAACTATTTTTGCAGGTGACGCTTGTGAATGAACCCATAAGATGGGCTCAATTTGCCAAAACATCCCTGTGGGGGCATGGGTTGTACAAAAAAATTAGTAACTGTAATGATTGGTTGTAATCTACATAATTAACATATGCTTTGGTCAATGCCTCTTACACTATCTGGATACATGCACGTCACTCAGGTGTTAATATTCGGGCAGAGGAGGGATCTGGATTACCCTGCAGGATATCAAAAAGAGGCTTCAACTGATCAGAGGAGATTCCTAGGCTAGGCTGGATCCAACTGATGTCTCCTAAGAGCTTTTGAAAATCATTTAAGGTTCTCAAAGAATCTAAATGCAAGGCAATCTTTTGTGGCTTGATGCCATTTTGAAGAAGTTGATGGCCTAAATATTGATAAGGGTATTGTTGTTGAATTTTCTCTGGGGTTATTTGTAACATGGCTTGTTTTAATACTCCTTGTAAGGCTGGTAAGGCATCTAAGGCTTCAGATTCCTGTTGGGTCGCTATCAAGATATCATCTATGTAATGAATGAGGTATATTTTGGGATACAGCTTTCTAACTGGTTTGATGGCAGCAGAAACGTACATTTGACACATGGTGGGACTATTGGCCATACCCTGAGGTAAGACTGCCCATTGGTACCTCTTATAAAGCTCCTTAAAGTTTATGGATGGGACACTAAAAGCAAACCTATGAGAATCCTTAGGATGCAAAGGGACGGTAAAAAAGCAATCCTTGAGGTCAGTCACGATCATATGCCAGTCCTTTGGAATGACAACTGGAAGAGGCAATCCAGGTTGAGTAGCCCTCATTATTATCATGGAGAGATTGACTGCATGGAGGTCTTGAAACAGGCTCCATTTACCAGACTTTTTTTAAATAACAAAAATAGGAGTATTCTACGTTGATGTAGAAGGTATAGTATGGCCAGCAGCTAGTTGTTCTTGGGCCAAGACATTAGCAGCCTCCACCTTTTCTTTAGAAAGGGGCCATTGTCCTACCCAAACAGGGTCATCATTTCTCCATGTGATAGGAATAGGAGGAATACGAGGCTACGTTACAATGGCCCCTGTGGAAAATTTCCTAACCCCATTCTATCATAGGGACAATGAGTCTCCTGGGCTAAATCAGTTATGGGTTGAGCATTACCCTGAAGATGCTTTCCCAGGCCTTGGCCAGGGCAGTATCCCTGTTGTTGTAACTTCTTTTGTACTGGGGGTGTAGTTAAAACAGCTCCCATTCGCTCCGGAATATCTCTTCCCCATAAATTAACAGGAATATGATGTAAAACATAGGGCTGAAAAACTCCTGTACGCCCTTCAGGATCTCTCCAAGTTATGAGCTGTATGCTTCGAAGGGGACCAGTAGCCATCCTAATACCCTGCAAATGAGTATCACTGTGTTGCAATGGCCAAGCCTTAGGACAAAAGTTATGTGAAAATACAATGGTATCAGCTCCAGTATCCAAAATCCTTTAAACTCTTTGCTGTTGATTGTGAGTATCATCTTGGGGCGACTATTCATGGCAGCCACCCAAAAGGCTGCAGGTCCAGTGGAACCAAATCCTTGTCCTTCTCTTGTGTCTTTTAAGAAGGGGTTGGAAGTTTCAAATTGATGCAACAGGACAAGTTGAGCCACTCGGGAATCCTGAGGTATAACAAGGACACCCTTAGTGGTTTGGTTTCCATCATTAGTTTTATTTCTCCCATTGTATCAGGATCAATGACTCCTGATATGACCTTGAGGCCTCTCATGAGAGCATTACTGAGACCCAGCAGTAAGCCAATTGTCCCTATAGGTAGGGGGCCATTGACCCCTGTACCTACGGCTAGGGGAACCCATCTGTGGAGTCAGTATGACTCTGGAGGAGGTACAGAGGTCCAGTCCTGCACTCTCTGCTGTGCCTCTGATGAGGTCTCTGATAGAAAGGGGTTTCTTTGTGGGATAAAATGTGCATGTGTGTGTGCGGGTGTCTGCAAGGCTATGTACACCCGATGTATTGGGGCCCAGAGCAGACCCTGAGACCTGTTTCCCTGTAAAGATCTACCTTGCTTGTCCATTTTAGAGTAGCACTCATTTGCCCAATGATGTCCATGATCACATCAAGGGCACAACCTGGGTTTCCTGGCCCTGTGAGAGGCACTTTAGTGCCTTGACAGCTTTGGGTACATTCTCGCTTGAAATGCCCTTCTTGTCCACATTGGAAACAGGGCTTAGGCCGAACATGGTTTCCCTTGTACAGCGGAAGCAAGTACTTGTCCCATGATATGTGTGGAGTCAATGTCCCAGCAAACTTTTAAATAATCGTTAATACTCTTGCTTTTATGTGGTCACAAGGCATCTTGATGGTATTTGTTGGCATCTTCAAAGGCCAGTTGCTTGATGATACACACACACACACACACACACACACACACACACACACACACACACACACTCACTCACTTGATAAATAAGTAAATAATAATAAATTTAGGAAATACAGTACCTGGGAGACTAAGAGCTTGAAATTCTAATCTCAGACTCTGTCAAGGCCTCCACTCTCCTCAACATATCCCTATCTTATGTTTCTTCTATCAAGGAGAGGAAGAGAGTAAAAAATGAATTGTCCATCTCAGTTTTCCTTGATAGGTTGGATTACCAAAGAGAGCTTGACAAGTCAGAGGAGAAGGAAGGCAAATTTAGGCCCTTCACAGTCATCTGGGGCCTCACCTTGGTGCTCCACAGCTGTCTCCTGCATCCAGCTGATAAACACCATCTTTCTCCCTGTCAAGCTGCTGACTTAACATGGTGGCCTTGCTTCTCTCTCTCTCTCAGTTACATGACAGTGCAAGAGATGCAGTTCCCAGCTCATGAAGCACTGTAATTCACAGTGCTGGCAGCTTCCTGTGGACGAAGCTCAGATATATAAAGTCTGGCTTGGAAACCAAGGCCTCTGGATTCTAATCAGCCAGGCTCAGTCCTGGCCTCCCAGAGGCCAACGCTTGCCTGAGATGAGGAAGTTCCTCTTTGTCCACCAACAGGTAAAAAAAAAAAAAACATGAGGGGTGATTCAGTTTCACAGGCCATAAAGTTACATGTCCACTTCTTCCACTTCTTTTTCTTGTTTATTATGGTGGAAAACTTCTGAATTCACCATCTATATTTTGTCAGAGGATGGAAATTGTTTTATCTTGCAGGTTTCTCCACACCTCCCCCCCGGCACCCCCCTCCCCGCTCTCTCTCCTCCTTCTGGTCTTGCTGGCTTCTCAGTCTGTCTCTTACCCGAGTCTTTAAATCTAGGCTGGCTATTGGCAGATGGAAGCAATCTGTGGGACAGGCACTGGGAGACATTCTTTCAGGGAGAGTTTTGTGTGGAAGGAAGGTCTGAACTGATAGCCATTTCAGGGCAGAAGGAACTACTTAGCCTCTCCTTCCCATGGGCTCCTCAAGTTTGCATATATAAACAGAGTTCTCATGGCCAATATGATAGGACAGCAGCAACACCTAGTTCCAATGTTTGTTACTTCCTTAGTCCTAGAAACCCAGTAAAGAGGCATGTGCCACATTGTCTGTCTTGTTCACAGCCCCCCAAAAAAGTTCCCCTTCTTTATCAGGTGTCTAACGGTCACCATGGCCATGGCTGATTTAACTAGGACTAAGCCTCTAGTCCGAAGTTACCTGACCTAGGATTTACTGAGCCCAATATTAAGACAACTTATGACAGCAGATTCTCCCTGTTGGTGGGCCTTTCCTCACTACTTCGTTGGGAAACTCTTAACCCTTTAGAAAGACTGTAAGAATGATACTTGCATACCAATAAGCCTGTCACTGGATTCTCCAGAGATCATTTCCTGTGCTGTATCACATGACCGCCCTTCTAGTCACCCTCCTGGCCATCTGCCCATACATTTCACTTTTCATTACCGAGGGAATCTGGAACACCATAACTGTTGGCTGGAGAGCCTATTGATGATTGGCAGAAGGACCCAGGGAAGGAGATTCGCCTGGATGAGATCATGACTGGGATGGAGCTGAAAACGTGCTTGCTGAAGAGGAAAGGAACAGGCAGCATCAAGGGAGGCAGAATCTGCAACCAGCTGCTGAGATGCAGACAGCATCTGTTTGGGTTGCTGATCTGAGTCTCATTTTAAATGAATCTTGGCTGAAGAGTTGGACAAAATTTCCAGCAATTTCTGAAGTGGCCATAAACACATTTCTGCCGGTTTCTTGTTTTTATTTATTTTTCTTACATTTAAAGGCTTTTTTATTTTCAATATTTTAGGAAGACTGCATACCTAGATACCTCATACTCCCACACATACACTTTTTTTCTTATTTAATGTAATGAAACAAAGTTAAAAGGCTCGAGTCTTTTATTATATAGTTGATACTATTTCTCCTGATTAATTGTTTGTTTCTCAAAATATCTCAACATTTCTCTTAGCTACTCTAGTCTGAATGTGGTAAGGGTTATTCTTTGCAACTTGCATCAAGTATAAGACCTCAAAGAAAAACAACAACAACAACAACAACCAAAAAGCATAACAATTAAGGACGAATGTCAACCAAAATATTGTTTTTAAAGTTGCTTGATTATCTCAAGTTATTGTAATTGTTTTTATTTGTGTGTGTGGTGTTAGGGATCAAACTATCTAGGCAAGCTCTCTGCCACTGAGCCATGTCAAACCTGTCAAGTTAGAAAAACAAAAATGTTCTGGTACAAGTGGCTGTGAATAGAGCTGTAAAGATTGCTTTTTAAAAAATTATTTTTTAAGAATTTCATATATGAGAATTTACATATTTTCCTTCTTCCTAAATGAGTAATTACATAGTAGTTTCTTATAAAAATTTATATAATTTTCCTCCTCCTCTTCCCTCTCACTCCTTTCCTGCCTCCTCCTTACTACTTCTAGAATTTATGGTGTTTTATTCACTAATATTATTACATATATTCACATATACATTTATAAATACCATTTGTTGAGTTCATTTAATGTTGACCATATGTATATGTGTATAGAGTGGGCCACATGTGACTTCATAGCCTACTATTGAATTCATTCAGGGACTAGGCTGTCTTAATTATTTTTATATTGCTGTGCTTAGACACCATGGCTAAGGCAACCTATAAAAGAAAGTGTTTATTTCGGGCTTAAGTTTTCAGAGGTTAGCACTCGGGACTATGAAAGTGGGGAACATAGTAGTAGGTAGCCAGAAATGCACTGGAGCAGTTAGCTGAGAGCTCCTGTCTTGTGGGGCAGTCAGGAAGCAGAGAGGACTAACTAGGAATGCTGTGGGCTTTTGAAACCTCAGAGCCTGCTCCCCAGTGGCACAGCTTCCTTCAGTTAGGCCACACCTCCTAATCCTTCCCTAACAGTTCCATCAGCTGGTGCCAAGTATTCAAATATGTGAGCCTGTGAGGGCCATTTTCATTCAAATAATCACGGGAGCCTTATGAGATTTCTTCCAACCATGTTGGCGTGGTAAATGGTGTTGTTACTTTTCAGCTGTTCTTTAGGTAGCCATATTGTTGAGATTTCATGGGTGTTCTTTCCTGTCATCTGTAGAAGAGACTTTCTTTTCTTTTTTTAAAGATTTATTTATTTATTATGTATACAACGCTCTGCCTGCATTAGGCCTGCAGGCTAGAAGATGGCACCAGATCTCATTATAGATGGATGTGAGCCACTATGTGGTTGCTGGGAATTGAACTCAGAACCAACGGAAGAGCAGACAGTGCCCTTAACCACTGAGCCATCTTTCCAGCCCAGAAGAAACTGTCTTGCATTAGCCACCCTGGTCCATTAGCTCTTACAGTTGTTCCACACCTGTCTCCCTCTTTTGTGATGCTCCCAGAGCCTTTGTTGTAGATGTGTCATTTGGGGTTAGGAACCTCACAATCTCTTGTTCTCTGCATTTGAAGCTGTGGCTTTCTGTAATGGTCTTTGACTGCTATGAAAGGAAACTTCTCTGATAATGGGTTGTAGCTACACTGACTTACCTGTGGATATAAGGATAAATGGTTAGACTGCAGCTAGAAATCATACTGGTTTAGTGAAGTGGCTGTAGTAGGTTCTTTCGGGGCCATTGCTTCATCTGCAATGGCTAGATCTATAGGACCAGGCCTGTATTTCTTCCTGTTAAGTGCAACTTAACCTGATTGTATGGCTATTTGTTACCCCAAGATAGAAATAAGTGTGACTATTAAACCTTTGGAGACATCTTCCCATCTCACTCATTATTGTGGTTTGTAGACAACACATCTAGGTAGGACTATCAGTTTCCCACTTGGCAGCAAATCATAGTCAGCTGCTATGGACAATCTGAAGCAGCCCCGTTCCCCTCCTTGGAATAAAACAAAGATATATTCCCATAACAGTTTTGTGTTTTTAAAGAAACCAAAAATTCTCACTACAGAGGAAAAGGATTGTTTTATCTTACAGCTTATAGCCCACCATCTAGGGAGTCAGGGCAAGAACGCCAGCCAAGAACCTGGAGCCAGGAGCTGATACAGAAGCCACAGAGGAGGGCTCCCTGCCCCCTTGCTCATGGTGGCTTGCGCTCCCAGGGCCCCTGGGGTAGGGGTGGTACAGCTCACAGTGAGTGAGCCCACTCACACCAGTCATCGGTTAATAAAACTCCACCATAGGTTGCCTACAGGAGAGTCTGGTTGGAACATTTTCACAGTCTGTCTTCCCAGATGACTCTTATTTGTGTTCAGTTGATGGAAACTAGAACACACAGTAGTCCAGCTGCCAACTTAGCAAACTTTGTTTTCACTCATCAGGAAAGAGGAAAGTTGTTCATATGCACACTCTGTGAGCAAACCCACACCTGCCTTATCTCTGAGCTGTAGTGACACTCCCATGTCTTTATGATGTAATCTGAGAGACTTGGGCATATCTCAGGGTGTCACAGTCTAATGCACCAGTGGTGTACTGATTAGACGGTGCCAGAAAAGCAACCACCATTCTGGAGGTCTTCACAAAATAATGCACGCCAGAGGGTAGGAGACAAACTCCACAAAGATAAGGCGACTATCCACTTCATAAGAGTGTATAGTGACAAGGAGTGGATCAGGCAGAAGCACACATTCTAGTATCTCACATCCCAGTTATAAATAAGGAAACATAGTGCTTTGTAAGTCTTTTAATTTGGTAAAGGATACATTTCACACCTAAGTGTGCCCCTTCTTTCCATGTCCTGGGGGTATGGAGTGATGCCAACTCTGAATATGGCTATAACAGGCAGGATCTGTACAAGTAGATCCAAGCTGGGTGAGAACAGAGCTTCTTCTGGGACCTAGTGACCTCATGGACACAGTGGTGTTGGAGGTGTAGGAAGATGCACATTTGGGGTCCTTGGCCATCCCTGCAGGGAGAATCATAGTACAGGGTCAGAGATCATGGAGGTGGGCCCTGGCAAACACAAGCAGGAAGGATATACCTTTCCATAGGAAGTTCCTGAGATACTAGTGAGTCCTGAGATACTAGCTGTGTCACACCATGGGACATCTAATGACCATACATCACTAATTGGGTTCAGCCAGACTCACTGGGTCACTAAGTTTGGTGGACTAACATAAATCATCAGTAAGAAAGGAAATGGAGTAACCAAGATGGAGCCTCAGCCACTGAGAGGATGACAGCACACTGTGTGAGCAGGTAGAGAACCGGCCTGGTACTTCGAAGGTTGTAGGTTCAAGCCTCGGTTCTAGAACCAAACCAATCACTTTAATTTTGGAATCGCTTCAGAGTCCAGAAAAGGAGCAAAGGCACTCCAGTCTAGCTTTGTCAACATCCAGATGTGGCACACTTAGCATAACTGAGGAAATAATGGCATAATATTAACAAAATGTCATACTTTAGATGGATCTTATTAATTTATGCTCAAGGTCCCTTTTCTGTCCAAGCATCCCATGCATAATGGCAGTCTACAGTCATGTTTCCACACCTAGAGGTTATGAAAGTTTTTTTTTCTTTCTGTATTTGTGTCAGTGTTTTTGATGACAGCTCAGAGGTCAGTTACTTTGCAGACTGCATCAGTTAGGATGGATAGGTTCTCACTGTGTAACCCAGGCTAGCTTCAGCCTTGCCAGTGTTGGATTAGAGGTGTGTAGCAAGCTCTGTGCCTGGCTGTAGGATTTGTCTCTACATTGTCACATCAGAGCAAGGATGTTTGTTGTGTTAGTACCCTTGACCATGTTGCCGAGTGGCTTCTCTCAAGTCATTTTCCTCTTTGCATGGTATACTCTATAATTGCTAAGGAACCAATCCTCTACCCTTCCCACCAAGCGGGGTTTTGTAGCTCAGTCTGGCTGCAAAGGCTCTTTAAGTAGCAATGCCCCTGAACTCCCCATCCTCCTCCCTCTACATTCTGTGTCCTGGGTTTGCAGACATGTCTCACCACACCAGGTTTAGATGGTGGTGCCAGGGACTGAACCTATGGCTTCACACATAATAGACAGCCACTGTACCAACTGAGCTATGTGCCTAGCCAGACACCCTGCTCTGAAGTGGGTAGAATTTCATTCTGAATTACACCTTAGCTCCTCAAGAATATATGGTATTGACATAAATTGGAGTTCTGCATTCAAGATTGCCCCTCCCACCCACTTATTGAATCACTTGTATCAGCATGAACTCATTCTCTGGGCTGTTACCTAATATTGTTTACTCTGTCACCTGTTCATCCCAGCATTGGCAATTGAGTTCTTCTCAGCTGTCCCCTGTGTGTGTCTCTCATGCTATCTCCATCATTTTGTTTTTGCTTGCTTGCTTTCTGGAACAAGATGACCCAGGTTCATTTTGTATGTTCCCCTCTTAATCCTAAAATTAGCCATGTCTTCATCAAAAATGCATGCAAGGAGTGATGAGTGCCATTCGGATGCTAGTTTCAAACCAAATGCAGGGAGAAGCAGCTGTGTTTCCACTTCCCAGGGTCTGTGTTGGAGAAGGTCACAGAGGAGCCAACCAAATGACTAACCTACCAAAGTCTGATCGTCAGCGCCTCCAGTGTGACACTAGTCATGTGCTCAGTAACTAATGTTTAAAACAAGTTCAAGTGGGATTGCAGTTTCACTCTGGACATTCTGCTGTCTGGGACATTTTCCAGTGTCACCCCCCCATAACCAATACTGATTCCTTTTGCCTAGTTTTCACAGCTCGTGATGATCTTATGGCTGTTGTAACCTCTGCAGAGAGCCCCGATGTGCAGTTGTTCCTGTCTCAGCTGAAACATCCAGTGAGCTATGTGTGTGGCACAGTGATGGCCAGTAAGAAAAGAGACAAAGCCAGACATGGTGGTGAAGGGATTTAATCCCAGGATTGAATCATTAGGCAGAGGCAGAAACTACAATCTTAGGGCTAGCCTGGTTTCCATAGTAACTTCACGGCCAGCCAGGACTACATAGTGAGACCTGTCTAAAAAGGGGTTAAGCAGAACCCATGTGGACTAAGAGTGGCAGGTTTATAAAATGGTTTGGGGTGTGGTTTATGAGTGACAGTCTTACTATGCAGCCCACAGCTGGTCTGAATCTTGCTATGTAGTTGAGGTTAGCCTGGGCTTGTGGTCCTTCTGTCTCTGCCTCCTGAGTCTTCACTCGTTTTGCAGGTGTGTACCCCCATGCCAAGCTTACTTAGTGTGGATTTAAAGAAGAGAAATGAAGAAAACCTCGCTGTAGTTTTTATAGAATAATGTGGATTTCTAGGGAGAAGGCAGATCTCTCAGAACAAGGACAGTAGAGGAGGAGAGGAAACAGTGAGTTCAGGAGAAAGCCACTGCACCGTGTCAACACAGCCAACAGGGCAATACGACATTTGCCAAGGAGCCATGGAGATGTAGGTGTGCATGCCTATTTTTAAAAAATTATCTGTATTATTCGTATTCCCAATATGCCCGGCTAGTATTAAATTAAGACACACTTGTTATATTTTAAAATAGCCTTAGTTAACTTGGGGCAGGGAAGACATTAATCCTCTAAACTACTTCCCATTGTGGGGCAGGTATGTGATACCTGCCCGAATCCCATGCCATCTGTTTCTAAATAACTTCTATCAAGCCACCTCCCATCCATAATCCCAAATTCTTTTAAAGTTCTCCATCTGTGTCGAATCTCCATCCATGCCTGCCACATGTTTCTCCTCCATCTAACCCATGGCAGCCTTCCTTTCCTCCTAGGGTCTTTTTCCTTCCTCTTCTTTTTCTTCTTCCCAGAATTCCCCCCTCCCTCTCTCTCCAGGTGGGATGGCTTTTTATTAAGCAAAAGGTGGGTCATAGAGACAGCAAGCAGTAATTAGCACCAGAATACATCAGACCATCCCCAGCACATCCCCTCCTCTGCCCTGGCTTCTCCTCCCTTCTCCTCCCCTTTCCTATCCCTCTTTTTCTGAGCTCATAGGTGTTTTGCTAAGTCCATTCTTTCTGAAGGATGCAGTGGAGAGAAAGACATTCTCAGGAGTCTGTGGTTTCCCAGCATAGCAGCATGACTCCAGTGGGTCTGAGACCAGAGTAACTGTGAGCTAAAGGGTGTATTGTGAAAACACAAAACTGGGCATGTTAGCTTATACCTATAACTCCAGCACTATAGAGGTTGAGGCAGGAGGATCACTGCAAGTTCAAGGCCAGCCTGGTCCACAAAGAGAGTTCCATTCTAAACCAGGCAGGCCTAATTAGTGAGATTATATCTCAAAAACAAAACAATAGCTGGTGTGGCAGCACACGCCTTTAATCCCAGCACTGGGGAAGCAGAGGCAGGCAGATCTCTGTGAGTTCGAGGCCAGCCTGGTCTACCAAACAAGTCTAGGACAGCCAGAGCTACACAGAGAAACCCTGTCTCAAAAAACCAAATAAAACCCCACCACTACCAACCAACCAACCAACAAACAAATCCCCAAGGCCCAAAACAACAAATAACAACAAAAAAATCTCCTCTCACACAGTCTGATATATTAAAAATGACTAGAAAACATGAAAATTCCAGTATGGCATGATTAATGATCAAAGAGATGGAAATATTTACTATCTCAATTTGATTATTACACTCTATGTATGAATTGAATTGCAATAACATACTTCATGATACAAATAACCCTCAATAAAGAAAAAAAAAGAAATATTGTACTGGTCGTTACAAACATTCTATTGATACCACTCGCATTTATTTTGTTTTGTTTGGTCATTTATTTTTGGGGGACAAGGCTTCTCTGTGTAGCCTTGGCTGTCCGGGACTTGCTTCGTATGTAGACCAGGCTTGGCCTCGAACTCAGGGTGATTGGCCAGCCTTTGCTGGGATTAAAGATGTGCCCCACCACACCCGACTGCAGTGCTTCTTTTACTACTGCAAAAGCTGAGCAAACTGGTGAATCCGGGTGCTGGAAGCATTCTTTATGCAATAAAGGTTTTCATGCCTTGATTTCCCTTCCTTTCCCTTGTCATGCTCTGTGCCCTCAGAGACTGTACAGGTACACTCTTCCTGTATCTAACATTGGGGATTTTCCACCAAGAACACCAGATATCCTCACTGCAGAATTCTTGCAAAATTTATGTAAGTAATAAAGCTTCTGTGACACACTGCACATGTGGAACAGCCAAGGGGAAATTTCTCTGTTGTGATCCGAGGTCAGCATTGCCATGATGCCAAATCAAGGTAAGATATTACAAGAACAATGACAACAGACAGAACGATGTCCACATGAATTAGGTCACAAAAGTATTCAGTTTTAAGTGTAAGACTCCAGGTGGCCTGGGCTTAGCCATCATAACAATAGCATTGTTAGCTGAGCAAAGCAAGCTAAGAATTACAGGCTGATAACAAGGGCAAACAAAGCAACAGTAAACTGAGAAGGACAATTTAAAAATTCTCCATTAACCCCCATCTCAACCCTGCCCCCAGAATTTACTGCCCCTCTCTCACCCTACTTAGAACTTACTACCTCAGACCCCCATTTACCTAAAAGGTCACCTCTTGTTACCCTGTCACTCGTTAACCATTGTTGCGAAGTTCTGCATCTGAATATGGTATATTAATCTGACTCTTGCAGAATGGGGTCTTCCCTCTCCTCAGAGCTTGGTGGACCCTGGTCGGTGAGCTCAATAAAATTCCTTTGCTTTTGCATCGACTCTGGACTCTGACTCTCAATTGGGCTTCCAGGAATAGAATCCCGCAATCTGAGTCTAGCATAAGCAAGTGGAATATAAACATAGAAACACATATACAAAGCCGGATGTGGTGGCACACACCTTTAATTCCAGCAGAGGCAGGCAGATCTCTGTGGGCTTGAGGCCAGCCTGCTCTACAAAGTGAGTCCAGGACAGCCAGGACCACACAGAGAAACCTTGTCTGGAAAAACAAAAACAAAAAGCAAACCCAAAAAGAAACAAGTATTCATGCATCATGACAAAGTAGAAATTGTCCAAGGAATTAATGCAGGACTACCAAGACACTTATTTCTAAAATCAATGTAAATAAATTTTTAAAAACTTTCTATGAGGAGCACAATAGAAGGTATGGCTTGATCATCTGAGGGGGCATTTATGAGCAGATCTGTGGACCTCAAGCTTAAAGAAAAACACTTTCCCTACCATTTTAGGACCCGGCCTGGTTGGTCTATTGTCACTTCTGTAAGCATTGTGCTGGAGTTCATAGTCAGTGTTAAAAGCAAGAAAAAGAACAGGTATGCAGATTGGAAAGAAGAAAAATCCACAAAGATCATGTAATGATTTATGTAGACATTCTAAGAAAAATGTCTACTAGAAAGAGCGGGTTTAACAGTGTACCTTGTCAACATAAAATAAATTGTATTTCTGTATAGTAACAGTGAACAACAGGAAATCAAAATTCTTAGGCTGGACTGTAGTTCAGTGGGTTCAGCGCTTGACAGGATGCATGAACCCTGGGCTTGATCCCTAGAGCTGTCTACAAGCCCAGCTCCTATGAGTGGAGGCAGAGGGATCAGAAGACAAGATCATCCTCAATATACAGTAAGTCATAGTGTCAGCAACTTGTTCTCAAAGTGTTCATCTAAAAAGAAATATGTTTGGGCTAGTTCTAGCTAAGAGCTACATAACCGCTAAGAACACTTTTTAAAACATAAGGACCAGAGTTCAAAGTCCCAGAAAGATATATAACCTAGAAGTGACTGTGTACTGCCTGTGACAGCCCTGTGGTGGGTGAACAGCAGAGTCAGGAGGCTCGCCATAAAGACACTCTCCAAGTGGCGAGGGATAGAACAAAACACACATATGCTACACATACATGTGCGGTGTTTGTGGGTCTTCAAGCTCACTGTGACAATCTCCTGTAACCCAGGCCACAGACTTGAAATTGAGGGGACAGGGAGTGCCACACCCATTCCTCTAGAGTCTGTGTGACATGCGACCTTATCGGCTCAGAGGATGCTCAGACATTGATCAGGTGATGGGCAACCAGATTCTCGAGGGTCCCTGGCAGAAGCCCAGGGATTTGTTGAGGTGAGCATCCCGAGTCCTGGGTGTACAGAGCCTGGCTATTGGCCTACTTCTGCTTTTCCTCCTTCCTTGTTCTATAATCACTCACACATTCTTATTAAGTTCACCTCCAGGGCAAGGTCGTTCTTACCCTCTGAACATCTCAGTAACTGAGAAACCTGATGTGAGCCCATTGGGAAATGAACCAATGGTGGCCATGGATGAAGTAGTTCCGCAGAAAACTGAACGTCTCATATTAAACATTACCAGAAACATGACTGTAAATGAAATTACACCTTGGGGGTGAAGGTGTTTGTGCAGTTGATACAGAAAGAAAATGAGACTGTGCAGGAGACACTTGACAAATGGCAACAGCTGGAGTATAGGCCATAGAATTCTAGAAAGAGAAGGCATATCCAGGAATGTGAGGATAGCAAGGAGAATGAAGCAGTCCCAGGAGTTACCAGGAAAACAGAAAATGGGACAACTTATGACTGGATTGAAGGGAAATGGTAGAAGAGACCCAAATACAGAGAACCATATGCTCTAAGAACCACTCCCTACCGTCCATTACCATATATAGGAGTGTAGATGAGGATTTAGCATGATGGGTTACTAAGGATGGTAAAAGGATAAGATATTAGGACCTGAATCCCTGGGAAAGAATCTTGAGGGCCAGACCTGCATGGTGCACTTTAACTGCAGCAGAGAAAAATGACATAATTACACAACTCACCAAGGTGGTAGTAAAGTATGGCACCTCGTGGAATTGTTTTGGTTTACAATGTATGAGACTACGAGAAATGTTAAGATGTGTAAAGGAATATAACAACTTTATCTAAGTATGGGCTGCAGACATGCAGACTTGCACTTCTCTCATGGGTAAAAGGCATAATAACATGCCTGAGAAAGGAGCCAGCTTCGCCTGGCTGACTGCGAATTCTAAGAAAAGCTCATGCCACCTTCTGAGGTGATTAACCGCAGTCTGTCTCTGGCTCTTATGCATAGCCAGAGGACCTTGTTGTACTTTTAGTTTCTGATTATTGCTGTACTTTGCACTTTGTAACCTGATCTGTATCTCTTAAACTGTGGTTTGTAGCTAGCCGAAGTTCTTGTCATGACTGTATAAACCACTGAGCTCAAGTAAAGATTTTGGCAGCAACAATGAACCTCCCTTGTGTTTATGTCTGTCTGTCGTGCCGATTCTGTCCCCACCTGATATCCTAGGACCCTTGTTCTCCACAGCTAGAAGCCCCCTCGGTGGTCCGTAGCAAGGGAGGAACACTTATTGACTGTGACAGTGACTGCAGAAAAGCTGAGGCTCAGGTGTTATCAGCGGAGCTGACTGAGGCAGTCCCCAGCCCTGCCTGGTTAAACACTTCAGAGAGGTCAGGGAAGTCTCCACCTTTGCCTGGCAATGCTTCAGTTGTAAGATGCCATGAAAAGAAGCACACAGCTGGGCTGGGGACAAAGTGCTTGCCTTGCAAACATGAGGATCTGTTGATTGCAGCATAAAGGCTGGACATGGGGGTGAACATTTGCAGTTCTGCTACTAGAGAGACGGAGACAGGGGACCCTGGGGCTCTCTGGCCACCCGGCCTAACTCTCAGTGGCAGGCTGCTAGCCAAGCCTATGTTGGAAATCCAGGTGGGCCCTAGGGAGACAACTCAGGAGGTGAGAGAACTTGGATCTCTGTGAAGCCCGAGGATCTGAAGTCCACCTAAGAGTTGGGCATGGCCGTTCCTTGTGGCAGAAAAAGGCAGATCCTGGGAGCCTGCTGTGTAGCCAGGCTTCCTAGCTCAAACAGTCCAGTTCAGTGAGAGAGCCTGTCTCAGAAAAATAAAAATAAAAACAAAAACAAACCCCAAAACAACAATAGCAACAACAAACCCAAAAACCAACCTCCACAAACAAACAAACAAACAAACAAACAAACAAGCAGAAAAAGCATCTCATATCCTCTGTTCCATGCACATGCATGCATGGGTATATGTTTTCACACACCTGCTCATACACGTTACATCTCCTCCATATAAACATGGTCTCTAAAGGGGCTCTTGCCTCAACATTCATACAACACACACACACACACACACACACACACACACACACACACACACACACACACAGGCAGAAAACAAAGTTAGGTGCACATTTGAAACCCTTGGCTTGAGGCAATGTTGACAATTCATGAAAATTTTGGGAGAGCAAAGAAAAGGTCTGGATATAGGGAGCTCCATCAAAATACCTACACAATTTTTAAAAAAACATTGAAAGTTCAATTCTGAACTTCAAATGGAAAAACAAAAAACCCAGAATAGCTAAAACAATAAAAGATCATCCAGAGGAATCTCCATACCTGATCTCGGGCTGTACTATAAATCAGCAGTAATTAAAACAGCACAATACTGGCACAGCAACAGGCTGGTTTATCAGTGGAATTGAATTGAAGACCCAGATATGAATCTACACACATATAGTCACTTGATTTTTGACAAAGAAGCCAAATCCATTCGATGGAAAAAGGATAGCATCTTCAACAAATGGTGCTGGTCTAACTGGATGTCTATGTGTAAAAAAATGCAACTGGATCCATATTTGTTACCTTGTACAAAACTCAAATCTAAGTGGATCAAAGACCTCAACATAAAACCAGAGACACTAAGTCACTTAGAAGAAAAATTGGGGAAGAGCCTGGAACACATTGGCACAGGAGACAACTTCCTGAACAGAACACCAACAGCCCAGACCTTAAGGTCAACAATTAATAAATGGGACCTCATGAGGCTGAGAAGCTTCTGTAAGGCAGAAGACACTGTCAAGAGAACAAAACAACAGCCTACAGACTGAGAAAAGATCTTCACCAACCCTATATCTGACAAAGGTCTAATATCCAAAATATATAAAGAACTCAAGAAATTAAACAGCACCAAACCAAATAACCCAATTGAGAAATGGGGCTCAGAACTAAACAGATAATTCTCAACAGAGGAATATCAAATGGCTGAGAAACACTTAAAGAAATGCTCAACCTCCTTAGTCATTAGGGAAATGCAAATCAAAACAACTCTGAGACTCCATCTTACACCCATCAGAATGGCTAAGATCAAAAATTCAAGAGGCACCACATGCTGGCCAGGATGTGGAGAGAGAGGAACACTCCTTCATTGCTGGTGGGAATGCAAACTAGTATAGCCACTTTGGAAATCTGTCTGGTGCTATCTCAGAAAAATGGGAATAGGGCTTCCTTAAGACCCAGCTATTCCACTCCTTGGAATATACCCAGAAGATGCTCCAGAACACAACAAGAAAATTTGCTCAACCATGTTCATAGCAGCCTTATTCATAATAGCCAGATCATGGAAACAGCCTAAGTGTCCCTCAGTAGAAGAATGGATAAAGAAACTGTGGTACATTTACAACATGAAATACTACTCAGCTATTAAAAACAAGGAATTCCCAAAATTTGTGGACAAATGGATTGAGCTAGAAATGATCATAAGGAGTGAGTTAACCCAGAAGCAGAAAAAGACAAATGGTATGTACTCACTTAATGTGCATACTAGCTCAAGGGGCATGTCCAATGAAAGTCTTCACTTACCATGAAACTGGAACAGAGGGGAGGACATTGTATTGGGACTCTGGATGAGAGAAGCATGGGAGAATAGCAAAGTAGAAGGATCCAGAGGGTCCTAGAAACCTACAAGTAGAACATTATGATAGGCAGATTTGGGCCTAGGGGTCCCACTCAAACTAAGGCACCAGCCAAGGACAATACAGGCCGTAAACTTCAAACCCCTACCCAGATCTAGCCAATGGGCAGGACATTCTCCACAGTTGAGTGGAGAGTGGGGTATGACTTTCACAGGAACTCTGGTGCCTCATATTTGACCAAGTCCCCTAGAGAGGGAGACCTGGTGGCACTCAGAGGAAGGATAACAGGCTACCAAGAAGAGACTTGATACTCTATGAGCATATAAAGGAGGAGGTAATCCCCCTCAGTCAGAGTCATAGGGGAGGGGAGTAAGGGGAAAATGGGAGGGAGGGAGGAATGGAAGGATACAGGGATGGGAAAACAACTGAGATGTAATATGAATAAATTAATAAAATACATTTTAAAAAATTTAGAAAAAGAAAGAGACAAACAAAAGGGAATTTAAAATCTTGGAACTATGATAGGATGGTATAGTGGAAAGTTTTACCATAATTAGATTAAGGAATTAGAGCTCCATTGATCAGTGTCAACCCTCTGAACAGTTAATACAGCAATAGCATAGCAACAGGAAGAAATAAAGCATCTTTTAGACATGTTGACCTCCATAACTCACATTTACCAACTTAAAACACATTCATAGACCTTCTAACATTCATAAAATGTCTTTCTGGAAGCTCTAAAACATAGATGAGATTGCTGTAAGGAGTCACTGCCCTTTAGCTAAAAGAATGGTAACAAGGTAGACTGTATCCAGACCTGACAGTTAAAGTTTGGTCTCCTGCATATAAAGAGGGCTGGGAAGGTACCTGAAGTCTCCCATGATAGAAGCTGGCCATGTGACTACTTAGCCTGAGTATGAGTTTAAAACAGATCTGTAGCATTACCCTCCCTGTTTGGCAAGGCTGCTGAATCTAAGAGCCATTTGTACTCCACCAGGTCAAGAAGCTTCAAGGCTGGAAGTGTGTAAAGCTCTTGTGCTGCTTGAACCTGCAGTGGCTTGGCACAGAGAACAAGCCTGTGTGAGAGCAGTGACATCCATAGGACAAATTTGCCAACAGGCTAGGCTGTGGGACCAGTGTCTCATTCTGCTTGCAGCTGTCTCCTTTTGGCTGCCTCTGAAACAAGTCCCTGGCAGAGCTGACTCAGGCTGGACCCCAGCGGGAAGGGGCATTGTAGACCTATATTTTTCCTGAGGGGCCTGGAGTATAGTTGGCTGTAACTGAACCAGTTGGGAAGGCTCCTCTTGGGTTTTAAAGATTTTACCAGTTCCTATAATGGGGGATCAGGAAACATCCTTAGCCTTTTAATTAAGAAGGCAATGAGATGGCAGTTTCGTTTATCTTAAGAATATTTAAATAGGCAAACTCTGAGTATAGCTTATCTTAATACTTAAAGACTAAGACTTTAGGTTTTATCTCTGTTAAGTTGGAACATTAAAAACAAAAGTACAGTCCAAAGGGAGCAGAACAGTTTTGTATGATCCATAACCCTACATGTAGAATTTTAGGCTAACCATGGTTTAAGGCAGTGATTTAAATTTTAACATTGTAAATAAATGAATGTGAATACAGTAGAACATTATAAAAACCTTATCAAACCCATTAGCCAGGAAGCCTGTAGTTGAATCCAGGTTAGCTGATGACAGGAGGAACAGCATTTATCTTGTTAATTTGAATAGACTTTCTATAACTCTGAAATAAGAAACATTTAGAACCAGGGTACAATAAAATGTTTTTTTAATATAAAAGGAAATTTACAGTTTAAGTTTTAAATAATCTAAACATCACACCCCAGAAACAATCATATACCCAATAAACAATCTTTATTAAAGAGTTGGAAAATATAGTCTTAGAGAAAGCAAAGCTGCCCTGTCTGAGGTCCAGAGGCTTGGAGCCAGTCACTGTGTGCAGGTGATTGACCCTGCCCCTAGCCTTCCTTAGTGCACCTTTGCCAGGCTGTGCTCAGGGGCTGTGCATGAGCATCTTCAGTGAATCTCTGGCATATCTGTGGTGAGAAGGGGGAGGGGCTAGGGCTGTGGCAGGAAGCTAGCGGTCACGTGGACAGACCATGTGTAATAATTTCTTTAATGGAAGAGAACAGACAGTCCTCAAGCACCCCAGAAATGGTTTGGGGTCACTCTGGAACAGCACGGTTGCACAAGTTGTTCATGAAGTGGGGATTGGTGGTAGCAGGCACCATCTGGTTGCCCCAAGCCCACCCTATGGGGTACAATCTCTTTTCCCACCAGCCTCAAATGAACCATGCAATGTAGCAGTGCTGCAGCATTTTTTTTAACCTGGCTGGGCTTAGATCTAAGACCTTCCCCATGTGCAGGCAGAAAGGACAGGAAGCCTAGTGCCTGACTGCTCTAAGGGCCAAGTTTAGGGCTTTTGGGGGGTGGGGGCAAACCAAGAGAGTATCTGTTTACCTCAGTGGTAGTCTTGAAAGCTGGTCAGAAAGACTTCTCCACAAGTGGCCTGGGGTAAGTGGCTAGGTTAGTATGAGACAGCCAGGAAATAAGAGAGTACTCAGAAATTTGTTATGGACAGTAAAGGGAGATGGGCTTCCATTGTGAAGACAATAGAATGGACCTCCAGTTTAGTAACTGAGTCATGGGCACCAATGTTATATTTAATAATTAGATAGTAAGGTAATAAGAAGCCAGGCAACAAATACTATGTTGTAGAGGGGTTTAGTAGATGAACATGGGGGGAGAAGGAAAGGGAGAAAGGGTTACCCCAGAAAGAGACAGAGACAGAGAGAGAGAGAGGAAGAGTAAGAACAGAGAAGAAGTAGAGAGAGGAAAAGTAGTAGAGAGGAAAAAGAGAGAGGAAAAGTAAGAAGAGACCATGAGGAGAGTTTATTCTTTTATATGGCCCTAGGTAGGGCCATGCCCCCATGGCAGGTAAGCAGTGACATCACAGGTAGGCAGACTGAAGCAGAATGCTAGCAGGTTGCCTATCTGATGGCTCAGGCAACTGCTCAGGATTGAAAGAAGAAAGAGGGAAAGAAACCCAGGGTTCCTTCTCTAGAGACTGGCTGTACTGTGGCCAAGGAGGAAAACTTAAACTGACTACAATTTTTTCTACAGCTGAGGCTGTAAAAGCAGCTTCTAGCCAGAAACCTCACAGGGGTCTTAAAAGGAGGCTCTTTGATACCTAGATTGGTCTCTTTGCAGTGATCTCCAGTAAGCTAGTGTAAACTTGGGCCTGACAGCCCTAGAAGGCTAATGGTAAAGCCCTGAGTCTGATAACCTATTTGCAAATCTACAGGGAGATAAGAAACAAGAGAAAGATAGAAAAATGACCCACCCATATACACATACATTCAAGAGAAAACATGGATAAAGTTAGGTATCTTAACTTCAACTGGATGAAGTTAAACTTCCTAATTTCAACACCGATTATTGTTGGTAACTGTATTTATATTTCTGAGAAAAGGGAATTAATTACCTTACAGTCCAAAAAGGGGCAATTAATTTAAAAAAAGATGAATTCTAAAATACATGTTTTAAAAGTAAACATTTCTTATCTATGTATCCATTACATAAGTTCATAGTAAGTTCAGAGTGAGGAAGATTGACGAGGCCTAAAGGTTAACAGCGTCTAAAACTTACAAGGATATATGATTTTCAAAGGACTGACACAGCTAAACATTTTCCAGCTATATTAGTTCATAATGAATTCATGACAAGTTTATCTGTCTTTCATTCTAAGACACAGAGTAAATTTAAAATGACTATATATGATGCCACAAATTGACAAGGTATAAGGAACTATAAGAGAAAAGTTTGTATATTTAGACATTAAGGTTCATGTCTAATTTAGACATTTCTAGGTAGCCCCATTATATCTTGGATTCATGGGAAGTTTAAACTAACTTGTCTATATTTACTGTGAATACCAGGAGTCATGGTGCCATCTGGAATGAAGTCTTATCTGAGGGCACAAGTCGGCTTCAAAGTCATCCCCTAATGAGACATCTGGGCCTTTAAAATGATTTGAATCAAATCAGGAATTCCAGAGTTGGGCATTAAGTCACCTGAACAATAGTAAATACTCAAGAAGTTCCTGTAGGAAGTTTGCTCAATCTGAGCTGCTCAATACCCAGAAGGTGACATTTCACACCAACTCCAGAAAGTTTTCCTTTTTGGTTTTTTTGAGACAGGATTTCTCTCTGTAACTTTGCATTTCTTGGACTAACTTTGTAGACCAGACTGGCCTTGAATGTAGCCTTGGCTATCCTGGACTCGCTTTGTAGACTAGGCTGGCCTTAGACTCACAGAGATCTACCTGCCTCTGCTTCCCTGAATGTTGGGACTAAAGGCATGTGCCATGATGCCTGGCTTTAATGCCAGATTTTAGAGACATGCAGCAGTGCACAATTGATGGGTTTGTCAGAGGTTGGAAGCACTTTTGGGGTGCATCACGGCACAGACCTTGCAAAATTCCTGATCCTTTCCAGAGATCTCATGCCTACTGAACTTCCACAAATCAATGGCTCTTGACATTGTGTCAGAGACTAGAACAATCCTGGGAGTGTACCAAGATGTACCAAGAACTCAACCTCATATGAAAACTTCAGAGCTAAATGCAGGGCCACCATCAGAATGTATAAATTTTTTTGAGTTGACCACATAGCCAGAGAGGCAAGGGATGAAGCCAGAGTTGATAGTACAAGAGTCTCAGTTTCAAGGTATAAAACATGTTACAGGGAATCAAGGACACAGATAGCAAATGCAGAATCAATGAGATTGGCTTCTGGAATATACTTAGAACACACAGATCATTCTGAGTTGATCAGAAGAGACCACAGGCCCAAGGTATAGGATCTTCTGAATTGATCCAAGGACAGCATTTGGGATATATAAAAGCTGTGGAGAAGGTCTCAAAGCATGAAGAGCTGACAGCTGTGGAGATAACATCAGGGCCACATTTGGGAGCTGTGAAATCCATGCAGTTAAGGTCAAGGTCAAAGCTGGGACATGTCCAGCCTATGCTGTCAAAACTAGGTGTCCGGAGCCAGCCCAGGGTCATTCAAGGCTAAAAGAATCTACTGGCTGAGGCAAAATTCTGATGCCCCATTCCAAAGCTAAACTTCCTCATTTCAGCCTCTGCATAACTTCCTTATTTCAGCCTCTGCATAACTTCCTTATTTCAGCCTCTGCATAACTTCCTCATTTCAGCCTCTGCATAACCTCCTCCTTTCGACCTCTGCATAACCTCCTCCTTTCGACCTCTGCAGATGTTGTTTAGCCGGGTTGGCTCGGGACTTTCCAAGAGATAGTTAGCTAAAGTAAGATAGGAATTGTTTCAAGATGAACCACAGGATGTTCCCCTGCTGAGATCACCTGGAGGCATTCTCAGACCCCCTACTGCTTGGCTCCTGCTTCCACCCCATATAAGCTTTTGCTTTTGATTCAATAAACAGACCTTGATAGGAGTTCTACTTGGTCTCGTCTCCTTCTTTCTCGTCCCATCTTTTCAGGTATGGCTCCCCTCGCGACCCCGTAATTACTGGTCCTGCTGGGCGGGACAAGTGGCGCCCAACGTGGCCACGAGGTACGAGCCCTCTACCACGACAGAGACCCTTCATGGGAAATAATTCAGAAACACCGCGGTCAAGTCTCTCGCCGAGGTCAAAAGTACCTCCGATCGTCTCGGGTGCGGCCCTGCTGCTCACAGGACCTCTCCGCACTTAGGTAAGTGTTCATCTCTGTCAATAAGATGGGTTAAAGTCTCTCAAAGGAGGCGTAATTTATTTGCCACCTTAACATTTTCCTCAGGGAAAGAGGAGTTAGAGTTAAAAAAGCCCTTGTAAGCATTAGCTTTTCTTACAGAGATTCAAACAGTCCTTCAGGACACAGGGAACTCGGGTATTGCTTTATAATTGTCATGTCAAATTTTATGTCTATGTCTGTAAATTTGTTTACTTTTAAAATACTGTTTCATTTTTCTATGTCTTGATAGAGGGCTAAGCTTTACTTGCTGGCCAATTTTCTAAAACAGTGCAGCACAACATGGCACACACAGCCTATGAGACAGTAAGAGTATTGCCTCTGAGGCAGGAGCAGGCCTGCCCTTTCCAGGGCCTGAACCCAGGCACAGTGGCTGCCTGTGGGGCTTGCCTCTTACAGAACAGGCATGGCTGCAAACATGTGACAAGTTGAAAAAGCACAATCTAAGAAATAGAGTTTATTGCCTAAACCTTAGAATTTTCTTGCTTAATTTTTTTGCTTGTAAGTGACTAACAGTTTTTCAAATTGGTCTAGCAAATAGAGTTAATTCCAAATTCCTTAGCTACAAGGTGTTTATAATTTTCTTGTTTATTTGCTTAATGTTTACTTGAAATATTTCTAAAAAATTTTTAGATTCTCAAATAAGAGATATAAAGAAGTTTCGTCCTTGGAAACAAACATTTACAGCTGAGAGTTTCCAGCTTAGATCCAACTAACTAAATAAGTCCAGGGCTAATATTTCCTTGGGCCAGATAATTTTACAGACACTGCTCCTAGTTATCTGTGGGCTTGACTCCTACAGAGCAGAGATGGCTACAGACACGTGGCTATTTGGAGAGGCGGAACTAGGAGGCTGATAGATTTCTAAACCAGCGCCAGTTTTAAACAATTTTGTGCCCAATTAAACATCAAACATATTACTGGCATTCCCTACAACCCGCAGGGACAGGGAATTGTCGAGCGAGCTCACCAAACGCTTAAAAATATGCTGCTGAAATTACAAGGTACAGGGGGAACACTCTTCCCCACATTGGGCAATAACAAAACCCTTCTGTGCCATGCACTTTTTGTCTTAAATTTCCTTACCCTAGACAAAAATCACAGATCAGCAGCGGATCACTTATGGCACGCTACGACCTCTCAGACTTATGCTCAAGCCTTATGGAAAGATCCATTCACCTCCCGGTGGCAGGGTCCTGACCCTATTCTTATTTGGGGAAAGGGACATAGTTAACTCCTTCCTCTATCACTCATCAAACACCCTGGCTTACTTAGGAAGTGGACTTATGTATGCTGGCCTTGGGAGCCAGCGAGGCCTGGGGAACCCCCTCCCATTATATGCCCCAAGATAAGCCACTGGATATTCGGCCTGAGGGTGTCCAAGCAGGATGTGATGGACAAGTGCCCAGGTACTTTTTGGGAGAAAAACCCATTTATGTGTGTCCCGGGGGACACAGAGATCGCTCCCTTGGTCACAAATGCGGCTTCTCTAGTGACTTTTACTGTGCCGCTTGGGGATGTGAGACTACGGGAGATACCTATTGGAAACCTTCATCTTCTTGGGATTATATAACTGTTAAAAGAAAGGATCTCCCAGAGACAGTTGACCCCTCTGGCACACGTGACTGTAGTAATTGGTGCAACCCCCTTGTGATTACCTTCACTGACAAAGGAAAGAAAGCCACATGGGAGAATCGAGGCCTAGAGTGGGGACTTAGGTTATATACAATTGGATATGATCCTGGCCTTACTTTTAAAATTAAACTACCCAAGACCATTCCCAATTCAAAACTGGTGGCCATTGGTCCAAATCAGGTCTTACAGAACCTGTGGTCTGATTTACGCCACCCAACAGCCACTGGTACACCCCATACCACCCTGTTTCAACCTACCGTACCTCCCGGCCCCTCACCTTCTGTTAATATTATCCTGACCATGGTTAATGAATCCTGGTCTGCCCTGCACGCTGTTCGTCCCAACCTTGCAGATGATTGTTGGTTATGTTATCATGCTTCCCCACCCTTTTATGAGGGTGTTGCTATCCTTGACAATCTTACTGCTACTAATGACTCCTCCCTGGTTCGCTGGAACCCAGAGGCCAGGGAAGGCATGACCCTGGCCCAAGTCTCAGGCCTGGGGCTCTGCATCAGGGGACCCAGGATGCGTTTACCCTCCGTTATTTCTCCTCTGTGTAATCAGACCCTTGAGGTCAGTGGTGGCTCCACCTACCTGGTAGCCCCAAATGATACACATTTGGCATGTTCCACTGGCTTAACCCCGTTTATCGTGGTACAGCCTTTCCTACAACAATATGATTACTGTGTGCTTGTTCAGCTACTTCCTCGATTAACAGTTTATTCTACAGATGAATTTCTCAACTTCTGGACTCCTCCGGGTATACCATCCAGAGTCAAACGCGAGCCCATTACAGCCGCAACCATCGCGGTTCTACTGGGGCTCGGGGCTGTCGGAGCCGGGATGGGCATTTCATCTTTAGTGATCTCCAATCAAAACTATCACCAGCTTAGTGCAGCCATAGATAAGGATATTGCTGAAATACAGGTTGCTATGGCAGCTTTAAAGGATTCGCTTTCCTCCCTTGCAGAAGTGGTACTGCAGAATAGGAAAGGGCTAGATTTGCTGTTTTTACAACAAGGGGGATTATGCGCAGCACTCAAAGAAGAATGCTGTTTCTATACCGATAAAACTGGGATCGTAGAAGATAGCATGAGGAAGGTCAGAGAAAGTCTAGCAAATCGCAAGCGGGAGCGAGATAGAGCTGAATCCTGGTATAAAAACTGGTTTTCTGCTTCCCCTCTTCTGACTACCCTCCTTCCTTCATTGCTGGGACCTCTTATAGGGTTCTTGTTACTAATATCTTTTGGACCGTGGGCTTTCAGAAAGATTACTGACTTTGTCAAACGCCAAATAGACTCTGCCATACAGAGACCCACCCATGTGGAAGTTCATTACCACAGGCTCGAACCACCTGACCCCGAGGCAGAAGACTGTGCCGTCCTTGATAATGCAGCTAAAAGTGGCCTCGACTTCAACAAGCTGAGACCTAAGGGCTTGAGTCGATTGTTCGCTTGAGAGGGTGCGAGGCTAAGCACTGCAGGGAACCATGCCAGACACCTCGGTAGGTTCCTGAGGAGCACGCCTGACTGCATACAGGCTGACGTGCATAAAGGATGTTACTATCCTTTTCCTGTCCTCCGCAAACGCGTCTGGGAGGTTGGGGACATGTGTGACCTGAAAAAATGGCCATGCAGTGACCTCTTAACGCAACGCCCATCTTCAGGAGGGTCAGGCCTCTACTCCCCCCCCCTCTCTCTCTGCTTCTATTTAATAAAGAAGGGGCAGATGTCCGGAGCCAGCCCAGGGTCATTCAAGGCTAAAAGAATCTACTGGCTGAGGCAAAATTCTGATGCCACATTCCAAAGCTAAACTTCCTCATTTCAGCCTCTGCATAACTTCCTTATTTCAGCCTCTGCATAACTTCCTTATTTCAGCCTCTGCATAACTTCCTTATTTCAGCCTCTGCATAACTTCCTCATTTCAGCCTCTGCATAACCTCCTCCTTTCGACCTCTGCATAACCTCCTCCTTTCGACCTCTGCAGATGTTGTTTAGCCGGGTTGGCTCGGGACTTTCCAAGAGATAGTTAGCTAAAGTAAGATAGGAATTGTTTCAAGATGAACCACAGGATGTTCCCCTGCTGAGATCACCTGGAGGCATTCTCAGACCCCCTACTGCTTGGCTCCTGCTTCCACCCCATATAAGCTTTTGCTTTTGATTCAATAAACAGACCTTGATAGGAGTTCTACTTGGTCTCGTCTCCTTCTTTCTCGTCCCATCTTTTCAGGTATGGCTCCCCTCGCGACCCCGTAATTACTGGTCCTGCTGGGCGGGACAACTAGGGATGCAAGCACGTGATAGGAAACTTGAGGAGCTGCCTCCATGCTCCAGGTCAGAAGACATAAAACCTGAGCTTCTACCTTCAAGGCAAAAGTTAGAAGATTGGGGATCTGTGACCTTAACCCCAGGACAATGTCTAGAGAGGAAAAAAAATCTAAAGTGGTATTCCCAAGAACTTTCCAGGCCATAGATATAAAATCTATGAAGTTGACTCCAGGTTCAAGGATTCAAGACTTGAAAACTGTGGGTTTGTTTGGGGATATACAGGCTCAAGATGCAAATGCCATGAGTTTGAAACTTGAACCAAAAAAGCAAGGGGAGCATCCTGTGACCTTTGTACCAGGGGTGCTGTTTCAAGAGAATCCTATGGAGGGCATTTGACTTTTATTTTCATTAAAAAATAATAAATTTTTAGGTTAACAAAAATAATTGGTTTCACCAGAATGTTTCCAAACACACATAAAATCAAACTTTATACTCCGTGGTTGCTGTCCCACTGTTCCCCCCTGTGGCCCCACCCCTTGCTACCTGCTTTCTTTCCTTTCCCAAGACAATGCGCATTCTACTTATCACTTGTAAGTCATCACCTCTTCCTCCTCCTCCATAAAGATCTCTGCCTCCCTTCTCCTGATCCCCCTTTTAGTTTCAAGACACTTGAATGTTTAATCTCTAATCTAGACCAATCTCCCCCTACAATTAAGAAAATGAAGATAACAGCAAAATCTGATAGCTAGTTTTATGTTAACTTGATACTCACTAAAGTCATCTGAGGCAGAAATCTTAAAACAAAACAAACAAACAAAAAAAAGCCAGGCATCATAACACATGCCTTTAATCCCAACCCTTGGGAGGCAGAGGCAGGCAGATCACTGTAAGTTCAAGGCCAGCCTGATCTACAAAGTGAGTCCAGGACAGGCACAGCTACACAGGGAGACCCTGTCTTGAGGAGGAATAAAGGCCTCCATAAGATCAGATTGTAAGCAAGCCTGTAAGGCATTTTCTCAATTAGTGATTGATAGGGGAGGGCTCAGCCCATAGTGGGTGGGGCTGCCCCTGTGTTCTCTATGAAAGTAGGCTGAGCAAGCCATGAGGAAGCCGCTAAGTAGCACTTTTCATGGCTTCTGCATCAGCTCCTGCCTCCAGGTTCCTGTTTTGCTTGAGTTCCTGTCCTAATTTCTTTTGATGGTGAACAGTGATATGGAAGCATAAGCCAAGTTAAACTCTTTCCTCTGGTTGCTTTGGTCATGGTGTTTCTTCACAGCAATAGATACCCTAAGACAGTGTAAGTAACAGAGAGGTGACTTTAAGATAGGCAGAGGGTGTGCATATGTTACGTAAAGATTATACAGTTTTTATATATTGATTTGAAACAGGACTGCACAATATATCCCCACCTGGCCTTGAACTCTGAGAACTGCTTGCCTCTGCCAGAATTAAAGCATTTGGCTGGACATCATCTTTATGTGTCTGGAACATCTGCAGAATGTACTCTGATCCTGGGATCAGCCCTCTGCAGAAACTGAGTGGTCACTGTATTGATGTGGGGCAGCAGAGGCACCCACCGGGAAAGATTCCATCAAAGGCCATGGTTTGCTTACAGTTTTGGCATGACTGGTCCTTATACTCAGATTCAGAAACTCCCTAGAACAGAGACTCTAGTACACTTAGTACACTAAGTGCAGACCAACGCTGGGGCCTGTCAAAAACACCCCAAACTCCTGCAGGCACCCAGTTTACACCTGACCATCAGGACCCTAAGACTCAGTCCTCCTGGCCCCTGTAATGACATCAGTGTGCATTGTCATCTCCAGATTCCACTTGAGGAATCCCAACTGCCAACGGTTTCCCAACAGCCCAAGGCTTCTCAACTGCCCACATCAGTCCCTGGCCAGGCAGCGGTGGGCAGGGCGAGCCGCAGAGCCAGAGTGGTGAGGAGCGCTGTGGTTCTGCTATTGGGCTTGCAGATCTGAGAGACAGGCTGGCTAGGTGCTAAGGACACTGGAATCAGCAGCCCTGGCAGAGTGAGGGTGATGGAGGCCTCTGACCTTTGATTGTATTTTGAAAGTAGTAAGGAAGCGTGGGTCCCAATGAAGGATGGTTAGCTTGGATACCAAATCTGCTTCCCCTGACAGGGATCCAGAACCTGCAGGGGAGGAGAGTGTTGCCTCCTAGCTGCACTGTTTAAGGGGATGCCCATGGAGGGTTAGATTCAGAAAAATGTTGCTGGGTATAGCCTGGAAGTCTGTATTTCCATCACTAGAGCATAGTAACCTGGTGGGTTGTAAGGGGACTTGTACTGGCTGCCCTGGATCCTATGTTGTTTTTGTTTTAAATTTCTGTTAATGTCATGTCCATTTTCTTAGAGAAGCCTATTTTTCTTGTCTTTTTTTTTTTAATAGTACCTTTCCATGTGTTCTATCTGCTGCATGTTAACTATAAAACTTCCCCTCAGATGGGAAGGGAAAGGAAGCAGTGACTTGAGGCTTTTCCCAGATGAATTTAGATGCCTATTCTTTCTTGTTTTCTTCTTTTAACAAGTGGAAGCTGTTGGTTAAGAATCTCCAAGTTCAGGTAACATTGACAGGGAAGGGATTAGAAGCGCGGACTTCTATTCTCCCAAGTGCAGAAGGCATGCTAACCAGTGCCATGCACTTAGCAGATCTCAGTAAATATTTATTAGTGTTTTAATATGTAGCATGGTCCTGTACTTTTATGTACCTTAGTGTATGTGTTAACAGAGCTTTTGATGAAAATTAACATTTGTTGACTATGTTCCAACTCTGTTTTAAACAGCAAAGAGACATGGAAATATAGCTCAGCTGGTGCTATAGAAAACAGCTCTATTCCCAGAACCCCTGCAAAAAGCTGAGCCTGAGTTCACCCAGAAGTAAAAAGAGTTAAATGGTATATACTCATTTATATCAAGACACTAGCCCAAGGGGCAGGCACCATGAAAAACTTTACTTACCAGGAAAGTGGGTCAGAGGAGAGGACATCCTATTGAGACTTTAGGTGAGAGAAGCCTGAGAGAATGAGGAAATAGAAGGATCCCGAGGGTCCTGGAAACCTACAAGAGGAACTTTATGACAGGCGGATCTGGGTCCTGGGGTCCTCCTCAAACTATGGCACCAGCCAAGGAAAATATAGGCAGTAAACTTGGAACCCTGACCCAGACTAGCCAATGGACCAGACATTCTCCACCATTGAGTGGAGAAGGAGATCTGACTTTCACACAAACTCTGGTGCCCCATCTCTGACCACATCTCCTGGATAGGGAGGCATGGTGGCACTCAGAGGCAGGATAGTAAGTTACCAAGAAGAGACTTGATACCTTAAGAGCATATAGGGGGGAGGGCCCCCTCAGTCACAGACATAGGGGAGGGGAGTAGGGGGGAAGAAGGAAGGAGGGAGGAATGGGAGGATACAAGGGATGGGCTAACAATTTAGATGTAATATGAATAAATTAATAAAACACTATTTTTTTTAAAAAGCTGAGCCTGGTGGCACAGGCTTTTAATCCCAATGATGGGCAAGCTGTGACAGGAGGATCCTTGGGGCTCACTGACCAAGTAGCCTGATTAATCAGCAAACCCCAGGTCCCGAGAGAGATTTTATCTCAGAAAGAAAGATGGGTGGCCACTGAAGAATGACACCCACATGCTTAATTGAAATTCCTTTTCTATGTAATTTTTGGCTTTCTATGATGATAAATGTAAGACAGTTTTGAAATTTGCTTAATATTTTAAATAAAACTAACCACTTTTATTTACTATTTTTAAAATTATGCTATCAAAGTTAACATATTATGTAGAAAGAGACATGAGGAAAATGATGAATGAGCATATTAGGTAATTTCAGATCCTAGGAGACCTTGAAGACTGGCATGGGGCTTTGCAATACAGTGACTGTCACTGCAAGTAGTTGAATTGAATATAAACAGGGGTCATTGAGAAATCTAAAGTTTCCCATATAGGAAGGGGTTAGGGATGAGCTGGTGTAAAAGTCCTTATTGTGTAAGCATGGGTGACCTGAGTTCAGTCCCCAGAGCTTATGGTAGAAAGAGAGAACAAATTTCCAAAAGTTATCAGCTGATACAGGGCACACACACACACACATACACACACACACACATACATATACACAGTCAATGGGAGATGGACTAAAAGAAAAGAAATACTGGAAATAATCTCTTTCTTCCTCCAAAGACTAAAAACCTCTCAAGTTGAAAAAGGCTTAATAAGGGCCGAAGAGATAGCTCAGCAATTAAAAGCACTTGCGACTCTTGCAGAAGACCGGCATTCAGCCTTACACCAACACCAGATTGTGCAGCTCACAGCTGTCTGTGTCTCAGCTCCAGGGGATTTGATATGCTCTTCTGTATTCTGTCGGCACCTGCACACACATGTGCATATATCCATAGACATACACATATACACATAACTAAAGAGAAAGTAGAAATTTAAAAACAAGACCACTCATGTGGAGTTTACTTATTTAAAACATACAATTCACTGATTTCCAGGTCATGCACAGAGCTATGAAACCATTATTGTTATCAGTTATGGGACATTTTCATCATCCCCCAAAGCAAAACAAAACAACAACAACAACAACAACAACAACAACAACAAAAACATGGCAATTACCAGGCTTGCCCTGTTTCCCCAAACCATTATCCACTTCCTGCCTCTAGGGACTTAACCAATTCTGGTTATTTCATCTCATTGTGGCATGTATCAGCATATTTTTCATATTGTAGAAATATATTCCTTTCTATGGATGTAATACATCTTATTCATCCATCTGGGTTTTTGGATATTGGTACTAAAGATAATGATAATGTAGACTTGAAGAGTTAGGCCCTGAATGAAATATGGCTTTAATATTTTGGTTCTTTGTCACTGCCCTGGGAAAATGATGGTGAGATGCACAGAGCCAGATGTCAGCCGGACAGTCATATTAGCTCATTTGGGACATGTTGAATGAGATGATGGCGGATATTGGAGTACAGTCCATCTGGCAGATGCTTAGACATGTAGATCTGGTCCTGGGCTGGAGGCAAGGCTAGATGTGGAGGTTTTAGTGGTGTGAATGTGTAAGGCTGGGACATGTCTCTGGAAGACAAGAGCTCAGGGACTGACAATAAAATTGAAAATACATCCACATTTAGTATGAAGGTAACAAGTGAAATTTTTTCTTTAAAATTTTCACCCATGACCTGGTTGCTGGTACACACCTTTAATCCCAGTACTAGGGAGGCAGAGGCATGCCACTCTCTGTGAGTCTGAGGCCAGCCTGATCTCCATAGTGAATTCAAAGACAGTTAGGAGCAAGTCTCTCTCAAAACAAACCAATCCTCACTTTTTATACTTGTTTTAGGTACATCAGAGGTTTGGTTTCCTTTTGTCTTTTGGAGAGTTGTTTTATTTCTGGGATAGGGTCTCATGTGGCTGAGGCTGGCCTTGATCTCTTGATGCTTCTGTTTCTCCTTCTCAAGGGCTAGAGTTTCAAGCATCCATTTACATGCATTTGAAAACACTTTACTTTTCATTGAGTTGACCAATGAAACTCTGATGAAGAAATTGTTCATTTCCCACATCTCTCCAGTATATATTGCTAAATATGTGCATTTTTGTCTTCCTAGAGCTGTATTATAAAGCACTTCTGTGAGAAGAGATTTGTGCCTAAATACCTGGCAACAATCGGATTGACCATGGAGTCAGTAAGTATTGTTCCTCTGGCCTGTACATGACACAGATACTCAGTGTGTCCTTAGATAGTCTGCATCTACATCAGAGTGTGTGTGGGGGTTAAGCTGAGAGAGAGGCTTGGGAGATAAACTGGAAAAGATGGGGCTAAGGGACAACACAAATCCTAACTGGCAGACGGGGCACCTGGGACAGATGTCTGTGTAAGCAGGTCTGACCAGCAAGTGTGTTCTTAGACTGTTTGGTCTTTTGTTGGCTTATGATCTTGACAGTTGTTTTGCATTCCAGCAAATAGATCTGAGAAGGGTCAAGTTGGAGATAAGTGGGGATTTATTTGGAGGTAAACTGGGAATGGTTGGAGAAAGGATTAAAGCAGCAAGAAAATCACCACAAAAAGGTTGAGTTAGGTAAACAGCACATTTCTTAAACATGGCATTTCAGTCCTTTGGCACCCCTGTTCAGTCTCTCCCCTCAGGGTATCCAGGTACTGTTGTGCACTGGGCTGGGCTGGACTGGGCTGGAGAGAACGAAGCTTAGCTGGGGCAGATGGGCTAGTTGGTGGTGGTGGTGCCTTCTCTGAGGTCTTTTTTTCAGTGAAATAGCTCTCTTTATTGAGGGGTGAATAAGGACTGTTTAAACCAAGGGGAGGCCAAGCAGTGGTGGCACAACTCTTTAATCTTAGCACTCCTGTGGCAGAGGCAAGCAAATCTCTGTGAGTTTGAGGCCAGCCAAGTCTACAGTGTGAGTTCCAGGACAGCCAGGGCTAAACATTGTCTCAAACACCCAAAATAAACAAACAAACCTTGGGGAGTGGGTAGGGGTTCACAGGGTGAATGCACATCATTGACTGGGGTGGAGGTGCTGGGAATGCTCATCTGCATGGAGAGGAATTCCACATGCTTGCTGAACATGTTCTTATAAGGAGGGGAAGTCTAACCAGAAACCTACCAGGCTACACGACACCTTGTTGCAGGATATTTGACTCAATTTCTAGATCTTCTGCAGAGCCTACTTTTCAATCTTCCCTGTAATTTCTACTCCTGCAGCTGCATCTTCATCCCTCTATCGTCATTCTTGAACACCTTAAACTTGCAGTTTCTTTTTAAAGATCCATTTACTAATTATTTATACACTGTTCTGCCTGCATGTACACCGGCATGCCAGAAGAGGGCACCAGATCTCATTATCAATGGTTGTGAGCCACCATATGGTTGCTAGGAATTGAACTCAAGACCTCTGGAAGAGAAGACAGTGCTCCTAACCTCTGAGCCATCTCTCTAGGCCCCTCTTCTTTTGTTTCGTTTTGTTTTGTTTTGTTTTGTTTTGTTTTTCATGACAAGGTATCTCTGCATAGCTTTGACTTTCCTGGAACTCACTCCATAGACCAACTAGCCTTGAACTCAGAGATTTGCCTGCCTCCTGAGTGATGGGAATAAAGGCGTGCACCACCACTTTTGGGTACATTCTGGATTTTCTATTTTGTTCCACTGGTTGGTCTGTTGATATGCTGATGTCGTGAGCTTAATTACAGAGGATTTATGGCATAGGCTTCAGCCCTCACGGGAATAGAATAAAGTTGAAAGGGTTGTCATCAGATGGTCTGCTTTTTGGTGTCTGGTTTCCTATCATGTTTTCTGTTTTATAGTATGGCTCCTTTACCCTGGTGCTCTCGCAGCCACTAACTCCTGATGTGTAGTTCCAGGGTAGGCTAAGTACCAAATGGGTTTTGAATACAGTGAGCAATGGAGCCCACGTGCTGCTGGGGAAGATCCCACAGAACCACATGCTGGACCTCCGCATTGCCAACTCCAAGCTCTTTTGAAGGGCATTGGCCATGTTGCAGGTGGGAGCGTGATAGGAGGCTCCAAAACCTAGACTGTCACAGAAAGTATTTTTACAAAGTCAGGAAGGGGTGTAGAGTTAACGGCTTTTTTCTCCATGGGTGTATCTTTCTTGGAAATATCCTCTGGTCTGCATGCATGCACACACAGGTACATTGAGGGGGTCCCAGCAGGTGTCACACAGGAAGTGAACCAGGTGAAGAGATAAGAATGAAATGCTGATGCAGATCTACTTCATGAGCATGGATCGGACATGGGGAGTCCAGTGCCAGGCAGTTTGTTGTCAGCTATTTGAAACACAGTACAATCTGAGGAAAGGCTTCCAGGCAACAATCATTGCACTTCCAGGTGCACACTAAAGCTTAAGATGCGTCTACATAGAAACTCCTTTACAGGCATTATGAGAGTGGTTCTACAGCTAAAAGGCCTAGAAACTAATGTGGTCTCTGGCCAATAGCATAGAGGTTAGCAAGCCATGAAGTACTTGTGACATCTCTTTTAAGGATGGGTAATGGAAGCGGGGTACAATATTACATTCCTGTAACCCAGCACTTGGGGAAACAGAGGCAAGCAGATCTCCGAGTTTTAGGCCAGCAGGGTCAGAAAAGTGAGTCCAGGACAGCCAAAGCTACACAGAGAAACCCTGTCAAAAAAAAAAAGGTCTGGGCTGGACTGTTTTCACTTTTAGTGGTGTCTTTTGATTTCAGCAATAAAACTAAATGTCTTGTTTTGAAACCTAACCTCCAAAAAGTCAGTAATAAAACTCAGTACCCGGAAAAAAGGAAATTGGGGGCTTCATGTATTCCAGGCAAGAGAGAAGCTGTGTTCCAGATAGTATTCGTGAGAGAAAGACAATGCCAGTTAGACAGCCTCCTTGGGACTAGAATGAGTGCCACATCCACTCAGAGACCAGCGAGCAGAGGGCTTTGGTTACACCCTCCCCTGGTGTTTGCAAGAAAGAGTATAAGGAAGTCTGGCAGTGCTGGGTACCCTTTGGTGGTTGGACCCAACAAACACTAGGAAGGTGTCTGAACAGCCTTAGACTTAAGTTCTCATAAGTTTTGATATATCAAAGGCACCCGAATTCATCCCCATCCAGTCTTCAGGTGTCTACAACCAAGGCTCTCACTGTTGAGATCTGGCTCCCCCTAGTGGCAGAGAAATAGCCAACAAAGAGATGCCCCAGGACCTCCCCCATGGAGTTACAGGAACTTTTAGTGGTTAAGACTATCTTGGAATATTACAAAGGGAGGTCGAGAATCTAGGACAACAAAGGAAAAATGAGACAAATAAAACTTGGAACTGTTTAAAAACTTACAGAGGTTATACAGAGTGAATAATAGAGAGTTAAGTCTTTGTCAGGAGATTCAAAAATGTCCCGACCCGCCGGGGTTCGACTAATGCTCGGGAGAAGAATTTTCCTGTATAGGGACAGAACACAAGACACGAAGAAGGGGGCAAGTCTGGATTCTGATCAAACTCCGTTTATTGAAAAATTTCACGAAGTTTTCATAGGCACAGAGGCATGGGTATTTGTGTAAGCAAGGGTTGCTATGAATACCTAACTCTGGAATGTTCCAGAAGGTGTCTACCTTTACAGCTGCTATAATTGCAGAAGAGAGAAATTCCAGAAAGAAAAAGAAGTTGTGAAAATCTGGTTAGTCAGGAAAAAGTTCCCGGAACTGCTGCTCACAGGCAGCTGCTTTAATCTGATCTTACCAGTAGTCTTACTGGAAAAGCTAGTTTATAGCAAGAAAGTAGCTCGGGGGTCTAAAAATGACCAGCTCCCACAATAAACCACAACAGGTGTCTACCTGCCAAACTACGACAGGGTCAGCAGGTTTCTGATAAATGGCAGACTGCTGGAGAAATAGGAACCTAGGCTCTAACAAGATGGAAGAACATTGTCCTTATAGCCCGTCCCCTACATAAAAGAGCTAAAGAAGTTCAGAAATTTGTTAGAATGGAATAAGGTGTGGAGGCATGCACCTCTGATCCCTTCACATGGAAGGATGTGGTAGGAGATTGAATTGGAGGCTATCCAGCAAGATTTTCTCCCTGTTAAAAAATTCCTCAGAGACAAACTGGCTACAGCATGCTTCTCAATACTAGCACTCTCTGGAGAAACCAAACATCTGAGGGGATGAAAACATCAAGAGCATAGGCAGTGATGATGACACAATGACGACAGGGAGCTGACCCTGAAGACTCCAGGACTGAAGAAGATAAAGGAAGTCATCTCTCTGATATCCATTTGCTGGATCAAAACCAAGAGGACTTAGAGTAGGAGACAGTTGGATACTGAACATGTTTGAAACCTAATATATTAAAAATGGAACTCATGATCCATTGTTATTTTCACAACTTAGGCCAGCTAGCATGGATCTTGAATATTCTACAGAGTGTGTAAGGTCAAAGAAGGGAGTTTGAACCTGGTAGGGGATGAAAGTACCAACCTGATTTCACATATGGTCTCAACACACACAGCTAAATGCCCAATGTCCCACTTAAACTCAAGGCAGGGTTTGTCAACATGGATTAAATCTAGTGTGGCATATAGAAACTAGTTATAAAACACTCCCCTCATGGGAGAGGGAAGAACTGGTCTCTTTTCAGCTGGTGACTGACTCCAAAAATGAGCTCTGTTTTATAGGGTCCCCAAACTACACAGTGATGGCATATATCCAAATCAAGCAGGCAGAAGAACTTACCACAGAAAAAAACTGGAAAAAAAAATGGAGCACTAAGATGAATAATGACAATAATGAGCCGTAATACAAAGCACAAGAGAAATATGCACACATTCAAAGCAGTAAATATAATCGAACAAAGAATGAGGAGAAAGGAAGGCTAATGTTTTGTGCACAGGAACTTCAAATAATATGTGTGTTATATTGTTCCTCCAGGACATGGGGACTCAGTCACGCTAGCCCCTGTACCCCCAACAGGAGATCTACAGACCGCTTCCAGGAACAAAGTATGAACAAAGGGAAATGGTAACGCCAGGTAGAGAAATGCATCACGCACTGGCCTAAAAAGTACTTGGCACTGGGGTCACAAATTGATAGCCTATCAGTCTTTGTATGCTGGAATGCGAAGGACGGGTACCACTGCTGTGTGTTCCACATCCCCATCCACCCCAAACACATAATCTCAGTCTAAACATAAAGAGAACACCACACACACTCAAATTTAGGGCCTATTTTTTCTTTTCTTTTTCTTAATTTCTTAATTTCTTTATTTCTTTTCTTTTTGAAGTTATAAATCCTAGGACTCAGAGGACTCTGGGCTTGATGTTCACCAGCATGGTACTATGGATTAGATACTGAACATTTGTGGAGAAATAAGAAATCCAAATAACAGCTGGATTTTACTTAATATAAAGGCACTGATTTTTTTTTTTAAACATAGGATTTGTTAGCTCAAACTGGCTTTGGCTTTGCAGTGGAGCCAAGGATGACTTTGAATTCTGGATCCTCCCACCTCCATCTCCCATGTTAGTCTTGTGGTTTTTACAAGTATGCTAGAGTTATATAATGGGGCTGGGGAGATGTCTCAGTGGTTAAGAGCACTGGCTGCTCTTGCAGAGGACTTGAGCCTTGTCCTAGCACCCCCTAGTGGCTTACAACTGTCTGCAACTCCAGTTCCAGGGGATCTGATGCCCTCTTTGGCTCTCAGGCATGCATGTGGTGCACGCAGGTGCAGGCAAAATACCCATGTTAAGGATTCTTGAACAAAGGTCAATGGGATTTTCTGTACTATTGTTTCAGCTTTTGGTTATTCCAAAATAAAAAATATAAACGCGGCAGTGAGACAGTAGGTCCTAAGAGAGGGTGCTCCTCGAAGGCCACTACTCACAGTGATGTGTCTCAGGGCGACAGAAACTAGAGAACATGGAGACCCGTGGTCTTACAAAACCAAGCGCCTCGAAGTCTATGTGGGTTCCCACCTCAGCTGTCCTAACTCTCTCCGATTCTACATGACTCTGTGTGCTAAGCTGCAGTGTGAAATTTATGGCAGTGTACTCAGTCCAAACTTAGGACAGTGGCCGGCTCCAAAGAAAATGGGAGTCAGAACAAGCCATTTTGGATGCCCTTTGAAACTTTGCCTCATCACTCCTCCCTTAATAACAGTTTGTGTAGCTAGGCCCCAGAAGATTCCTGGATGGATTCTTCCCTGATCTTTGGCTATCAGACATCTCAGTACAGAGGGCAACCACAGGAAAGACTGTGTGCCAGTTGTGATGTCATGGAATCTCAGCCTGGAGACAGAATCTCTCCAGTTGAGAGAGGAATAGGCTTGAGAAATGGTACTAGTTTGGGAGCTGGGTATCCCACTGCCTGCCAGTTTCAGCTTTATAATTTTCGTTTTGTTAGTTAGTGGAATTTGGGAGTTGTTTTCTTGGAGCCAGAGCCAGAAGCAGGTGGCACCCAAGACAAAGGTAGGTAATAGCCACTCTATCCTGGACCTCACTTCTCCACATGCTGGACCCCTGTAGGTTTGTATAAATGCTTAGCCTCTGGGCCATAGGAGGAAATGACTGGAGGGAAAGGGAGAGTTGAGACAGCATGTCTCTCTCTCTCTTAATTCACTTTAGAAGCTTTAGGCTGAGCATGGTAGTGCATTCCTTTTATCCCAGCACTTGGGAGACAGAGGCAGGAGAGTCTTTCATTCTCTGTACTAGGGGCCCTAGCCAGGACAGAAGAACATGGGGGAAGGAGAGTCCTAAGGCTGGAAAGGAAAAATGAAACTTTATCTGGAGATAACATTTGGGTGTAGAATTTTTATCTTGGAATTAACATATGAGCTAAGCAAACTTGAGTGACAACAGCATAGGGAAAAGTCAGTTGTATTTCTTGACACCATCGACAATCAATTAAAGAACCAAGCTTCTGTGAAGATGCCACCCAAAATAGCAGCACATAGGGTAAAGCGCTTTACCTAGTGTGTGCAAGAGTGTGGGGTTCTATCCCCAACCCAACATAAAGATAAAGAAATATTAAATGACCAAGCATAGATATAAATAACACAAGAGATGTGTAAGATATTTATGCAAAAGCCTATTATTGTATTAAAAGGAAGATAAAACAGAGAGGAGTCATGTTTATGGATCGAAAGATTCATTAAGAAAACCTAGGTTTTCTCTTAAGGTTTTGTCTTATCTCTTCTTTAAACAGCCCCAAATTGAGCAATTTAAGCACTATTTCAAGCATAACACATGATGTCTATTGGCTAAGGATAAATTAAGACATAGTAAAAAACAGAAACATTATATAACACTGAAAACATTACTTTCACCGAATGAAGGAATGTATACTAAATGATTATTATTTAAAATTCAAAATCACAAAATAACACATGTGCTAAGTGATAAAAGAAAAGTATTTATGATGAAAATCAAAATTGTTTAACTATGAGGAAAGAAAAAAAGGCAAGTGGGAAGAAGCACAGAGCACTCCTAGTGTGCTGAAAGTGTTTGTGTATGATGTGTGTGTGTGATGTGTGTGTGATGTGTGTGTGTGTGTGTGTGTGTGTGTGTGTGTGTGTGTGTGTGTGTGTACACACATGTGTGCATGTCATGGGGCAGGTAGAAGTAGAGGACAACCTGCAAGGGTCAGTTCTTTCCATCTGCCTTGAAGGTCTTAGGAATTCAATGTAGGCTGCCAAGGCTTGGCAGCAGGCACCTTAACCCACTGACCACTGTTTAAGTGGCTGTTTCCCTTGTTAATGCAAGTCTCTAGAGTACGTGGCTCATATTTACTTTAGAGTTAGTACTCCACACAATAATATAGAACTTAGTTTTAAAAAACAACTTATATGTATGTGTGTGCATGTATGCACAGATGCCATGGCATGCATGGGGAGGTGAGAGCACATCATGTGGAAATTGCTTCTCTCCTTTTACTATGTGAGCTCCAGAGATGGAACTCAAGTCATCAGACATGGTGTCACAGATATTATCTTGCTGATATCTTAGTATATTTAATAAATCACTCACAAATAAATAAATGAGATGGTAACTAATGATATGGCTAGGGAAGACAACTGAGTTGATACTTGATGTGGGACATAAGAATATCCATAGATGAGATGAGATGTATTGTCAATAAAATCTCCAACCTAGAATGTAAACCTGACTTAGTGTTTCTTTCTGTGTTTCTCTAGGCTTCGAAGCAACAGACCCAGAAGCTCACAGGTCAGAACAGTTCTACCCCGTTTTGCTACCTCAAGGCTGATGGCAGATCTGCTTTAACATTCTAGTCTTTAACAGCATGTGGAAGAAAGTGGGGAAAGGGGATGTGACTGGAGAGTATACCATCTTTCTAACACCTTCCAAAGTCATGCGAACAGCCCATATCCCCCCTTACCTCCCTTTCTCATGCTTCTCTGTCCATGTATTTTTATGAAAGCCCAAAGTGTGGGAAGGAAATTCAGTGGGTCAGGAGAATGGATGAAGATAATCCCCAAGAGTTTGATGAAGGATGTCTGTTACCTGTATTCCTCTAGCATAGATTTGTGGTAGACATCTTTGAGGGAAAAATGTATCAGAATCTCTGTGTCCCCCACTGCCATGTACTTCCCAGTCCCGTGCTTCTAATGGGACGCTTACAGTACATGATGGAGAGAGCATAGCATGGACTTTGAAAAGACTTGATAGCTGTGCTGGGCCACTAATTGGCTCCATGATAAGCACAACTTCACCTTTGCCCTCATGGTTGTTAAATGAAGGGGGTTCTCTTAGAATGACATCAGCAGGCACTATGCTAAATAGCATCTTCTTTACTCCTGTTACCAGCTTCACAGGTGGAAGAAGCCAGGCTACATTTTATTAGTGGTGACGAAGTGACGGGGTAAGCAGAGTCTGACTTCGGTCTGTCCTCCTGTCAAAATGCCTGTGCTGGCTTGGTTCATGCCAACCTGATATAAGCCAGTGTTGTGTTGAAGAGGGCACCTCGACTGCCCCTTCCAGATTGCCCAGTGGGCAAGACAGGGTGCGTTTTCTTAATTGATGACTGGTATGGTAAGGTCCGGCTCACTGTGGGTGGTGCCACCCTGGACTGGTGGTTGTAGGTGGTATAAGAAGGCAGGGTGAGCAAGCCATGAAAGCAAGCCAGTAAACAAGAGTTCCTCCATGGCTTCTGCATCAGCACCTGCCTCACAGATCCTGACCTGAGTTTCTACTCTGGCTTCTCTCAGCAGTGGAATATGATCTGAGAATAGTAAGATAAAACATATCGTTTCCCCACTAGTTGTTTATGGTCACGGTGTTTAATCACAGTGATAGAAACCCGAATGAAGGTACCATCTTAATTGTAAATGCTATAAGTAAAATATTTGTACTTCATTTACTATAAGAGCAATTATCTTCTTCCTAGATTAACTATTTCTACTGGGTTAGCTTACTGGTACTTTAATATCACTTCAATTCCATTGGCATTCTTTGCTGTGTCCAGTATTACAGGATTTCATATCAAGTGGACCCAGGATTACGCACTATGGGCAATATACAAGCATCTTGAACAGATCTTACGACAACTAGAAAATGCAAGGTCAGGAAACAGAGTTTCTGGGTGGAGGGTAGAGAAAGATTTAAAATAAAGGAAGGAAGAAGAAAACAGAATCAAAAAAGAGAGATAAAGAGAAAAGTTTGAATAATAGAAATTTTTAGATGTATTTATGTTTTATGTGTATGAATGTTTTGCCTGCATGTATGTCTGTGTACCACAGGCATGCCTGCTGCACACAGCATCCAGAAGATTGTATGTATCTCCTGGTACTGGAGTTACAGAAATTTGTGAACCAACATGTGTGTGTTGGGAATCAAACTTGGGTCCTCTGGAAGAGAAATCATTGCTCTTAACTGATGAGCCATTTATCCAGCTCCCACAGCAATGAGGTTTTGTGTGTTTGTTTATTAAAAGTATATTTATATTACACATATTTTTTCTTGTGTGTGTGTGTGTGTGTGTGTGTGTGTGTGTGTGTGTGTGTGTGTGCATGTGTGCACATCTGTCCCATATCATGCATGTGGAAGCCAGAGGGCAAGCCAAGGCAATCAGTTTTCTTCTCCAACATGTGTGTCTTAGTGATCAAACTCAGGTCTTCTGGCTTAATGGCAAGCACAGGTGTGTGTGTGTGTGTGTGTGTGTAAAATGAGTGTGTCACTTCTTTGGTGCCATCCACCTTGCTTACTGAGATAGAGTCTCCCACTTGGATTCACTGATTGGCTATGGCTGGCCAGTTCGTGAGCCTATGGATGCACTCGTCTCTGTTTCCCCAGCACGAGGGCACCCTGTCCTTTCATTATCATGTGGGTTATGGGCATGGACCTCAGCTTTTCTAATTGTGTGGCATGCACTTGACTGACTGACTTGTCTATCTTGCTCTTGATGGAGGAATTCTTCATGCACATAATTGATGTTTGTGAACGCAACTCCTTATCCCCATCACATCTCCCTTAGACCAAGCATATTTTGGATTTGAAATGACTATTCCCTTTCTTCTTCCTAATTTTCCTTTACTGGCTCCTATGAAAATGAAAACATTTCTCTTGTTTTTCAGGGTGATACTTGTGGGACAAAGTTTACATGAGTCCCACATTGTGTCTTCTTCCTCTGTCTCTGAATTGTGGCTCAGGAGGCTGTCTCACTTGGCTCCTACTGTAAAAAGGGAAAGCATTATAGTGAGTACAGCACATCCTCTGGATCCTCCAACAACAGCTCAAGCCTGTCTTATCTCCCTGCCCTTTCTGAAGGAACAACTTTGCAATCCCACAGCAATAGTGGACCTGTTTCCCTGCCAAAGACACCCTCTATGTCCAGGAACCAAGGCACACCTCAGAGTACTTTTAAGATGACAGATCCTGAAAAATCAGTTGGTTTTTTTTTCAGGATTTGTCAGTTCTTCCTCCCTTACATGGGCCAAATTCTATTTTGAATGAGAGCCGGGGACCCCTAGTATGGTCTCCACTCCAGCTCTCTCCTTCTGTCAGAGGAGACCTGGAAGAGCATATATCTTGGAAGGTTTCTGCTTTGCGGAAACACCTAGTACCTCTGCCTGTAAAGAAATCCTGGGACATGCTCAATGATCTGGCAGAGGTACCAGGGGTCTCTGAACAAGGAGACCCAAGACTCAGTTGCCTATACCCATTCCTCAGAGCGATGAGGAAAATACATACAGATCTTCAGGTGTTTCATCACTTCATTCACTGAAAAAGGATCCAAAGCACCTGTCAGAACAGAGTATAGAACAGAGGGTCATAGATCCTCCAGAAAAATGGGTACAGCCACAAAAGGCACGAGTACCTAACATGGAGCTGGCACCCAAAATGCCATGTTCAGCCAAGGCCAGCATAAAGGTCACACCACTGCCATTGCTTCAGGTTATGACTTAATGGGACTCAGCCCAGAAGCACACTCGAGGGTGACCACATCTGTGAGATTTTCCCCAAAGCCATCTACTCCAGGACAACCTCATCAGAACATGGACCCTTCGAAATTTACCCCATGGTGCAAAGAATTGGGCTATTCAGAGGTGAGCTCAAGGCAAAGTCACAAAGTGATGAAGACTGCAGTGTTGGCCTCCAGGACCTGGCCAGAAATGAAGACTACTCTAAAGATGACACCATCAAATCACGAAGATGTGAGAACAACCGGAGGGGCACCAGATAAAGGGGCAGCACCTATAGGAATGAGCCAGCAGCATCCAGTTACAGAATCCAAAGTAGTGCCAGCTACACTGCCACTTCAAGAAATGGGATATTTGGGAGGACACACAATCCCACAACCTAAGCTCATGGATTCAGTGAACTCGCCCTGGGACTCACAGGATATAAAATATGAGAACCCAGTCCTGGATCCAAAATTGCCAAGTATGAAATCTGTGGACATACCCACAGATTTAGTCCCAGAAAGGGCAAAACATAGACTGTTGACCTCAATGATGGTATCTACCAATTTGGCCCCAGAACTTTATCAGCAGAATGTACTCCCTGAGGAATTAACCCCCGTTCCACAATCACAACATAAGGATTTCATGCCATCAGCCCCAGAGTCTCAGCTTCAAGGTGTGAAGTCGGGTTCTGTTCCATCAGCCCCAAAGTCTCAGCTTCAAGGTGTGAAGTCGAGTTCTTTTCCATCAGCCCCAGTGTCTCAGCTTCAAAGTATGAAGTCATGTTCTGAGCCATCAGCCCCAGAGCCTCGGCTTCAAGGTGTGAAGTAGCATTCTGTGCCATCAGCCCCAGAGCCTCGGCTTCAAAGTGTGAAGTCTCGTTCTGTGCAATCAGTCCCAGAGTCTCGGCTTCAAGGTGTGAAGTTGGGTTCTGTGTCATCAGCCTCAGAGTCTCCGCTTCAAGGTGTGAAGTCTGGTTCTGTGCCATCAGCCCCAGTGTCTCCGCTTCAAGGTGTGAAGTCGGGTTCTGTGCCATCAGTCCCAGAGTCTCGGCTTCAAGGTGTGAAGTTGGGTTCTGTTCCATCAGCCCCAGAGTCTCGGCTTCAAGGTGTGAAATCTGGTTCTGTGCCATCAGCCTCAGAGTCTCAGCTTCAAGGTGTGAAGTTGGGTTCTGTGCCATCAGCCCCAGTGTCTCAGCTTCAAGGTGTGAAGTCAGGTTCTGTTCCATCAGCCCCAGAGTCTCGGCTTCAAGGTGTGAAGTCAGGTTCTGTGCCATCAGCCCCAGTGTCTCAGCTTCAAGGTGTGAAGTCGGGTTCTGTGCCATCAGCCCCAGAGCCTTGGCTTCAAGGTGTGAAGTCAGGTTCTGTTCCATCAGCCCCAGAATCTCAGCTTCAAGATGGGAAGTCAGGCCAGCTGACAATTGGAGCACAACCCCAACATGTACAATCTGATGGGTTGGCCCCAGATTCACAGTTACAAATAAATCAGTAAATTTGATTTGTGGTTCACAATCTCAAGGTATGGAACACATTCATTCAGCAGCACCACAGGAGTTGCAAGGGGATATCAATAGTGGTAATTGTGTTTTCAGTGAGCTTTTACTGTGCTTACAATCACTGTAATGCAGCTGAAGCAATGTGACAAATTCTTATTAATCTACCTCTTGTATGAAGAAAGCTTTAAATTTTTTTTTAAAAAATCACTATAGTTAGTCTTAAAGTTCTGTCACTTAAGTTTGGTAGTAGGAAGGATGTATATATTTTTCTGACAATGAAATCCAGTGTTGCAAATAAAATAACTGATTTTTTTACACCTCATAGAGTATGTGATAAAGCTTCTCAAAGTTAACCCTTTTAGCTCCTCTGGATGTTACAGCAGAGAATGGAGACAGGATATGACCACTGAGAAGATGCTGGGTTTTCCTGGCAGAGAGGTGACTCAGAACTGTAACAGAAGTGTGGCCAGTTGCTATGATGAGAGTTAAATGAGTTTTTCCTTTTTATTTTTTTTCTTCTCATGATTAGGCAATCATCTGCAAAGGGCAGCACAGCATATCCTACACGTTGTCAAGGAACCAGACTGTGGTGGTGGAGTGCATGATACAGACACGGACATGTTTCAGTTAACACTTCTTTCTAACACTTCTGTCCCATTTCCCCTTCCTTGTATGCTTTGACATTTGACCAGAACATCTACCATTCTGTCATCCCCAGGAGGAAAGAGATAGAGATAATTATAAAAATTACCTATTCTAAAATGGTAATAGAATACAACGATATCCTCAGATATTTTTGATTGTTTTTGAGATTGTGTTCTAATAACAGCATTTCTCTTTTCCCTTTTCCACCTCCAAACTCTTGCACATACCCATTCTTACTCTCCTTCAAATTCATGGCCTCTTTTTTTTTTTTATCACTCTTGATGCGATAAAAATAGATATTAACAGTAGACACAAAAAAGTAAAGGCAACCACTTTTTAAAACAAATCTAATAGAAACATTTTGTAAATAGTGTAAGTCAAAGAAAACAAAAATATATTGAGGCTTCCGCAGGTAATTGCAGCAGTGTATAGAAATACTCATGCTATGTGGTCAGTGCCTTACCATGTTCTAGAAAATGCAAAGCGTGAGCACTTTTATAATTATATTTTAAGAAGACAAAGATTGATATCCTACTAACTGCTTTTGTCTCAAAAAACTTCTATGACCTTAAGAAAGTATAAGATGAGTGTAGGAAGAGTTAATGGCATGTTACAGAGCCTAGAAGTAAACCAAACAAAAGCAGAAGGAAAGAAAGCAAAAAACATGAATCAATGAAATTGAAAAGAAAAGAATTAGAAAATGCACCCAAGACTCAGGACTTAAGAAACAGCAGAAAGTTTTAATGTGGACTCATAAAGATAAAAGGCAGAAGTGAGGCCTGCACTTCTGTATAAGAGAGAAGTGTGGACAGAGTGAGCCGTGATTTCATGCGTTAGATTGGGGAGGTTGGTCAGCAAGTAAAGCAGCACGTTTTGATTTTCACAGTGTAGCTTCTTTATGTCTGCTGGAAATGTGAAAGGTAAAGTGGGGGCTTAAGACAGCGAATCCGGATGCCAAAGATTGACTCCATCCTGCACGGACCATTTCCCCAGACTTTACAACAACCAAGAGCAGACTAGGGACAGCTGTCAGAAAGAGAGTCATAACTCTGCCAGTAACTGTACCTTAAGATCATTAAATACAGGTGAGCTCACTTCACAGTACACTTTACAGTTACCAATTGGAAGAGCAGCACTGAGCACCTGGTGTGGAAGTGGCCTCTGGACAGTGCTGTGAGACAGTCGTGTCTCCACAGAACAACACTATAGCAACAACAATGACATAAACCAGCAGACCTACTGGCCAAATGACTCTGCCACCAGTTTATGCATACATAATTAAGGACTATGAAACATGACTTAACCACAAAAATCCTTGGTTCAGAGTTATATTTTCTAGTGAAAAAATGTAAATGTACGCTTCAGCATAGGTAGAGTGGGTAGACCAGAAAGCTCCATAGCACATGTGAGCTTCAACAGCTCCAGCTAAGAGGAGGCAACCTACATCAGAGTTACCTTCTTTATCTAAACTATCCTCAAAATTTTGGAGAAATATTTGTCTCTATAGCTATCAGATTAAAAATTAAGATAAAAATTGGTGTAAGTAGCTGCCTGAGGAAGAAAACTGCCTCAGAAACTAACACTATGAAATTCTAAATGACTAAATGGTCAGATTTTTAAATTAAATAATTAATGTATAAAGTGCTCAAGTTAAAACTTCCTAATCCTGAAACATCCCCAAAGAACATAAAATAAGTTTTTATGAATATTATGAATGAGTTTTATATTTTAGGTAAGTTCCTTTTTAGCCAAAATATAATAAAGGGAAAGGCTAGTGACAAGTGGGAGAAATACTTACAATGCATGTCCCAAAATATAAGATACTCCTAGAAATAACTGAGAAAAATACATACATACACCAAAGAATTTAGTAGATATTCATTTTAAAAGAGCAATAAATGGCTCTTTAAAATAAGAAAATATGCTGTACTTCAAAGGAAAATGATTTTAATACTACTATTGTCTTACTAAATTAGAGACACCCAAAGACTTTTGTCAAAAATGTGAGAAAGACAGATAAATCTCCTACACATTATAAATTAATGCAACTTCCCAGCATAGAAATTTGGAAATGGCTATGAGAAATCAGAGATGTTCACATGCTTTGAATGAGCTCTGATCTTTCTAAGGAAAAGTTGTCCTCCTCCCACAGATTTATCCCAGGGATGTCCTTACACATGTACAACGGTGACATTGTACAAAGTTCTTGCTCAAAGCATTGCTTAAGAAATACTTGAGTATGGGCCCATGGCAGTGCAGCAATGCACAATGCAGCAGTGTACAGTGCAACAGTGCACAGTGTGGCAGTGCAGCAGTGCACAGTGCACAGAGCACAGTGCAGCAGTGCAGGGGTGCATAGTGCACTGGTATCCTGCAAGGCCATGGAGCTGAGCAAGGAAAAGCTCTGAATACAGACTCAGAAAGAACTCATCAAAACAGACTGAAGGAGCAAATAGCAATGGCATTTGTGAGTCCTGCTGTTAGTATTGGGGTCAGTTAAGGTTACTTACTAGGAAGTGTCAAATAATTAAATCATGGTATTAAATACACACAATAATACTAAGTGGTGTATTAACATTAAGTGTTGTATTGTTAAATTGGTATTATTGAATGACTTAAACAATTCCTCGGTGCACTGAAAGTCTCTAAAAGGGTAAATAAAACATTGACTAGGCAGCTAGCTTTGGGAAGGAAGGAGTAGACAGGTGATGTGCAGATTTGGGGACCGTGTGAAACTAAACAGTTCTAGACAGCTGGGCACTGTAGATGAATAACAGACATAACCATAAATACACACTTAGTTATTTAAATGACATCTCAAACTCAGAAGCAAGGTTTCTGCTATTTGCACACAGTATTAACAGCAGCTCCACTCTCCAAGTGCCACCTAAGAGCTCTCTTCTTTGTTATGGCAATGATGAGCATGCACTTCCTGTCAATACTGTTATGGGACTTTATAATGATTCTTAAAGCTTGGAAGATGTGTACTCTTCCCGCTGCAAAGCCTTTTTACTACGAGTGGGCTGGAAGCATCCTCAACAATAGGGAAGAGAATTGTGACTGACAGTTGTCACTGATACTGTCCCACCCTTAAATCAACAGCTTGCTTTCCCACAGGAAGTAGACAGGCAGATGCTGCTGAGTGTGAGACAGTGTGTTCTCTTAAGGAGAATCCTGAGTAATTCTCTGCAGCCATGCAACATCCTTTGATGATGAATGCAGTCTTTTTGTGTGTGTGTGCCTTTCCCTTCTCAGAATGAATTACAGATGTAGTTGGATTTTCCCCCAGCTGACTTCTGAGTGCTTCATTTTGTCACAGTAGTAAATCACAAGGGATTCCCAAAATAATATAAAAAGAATCAGCAAAGAAGCCCAATTGATAAAGGCATTAGTCATCCAGCCTAATGACCCAAGTCTAATTCCCAGGACCTACAAGGTTGAGGAGGACCAATTCAGGCAAGTTACCTTCTGACCTCTACATGACCGCCCACATGCATGCCCCTCACCACACCACTGCCCCACATATACACAACCACACAACAATAAAGTAAGTAAATAAAAGGGAAAATCTAAAGATAAATAGTGCTGAATGTGACGGAAAAAAACACCGACATTGACTTCTGGCCTCAGTGTACACAAACACACAAACAAGCACTCATACACACTCTTTACGGAAGAATACTTATTTTTTATAGCCGCTAGATTGTGAATCTGAAAACTGCAGGTTTTTGAAGGGGAAAGCAACTGAAACCCAGGTCAGAGATGACAGTGGGCCTCAGCATAGAAGGCTGTGTTTTCCAGCCATCCCCATTGGCTTGGTGTCAGTAGCTTGATGTCAGTGTTGCATGTGCAATGGTGGGGTATCGGAGCGAACAGTCAGGGCTAGGTCTGGGTTAAGGAAGGGATTTAAGGATGGTGGAGTTTGAACTAATACAAGCTAGAAAGATCTTAGAAATTGCTTCCTAGGGTTGGAGTAAATGAGGAAAGAAAATAGAGAAAGTAAAACATAAAATCTGAGGGAGTCAGAACAGATGCCTTACAGTGTCACTCAGATGAGACAAAGGACCAAGGACATGTGATTCAGCCAGGACGCTGCGTTAACTTAGTCCATTTACAATAGTTTTAGATTGCCGCACTCAGCATCAATATAATTTTAAAAAAACATTAGTAATATCTGAATTTAAAACTATTATTTTTGGAAAGTGTCCTCCCTCTTCCTCTTTCTTTCCCTTTTCCTTCTCCCACCTCCCCACCCCCCTCTCATTTTTGAAAAGTGTCTTACACCCCCCCTCATGTGTGTGTGTGTGTGTGTGTGTGTGTGTGTGTGTGTGTGTGTGTGTGCGTCCTCACGAGCTCACTTACAGGGTTGGCTTACCATTAGAATCCTTCATCATCTATATCATGTATGTATGTATACATGTATATATACACATGTATATATACATATACATGAAAGAGAGTGTCTGGTGTATCAGATACTCAGCCAGTTACAGGGGCAAAGAGCTAGGGCTGTGACTCAGCTTACCTGACAGGCACAGTCCTCTTCTATCCCCAACATTGCATATACTAATACAAGACCAAGGAGGTAGATAGAACACCCACCTATCAGTAGACATTCCAGGTCAAATAGCAAGTTTCTTGAGCTCCAAGACAGGGTCAAAGGTCAGCAGGAAGGAAGTCGGGGCAGATAAACAACAAGAGCGAGATGCTGTTACTTGTGAAGAAAGAACTAAATCAGTGGTTCTCAACCTTTGGGTCTCAACTTTTGGAAAACACATATTTCCAATGATCTCAGGAGCTGAGAGACCACTCAGTAGAAAAATTAACAGTTATAAAGTAGTAACAAAAATAAATGTGTGGTTGGGCCTTTCTGAGACTATCAGAAATGTTCATTTGAGCTAGATGAGCAAAAGAGAGTCCCTGTACAGAGTAACAATAACAGGAGTAAAGAGGAAAAAATGGAAGGACTTAATTTGTGCTTGGGAGCTACAGTGGCAAGGCTGTACAGCGGTCCCTGGGATATTTAGATTCAGCAAATTGTATGGCAGCCATTAGCATCCAGAAAAGGGCTGGAGGGTCAAAGTTTTGTTCAGAGCATATCATACCAGAGATGTTCACTTAGCCATAGAGTGGGCTGAACTTGTACCTACCAGAAGAATCAGAGCTGAAGGAGATTGGATGGGGTTATGAGAAAGGGGGGGCGGGCTGAAAGGGCAGATGTGTTCAGACTTGTATTAGAGGTGTACTGGCCCCCAAAGAAGGGAGGGGTAGGAAGCCAGCTGGCCTGAGCTGAGAAGGGAAGTTGATCAGATGAGTAAGGAAATAGATGTGGTTTTCTAAGGTGTACTACTGGTGGGTGAGCTGGTAGCTGCAGACAGCCAGGAGAGCTTCCCTAAGGTAAGCATCTAGTCACAAGGGGCTGTGCTAGGATCAGGATGCTTGGTGGCAGTATAAGGTTCCAAGAGCAGCCCTTGAAACTTGTATAGCAGCTCAACATGGCTGACATGATCTAAGCCAAGGGTTCTTTTCAAAGACTCACTTTTGTATATTTTCCAAAGGTTACCAGAGACAGGCTTGAATCTTTAACAGAAACCAGAACAAACCTGTGCCTTTAACCACAGTTCAAGGTGCTCCAGTGTGTGTTTGGATGGGTACAAGATCCAAAATCAAGGAGTGAGTGAAGATTCAAGGAAGATGACCAAGAGCAAAGCTGAGAGAGGGCTCCTGGATAGGAACTTCCATGCCATAGAAACAAAAGAGTCAGAAAATAAATGTGGGAGGGAAGGAAGAAACGAGAGAAACTTTTTGTACCACTTCAGCTCAGTCTTCTGGGCTGCACAGGAATTCCACAAGTGTGCTCTCATTATACATAAATTTTCAAGTTCTCACTGTGGCTATTCTGAATGCCAGTGTCCTATGAATAGCAGATAAATTCAGAAGCATCTTGGCCTGTGTGCCACTCAGTTGTCTAACAAACTTTAGAGGTATCTCATCTTGTCTACATGACTGCCTGTAAGAGAAAGTGGAACTGATCCAAGAGAAGAAAAGATGGACTGCAGGTTTCCCACACCAACTGGGGTTTCAGTCAGAAGGTGTCTGAAATTTCTTTGCTGGTGAAAATGGTAGGAGGCTTGTGTCTTAAAGGAGAGAATCTTACTAGCGCTCCAGAGGTTAGATGTGAAGGGGAGTGAGGTGATAAATCATGTGTGGCCAGGCAGATAAGCACATGGCTCACAGTGATTGATCCTAGCAGGGTGTTTTAATTGAAATAAAATTTCAGATCTTAAAGTCAATTTCAGTTGAATCATGAGACATGAAGTCAGTGACTTAAAGTCACAGTGTGGCACTTCTAGAGGGAAGTAATGCTTGTGGGCATGAAGGGGTGGGGCTGGAAGTGGACCTCAGTGGCAGATCACCTGCCTAGCCTTCTAAGAGCAGTGTGTGACATTTTAAAAGAGGGCTCACTTTTAGAAAGTATGTGAAATCCCGCCTCTCTTCTCTAATACCAATGGACATTAGGACCCACAGTGTGTGGAAGTCCCATCTCTCTTCTCTAATACTGATAAACATTAGGACCCACAGTTTGTGGAGTCCCGCCTCTCTCTAAGACTGTTGGACATTAGGACCCACAGTGTGTGAAGTCCTGCTTCTCTATAAGATTGATGGAAATTAAAACCCACAGTGTGTGAAGTCCCACCTCTCTCTAAGACTGATGGACATTAGGACCCAGGCTTCAGGTTTTGTGTTGTGACCAGGAACATACAGGGTTTCTCACAGTTACTGCACTCACTCCTAAGCATCTTTTGGAATGAAAGTTTAGGGTGAGATATGATGCTGAGTTTGAAGAAACCATATATTCTCCTTTTTATGTTTCTATATTCATTAAATATTTGCAGTATTTGTGACCTTTCTTTAAAAAAAAATAAAAGCTTTTAAAAAGGAAAAGAAAGGAAATGTAGAAATTGCCTCCACAAGATCTGCACAAGCTCAGACTGGTCAGTCATTCGTGCATGGGTGGGAGAGAGGCTGTTGACAGCTGGTGAGATGACGGATGCTGGGGAGGGGAGAGTCGGTTTTCTTTGAGGTTGCTGACCCTGGTAGGTGGAATATGCCCTATGCCAGTGCACATATGGGAATCAATAGGCTCAGGGTTAAGGAAAAGAAATAAGAAGTTGGGAGGGGGATATGGGGAGGAACCCAGAGGGCTTCGGAGTAGGGGACAGGGAGCAGGTGTGATCCAAACACATTGTGTACATGTATGAAGTCTCAAATAACAAATGTAAAATACTATCACCTTAAAAGCAAAGGAGATGGTGCTTTTATCCTATGCTTTTGTAAATTTTTATTTTGAACAGTGCACATATACAACTTACGTTTACATTTATTAATAAGTAATCTCAAGCTTAATAACCACAAAAAAGACTTCATAGTGCTGTTAGTCAGTAGAGCTAAGTTAACACATCCATCTTTGTTGGGAACTGTTAGGATTGGGTCCCCTGGGGCCATGCCCTGGCCAGTATGCAATTGTTATTCTGTCCTGGCAGCTTCCTGTTGTGAACATTGTGCCTTGCTGAGCTGACCACAAGTTCCTGTTTTGCACCCTGGTTACGTTGGTTACATGGTTCCTCTTGTCCTGGGGACTTCCCATCTACATTGTCTTGTATTTTTCCACCTGCCTCTATACTCTATAAAAGTCCTTGGCCCCTCCTCATTAAACAGCATTCTCTTAGAGTGGATGATCCACTGTCTGGAGTGATTCTTCAACCCGTTGTCCCTCGCTCGATATGTCAGGGTATTTGCAGTACGGGTGCTACAAATGGTGGTTTCACCAAGATCAAGAAAGAAGGGAGGATACAGACAGGTTGCCCCAGGAAGTTGGCCAGCACCCAAGGAAGGTAAGATACGGGTGTATTGGAAAATGGATGCCACTACATCCGCTGCCATCATGGTGGGCCAATTAACTAAGTTATTAAAGGAACAGGGCAACAGGATTAAACATAAGAGAGCTAATGAATTTATTAAAAATATAGAACAGAGCAGCCCCTGGTTTCTGGTATTGGGGAGATTAAACTTACAAGACTTGGACAGGTAAAAAGTGATTTACAACAGATGTTACAGAGGGAGGGCTCAGAAAAGGTCCCTATACCTACCTTTTCTTTATGGCGCCTCGTTCAAGATGCCCTACATAGTACCAATGAAAAAATAAAAGAACAGTTAGGGGCCTTGAATGAAACTTTAAATGAGGTATAAGAACAGGAATTTCTGAAGTCACAGGCTTAGATACAATGGACACTTTCTCCTTGGAGTCCGAGGGTGAGGAAAGTTTATTAAGAGCAGATATCAAGACTTTGAAACAGCCTTTACACAAAGTGACTATAGAGGGTGGGACAGATAGTAAAAGAGACAAGGATTGACCCGCACCATATAATCCTGATTTTCAGAGTCAATTCTCTTTGCCTGAGGCCTCTGCACCTCCAAAAGGAGTTATTTTTCCTGTGATAAAAGTGCCTAACCCCAATAATCCAGGACAGGCTCAAAGACAGCATGAGGCTCCTCAATTTAAGGACATAAAACAATTGAAAGATGCAGTTATGGCTTATAGCCCTCATGCCCCTTTTACTGTAGCAATTTTTGAATCTCTTAATACTCAATACCTGACACCCAGTGATTGGCAACAAATGTGTTGGGCCGTCTCTGCCAGTAGCAACTACCTGCTTTGGTGCAGCAATTATCAGGAGCAATGCATACAAACTGCCACTCAGAATGCTGCAGCCCGCTTTCCTCAAAGGAATGTAGATATGCTTGCAGGCATGGGGCAATACGCCACTTTGAAAGCTCAAATTCATTATGACCCAGCTGTGTATGCTCAAATTGCTACTTGTGCCCACCGGGCATGGAAATATTTACCTAACAATGGGGCAGGAGAACAATTGTCCAAGGTAATTCAAGGGCCCTCTGAACCATTTCAGGAATTTGTAGATCGCCTTATGCAGTTAGCTGGTCAGATATTTGGGGATGTAGAAGAAACCATGCCTATTATCAAGCAATTGGCCCTTGAAAATGCTAACAAATACTGTCAAGATGCCTTGTGACCACATAAAAGCAAGAGTGTTGGTGATTATTTAAAAATTTGCCCGGGACATTAACTCCACACATATCATGGGACAAGTCTTTGCTTCCACTGTAGAAGGGAAAGCATATTCCGGTGGAGCTAGGCCTAAGACCTGTTTCCAATGACAACAAGAAGAGCATTTCAAGCAGGAATGTACCCAAGGCTGTTAAGGCACTAGAGTGCCTCCCACAGGGCCAGGCAAACCTGGGTTGTGCCCTCGATGTAAATCATGGACATCACTGGGCAAATGAGTGCCACTCTAAAATGGACAAGCAAGGTAGACCTTTACAGGGAAACGGGTCTCAGGGTCTGCTCCAGGCCCCAACACAGTGGGTGTATGGAGCCTTGCAGACACTCGCACAGAGACATGCACATTTTATCCCACAAAGAAACCCCTTTCTATCAGAGACATCATCAGAGGTACAGCAGCAAGTGCAGGACTGGACCTCTGTACCTCCTCCAGAGTCATACTGACTCCACCGATGGGTCTCCAAGCCATAGGTACAAGGGTCAAAGGCCCCCTACCCACAGGAACAATTGGCTTACTGCTGGGTTCCAGTAATGTTCTAATGAGAGGCCTCAAGGTCATACCAGTAGTCCTTAATCCAGATACGATGGGAGAAATAAAAATAATGATGGAAACCACTAAGGGTATCCTTGTTATACCTCAGGGTTCCCAAGTGGCTCAACTTGTCCTGTTGCCTCAGTTTAAAACTTCCACCCCTTCTTAAAAGACACAAGAGAAGGACAATGGTTTGGTTCCACAGAATCTGAAGCCTTTTGGGTAGCTGCCATGAATAGTTGCCCCACCATGACACTCACAACCAATGGCAAAGAGTTTAAAGGACTTTTGGATACTGGAGCTGATACCTCTGTAATTTCACATAATTTTTGGCTTAAGGTTTAGTCATTGCAACAAAGTGATACTCATCTGCAGGGTATTGGGATGGATCCTGGTCCCCTTCGGAGCGTACAGCTCTTAACTTGGAGAGATCCTGAAGGGCATACAGAAGTTTTTCAGCCCTATGTTTTACATCATGTTCCAGTTAATTTATGGGGAAGAGATATTCTGGAGGGAATGGGAGCTGTTTTAATTACACCCTCTGTACAAAAGATGTTACAGCAACAGGGATACTGCCCTGGCCAAAGCCTGGGAAAGCATCTTCAGGGTAATGCTTAACCCATAACTGATTTAGCTCAAGAGACTCGTTGTCCCTATGATAGAACAGGGTTAGGAAATTTTCCACAGGAGCCATTGTAACGCAGCCTCCTATAACATGGAGAAAAGATGACCCTGTTTGGGTAGAACAATGGCCCCTTTCTAAAGAAAAGCTGGAGGATGCTAATGCTGTAGTTCAAGAACAACTAGCTGCTGGCCATATAATACCTTCTATGTCACCTTGGAATACTCCTATTTTTGTTATTAAAAAGAAGTCTGGTAAGTGGAGGTTGTTGCAAGACCTCCATGCAGTCGATCTCTCCATGATAGTAATGGGGGTACTCAACCCAGATTGCCTCTTCCAGTTGCCATTCCAAAGGACTGGCATATGATAGTGACTGACCTCAAGGATTGCTTTTTTACCAGCCCTTTGCATCCTAAGGATTCTCATAGGTTTGCTTTTAGTGTCCCATATGGAAACTTTAAGGAGCCTTATAAGAGGTACCAATGGGTAGTCTTACCTCAGGGTATGGCCAATAGTCCCAACATGTGTCAAATGTACGTTTCTGCTGCCATCAAACCAGTTAGAAAGCTGTATCCCAAAATATATCTCATTCATTACATAGATGATATCTTGATAGCGGCCCAACTGGAATCTGAAGCCTTGGATGCCTTAGCAGCCTTACAAGGAGTATTAAAACAAGCCAAATTACAGATAGCCCCAGAGAAAATTCAACAACACCACCCCTATCAATATTTAGGCCATCAACTTCTTCAAAATGGCATCAAGCCACAAAAGATTGCCTTGCATTTAGATTCTTCGAGAACCTTAAATGATTTTCAAAAGCTCGTAGGAGACATCAATTGGATCTGACCTAGCCTAGGAATCTCCTCTGGTCAGTTGAAGCCTCTTTTTGATATCCTGCAGGGTAATCCAGATCCCTCCTCTGCCCAAATATTAACACCTGAGGGACGTGCATGTAAGCAGATAGTGCAAGAGGCATTGACCAAAGCACATGTTAATTATGTAGATTAGAAACAAACATTACAGTGACTAATCTTTTGTACAACCCATGCCTCCACTGGGCTGTTTTGGCAAACTGGGTCCATCTTATGGGTTCAGTCAAAAGTGTTGCCTGCAAAAATGGTTCTGTCATATCCACAGGCTATGGTGTTGCTTCTTTTCAAAGCTTGTAAAATTAGTATGCAAACCTTCAGTAAAAACCCAGATCATATTATTACACTACTTTCTGAAGCACAATTATTAGAGTTACAAAACAATAATGATGACTGGACCATATTTTTGTCCTCTGTTTCTAGTCAATTTGATAATCACTATCCTCCTAATAAGTTGAGTGACTTTTTAAAGTAACATCCTGTGACTTTTCCTAAAATAATTAAACAACAACCTATTCCTAAGGCCAGAGTGGTGTATACTGATGAAACCTCTAAAAGTATTGCCGTCATAGTATAAGAGTCTGTAAGCAAGTCCGTAACTGTACCTACTTGGTCTGCACAATTAGCTAAATTATAGACAGTTATATTAGCTTTACAACTCTTTCCTGACCAGCCACTTAATATTTTTTCTGATAGTAAGTATGTAACTCAAATTTTAGCCCTCTAAAGACTTGTCCATATATTTCACCTCTCTCTAATGTACAATCCTTGCTGTTGGAATTACAAGGGCTTATTTGGTGTCGAATCTCACCCATCTTCATTGGGCATTTGTAAGCTCACTCTTCCTTACCTGGTCCCTTAGCTGAAGGAAATCACAAGGCAGACCAGTTAACTCAAACGCCCATGCTTTGTTTTCAAACAACCGGTATGGATCAAGCTCCCCAACTTTATGCCAAGTTTCATCTTAATGCTCAATCCTTGTGACACCATACTGCAGTATCTAGAAATCAAGCTATCCAAATAGTAAAGGATTGATCATCATGTGCTGAATTCCTTCCTATTTTACATTCTAAAGTCAATCCTAAGGGACTCATGCCTAATCACATTTGGCAAATGGATGTTACTCATGTTCCTAGTTTTGGTAAATTGCAGTTTGCACATGTTTCCATTGATACATATTCTGGACTCCTTTTCTCATCTGCCCATTCAGGAGAAAAAATTAAGGCTGTCAAGGCATTTATTGCTGGCCTTCTCATACATGGGGACTCCCAAACAATTAAAAACTGATAATGGACCAGCCTATACTAGTGCAGGGCTTGCATCCTTTCTCTCTTCCTACGATATTTTACATAAGACTGGCATTCCCCATAATCCGCAGGGCCAAGCGATTATAGAATGGGCACACCGTATACTTAAAGCTTATTTATATAAGATAAAGAAGGGTGAATACAGCGGAAAAACTACCCCGCATCCACAATTAGCCTATATATTATATATTTTAAAATTTTAAACTATTGATGCTCCTGCTGCAGATAAACATTGGAGACCTTCTACAAGACATAAAAGAATGGTGAAGTGGAAGGATCTGTCCACTGGTGTATGAAAGGGTCTGGATCCTCTTTTGGTATGGGCCTGAGGCTCTGCTTGTGTTTTCCCACAGGACAATGAGGTACCCATTTGGGTTCCTGGGTGCTGTGTGCATCCTGTCTCTCATCCATCTGCCCATCAGCCTTCAGGAGGCAGCATGGACACCAGTGAAAAGTCCCCCGATCGTGACGCCAGTTGTGGTGGTGCACACCGGTAGGATTTGCTGAAGGAAGCAGAGGCAGGAGCATCACGAGTACGAGTGCCTGGAGTAGTTCCATTTCCAGTGAAGCATACAGAAGAGATCAGTTTGATCCTCTTTCAAGAAAAGAGAGACTTTGACATCACTGCCGCCATTATCGGAGCCATCGCTTTAGCTGCCACTGCTGCAACAGCTACTAGAATTGTCATCCCCCAGAATTTAGACTTTGGACAAACTTTTTGAGGAGGTGGCCAGTGCCCTATCTACTCAAAATTCATTGGACTTCATGATTCAATTGACTGTTCAGAATCTTAATCAGCAGACAGCCTTGTTGCAAGAACAAATTGATAATTTGTGGGATGTTCATATCCTTCCTTGTTATCCTATGTATTATCATGCTTGTATTACCCCAGCTAAGGTGACCAATGCTTCTACATGAAAAAACAACAGGCCATTCAATAGTTCTAGACCGAACAGGTCCTTGTATCCCTGGCATTGGATAATCCCACTGCCCAAAATTTGGTTTAGCCTTGATAAATGAGTATCCAATGATGGAGGCCCCTGCCAACCTAAGACAGGGCGACTGTGTTTTGAGAAGCTGTACCAAGGATGGGTAAGGCAGATGACTAATGTCCTGGCAACCTAAGACAGGAGCTCATTTAATTTATATGAAGGTAGTACCTGTTGGTAACTGTTAGGCTTGGGCCCCCTGGGGCTATGCCCTGGCTGGTATGTAATTGTTATTCTGTCCTGGCAGCTTCCTGTTGTGAACATTGTGCCTTGCTGAGCTGACCACAAGTTCCTGTTTTGCACCCTGGTTACATTGGTTACATGGTTCCTCTTGTCCTGGGGACTTCCCATCTACATAGTCTTGTATTTTTCTACCTGCCTCTGTACTGTATAAAAGTCCTTGGCCCTCCTTATTAAACAGCATTCTCTTAGAATGGATGACCTGCTGTCTGAAGTGATTCTTCAACTCGTTGTCCCTCGCTCGATACATCGGGGTATATGCAGCGTGGGCGCTACACATCTTGAAAACTAATCCAGCAGAGGGGAGTCTGCCCAGCTTTATAAATATGGCTTATGTTGTATGGCTTTATGCTATCTCTCCTTTAGATTTTTATGTTGCATTTTTAAGCAAGTTACATGTTTTCTAAGCCTGAAATGCATATAGCTAAGCAATATACATCTGCTTGGGTTGATGGGTTCCAGTGAAACTAGTAACTTCGTTTATCCCAGGCACATTTCACTGGATCAAGGAATTAAAGGCCATTAAATAAACAAGAAAGAAGTAATGCTTGTTGGCTTGGTATGGGTACTCTGTGCATGGGGACATAGAGGAGAAGTTTACAAAGGAAATTCATGACCTGCTGGGAAGCATGTGGAGCTAAAGGATGGAGCAGCTCTTCTTTTTACTTTATTCCTTTGGATTTAAAAAAATCATATATTTTACATCATTTATCTTTTCAGATAGAATTCATGATCAAAATAAAAACACCATGGAAGTTGATTTTCATGTCCTTATGTGCATACATGTCAGGGCCTATATGTTCATCCCACGGGCAGCTCCTGAATCCTCTGTTTTCAGGCGAGGACATTTGGGTGTACTCAGTGAGGCATTCTTCGCCTTCATGTAAATGGTTTCGACTGGAGGCCATGTTTGTTGCTGCCTTCAGGCAGACAGATAGGGAGCATCAGTACATACGTGTTTAATATCACACCCTGAGGATGTCCCTACACATAAGCAAACGTGCTTCTAGTTAACAGGGGAAGGCAAGACCTGTTTCAGTGGAATCTACTGAACAGGAAAGGCTCTGTTAGGACTCTAATATGTAGTGAAATATGATCTCCTGGCAGCTTTGAAATCTTACCAAGGAAAGGAAGCAACAATAACATTGGTGGCAACTTTAGCCCTCTCCAGAGAGGTTTCATTTTAATCTAGACATGAAGTGCTAAGAGCAGTCTTTTAAATATTCCCTCCACTTACACTCCGAGCTTTGGGCTGACTTGGGTAAGCCCCACATCCCATGTTCTCATGTTCACTGAGCAATGGCAGCCAGTGTTTTCCCTCTGTCCTCCAGGGTAAGCACTTTGTTTGTTCATGGACTGACTGACTTAGGGAGTTTAGTAAGCAGAGTCCCTTTGTTTCTTTAAAAGTTTGCTTCCTCTGAAAATAGAAAACAAAGAGGAGTTTGCTGTAAAAGTAGTATTTCCAACTTGATCCAAGAGAGAAAATCTAATATCATTCATTCTCCCAGAATAGAAAATTGAGCTTTCTTGCTAAAGTTGCACTTAAACAAAATGACTAAGATCTAGGAATCTACTGTGCAGCATTATACCTGTAGTGTTGTGCATTTGTACACACCCACCTCAGGCTGAGAGGAGCTCACAAACCTGAGGACCTAAGTTTAAGCCCCAGAACCCAAACGAAGGGTGGTGATGTGTGCTTGTAACTTCAGCACTGGAGAGGTGGAAATGGGGCTCACTACAGCTTGGCTGAACAGCTTGCCCAGCCTAACTGGTCAACTACAGACAAAGAAAGACTTCTCATAGCAGGTGAATGGCATCCCTGAAGATGATATCTAAGACTGTCTTCTGGCTTATACATGCTTGTGGGTCTGTGTGTGCATACACGCATGCACGCATGCATGCATGCATGCACATATGCACACACGTGTGTAGTGGGGGAGGGGTCATATCAGTCCCATTAGGTCTTGGTCCATTGATAAAATGAACTAGATTTTAGAAAGGATCTGATCCTTATTCCCTGTAACTTCTCTCTTAGATAACAAGGAAGAGCATGAAGTCAGTTAAACAAAGATAAGGAAGCTGACAGTGTCCCAAGTCCCTGTTCCTGTGAGTACAACACAGAGCCTGATGGTTTTCATATGAGTCATGAGAGTGTTTGGTTTCTTCAAGTGGGCAGATCAACAGAGAGGCCTATCAACTTCATGGTCATCAACACCATTTTTGGCAGTCAGATCTATGATGCCCAGATCACACAGAGCACCACCTCTAGGTTTGCCTGCAGGATCATGTGTGACAGGAACAAGCCATACACAGCATTAGTATTCTCAGCTGGATTTGACTCTTCCAGAAATATATTTCTTGGAGTAAGTTCTACAATATATTCTGGTTTCAGAACTCCACCACTGCTGTGATGGAGTTAATTGCAGAGAACATGCTTAGTGTGAAGTCTGTAGTTAGAAGGTTTTTTTTTATGTTTTAGGGTTTTTTTCTTTATATATATATATACTTTTATTTTATCACACATGTGTAAAACAAACTACATACAGCAGGGAGAACCATGTGACAATCATGAGAATACTGAGTACTATATATGTTACATTCATAGTGACTTGGCCATCTGCATCTGTCTCCTTTGAAGTAAGTGTTTTTCCTGTCTTGTTGAGTCTAGATCTCTGAATGAGATTCAATATCTATTTTATCTCAACTCTAATAGCCTAACTTCTTTATCTTGATCTAAAATGATCTTGTCCCCCAACCAGCTAAACTTGGTTAAAGAACTCTATTATCAAGCCGGGCATGGTGGCACACGCCTTTAATCCCAGCCCTCAGGAGGCAGAGGCAGGCGGATCGCTGTGAGTTCGAGGCCAGCCTGGTTTACAAAGTGAGTCCAGGATGGCCAAGGCTACACAGAGAAACCCTGTCTCGAAAAACCAAAAACAAAAACAAAAACAGAAAAAGAACTATATGATCTTGTTTTCAATGCCCCTCAGAGACTTGAGAAGGAATAAAACTTAAATTCCTGAGTGAACCAGCAGTGTGGGTTAGCAGTTTCCAAAATGTACAAATTTACTTAAGACAGTTTACCTCCTGACCAGTCCCCCAATACACTGTATAATGTTGGAGCCTCATCTTCAGCTTTCTGGCCTATATTTCTGCCAGACTTGTTCCCAGGGCAGGAACTATAGAGGACTTGCTTACCCTGACTTGGCAGAGTGCAGCCGTCTACTCTGCCTGCATCTAAATTGCCCATTTTTAGGCAGATTCTGTTAGTGGTGGAATGAGGACAATTTGCCCAGTTGTTATTTTGCCACCTTTGAAGCCATGTCCATAAGAAGGCTCTTTGATGCTCATCATCATCTTTGAGGTCGGCTAGTTGTTGTCAGGAGTTAACTTGTCTTGTTGTCAAAGAAGTTTAGGATTGTGAGAACAACTTTAAATGCTATATTCTGTGTGTCTCTGAGGCTTTTGAAGACCTTATTCAACTATTTTACCTCATATATCGATATAGTCATATCTATCTGTTAGACTTAGGATATATATTCTTGTGTTAAAATCTGCCAATTATTTGACATCCCCATGTTTTGTATCAATATATTGAACTCTATCGCAAGGACTTAAACATACCCTTCACTATAAGTAACAATTAAGGCCTTGAGTTAAGGAGTAGGTTCAATCATCTAGCTTTTGTTCTATCCTCCCTTTATGTCCCTAAATCTCTCTTTCCTTTCAGCTCCCATCTCCTTGCCTATGTATGCAAGATAAAGGCAAAGAGAGACATTCCTGTGTTTCCCCTAATTTTTTCTCTGTATAAGACCAATATTGACTTATGACCACCTCCCAATTAGAACAGGCAAACATACCGCAACCTATACAACCGTGCTCCCCACCCCCTTTGAGGGAATGGAGCATCGTTCTCTTAAGGTTTCTTCAGGTTCAATTGGGGCACATAATACTTTGGAGTGGGCCCCCCAAAATTGGAGAGAATGCTTAAGCAATATAGTGATTTCATTTGTGATTCAGTTTTTAAATGTTGAGAGATTCCAGGCTTAGTAGGAGATTGCAATGGTGGTCCTAATTGGATCAGAAGTTTTCTACAATATTGTTCAGGAAGCTGTCCAACTCTGATGAGTAAAAGGAACAGAATCATCCAGAGCTGGATCTAGGAGGATGCAGGATATCAGTGCCATTGTGCTGGGGGGGATTGATTCCTCTCAAGTCTGATCCAGCTGGTTATTTTGTTCTGAAAACACAATCTCTTACAAGTATTATCCAGTTCTAACATTATAATTGTATGAGGTTTGCGGGATGCCCGGAACAATTAAAGTGTATGGGTCGACATAAAGCATTTACAAATCTTCCTTCTTTCCTTACTAGTAAAGGCCTCTAATAGTAATTCACAGAGTTTCTGTGGTCCACATGAGGCCTCTCTATGCCTATACATTTATACCTCTGCCAGTCTCAGACCTATTCCCATGTAGTGTGATTAGGAATATAAATTACCTGCTTGTTCTGTAGTTTGAGTTCTTTACATCTCAATTGTGGACCCCTCTCTCTTCCCCTCCTGATCCCACCCCCTCCCTCATCTACCCCCGATCCCATCCCCTCTCTCAACCCCTTTCCCTCCTTCCCCTAGTCCTTAGATAGGGGAGCTCTCCTCCCCTACCATCTGATCTTAGTTTATCTAATATCCCCTGTACTATATATGACCTCTTCCTGTGTGGCCTGACTGGGCCACTCTACACACTCAAGACTCTATCCATTGTCCAGCTTTAAGTCTCTGTAAATGTCCCTATGTCCTGCTGGGTGGAGTCTCTCCTAGGATGTCGGTGTTGGTTTAAAATCCACATATGAGTGAGTATATACCATGCGTGTCTTTTTGGGTCTGGGTTATCTCGCTTAGGATGATCATTTTTAACTCCATCCATTTGCCAGCAAAACTCAAGATTTCCTTGTTCTTAATAGCTGAATAGTATTCCATTGTGTAGATGTACCACAGTTTTTTTAATCCATTCTTCAATTGAGGGGCATCTCGGTTGTTTCCAGGTCCTGGCTATTATGAATAAGGCTGCTATGAACATAGTTGCACAAATGTTTTTGTTGCATGGTGGGGCATCTTTCGGATATATGCCCAGGAGTGGTATAGCTGGGTCTTGGGGTAGAGCTATTCCCAATTTTCTGAGAAAGCGCCACATTCCTTTCCAGAGTGGTTGAACAAGTTTGCACTCCCACCAGCAGTGGAGAAGATTTCCCCTTTTGCCACATCTTCTCCAGCATGTGTCGTCACTTGTGTTATTGATACACCTAATTGGATAAATGTAAGATGGAATCTCAAGATCATTTTGATTTGTATTTCCCTGATGAGTAGGGATGTTGAACATTTCTTTAAGTGTTTCTCATTGGACATTCCTCTTTTGAGAATTCTCTGCTTAGATCTGAACCCCATTTTTTAATTGGGTTGTTTGGTTTGGTAGTGTTTAATTTCTTGAGTTCTTTATATACTTTAGATATCAGCCCTTTGTCAGATGTAGGGTTGGTAAAATTTTTTTCCCAATCTGTGGGCTTTTGCTTTGTTCTGCTAACAGTGTCGTTTGCCTTGCAGAAACCTCTCAGCCTCATAAGGTCCCATTTATTAATTGTTGATCTTAGAGCCTGAGCTGTTGGTGTTCTATTCAGAAATTTGTCTCCTGTGCCAATGAGTTCTAGGGTTTTATCCACTTTTTCTTCTAACAGATTTAGTGTGTCTGGTTTTATGTTGAGGTCTTTGATGCACTTGGACTTTAGTTTTGTACAGGGTGATAAATATGCATCTATTTGCATTTTTTACATGTAATTGGACCAGCACCATTTGTTGAAAACGCCCTTTTCCCCCATTGTATCGTTTTGGCTTCTTTGTCAAAAATCAAATGGCCATATGTGTGTGGGTGTATATCTGGGTCCGCAATTTGATTCCGTTGGTCGATTGGCCTATTTCTGTACCAGTACCATGCTGTTTTTATTACTGTTGCTCTATAATACAGCTTGAGATCAGGGATGGAGATTTCGCCAGTAGATCTTTATTGTATAGGATTGATTTAGCTATCCTGGGTTTTTTGTTTTTCCATATGAAGTTGAGGGATCTTTCTAGTTCTGTAAAATATTGCATTGGTATTTTGATAGGGATTGCATTACATCTGTAGATTGCTTTTGGTAGGATGGCCAGTTTTACTATGTTTATTCTCCCAATCCATGAGCATGGGAGATCTGTCCATTTTCTAATATCCTCTTCAATTTCTTTCTGTAGAGACTTGAAGTTTTTTTCATATAGGTCTTGCTTGGTTAGATTCACTCCCAGATATTTTATGTTGTTTGAGGCTATTGTGAAGGGAGTGGTTTCCCTAATTTCTTTCTCTGCCTTTTTGTCCTCTGTACACAGGAGGGCTACTGACTTTTTCATGTTAATTTTGTATCCTGCCACTTTGCTGAAGCTGTTTTTCAGCTGTAGGAGTTCTTTGGTTGACTTCTGGAGATCGCTGATATATATTATCATAGCATCTGCAAAAAGGGAAACTTTAACTTCTTCCTTTCCTACGTGTATCCCCTTGATTTCCTTTAGCTGTCTTATTGCTCTAGCTAGGATTTCGAGTACTACATTAAAGAGCAATGGAGAGAGTGGGCAGCCTTGTCGTGTCCCTGAATTCAGTGGGATTGACTTAAGTTTCTTGCCATTTAGCTTGATGTTGGCAATAGGTTTTCTGTATATAGCCTTTACTATGTTTACATATGTGCCTTGTATACCTGATCTCTCTAAGACTTTTAGCATGAAAAGGTGTTGGATTTTGTTGAATGCTTTTTCCACGTCTAAAGAGACGATCATGTGATTCTTTTCCTTCAATTTGTTTATATGTTAATTACATTAATGGATTTCCTTATATTGAACCACCCCTGCATGCCTGGTATGAAACCTACTTGGTCCTGATGGATGAGCTTTTTAATGTGATCTTGTATCAGTTTGCAAGAATTTTATTGAGTATTTTTGCATCTATGTTCATAAGGGAGATTGGTCTAAAATTCTCTTTCTTTGTTGGGTCTTTGTGTGGTTTCGGTACTAAGGTGATTGTAGCTTCATAGAATGAGTTTGGAAGAGTTCCTTCTGTTTCTATTTTGTGGAATAGTTTGAGGAGTATTGGAATTAGTTCTTCTTTGAAGGTTTGGTAGAATCCATCTGGCCCAGGGCTTTTGGTTGGGAGACTTTTGATGACTTCTTCTATTTCCTTAGTGGATATGTGACTGTTTAATTTGTTTGCCTGATCTTGATTCAACTTTGGAAAGGGGAATTTATCAAGGAAATTGTCCATATCCTTTAGATTTTCATATTTTGTGGCGTATAGGCTTTTGAAGTAAGACCTAAGGATTCTTTGGATTTCCTCAGTATCTGTTGTTATTTCTCCCTTCTCATTTCTAATTTTGTTAATTTGTGTACTCTCCCTTTCCTTTTTAGTGAGTTTGGCTAAGGGTTTGTCCATTTTGTTGATTTTCTCAAAGAACCAGCTCTTCGTTTCATTGATTCTCTGAATTGTTTTCTTCATTTCTAACTTATTGATTTCAGCCCTGAGTTTGATATTTCCAGCCATCTACTCCTCTTGGGTGTGTCTGCTTCTTTTTTTCTAGAGTTTTCAAGTGTTCCATTAAGTTGCTTATATGCGATGTCTCCAGTTTCTTTGTGAAGGCACCTAGTGCTATGAATTTTCCTCTTAGCACTGCTTTCATTGTGTCCCAAAGGTTTGGATATGTTGTGCTTTCATTTTCATTAAACTCTAGGAAGTCTTGATTTCTTTCTGTATTTCATCCCTAACCCAGTTGTCACTGAGTAGAAGATTGTTCAATTTCCATGTGTTCATAGGCTTTTTGTTATTTCTATTGTTGTTGATGCTCAGCTTTAGGGCATGGTGGTCTGAAAGGATGCAAGGGATTATTTGAATTTTTTGTACCTATTGAGGCTTGTTTTGTGATCAATTATATGGTCTATTTTGGAAAAGGTTCCATGTGGTGCAGAGAAGAAAGTATGTTCTTTTCTTTTTGGGTAGAAAGCTCTGTGAATGTCAGTTAGGTCCATTTGATTCATGACCTCTGTTAGTATGATTATTTCTCTGCTTAATTTCTTCCTTGAGGATCTGTCCATTGGTGATAGTGGTGTGTTGAGGTCTCCCACTATTTTGTGTTGGGATCAATGAGTGATTTAAACTTTAAAAGTATTCCTTTTACAAATGCAGGTGCCCTAATATTTGGGGCATAGATATTTAGGATGGTGATGTCCTCTTGGTGGATTTTTCCTGTGATTAGGACAAAGTGTCCTTCTCAATCTTTCTTGATCACTTTTATGTGAAAGTCTATTTTGTCGGATATTAAAATGGCTACTCCTGCTTTGCTTCCTGAGACCATTTGCTTGACAAAAATTTTTCCAGCCTTTTATTCTCAGGTAATGTCTGTCTTTGTTGATGAGATGTGTTTCTTGAATGCAACATATTGAAGGGTCTTGTTTTTGCATCCATTTTTTTAGCCTGTGCCTTTTTACTGGGGAGTTGAGACCACTGATATTGACAGATAGTATTCACCAATGGTTATTGGATTCTTTTATTGTGGAGTTAGTGGTGATTATGTGTGGCATGTCTGTTTTGGTTTTGCTGGTGTGCACTTATCAGTATGATGCATTTTCTTGGGTGTGGCTGCTATCGTTGTGATGATGTTTTCCTTCTACTATTTTCTGTAGAGCAGGGTTGGTGTTTAGATACTGTTTAAATTTGGTTTTGTCATGGAATATCTTGACTTCCCCATCTATGTTGATTGAAAGTTTTGCTGGGTATAGTAGCCTAGGTTTGCATCTGTGGTCTCTTAGAGTCTGCATAATCTCAGACCAGGCTCTTCTGGCTTCATAGTCTCTGTTGAAAAGTCAGGTGTAATTCTGATGGATCTACCATTATATGTTATTTTGCCTTTCTCTCTTGCAGCCTTTAGTATCTTTTCTTTATACTGCAGGTTTAGTGCTTTGATTATTATGTGCCGGGATGAATTTCTTTTCTGGTCTAGTGTATTTGGTGTTCTGTAGGCCTCTTGTATGTTCAAGGGTATCTCCTTCTGTAGATTGGGGAAGTTTTCATGTAAAATTTTCTTTAAAACATTCCCTGAACCTTGGAACTTTGCATCTTCCTTTTCATCAACTCCTATAATTCTGAGGTTACGCCTTCTCATGGTGTCTTTAATTTCTTGGATGCTTTGTGTCCCTAATTTTTCTGTTTTAAGGTTTTCTTTGAGAGAAGTATCCATTACTTCTATTGTATCTTCAGCACCTGAGATTCTCTCTTCCATGTGTTGGATTCTGTTAGTTATACTTGTCTGTTGGATTCCTGCTTCCTTTTTTAATTGTTCCATTTCACTTTTTTTCTCGATTTGTGATATTTTAATATTGTCTGACTCTGTTTTCGTGTCTTGAATTGTTTTATTTAAATCCTTCACCTGTATGCTTGTGGTATCTTGTTTCTCCCAGATGGCTTCTATTCACTTGTTTGTGCTATCCTGGAATTCCTGGAAGGCTCTATTCATTTCCTCTTTATAGTTCTCAAAAAAGCTGTATAAGCATGGTTTTGAGGTCATCTTCCTATGACTCTGCCATAGTAGGATATCTGTTGGTTTCTGGGCTTTCTGGTGGAGCCAAAATGTCTTGATTTCTGTTATTAGACCTCTTATTCTTTCCTTTAGGCATCTGCTTAGGAGGCTTGGGCTTTCCAAGCTGGTGGTCTTGGGGGTGAGTACCTTTGATAAGGAGCTGTTTTCTATACTGGGTTCTCAGACTCTGCCTTCCGTGTCTTTATTTGTTTGAGCTCTACCACCTAGATTCTGTGGTTTTATAGGGCTCCTCTGGCTGTTTGTCTCCTCTAAGGGATTCACCACACAATGAATCTGTGATTTAGATGTCAGATGCTGTGTGACTTTTGTTTTGTTAATCTTTTGCTCTATAAACAGGCTACTCCACTTTGGAGCACTGATCCATTCAGCAGTCTGACCTCCCCTTTCTCCCTGCTGGTTGCCACTCTCCACTGAAACAAGGCACTGGTCCATTCTCTGTCACCCATGGTCACTGCACACAGTCCCTTGCAGCCCCTGTTGCTTGCCACTTCCCGCTGCTGAGCTCACCAATCCCCGCCCCGCCAATCACCACTGCGAGTGTTTTGTCCCTGGAGGCCTACCTCAGCAAGCCCTGCTAGTGTTGTTGGCGCCACAGCCACCACTGCTATCCTGTCGCTCTGCTTTAGCTGTGGGCTGCCGCTGCTGCTGCTGTCGCTGCGGATGCTCTGCTCCTCGGGGGGTCTGCGCTTTTCCCCCGTGTTTGGGGTTGCACAAGGTTGTCCCTAGTTTGTTCCTGGTGCACTATGGTTTCTCCCCCTGTAGTTGGGTGGGGAACTTGGTGTTCCTGCTTATGAAATTAGTCCAATTTTCTGCCTTGGTTTCTCTGGCGTCTAAGCAAGGTGCACGCTGCTCGCTGTCATCTTGGAACTCCCCGATGTTTTAGTTTTAAGAACAGCCCAAGGCAGTGTTAAAAACCTGGCCACGTGTATGCAGCACTCAGGAGAGAGAAGCAGGAGGGTTATAAGTTCAAGGCCAGTCGTACTGCAGAGAGACCCTGCCTCAATAAAAAGAAAACACTCTGTAGATTACTCAGCTGTTGTTGTTGTATTTGTTGTATTAATTAAAAAGTATATGCTAACATTATTTATGGTGAAATTGGGAGGTTTATTTCAAAGGGAAAAATAAGTGGCCAAATTCAGATCTTTAGTGTACAAAGGAAATTGTTAGCTGTTCACTGAAAGGTGAGCGTTTGCTGTATCCCCTGTTTTATGTGATAACAGAAAACAGAAAGCCCTGCCTTCAAGGGGTACTTGATAAACTAACCCTGAAAGCTTTAGTAGCTAACCTATCTTAATACAAATACCTCTTGAATCTGAACATCGTTGTGGAGAGAAAACTGTCTATTGTGACCTAAAGGAAAATATGACAGGAAGTACTGAGGAAAGCCAGTTCAGCCCTGGTGATGCAGTGGTCCTGCAACATCTTGGACCTGATTCTCTCTGTCTTGCCCACTCCTCCCCTGGTGCAGTGGCCACCTGAGGGTTGGGAAGAGGAGGAGGTCTGTTCCTGAGTCTGCCACCTGCTCCTGCGTTTCCCAGCATCTGCTTGTGTGGGGCAGCTCCCTGAGAAAGAAGTGGCTGTGTACTTGGGCATAGCCACCTCACAGTGGTCACAAGGCCTCCAAGCCTGGGGCTGCTCTGATGGGTTTACATGAAGCAGGACTCTGATCCTCCCTGCAGTGCCACAGGGCCAGAAGGGGAAAGGGGAGGGGCTTCAAAGCAGTGCATGTACGAGGATGAGAGGGTGTCTGTCCTATCACTGCTGCCATCGCCTCAAGGATAGACACAGCAGTTTGCATGGAAACACACTCGCCCCCCAATTGTTGGCTTAATTTTTAAAATTTTGTATGTTTGATAAAAAGTACTTCTTTAGACTATTTTTTCAGGTACCTGCGTAAGAGCAGGTGGAAGTGACACTCAAGAAAGAACTGAAGGCTTAGATTCCAGGTTTGACACAGGGGAAGGGGTCCCTGAGTGAGGAGATCAGGTGCCAGCCCTAGCTAAGCTCCTGAGGAGAACATACAGTGGGTGGTCAGAGATGAATTGTTCAGCTTCTGACAGCTTAGCTTCTGTCCCATTGTCAGAGCAGCACATTTATCCTCCACTTTCCAGCTTTAAGTAGAAAATGACATCTCTGCTCTTTTCCACCTTTTCTGTGTATTTCTTTTTTCAAGACAGGGTCTCTCTGTGTAGCCTTGGCTGTCCTGGACTCACTTTCTACACCAGGCTGGCCTGGAACTCACTGTGTAGATGGGGCTGGTCTCAAACTCACAGATATCTGCCTGCCTCTGCCTCCCAAGTGCTGGTATTAAAAGAGTGTGCCACCAGGCCTGACTGGCTTCCCATGTATTTTAAGGATACTCCGAAGTTTTGCTTCTCAAGTATCACTTTAGCAGGCTTTTTCTGTTCTGTGGTATTGTTCTCCAGAAAAATGCAGCATAGTGGAAGAACATGGATGGCACATGGACAGACTCACCACCAATGGTGTCCTGGTGATGCACTCCCAGGGTGGTTTTACAGAGGAGTCACAGCCCTGAATATGGTGAGAGATATCTGTCTGTGGAGATGTGATTATCTTGTGAGAGACCAGGTTGGCATAGGAGAGGGGAAAGTTAGTGAGTCAGTGGCCTCCATTCTGGAAAACAGACCAAAGCACAGACACTTTGTGGCAACTGTCACTCTCCCCTGCTGAAGCTCAGAGCCTTGGTGCAAGGCAGGTGTGCAGTTCCCTGGTCCAGAAGCAATGCTACAGGCTCTGGAGAGTTGGAAAGTGTGGCTGTCTATCCTCAGGGTGGGCCACTCCAGGAGAACAGTCATTTATTACACTATCATTGCAGAATTCATCTTTCCCCCATAACACTTTACTAATCCAGAAAAAATCCTGGGCAGTATCAAACAGTGAGTGAAATTTTTAAATTAAACAAAAGTCTAGATTTTCTAAAATTAAGAAATACTCAACTTGCCATGAACCCTCCCTTAGGTTCATGGTTAGCAATTAGTAGCATTCTCAGTATTGTTCACCAGAGGAAAACGAATATTTTACTTGGGCTGGAGAGATGGCTCAGTGGTTAAGAGCACCACCTGCTCTTCCAAAGGTCCTGAGTTCAATTCCCAGCAACCACATGGTGGCTCACAACCATCTATAATGTGATCTGATACCCTCTTCTGCAGATAAAGCATTCATATACAATAAATAAATCCTTTAAAAAAGAAAAAGAATATTTTACTTGAGGCCAGACCTGTTACGACAGGGTGACATCTCAGAAGTGTCACTGCCAAGTGGCAGTCTGAGGTCTGATCACACCATAAGTGCGGCACAAGCCCTAAAAGACCTATTCACCTTTCCCTCCTCCTTTGTTGCATAGAAGCTAGGAGAGAAGCTCTGGGTTATAGAAAGGGAGGCAGTTCTCGAAGCAGCCATAGGCAAAACACACAGCAGTGAGGGCGTGTGGTCTATGGGCTCAGATGAAAGTGGCAACGAGATGTTTCTGGGATGGAGAAAGGAAGCGGGGCCTGGTGGACAGTTTGCTGTCCTACACCTGAGGCCTACTTCTAGGGTGTCATTTTCATTATTTCTATTTCACACCTTTCAGGGACAAGCAAGGCCCCTTCACCTTACAGAAAATAGCCTTTTCTTAGTGTCTCCAATAAATACACATGAAAAACATTTTCTGTGAAAGGTCAGGCAAACTCTGTTTTATTTGAATACTTTTAAAGAAATTGTAAATTGGAAAGGTATTGTGAAAACAATTTCCTAACAAGAATGATTCTGATGATCCAAGACTTTTACACAAGATTGACCCAGATCAACTGATTTACCTGTTGACATGGAGACAACAGGATAACCACAAGACAAGGCCTTCCTAGGGACTCTCTTGTCTACTACTGCTAGATGGGAGCTAAGGAAAGGCACATTGACTCTCTTTCGGCACCCAGACCTCTCCACCCAGCTGTCCAGCCCAGGCCTGGTGCCTGGTGCTATGTTGTCACCTACAGTTCCCTAGCCTGTTCAGTTCCCAAGGCCATGTGAGTTCCTTGTCCACTCCATGCTTAGGGTAATCACACCTCTCTGGTGTGCTGCTCTTATCACCCTCCTCCTGGATCCTGACGTCATTTCCAAATCTCCATTCAGGAAAAATCTGTTAATGTTTGGCTGCTGCTCTGAAGAGGTCCAGGGTAGGGTCTTTGGGGCTGCATGCGGATGTCTGTCTTGTTTGCTTCATCTCTTGGGTGGCCAGAGCTGATGGCTCAGGCAACCAATTGAAAGAGAAAGAAGGGAAGGGGAAAAAGAGCCCAAGGTTTCTTCTCTAGGGACTGGCTATACTGCGGCCAAGGAGGAGAATTTAAACTGACCACAAATTTCCTATGGATGAGGCTGTAAAAGCAGCTTCTAGCCAGAAACTGCACAGGGGTCATAAAAGGAGGTTCTTTGATCTGCAGGCAGGCCTCTTTGCGGAGATCTCCAATGAGATGGTGTAAACTTAGGCTGATAAAAATGAGTCTGCTAGCTCATTTGCAAATCTACAGGGAAGTAAGAAATGAGAGAGAGAGGGAGAGAGAGAGAGAGAGAGAGAGAGAGAGAGAGAGAGAGAGAGAGAATAAACCACTCACACACATACATTTAAGAGAAAGGGTGGATGAATTTGGGCATCTCGACTTCAACTGAAGTTAAGCTTCCCAATTTCAGCCCTATTTATTGTTGATGACCATACTTATACTTCTGAGAAAAGAGAATTACCTCATAGTCAACAGACTAAAATTAATCACAAAACAGATGAATTCTAAAATAAAACTGGTTACATGTTTTAAAGCTAAGCCTTTCTTATCTATGTATCCATTACATAAGCTCATAGTAAGGTCAGAATGATGAACGTTGGCAGAGTCTAAGGTTAATAGGGTTTGAAACTTACAAAAGTATACCACTTATCAATTAGGACGGACCTAATTATACATTATCTAGCTATCTCTTAGTTCATTATGAGCTCAAGACAATAATTTTATCTGTCTTTCATTCTAAGAAACAGAGTAAATTCAGACATATCAAGGTAGCTTCATTCCATTTAGGTTCATGCAAAGTTTAAATAAACTTGCCTATATTTATGGTGAAATACCAGGATTCATGGTGCCATCTGCAGTGGAGGCTTATCTGAAGCCACAAATCTACTACAAGGCTATCCTTAGTGAGGCATCTGGAGGTCCACAAAGGTATTTATTACAGGCATAAACTAACTTTGACTTTTAAAACTATTTGAATCAAATCAGGAATTCCATAATCAGGGATTAATTCATCTAAACAACAAACAGTACATCTTCAACAAGATCCTGTAGGAAGTTTGCTCAATCTGAGCTGGTCAGTACCCAGAAAATAACAGTTTACACCAATACCAGATGTTTTTACTTTTGGTTTTTGAGATAGAGTTTCTCTGTGTAATCTTGGGCTATCCTGGACTCGCTTTGTAGACCAGGCTGGCCATGAATGTAGTCCTGGCTGTCCTGGAGTCACTTTGTAGACCAAGCTGACCTTAGACTCACAGTGATCCACCTGCCTCTGCCTCTGTAGGTGCTGGGATTAAAGGCATGTGCCACCATGCCTGGCTCTAATGCTAGATTTTAGAGAGATGCAGCAAAGCACAATTGACATGGTAGTCAGAGGTTGGAAGCAATTCTGGGGTACATCATGATACAGACCTTGCAAATATCAGATCACCTCCAGAGATCTCTCATGCCTACTGGACTTCTCCAAGCCAATAGCTCCTGACAGCATGTCAGAGGCTGAAAGCCATTTGGGGGGAGGGGCATCATGGTACAAGACCTTGCAGACACCAGATTACCTCCTACCCAGCCCACATGCCTAGTGAGCTCCCTTAACAGGGTGGCTCTTGGCAAAAATTCTTGCAGAACCCATCCTGACCTATCTTCATCAGAGTATTAGCATCAATGATGTTTACTGCATGCCTGTGGGCCTTTGTCTGCAGGCAAAGGAGCCTCTTCCTCCAGTTAAGCTATAGGTGAGCAACCACCCTGCTGATAACAACCCATCAGCCCCAAATGTGTTAAAAAGATAGTTCCTTGCAGACCCTAACCCACACAAAAAGTGTCAAAAGCTGGCTCTTTGAAGAAAAACATATCAAAGGTACCTTGGAGACAAGCCCGGGGTGAGGGGTGGGGTGGGAGGGTGGGGGTGAGTGTCCTGGGAGTGTCTCCTGCTAGTCAAGTACTCTTAGTTTAAAAACCCAGAGGCTGGAAGGTTTAGCAGCACACTCCCCATTCTCTCCCTCCCCCAGCTCTCTCTTTTTGTCTTTTTTTATCATTAAGATTAGTGAAATAAAACCTAGTTCTTTGACCCTTGACTATTTTTATTTTAATCAAGTGCGGTCTGTCCTTTCACAAGCCAGAGGCTCCCTTCCCCCTCTGAAAGGGATGCAGATTTTTATTGTCTCAACCCCTGCTGAGTGTGGCTGCACCTTGCTCCCTCCCTGGCCTTCATGGTAGGTTCTCAGGACAGAGCCTTCTTCAACTAGCCTCCAGAAGGCTGAAGAAAACTCTGTGACCAGATTCTCAGCCCAGCCTCTAGGGGAAAGGAACCCACACATGCCAGACCTCGCTTCCAAGAATTCAGCTTGCTGTAATCTGTTTAACCCTCAGGGCCGCCTTCTACATTCTAAAGAAGGGGAGAGTATGGCAGTATGCTCCAATAACCACCCCCAAGGTCACACAGCTATAAAGGACAGAGCCAGGTCCTTAACAGGCCAAAAGCCTCAGACTGTAGTGTCAGCCATTGTGCGACAGTGGCCTCCCCCGGTTCCAGGCATGCCTGCCTCCCACTGCTGCAGACTGTGGTTCTGACTCCTTAGCCTTGATCCCTTCAGGGTTTAGTATGCATCTAGTATTAGCAGTGGGCTGCTTCCTGCTGACAGTGCCTGACCCTGCTGCTTGTCAGCTGTAAATGACCTGTGCAGGCACGGGGTGCTTGGCACAGACAGATGCCCTCTGAAAACAAAAGGCTTTCCATGAAGACTTCTGCCTCTGACCTTAGGAAAAACATGGGTGAAAGACAGATCAAGGTGTGCGTAGCTAAGGGTCACCTGCAGTGTGTTGGACGCTCTGCTAGAAGAGTGTGGGTCTTCAAAGGCAAGACAGCACTCATCCCGTATAAGGTCTATGGGTGTGTTCTCCACATAAAAAGTTAAAGATAAAAGTGTAATGTTTGTGGGACTCTTAAAGTAACTGCTGCATTAATCGAACCTAAAAGGCTCTGAGTGTTTCACCCTGAACGTTTATGTGTCCTGAGGCTGGGGAGGGCAATTCCCATGTACTTTTTAGTTGCATATGTTACCTTCCTGTGTCTTCTGTTTTTCCCCTTACAGAGGAAAGGGTGTTGAGGTGCCTTTGCCCCCACAGTCTGAAGATTTTGCTTTTAAAGGTGTATCTGTTGAACCTGTTGTAGGTGAAAACTGAGATCAGTGTCCTGTAAGACAGCTCCCCCATTGACCTGTGTGGGGCCACTCTTCTTTGGAGAACTACAGATGGCCCTTTTCACACTCCGAGTCAGAAGCACGGCAGGAATGCAACCCAACCCCAGTGCCCCATGAGCCTCAACGCCCTGGCCTTCCCTAGATCAACCAGAAGGAGGGGGTGGAGGAGAAGCCGCCCTGGGCATACCTGAGTTGCGGCCATATGCATGGCTACCATAACTGGGGCCATCGGAACGACACAGAGGTCAATGAGAGGGAGTGTCCCATGTGCAGGACTGTGGGACCCTATAGCCCTCTCTGTCTGGGCTGTGAGGCAGGATTTTTATGTTGACGCAGGACCCCCCAACTCACGCTTTCTCCCCCTGCTGACACGTGTGTTCAGAGAAGTCTGCAAAGTACTGGTTTCAGATTCCACTGACCCACGGAACCCACGCATTTCAAGCCGCCGGTCCGTTCTGCACCACGCGGCTGGTTGGCTGTGGGTTCCTTTCTCCCGGAGGCTGGGCTCAGAATCTGGCCCCAGAGTTTTCTTCAGCCTTCTGGAGGCTACCTGAAGAAGGCTCCATTTTGAGAATCAGTCCTTGAAGAAGGCCTTTTTGGCAGGGAGGAACGCAGGGCAGTTGCATTCAGCCAGGTTGAGGCAAGAAAAATCTGCGTCCCTTCCAGGGGGGAAAGGGGGCCTCTGGCTTGTAAAAGGCCAGACTACACTTTAATAAAAATAAAGACAAAAGAGCCAAACAACTAGATTTTAATTCATTAAGCTTAAAGAAAGGACAAGGACAGTTCTATATGGGAGGGATGGAGGATAGCAGGAGACACTCCCAGGACACTTCCTGGGGCTTGTGTCTCCTGGGTACTTTTGATATGTATTTCTTCAAAGAGCCAGCTTTTGACACCTCCTGTGCAGGTTAGGATCTGCAAGGAACTATCTTTTTTTTAAACACATTTGGGTCTGTTGGGTTGTTGTTGGCAGGGGTCCGCTCACCTATGTCGGAACACAGTTTACTGGGAGAGAGTGTCTCCTCCGCCTGCAGACAAGGGCCCACAGTTGGCGAACAGAACTGCATCACATTGACTTTCCAAGGTCCAGTGGACTGACACCCTGGACAGCCATCTATACATTATTAACATGTTACTGTGAAGATTTTGCCATTAACTGTAGATTCTACTTTCAAAGCGCTGTTTGTTAAGGGAAAGGCATACTGGGCTGGGGGAAACGGGGCTGATAATGAAACTAGGCAGGAGCCCACAGATACAACTGTGTTTTGCATGCTCGGAGCAGCAGCAGCAGCATTGAGGTCTGCCTGATTAAACTTTAATACCTGTGTAATAACTGGATTTCAACTGCCATGTTTTTATTTTAACTTTAACGTTTTGAGCAAGATTTATTTTTCCTTTGTAAACTTGGGCAAGATTTACATCCTTTTTATACATGTAGAAGAAATGTATTCAACAGATGTCTTAGTGCCCAGCCTGCAGAGCTGTGTCGCACCGGTGTCAGGCATATATTATATGATCCTGATACATCCATATTTGAATTGGTTTCTCCATATTTTGCCTGTTAGCAGACAGTTTGCCTATTTTCAGCAAATTAAACCTATCTGAGTACTTTTTCTTAAGAGCAAAATGATAATATTAATTACTGTTTAATGCTGCTGCTTAATTTGACTATGCTGAGCTTTCCTGTTATTTTAAAAATAGCTGTTTCCCCATGGAGACCATTGTGTAGGAAGATGGATTTTTTTGTTTTGTTTTAATTATATTTATGATGTGAAAATCCAACAGCAGTCTTCTTAATGCTCTACATAGATCACCTACAGACAAAAAAGGAAGGGAGGGAGTGAGGGAAGGAAGGAGGGAGGGAGGAGGGAAGTACTTTCTAGAGAATCCTGTTGGATGTCATCTGAGGCAGCCAGAGCGCCCAGCGCTGGTTTTCAGAGAAAGGTTAGAGAATGTATTCGCAGCCTCTTGTCATATGGAGAAAGATACTTTGAGAAATCTTGCTATCTTAGGCTTAATCTAATAAGATAAAGTTGAATTTCACCTATCCAAAAAAAAAAAAAAGGTTTTTTTTTCAGTGAAGTTCACTCTGATACCAGGACTGCTTTGTGCCAGTCCTATAGTTCTGCATATGACATATGCCCCCAAATACAGGAGGCACTCTACCTTCAGAGTCCCTGACACCATAAACTCAGCTCGGGCAATAAGCTGAAGGCTCTTCAGTGGCAGTTGTGCCGCCTTGATCTTTTCCTTTGGTTTCCAGGTGAGGGTCCCCTCCCGCCCTGCCAGAGGGATAGCAGAGGTGTCACACTGCAAAGGAAGCCATGCTGACTTGCACAACTTCTGATAAGTCACTTTCTACTGAAGAAAGCTTTTCAAGTTAGGAAGCAATTTCATTTTTGAGAGTAAAGGACTCAGGTTCATCCAGGTAAAAGGACACAGTTGAGAAAGGAAATTTCTCCAAGGTCAGTCTGTTCTCAGGTTTGACTTGTCATCACTTTAAAGGATGCATGCTAACCGACCCCCACCTGTACATAAGTACATCACCAACTGCCCATCCCCATCTCAGCATGACCAGAAGTCAAGACCTCATGTCATGCCTCCATAAGTGATATTTGTTTTTCAGTTGCTTGTGTCATTTTCTTCTGAAAAAAATTCAGAGTGAATGGGGTATAGCTCTGATTATTTTTCTAGTGTTTTAAAATTATTGTTGTTGTTGTTTATTATTATTATTATTATTATTATTATTATTATTATTATTATTATTAAACAGTGTTGCTGGGTTACGCAGACTGTGGCTGTCAACGTTTCTCTGATTTTTTTTTTGGCTTTTTTTTTTCAAAAAGAGCTACAGTTCGCACTGCAGAGTAAGTATTAAGCTTTCTGGCCCCCCTCCATACTTCTGTGGCCCAAAAGAATTAAAATCTTTTAATATAAATAGAGAACATATTTATATCATTCCTCATGGTTAATTATAGAGTTTGGTACCTTTGTGCCTCAGGGAAGCCACATGATGTAACTGGTTATAGACTTTGGGGATTAGGGTATAGAGAAAGGAGAAAGCCATTGGAAAACATGATGGGCTCTACTAAGGAGACTAATTAACGTAGGTGCAGAAATGTGCCGGGGCTGGCATCAATGTGATTGTAGTAGAATTTGCCTTCCAGTACTAGGAGGGAAATTGTTTTTAAGTTATTACAAATACTGTATTAGGAGAGTTGAGAGCTCTTCATAAAATATCAATGCCTCTCATTTTTGCTTACCAGTCTCTGTAGTTAGGAGCCTCCGTATTGATATTTGAACACTTTGAAGAGCTTAGAAACCACATTTTCTACTTACATGCACTAAAGGTTGCTCTACGATTTCACCCAACTTCTTTTCCTCCTCAGAGCTGTTCTGCTGTCTGGATATGCACTAGAGGTGGACAGTCATGCTATTCTTGGTGCTGCCTTCATGCAGTCTTGCCTCTAACAGTGGAAATTCAGATAGACAGGCCCAGGGTTTTGATTTCAAGGCAGATGTGGTCCTGTTCACTTGGCTGTCAATCTCATGGTCCCATAGTTCTCCCTCTTTTGGACTAAAGGTCTAAAGCTCCTATGGTAGTGAACATGGGACAAAACTCCAGTCATGTTACAACCAATGAAATAACTTCAGAATATTTGTAAAGGAAGCTAAGCATTACTGAAGCAGTGAACAATAAATAAATAAATAAAACCAGTTCTGTAATGTGTCCTCAACAAATGCATGCCCTCCTGACTCCCTAGTGGGCAGTAGAGGGAAACAAATATATTTTCCAGTTCTGCTCAACTTTCTGAACAGAAATAGACATGCTGGAAAGGCTGTTCTGTCTTTTATGATGAAATCACATATTGCTTCTCGGTATTGAATAATCTAGGAGTTAGAGGGCTAGTCATATTTACTGTGGACAGTATTATAAGCAGTCAAATTTTATGGCTATCTTTGTAAAATCTGTTCTTTTATATTCCATGTCAAATTGAAAATTTTATTTCTTCACTGTTGTACCTGTGAAAATACAAGCCATTTTACAGGAAAAAAATCTTCAAAATAATTGTTACACAAATCAGGACATCCGATGAAGCTGAGTTTATGGTGTCACAGACTCTGAAGGTGGGGTGCTTCCTGTATTTGGGGGCATATGTCATATACAGAACTATAGGACATAATAGGTATTTGTACATCTCTTGAACTGCCACATGAATCCCAAACAGACATTTATTATTGTCTTATGCTCTGCACACCACATACTTACATCTGTGTTCTGAAATCCCTGAATATTTTTTTTAAAGACACTCCATTGGTGCTTATATTACTATTTCTTGTGACATCTTCTCACTGTCAAATAAATCTAACTTGTAGGAGAATTTAACCTGGCTTGTAGAATTAATGGATTTTTTTCATGATCATTATAATTGTGTTATTACTTTTGTGGTAGTCTTAATTTCTTTTCAATAGCAAAAGGATGATGTGTAAGCCTTTAAGACTTAATCTAGCATGTCTATCATAAGATAATACTTGCATTTGTGATAGAATTTTTTCTAATCAAATTGATATCAAGAGTTATAACTGTTATTGAGGGAAATAGGTTTTTAATTTCTAAAACAGAATGCAGATGTTCTGTTTTTATCAAATCCAAGATGTCATGAATTGTAAAATGTGTTTCTGTAGTAAAACAGGCAGTTGCACTTATAAGGTATCACCCACCCATCAAGTGTGCTGAAAACCACTCAGTGTGGAGAAAAATGGTATTTTCTACAATGGGATCAAGGACCACTGGTTATCATCATGCAAAAGAATGAAATTAAGACCCATACACAGTGAGGTCTTAAAAAAATAACTCAGTGGGTCAAAGCAGAACTGTAGAACTCTCAGAAGAGAGAGCTTAAACCCTCTGACTAGGTTAGTCAGTGGTTTCTTAAATATTACACTGGGGGGAAAAGCCTTTTGCCAATGAACAAATTGAATTTCATTAAAATTAAAAACTTTTGTGCACAAAATGAAGCTGTAATTAGTAAAAAGATAACTCACAAAATGGAGTCAAAATGTAGTGGTTGTAGGTCTCACGAGGAAATTGGATCAAGCATCTGAATTTCAACTTGCTCACAAAAAACACAATGCCACTAAAAATGGTCAAAGCTGGTTGTCCCCCTCAGACACATAAATGTCAAATAAGCACATAAAACATGTTCAACGCTATTAACCACTGAGGACTGCAAATTAAAACTGCACAGTTCAGCTTTATATCCACTGGAACAGCAGAAAAAGACCATCGCAGAACTTTTGTAAGAGGTTGGAATGTGAGCGTCTGTGTCCCCTTTCTGGGATGGGAAAACGGTGCTGCTGCTTTGGGACAAGCAGTTTGCAATTCCTCAGACCATCCAAAGTGTAGTCACTATGAGATCTGGAGAGCTAATCTGGAGAGATACATGCACACAGAACTGAGAACACATAAGAGTGTTAGTGAATGTCCCTTCCATCTTTAGCTCAGGAAGTAGTAGGTTTCCATATGGAGTTTGCTGTACGGGTTGCATTTGGTCCATCCCTGTGCACACTCCTCAGCTCCCAGGCCTCTCTCCAAGCCATTAGCCCCTTCACCATCCTTACCCACCCTTTCTACTTCATTGCCTTTACCCCCTTTCCCCTTTCCCCCTTCCCCCCAATTTCTCTTTCTGAGCCTGGCCTACCCTACTTGAAATAATGGTTGTCAGTTCTGTCCACTTTCATGCAAATTCCATTTTTCTTTATGACGGAGTACAGTTAACACTGTATGTGTTTGCAACAATACCGGGATCTGCCCATCTGTTCATGGACATCTAGACTGATTCCATGCCCTTGCAATTGTGCCAAGCCATGTGGATGTGTCTGAAAGCAACACAAATGTCCATCGCTTGAGAAATGGGTAAGCAAAATGAATATATATACAATGAAATTCGGGCTGTACAAATGAAGTGTTGATACATACTGAACCTTTAAAATACATTAAGTGTAAGAAACCAGACACTATATCCACAAATATGTCAGAAATGAAAATCCACAAAGGCAAATTAATAATAGCCACTGGGGATTAAGGAAAAATAAAAAATGCTTATGAATAGGTATATGGTTTGGGGGTAGGGAGGTGATGAAAACATTCTAAACTTAGTAGTCAACTGAACATGCTAAAACCAAAAAACTGAATTGAACACTTGAACAGACAGATAACAACTACTTGAATTTTATCTCAAAACTTATTTTTAAAAAGGATACCCTAGGACAAGGAAGATGACTCAGAAGGTAAAGGCACTTGTCCCCGAGCCTGACAACCTCAATTCAATCAGAATAGACATTCCGTAAGTTCTGTGACTTCCAAACACTCACCTTGGCAGGGACATCCCTACACACACACACACACACACACACACACACACACACACACACACACCAGTAACAAAGAAGGTCAAGTCAAGCCAAGAACACCCCCTCTGCAGCTCTATGCACTTTCTAGGCATCAAGGAACAGGCAGGCCTCCTATGCCCCCTGACAGTTTTTAATTTGATGTGACTATTTTAGTTCTTCACAGTAGGACCATCACCAGCAGAATTCTCTGCAGAGGCAAAAGTCACCCTGTATGTGAAACCTTTGCTCAGGAGTTTCATTTAACCATGAATCTTTTGTTTACCCAGTTGCTACCTAGGGCTCTCAAGAGTTCTCTAATCAAAGTTAATGTCCCTCAAGCCTTGGCAAACATGCACTGTGGGGGTTTGAATGATAATGGCCCCCAAAGGATCATATGTTTGCATACTTAGTTGCCAGTTCGTAAAGTGTTTGGGAAGGATTAAGGGGTGTGGACCTGTTTGAGGAAACATGTCACTGAAGTGGGCTTTGAGGTTTGAACATTAGGCTCAGTCTCTGTCTTTGTCTCTCTGTCTTTATCTGGATGTAAAGTCCTCGGCTACTGCTCCAGCACCATGCCTACCTACATACTGCCAGGATGGTCAGAGTAACCCTCTCACACTGCTAAGCAAGTTAAAAACTCTCAGCAAATCCTCAATTAAATGCTTTCTTTTGTAAGAATTGCCTTGGTCATAGTGTCTCTTCACAGCAATAGAACGGTAACTAAGGTAAGTGCCAGTAGTCCATCTCTTATTTTTTCTTAATTTCAAATAAGAAGGTTTTCTGTAAAAACACATACACTATACACATTAAACCCAAGTGGCTCTGCTTTGAAGGCTTAGCAACGATTTGTTGAATGAATTTCATGTTATCAGGGCCTGTGGAATCTCTTGCCTGGATTAGGATTGACAGGGGTGAGGATGTGTGTCCTCTCCCTTTGGCTTCTGAAGGAGTTATTGTACACACAAACAGAGATGTGTGCCAGCCTGTGGTGGCTTGCGCACCAAGAGAGAGATGCAGTCTCAAGCCTAGGCCTTTGGGCATAAAGAGCCAGTAGATGCTGTTGTGGGGACACAAGGTCTCAACACCTGAAAGTGTGGAGAAATCTGGTCCTTTAGGGCTTGTGGAATTCACCTTCCATAACTCTCCTTCACCATCTACAACTCTCCTCCGCTGTCTGCCTTGTTTCATCTTCCTAAGAGACGTTGACAATATGGCAGGTCTGAGGGTCAAACAAACATGAGGAACGATTAGCCCAAATCAAAGCCAAATGAGCAGAGAACTCATGAGAACTGGCTGCCTGATTTCCTCTTTGGTTTGAACTCACTTTCATCTAGATCTTGAAGAAAACAAAGTATTGATTTCTATTAAGAAAAGAAAATAGTCCTGCGAGTTCCTTCCTGCTGTGAACATCGGGTCTCTGCCCTCTGGCTTCAGACCACCTCCCTCGTGCCAGGGCCCCAAAACGGCAAACCGCGAACGAGCCTCCGCCCAAGAAACTCAAACGCTCTCCTGCCCCGAAGCTGGAGAACGCATCGGCCTCTCCTGTCCTGTCGGAAGGAGAAAAAAAAAAAAAACAGCAAGAAGCAATTGAACATATTGATGAAGTACAAAATGAAATAGACAGACTTAATGAACAAGCCAGTGAGGAAATTTTGAATGTAGAACAAAAATATAACAAACTCCACCAACCGTTTTTTCAAAAGAGGACAGAATTGATCGCCAAAGTCCCAAATTTTGGGGTAACAACATTTGTCAACCATCCACAAATGTCCGCACTGCTTGGGGAGGAGGATGAAGAGGCTCTGCATTATTTGACCAGAGTGGAAGTGACAGAATTTGAAGACATTAAATCAGGTTACAGAATAGATTTTTATTTTGATGAAAATCATTACTTTGAAAATAAAGTTCTCTCCAAAGAATTTCATCTGAATGAGAGTGGTGACCCATCTTCAAAGTCCACTGAAATCAAATGGAAATCTGGAAAGGATTTGACAAAGTGCTCAAGTCAAACGCAGAATAAGGCCAGCAGGAAGCAGCAGCACGAAGAGCCAGAGAGCTTCTTCACTTGGTTCACCGACCACTCTGACGCGGGTGCCGAAGAGTTAGGAGAGGTCATCAAAGACGACATTTGGCCAAATCCCTTGCAGTACTATTTGGTTCCTGATATGGATGAGGATGAAGAAGGAAAGGCAGAAGATGATGATGATGACGAAGAGGAAGAAGGGTTGGAAGATATTGATGAAGAAGGGGATGAGGATGAAGGTGAAGAAGATGAAGATAATGATGAAGGGGAGGAAGGAGAGGAGGACAAAGGGGAGGAAGGAGAGGAGGATGAAGGCGAGGATGACTAGCACAGAAGACCGATGGATTCCAACCTTCTTTTTTATTTTCTTTTTATTTTTTTAATTTTCTCCAGTCCCTGGGAGCAAGTTGCAGTCATTTCCCTCCCCCTCTTGTGCTCAGTTGCCCTGTTTCGAGGTCTCTCTTAACACCATGGTTCTCAACTTATTTGGGGAAAATACCTTGAGCAAAATATAACAGGAAAAGGATCTCCATTTTTCTGTCCTAAATTCATTTTATCCTTTCGTGTCTCAAAAACTGTGGATTCAATATCAATACCGTGCTTGGTGGGGAAAAAAGAGAAGCCCTTCAGTTCTCTTGGCTCTGCTGGAGGGTGTTAGGCCCCTGTGTAGTACTGAATAGAATTCTAGCTTTTTTTCCTTTCTCTGTATATTGGGCTCAGAGATTACACTGTGTCTCTATGTGAATACAGACAGTTAGCATTTACCAACATGTATCTGTCTATTTTCTCTTGTTTAATAAAAAGAAAAAGAAAAAAGGAGGTATATAGAAGGTCAGCAAAGGGTGGGTTTGAGGTGCCTGAGGGGGGATTAAGTGGGCATTTTGAAAACATGGCTTCTCCTTTGGCATGTTTAATTGTGATGTTGAACAGACATCCTTGCAGTTTAAGGTGACATTTTTAAATAAAATTCTCTCCAAATGAAAAAAAAAGAAAATAGAACCGGGCTCAGTGGTGCACGTCTGTAATCCCAGCACTTAGGGAGGCAGAGGCAGGTGGATCTCTCTAAGTTCTGGGCCATCCTAGTCTACAAAGCAAGTCCAGGGCAGCCAAGGCTATACAAAGAAACCCTGTCTCGAAAAACAAAACAAAACAAAACCAAAAAAAAAGGAGGGAGAAGAAAGAAAGAAAACAGAAATGTGTCTACACCCTTACCTCACTGAGACCCTGCAACCTGCTGCCATGCATTATTGCTGAAAGGGGCCTTTGGAAAGTGCTTCGTCTTCTCTAGGTTACGCCATTTAAGAAGCAGCCTCTCTACACACCTCCCCAGAATGCCTTTTCTCATATGTCATGCCACTGTGCTTCACAGGTACCCTCTCCATCCCACGGCAGGAGGCAAAACTGTCTTCTTAAAATAGTTGGCATCCTCAGGAAGACGCGCATATCATGCATGCCAGGCTTCCTCTGTTGCTGCCCTTCTAGTCTCAGAATTACTTCTTTGTTCTGCCATCCTCGTGCCTGGCAACTGTTGTCCCCATGTCGCTGCTCATTTCAAAAGCCATAGCTCAGGCAAGTGCAAGGGACATGCACAGGGCCTAAAACAGCAGCAGCTGTAGCTGCTTCAGGGCTTCTGCGGGTAATCAAGAAACTAAGTGCAAATTCAGGATTTGGCAATTCTAGGGATACTAGACAGAGGGCAGAGAGAACTGGAGCTTCAGGGAGAATCTTTGGGAGCTATCCATGGGATATGCAAACCCAGTGACTTTGTCCCATGAAGCATGGCAGGTCATCCTGCTTTCCACTTTAGGCAGGCTCTGAGCAGGGGGAGTGCTTGTTCTCATAACATCTGGCTTTCCTCGATAAATGTATTGTATACCATATACCGCAATTTACCCTGGGATTTGGTTGGATTCATCACAGGTTAAATAACATCATTCACTGGACTCGGGAAAAGATCGGCAAGTCCAGGGAATTGTGGGAATTTATGCTGGATCTGGGGGGGGGGGGTTGTCACATTTCTTCCAAAGTGTTCTGCCCTAGGTCTAGAGGACAGTGGTACTCAAAATCTCCAGGGGAACCAGGCCTCTTTGTCATCTTGGAAAGCTAAAACAGTACCTAGGGATGGCCAAAGATGGGAAGAGAGGGGACGTTATGGCTTGTTCTCCTCCATCACTGTACACCACTGTGTTGCTTCATGGTTGTTGTTGTTGGCTCAGTCACTACAGCACAGACTCAGGCCAGACTGCCTAGGTTCAAGTCTCAGCTCACTGACTTATAATCCCATGGGCCTCAGTTAGTTTGCTGCTTTTTTGGTTTGTTTGTTTATTTGTTTGTTTTGAGACAGGATTTCTATGTGTAGCCTTGCCTGTCCTGGACTCTTTGTAGACCAGGCTGGCCTCAAACTCACAGAGATCCACCTGCCTCTGCTTCCCGAGTGCTGGGATTACAGGTGTGTGCCATCGCGCCTGACTTGATCTTTAATATTTTTAAACTTCTCTGTGTAAGAGTTATGGCTCTGTCACTTGGAAACTTAAAAAGCTCAATTTCTGAACTAGTCTAAGGGAACATAAAGGGTTTTGTGGCTTTTATACCTGTAATTGTGTGCACTTAGCTCCAAGTATGGTTGGATCCCAGCTCTGTCTCCCTCCATTTCTTCTCTGGACTCACATAATTGCTTCTTCCATGTTCTACCTAAGGGAAAGATGGCCACCACCAGCCTCATGTTTCTACTCTTCTGGCTTGCCTTTCTATCTAGAAATGTTCTCCTCTGGTCATGGCTATGGCAGTCAGTATGAATATAAGAATCTTGTTTAGCCAGGATCAAGCGTCTTAACCCTGAAATCTAGGGGTGAGAGTGGGAGAGTTGGGAGAGGAGATGGAGATTGACATCGGTGCTTCCTGCCAAGCTCCCCACACCTGGAGAATCAGATCTCCGTTGAGAAGACTGAGCCTAATAAGAAGTGGCCTGGAGGCTGAGTCACTGCAGTCTGGATGAGCACTTGAAGCTGACTGGGAATGGGCCAGGTCAGTTAGCAGGGCCCTGTGGTACGCGTTGCAGAAGACAAGGCTCTATTATAAAGATCTAAACATCAAATTGCTTGTCTCTTGTTTCTTTATTGGCCCAGAAGGCTTTATTATCTTTCAGATGTGTCTAGGTCTCCTAGGGAACCATTCCACTATGACACCAGGCTCTATGCCCAGAAATCCCACTTGGCAATTTTAAAATCTGAGTTCTGGAGTTTCTATCAAGATGGCAGGTGAAAAGTTATGCTTATAGACCAGGGTCCACAAGTGAAGACCACCAACTAAGCTGACATCTGGGTGCACATCTTACTCATACCTATGGGGTATCCATCCTACCAAGTATCCAGGGTGCCTTCAAATAATAGATCCCCGCCCGCAGTTAATTCTGCTTGTTTATTTTAATGTTCTTTAAAGATTTATTTATTTATTTATTTACTATGTACATAGTGTTCTGTGTGCATGTATGCCTGCACACCAGAAGAGGCATCAGTGCACATTATAGATGGTTGTGGGTCACCATGTGGGTGCTGAGAATTGAACTCAGGACCTCTGGAAGAGCAGCCAGTGCTCTTGACTGCTGAGCCATCTCTCCAACCTCCTGTTTAAATGTTTTTAATCAAAATAGAAATGCATTGCTTCCTCCTCCAGCCCTTTCCCCTCCATCCCTTCCCAGTCCCCGTCCTTTGAACTCCTCCCATGCCCTTAATCTCAAGTTGATAAAAAGATTTGTTTCGTATGTGTGCATGTCTATGTGTGCCTATTCCACCTGTGCACAAGTACTGCAAAGGCCAGAAGAGGGCATCAGTGGCCCTAGACCTGGAATTGGAGAGAGTTGTGAACTGCCTGATACTGGATTAAAGCCAGAGAAGGCTTTTTGGTGACAGGTTTCCAGCAGACAGACAAATGTAGTTGCCAGAGGCCACCTCTGCAGGTTCTCTACACACTCCCACATCACTCAGTGGCAGGGATGTGGGGTATCCACCAGAGAAGACAAGTCAGATATGTGTTTAAGCCAATACAAAATCTGTATTAGGCAGTCTGTGACTACACTGGGTGTTCTGACCGAAGTGTAGCCCCAAGCATTTCTCAGAGTGGCCTTTTAAGCACAAAATCCATGCCCTGGGTTGGCAATCTTCAGTTAGCAAGAACAGTTAGCCAGAAGCAGAACTACAGAAAACCAAAAATCAAGGTTAGTACATTTTGAGACTCCTGGAACTATGAACTTTGATGGATTAGGTCCCTGTTTTCATCTTGGCAGGTGCTGCTGTCTACTTTCTGAACTTTATGGCCTACATGGTACTTCTGTCATGGAGCAACTCATGCTAAGGTCTGGGGACCTGTTATAATAGTGAGCTGTCCTATAACCTTAAATGACCTTGGCAATAACAATAATGAAAATGGAGCATTGTCCTTCACCTTTTGCTAATTTCCATGGCCCAGTGCAGGATCAGCCTGTTAGACCATCCTTCTTCCTACCTTTTTGCTCATGTACAGACACTTCTTCAAACTTAAACTTTGCCACTCACACACTCACCCCACCCCCACAGAACTCCAAAAACATTTTCTGGTAATGGCCACTCTTCAGGCAAGTTTGTGGGAGTATGCTGATGAGGTAGCAGTACCCAGACATGGCACAACTCCATCCATGTCTCAGAGGTAACTATCTCCTGGGCCTCTCTGCTTCCTGCCAGTTCTTCACCAGTGGCGTCTTTCTTTTCTCTGCGCAGAGTAATTGGCACACCTTATTCCTCTGATTGGCATCCTCGCACCTAAATCACTCCCATACTTTCATCTTCCTTCAGCTTCAAAGGACTCTTCTTTGGGATTCTTCCTGCTTAGGGATCAGGAGAGAGGGGCTTTTGACAGCTACCCTTTCTGTGTTAATGTCCTTTCATTGTAACAATATATATGAAATAAGTAATTTGAAAGAGAAGAGGTTAATTGTGGCTTATGTTTTCACGGGCTTCTGTTCATAGTCTTTTGGCCCTGTGACCTATCTCTAAACAGAACACTGTGATGGTTCATCACCAAGGAAACTGGCCTCTGGGCATGCCTGTGGGGGGTTTTCCTGAATGTGTTAAGGTGAGACGATATGCCAAATGTGGGTGGCACCATCTGCTGACCAGGGTCCTGGACTATATGAACTGGAAAACAGGGCTGAGCACTTCCATGAGCTGACTGGATGCGATGTGACCGGCTGCTTCAAGTTCCTGTTGCCTTGACTTCCACACCACAAGGGACTGTACCTTAGAACTGTGAAGCAGAATAAACCCTTTCTCCCTTATGTTGTTTTTGTCATCATATTCTGTTTAAGAACTGGGAAACCAAAGCAAATGCTATAGGGGGCGGAAAGCATATAGTGGCTCAGGGTGGGTCACACTATTGAACCAGCAAGGAGAGAGAAAGGACTCCAGACTCCTTCAAGGACTTACCCCCAAGATCTAACTTTCTCACTACATCTGTGCTGGCTAGATTTATATCAAGTTGACATATGCTGCAGTTATTTTGATTGAAAAAAGGCCTCCATAGGGTCAGGCTGTGGGCAAACCCATAGAGTATTTCTTAATTGGTAATTGATGATGGAGGAGGGCCCAGCCCTTTATGGATGGTGCCACTCTGGCCTGATGATCTGGGATTCTATAAGAACTCAGGCTGAGAAAGCCAGGAGGAACAAGCCAGTAAGCACTGCCCTTCCCTCCATGGCCTCCAGGTTTGTCTTCCTGTCCTGACTTCCTTTGATGATTAACAGTGATAATAGAAGTATAAGCCTAATAAACGCTTTCCTTCTTTGGTCGTGGAGTTTCATCATAGCAATAGTAACCCTTACTAGGACAACATCCCTTCTCCTAACACTGCTTCCACCTTCCAACGGTCCTATAGGCTGGCAGTCAAGACTTAAGCCTATGAGTTATAGGGGATAGTAAAGTTTCATCCCACCGTACCTCCTTCACCCCTACGCACCCCTGAGGACACTCAGATATTCTCTTTAGACACAACTGCCTCCAGGCTGAGTTCACACATTGGATGTGTTCTTCTTCCCAAAGTAAAGCTAACCCAGACCCTGAAAGGAGGTTGGAAGTTGTGTCTTCTGGGAGGTCTATGAGGTAGTGTGCCTCTGGAGCCTTCCCTGGGAGGCAATGAATATGTTAATGGAATACTTAGATCCTTTGACGGATCTATGTAGTGTGGGTACTTAACTATGCAGTCTGGATGCTCAAAGCCTTGGGGACAGGAGAGGATGGGAATGTAGGAAAATGCACCTGGAAGTGCAATAGGCATTCTTAGGGCCTTTTAAGACAAGAGACAAAGGCAGACTTGAAGAGGAACCTGAAAGGAATAGACAGCTATGTCTCCCTGGTCACTCTCAATTGTGAACCCCTTTGTGGACAGACCCACCCTCTACCATCCCCACTAGCATTCTTGAGGACAGTTATACCTACCATTAGAGGCAAATTAAGCTGGCATACCACCATGAAGAGTCTTCTGCCACAGTATGGAGTTCCATGACCCAACACGGAATGAATAATCAAAGTCAAATGAGGGTGGGGGGATACAAGTGATGAGCAGGGGTCTTTATTAGAGAGTGCCCACAGAGTTCAAATTGTCAGAGACTGCAGATGCTGCCTCTTGGTGATGCCTCACTGTCCTCCCTTGCATTAGCCCCATTCTAGGTGCAACGGCTTCTAAACATGTGGCTAGCGTTACCGTCTCGCCAGCAAGAACGACGCTGCACACACAAACAGGATCCTTCTGCAGTAAAGCTTTAATGCATCTTGAGAGGGAGAGCATAAGCTTACACAAGTAAAATGGAGACCCCAAACAGCAGAAACCCATCCCTTATATAGGAAACTATCCTCCGCTTAGGATGTGTCAGTCCCTGATTGGCTGTTGCTCATCGGGCGAGATGACGCCACGGGAGAGGCAGAGCACAAGTGGAAAATCCCTTCGCACATGCGCAGATTAGTTGTTTGTCAGCATGGGACACAGGATGTCAGCGCCATCTTGTAATGGCGAATGTGAGTGCGGCTTCCCACATAAACACAGCCTGATATCTGAGAACCCCATTTAGTCTTGCTCCCCGCCTGCTTCTGATGTCATGCTTCTGAGTCTCTTATATCTTTGTGGGAATTCTCTCTTGCCTTGAGTGACCCCAAAACCAGAAAGATCTAAGGCTTTTGAAAGGAACAACAAAATACTATTTCACATGGCAGTTAACATGTGTGTTTTAGATTCTAATATGTGTTTAAATTTCAAGATGTTCTGAAACATTCAATCACTAAGATACTAATGCAATGACTGTGTAGTGGCCGCTGTCCTCTCATGTGCTCGTGTCTCAGGGCCCCAGCTCCCATCTGGCACCCCATCAGACCAGTATAACTATCTGTTTGGGCTTAAAACCCTCAGTTATCTTTATATTTACATACATAAATAAGAGCCTGAGTTTACTAATAAAGAGAAATCCTGTTTTCAGTGGCATCAATATATTTATCAATATATTTCAGGCAGGAGTTGATTCATAAAAGAAGACATATTTGTAATTCATTTTTAAGTCTTGAGACTTTACTGCTGTGGCCACGTCTCTGTTGAGGGAGGGACATACTTTTTCCAGAGTGCTGGAGTTAACAGTCTTCTCTCTCTCTCTCTCTCTCTCTCTCTCTCTCTCTATATATATATATATATATATATATATATATATAGATAGATAGATAGATATAGATATAGATATAGATATAGATATAGATATAGATATAGATATAGATATAGATATAGATATAGATATAGACATATAAAATTAATTTATTCATATTACATCTCAATTGTTAGCCCATCCCTTGTATCCCCCCATTCCTCCCTCCCTCTCTCTCATTTTCTCCTTACTCCCCTCCCCTATGACTGTGACTGAGGAGGACTTCCTCCCTCTGTATATGCTCACAGGGTATCAAGTCTCTTCTTGGTAGCCTGCTATCCTTCCTCTGAGTGCCGCCAGGCCTCCCCATCAAGGAGACGTGGTCAAATATGGAGCACCAGAGTTCATGTGAAAATCAGTCCTCGCTCTCCACTCAGCTGTGGAGAATGTCTTGTCCATTGGCTAGATCTGGGCCAGTGTTTGGTATTTACTGCATGTATTGTCCTTGGCTGGTGCCATAGTTTGAGCAGGACCCCTGGGCCCAGATCCACCTATCATAATGTTCTTCTTGTAGGTTTCTAGGACCGTCTGGATCCTTCTATTTCCCCATTCTCACATGCTTCTCTCACCTAGAGTCCCTATAGGATGTTCTCCCATCTGTCCCACTTTCCTGCTAAGTGAAGACATTCATGGGACATGCCCCTTGGGTTAATGTCCAGATATAAGTGAGTATATACCATTTGAGTCTTTCTGCTTCTGGGCTATCTCACTCATTACGATCATTTCTAGTTCAATCCATTTGTCCACAAATTTCGGGAATTCCTTGTTTTTATTAGCTGAGTAGTATTCCATAGTGTAAATGTACCTGTTTGCAGATGATATGATAGTGTATATAAGTGACCCCAAAATTCCACCAGTCTTCTTTCTCATCTCCTGGAAGTGTTAACCAGACAGACCTTTGTTTAATGGTGTCTCTGAAGCATTGTGCTCTGACAGCTTGCTTGATGGATGTTCCTGTCAGGGTACCCCTAGTGCAGGGTGGAGGACAGCATCTCCTCACCTATCAGCTCTGTAAATCAGACGAGTTAAAATGAGTATGAAGGGAGGCACAGCGAGTCTGTTCTCATTTTACTATGCTTTGTAGATTAGAATCTTCACATGTGCTTCAAGAAAAAGAGAAAGACGCTTTAGTGGTGCTTTGCTTTAAAGAACTAGTATTGATTTATTCTGTGAAAGGCTGCTCATAAGCAAGACATCTAGAAGAGTAAGAAGTACACGCATGAGCCTGCCCTCTGTGCTGGGGCATGAGAAATGGGGTATGATGTGCAGTGAGGGAAATGGTAGGAGACATACCAACACTACAGGGCAATAAGCGAAGGGAGAAGAGAAGGCAGGGTCAAGCAGAGGTAGCCAGAAGAGAAGGCACCCTTTGTCCACCCACAGAAGATGGGTTTTCCTGGGTCCAAGACATTTCCTTGCAAATCTCCTGCTTGTTTACCTTCTAGCTCCTTGGAGTGAGCTTGATGCTAGCAAGTGGGACTCATTCAGTTTTGTATCCACAGGTCCTCACCACTACACTCATAACAAGAACCTGGTGTATGACCTATGAAAGAAAGAAAGAAAGAAAGAAAGAAAGAAAGAAAGAAAGAAAGAAAGGGTGGATGAATAGGTGGATGGATGGATTAAGGCACAATAGGAAGATAATTACAGTAATTTTTCATGAAGAAAGTACTGCACAGTCTGCTGATAATGATGAAGACAATTCACCGAGATTACGATATATAAAGGGGCATTATGGGTAAGTAAACTTCAGAAATAAGCACTGGATCTTGATGGGCATGGCAGCACAAGCCCATAATCTTAGTACCTGGGAGACCAAGGCAGGAAGGGGACAGATTCCAAGCAAAGCCTGGGTTATGCAACCAGTCAACCAATAAAGTATGGGATAATAAATATCATTCTAAGCTAAGAAAACAAAATCCCTACACTTCAAACTGAGGCACTCAGGTATGTTTATGGAGCCCTTCACTGGGAAGGTAAGTAGTAACTTTGCTCTGCCCAGCTTCAGGTGAGTAAGCATTCAAACATTCACAGACTTGGCCATTTCCGCCTTTCCTGATTGCCATTGGCCTGCCTAAGGACTAGGAGGCCATTTTAGGTCCAGCACAGAGGTGGTCCCACCATGTCCTCATCGCTTAGGTTTCATGGTCTCGCCTTCTCTTGAGAACATTAAATAACAACACTTATACCTCCAGTGCTAAGCAAAAGCAAGAATAAAAAGTGAGATGCTGTCAGAGAAGCTGGCAGGGGGTAAAAATAGCCAAAAAGGAAGATAAATGCAGTCAAATATTTTTCATTTGCTTTGCCCTAACATTTTTACTACATCCCTTTGCAGAGTGACAGCAGCTGCTGGTTGCAGGAAGCTGCTGGCTGCTACTGATAAACAAATGACAGTGTCCTCTGAATGGGTCTGTTGTATACTACCCGAAGCAGATAGCTGATTAATTCTTTTTTTTTCCTGCCCATCCCATTTGGCCACTGAAAAAAAACTGGCTGGTGTGGACTCATTTCCTTTTAACCAAATCCTTTTGGTTCTTTGAAAACTTTCCAAGTGAGAAAATAAACCCTCCTGCTCAGCTTGAGTCAGGTGCTCAGAACACAAGGTAAACAATAGTGCCATGAGCCTGAGGCTGTTGCGGGCTTCACTCAGCTCCAGAGTAGTTAACCCTTTCTCAGCCGGCCCAGAATCTTAGAGAACTGCTCCAGGCTTTTCATTTGGCGTGCCTTTGTTGGGACCCATGCAAAGCTGATGGACACTATGCACTGGACAGTGGAGGATGATCTGAATGGCAGAGTGCTTCTCCCAACCCATCTGTGTTGGGTTCTCTCCTTGCTGATTGGTTAGTTGTGTGAACTTCACCACCTTTATCTCTAATAGTAGTTCATGGTTCATTTTCTTTCCCCCTGAGCAATTCAGTATGTCTGATGCATCCATCTGTCTATTGCAATTTTAAAATGATGTAACAGTTATTTAAAGTTCCTGTTTTCTGAGAAAAGTGATGCATATGTAAGTGAGAAAGGGCTAGTGCTCATCAATAAACACCATTTGTGTTATCCTCCTCACAGTTCATGACACTGGGATTATTATTAACAGTCTCCGTTTTAAAGAAGAGGCACTGTGTATAAACTGCCTAAAATCCCATAGCATGAAAAATAGCAGTCGAGATTTTAACCTCAGGCCTGTCTGCCCGGAAGTGAGGCCCCTAATCAGGCCTGACAGGTGAGTGGTGCTGGACTTGTCATCCTCTGGGCTCACCCACGCTGTAATTTTGGACCCCAGCCTTTCCTAACTGCTTTAGGCTTAGGTTTCTAGCACACCACCCAAGCCCATGCCTTGAATGGAAGCCAAGCTCTTATCAGCAGGTTACTGTAAATTTGAGGTTCAGTTGTCCAAGAGTTCCCGGAGTGACAAACCTTACCACTAACCCTGCTGGAGAAGAGACTGGGACTCTCTAAGAAGAATGCCAGCCTGGGAATTGCTGAGTTAGGTTTAACCTTGCTTAGACACCTGCTATGCATCTTAAATACTCATCCAAAGTCTCAGGATTCATTCATTCTTGCTGCGGTTGGGGCTGGAGAAACCAGGACAGGATTATTAACAAAATGACTCAGCGAGAAGGAAAGGTACAGTTCACCTGAAAAACTGAAGTGCTGGGGTCCTGCAATGGACACAGGTTTCTGTCTAACTGTGATTTGGGTCATTTTTCTCACATTCCTTCCAGTACCTGAAGTATTCCTTTGGAGTTGTTGAAGTGGGTTTGGGTGAGGAGTGCTATGTGACTAAAGAGCAAGTGGGCAGAAAAGGCCAGAAATCATTTCAAGTGAGTCCATGCAGAGCTGAAAGCAAGAGCAAGGCTTCTCTTGGCCAGAGATGGATAGGTAGATGTGTGAATGGGACCATTCCTCATAACTTGGAGGGGGGATGGAATTAACTTTAGAGCAGGTGATTGGCTGGTCCTCTGGGGAAGCAGCTTCCTCGGCTTTTGGGGAGTCTTGGTGATGGTTAGTGAGAGGCCTGAGCATGTTAGGAAATTTAAGGGTCTCAGAATCTTGGAGTTAGAAAGATAGCTCCATGGCTAAGAGCATGTACTGCCCTTGCAGAGGAGCCGAATTTGGCTCCGAACACCCACATTGGGCAGTTCATAACTACCTACCACTCCAGAGTGTGTGTGTGTGTGTGTGTGTGTGTGTGTGTGTGTGTGTGTGTGTGTGTATGAGAGAGACAGTAAGAGAGAGAGAGAAAGAGAGAAAAAATTAAAGAGAAAGAAAGAAAGGAAGGAAGGAAGGAAGAAAGAAATTCTTGTTTGCCTGGGATTTGACAAATGGGCTAGACTAGTTGGCCAGTGCCCCTAAGGATCTGTCTCTGTCGCTCTAGCACTGAAATGCACATTCTACCATGAGAGGCTATTTTTAAAATGTAGGGAAGTGCAATTCAGGTTCTAGTGCCAGCATGACTGGCACTTTACCTGCTACGCTGTCTCTTGGACCCTCCCTCTTCTGCTGAGGGCCACTTGCTAGAAGTCAGTGTTTGGGCTAGCAGGAGGGGAGGAGGGAGCCATGCTGAGGCAGGGAATGATCCAGCCTCTGCTGCCCTTGACTGACTTATCTGCCAAGGCATGCTCTTGTGCCTGTTCTGGTTTTCTTTTCTACTAGCCTGAGGTGCTCGTGCACCTGATCCCCATGTCATATCTCCTCAGGAAGTTCATTCCCGATCCTTGACCTGTCTGAATCCCTTTAGGCCACTGTAACAAAATGCCACAGACTGGGTAACTTGTAAGCAAACAGAGAGCTGCTCCTCACTTCCTGTTTGCTGGGGCTGGGAAGTCCAAGACTGAGGCAGCAGAAGAACTGCTCCTTACTAAGGGTGCCTTCTGCATCCTCACCTCTCTGAAATGAGTTTCCTCATGCTAAGTAAAATCCAGATTTAGGAGCTTTATAAATACTTGACTTTTTGAGACCTGACTTTAGCTACTTGCCAGGATATGACCTTTCCACTCAACTCAGCTTGGATGGGTAAAGATTTTATTTTTCTCCTCCATTTTTCCTATATTAGACAAAGGGAATGGAAAAGATTTCTCTGACATTGTAGTGTCAGAAAATCAAGCTCCCCACTGTCATTAAGGAAATGGGTGGTTTCTGTTTGGATTCTACTGGTAAAGACACTAGGGTACGTTTTTCCAGATGAGGGTATGTTAGTGAATAAAGTTAGATTAAAACTGGAAATTGAGGGAAAATATGAGGCAGGTTGAGATTAAAGGAAAAGTGATTTCAGAATTTAGACTAAATATCTAAAAATGGATTTTGAAAAAGTTGCCTGAAAAATGGGAATCCCATTTAATTCTCATGTGGCACCTGAATTCCAACACTACACCAGCTATATAAATATAAATAACTTTGTAAATATTAAGTACTTGCTATATTCCAGACACAGCACTACGTACTTTAGATGAGCTTGTAATTTACTAGAATCATACCCATATATGTGCCACATTCAGCATGCACTCCTATCTTTCTCTATGTACATCTCCCTGTTAATGAGGTTGGTGATGTAAAACCTAGACTCGCTCAAAGGTACCTGTAAAAAGTTTCACCACAGAGGAATAATAGCTCCAAATTTGAAATCTAGGTGTAAGGTAGGAAGTTCTTTGCTTCTTCTCTTGATGCTAGCAGGTTAGACGCAATGTGTATGTTTGCTACAGAGAATTCAAAATTTCAGTGTTGATTACCACATTAGTGAGGCAGAGACAGTAGTTTCATGTCCTCTGGAGTTAGGTGATGATGGCATGACCTGAAAGCCTATTGGCTTTCCTAACTGAAAAAGTACTTCAGCCCTTCCTGGATCATAAGCACCCTTCCCCTGTATTGCAGCCTTTTCTGCTTTGGCTATCTGGAGGCCTTTCTTCACTGCACTTGTATGTGCCATTAACAGAAAAAGAAGCTTAAAGAGGGTGGTCAGGACACTGACGTCTACCAATAGTTTAGTATTAAAGCCAGATTTGTTTGTTTAAATTGGAAACTTTATTTGTGCAGGACACCAAATAGGATGCATGCATGGTCATGACAAATAGACAGAAATACGCAGCTCAACATCAAATAGTACTTTAGTTTAAATGAAAGAAAATCTCTTTAATGTTATGACAACATACTCCCAAGGAATCTCTTCTTCAATTAGTCATACATTTCAATAAAATAAAGGATTATGAATTTAAGTGTAAATCAGCTTGTGAGTTCTTAAAAATAAAACTCCAACTCTGTTAATCCATGCCAGTTAAAGCATTGTAACTAGATTTCCAAGAAAGCGCAAAGGAAATGAGGTAGTCAGTGACCTTTTTTGCTTAACCAGTCAAAAACAATGGTTACTACAGTACAACAGGCAAGCAGTCCAGTTGACTCGTCTAGGACAGGGTCCTAAGTTGCAAATTGTACTCAACACTTATCATTAGTACATCACATTGTGGTCCATGATGTGGCTTTATGTCAAGACATACCACCATTTGTTACAGAAACACATAGATAACCATTGTTTTTAAATATATATGTACATATGTACATAGTAAAGGGCCAGGTATACTTGCAAATACAAAAAAAAGGTCCAGGGGAGGAATTTATAGGAAGTAGTTTGGGGTGCACTGGGTCACATGGGGCTCTCCATGATGAGATGCTGGACCAAACTGAAGAGAAAAATATTTTAAAGGGCTGTCTAATTCCATGGTAGCAGCCTGGTTTCTGGAACAAGAGCAGTAATTGGGTACACTATAAATGGTAACCCCATTCTGATCATGGCACCATTTATATCATTCCATTGCAAACGGGAGAGCATGACACACCAGTGTGAGATCCTTGGCATAATTAAGTGTTTCAGAAATATCTTGTCCAAATGTGTAGCTAGTACCACATGGTGAAAAGCCCCATTCACCATTGTCCTCTGGGTCTGACCATAAGAGATCACATACTGGGCCCTCATGAGGAACTTCTTGTAAATGATCCAGAGCTCTCACATGATCCACTGTATCTATGGGTGGAGAGAAGCCACCATGGAGGCAGAATATCTGTCTACTGAATCTGTAAGTGAAAGACAATGAAAGAGGTCTGTAAAGTTTTCCCGTACACTGGCATTTCCATACTTCCATAGACACTCATCAGAAAATCCGTATACTTGTGTGATCTGCCGTCTTTCATAGTTTCCTGGCAGTATTGTAATGTGCTCTGGATAGTGCACCTTTAATGCTACTAGAAGAGCCACAGCCTCCACAGAATAATAACCTGGGCCTACACAGTCACTCATGAATAGGTAGTTTGTGTCTGGAGATTTCCCACCAATTCTGAAGAGTTCCATAAGGTCACAAAATTGAACATGTGCATCTCCACAGAATGCAAACCTTTTGTACATTTCTTTGGTAATCTTAAAAATTAATTTATTCAGATTACAACTCAATTGTTCTCCCATCACTTGTATCCTCCTGTTCTTCCCTCCCTTCCACTCTCCCCTAGGTCCATGATCAAAGGTGATCTCCTCCCCCACTTTGTGGTGACAGGCTATCAAATCTCATCTTAGCAGCCTGCCTATTCTTTCTTTGAGTGCCACCAGGGCTCTCCACCAAAGGTAGGTCATCAAATATGGGGCACCAGAGTTCATGTCAGAGTTAGTCCCTGCTCTCCACATAACTGTGAGAATGTCCTGTCTATTGCCTATATCAGAGTAGGGGTTTTGTGTTTATTACTTGTATTGTCCTTTGTTAGTGCAATATTTTGAGTAGTCACCCCTGGGCCCTGATCCATCCATTATGATCTTCTTCTTTCTAAGATGCTCTGGTTTCTAAGATGCTCTGGATCCTTCTATTACCACATCTCCTATATTTCTCTCACCTAGAGTCCCAAGAGGATGTCCTCACAACTGGTCCAATCTCCTGGTAAGTGAAAACTTTCATGGGACATGCCTTTTGGGCTAGTGAGTATATACCATGTAAGTCTTTCTGCTTCTGGGTTAACTTGCTCAGTATGATCGTTTCTAATTCCATCCATTTGTCCATAAATTTCAGGATTTCCTTGGTGTTTTATAGCTGGGTAGTATACCATAGTGTAAATGTACCACAATTTCATTATCCATTCTTCAACTGAGGGCCATTTTGGCTGTTTCCATGTTCTACTGTTATGAATAAGGCTGCTATGAACATGGTTGAGCATATGTCCCTGTTGTGTGGTGGAGCATTTTCTGGGTATATTCCTAGGAGTGGAATAGCTGGGTCTGGATGAAGCCCTATTTCCAGTTGTCTGAGAAAATGTTACATTGATTTCCAAAGTGGTTGTACAGGTTGGCACTCCCACCAGCAGTGAAGGAGTTCCCCTTTCTCCACATCCTTGCCAGCATGTACTGTCATTTGAGTTTTTGATCTTAGCCATTCTGATAAGTGTAAGATAGAATCTCAGAGTTGTTTTGGTTTGCATTTCTCTGATAACAAAAGATGTTGAGCATGTATTTAAGTGTTTCTCAGCCATTTGATATTCCTTTGTTGAGAATTCTCTTTTTAATTCTGAACCCCATTTCTTAATTGAGTTATTTGGTTTGGTGGTGTTTAATTTCCTGAGTTCTTTATATATTTTGGATGTTAGACCTTTGTCAGATGTAGAGTTGGTGAAGATCTTTTCCCAGTCTGTACGCTGTCACTGTGTTCTTTTGACAGTGTTTCCTGCCTTACAGAAGCTTCTCAGCCTCATGAGGTCCCACTGTGAATTGTTGACCTTGAGGCCTGGGCTATTAGAGTTTTGTTCAGGAAGTTGTCTCCTGTGCCAATGTGTTCCAGGCTCTTCCCTACTTTTTCTTCTGACTGATTTAGTTTCTCTGGTTTTATGTTGGGGTCCTTAATGCACTTGGACTTGAGTTTTGTGCATGGTGACAAATATGTGTCTAATTGTATGTTTCTACATGTAGAAATCCAGTCACACCAGCACCATTTGTTGAAGATGCTATCCTTTTTTCATTGGATAGATTGGGCTTCTTTTTCAAAAATCAAGTGACCATATGTGTGTGGATTTATTTCTGGGTCTTCAATTCAATTCCATTGATCACCTATTGCTGCACCAGTACCACGCTGTTTTAATTATTGTTACTCTACAGTACAGCTTGAGATCAGAAATGGAGATTCCTCCAGAGGATCTTTTATTGTATTGGATTGTTTTAGGTATTCTGGTTTTTTTGTTTTTCCATATGAAGTTGAGAATAGGTCTTTCAATGTCTTAAAAACATTGTGTAGGTTTTTGGATAGGAGTTGCATTGAATCTGTAATTTGCTTTTGGTAAGACAGCCATTTTTATTATGTTAACTCGTCCAATCCATGAACAAGGGAGATGCTTTCATCTTCTGATGCCATGTTCAATCTCTTTCTTCAGAGATTTGAAGTTCTTTTCAAACAAGTCCTTCACTTGCTTGGTTAGAGTTACTCCTAAATATTTTATATTGCTTGTGGCTATCGTGAAGGGAATAGTTGTCCTAATTTCTTCCTTTGAATGTTTGTCCTATGTACATAGGAAGTCTACTGACTTTTTTGAGTTAATTTTGTACCCAGCCAATTTGCTGAAAGTGTTTATCAACTGTAGGAGTTCTCTGGTTGAATTTTGGGGGTGACTTATGTACACTATCATATCATCTCCAAATAGGGATAATTTGACTTCCTCCTTTCCCATTTGAATCCCCTTCATCTCCTTTTGATATCTTATTGCTCTGGCTAGAACTTCAAGAACTATATTGAAGACATATGGAGAGAGTGGGGAGCCTTGTCTGATCCCTGATTTTAGAGGAATTTCCTTGAGTATCTCTCCATTTAATTTGATGCTGGCTATTGGCTTGCTGTGTATAGCCTTTATTATGTTTTGGTATGCACCATGTACTCCCGGTCTCTCCAAACTTTAAACATGAAAGGGTGTTGGATTTTGTCAAATGCTTTTTCTGCATCTAAGGAGATGATCATGTGTTTTTTTTTCTTTCAGTTTATGTATATGGTGGATTACATTTATGGATTTCCATACATTAAAACATCCCTGCATGCCTGGAATGAAGCCTACCTGGCCATGGCAAATGATATCTTTGATAGGTTCTTGTAATCGTTCTACGAGTATTTTACTGAGTATTTTTGCATCAATGTTTATGAGAGAAATTGGTCTGAAATTCTCTTTTTTGTTCGGTCTCTGTGGGGTTTAGGTATCAACATGACTGTGGCCTCATAGAAAAAATTTGGTAATGTTCCATCCGTTTCTATCTTTTGGAGTAGCTTGAAGAGTATTGATATTAGCTCTTCTTTGAAGGTCTGGTAGAATTCTGCACTGAAACCATCTGGCCCTGGGCTGTTTTTGGTTGGGAGGCTATCAATGATTGCTTCTATTTCTATAGGAGAAATAGGATGATTTAATTTGTTTATCTGATCTTGATTCAATTTTGACAAGTGGAATCAATCAAGAAAATTTTCCATTTCCCTTAGATTTTCAAATTTTGTGGCATATATACCTTTGAAGTAGGATCTTATGATTCTTTGTATTTCTTCAGGGTCTGTTGTTATGTCTCCCCTTTCATTTCTGATTTTGTTGATTTGCTTAGTGTCTCTCCATCTTTTAGTTAGTTTGGCTAATGGTTTGTCTATCTTGTTGATTTTCTCGAAGAACCAGCTCCTGGCTTTATTGATTCATTGAATTGTTCTCTTTGTTTCTAATTTATTGATTTCAGCCGCGAGTTTGAATATGTCCAGATAGCTACTCCTCTTAGGCATTTCTGCTTCTTTTTTTCCTAGGGTTTCCAGATGTGTCGTTAAGTTGCTTATGTGGGATGTTTCCAATTTCTTTATAAAGGCACTTAGTGCTATGAATTTTCCTCTTAGCACTACTTTCAATGTATCCCACAAATTTGGGTACGTTGTTCCTTCATTTTCATTGAATTTCAGGGAGTTCCTTATTTCTTCCTTCCAGGTGTCATTAAGTAGAGAGTTGTTTAGTTTCCATGTGTGAGTAGGCTTTTTGTTATTTCTGTTGTTGTTGAAGTCCAGCTTTAGACCATGGTAATCTGATAGGATACAATGTATTATTTCAATCTTCTTGTATCTGTTGAGGCTTGCTTTGTGACCTACTTTCTCAACAGTTTTGGAGAAGGCTCCGTGGGGTACTGAGAAGAAGGTATAATCCTTTGTGATTGAGTGAAAAGTTCTGTAAATATCTGTTAGATCCATTTCATTCATGGCATTGGTTAATGGTGTTATTTCTTGGCTTAGTTTCTGTTTCAATGACATATCCTTCAGTGAAAGTGTGGTACTGAAGTCTCCCACTATTAATGTGTGGGGATCAATGAGTGGTTTAAGCTTTGTTAACAGTTTTTTTTACAAGTGTGGGTACCCTTGTATGTGGAGCATAGATGTTCAGAATTGTGATGTCATCTTGGTTGATTTTACCCTTGATGAGTATGAAATGTCCTTCCTCATCCCTTTTGATTAATTTTGGTTGAAAGTCTATTTTATTAGAAATTAGAATGGTTACACCAGCTTGCTTCTTGCGACCGTTTCCTTGGAATATTTTTTCCCAGCCTTTTACTCTGAGGTAATGTCTGTCTTTGTGGATGAGATGTGTTTCTTGAAGGCAGAGGAATGTTGGGTCTTGTTTATGCATCCACTCGGTTAGTCTGTGTCTTTTTATTGGAGAATTGAGACCATTGATGTTGAGAGATATTAATGACCAGTGACTGTTAAGTCCCTTCAATTTTTGATGTTTGTTATAGTCGGGAGTGTGTGAGGTTGTGATTTTACAATGGTGTAGTTATCTATTTCCTGTCTAGTTTTGGTTGTTACTCATCCCTTTGGGGTAGAGTTTTCCTTCTAGTAACTTTTGTAAAGCTGGATTTGTGGATAGGAACTGTTTGGATTTTTTTTTCTGTCGTGGAATCTTTTGTTTTCTCGATCAATGGTTATTGATAGTTTTGCTGTATAGTAGTCTGGCCTGGCATCTGTGTTTTCTTAGGGTTTGCAGGACTTCTGTTCAGGTCCTTCTGGTTTTCATGGTCTATGCTAAGAAGTCGGGTGTAATTCTGATAGGTTTGCCATCATACGTTACTCTGCCTTTTTCTCTTGCCGTTTTTAATATTTTTCTTTGTTCTGTATGTTTTGTCTTTTTATTATTATGTGATGGGAAGATTTTCTTTTCTGGTCTATTTTATTTAATGTTCTGTAGGCCTCTTGCATGTTCCTATGCATCTTCAGATTGATGAAATTTTCTTCTATGACATTGTTCAAGATATTTTCTCGGCTGTGGAGTCAGGTGTCTTCTCTTTTCTCAATGCCTATTATTCTCAGGTTTCTTCTTTTCATAGTGTCCTTGATTTCTTGGATGTTCTGTGTCAGGAACTTTTCAGATTCATCATTTTCACTGATGGCTCTTTCAAATTCTACAATTGTATCTTCAAGTCCTGAGATTCATTCCTCCATTTCTTGGATTCTGTTAGAGAAGGTCATCTCTATGTTGCTTGCTATGTTCTCTAAGGTCTTTCGATTACGTTTTTCTTCTATGTGTTCATTTATCATAGATTCCATTTTCATCTTCAGATCTTGAACTCTTTTATTGATCTACTTCATCTGTTTGTTTGTATTTTCCTGAAATTCTTCCTGTGCCTCTCTATATGTCTCTTTTATGTCTTCAACCTGTTTGCTTGCATCCTCCTGCAGTTGTTTACAAGTTTTATTCGTTTCTTTTATTATCATATTCCATACTAAGGACTTGAGAGCATTTTCTTGTATTTCGATTATGTTTGGGTTCTCAGAGCTACTTTCTTTGGGATAGCTGGGATCCAGAGATGCCGAACTGTTTTGGTTTTTGTTGTTTGCATTCTTACACTCTCCTTTGGTAATTTTACTGTTTCTGGTGATGGGACATAGCTTTTGGTGTTCTTCACTGGTCGTTGAGAGTAGATAGTTGGTGAATGATTACAGGTCATGTGCCCTTGCCTATGGGGAGCAGGGAGTTCTTCCCTGGAACAGGCAGGTGACCTGGTTTCCACTCCTGGAGACATTGCTATATACCTTAGGCACCAGGGTGGGTCAGCAGACGTAGGCTTCCACCTTGTCCCTTTCACATTAGTGCTATGATGCAGACCAGCTGTTTTGGGACTCAGACTGTGGACAACGAGCTCTGGCTGGGCAAGTTGCTCCCAGTTGCCTACACTTCCCTCAGCCCTGTAGTCAAGACCTGACCCAGATCGGACCCACTGAGCTATGGGCAACTTTTCAACCAGCATATAGACACCTCAGGTATGTCCAGCCTTTCCTGAGAGCATGAGAGATCCTGCCATGGCTATGGGAACTGATCCTGCTAGGTTCTGTCTGGTGGAGTCTGCAGGATTGGTATGCCATGGTCCAGAGACAGGGATGTTTCAGACCACAGGCTTTGTATGCTCTGGCTGGGCAGGTTGCTCCAAGCTGCCTGTACTTCCCATGGCCCTGTAGTCAAGACCCCACCCAGGTCAGACCTTCTGAGCTGTTGTTGCCTTTTACACCAGTGTATAGACACCTCAGGGGTTTCCAGCCTCTCCCAGGTGCGTGGGAGATCCTGCCGGGGCTGTGGGCACTGTCTAAGATGGGTTCTAGCTGCTCAGGTTTGCGGGCTAAGTCCCCTCCATCATTGCATGAGCCCTCACTGGGCTAGGTGGACCCAGTCACCTGTGTTTCCACGTGGCCCCCAGGCCCTCCACAAATTGGCATGGGGCAGGTGGAGGGGGCCAAAGGCAGATTCTCCTGTTTCCCTGAGACTTCCCCAGGCCAGGGGCTCTGGTGTACCACCATCCCACACAGTGAATTCATGCTTTATATGCAGGCTGCATGCAGACCACAGGTGCGTTCCGTTCGAGCATCTGGAGGGTGGACCCCTCTGAGTATCCTGAGTGAGAGAGTAAGAAACATCCAATTATAACAATACACCTCAAGTATATGCTGTGTAAAAATGTGCCTGCAGGTCTATACTAACTCTGTCCAGGCCATGGTACAGACTGTTGCTGCATTAATTCAGGAAATTTTTTCCCAACACCAGCAAATAGGGACTGAACCCAGGGTCTCTTGAACACCAGGGAAATGCTCTGTCACTCAGTTATATTACCAGACCCCTGCCCCAAACTCTCTAAATCAGAAGACCACTCACATAAGGTGCCCCATTAGCATCAGGCATTTGTGTATAGGGGAACCAAAGCAGTTTCTATGACCTTCAGTGTTTCAGAGATCCATTTTGTACAGTGAATTTGATTAAATAAGGTCCGGCAAAGGATCGATTGCTTTTTTTCTTTTAAAAAGATCATGTGTAACCTAAGTTTTGGGTTCTAACATAGTGATGCTGAGGTTTGCTGAGGGTTTAAGATCAGTATTCACTTGTCCATGCTACTGAATCCCATTCTCCCTAAACAGAGTAAAGTGGAAGCCTCCATTCAAGGATGCTCTTAGGAGATATTTTCATTTTGTGTTTCTGAACAATCACTCTGTTTTGACAGCTTCTTTTATGTGTGTTAAACATATCTGACCCAGGAAGGCCAGACACACCCCTTAGCATCCCAGTAGTATTACAAGCGTAATGCTTGAAGAACAAGACATCAAACTCTGCCCAGGCTTTTGGTTTTTACTGCCTTAGGACTTAGGCTGTTCACAAGGGCTAGGTACTCAAGACCCTGCAGGAGACCTACAAGGAATGTCCTTAGGTTCACAGGCCACCATGTTTATTCTTACCTTGCCCACAAATCACTGAGTTTGATCATATAGTTATTGAACAAATTAGAAGCAGCAGAGTAAAAGGATATCGATATAAGTGATACAGATACAAGCTGAACAGCCCAGATGTGGAAAGAAAAACTCTGAACTGTAGAATCAGGCATTCTAAGAGCACCATGGGCTGAGGTAATTTCATGGATTCGAGAGTAGTGTTAATGCTCAAATTCCTCACAGGAACTCAAATGCATGCACCCCACCCTCGTGTCATCTTACCCACTAGATAATCATATAATACCTGGATAATTGTGATTCTTTCTCTATGGCAGAGACAATAGTGAAGGGCATTTAAGAAAGACTCCCCCAGGATAAGCAAGAAGTCAGTGTTAGCTTGAGATGCCTCATGGATTCAGTTGGATGTATTTCCTGTGAATGCTGAAAATCCAATGCTTTACTGCAAGATTTATCTGAGACAGGAAAAATTAAAACAAATACTGTTTGCTCATGACTATGAGATGTGTATATATACAAACATATGTTAGTAAATGATGTCAGCATATGTGTACATGTAGAAGCATATAGCACTGTCATGTTTAAAGGCAGTACATATGGGTGTGCTTAAGGAGCTTTGCTAAATCTGTGATTGGATAGGTTTTTAAAGTACAATGGTTCAGGAACAAGATGTGGGAATCTGCCTAGACCTTTGCTCCTGCTGCTGCTTTATAATTTATGCTGTTTGTCATAGTTTCTTTATATGTACAGAACAGTCCTGAGGATAATAGGCAAATAGTGAGTCATGACTGTGGACTAGTGAAATTAAGGAGGAGAGGAGGGTAGGGAGGAACATCTCTGGAGTCTTGGGTCTCTACTCAAACAAAAATGAAACTGAGGCCAGTGTGGCTAGACTCCTTACAAGAAATCTTCAGAGTGTTCAGAAAGCCTAGATTTGGATGACAAAAGCATTTTGCTGCCCACCCCCGCCCCCCGGAGTCTCACTTATTTCTCAGCCTGTCTGGGTACAGCTGTATAATAAACATGTCAGGGCTTGTTTCAAAGCCCAGTGTAGGACATGTCAGGGCTTGTTTCAAGGCCCAGCGTAGAAAATAGCTGACAGCCCAAAAAGCTGACGTCTGACCAGATGTGTGAGTGATAGATAAAACCTTAGTAGTAAGTTCTGACCTAGGAGCAGCCAGGACTGCAAGTTGGTGATAAGAGTGCCGCAGAAAGCTAGATGTGTGAATTAGAGAGGGTAAGGCTAAGTAAGTATAAAAACCCTGAGAAGAAGCAGCCAGCTCTCTTCGCTCTCTTCGCTCTCTTCGCTCGCTAGCTCTCTCTCTCTCTCGCTGTCACCATGATTACCTAAAATGCTACCAGCCGATGGGCGCTCTCCCAGGACGGAGCGGACAGACATGCTGTCAGATAACAACCCGAGAACCGATTCAAGTCGCAGCAGCGAACCTGTTCGACAGATCTTCGCGATATCAGGTCGTATACCCTAATGGCATAAACTCCCAGAACATTAAGATGCTAAATGCTACTCCTATTAGAATTAAGATAGTTTTAAGAGTGTAATGAAATGGTATTGGTGGCTTGGCCTTGGAGCTTTAGCCACTGCCTTTTGTTGTAGTTGCCTTTGTATTGCTAATAAACCTCTCTTGCTAAATCGTACCACTTGCTCTTGGCCTGACTCTTTTGTTCCGGATTCTGAGTGTAAACTCTCTGCTCGCGACAAGCTGACTGCACATGGCCCAAATTAGAAATCACAGCCTTTTCTGGGGTAGAACATTCTTCTGGATCTGACCCTGATTTCCGAAGAAACCAAACACAGATGACACACAGCCAGACTAGCAATATATTCACCACTACTTCAGAGTGATCCCAATCAGTGAGGCCCCCACCCTGTTTTGGTCCACATCTCATATACTCTCATCTCAGTCACGAAAGCTCCCCAGAAGCAGAGTTAAAGGATATCGGCTCTTGTGCAGTACTCTCCAGACCAGAATGACTAAAGTGTGGAAGCTCAAAGCCCTACCTGCTGCTCTGCCTGCCCCTCTAGCACCCCCACCCACTCCTCTTCCCTTGGGAGCCCACACATCCATGCCTCCTACTATATTTAGAATTGACTGCTAACAATCATTACCACTCCAACCTAATAAATGAAAATCCCTTTTACTCCTGCGTTACTTACATTAAAGGGCACTAAGAATTATTTTTAGACTTAAAAAAAAAAAGCAGTTTGCTGGTGCTTGCCATCCAATTTGTAACAGATTTCCAGAGATTAACAGTTGCTAGCCTTTTGGTCACATTTAATCACAAAAGTAATTCTGCATTCCATCAGGATAGTCAGCACCAGGGACAAAAATAGCCCTGCAATCTGGTTGGGTAAGGCTAGGCCACCAGGCTTTGCTTTCCAGCTGCTGTTTTAGTGTTAAGAATTGTTGGCCTCTTCTAAGCCCTGATTACCAGGCAGCACCCCAGACAGCTGGGTATCTGATGGGCTGTTAGGTCCACCAAGACTCTCAGCTCATTACAAAACAAACCCTTCCACAGAGTAAATGAAGAGAACCATTGTGTCTGGTTATCTGGCCAGATTTTAGAGCCAAGAACCCATAGAATGCAAGCACTTTTGAACAAGAACTTTTGATAAGAAAAGTGTTTTGGGGGAGGAAAACACCCCTATAGCCATTTTGGAGCTGGCCTTTATTTTCATGTGGAGAGGCCACTAACTAACTTCTAAAGAGGGAGAGACTCCAGGAGGAAGCACAGCTCAGCACCTAGACTTGATTTTGCTTTCTGGTGGAACCTGGCTGTGTCAATCTGGGGATAGGATGCTGCAGTGAGTCACAGGTCATAACCAGCTCTAATTGTCACTGCAACTGACTTATACTGGTCATCCTGGGAGACTGTTTCTACTTCTAGAAACTGGTGAGAATCCAGGATCTCTACATCCCTGTGGCAGATATTCAGGAAGTGCCCACACTATCTCAGGGAAAAGCAGCAGGAAGTTTACTCAGCCTCCTTTGAGGAGTGCTCAGTGCTCAGTGCTAAGGCCTTGCTCATTGTCCCTCTTGTGCTATTCAATAGACAAAGGTACTGGTGGCAACACTTTTGAACCTATAATGCAAAGCCTTCTTTGACCTGTCAGCAACCTCCCATGGGCTCACAGATCATTTTAAACATGCATGAGTGTGTGTGTGTGTGTGTGTGTGTGTGTGTGTGTGTGTGTGTGTGCGCACACACACACACACACACACACACACACACACACACACGCATGCTTTGGTTGCTCCTTCAGCCAGTGCCCTAAGGGACCCTCTCTGCCCACCTTCCCCTTCAACCTTCTTTCCTGCTGTCTTCTTCATGATCTCTGACTTTTCTCACTTCATAGAAAATATACTTTTCATTCTACTTATTTAAAAAATTAAAAATAAATTTATCATTAAAAACTTGGAAATAAGGTAGCAATCACACATTGAAACTGATGACATTTCAGTGAGCTTAACATTGGATTTTACACTTTCACTATTAGATATATTTTTATGCACTTATCTACCACCAATAATGAAATATCCATGACAGAGTTAGAGCTACAAAGGCAATGACCTCTATATCCTCCTTCAGAGATCCTGTGACCTGCATTCAGTCCTTCCTTGTGTATTTTTTCCAAACAGATCAAATAGATAACATCTTCCATTGATGAATATGGATTTTTTTTTTAAATCATGCATGTTAGAGTTGGAGATGGGGCAGGGATCTTAATGGGTATTAGCACATACCCACAGTATAATCTGAGAAACCCTGAGGTAAGCCGGATGGTAGGAAGAATCCCACAATCAAGCATGAACTAGGAGCATGATTGAAAATTCCCAAGCCACACGACATGAATATCTCAGAAACTCTTGAGGAAACAAGCTAAATATGCTTAACGCACTATTTTCACACCTCACCTTGCTTATGCCCTTTTCCAGATAATCAGCATTAAATTCCAACAGAACATCCCTTGGAAATTCTGGTCCTACTGAGTTTCTCTGCTTTGGAAATAAGAAAACAGAGGCTCAAGGGTCATGCTGACTTGGCTGGGGCAGCTGCTCAGTACTGAACCATGATGTGCTCATCCCCATTGGCACTCATAACTGGAATGATGTCCTGGCCCATGTGATCCAGTCTTGGAGCCACAACACACTGGACAGCCCTGCAGAAGAAGGAAATCTAGGTTCCTTCAGTCTCTCAAAGGAAAGCAAAGAAGATTAAAGTGGCCACTTCAAGCCCCCTTTTCTTACTGTCCTGATTTTGTATCAGCTTATGGGTTTTGAAAGTGAAATCAACCCACAACATCTCCTTTTCCAGCCCAGGGAGCTTCAGTGTCCCTCCCCCACCCCCAGTGTACCCTACATCCCTGAATGGTGTCACCACACATCTTTCAAGAAATCCCTGCAATCCTCTGGGCTGTTTCTGATACAATACTCACTCTGTTGTTGTTTTGAGAATGTATTCAAATGCCAGATGAACTTGTTTGACATAGATGAGCTGTCTGTACAGGTGGGGTGAAGAGGGGAGAACTGAAGCAGAGTGGCAAGCTTGTACTAGGCAGATGGAGGAGACAGGGAGTAAGGGCCACTTTCTCAGTGACCAAACTAGTCTCATCACACATTTGCTTCTTGGTACAATAGTCTCCATAAGAATAAAATAAAAAGAATTCTGTGTTTGGAGTTAATTGTTTTAACCCAAATCAATTACTTTTTAACATTTTTATTTTTAATTGTCTCAAAATTTTAAAGTGTTTATTATTTTAATATTGTATTATTAAGTATGTGTGTATATGTGTAGGGGTTGGGTATTTGCACACATTGTAGATGTCCTCAGAGAACAGAAGAGGGCATTGAGTTTCCTAGAGTTAGAGTTACAGGTAGTTGTGAGCCACCCCACATAGATACTGGGACCTTAACTTTAGGTCCTTTGTGATAGCAGTACTCAGTCTTAACCACTGAGCCAGCTCCCACCTGTTTCTTACCTATCATCTATCTATCAGTCTGTCTGTCTATCTCTCATCTATCTTTTTAGCTATCTTCTATCTATCATCTTTCTTTCTATCTATCCATCTACCCTCAGTTTCCTTTCTATTTATCTATAATCTATCTATCTATCATCTATCTTTCTACCCATCTATCATCTATTTTTCCATCTTTTCCTTATCTATCATCTATTTGTTCTTTTTATTTATCTACTATCATCTATCTATCTGTCATCTATCTATCATCCATCTACCTAGTATGTGCATATATTCCACATGTGTGAGTGTAGGTATGTGTGTTGGGTCCGTAGAAGTCAGAGAACCACTTTTTGGAATCATTCTCTCCTTTGTAGTGTTGTGTGAGTTCTGTGATTGAATTCAGGCCATTAGGCTTACGTAGCAAGCATTCTATTATTGTTTTGGTTTGGTTTGGTTTTTTTCTCCTTTATTGATTTATTCTTGTTACATCTCAATGGTTATCCCATCCCTTGTATCCTCCCATTCTTCCCTCCCTCCCATTTTCCCCTTATTCCCCTCCCCTATGACTGTTCCTGAGGGGGATTACCTCCCCCTGTTTATGTTCATAGGGTATCAAGTCTCTTCTTGGTAAGCTGCTGTCCTTCCTCTGAGTGCCACCAGGTCTCCCCCTCCAGGGGACATTGTCAAAGGTGAGGCACCAGAGTATGTGAGAAAGTCATATCCCACTCTCCACTCTACTGTGGAGAGTGTTCTGTCCATTGGCTAGATCTGGGTAGGGGTTTAAGGTTTATCGCCTGTATTGTCCTTGGCTGTTGCCTTAGTTTGAGCGGGACCCCTGAGCCCAAATCTGCCTATCATAATGTTCTACTTGTAGGCTTCTAGGACCTCTGGATCCTTCTACTTTGCCATTCTCCCATGCTTCTCTCATCTAGAGTCCCACTAGAATGTCCTCCCCTCTGTCTTGGTTTCCTGGTAAGTGAAGGCTTTCGTGGGACATGCCCCTTGGGCTAATATGCAGATATGAGTATATACCATTTGAGTCTTTCTGCTTCTGGTTTAACTCACTCATTATGATCATTTCTAGCTCAATCCATTTATCCACAAATTTCGGGAATTCCTTGTTTTTAATAGCTGAATAGTATTCCATAGTGTATATGTACCACAGTTTCTTTATCCATTCTTCGATTGAGGGACACTTAGGCTGTTTCATAATAGCCAGAACATGGTAGCAAGCATTCTATTCACAGCTGTCTCTGTTTTATAATTTTGAAAATTCTTCTAATTATTCTTTTTAGCACTAAACAGAGGCTGTTACAGAAAGCCTCAACTGGACGAAATGTCGTGGAAATCTGACCATTGGGCACCTGGCACCTAGCACCTCGCATCCAGCCCAATTGATGCATCTTCAACATAGACCTTATACCTAAGGCTCAGGGAACATTTTGGAAGAGGGAGTGGAAAGGCTGTAAGAGCCTGTTTTGGCCCAATTGTCTTAACAATTATACTTTATTCTGAACTCCCTAACAGAGAGTACCTCACTTACAACCCGACTAACCCAAACAATAGGAAAAGAAGATTAAGGAACACAATAATGAAATCTTAAGGATATCAGTTATAAGGAACAATTCTCCTGGTGTAGTAAGCAGGCCCTCAGCAAACCCGCAATTCAACCAAGATTGTTGCTGGAACCTGGACAGCAGCTGAGGCTCATATATATATATATTCCCAGAGTCTCTACTAGGATGTTTTCAGCTGGAAACATCCAAGTTCTCCAGGAAAATGGTTTGACTTCTAAGCCGAAAAACATCCTGCTCTCTCACAAGTCTGTTCCCCATCCCACATTTTGGATCAATACAAAAACATGTGTACCTCTCCTACAAGCCCAAGAACTAGGAAATCAGTTGTGAGACAGTATCTTCTATTAATAACAGGGAAGCTGTATCTGTGAAATCTCAACATTATGGCTTGCCTGAACAACAGTTGAAAGATGACTCCACCAATTGACACACCATCATGAAGAACAGAAATCTCACAAGGTCACATACAGAAATGAAGAGCTTCAGCCAATTAATGACTGCTAAGGAAGGGAGAATCAATCTTCTTAAGGGATTATCCCTGATAGATTATCTAACGCCAAACAGTCAGCTCTAAAACCATATACATATGGGAAACATAAATGCACTCAGCAGGTTGTGTTTATATATTTATATGTACAAATACTTGTGATGACAATCATTTAACCAATAAAAAATATATCTTTTAAAAATATTTCTACCTCCTCCTCTCCCCTTCTTCTCTCCCTTCTCCCTCTTCCTCTTCTCCTCTTCCTCCTGTTGTTTCTTCTTCTTCTTCTTCTTCTTCTTCTTCTTCTTCTTCTTCTTCTTCATCTTCTTCTTCATCTTCTTCCTCCTCCTCCTCCTTCTCCTCCTCCTCTTCCTCCTCCTCATTATCAGCAGCAGCAGAAGCAAGCTCTTACTATGCAGTCTGTCCTAGCTGGCCTGCTACTTACTCAAGATCACCCATGAACTCATATAGATGCCAGATAAGCCTCAAATTCATAGAGATCCTTGTGGAAGGAATATGACTTGGCCCAAGGTAAAAGCAATCTTGGTGGGCTTTTTTGAGACACCACGGATACCTATTGTGATAAACATTGTGATGGACTGAGAGGATCCATCCTGGGTCCAAAATTAAGAAAAAGGACTGGGAACTCCAGGCGGGCTATTGTATTGCAAATTGCCAATGATGGGAGGTGGGAAATGGAGAGAAGACCAAGTTCTGAGTTGTAGACAGACTGGAAGAAGGAGACAAAAAGACAACAGAAAGGGCTGCAGGTTTGGACCACAAGGGGAGGATTCCTTCGATCAGGGAGAGGATCTTCCTACAGGCCCAGAGACACCTAGGGACCCGGAAGATTTAATCTTCTTTTTTTTAACCTCCTTTCCTTTTTGCTTAGAGTAGTTGGGTTGTAAGGAAGACAGTTTTGTTTAATAAATTCATAATAGAATCTAATTGTTAAGGAGCAGAGCCAAGAGATCTTCCTGCCTCTGCCTCCAAGTGCTGGGACTGCTTTTCTTCAGAATAGTGCACAGATCCAATGTGGTTTTAAGGGGTGTCTAATGGTTGTTATTTGTTTTCTAAAAACCAGATTGACATTCTATACTCGTTAGGTTTTTTTTGTTAGTTTGTTGTTGTTGTTGTTTGTTTGCTTGCTTTTCGTTATATATAAGATTAAGGCAGATGATAGAATAGAATACAAGGTACCAGCAGCAGATGTAATACAGAGTTTATTAAAGGAACAAGGAGGGAGAAGAAAAAGGGGGAAGGGGCACGAGAGAGAGAGAGAGAGAGAGAGAGAGAGAGAGAGAGAGAGAGAGAGAGGGAGAAAGTAAGAGGGGTATAGAGAGAGAGGTAGAGAAGAAGAGATAGAGCACCATGTGGAGGGTGTCTTTTATGTGACATGATGTCCCAAGCTGAGCACTTGCCCCCTCAGGGATAAAATAACTAGTAACCAAGCATTTTAAAGGTCAACTAACCAATCATGTTTGTACTAAGTTCTGCATCTGTAAGGGTATTCAAACCCTCCGCCATTACAGAATGCGGGTCTTTCCATCTCCCCAAAGTACGGTGGACCCTGACTCGTCAGCTTAATTAATCCGTTGCTTTTGCATCATCTCTGGACTCTGGCTCACAGTCAGGCTTCCAGGAACAGACTCGGTCAATCAAAGTCTAACAACATCACAGGTAGGCAGACTGCTAACATACATTCCTTCCTTTTCCTATATTTAAAAATGAAGAACATTGGATTGTTTTTATATAAGGCAAGTTAAAGTATATAAATGTAGGTAATGAAGAAAAAAGATAGGAAAAAGAGCAATAGCAACAAAATGTCCAAATTATATCATGAAGAGGAAGGAAAAGTTCTGCCCTGAAAATTCAAGGTAGAAGGCAGACTATGTTAGTCATATCCTGCAGTAGATAGGGGCTGAGGAGTGCTGAGGGAACCTGGAACACACCATTTCAGTCTTTTGTATATAGATAAGAGGCGAAGTAATCATCTTAACTACTTCCTGCTGACAGTAGGGCGCCGATAGGGGATTTAAAAGGCTGAAATGTTGGTCAGGTTCCAGAAGAACAGGCTCTTGCATTTGTTGTCCAGGGTCTGAGAACATCTGTAGCTGGGAAGGGCAATGTAGGTCCAGCTAGAAGGAACAATGCAGGACCAGCTGGCACGATTTCTGAGGTTGGACAGGAGCACTTGTGTGTAGCTTCTTTGAAGATATCTTACATGTAGGCAGTCTGGCAAAATACTGGAACATATATGTGGGCAGAGGACAGGGAGGAAAAAAACTTAGGTGTATATTTGAAACTCTTGGGAGAGCAAACAGAAAAGGCTTAAGACAATGCTGACACTGTGAGAATTTTGGGAGAGCAAAGAAAAAGTTTAGATATGGGAGCTTCCTTTCATTTATCTGATTGTTGGCAATAATTAAAAGTTTATTTTTGGAAATGTTGACGTTTGGTTGTAGAGGCACATAAGCCTTAAGGTGGTGTTCCCAGAGGCGTGTCAGAAAGAATGGATGACTGAACATTTCCCATGGGGAGGTGAGGTCAGTAAGCCATCAGGGTGTCCCAAAAATGGTTAGTGACCCAGGGGTCTGGTGCAGACCAGTTAGTAGCTCATCAGCACTAACCAGCAACCAATAGCCTAGCTCAACAGATGAGTTAGCCACAGGGATGTAGCTAGGAATGCACTCTAATTTTTCAGTGGCTGTGACTAAACAGGAGAGAAAGAGCCTAGTTGAGGGTCAGTGAAGAGGACCAGGGTGTCCCCTGCTCCCAGTCAATCAGAGAGGGCCAGCAAACTCTCTAACTAGAGGGAAGCATTTAGGGAGAATTTAGCTGGTGTTGGGTGTAGAAAGGTGGCAATCAGGGAGTTAGGGAAAGGGGAGTCCCAAAACCAGGGAAATGGAAAAGGAATCCCACTCTTAAAGATAGGTGAGAAACTTAGGTTTCGGATTACTGTACTTAGCTGGACTTAATTTGACCTCAGAGATGGATTTCCTGTAGCTTACAAGAATCCTTCTAAGTTCATATAGGGAGATAAATATGACATCATCACTGTTTGAAATCTGCAGTGAAATACACATTGTTAGACATGAACACATTGTAGGAAAAGGGTAGTAAATATATATACCATAAATATATCATCCTTGGGAAAAGAACTTTGTGTTAAGAGCATAAATGCTCTGAGATGAGCTTAGGGAAAGCAGAAGCCCTTTTGGCCTCTGTGGAACAGTAACAAAAGGAAATTTAAAATATTGGAACCATGGTAGGATCATATAGTGGAATGATTTACCATAATTAGATTAGTAAATCAGAGCTCCACTGATCAGTCTCAATACTTTGAACAGTTAATACAATAGCATAGTAACAGGAAGAAATGAAGCATTTGTTTAGACATGTGGACCTTCATAACTTACATTTTCCAACTTAAAACACATTTTTAAAACACCTTCTTGGAAGCTTTAAGCAATAGGTGAAATTAACAGTTAAAGTTTGGTCTCTTGCATATAAAGAGGGCTGGAAAGGTACCTGAAGTCTCTCATGATAGAAGCTGGCAATGTGACTATGTATGTAGCTCGAATATGAATTTGAAACAGACCTGCAGCATTGCCCTGTTTTGTGACGTTGAATTTAAGAGCCATCTGTACTCTGCCAGGTCAAGGGGCTTGAAGGCTGGACATGTCTGCAGCTCTTGTGTTGCTTGAACCTCCAGTGACTAGGAAGGAAAACAAGCCTGCGTATGAGCATCGACATCCATAGGCAAAATTTGCCAACAGGCTAGACTGTGGGATCAGCATCCCATTCTGGTTACAGCAGCTGTGAGACCAGTGTCTTCTTTAGGCTGCATCTGAAACAGGTCCCTGGCAGAGCTGGCTCAGGCTGGACCCCGGCGGGAAGGGGCATGCCGACTTCTATTTTCCTCAGGTAGTGGTTAAGGCCTGGAGTAGTTTGAGCCTGTTGGGAAGGTCTTTTGGGGTTTAAAGATTTACCGGTCCTTATATGGGGCTCAGGACACATCCTCAGCCTTTTAATTAAAATGGCAACAAGACCACAGGCTTGTCTATCTTAAGAATATCTAAATAGACAGACTAAAACTTTAGATTTTATCTCTGTTAAGTTGGAATGTTAATAACACAAGTACAGTCCAAAAACACAATCCATAAAAGAGAATAGAACAGATTTTGTATGACCAATAATATCATATTTAGAATTTTAAGCTAAACATGGTTTAAGGCAATGATTGAAAATCTAATATTGTAAACAGGAGTTGAATCCAGGTTAGCTGGTGATAGGAGAAATAGCATTTATTTACTTGTCTAGGAATTATCAAAAACATAAATTAAAACACAGTCAAATAATCACACGATTTTTTTGTCAAAAGGCAGGTGTAATAAACAGCAAAGCTGGTTGATCAGCTGAGCATATCTACTGGATTGACAGTTTACCTGCAATGGGAATTGGGTGAGGCCAGAGCATGTAGTGGTTGCCCTTAACAAAGATGGCAGCTAACCACCAAGTTGTCTTTAGAGAAGGTAGTCACGTGGTCGCCCATAACAAAGGTGGCGACTAGCCTAGTCATGTGGCCGGAGCGGAAAACAGCTGGCAAATTTTTAAATGGTAGCAGGCTGCAAGCGGTGGAGCAAGGTACCTTAGAAGGCTAAGTAGTGGCTCTGCCACCCGGGAAGCACAGCTGAAGCAGCGGCTGCAGGGTCCCCACTGACCCATTCTGTCCTGTCCTGGCCGGGGTGGGGGACAGCGGCAGCAGTGGCAGCACGGTGGAACAACATGACCAGCTAGATTGTGGCTGGCGAAACAAAAGTAGCCGGCAGGGGTACAGAGTCAAGAGGGTACCAGCAGGGACCATCCCTCTGGGCCTCTCCAGGAATAAAAGTAGACTATCTGAGGTGATAGGCGCACATTCCAGGGGACTTGGTGTCCAATCAGAGGAAAGATGCCCACTGTAACCCTAGAAGTCCAGGGCCGGTGGAGGAAATGGCCAGGGGTGGTGTTTGAGATCCATAGGTATGTTACCAAGAAGTCCAGCGTTGGTCGGGGGAGGCCATGTGGACAGCAGCAGAGAGATACCTGATTTTCAGGTCCCGGGAGAGAGCAAAGTAGCAGAATTTTTGTGTGGAATAGGGTCCCAGCTGGTTGTATAGAGAGCAGAAAGTAGGAGAGTAGATGGGAAGGTCCTATGAAGTTCGTACCCCGTTTCAGCACCAATGTTATATATAAAAATTAAAGATTAAGACAGATGAGAGAATAGAATACAAGGTGCCAGGCAACAGATGTTATACAGAGTTTATTAAAGGAGCATGGGGAGAGAAGGTAAATGGGGAAGGGGTACTCCAGAGACAGAGAGAGAGAGAGAGAGAGAGAGAGAGAGAGAGAGAGAGAGAGAGAGAGAGAGAGAGAAAAAGTAAGATGGGAGAGAGAGAGAGGTAGAAAAGTAGAGAGAGAGCATCACATGGAGGGTGTCTTTTATATGGCCCAGGGCAAGGTCATACCCTCGTGGCAGGTAAGCAGTGACATCACAGGTAGGCAGACTGAAGCAGAATCCTAACATTTTTAGTTTGAAACAAGATGGTGACATTGGGGAAGAGGGAATCTCAGTTGAGAAAATATTTCTACCCAATTGGCCTGTTAGCAAGTCTGTGGGGGCATTTTCATGATGAGTGATTGATGTGTGAGGACCCATCCCACTAAGGGTGGGTCCAGCTCTGGACAAGTGGTTCTACATGGTATAAGAAAGCCGACTGAGCAAGACTTGGGTGAGCAAACCAGTGTTCAGCACTATTTCATGGTCTCTGCTTTAGTTCCTGCCTCCAGGTTTCTGCCTTGAGTTCTTGCCCTGATTTCCATTTATGACCGACTATAAGCTGTAAGATGAAATAAACACCTTCCTCTCCTTGTTCCTTCAGTCATGGTGTTTCTCATAGCAACAGAAAACAAACCAATATAAATTCTGAAGTAAGCTACATCAACATTCCTAAATGAACACTCCCGAGACTGGGGACTGCCCATATTTTTCTTGTGACAGTGTATAAGCAGGAGCAATGTTTTGCAGATTAGCCAATACTCTTTGTTGACCTTGAGTGTTCAAAGCCCAATTTGATTTTGGTCTGAAGACTCATTCGACACTTGAGAAACTGATACGGAGAGTTTCATACTTCTCGCAGGTGAGGAGTGTTTTACTTCTACCCTTCATATCTTCTGAATTTGGAAAACAGAAAGCCTCATGCCAAAACAATGAGTTAAAATAAACCCAAGGCTTGAGAAGGGCAGAGGATGAACAGGGCCAGAAGGCTACGCTGACATCACTTCAAGGCACTGAAGTTGTATTGATACAGCAAGGGAGATGCTCTCAAGCTTTCTGCTCCTGGATTTATTTATGCCTTGGTCTCTTCTGGGGCCTTCATTGTGAGTGAAGGATATCATGTGCAATATGGATAGATCTGAAATCACTCCAAATTGTTTCAGGGTTATGGGTTGTCTTCTAAGGCAATCTTAGAAGTGATATCCTCTATGGGTGACTGAAATGTTTAATCCCAGAGAAGTATAAAGTAAAAACCCCTAAATGAGTCCATACTGTTCTTTTCCTATTTAAAATGTTCCTTGCAGCCACAGTAATTAGATATATTTTATCTTAGAAGAAATTCCGATGGGAAAAAGCACATTAGACAAAACCTAGGGAAATATGGATAGAGCAATGGACTAGAGTGTTCAGTGTTGGCTCGTTGGCTGTGGTAAATGTACTGTACTAACAATGTGTGGTGTTAATGATGACGGAAGCTGGGCATGGAGTATATGGGAACTTCCAGAATCATCTTAATGACTTTCCTAAAGCTGAAACTGTTGCAAAACCAAAACATTATCTTAAAAAACACTTCGCTACAAATGAAGGTGGCTTTATGGAGCCAGTAAGAGGCCAACATGAAACTATCATCAGAGTTATGTCTCAAAGATGCAAAAATGTCCCCATTCCTGCTGCAAAAAGACACCAGATCCAGCCCTTTTCTTTCCAAAGTTTTGCAGAGGGTAAATGGCCTGGATGTCTTCCAGCACACCTTTGGACAGCCTAGGAAGAACTGTGACTTCAGATGTGCTCTCTCCAGAACATTCCCCTTTGCCTCCAATCTCCCTTACAGGAACAGATACTGCAGGACTTGCTCTGGCCTGTCCCTTTTGAGAAATAGCCTGGCTCTCATTTTCCATACTTGGCAATTCCATTCCCCTCACAGCCAACAATACATCAGAAGTGATAGTCATTTATAGTAACATATTTTTCTAATAGGGAAATGTCAAAGATGTCACTAACAATTTATATAGCTAAGAGATGACAGGATAATTAACTCAGACCCTTCACAGCCATCTGCTAACGAGGCCCACTGCCACCCACTCACTTCAGGCCAGTTTAGGAAGAATCAAAGGCAGCTTCTGCCTGAGAGAAACCAGGTTCAGATCTCTCCAGAATGTCTGTGCTGAGGCCTTCGCTTGCGGTGTAAGATCTCTTCCCAGTCATAACTGTGTTGATAAAAGATGTAGATGTTCACAGAAGAGCATAGGGCACAAAGTAACACACATGCTCTGACTTCTGAACACATGTGGCCTCCCATTCATGGCTCGTGGGAAAGCAAAGTGGTAAAGAAGCTCTGGAAGAGCATTTGTTTGATTTTACAAAGCTCACCCTCTTATTATCACACAACCTGGCTGCTCCACTCCTTGGCATTTATCCAGATGAGCTGGAAGCTTGTGTACACACAACAAACTGCACACAGAAGCAGTTAGTTACCAATTACTGGGAGACAGGAGCCTCTTCAATGGAGCTGCCAGCAAGTGGGGGTAGGGAGCTCTGTGATGCAGCAGCTTTCATGGTCAGCAACTCCACTGAGGTACGTTTCTCACTGAGTTACCCCTGTGCTCCAGTAATCAGCTCCAATAAGCATATTGTTTCACCAAGATAGACTTGAATGGAACAATTTCTTTGAACTATCATCAGGGCTGCATCCTGGCTAAAACACATGTTTGTTCATGTGTCCTCATGGGGGAAAATCATACAACAGCTATGTATGTATGATTTCAACAATAGGATTTTGTGGTCAAAGCACAAACATGCTTCTGGGAGTCAAGGAAGAGAACTGAGTAGAGAGAGTACAAAAGAATTTTAAGGAGTGGAATGATTTTGCACATTATAGTGGTGGGTATGTGCCATAGGCTGTAAATTTATACCACCAGGAGTAAACCCAACAGAGATGATAGACTTGGTGTAGTAGCAATGTACCAATGCGTGATCATCTACTGTAAAAAAAATATATTACTCTGGTCTGGTGTCAAAGGTAGGGAAATCTTTGTATTTTCTGTTCTATTTTGTTGTGAATCTAAAGTCATTTGAATAATACGTCTATTTTTAAAAGTGTCCTTTCGGGACACAAGGCTTATGAAACAATTGAACCCACCTTTGTAACTCTTTGTAACTGGCATATGACAAAAGCTTGGGAGAACCTGTCCTGAGTCTTTTGGATTTGTGCCTACATTTCCTAAGCTCTCCTGCTTCTTCCTTAATGTCCCCTTAGTCTTGAGCACCCATTCTGTTTCTAGTCCCCAACTTGCTTCTTTGGGTCTGATGAAAGCTGTACTCCTTCAACATATTTCTCAGACATTTTAGCCTCTTCCCTGGGCCATCTGTTTCAGTTTTTCTTGTTCCTCTTGTTTCAACCAGCCCATAACCTGGCCTCTCACCTCTGTCACTGAGCATCTCTCTACCTATAAATCTCTTTTCCATGAAGACAGAAGGAAGGACTTGTGTTTGGCTCTTGGCTGGGGAGCCCAGAGCCACTGGGTTGATGATTGGGAAGAGCTTTGAGAATACAGGCTCTCTTGTAAAATATTACAGTGGCATGTTTCCTGGTCAGGCCACCTGGGGAGATCTGCAAAGACATAGTGTGCCCACGCTGTACATTTGTTACACAAGAATTTCTTCTCTTCCCCTCCTTAACATATTGCTAAACATGAAATATCAGGCATAGAAGATAAACCTGAAAATATGAAGTGCAAGATTAAACCAGCCTTTAAACAGAAGAGCATTCACCAAGACAGAGCAAAAAGCAGAAGCAGTAGCAAGATTTGCTCAGTACAGAAGAAACTGCTCTTTGCCAGACTTTCATCTCCAGTGAGTTCTGCCAAAGATATTGCTGTTTATTATTTTACTGGGCTTTCCAGAATCAGCTGTGACGGTCATTATTCTTGCATAGCTGTTTTATTCTTGCATTTCCCGTACAAGGAAAGGAGCCACGAAGGCTGTGGATGCCATTTTTCTATAACCCTGGCATGGTGCCAGCAAGGACTCACAAGCCTGTGGAATGGGCACAAGAGCACAGTATAAAGGCCTGTCTGAGGGTCTGCTCTATCCGTGTTCTCAGCCTTCCTAACGCTGTGACCCTGTGGTACAGTTCCTCATGTGATGACCCAACCATAACAACACTTTTGTTGCCATTTCTTTTTTTTTAACCCTTTCTTTAAAAAAAAAAGATTTATTTATTTATTTATTATTATGTATACAATGCTCTGCCTGCATGTACTCCTGCAGGCCAGAAGAGGGCGCCATATCACATTACAGATGGTTGTGAGCCACCATGTGGTTAGTAGAAATTGAACTCAGGACCTCTGGAAGAGCAGTCAGTGACCTTAACCACTGAGCCATCTCTCCAGCCCCTTGTTGCTACTTCTTAACTGTAATGCTGCTACAGTTTATGAATCTTAATATAAATATCTGATATGCAGGATATTTGACATATGACCCAACCAAAGGGGTCATAACCCACAGGTTGAGAACCACTGCATTTGATAAATCCTGCGGTAGCATGTTGCCTTTCGCTAATAGGGTTCTCCCTCTCCCTGTCTTTCTCCTTTCCTTCTTCCTTCCTTCCTTCCTTCCTTTCTTTCTTTCTAGTTTAAGAATGAACCTCTTTGAGAATAGAAATTAATCTACTTTTAGGTACACTTAACATCATTATTAAGACATGGAGTTGCTTGGACAAAGGGTTTGGACATGTTGAAGTATATTGATACATTGTGCAAATTTCTTTTGAGTGTTGGTCACCCCCAGAGGTGGCTTTGACTTGAAGAATAAAATCATATTGACGAAGAATTCTCTTTCTGGCCCTTTTTGTCCTTAATTTAAGACTTTTTACTTAATAGTTTCACATGTGTATTTAGCTTGGAAGAATTGTTCTAAGAAGCAACAATGACTCTTCATCCTCCCCTTTGACAGACTTGTCAAGCTCTCTTTTAGTGCCTGGGAGCACTCATGCCCCAGCCCAATCCTGCATGGGCCAGCCCAATCCTGCCTGGGCAATCCCCAGCAGGAACTCTCTGATTAATGTACAGATGTAGGAGTTAGCATCTGGAGAATCATTTAGAGCCCAAAGGACACTGTTGGTGAATTGGTATGGGTCATCCTTGGTGGGAAGGCTGATATTCTGGAACAAGAAACTCAGTGAGTCATTCTGGCTATAAGGAACCTGAGAGTGTTCAAGAAGGCTTGGTGAATAAGTCACCCCACTTTCTCTCTCTCCGTCTCCTCCTGCTTTATTTATCTGCCTCCTTCATGGCTCCCAGTTTCTCATGTCCGTATTCAGTTCTACTTCAGCAAATATGCATGTGTTTATATTTCTTCTTTTTTATGGTTGAGGAGAAGAATTTTATTGTAGATATGAGCCAGAGATTTGGAAGAGTCCAGACTGAACTTGTCCTTGAGAAGAGACAAATGGAGGGAGAGGAGATAGGAAGAGAAGAGAAGAGAAGAGAAGAGAAGAGAAGAGAAGAGTCAAGAGGGCAAAGAGGTCAAGAGCTAGCCAAAAGTGAAGAGGTGAGAAAAACCAAGAGAACTGTGTGTGTTTAAACTTCTTAAGCAAGGTTTATTCATGCAGGTCAGAGTGAATAAATCAAGAGAAAGTGAAAGAGATTCATTACAAAATATGAGGTTGTTGTTCATACAGCAAGGGAGACCTTCATTAAAGTACCTACCCTGCCATTTGTCAGCTGAACAACAAAGTATAAGAGTAACCACACTTCAGACTTCCAAAAGAGAAAGATAGAGCCCATGTTTCTAGCCTTGTATAGATGGAGCAGATAATTGCTACTAGTATTTTACACAGAATCATAAAATGTATCTATAATTTTACATCTATTTATATTTATTTATAGATGTATTTATATTTAACATTATAATATTACTATTTTCCCTATTCTTAAAATCTCTTTGTAAATATAATTTCTAAATGCAAGAGGAAAGCCCCATTAAATGGGTATACAGGAATTGTGTAATATTTCCACATTATTGGGCCTAAAGTTCCCTTCTTTTCTCCCCCCGACTTCTTTTCTCCCTTCCTTCTGTCTTTCTAGTATAAGAATGCACCTGTTTGAGACTACAGATTCATCTACTTTCAGGTATACTTAACATCATTATTAGACATGGGATTGCTGGAACAAAGAGTTTGGACACTTTTAATTATCTCAACTCATTGTACAAATTCTTTTAAAGTTCACACACTAACCACTTGTATACTGTTTTCCAGCTTGGCAGCAGGAGTGGACACCATAGGCTGCCTACCCAAGAGCTCTATACCTTCTTTTTCCTGTTGACAAGACCTGTCTTGATCAAGTGTCCATGCCTCTTTTGGGAAAAAAAAATCATGAGTGAGGTGAGCATCTCACAGGGCCCTGGCTGCCTAGAAGATCTGTAAGGTTTCTGGGGTTTTCGTCTTAATTCTTGAAAAGAGCCAAAAAAGAAATAGTTTCCATTCTTTCAATGGGCATTGTTGTGTCTACATGAATAACCTTGAACCATGTCGACTTGAACACAACTCTAGTGAAGCTGTTGAGCCTTTGAATTAACCACCCAGAAGCCCCCTTCTATGAGACCCCTTTCTATGTAAAATAGTGTAATCTACTCATTGCTTAAGAAGTATGGTGTTCGTCCCCTTGATGGGGAGGCCCAGTGGCACTCAGGGGAAGTATAGCAGGCTACCAAGAAGAGACTTTATACCCTATGATCATATACAGGGGGAGGAGGTCCCCCTCAGTCACAGTCATAGGGGAGGGGAACAGGGTGAAAGTGGGAGGCAGGGAGGAATGGGAGGATAGAAGGGATGGGATAACAAATGAGATGTAATACGAATGAATTAATAAATAAATAAATTATTTTTTTAAAAAGAAGCATGGTGTTGTCATAGCACTCTAATGCATTGTAATTGGAACAGCCTTACAGTTATTAAAAAATGTTTCCCAAATTAATTCATAAACACACACACACATACACAAAACCATCTAAATTTGACTTCAATTTGATGTTCTTTAATTACTGATGAAAGTTCACATTTATTATTCGTTTGCTACTTAATCATTTGCATTTTCTTTTCCAAAACTGATCCAACTGTGGACCAAATTATCTGGAAAGCACTTTAAAGATTGGTGCTCCTCGGGAGAGGGTTGTGTCGCAGGCTAGACTAAGCTGACTGGCATGGAACTGAAGGCCTGGTTAAGGTCTCATTGGAAACGAGACTAAAAGGAACAAAGACTCCTGCTTGTTTGCAGGCAGAGCTGTCTCGCACTCAGTGAAATGGGACTGTGTTATGTTTGAGCAGGGTTCTGTATCGAGCATTTGGTCCACAGTTGGTGGTGCTATAGGGAAGAATCTCTAGGATATGAAGCCTAGTTGGAGAAAGGAAGTAAGTCACTGAGGTGTGCTTTTGAAGATTTCTTCCTCTTGCTCTACTTCCTGTCCATCATGAGATGACAGGGCCCTTGCTTATGCACTGCTATGAGGCTCCACCCACACCCAGGGGGATAAAACAGTATGGACTGAGTCTTTTGAGACCGTAAAGAAAATAAACTGATCTTTTTTTGTAATGCAAAATAACTCAAAGGAGCTGATCCCCCCAAATATGGTTATGACCATTTATAGAAAGCTAGACTTCGAAGGGGTCTCTCTCAACAAGAAGACTGGTTAGTAAGAGAAAACTAGTGAAAATAAAGGGACTGTTGTGGGACATCCACCAGAGAAGAATACTCAGGCATGGGTTTAAGCCAATAGAAAGTCTTTATTAGCCAGCATATGACTAAACTGGGTGATCAGGGCCTCACTGTACCCCGGGGCCTTTCTTAGGATGAGCTGTTAAGCACAAAACTGTGATCTTGGTTGACATAGTTAGTTAGCAAGGACAGTTAGCCAGAAGCAGAACAACGGAAATTAAAAAGCAAGGTCAGTAAATTAGGGAATTTCCCAGAACTATGGACTTTGATGGTTTCAGTCTTTGTTTTTGTTTTGGCAGGTGGTGCTATCTATGTGCTGAATTTTACAGCATGAATGGCACTGCCATCATGGAGTCAGTTGTGCTAAGGTCTGGGAGCTACTAAGGTCTTGGAGGCCCCATAAAAGTGAGGAGACAGACACATGCTTGCTACTAGGAGGGACTCACAGAGTATCATTCTCTGCTTCCCCTGCTTTCAGGCTTAAGCTACTGAGCACCCCCATCCCACCCCATCTCACCCCATCCCCTGTGCCATCAAACACAGTTAAGCTCCACTATAGCATAAAAACACTTCATTAGCTTTTCCAGAAAGAGAAATGTTTCCAATAACTCTAGTTTTAAAACAAATATTGGAGTATTTGAAATAAGCATTGGAGCAAGAGCCCCTAATTCATCTCCTGAAAGAAAAAAAAGGGACCTTTGAAAGTGATTCACCATCTTCCCATTAGCACCTTGGGAAGCCACAGCACATCAATCCATCCATATTAAGGTACCGTGTGATGGTCACATAATTAGAAATCTAAATGCCCTACCTTTTAATGGGAGGCTTTCAGTATTACAAATAGTGACGTCAAGCCCAACTGAGAAATGCTGGGGACAAAAGTCTTTCCAGTGAGAGTGTGTGTTATACACGGGCAAAGTTTCTTTCTAGAAGATTCGTTGACTTTGTGGTCAAAACTCTAGCAGCCCATCCCAAGACAATTGGATTTTACTCATAATTTGGAGGCCCTTGTGTAGATAAGTGATGCTTGTTTAGCTAATTTGTTTATCTAAGGACTTCAGCCAGAACCTACCTGCCTTCCCTAAGCCACAAACACCATCAGCAGAGAAGCCCATTAACCAATGCTTGCTTCCCTTCAGCTCATGCACAGGTCCACTCATTAGAGGCATCTCTCTGTGGGATTAAATCTTGCCAGGTAATGATGCCCTTAACATCCCAGACAACTAACACCATAACATAGTTGGGAGCAAGAAAACACTCAAATTGGTATGAAGAGAGAGAGAGAGAGAGAGAGAGAGAGAGAGAGAGAGAGAGAGAGAGAGAGAGAGAGAGAGAATTTCCAAATAAGTTGAATGCTGTTGGAGAGTTTCTGCTGCCCTGCATACATGTCCCCCAGACTTGTGTGCTGGTGAAAGGCATCTATGTGACCTCACAGACCCTGTGAGTACTGTTCACCATTTTGTGATTTAAAGCAATGATGATGCTTTGACATGAATGTGAGCTGTGTTGGAATAAAGAGAATAGAAAAAAGAAATTTAAAAATATGTGTGGCTGCCTACTCTTTATGTGCAAAATTGTAAAATAAAGATGGTCCAAAAACAGCCCCATCTCTGCCCCGAAAGAGATTTCCTATCAGCCTTGAGTTCTAAGAGCCCACACTAAAAGGAGCTCTGAAATGAATTGGGCTCCGATGGAATGGCGTAGGGGAAGGATGTAAAACTAAGTTCAGTGGGGGACTACAGTCAGCCAAGGTTTTTGTTTGCTGTACATTTAGCCCTAAAACCAGTAGATTAAGACCACTGGCTAGGGGCTACAGAGATGGCTCAGAGGTTAGGAGCATTGGCTGATCTCTCAAAGATTCAATTGCCAGCAACCACATGGTGGCTCACAACCATAATGAGATGTGGTACCCTCTTCCTGTGTGTAAGTGTATATGCAGGCAGAACACATAATCAATAAGTAAATCTTAAAACAACAACATCCTAATTGTAGCCCCCTCCCTCATCAACTCTCGATCCCATCTCCCCTCTCCCTCCCCTAGTCCTTAGAAAGGGGAGCCCTCCTCCTCTAACATCTGACCTTAGTTTATCTAGTGTCCCCTGTACTACATGTGATCTCTTCCTCTGTGGCCTGACAGGGCCACCCTACACTCCTGGGATTCTGTCCAGTGTCCAGCTTTGAATCTCTGCAACTGTCCCTATTCCCTGCTGGGTAGAGTCTCTCTGAGGATGTTTATGTTGGGTTAAAATCCACATATAAGTGAGTATATACCATGTGTGTCTTTTTGAGTCTGGGTTATCTCGATTAAAATGATCATTTCTAATTCCATCCATTTGCCTGAAAAATTCAAGATTTCCTTGTTTTTAATAGCTAAATAGTATTCCATTGTGTTGATGTATCATGGTTTCTTTATCCATTCTTCAGTTGAGGGGCATCTCAGTTGTTTCTGGGTCCTGGCTATTATGAATAAGGCTGCTATGAACACAGTTGTGTAAATGTCTTTGTTGTATAGTGGGGCATTGACGCGACCTCCTGCCAGCAGGAAAAATGCTCGACACCAGGATCCTTCTCAGTCACGTTTTATTGGGAGCATCCTTGAAGCTGAAGCGAAAGACCCCAAACTCCCCCAGAGCTTGAGCTTAAATACCATCTAAACCGGCGCGTTAACACCTCACAGATTCAGGCAGAATGCCTAGTTAACATATGAATGCAGATAGGTCAACAGCTTACACAAGCATAATTACCATTAGCATAATCCCCCTGATGGGAGGGGCGACTAGAGATAGCTCTAGCAAATGCATGCGTACTGGCAATTGTTTACAGGTAACAGCACACAGACCAGCGCCATTATTGGGTGCGGCTGGCACGATCGTGGCTGGCTCCTTACAGGGCATCTTTCAGATATATGGCCAGGAGTGGTATAGCTGGTTCTTGGGGTAGAGCTATTTCCAATTTTCTGAGAAAGCACCATATTCCTTTCCCTTTCCAGAGTGGTTGAACAAGTTTGCACTCCCACCAGCAGTGGAGGAGTGTTCCTTTTTCTCCACATCCTCCCCAGCATGTATTGTCATTCAAGTTATTGATGTTCACCATTTAGATAGGTGTAAGATGGTCATTGGTATACAATTTAATATATTGATACAAAATATGGGCATGTCAAATACTTGTCAGATTTTAGCATAAGAATATATATCCTAAGTCTAACAGATAGATATGACTCTATCTATAGATGAGGTAAAATAGTTGAATAAGATCTTCAAAAGTGTCAGAGACACGCAGAATATGGCATTTAAAGTTGTTTTTATAATCCTAAATTTCTTTGACAATAAGACAAGTTAATTCCTGACAACACCCTGCTGACCTCAAAGAAGATGATGAGCATCAAAGAACCTCCCTATGGAGGCGGCTTCAAACGTGGTGAACCGGCAACTGGGCAAAATGACCTCATACCTGCCACGAACAGAATTCTGCCTAAAACTGGGTAGCTTAGATGCAGGCAAGACAAGGTAAGCAAGTCCTCAATAGTCCCTGCCCTGTGAATAAGTCTGGCAGAGATATTGGGCCAGAAAGCTGAACATGAGGCTCCATCATTATAGAGAGTATTGGGTGACTGTTTAGGCAGTAAACTGTCTCAGTCATTTTGTTTGTTTTGGAAGCTGCTAATCTGCACTGCTGGTTCACTCAGAAATTTAAGTTTTATTCCTTCTCAAGTCTCTGAGGGACACTGAAGGACGGATAGTATAGTTTTACAATCAAATTTAGTTGGTTAGGGGATACCATGACCATATTCTTAATCATTATTATTATTTATTGGGAAGATATGATTTTTCATCTGTAGCCACTGTTCCTCCTGCTTAAAAATCCCTATATTTTTCAATAATTGTTAAATGTTTCACAAATGTGTCTGAAATATCTTCTCTGAAATTAAAAGTTAGTTAATGTATTTCTCTTGTCTTATGACAGTTTGGCTTTAATAACTTTTTCTGACTAAATGATTTTAATAAAAGACTGCAGTAATTTGAAATTAAATAAATATTTGCTCAAGTGCTCGTATGCGTGAGGATGTGTGTGCATGTCTATGGATGCCAGAAATTGACACTGGATATTTTTCTCTAATATTCTTCACCTTATTTTTTGAGACAGGGTCTCTCACTGACCCCAGCGCCTACTGATTGCCTGGACTTGCTGGCCAATGAGATCCAAGGATCTGCTTGTCTCTGCCCTCTTGCCCCGCTACTCCACCCCAACCCTAGAGTTACAGACATTGCCACCACTTCCACCTGGCTTCTCTTATGTAGGGTCTGGGGATCTGAACTCAGGTCCTCACACTTGTGTGACAGACATTTCACCCATTGAGCCAACTCCCCAGCCCTGTTGCTTATATTTTTATATGTTCTTTCTCTGTCTCTCTGTGTCTGTGTCTGTCTGTCTGTCTGTCTCTTCTCTGTCTCTCTCTGTCTTTATGTCTCTGTCTCTATCTCTGTCTCTCTGTCTCTCTCTGTCTCTCTCTGTCTCTCTGTCTCTCTCTCTGTCTCTGTCTCTCTGTCTCTCTGTCTCTCTGTCTCTCTGTCTCTCTCTGTCTCTCTCTCTGTCTCTCTCTCTCTCTCTCTCTCTCTCTCTCTCTCTCTCTCTCTCTCTCTCTCTCTCTTCCTCTCTCTCCCTCTCATATCACTTCTGTTTAAGAAAAAGAATATCACACTGGCCAAATCCTAGAGGCATTTATTGTTCTAGTGGACTATGGGCTATGGAGGCTGTGACTTAACTGTGATTCAGTTCAGGTTGGAGACTCTGGGATAACCATGCTTGTCACTACTGCAGTAAATGGTGACAGTGGGCTATATGCAGCAAGCTCCCTGTATTTTGCTCTGAGACAGACATTTGCTCTGGTCCAGGGGAGGAAATGATGCCTGAAGACAAAGTGATTCCTCACCCACTAATCCAGCAAGTATTCTGTCACTAAGTTATGCCCGAACTCAACATATAGCACGTTTTTAATTATTTACTTTGTAGGGGTTTGGTTTGTTTAATATACTTATTTTATGCATGTAGATGTTTTACTGGCATGTATATCTGTGTACCACATGTGTACTTGGTGCCTTTGGAGCCAGGAAAAGGAACTTGAGTTACAGATGTTTGTGAGCCACCATTTTGGGGCTGAGACTCAAACCTGGGGCCTCTGAAAGAGCAACGAGTGCTCTTAACTGCTGAGCCATCTCTCCAGCCCTTGTTTTGTATTTTTGAGACAAGGTCTCATGTAGTTAAGTGTAGTACATAACTCTTCAATCTCCAGCTTCTGCCTCTCTAGTCCTCATATTATGGGTGTATGTCACTGTATCAGATGCCAGCATTCAGAGCCCTACCATACTGCCATCTCCCAAATAGTTTAAACATAACCAGAATGCTACACGTGCTACATAAATATAGATCATAAATGTTCCTATCAGTTTGATTTGAACCAATGACTTTAATCACCATTTTTATACATAACAAACTAAATATCCAGTATTTAAACACACATTCTGGCTTCAGTTGTTCCCGCTCTCTCATAAAGATGTAATGGGTGCTGTCTAGAGGAGCTTACTGCTTCAGGAGCTGTTTACATTATAGAAAAGGCTCTGGTTTTCCTGTGGAGTGTTTTCTTGAGGTTTACCCAGCCCTGAAGAGGGGGCATTAGAAGGGCAGAGCGAATCCTGGCTCAGTGCCCCTGCACTCTCAGCTAGGGAGGCAGGACTCCTTGGCGAGCATCTCTCTCCATCCCATGGCTGCCATTTCAGCTTCATTCCCTGGTGACCTAACATTAGTAAAGACTCCCCGCTAGAAGACACCCCAACATTATGTCTTCTTCTCCCACTCAGCCCCACCCTCCTCTGCTCCAAGATAAATTCATAGGCCTCAGAGGTTTTAATGTTAAAACTGTTAAAATTGAGTCCTCTTCTATGCTTTTCTAACACCCTTTCATGCCCAGACCTCTCTCCTATCATCACAGGTTGTATATGCTGTGTTAAGACCTGGACTTTGAGGCCATATATTAAGTACAATATTTATATTTGTTTATTTTTAAATAATTATTTTTGTTTTATGTGTGCATGTGCATGCAATACTCACAAAGACCAGAAGAGGGCATCAGAACCTCTGGAACTGGAGTTGCAGGTGGTTGTGAAACATCATGTGGGTGTGGATGCTAGAAACAAATGCTCTTAACAGCTGAGCCATCTCTCCAACTCCCATTTAAATTTTTATAGTATTTAAACAGTTCTCATTGAAGGAAATATATTTTTAAGAACAAATTAGTCTATAATAACAGAACAACTGGTTTGCCTGAGCACTACTGAATCAACAGGAGGTGTTAACTGCAGAGGATGTTGAGGCCATAGGTGTTTGTAAACAGTCCCTCTAAAAATGAGGCTAACAAGTGTCTCCTGCAAAAACTCTGGAATACTGCCCTTTGACTCCTTTTGGAAGCAGAAGATAGGAGAATGAGGAAAGTCAACAGGTAGAGAGGAAAGAGGCAAAGCAGCAGGAGACTAGAGAGAAGGGACACTTGCTTCACGATGACCTACTCCAGTCGATGAGGGTTGGTGTTATACCAGTCCCTAAAACACACTTACAGAGAAAGAGTAGGAGTGCTGAAGAGACCAAAAATTCTAAGGTCAGACTGGAGCTGGCCCCACCATCCAGCTGCCGCTTCCCTGACCCATGTGATCGGATTCCTTCTATACATGTTATGGTTGTGGCTAGTCTTAGCAAGCACTAGGGTAGGTGGGAGGGAAGACAGAGAAACACACATGTGGACTGGCTGTGGTTATGTGGTTTCCATGCCTCCTCTAACTTATGACCCTTCTTCCAAAGAGTCAACGCTATTGCCTTAGGGAAGGGAAGAAGCTGAAGCAAAGAACATGAAAGAGTCAAATATTAGCACTTTTGTTTTTGGGTTTTTTTGTTTGGTTGGTTGGTTTGGGTTTTTTGTTTGTTTATTTGTTTGTTTTTTGTTTTGGTTTGAGACAGGGTTTCTCTGTGTAGTCCAGGCTGCCCTAGAGCTCACTCTGTAGACCAGGCTGGCCTTGAACTCACAGAGATCTGCCTGCCTCTGCCTTGAGAGTGCTGAGACTAAAGGTGTGTGCCACCACCTCCTGGCAAGTGTTAGAATTTTTGCTTTTTGTTTTTCAGGCTTTCAAGTCAGGGCATCAGGAGAACAGATGGGCCTAGAGTGTTTGCAATAGACCCTAGAGAAGAAGGCCTGTTCTGCTGCTCTAGACTGATGCCTCTCCACTGCCTTTCAAGAGCATCCAAAGAGAAGTGGAGGAGTTAGTTGGGAGACTAGACAACAAAAAATTCTGGTGGAAAAGGCCAGCACCTGTGCCTTCCTAAAGTGCAGCAAGGGGAGTGTTCAATGACAAAAATCTCACATAGAGTTGGGGATTACAAAGCAGAGGAAATCTGTCTTTACTTTCTTGGCTTGAATCCAGGAAAGAGAAAAGACTCATGTCTGCAAGGATTCCGTCTGGTCTTTTCTGGCATGGCTTGTGAGATTGAACTCCTCTTAATCTTTGTAGACCTGAGAATGGTAGGACTGGAGGCTCAGGAGCAGTGAAGCAATTCAAGAGTGCCAAGGGTCTCAGTCAGTGTTCGATTGCTGTGAAGAGACACCACAACTACAACTCTTATAAAAGAAAATATTTAACTGAGGCTGTCTTACAGTTTCAGAGGTTTAGTCCATTACTGCCATGGTAGGAAACACGCCAACATGGTGCTGGAGAAGGAGCTGAGAATTCTACATCTTGATCTGCAGGCAGCAAGAAAAGACTGCCAAACTTTGAGTGTACCTTGGATATCTGAGACCTCAAAGCCCACCCTGTCAGTGATGTACTTCCTGCAACAAGGCCACACCCACTCCAACAAGGCCACACCTACTAATAGCACCATTCCCTATGGACCAAGAGTTCAAACACATGAGTCTATGGGGGTCATCCCTATTCAAACCAACTACCAAGTAAGTAACAAATAACTGTGGGTGATTCCATAGGTTTCCTGTAGTGCCAGAATGTTATGAAGCACCAGGTTTATCCTATATACCCAAAGGAGTCCTGGGAGTTAGCTAACCCAGAGCCAGATCCAAAGTTAGGGTGATACGACCTGACACACGGGGAGCTGCAATGGCCGATGCTTTCTTTCCCCAATTGGACTAATAAAAAGTGATGCAGATCAGTAGACGTGTCCCTGTGTCCCGAACCTCCACTCACTAGTACAAGGTAACCCTCAGATTTGTTGCAACCATGGGAAAGTGGTCATGTATTAAAGTGACTTAAGAAAGAAAGTGTTTATTTTGGTTCACAATTTGCGAGTATGTTCCATCATGGCAAGAGGGCAGGGCAGCATGGACTGAAGCAGTTGGTCACATTGTGTCTACAGCTGAGAACTAATGCTCAGAGCCCGCTCTCCTTTTTACTCAGTCGGACCCCAGCCCATTGCATCGTGGTGCCTCCCACAAGCAGGGGGTGGGCGTCTTCCCTCCTCACTTATACCATTCTATTGCTGTGATGAAATGCCATGAACACAGCAACTCATATGAAGGCAAACATATAATTATACTGGTTTACAGTTTAGAAGTTTGGTCCAGTATCATTATGGAGGGAGACATGGCAGGGAGCAGGCCAAAGTGGTGCTGAAGAGAGATCTGAGATTGTGTGATCTACTGGGTATAGTTTGAGCATAGGAGACCTCAAAGCTGGTGCCCACAGTAACACACATCCTCCAATAAGGCCACACCAACTCTAGCAAGGCCATATCTCCCAGTAGTGCCTCTCCTTATGGGCCAAACATTCAAACACATGAATTTATGGGGTCATACCTTTTCAAACCACCACAGATATCATAGAATCGTCTCTTCCCTTGGACAAGAGGACAAGGCTTTCCTCCAGCTAATGACACACAATTCTCATGTGAGGCATGGAGGAAGGAAGGATGCTATGCCATATTAATGCAGGGGTCTTAGACAGAATGCTGACTGTTCAGCTCAGAGTCTCATGTATGTTCCCGAGGAGAGGTTGAACTGGGAAAGGAGCAATCAATGCTACTTGAACTCATAAGAGAGAGAGAGAGAGAGAGAGAGAGAGAGAGAGAGAGAGAGAGAGAGAGAGAGAGAGAGAACTACTGTCTAAGAGGAACACCAGGCAGGAAAAGACAACAGAAGTCTATAGCAGGGACAGGAAGGGCTGAATGATTCTGGGCCTTATGTTCTTTCTTAATGAAATGCTTAGACCACTACCCATGCAGAAAATATAGAAATATTAAATATGTTCCTAGAATAGTTAGAGGGAGAGAAACACACAGAGAGAAAGAGAGAGACAGAGACAGAGACAGACAGACAAACAGAGAAAGAGAGAGAGATAGAGACAAACAGAGAGAGAGAGAGAGAGAGAGAGAGAGAGAGAGTTGTTTTGTTCCTGGCCCTCCTGAAGGCCTGCACAAGTTACCATGTTTGGACAGTGTTCTTGAAGGTGTCATGCTACTTCAGGCTATGAAACTTTAGGTAATAGAAAATTCAAGACCCACTCAATGGGCCTGTTGGCCAGGTTTCTTTGGACAGGGGCCAGGGTCTCAGGACAGAGGTGGGGCACAGAGGATTCCATGGCCAGGCTCAGCCATGGGACATGCAGCTGGGTGTGTGGAAACCTTCCCAAGACCTTCCTTTTACTTTCTGGAGTGAAAAAGCCAAGCCTACACTGCAAATGTTACTGTGATCAGGAGCCATCTCACTTCTGAGGGATTCTCACTGGAGTAATCACAGTATTCCCTGAATGCAGCCACCTAGGCTGTTGATGTAACTGTATCACTCCACTTGGTTAAAAGAGCCTGGAGCACTGCAGTCACATTCCAGCTGAGCTGCTGGTGGGTTGAAACTGCCCAACTTCTCTGTCCCTGTCCTCTCACCACTTTGTAACTCATTTGTCCACAATGTTAGAAAAATATGAGTCCCTGTGACCTCCATGCCTGGATTTCCTATGAACCTCTTCAGAGCTGTGACTCTCTGAGGATGCAAGTCACCAGCCCACTTCTGTTTCTCATTCTTTGCCTATGTGTGGCCACATGCCCCTGTATGGGTATGCCTGTGTGAAGGTGTGCATATGTGCATGTAAGCACATGTGGGAAGCCTTGGGTATTGTTTCTTGTTTTTTGATACAGGGTCTTTTATTGTCCTGGTACTCACCAATTAAGCTAGGAAAATCCAAAGATTCACTTATCTCCACTCCCACCCACCACCCCAACCCCTCATCTGGTATTGCAGACACATACTATTATGCCTTACTTTTTTACACTCATTGTGGGGATTGAACTCAGGTCCCCAAGCTTGTGTAACAAGCACTTCACTGACTGAACTAATTGCTTTACATTATTTTTTAAACTTTTTGTTTATTCCTTGTATGTATATGTGTGTACGTTTCTGTGTGAGAGTGTAACGGGTACCTACAGAAGCCGGAAGGGGCATTGATCCCCTGGAGTTGCAGGCAGTTGTAAGCCACCTGACATGAGTGCTAGAAACTGAGCCTGGGTCCTCCGCTGGAGCAGCAAGCTCTCTTACCCACTGAGCCAGCTCCTGCCTCTCATTCTAACTCATTGCCCGCAGACCCCTAGAAACCTAGCCGTTACCCAGCAAAGAAGTATGACATGACGTCCCTGCTCTGGACAGTCAGTGGCTCAGTTAGAGTAGAAACTTGGGGGCAAGGGAACGTGGTTCTGAAGCTAGGCATGGTGACCACACCTGTAACCCCAGCCTTCAGGAGGATGAGACAGCAGAGTTGTCCCAGCCTGGGCTACAGTGTGAGCGCCTGTCTCAAAAAAAAAATACTCCCCTGATCCATTAAAAAAAGGGAAGATGATTCTGGTAATAACTTGGGACTCAGGTTTCAGATGGAGGAATGTACTAGAAGGTGGCTTCATATGAGAACTTTCTGAGGATATCCTTTCCATTGGTGACAGTGTTTGATGGATAGATCCTCCAAAGTAGGGTGGTCCACCAGGAGTCGGTAGGAAGCATGGGCTATCAGGGCTGGACTTGACCCCTCTGAGGGACTCAGGCAATTTGCAATTTGTATAATTTGGGCCTTTCATTTAACAATACATTTCCTCAGGGTAATTTCACTACTTGCACAGCTGCTAGTTGTCAAAGGATTTCTCTTGACAGGATGAGGAAAAGCCCTTCATGTACATTGCCCCACACTCTGGAGGGAGGGAGGCTGGGAATCAGGGCATCCTCTTCAGAAGGTAGCTGTACAGTACCTAGCAGAGTTAAATGTAAAAATCCTACAACTACAGTTTATAAGTAGCCCTTACTCATACAGTAGCATCTGTATGCCTAGGGTCTGTGCTTATTGCCACACAGTGGAAAAAAATTCCAAGCTCTACTTAGTAGAGAATGGACAAGATTCACTGTAGAGTCCTGTGGCTTCATGAAAATTCAGAATAATCTATACTTGCTTATTTTTTGTTTTGTTTTGGACTTCTGTTGCTGTTTATTTTGTTTTGTTTTGTCTGGTCTTGTTATTGTTTTAGAGAAGGGAGTCACAGTGTGGCTCTGGCTGGCCTAGAATGCACTATGGAGATTAGGCTGGAGTGGAACTCACAGTGATCAATCTGAAGGCCTGTGCAACCACATGAGATATAATCGATACTTGTGTCAATGTAAAAGAGCAAGGCATAAAATAGTGTAATTAATATGTTCCTATTCATTGAAAAATAGTAAGTAAATGCATAAAAATTATTGGAAGGGTACACAAAATGTTATTATATGTGGCAATACAACACTGGAGGTCTGTACCAAGAGAGATATTTTTGTTTCCTTAAAAGTAGATATATTATTTTATTTTTTAAAAAAATCTTGCCCATGCATTTCTTTTTAACCAGCGAAAGGCATTGAAGAGCACAAAGTGATAGGCCATTACAGAAAGGGGCTCCCCAACACTGATGCCATGCAGGACAGGAGGCTGAGTCCTGTGTAGAGGGATGCTGGCCCTCCTTGGCAGTTACATCTTAAAGACCACATTTGTCCCTTGAATGAAAGAACAAGTGTGATTTGGTTCTGATGATGTTTGGAAGAACATGGAGAAGTTCTCTTATATGTCACATCTCCTTCAGGGTCTTTCTAGTGTTATTCCAAATATGTGAGCTCATGGGACTGAGAGTAGATATGGCTCCAAAACTCCTTCATATCTGGTACAGGCCAAAGAATCTAAAGGGTGTCCTCATTTTTACAGAGGGATAGATGGGAGGGTCTTCATTCTCATGGAGGGACAAGGTAATGAATGGGAGAGAAGGGAAGGAAGGGTGAGAAATCCTGGGATCTGGGGAGGATAGGCAGTGGGGTGCTGCTGGAGAAGTTGAAGTCTGGTTTATTCAGACAGCCATCTGAGCTTGATCTATTACTACAGATTCCCTTTCTCAGAAGCATTCTCTCTTCCCCTGATCTGGGCACCCCCAGATGCTCTAAGAAGCATCACATAGCCCTCAGGAAAGATTATAGGCCTTACTCTTTACTAATAAAACCTGTTCAGCAAGCATCTGGGGATTCCTGGGGATACCTTCCCCTATGCTAAAGAGATCCTAGCCTTCGGCAAAGGTATGACCTTTAATCATACCTAGAAGTTCTTCCTCCACTCATGGGATAATTAAGTATTGTGTTTTCCTTCTTTTGTAGGATCCTGTGCTACTGCATGTAAATGAGGTTCTGTACAGCTACATGTAAATTAAGTATCTTGGGATCACTACCGCCAGCAAATCAGACACATTCACCTACAAACCCCTCCCCATTGCAAGGCTTATAAATAAAAGTTGGCTGGCATGCTCAAGAAAGTGCTTCCACCATTCCTCTACCACGATCATCTGAGACTCCATTTATTCTGGGGAAGAATCACTGCTGGACACCCTGAGCTTGACTGCTGCCTTGGCAGCCACTGAAGCCTGCTCCACTAATTCAGTGCCGACCTCAGGTGAAGCATCTGCCTGGCCTGCCTTCTGGCCAGTTTGGAGGATCAGCCCACATCCTCTGCTGTTCTTAGCATGGCAGCTAAACAAAGAGTTTTTGGTATCATCACAGGATCGTGGAGCTCCCCAGTCTCCACTGCCATCTAATACCAGCAATTTCATTCTAAAAGAGCTAAACTGTAACACTCCATGGAAAAAACTCTTTCCATATCCCAGCCTAGTGCACGAGCTTTGCCCAAAGCACTCTAGCCATTCTTGAAATGGGACCTTTGACCTTGAGGTCTATCTGCTCTCCTCAGGATGCTGAATGACAATGGTGAAAGAGGAAAGGGCAAATGGTTAGGAATATTACAAGACCTAGAAGAGACTATCAATTCTGGAACCTTCTACACTAGGGAACTGGAAGAGTTCCTTCTGATTCCAATATGCCTCTGAGACACCTGTAGTACTCTGTAAATTTGTTAACTTGTATGTCTAAAGCTGGAGAAAGTTTTAAAAAGTACTTAACTGACTCTCTCATCAGCACTTAACAGTACTTTTGTTAATATCATCTGTGGCTGATGAGATGGCACTACAGACAAGGGCACTGACATGCATACCTAACAGCCTGTATTTGATCCCTAGAAACCATCTGATGGGAGAGGACAGACTCCCTGCATGTTGTCCTTTGACCTCCACACACAGGCATGGTATTTGTACCCCACAACACACACATGCTCAGATAATATATGAATGTAAAACATTCTCATTAATGATATATTGTTAACTATCTTTGTATAACATTGTATAACTTACATAGTAATAAATCCAGTTATATGATACTTAAGTGAAACATTTTTATCAGTTTAGTAATGCCTTAAAAGCACTTACAAGCATAAGTAAAACTCTGAAAGGAAAGAGACAGGCTAATGTTTATAACTGTAGTGGGGGCTCAAAGTGACAGTTTGACTTTATTTGTCATAATTTAAAATATACACAAACCTCGACCTAGTGGTTTCCTTTGCAGACATTTATCTTGCAGGAACACCAACAGAGATGAGAGGAGACTGTTGTAGAAGCATCTTCTTTATTGCTTAGCTCTTTGAGGTTATTCATCAGAAACAACCCCAAACGCCCAGCAACAGCTGGTTAAGCAGCCTCAGCACTTTCAGAGTGGAGCACCATACCGGTGACCCACATAGATAGAGGTACACATTTGGGATCTGAGCCAGGCATAGTGGCTCTTCAGCATTTGTATGGCAAGACTGAGGGATTGCCACAAGTTGAAAGCCAACCTGGGTTACATCATGAACTCTAGGACAGACTGGGACATAAAGTGAAAGATTGTGGAGATGGGGTGGGGCTGGCTGTGCAAGCCTGATAATCTAAGTTTGAATCCCTAGTACCCACTTAAGGCCCAGCATGGCCATGCACGTCTATGACCTCCTTCCATGTGTTCACTCACAGATGTATACCCTTGCACACATACACATACACCACATACACCCAAAAATTAAACTTTGAAGTTTATCAGGGGTGGGGGGAGGGAAGGAGAATGCATAAGTGAGCTATGGTGATATAAGACTGATCCCAGCACTTGGGAGATGAGTAAGGAAGAGCCAAGGATTCTAGGTCCTCTTCTGAGACCACCCCGGGCTACAAGAGTCCTTCCCTGCCTCCCCCGAAGAGAGGAAGAATAAGATCAGAATTAAAGGGAGAAAAACTGCAGGGAAAGCCACACGCTGTGTGCTCTTGTTTGAATTTACAAATGCTATAAAAACCTGGGATCACACACTCGGTGCTTGTCTCTGGTGCAGGAGGGACTCCCTATTCTACACACACATAACGTTCAACAGCCATGTACTAGTTTTGTTATGCGGAATAACAATGGTAATGCTGTAATAAGCAAGAAAAGTTCTAGTCAGAGAAAAGCCTGCTTGCCCATTCTGAAAAGCAGCTCATCCCAGGAGCTCATCAGTGCCATTCCTGGCCGTCAGTCTTGCCTTCTGAACAGGTCTGAGTACCAGTGCCTAAAATCTGGGAAGATACGTTTCTATTCTCTACCTACCTGGTCACATCTGGCCACTGTGTACAGTCAAATGTGCTGTCTGGGCCATCAAGATGACGCACGTGGTAGAGGGCCCTGCTGCCAGCCCTGACAACCTGAGTTTGATTCCCAAGACCCCAGAGTGAAAGAAGACATTGCCTCCCACAAGTTGCCCTCTGACCTCCACATATGAACACACACACACACACACACACACACACACACACACAAATCAAGTCAAATACACTTTTCCCATTGACCAGAAAAGCTGAGAGACCTGAGGTCTCATTTCCTAGTATTTATATAGTAAGGTTTCTTGTTTTGTTTTCTTTGTTCAAGACAGGCTTTCTCTGTGTAACCTTGACTGTCCTGGACTCACTTTGTAGATCAGGCTGGCCTCAAACTCACATTGATCTGCCTGCCTCTGCTGATACTACAGTCGTGGGCCACCACAGCTGGCTGGCACAACATGGAAAGTGGCAGACCTTTTATGTACATTAATATTTATTTTGAACAAATGAGATAATAGAGAATGAAAAGTAGGCAAAGACATTTGGAAACATCTAGAAGTCTTAGAGAATGTTTCTCTCGACTTCTCTCCATTGAAAATAGACCACGTTGGCCTTTTCTTAGAAGGTGCTCCTTCAGCATTCCTCTTGTCACCATCCTCCCTTTCGCTTTTTATTTTTTCATGCCTCATGTGTTTCTAAACTTCTAAAACTGTGGGATGACAGTAGAAAAAACCTTCTTTATTGAGTGGCGTATGGTGCTCTCTGTTGGATGGCTTTTGAAATTCCCAGGCTGGTACATGACCTTGACTTCTCCCAGAGGAACCAGCAAAGGTAGCAAGGGTATGTCCCTTGCTCCCCTAAGTGCTTGCTGGTGCTGGGCTACCATTTGAAGGAAAGGATTCCCATTATTCCTGTCACTTGCCTGGTCTAGGACACTGAAAGGGACTAGGCTGTGACCTGTTCTTGCCTCATTTCAGTGAGGAACTTGAGGGGTGAATTGCTCACTGACTGCAGCTGAGTGCAGGTCTCCTCGCTGCTGACCCAGGACTCCCTCTCACAGCTGCTTTGCTCTTACCAGGGGTTGGAATGTCTCGGGTGTTTGACTCTAACAACCTAAGAACACCTTTGCCTTTCAGCTCATGCAGTCTGCAAGCTTCTGTCAGCACATTCTACTCAGGCCTGCCCCTAGGATCCCTGTCTTCTCCACCAGTAAGACAGGTCTTCAATTTGCCCCTACATTCTAGTGCCTTTGGTACAGGAAAGTACTCTGCACACTACCAAAAGAGAAACATAAGACACCAAGCCATCCACAAACCCTTTGACCTACAATGATGTCCTGACTGCAAGATATGCTAGTGCAATGGAGGCATGGCACAAAGCTCATGGGAGTAACCAACCAATAACTGATTTGACTTATGGCCCACTCCATGAGATGGGGCCCATATCTGACACAGCTTGGGTGATAAAGAAGCAGAGACTACATAGCACACAGACATAGGGTAAAACCAAATAATACTGATCTTTAAAAAGAAAAACAAAACAAAAACGTAGTGATAAAATAACTCCTAATGATATTCTCCTATACTCATATATCAGTGCCTTGCTCAACCATCATCAGAGAAACTTCCTCCTGCAGCAGATGGGAACAAATACAGAGACACCCCCCCCAACCCCAGCCAGACATTATGCAGAGAGTGAAAGACCTTGGAACACTCTGCCCTAAATTGGATGTCATCATTAAATCCCTCCCCTCAGGACTCTCTAGAAAACAAGGCCCTCTAAATCAACATGAAGAAAATGTATATGAACTCACAGAGACTGAGGGAACATGCACAGGGCCTGCGTGGGGCTGCACTAGGCCATCTGTGCACATGCTGTGGCTTCTAGTTTAGTGTTTTCATGGGATTCCAGAATGTGAGAGTGAGTGGGTCTCTGGTTTTTATACCTTCTCTTGGACTTTCTTCCTTCTGTTGGTTTGCATTGCTCAATTTCAATGTGAAGGTTTTTGTTTTATCTTATTTTATTTTGTTTTGTGATATTTCAGCATTCATTTTTAGGAAACCTACTCTTTTCTGATGAGACAGAAAGAGAGCCGATCCAAACGGGAGGGGAGGTTGGAAGGTACTGGGAGGAGTAGAGGGAGGGGAAACTGTAATCAGGATCTATTATGTGAGAAAACACTGCTTTTCAATAAAAAGGGAGGGGGAAAAAGGTTTTCAGGTCCAGGAGTTGCAGGACTCTGCTGTCCTAACAACCGCTGCACACATTGGCCTGGGTCACAAGGCCAGAGAAAAATCATGCTGCTGCTGCCCTCCAGTGTCCACCTGCGAGACCAGACCTACTTTTCTCTGGAAGGCAGGATGCCAGTTTTTTGAGGGACAACAACCGTGGGCTGAGCTGCAACACTAGAGCTTCCAGATGAGGCCTGAAGTGATTGACTCATTAGAGGCCAAGGGGTTTGTGTTGGGGCTCCATGTCCTTCAAGGAGGCAAGTTATAGTACTCCATGCTGATGTTTGTGAATGACATCAGTTTAAGGAGTAAACAAACATAGTCATGACCTCAAACAACTGGAAATGGCCCAGAATCATCAGTTCCTTACAAAACACCCATATCTTAAAGATGGGGGTCCTAAAGGCTTCTCCAAGTTGGAGTACCTAAAATTTACACAGTATTTCCAATGATGAATTGTGAAAGAGAAAAGAACTCTTATGGCATTAATATGAAAACTACATTTTTACCTACAATTCTAAGAATGAATTCATTTTCTATGCTCTTCACAGTAAATGATAATGCAAAATTGTTGAGGTATAGTGAGGCAATCAAAGTAGCAAATCCTGCCTGTGAGGAAACTGGAGGTGGGAAATTAGAGAGGAAAGTTTTGCTGGCTTGTTTATATGTTATTGTTCTGGATGTTCTAAGGATTAGAGAATTTGCCACAATTTTTGTAATTGTCATGATTTATTTTCTTTTTGTCATTTAATTGTCAACTTCACACAGCCTAGAACTACCTGTGATGCAAGCCTTGATAGAGAATTGCCTTGATCAGACTGGCCTGTGGGCATGTCGGGGGGGGGGGGCAGGGGATTATCTTGATTATTTTTTGATGTGGGAGGATCCAGTCCACTATAGGCAGCACCATTCCCTAGGCAGGTTGTCCTGCATTGTATAAGAAACTAACCTGAGCATTAGCCTGCAAGCTAGACAGCAAACATTTTCTCATGTTTTTTGCTTAAATTCCAGCCCTAATGCCCCTCAGTGATGAACTATGACCTGGAAGTATATGCCAAATAAATTCTTACCTAAGCTGCTTTTGGCATGAGTATTTCACCAAATCAACAGACTGAAACCCTCTAAATAAATATTCTTTTGGTACCTAATTTTGAACTCTTATTATATATTACATAATATATAATAATAGAATGCATTATATAATGTTGTGCTTCCATAAATCCAGATCAAATTCCTTCCTCCTTTCTTGTTCTGGTTCCTGGCTACACACATGTGTCCAGTCAGTGTCAAGTCAGTCCAGTCCAGGCATATTCCTGTAGCGATCCCTGGTGGCACCATCACCCTTCGAAAAGGTGTCCTAACTTTGCAAAGTAGCCTCATGTCTATAATTTCAGATCTAGTTAAACAATAGGTGCTTTGTAGCATTTAGTTATTTAAACTCTTCTGGCCTTTGTTTTTTTCATCTGTACTGTGGAGTGGCCCTTGGACCTATTTTTATTATGTGTCTGTGGAGATTGAGTGAGTTAATAAATGGCAGGTGTTTGGAACTGGACCAAGCACAACGTAAGTATCAGGTAGGTGCTGGCTGCTGTCTTATTTTACTCATTGCCTGCTGTTTACATGGACTTCACAGTATACAAAAGAACAAGCCCTGCCCCATGACTCCCCTTTTCTTCAAGATGATGATATTGAGAACTGGGAGGAGGCAGGGAAGAGGTTTTAGGACTTGGAGGAAAGACAGCAAAATCTTCATCACATATGATGACAACAGACAAAGTAAAGAGGCATAAATTTTAAAAATTGTGGGGAGAGCAGAATACAGAATGTTAAATACCCAGAAGAAATAATTAAGGGCAGATTCCAAGATGGCAAGCGTTGTGGACCTTGTTTAGAAGCTAGAGTAATCGAGTCAGGGAATTGGACTGATTTCTTAACCAGGAACACCAAGCTCCTTACCCTACTACAGGGGCAGAACTCCACAGTTTGAAAGGAATAAATTATGGGAAAACAGTGCTCCCCTGAACATGGGAAGAGCATGGACTCCCTGGAGAGCAGACTAGCATGGCAGCAGTGGCAACTGCTGAGGTAGGCTGATGGGAAGGCCTACAGGGAACCGCCGACAGAGGTGATTGGCATGGTGTCCCTTAAGAATTGCTATGGGAAGTGGCAATTAACAGGGGCTGTGAGCAGTGGTAGGTGAAAGAGAGTGGAGACCAGCAACCTGCCTCAGTGGCGGGCTGTAAACCGCAGGTAGAAACAGAAGGGCAGACTGCTCGACAGCTCAGAGCAGCAAAACAGCACCCTCCACATGCACTGCTGCACAGGCAAGGAGCTGAGGAGAGGTCAAGGGGAAGCCAGGTGGAGTCCACTGTGCACTGGGGAAGCAGCTCCATGGAGCAGAACCAGCCGGCTTCCTGCCTGCTCCCTGCTCCCAGAATCGCAGCTCCAGAGCCCAGCAATGACTCAAACACTGAAACTCACCCCTCTGACAAAGATTGGGGATTCCTGTGGCATTTGATCTGTGAGGAAGATACCACAGAAACTGGGAACAAATTTGTGGGATACATTGGAAGCAGTGCTAAGAGGAAAATTCATGGCACTAACTACTTTTAAAAAGAAATTGGAAACATCCCACATAAACAACTTAACAACACATCTGGAAGACCTAGGGAAAAAAGAAGCAGAAACATCCAAGAAGAGTAGACATCTGGAAATGATCAAACTCAGGGCTGAAATTAACAAATCAGAAACTAAGAAAACAGTCCAAAGAATCAACAAAACCAAGAGCTGGTTCTTTGGGAAAATCAACAAGATAGACAAATCATTAGCCAAACTAACTAAAAGACAGAGAGACAGCATTGAAATCAACAAAATCAGAAATGAAAAGGGAGATATAACAACAGACACTGAAGAAATACAAAGAATCATAAGATCCTACTTCAAAGGCATATATGCTGCAAAATTTGAAAATCTAAGGGAAATGGACAATTTTCTTGATCAATTTCACTTGCCAAAATTGAACCAAGATCAGATAAACAAGCTAAATAGTCCCATTTCCCCTAAAGAAATAGAAGCAATCATTGATAGTCACCCAACCAAAAAAAAGCCCAGGGCCAGATAGTTTCAGTGCAGAATTCTAACAGACCTTCAAAGGTGCACTAATACCAATACTCCAAAAACTACTCCAAAAGATAGAAATAGATGGAACATTACCAAATTCATTCTATGAAGCCATAGATACCTAAAACTCACAAAGACCCAACAAAGAAAGGGAAGTTCAGACCAATTTCTCTTATGAACATTGATGCAAAAATACTCAATAAAATACTTGCAAACGAATACAGGAACACTTCAAAGATATCATTCACCATGACCAGGTAGGCTTCATAAATGTAATCCACCATATAAACAAACTGAAAATCAAAAACCACATGATCATTTCCTTAGATGCAGAGAAAGCATTTGATAAAATCCAACACTCACTCATGTTTCAAGTTTTAGAGAGATCGGGGGATACAAGGCACTTTCCTCAACATAATAAAGGCTATATACAGCAAGCCAATAGCCAAAATCAAATTAAATGGTGAGATACTCAAGGAAATTCCTCTAAAATCGGGAACAAACAAGGCTGCCCACTCTCTCCATATCTCTTCAATATAGTCCTCAAAGTTCTAGCCAGAGCAATAAGACAACAAAAGGAGATCAAGGGTATCCAACTGGGAAAGGAGAAAGTCAAATTATCCCTATTTGCAGATGATATGATAGTCTACATAAGTGACCCACAAAATTCCACCAGGGAACTCCTACAGCTGATAAACACCTTCAGCAAATTGGCTGGATACAAAATTAACTCAAAAAAGTCTGTAGCCTTCCTATACACAAATGACAAGCTTGCAGAGGAAGAAATTAGGAAAACCACACCCTTCACATTAGCCACAAGCAATATAAAATATTTAGGAATTACTCTAACCAAGCAAGTGAAGGACTTATTTGAAAAAAAATTCAAAACTCTGAGAAAGAGATTGAAGATGACATGAGAAGATGGAATGATCTTCCTTGCTCACGGATCAGGAGAATTAACATAGTAAAAATGGCCATCTTACCAAAAGCAATCTAGAGATTCAATGCAATCCCTATCAAAATACCTACACAATTATTTATTTTTTCATTTTTTTTAAAGATTTATTTATTATTATGTTTACAGTGCTCTGCCTGCATGTACAGCTGCAGGCCAGAAGAGGGCATCAGATCTCATTATAGATGGTTGTGAGCCACCATGTGGTTGCTGGGAATTGAACTCAGGACCTCTGGGAGAGCAGTCAGTGCTTTTAATCTCTGAGCCATCTCTCCAGGTCACCACAATTTTTTAAAGACATTGAAAGTTCAATTCTGAACTTCGTATGGAAAAACAAAAAAACCCAGAATAGCTAAAACAATCTTGTACAATAAAAAATAATCTGGAGGAATCTCCAGACCTGATCTCAAGCTGTACTATAAAGCAACAGTAATTAAAACAGCATGGTACTGGCACAGCAACAGGCTGGTTGATCAGTGGAATCGAATCGAAGACCCAGATATGAATCCACACACATATGGTCACTTGTTTTTTTGACAAAGAAGCCAAATCCATTCAATGGAAAAAGGATAGCATCTACAACAAATGGTGCTGGTCTAACTGTATTTCTATGTGTAAAAAAATGCAACTGGACCCATATTTGTTACCTTGCTCAAAAGTTAAATCCAAGTGGATCAAAGACTTCAACATAAAACCAGAGACACTAAGTCAGATAGAAGAAAAAGTGGGGAAGAGCCTGGAACACATTGGCACAGGAGACAACTTCCTGAACAGAACACCAACAGCCCAGACCTTAAGGTCAACAATTAATACATGGGACCTCATGAGGCTGAGAATCTTCTGTAAGGCAGGAGACACTGTCAGGAGAACAAAGTGACAGCATACAGACTGGGAAAAGATCTTCACCAGCCCTACATCTGACAAAGGTCATATATCCAAAATATATAAAGAACTCAAGAAATTAAACACCACCAAACCAAATAACCCAATTGAGAAATGGGGCTTGGAACTAAGCAGATAAGTCTCAACAGAGGAATATCAAATGGCTGAGAAACACTTAAAGAAATGCTCAACCTCCTTAATCATCAGGGAAATGCAAATCAAAACAACTCTGAGATTCCATCTTACACCCACCAGAAAGGCTAAGATCAAAAATTCAAGTGACACCACATGCTGGCGAGAATGTGGAAAGAGAGGAATACTTCTTCATTGCTGGTGGGAATGCAAACTAGTATAGCCACTTTGGAAATCTATCTGGTGTTATCTCAGAAAACTGGGAATAGGGCTTCCTCAAGACCCAGCTATTCCACTACTTGGAATATACTCAGAAGATGCTCCAGCACACAACAAGAAAAGTTGCTCAACCATGTTCATAGCAGCCTTATTCATAATAGCCAAAACATGGAAACAGCGTAAGTGTCCCTCAGTAGAAGAATGGATAAAGAACCTATGGTACATTTAAACTATGGAATACTACTCAGCTATTAAAAACAAGGAATTCCCGAAATTTGTGGACAAATGGATTGAACTAGAAATGATCATAATGAGTGAGCTAACCCAGAAGCAGAAAGAGTCAAATGGTATATATTCACTTATATCTAGACACTAGCCCAAAGGGCATGTCCCATGAAAATCTTCACATACCACTAAAGTAGGTCAGAAGGGAGGGCATCGTATTGGGACTTTAGGTGAGAGAAGCATGGGAGAATGGGGAAATAGAAGTATCCAGAGGGTCCTAGAAACCTACAAGAAGAATATTATGATAGGCAGATTTGGGCCTAGGGGTCCCGCTCAAACTATGGCATCAGCCAAGGACAATACCGGCCATAAACTTCAAACCCCTACCCAGATCTAGTCAATGGATAAGACATTCTCCACAGTTGAGTGGAGAGTGGGGACTGACTTTCCCACATACTCTGGTGCCTCATATTTGACCATGTCCCCTGAATGGGGAGACCTGGGAGCACTCAGAGGAAGGATAGCAGGCTACCAAGAAGAGACTTGATACCCTATGAGCATATACAGGGGGAGCAAGTCCCCCTCAGTCACAATCATTGGTGAGGGGAGTAAGAGGAAAATGGGAAGGAGGGAGGAATGGGAGGATACAAGGGAGGGGATAACCATTGAGATGGAATATGAATAAATTAATAAAATAAAATTTAAAAAAAAGAAACTTACACTTCAACACTGATGTGTTTCTCAGTGGTCAATTAATGGTGACAATTTTCTCACTGTGAGAGACCCCCAAATAAGTTTACACTGCTGGCAGTTTTTTCTCACCATGCCCAGAGTCTCAGTGGCTTTGAAATTATCTAGGTTTTAACTGAGATATTCTAAGTTTACTATCAAAGACAAAGATGATTGAAGGAGGCAGATGGTGGGGTAAATGAAAATTTGTTGTATAGTTTCAATTGTCACCTTGACACAACCTAGAATTGTCTGAGTAGAAAATTGTAATGAGGAATTTTATATATTTATTTGGCCTATGGGCATCTTTATGAGGGGTCATCTTGATGTTGTTAATTGAAGTGAGAAGACTCAGCCCACTATGGGTGGCACCATTCCCTGTGCAGTTCACCAACTCTGAGAGCAGAAAGGATGACCAAAAACAAGAGTGCATGTATCAATTTGTTCTTTGCTACTGGACTGTGGATATAATTGTTTCAAGCCCCTACCACTATGACTTCCCCATGGTGACAGACTGTAACCTGAAACTTTAAGCTACGATCATCCCTTTCTCCCCTAAGTTGCTTGGTCAAGATATTTTAATCACCACAATTGAAACAAAACTAAGACACACACTGTCTTATGTAGACTTTTTTACTAAGTGAACCAGAATGTGGGGCCAGTTTGCTGACAATATTTACAAAAGCAAACTGGGAAAGGTATGAGCTGTGCTTTGTGATCTCAAATACTGGAGTACTATTAATAACCCTGAAAAACAACTGAAAGATTGGCTCTAAGGGGCTGTGAAGAAAGTCTGGATCTTGCGGTGGAAATCTGTGGCCTTCTGTAACAGTTTTGTGTATTCAGGAAGTGTGTGTGTGTGTGTGTGTGTGTGTGTGTGTGTGTGTGTGTGTGTTATTAAACATAGAAGAAGCAGGAAGGGGGACAGTAACCAACTGCCTCTGTGGCTGGGTCCAGGTCCACCCCACAGTTGAGAGATTAAGACTTTCACCTACACTTCTCTATTGGTTCCAAGAAAAGTTAAAACATGGAAGCATGTGTATGACAGAAATCAATACCTTTTTATTTCTTCTTTGTTATCTATTTATTTTTCTGAGACAGGGTCTCACTAGCTTTGGTTTACCTGGAGCTCACTAAGTAGAGCCAATCTGGCCTTGAACTCCCAAAGATCTGCCTGCCTCAAGGATGCTGGTATTAAGGCATGAGCTACCACACTCAGCCCCATATTTTTCATTGAGGAAAATAAATCCAAATTACATTAATATACCTTTAAGTTCTAAAGAACTCAGTCAGGACACTTTGTCTGTACTAAAGTAGCAAACTTAGTCTCATGGGTATGTATACTTGACATACGTTAACAAAGGAGTCTAGGATGGCATAGGCCATGGAAAGTGGGTTGAATCCACCAGACTCAACTTCAGCTACTGCCTCATTGGTTCACAAATCTTCCATGGTCTTGGGGTTTGGGAGAGCTGACTCTAAGAAAGAGTTCCAAATCACCAATATAAGGTAAGGACTAGGGCCATCTCAAACAAAGAACTCTCATCGTAGGTTGTTCAGTGGAACACAAACCCCAAGCACTAGGTACTTTAAAAGCAGGACTGAAAGAAATGAATGTTACCCTGTGATGGGATTCCATTTACACAAAGCTGTAGTCAACGCAGTTAAGACACACTGTGAGGCACAGGGTGCTTACCTGCTAGAGTACAATGACTGTTTTGGCTACTGTGGTGCTACCTGAGGTATAACGTCTGATACAGGGAGGAGTTTTGTCATTTTTGGACTGGGCCATGGTAAGCAACAAAAAGCCCAGCAATGTGTGGTCCTGGGGAGTGCTGCATCATGGAGCTACTGAAGAGGCAAGGCTTTCCTGTGTGGGGTGGGGGGTGGGGGGTTGGGGTTGGGAGAGGAAACCCTTCACTTTCTCCTCAGCCTATAAAGCCAGGGTGGAGTTTAGTGGTAATCCTTTCATTTCCACTGTTTGGTCTTGAATTCAATAACTTGGGTGGTCCTGAGACTATTTTGCTAAAATTTTTGTTTATGCTTGCATCTCTAATAGATTTTGGAAGTTTCTTGTTTTCTTTCTCCCTCTCCCCCGCTCCTTTCTTATTTTTGGTTAGGAAAGAATAGGGCATTCACAGAAAGATGGATAGAAGGTATTCATGCAACCCCCCCTTTTTTAAAGAAGAAATGCTTACCTCCATAAATTGTCTAGATTTATAAATTATGTGATTCTGTTTTTACAAAACCAATTTCAAAATTCCTTATGCCATGTGGGTATCTGACACTGTTGTCTTCCAAGGCCAATTTAGAGCTTTGGTCTATAAGAACTTTCTAAGACTATATAACATCTGTAAAGGACTCTCACACCAACACCCTCCCTGCTACATACTTGGTGATAACACTTCAATCCAGAAAAGGTCAAGAAATCTTCTCACGGTCAGGACAGGCCAGTCAGGGAGCTAAGAGTGGGTCTCAGGTTTTGTAAGTTAGCCCCATGCTGTCCTTCACGTTTTTGATAAAATCTCCAAAGCTTCATTGTACAAATTACCCACAGCTGCTGTCTCCTGTTGGGTTCTGGAGGCTACAGCAGTACTATCTTCTACTGAGAACCAATGACATCTGTGCTTAAGTGGAAACTGAGTGGCTGGGTGATGGGAAGGGCGGAAGTGGGACTAGATATGCTGACTCTCCCAGAACATGAGTGTTTTGGAGGAATAGAAAATGCCTCCCGTTGGCTCACGCATTTGAACATTTGATCCCCAGTTAGTCATGCTGTCCTTTTAAAAGAGAATCATACCGGAGGAAGTATGTCACTAGTGAACTTAGAGGCTGTTTTAAACCACCCCACTTGCTGTTCCCTGTCTCCTCCCTGAGTGGGGAGGTAATGTGACAAGCCAGCGTCTGTTCCTGCTGCCTTCTCTGCCTATGGCTGCATCTTCCTGGCCATGATGGACTCTACCCCTGGAACTGTAAGCCAAAACAAGCCCTTTCCCCCTTAAGCTGTTTCTGTCAGATATTTTATCATAGCACAGGGAGAGAAATGGACACAACACAGAACTGTCTGTCTGCTTCTGCTATTGGATGTGTTCACACATGTGTTTTCCTTCTTTCCTCCCTGCCCTCATCGTCTGTCTTGCTTGCGGGCCTGCCCTTCATCTGTGCTGAGTGTGGGAGTTCCTCCAGGCTTGGCTTTGCCTTCTTTCCTATAACTTTCTGGAAACAGCCTCCTCCAAACACCACCAACTCGCAAATCATTACCTCCAGACCGTCTCTGACCCTTCACTCTTCCTGGGCACATGGCATCTCAAATTCCCATTAGCCTACAGAACAAGCAATCTTCCCTCCTCCCCTAAACTCATCTTCCTCCAGGACTTCCAAGTCGGAATCTGTAAATCACCCCAGAGCCTGCCTTCCCACTGCCATCCCCCGAGTCCCTCATCCCTCCCATCCCCCACCTTCCCAACCCCCCCCCCTTGCTCCCATACTCTACAGCCTGCACACCTCTGAGTACTCATCCGGTGATTTGGTCAGCTTCTGACCCTTCGTCCCAGCCCACAATCCACACTACTATCACTTCTCATCCAGAGGGATAGCAGCTTCTAGCCTGCTCCTGGATCTGCTTCATGCCCCCCCATCTCTCTCTCTCTCTCTCTCTCTCTCTCTCTCTCTCTCTCTCTCTCTCTCTCTCTTTCTCATTTTACCCCAGTATCTCTCAATACACTCATCTGACTATAGTTAGAATCACAGGAAAAAAACACTTGCTTCTCTGGGCTGCAGTTGCTCTGCCTACTCTTGGGTCCCTGAAACAAGCCATGTTCCCAGGCCTGTGCACCCACCCAAGCTATCACAGAGTCTTCTTTCCTGGTCTTTTGTGCCTGCAGACCTCCTGCCAAGTACACAAGTGTACACGAGCTCGTTACCATCCACTTATCCTGCATAGCTTGTCTCAAATATCTCCCCCTCAAGCCCATTTGCTGTCCCTGGGCTAAGCTCTCACTTAGATCATATTCTGGATATATGTAGCTCAAGTTTAGAATCATAGACAACCTTCTGCATCCACAGGGTTACCTGATCCGCAGAATGAACCACCCACAGGTCAAAACATTTTGGAATTTGGTCCAGATATACTGAACATGTGTGGATTTTTATCTTTTCATTGCTACTTACAGTACAGATGCTTACATAAATCATTAGGTGTGAACAGTAGCCTGGAGATGGTTGAAAGTACACAGTATAGTCTATGCCAGCTACATGCAAATGTGCATCTATAGATTGTGGACTCTTTAGGAAGTCATGAAACATCAATCCCCTATGTTCCCAGGGGCACCTGTGTGCACTATCTTTTAGTTAGTGGACTTAGTAAGTTACCTGCTTTTTTGCCAGGCCTTGTTCTGCACACTTGAGAATTACTCAACCAGTAGAAAAGTAAACTTAAGTATGTTTTTACCTCATTGTTTGGATTTACTTGTTTTTGTTTTATGCGTGTGAGTGTTTTGCCTGCACTTGTGAATATGCACCATGTGCATGCCTGGTAGGAGAGGGTGTCAGATACCCTGGAATACAGTGGTTGTAAGCCGCTGTGTAGTGAGTGCCAGGTCCTCTAGAAAAGCAGCCAGTGTTCTTAACCACTGAGCAATCTCTCCAGACTGAATTGTAAGTAGTCTAGAAATGGAATAAAAAATTAAATTATATATAGTAATTATATCCCATTAATTACTGTCAGTTACTTTTGATGTGTTCCATTTCAAGTTCATCCCCTCACTGGGCTCTATGCTGAATGTGAGCTAGGACTGTGTCTGTCAGCCCTCAGCTCTAGGATCTATCAGGGACTCAACACCTGGGAAATTAATGAACATTCAAACCTGTAAGCCAGCAAATGAATGAATGATTTTAATACTTGGACCAATTTACATGGAATTATGGCATTTTTTCTTTTATTTTTTTATTAATTTATTCAGATTACAACTCAATTGTTCTCCCATCACTCGTATCCTTAAGTTCCTCTCACCCTCCCACCTCCAACCCTATTACCCTCCCTTAGGGCCATGTCCAAGGGGGATCTCCTCTCCCACTTTCTGTTCACAGGCTAACAAATCTCATTTGGTAGTGTGCCTATTCTTTCTTTTTAAAAATATTTTATTAATTTAGTCATATTACATCTCAATTGTTAGCCCTTCCCTTGTATCCTCCCATTCCTCCCTCCCTCCCTCTTTCCCCCTACTCCCCTCCCCTATGTCTGTGACTGAGGGGGATTTCCTCCCCCTGTATATGCTCATAGGGTATCAAGTCTCTTCTTGGTAGCCTGCTCTCCTTCCTCTGAGTGCCACCAGGCCTCTCCATCAAGGAGACGTGGTCAAAAATGGGGCACCAGAGTTCGTGTGAAAGTCAGTCCCCACTCTCCACTCAACGGTCGAGAATGTCCTGTCCATCGGCTAGATCTGAGTAAGGGTTCGAAAGTTACTTCATGTATTGTCCTTGGCTGGTGTGTTAGTTTGAGCAGGACCCCTGGGCCCAGATCTGCCTATAATGTTCTTCTTGTAAGTTTCTAGGACCATCTGGATACTTCTATTTTCCCCATTTTCCCATGCTTCTCTCACCTAAAGTCCCAATACGATGTCCTCCCCTCTGACCTACTTTCATGGTAAGTGAAGATTTTCATGGGACATGCCCCTTGGGCTAGTGTCTAGATATAAGTGAGTATATACCATTTGACTCTTTCTGCTTCTGGTTGAACTCACTCATGATGATCATTTCTAGTTCACTCCATTTGTCCACAAATTTTGGGAATTCCTTGTTTTTAATAGCTGAATAGTATAGTACCACCAGGGCTCCCCTCCAAGGGGAGGTCATCAAATATGGAGCACCAGAACTCATGTCAGAGTTAGAGCCCACTCTCCATATAACTGTGGAGGGAATTGTGGCACTTTCAATACACTCAGTATGTATCAGCACGGACAGCGTATGTGTAATCCACGAGGTTGCTCTTCCCCTTCTCCACTAACCTTATATGTCAGCAGCTCTTCCTGCTGCCCTGGATAAAAGGAGATCTGAAGACGCTCTTGAACAATGCTGCCATCTTGTGACCAAAGACAGCACCACAGCTGGACTAGCAAGTTCTCATCACTGCCTCTGAGTATCTATGAAAATCTTGCCACTGAGGTTGATCTTTGCCTAGAAACCCAAGAACATGCTGCCAGCTAGGAGGAAAAACAATGTCCATGCTAGTGTCTGTCTCTGCTGTGTCTACTTGTTGGCCCCCTGGACCATAGTCCTTGCCCTCTGCCTCTGCATCCTAGCACCATGGTACAAAGCCTTCAATGTGTGAACAACTGTTTTCTATCAGAATTGCTGGGGCTCAGTCACTCAGTGGACACTGGATGCCTTTACAGCTCCCTTCTCCAAAAAGCGTGGGTGCTAAAGACTAGGCCTGCTCAGTTGGCAGTTTAGGGAATCCATGCTACACTCAGTGCAAGATGTGCACCCCTGCCCTCCCCCTACTCACACCCTCCCCTCTTTCTCTTGTCCAGCTTCCTCCTTGGCCTCCTTTCTTATTCACAGCCCCATTCTCTTCCTTCTTTCCTCCTTCTCTCCCCTTCCCGGGAAAGTCTATCTAAAATACTTGGATCAATAACAATTATAAATCTCTGGTTACAAAAGAATCATAATCGAAACTTAAGATCTCCCACCACACTCAATAAATGTGTGTGGGTTGTAGTAAAGGCCCTTCTAAAATAAAAGAATAAAACATTAGGAGAAATACTTTCTTTATAGCCTATGTGACCCTGTAAGGAAAATTATGGCAGGTTCTCTGAGGGCTAGAAAAGTTCTTAAAAACATTAATCTGGGGTGAGATGGCTGAGTGGGTAAAGACACTGTTGCCAAGTGGGAAGACCCAGATTAGATCTTGGGACCTACATGGTAGGAGTTGAGAACTGAATTCCTGCAAGTTGTCCTCTTATCTCTATACACATGGCATGTGTGTACATGTGCATTCGCTACCACACAGACACAGAGATGCATATACATAATAAATGTTGGAAATGCTTATTTTTAAATAAATATGTAAAATTTGTGTTCCTTTAGAAAATCTGCAAATTTGAAAATCTGGCTGTGATGCCAGGGAGCCTTTGTATAGTTCAGGTTGCACAAGTGTAGCATCTTAGCATCCCAGCATCATCCCAGCATCCCAGCATCCCAGCATCCTAGTATCCCAGCATCATCCCAGCATCATCCCGGCATCCCCCCAGAAAATCTTCCAACAAATCCAGAGAGATGAGACACCTTGAAATGGTCTCATAAGAATAGTCCATGTCTGGGAGATTGCATGGGCAGGTGAGTGACATACAGACCCATTAAAACGTAGTTAATCCTCGGCTTCTTCTGGGGAAGTTTCTAGCAGAGTCTTGATTCAGAGAAGTGAAAGTGTTGAATAAGAAAATAAAACTGTAGGGCTAAGAGGTTTGTCATTCTTTGAAGATTAACCCTCTGGTCAAGACAGGAAACCCACGGTAGCCAGATGACCATCTTTTCCTCTGTGTGGGCCTTGCGTGTTGACAAGGATCTCCTCACTTGAAGGAGGATTTTTGGTTACCCAAGTTCTCACTTCTCTTTACTATTCACTACAGTTCCTGACACAGATTGAATGATTCTAACTCTCCAGATTTAAAGTTCACCTTTGAACTCCTGCTTCTGAATAGTCATGTCAAAAAAAAAGGAAAAAAATAATGCTTTAAGTAGCAAACTTCCAGTTACAATGGAGAAAACTAAACAAAGCAGCAATTTTTCTGATTTTATGTCTAGAAGCTATGCCAATGTACTTCCCTGGCCAGCACGGAAGCTTTCGGAGAACCTGGCCTTTGCACCCACATGTGGGTGGCCTAGTTCACCAGAGATGGGCAACTTTGTGCAAAGGTTTCAGTCCCAGCCAAACAGTGTTGCAAGCACTGAGCAGTACAGCCTCTGTATGACTCCTGCCCCTTTCATGAAGTAAGATACCTGCCAGCAATTTCCTGTACTGACAGACTGGGGACAAAGGCCCTGAACAGAGGAGGAATGGAAACCTGGCTGGCTTAGGCTGGTCATTTGGGAAGACTAATGCTGGGTGTGAAGAACTTGCCTGACATCTATCACCTGGCTATTTCAAATTGTCCTGGGAGTCTGTGGAGAAGACACTGAGCCATTCTTTCCTCTCAAGCCCAGCTTTCCAGAAGTAGCATTAAAACAGGAGGCCTTTCTCTCTGGAGAGCACTAAGCCCTCATGGTGACTTGGGTGAGAGAGACGAGAAACCACTGATAAAGACATGTATGTCTCAGATGGAGAGGAGTGATTCTTGGACAGGAGTGCCAGGGGAACTGCTCATGTCCCTTTACTCTGAATGAACACCTGTCATACAAGTTCCACTTGCTGATGAAATCAAACTCCCTAAAGCCCACTGAAGGAGAAGCTGATGAAGTCTAGGTCCCACAGCCAGAGATGCTGATGTAGTTTCTTGGATTTGGCTTCTAAGTCACGATTGTTAAACCTTCTTGGGTAATTTTCACTATGCAACCAAGATGAAGAACCCACTGTGTCCCCATAAGGAGCCATTAATGGATTGAGGAATGTGATTTATTGATGCAAAATATTAAAATACGTTGAAGAGCTATGGATGGTCTATTGAATTTTTCTATCAGATGCTTGAACCACTTGAAACAACTTTACATTTTACAAATTGTTCACTTTTTATTGAATTACTGATGGAAGCAGAGAGACCCACTACTGAAGAGGGAGAAGAAGGATTGCAGAAGCAAGCATAGTCAAGGACAGCGCAAGAAAATCCACAGAATCAACGAACCTGAGCTAATAGGAACCCACAGAGACTGAATTGGCAACCAGGGAGTGTGCATGAGTCTGACATACACCCTCTGCATACAGTTGTGTACCTTGGTCTTCTTGTAGGACTCCTAAAAGTGGGAGTAGGAGCTGTTTCTGACTCTTCTGCCTGCTTTGGGGACCCTTTTCCTCCTACTGGGTTGACTCATCCAGCCTTAATACAAGCAGGGTGCCTACCTAGTTTTACTACAATTTGGTATGCTATGCTTGGTTGATATACGTGAGAGGCCTGCCCTTTTCTGAAGAGAAAGAGGAGGAGTGGATGGGGGTACAGAAGGGAGGTATGGGGAAGGACTGGATGGAGAGGTGTGAGGGGAAACTGTGGTGAGGATATAAAAAAATATATGAAAAAATTTTAAACAAATAAAAAATGGAGAGATGCTTCAGTAGTTAAGAGCACTGGCTGCCCTTCTAAGGACCTGGATTTGATTTTCAGCACCCACTGGCAGCTTACAACCATCTGTAACTCCAATTCCATGAGTTCTACTCTAATACCCTCTTCTGACTTCTGTGAGACCAAACATTTATGTGATACACATGCATACATTCAGGCAAATCACTCATATACATAAAATAAAACCAAAAAACACTTAAGAAAATCAGGTGTGAACATTTGGTGTTTCGTTATTTTTCCTATGACTTTTCTTACTTTGCGGCAAGTTCATATTGTTGAATTTTCTCATGTTCACTACTGAGTACACCTGATTGGATAGATAAGCGTGGTCCCTCAGATGAGAATGGCCACCATAGGCTCATATGTTTCAATATTTGGTCCTCGGTTGGTGGAACTGTTTGGGAAGGATTTGGAGGTGTGGCCTTGTTGGAGGAAGTGTGTGAATGGAGTTGGGATTTAAGGTTTCCAAAGCCCATGCAAATCCTAGTTAGTTCTCTCTGTGTGCTACTCTTGGTTAAAGACAAGCCACTGGGCAAAATGTCCTCATTTCTACCACAGACAGAATTCTGCCTTAAAAAAGGACAAGCTTGGATGCAGGCAGAGTGGACAACTGAACTCTGTCAAGACAGGGTAAGCAAGTCCTCAATAGTTCCTGCCTCACAAATATGTCTGTCAGATATATAGGCTCAAAAGCTGAGAAAGATGCTCCAACATTATAGAGAGTTTTGAGTGACTATTCAGGTAGCAAACTGTCTCTGTCATGTTCTCATTTGGAAAGTTACTAACTTGCACTGCTGGCATACTCGGGTAGTCAAGTTTATTCCTTCTCAACTCTCTGATGGAGTCAAAGACCAGGTAGCTTAGTTTTACAATGAAGCTTAGTTGTTTAGGGGTTAAGATGTTTTTAGGTCTAGATAGATGTTTTAAGTTGATAATGACAAGATGTGATGGAGCTTGATTTACATTCAGAATTTTAGATCCACCAAGATAAGAAAGATGTTTTCTTCAAAGGTGTCAAATACAAATAGCTAAAACACTAAAAATGTAACATATAATTCCTGATTCTGTCATGGTTCTTCTTGCTATAGGTAGTTTATTATATATGTGTGTGATAATATAAATGTATATGTAAAAAATATGAAAAAATAAAATTAAAATAAACTAGCTTTAAAAAGATATAAGATATTAGCCACTACTCCAGCTCCATGCCTGTCTGCTTCCATGCTCCACAATATAATGGTCATAGGCTCTAATGCTCTAGAACTGTAAGCCCCAGTAAACGTTCTACAAGTTGCTTTGGTCGTGGTATCTCTTTATAGCAATAATAAAATAATTTAGACACTGGCAGAGAATCTTAGGCTAGAAAGAAGCAAGTTCACTTACAATTGCAGAAATAAGATTCCAAAAAGAATATTGTCTTTGTCCACTTGAGTTACTATAATAAAATAACTTAAACTGGTAATGTATAAAGAATAGAAATTCATTACTCACAGTTCTGGGGACAAAGGCATCTGCGATTGAGGTTTCAGAAAGTCCAGCTTTTTCTGAACACTCAAGCTTTACTTTCAAGGTAGTACCTGGTTGCTGTGTCTTCACACAGTGGAAGGGATTGATGGGGAAACACTCACTCTCTCAAGCCCTTCACAAGGGTGCTGATCCTACCCATGAGGGTATCACCCACATGGCTGAAACATCACTCAAAGCCATCACCAATTTAGAAAATTATATTTTGTTAATTCTTTAAGATTTTCAAACACCCTAATTTGATAATATTCACCCACCTCCTTCTCTCCTCTTCACTCTGAACCTACGCCCATTTTGTCTGACAGTAGATGTTCTGTTCCTCTGGCTCTTGAACTCTTTCCATTTCTTCTTCTGAGATGCTTCTTGAGTTTAGGTCTAGGGCTTGTGCTGTAGATGTAATCTTTAGGGCTGTCCACCCCACAGAGCTGTTCTCTGTGTTCTGACCAGTGAGTTTCTGTAACGGTCTCTGTCTGCTGCAAAGAGAAGCTTCTTTGATGAGGAGTGAGATACACTATCTGTGGGTATAAGGATAAGTATTTAGATTGCAGTTCAACCGTGGCAGTAGTGGGTTCTCTTCCGGGTTCTATGGCCTTACCAGCTGTAGGTAGTTGGCTGGGTTTACAGTACCAGTATGATTTCTCTCATATTGAGCCTTACGTCTAAATAGCTATTGGTTACCTCCAGGGTATAAGCATCACTACTGTGCCTTCAAAAAATGCCTTGTCACGGTGGTGCACACCTCTAATCCCAGCACTCAGAAAGGCAGAGGCAGGAAGATCTCTGTGAGTTTGAGTCCAGCCTGGTCTACCAAGTGAGTCCAAGATAGCCAAGGCTACACAAAGAAACTTAAAATATATATTTTTTCATTCTGATCATTGTTGAATAAGACTATTGATTGCTGAAGTCATCATATTTTTAAACCATTACTTTGAGGAGTATATTCTAGCATAATTTTGGGGGGCTACCAACATTCAGAACTGACCAGTTATCATGACCAGATTCCTTTTGAATTACTGTCATAAATATGTTTTAATAGCTCTGGGATAGTATAGTAAAGCTGTACTGCATTCTGGTGGCCCACTATTTTAGGAATAGCAAAGGAATTATTGTCAAGGCAGTATCAAGTTCAATAACCACTTTCCATTCTTCTCCTGCTGGTTGAGCTTTCTTTACCATAATTATGGAACTCAGCCCAAGGCCCATTAAAAGGCGACAGCTAACATTTTCATGGCTGCACTGAGCTAATGCACACAAAGTGATAACAGTTAATACACGCATGTTTGCTGGCTCTTTAATTGTGAGAGCCCCATTCTACTGCTTCCTGAGAAGCCACTATTGTAAATTTAGCATGCCTTTCAGCACTGGTAAATGCGATAATTGTGTGAGTCCAAAGATTCCCATTTAGCATAGTCAAGTGAAAACAGAGGAAAGGGTAGGTCCCACCCCTAGTCACCTGAATGAATGCTATGGGACACACATGTTCCCTCATTCATAATAGCTACCTTAATAAAAATATTTAGACTCTAATGTAATAGCCACAAGACAACAGAGCTTTCTTTTGTCTTTCAACAAAAAGGGGCTCACTAAGATGCCCAGGATAACCTTGGATTCGATCCTGAGCCCAAGTTAACCTCAAACTTGGCAATCCTTCTGCCTCAGCCTGCAGAGTGACTAGGATTGCTGTCACTGTGCCACTAGGCCTGTCAGACTTCTTAGTTGACAGTTACCCTCAGACCTTCCCATCTTTCCTAACGTATCTCCAAAGTCGCTGGGCTAATCTTTAAACTTCTGCAAGTACTTCTTTGCTGGCTGTGTATCCAGGATTCCCATTTGTGCTACTTTAGTGCCCTCTATTGGCTCAGCTATTTTCACCAGCACAGTAACAGTAAATAAAGGCAGACAGATTGTTTGGGCAGTCCTTAAAAAAACAACACATTATTTTAAGTGAGTTGTTATGACCTCTGGAAAGTTCTTCACAACCATTCCTTCCTAGTGTACAGATAGCTCTTCTTACTATAAACCACAGATGGTCACTCCAATGCCATGACATTGTTCTCGACCTGTAGTACTAATTGTACTTCTGCCTCCCGCATGCAAGAGTCTATATGGGCAAATGTCAATGGCCAATTTGGACTGATTCAAAAATACTGCCCAAACATCATCTAGACAAACAAAAGTGATGGAACTATCTAGGGAAGAGTTAAATTTAATCCCTCAGCTCGCATCTCCTCACAAAAGGGAATTATAGTTGGACCAAAAATTCCCTTGTCTGTGATCATGCCGGGGCAGTGGGAACCTGCTCCATTTGCAGGGTTTGAAGAGTTCTGCATAGCCACTAGTCTGCATAGACACTAGTGACACATATTGATGTACCGCTAACAGGCTCTGGGCTTAGTCAATAAACAGTAAGACTGCAGGGTGCACACAGCACCGCATGGCATACCCAGGCATGAACTTAGTTCTTGGTCTCACAAGGCTAACAGTATGTAATTTCACTTGCAAACTACAGACTACATCCAGTCAGCCTGAGTCCCTCTGAGCCATTATCAGACCCTGATGTTAGCCACAGGACCTGTTTCAAAATCTTGCAATTTATGCTTTCCATAGATCTCTTTTCATAAAAATGCCTAAACTTCACTGGCTTCCTGGGCCCATTTTTGATAACCTAAAATGAGTTTATTTGGCTCTCCAGTGTCACCTGAGAGCCCTTGCCATGGCTGAGGTTTCCACTGTCTCCTAGAGGAAGGTCTTCCCAATGCAGCAATACCCTCAGACTTTCCCATTTCATGGAGACCCTCTGCTGGCTCCCGTTTCCCTGTCCTTTTTTCTTCTGCTTTGTCTTAGTATCATGGCAGATTAGATACAGTTTTACATGTACACATTGCTCATGTACATATAAATGTATATATAGCAAGAGCACATGTTGTGTCACTGTTAAATGTCTTACACCAGCAAGTGTGACATGACTGCATGGGATGCTCTTTGAGGAGCACTGCATGAGGAGCACTGCATGAGGAGTACTGAGTGTCTTGCATAATTTCTATGAACCCTTTCTAAAGGGTTCATAGCCCCAGCTATAGTGTAACGGTGTATGACATTTAGCAGTGATACAACATTTGCTCCAGCTATGGTCCTGGTTCCTGTACCCTCAGCGCTGCAAATGCGGTGGAGTACAGGCTGTGCACTAGTAGCCTAGAGAGTGAAACCAAAGAAAGGTGGACTTTACAGAAAGACCAAAAGGCCTGTGCCCACATCTCTGCTGTCACTAAATGGCCTTGGGCAAATCACTTGCCCTATTAGTTCCCTAAAATGGGGCCAGTAGCAGAACACAAGGTTGCCTGTAAGCATGGAGTAAGAAGCTTTGAGATGTTCTTTGCACCCACATGTCTACATAGGATGAAGACATTTTCTTTAAAAGAAGTTGCCCAAATCATCTTCATTGTCCTCTTCATACTTTCCAAATGTCAGCATAATTTACATGGATTCCAGAGCTGTGCATTCTGGCTTTGCCAGGGCCCAATTGTAGGACCTTTGGTTCCTTAGAACTTTAGGAATTTGGGGGTCTGGGGACTGAAAAATAGAAATTTACATGTTCTTCACAAAAGGGCTCATAGAAACGATGCAAGTAATGTAGTGTTCCTCATGCAGTGCTCTTCATGCAATGCTCCTCAGGCAACATTCCTCATGCATTGCTCCTCATGCAGTACTCCTCATATAGTGCTCCTAAAGCAGTGCTCCTACAGCAATGCTCCTCATGCAGTGTTCCTCATGCAGCGCTCCTTATGCAGCCTTCTTAATGCAGCACTCCTCATGCAGCACTCCTCATGCAGCGCTCCTTATGCAGCACTCCTCATGCAGTGCTCCTCATACTGCCCTCCTCATGTAGTGTTCCTCATACAGTTCTACTTGTGCAATGCTCCTCATGCAACATTCCTCATGCAGTTCTTCATGCAGTGTTCCTCATGCAGTGCTCCTCATACATCCCTCCTCATGCAGTCTTCCTTATGCAATGCTCCTCATGCAGCCTTCCTCATGCAGTGCTCCTCATGCAGTGTTCTTCATGCAGCACTTCTCATGCAGTGCTCCTTCTACAGTCCTTCTCATGCAGCACTCCTCATGTGACGCTCCTCATACAGTGTTTCTCATGCAGCTCTCCTCATGCAGCACTCCTCATGCAGCCCTCCTCATGCAACACTCCTCATGCATTGCTCTTCTTGCAGCACTCCCTATGCAGTGCTCCTCATGCAGTGCTCTTCATTTAGCCCTCCTCACACAGTGCTCCTCATGTAGTGCCCTTCATACAGCCCTCCTCACGCAGTGCATTTCATACAGCACTCTTCTTGCAGTGCTCCTCATACATCCCTCCTCGTGCAGTGTTCCTCATGCAATGCTCCTCACGCAGCCTTCCTCATGCAGCACTCCTCATGCAGTGCTCCTCATGCAGTGTTCTTTATGCAGCATTCTCATGCAGTGCTCCTCCTACAGTCCTTCTCATGCAACACTCCTCATGTAATGCTCCTCATACAGTGCTCCTCATGTGATGCTCCTCATACAGTGCTCCTCATGTGATGCTCCTCATACAGTGCTCCTCATGTGATGCTCCACATACAGTGCTCCTCATGCAGCCCTCCTCAAAGAGCATCCCATGCAGAAGTGTCACACCTGCTAGTGTAGCTCTGCTTTCTGCAGTCTGAGGCTTCCCCCAGTTTGCTCATGAAAGAAAGGGGTTAAGCCATTTTTTTTTCTCCAAGGACTTTAACACTAATGTCCTATGACACTTTGTAATATATTATGCCAGTCCCCACAAGACAGAATTGGAAGAGGAGCAATTTAAAGGTGAGTCCAAAGCCCTGGCTTCATAGAAACTAACTTCTTGTTCCTGGCTGGCCTTCTCATGTTGTACCCTGGACCCTCTTCTTCCTAATTTCCTGTGGTGAGTTCTATGACCGCCTTTTCTCTCTCAGAACAAGAATATTTCTCTTTATTATATCATTGTCACTGTATAACATATTCTTTTAAAAGTTGTTCTGTATTTTGTGACCTGACCTGCTTCCCAAATCCACTTGCCATCCACCTCAGCCAGTCTTCTCCATTTCCTTCCTTTCAGTTACTCAATTAAAATTTTTTATTAAGGGCTAGAGAGATGGCTTCTATCTCCTGTGCTTCCCAGCACCCACCTGGTGGCTCATAACCACCTGTAACCCTAGTTCCAGAAGATCTGATGCCCTCTTCTAGCCTCCTTGAGCACCAGACATACACATGTAGTATGCATATATACATGCATACACTCACACACACACACACAAATAAATATAAATAAGTCTTTTAAATCTTGGGCATTATTCTTGAGTCCTTCTTTCAGCACATCTAAGCATTCAACAAATCTTTTCATTCTGCCTCCAAAATTCAGCCACATGCATCAACTTTCTCCATTTCCACCAGTGCTGCACTTAATCAACCTGCCACCATCTTCAGCAGAGAATTGCTATAATATATCAACCTCCCATCCTTTCTCTTATGGTAACCAGACTGAGCTTTCAAAGAATGTCGATCAGTCTGTGTGTTTTCCTTGCCTGAATTTGTCCAAACCATTGTCCTTTGATTTTCTGAGGCTCCATATAAAAGCACCATTCCCTGCCTCCCCACCCTCACTGTAGAGCCCCAGCCTCTCTGAACTTCATGCTAATCATATACCCACAACTCATGTCTGTTGGACATTCCTGCTCAGGCTCCTTCCTTTCCCTGATACGTTAGCTTTCAGTCCTCAGGATCAACGTCACCTGCTCAGGGACACCAGTCCACACAGCACAACACGGAGTGTCATCTCCCTCCTCTACCACAGTGTTCTACATCGACAGCTGCTCTCTGAGATCTTTCTTATGTGATTTTCAGCCCATTCTACTGACATCAGGACTCTACCTTATCTTCTTTGCTGGTGCCATTTCAGAGCCTAGAACTACATATGGCATAGAATAAGCTGTTCAGTAAATAATTGTAGGAACACAATCAAATCAACCCATGTTGGCCTTGCAGCACTATTATCATTTCACACCACTAGAGGGCAGTCATTTAATTAGAATGAAGAAATCGGTGTCCTTGCATACATCCTAATTTGTCCATAATTGACTTTAATCATTAATGGCACAGTTATATTTAAGAAAAAATATTTTTCTATCAAAAAAAAAAAAAGAAAGGCCCTAGATTTTTAAAACAGCCACCGGGCTTAAGTCCAGGCAACAGTTTATTCCAGAATAACAAATGGTGATATTTTAAGCAGGTTTTCTGCTTAATGCTGTTATTCAAATTTGTTTGTTTTGAAATTTTCACTATATAGAGTGATATGTTTAATTTGGTGATGTGAATTGTCTAGGAACTCAGATGCAAGCCTATGCACACAGACTGAGAAAGGCTGTGGATGAATGAGTTCTGGAGATGAGGCGGAAGCTGCTGATCTGCATCTGGTGGAAGTGTTCTGTGCCATAAAGCAATGCTTGCAGGACAGCTTCAAATGAGGATCACTTTGTTGTATGATGGGTGGATTTTGTGTCTATGACAAATGTTCTGTGGTGCCCCAAGGGCACAGGCCATTTCTATCTTTTCTGTCCCTTGTTCTTAGCAGAATGGCTCTTAGTGTTTCACTTTTTGTTTTATGGTATGTCTTCAGGAATCATGTTCAAGGTCAAGAGGCAGGAGAAAACCTTTCTGTTAAAGACCAGTGGCCAGCACAACCTTTAAGGGAATCTGGGAGAGTCAGGATCTGTTTAGCAGCAAGAGAATCATCTCGATGGGTAGGTCAGCCATGATTTACTGCCAATTACAGGCTATGTGCTACCATAAGTGGAACCAGTTTCCCTTAGCATCAAAGGAAGGGCCTCTTACACACTCAACAGTATCTACGTCAACCCTCTGCTGTCGCTCAGGTGTCCCTGAACATGTGATTTTTCAGATGGCTTAAAAAGGAAATGACACAAGCTTCAGAAATCTGCAGATGTGACCTCTGCTTCGGATGCCTGCTTCTAGCTTCCTTCCTCTTCTGAGCCAACTTCTCCTACACATTCATGGGGGTTGGGAGGAGGTCCCAGTAGATTCCTGCTTATCCTTAAACTTTGCCTAAAATGATCTTCACTAGTCCTTTCTTGGCCCTAGCTCAAAGCTTTAGGCATGTTGGGTCATCCTTGCTCTCACAGACAAGTCCACTCTGGCACACAGCACACTGATCGGTAGCTATTTGGGTTTTCTCTTTGTTCACCACAAGAGTGAGCATAGAGCCTGGTACATAATGTAGCTTAATAGCTATGAACTAAACAGATGAGAATTGCAGAGCTGTGCTGTGCAGTGTACATGGAGCTGGGTAAAACTCACAGAGAGACTTGCATCATTATCATAAAAGAGTATAGCTTTCAGAGGAGACGTCCTTGTTTTGTAATCACCTTTTTATATAGAGTGGACAATAAATCTTTATTAGATAGATAACTTGAAAATATGCTCTCCTATTGTCTCAGGGAAGTGCTTTTTGTATGAACCACAAGGATCTATTCTCTCTTCTGTGGCTGGTACTTTCAGCATCCTATGAAAGGAACCACTGCTTAACCCAAGGCGACAGACATCTACCCTTTTGTTTTCCTTTAAGACTGTCTAGTTATATAGCCTTTACATTTTTGTCTTCAACCCATTTGAGAGCTAATTTCTCTATATTGGTATGAGGTAGAGGTACAGTTCCATTCTTAGGCACGTTTATGTCATGTTGAAAACATTCTTTCTGCATATAGTTGTCCTCATGCATTTGTCAGAAATCAACTGGAGTCACACATGTAAAAATATGAAGATTTGCTCATGAGCCCTATTCTCAGCCATATTTTGTTAGTCCTGACTAAGTCAGGGAAACAGACACAAGAGAAAATCACATGCACACACAGCGAGAGAGGGAGAGAGGGAAGGAGAGGGAGGGGAGGAGGAAGGGTCAGAGAGAGGAGGGAGAGAGAGAGAGAAAAAAGTGTGTGTGTGAACATATAAAAGTGACTGATTTGCACAATTGCAACAAGGTCAGCACTGTCAGGAAGACCAGACCACAACCCTGACACAGGTATAAAGCTTCAGTTGACAGGAAGAATTTCTTCCTCAAGGGAGCTTTGATCCCCCCTTCATGTGGTTCAAGCTCTAGATGGCCTACGATGCTCTTCTTTACTTGAACTTAACTGATTATACACTTTAGTGACATCTACAAAATAAATCCATAACAACATTTAGATTAGCATCTGACTGAATAATAGAATAAAGTCTCACCAGGCTGACTCATAAAACTGACCGTCACAATCCGTAAGTCTTTGCTCATTCCAGTACCACAGTCTTCTTTACTATAGCTTGGTGGTAAATTTGTAGCTGGGAAGTATACATTCTCTGTGTTCTTATTTTTTAATTTTTATTTGTAGTGGGGGGAGTCACTTGCAGAGACCACAAGAGGACACTGCATCCCCTGGATCTGGAATTACAGGTCATTGTGAGCTACCCAGTGTGGACACTGGGAAATCATTTTAGGTCCGCTGCAAGAGCACTTGAGTTCTTAACCCCTGAGCCATCTCTCCAGGCCACAGTCTTCTTTTTAAAGTGTTTGTTTTGGGGGGGTTGGGGTTTTTGTTTGTTTGTTTTTGTTCTGTTTTGGGGGTTGCTTTGTTTTTGTTTTGTTTTGTTTTGTTTTGGCTATTCTAGGTGTCTGTGTCTGTAAGCCAGATGTCTGTGAGGCAGGGTAGAAAAGAAGCAGGACATATTTATCTGATGTAAGCTTTGTGCAACATGGTGACTTCATAACTGAAAACCCAAAGAAACAAAGAAAATGGTGTTTTTAAAGGCAGCCATGCAATGGTGTGACCAGAAGGCCACAAGACATGAACTAGGGAGAACTTAGCACAATTCACTTGGCAGGATGCTGTGTCTCTGTCTCTACCCATGGACCTGAGGTCCAGAGCAAGCCCCTCTCAAACAGGACCTGTTTGAGGCAACACAGACAAGAGGAGGTGAGGATGACACTGATGTGTCTGCTGCTTTGTCCTGTGCTTAAGACCCACACCGGGGACAACATGTCCTGAACCCTGTTGTCCCTCAAGACCACTCGCTACATTTCCTACCTGCCTGTGTGAGGGGCTGAGACCAGACGGCATCATGAGAATAAGTCAATTGCTGTGGCACCCAATAAGCAGTTTTAAGTGTCAAACACTGTAGCCAATAGTACCTTCCTCTCTGCTCATGAAAAAGTGGCAAGTTACATATGTGTGACCTAGTGTGGCTCTCCTGATAATATGGATGATAGTTCAGCCTTCTTGTGTGAGGAAATCCTGTTTGAGACTTTAAGAAGTCACCTGCCCTGGGGAGTGCCTTGTGATGAATGCGATGCCAAGAGATGAAGGGACGTGCTTGCTTTCTGTGGAAAGTTTGAGTGCCTGTGAGAACAAATGCCATTGACATGTGTCATTAATGTGATGACACATTAATTTTTGATTTTTTTGTATAGTGTATACATGTGCACACATGTGAGTATGGTTACATGTACATGTGTACATATGGACGGGTGTCAGCATCTGTCACTTTCCACATTTTTTTGAGACACAGTCTCTCAGTGAACTGAAACTTCCCAGTTGGCTAGACTGGCTGATTGATAGCTTCAGTCAATCATCTACCACCACCACCACTACCACCACCACCATCACCATCACCACTATCATCACCACCACCACCATCACCATCTCCACCACCACCACCACCACCATAACCATCACCACCACCATAACCATCACCACCACCACCACCACCACCACCACCACCATCACCATAACCATCACCACCACAACTACCACCACCACCATCACCATCACCACCACCACCACCACTACACTACCACCAGCACCACCATCACCATCACCACTATCACCACCACCACCACCATCACCACCACCACTACCACCACCACCATCACCATAACCATCACCACCACTACCACTACCACCACTACCATCACCACCACCACCAACAACAATACCCTTGGTAGGGTGTCAGATGCACACTACCATGCCCTGTTTCTTATGTGGATCCTGGGAGTATGGATGGATCCTTATGCTTGCTCAGCAAGCACTTTACCAATGGATGATGCCCTTTTAAGAAATTCAAGTTGCAGATATCAGCACCTCCACTGTCACATGGTTGTCGTCTCTGTTTCATTAGGACAAGAGGGTGACTGCTTGCAGGGATGTGCTTCAGCCTATTCCTATCTGCTTGGCCTTGTTTTCTGGGAAGTCTGCTCAGCAGTCCACCGAACTGAAAAGATTTGAGAAACAATGGGTATTGTTAAAAATCAGTAAACAGATACCAGTCTGCAAAGATGCCTAGTGAGCAGGTAGAGGGGGGAGCTGTAAGCTCTGTGCTGGAGGACAGCATCGCAAAGCCCTGGGTTCAGGACTTAGGGAATGGCTGGGGCTTGTTTTAACAGAGCCCTGTGCACTCTAGTAAGGAATAGAGTCAAGCGCTCTCTCCCAGATTGAAGAAGTGGATTATATTTTATGAACAGACTTTCTTTGATTTTCTTGTTCAGGAAGACAAGTGCTGGTGAAGTAGAAGGCACTGAGATCAAGAGTGAGAAGCTAAGTGTCTCTACTGCTGGAAAAGTGTGTACTTATCCCTGAAACAGGAAGTGGTCCTTGATGTGCCTGGGGCGGGGGAAGTATATGTGCTTATGTGCTGCTGTTTCCCGGTTTGTGTGTGCCTGCAGGGGGGTGGAGGTGAGGGACAATGTGTTTACATGATGGTGTATCCAAGTGTGTGCCTGAGCTTGTGGAGGTCAGAGATTGACTGTGGTTGTCCATGTAGTAGATCTTAAGAATAATCTACATCTTTATTGACCACTTTTACTCTGGGAAGCAAGCTGTCCACTTCACTTCACTGTGTAGTCAGAACTAGTCCAATTCTATTGGACTCTCAATGAGTCCAGGCTGTCTGGCAGGTAAGATGGAGGGGCTACCTCCATCTCCCCAGCACTGAGATTGCCAAGTGGGCAGCACCACACCAGATGTTTTCCACAGGTGATGGAAGGAACCCAAACCCAGGGCTTTACACTTACAACTGTCTCCTCAGCCTGACCCTTGACTGTTAGTTGAAGACTTTGTGAACTATTGATGAGCATTGGCCCCTCACCCCACCATGAGTATGTGAGTAAGGGTTGGTTATAGAAGATCATTCAAAATATAATTTCAATGACATTCACCAAAATCCGGGTAACAATGCTAACAATGATGACACAGGGAGGCAAAGCGGCCAGTTTGCTTCTCAGAGAAAAGGAAGTCAACAGAGATGTTGATTATTCTAAAGGTTTGCTGCCCAGTATTTAGAACTTGACCTGCTCCCTGCCCCCAGACCAGTTTAAAATCAGCATGAATGTTGTGTAATCTAATGAGTTTGATCCAGGTCAGTTATTAAGGGCTAAAATGGATTAAACAAAAGACATTCCCTCATAACTAAAAAGAATACTTCAAAGGTGGGATTTGCTCTTGTTATGACAAAGGAAGTGGATTTGCAGACTGCCTCTGGGGCACACCCCTCAGTGACTTTTGGTTTCTCAGTAAGGAGAGTCTTTTTTTCTCTGTCTTTCTGATTCTTCCCTCCCCACAACCCAGGCTCTGGTCCAGAGTCTCCCTCAGGTTAGAGATGCAAGTTAAGAGGATCTGACTGTCAACATCTTTTCTTGTTTTTTAAAGACCAGGCAGCAGGCATCACCACCATCAAATGAGCAAATGACATGCCTGGGCTCCTAGCAAGGAGTAATGTTGCAGGGGACCTGCAGCAGGTAAAACAGGCCACACTGTACAGACTCAGGGCTTGAGATGCTGACATCAGGACACATGGAACACTCTATCCTGGTACCTCCATTCTGTGTGGAAATCCTAAAGAGAGAATCCAAACAGGAGCCAGGAGATCTAATAGATTTTTTTAAATCACTCCATCAACATTTCCCACTGCATAAACTTACAGGGTCAGGACTGGGCTCTGGGGTTCATCTTCAATATACTGACCTTTTAGAGTACCGATGTAACCCAACAAAATGGGTTGGTGGTGAGTTGGTGAGTGCAAAGGCCAAACACAAGGTTACAGCATGAATGAGTGGAGAAAAGTAGATTGCCTGTGGCAGGTAAGAGGCCTCTCAGAAGTTCCCTGGGGAGGTGGTGGTGGGGATTGAGGATTTTATTTGGGAAGCATACACATATTTGTACTAAGAGAACTTCGAGGGTGAGCACATTACTATGCATGCTCAGTTTAAGGTAGGAATTTAAGAAGGAAAAGGCTGGGGCTATAATACAGTGAAGAGTGCTTGCTTTGTTTATTTGAAGCCCTAGGTTCTAGGCCAGTCCTGGGAGTCGATAGGAGAAGGGGTTCCATTGTGCTGCTTGTCCTAGGGCCTTGGCAGAGGCACAACAGTCAAGCCACCAGTTGTAAGATCCCTTTGGCTACATCACACATAGCCGCTCCACCTGCACTGGCACCTTCCCCAAGTGGCCATGCACATACACACATGGCTGCCTTTGGCCCCACCCTGCCTCCCTACCTGCCACAGCACTTTGCCCAAGCAAAATGTTGCTGGCGGTAAGACCCCCTTGCCATGCCACACCACGCCATTCCATGTCATGCCATTTGGTGCTTCCAGGACAGGAAGATCTGTCCACGCTAACCTGACATACTAATCTTCCCATCAGAATAGCAGCTGACTTCTCAATGTCTTTTAAAGCCAAAACAGCTTGAAAAGCAATGTACTTCAAGTCCTAAAAGACCACAGACCCAAACACTGACCAGTCTACTTGGTAAAACTATCTCCTATAATTGAAGAAGAAAGAAACTGGGCACCATTAAAAAAAAAACCTAAAGGAATTCATGTACAAAACCAGCCCCCAAAGAGAACACTGCAAGGAGTCTTTTGTACTAAAAAGAAAGATAAGTATATCTAAAAGGTTACAGGAAGAAAAAAGTAGTACTATGACTGGATATAAAATGGTACCAAGAAAGCAAACACCATAAATGCAACAAAATGACAACAATAAACACATACTTTTAAAATGATAACTAAATATTGATGGCCTTAACTCCAAAATCAAAAGCCATAGGCTAGCTGATTGGATTAGGAAACAATATCCATCTTTTTCTGTCCTCAAGAAATACACTTCACCTGGAGGATGCACAGTGAGTGAAAAGATGGAGAAAAGTATTCCAAGCAAATGAGACCAGGACACATGTAAGCATCCCTGCCCTGACTTGACAAGATAGACTTCAAAGCAAAACTAATCAGAAGAGACAAAGGTCATTTGATTCTGATTAAGGGCACAAGCTTTCGACTTGTTGGTCGGGGGAATATATTTAAGTACAACACATCTTCTAGGAATTCAAAGCCATCGTGGATTTTGGAATATATATATATATATATATATATATATATATATATATTCATACACTTGAATATACACAAATAGTAACTACACAAGTAGTAACTACTACATTAGAATTACTCTTAAAATGTTTAATTCCTCTGGAATAGCAGAAAAGTAGTGCTGGCATACAAATGCTTTATAATAGCCTCTCTACATACAGTTGTACAAATGCTTCAAAAATATCTCCCACTGTTCTCCAGATGTTGACTTCAATTACGCTTATAATAATATTACTTAAACCTGTATGAACATAAAACTAGTTATGAGCTCCTAACGTCGTAGTTCTTATTCAATTATAAAAACCGAGTGAATGCACTAATTACAAACAAATTGCAAAACCAATAAAATTCAAATTAACAACATTAAATTAATGTGACACAAAATGTCGTATTGAAATTGAATTACCATATACAACATAACTATGGTGAGGTGCTGGAGGCCCCTCCCACATTCTTTTGAGTTAGGCCCCCACTAATTTCTCTAGACAACCTTTTTCTAACTAAATACCATCAATTATTTGATGCTGGTTATTATTTTCTTTGAATGGTGATGATAATAATTTTTCATGGCTGAGATGTACCATTTTGTTTTGCCAGTGGAGTTGTAAAGACCTGTGTATTGAGTCTGCCTGTCACTCTACACATTCACTTGAAGCAGAAAAAAATGCTGTGAGCCACCTGACTACTCATTCCAGGAAACTTGGTAAGGTTTGGGCTTGACCCTTGACATCTCCGTCATTAAACTAATTTTGAAAATTGAGTCCATCACAGTTAAATCAGGTGTCAAGATTTTCTTATATGTTGTCACCAGAGGATACAGATGATCCTCTGTATGAAAAAGATCATCACCTATATAAAAACAGAAAGTCAACAGCTTTTAATAGAGAGCCAGGTGGGCCCTGGATCATGTACTTGGATTTCGGTTTAAGGGTCAGAAATGCTTCAGATGCTAAGCAGTAACTATTCCCAAATCCATTCTCCTGCTACAGGACTGAATACTTGTATTAATGAAAAAAGGCAAGCTGAGTACATTGGGACAGGCCTGCAATCCTAGCTACTCAGGAGACTGAGGCAGTAGGACTACAAGTTCAAGGTCAGTCTGGGAAACTTAGCAAGATCTTATCTCCAAAGCAATAAGAAAATAGGTGTGTGTGGGGGGTGGTGGTGGATGTACTTGGTTTTTTTTTTCATTCTTTAACTATTGACGTGGTGGTTTTAATGAGCAGTACCCCTGCCCCATGGACTCACATATTTCAACAGCTGGTCCCAAGTTGCAGAGATGGCAGAATCCATTTAGAGAAAGAGTGTCACTGGAGGCAGGCTTCGAGAGTTCATAGCATCACCTCATTTCCAGTTTGGTTGGAGATGTGATTTCTCCGGTTCTTACTCTGGATGCCTGCTGCCACCCACCCCACTCTCACCCTCCCCACTGCATAATCGACTCTCCCTCTGGAAATGCCAGCCCAAATCAACTCTTTCTTCTGTAAGTTGCTTCCAGTTTGTGTATCTTATCAGAACACTAGAAAAGTAACTGATAGAGCGAGGCCAGAGTTCAGGCCCCAGTCACCTAACGAGTCTTCATGGTCTCTGTGGAGCCAGCTAGTATTCCCTGGCTGCAGATGAAGCAGCCAATATCCAGTTCATGGACCAGGCATCTCTCTTTAAGGAGCTTACAACTTAGGGAGACAACACACACATTAAAAAATGTATGTTTGAGGATGTTCAAAGCTTGCTTGTGAAAATGCACATCTTCCCTAGTCAGAACACAAGGGGAAAGGTTGGAGGCTCAGCAGCATCACCTGTCATTCACACCCATCATAAAGCCTCAAGTCCTTCTTCCCTGCAGGAACAAAGTACCATTCCATTGGGTGCCACCCACGACTTGAATCGGTAAACCTGATAGCGTCTAGGGGTTGACAGTTGGCCCCTGTGCCATTAGGGTGTCTGAAGATTCTGATCATCACAGTCAAAAAACAGAGGCCATTTTTCTATTCCAGCTGAGCACCGATATATTTCAGGAGAAGCATGTGGACACAAGGAATAAAAGACATGCACAATAAAAAGGAGTGTACATTTCTGCTAAGTTCCAAGGTCCTTAGAATTAGAAAAGAAGTCTACAAACAGCAACAACAGAAAAGCGAAGCCAGTCTGATGACTTATGTGAGTAAACTTGGGTGCTCAGATCACGGGACTACAGAAGAATTTGAGGATAAGGTACAGCTCCAATTCCAGGCAGTGGGCTCTGTGAGAGCACCTATTTGCAGGGTCCTTACATTTAATGCCATGAAGACAGGAGGATGATCTGCCAAGATGACTGGCAAAGAACCCGATCTCTTCTTGCCTGGAACCTGTCAATCAGCAATGTCAGACCTCGGACTGGCTGGAGGTAATCCAAGTTTTTCAGTTCTGGAACGATTAAATTCAGAACAATTAAATTCAAAAAATGCAACAGTGTCATTTCAATATATGTCAGTAAAGAGCAATCTCTGTGTACTTGAGCTCATGATACTTTAAAAGAAACCATCCTGCTAGAATAATTTATAACTTTCATAATTTGAGCATAAAAGTTAGTGAATATGGGATAGTGAGATGTCTCAGGGGGTAAAGTTCACCAAGAAGGCCTGACGACTTGAATTTCATTGCCAAGACTCATAGTGGAAGGAAAGAACAGACTTCCAAAGTTGTCTTCTGACTTTTATAGGAGTGGCATGGCACACACACACACACACACACACACACACACACACACACACACACACACACACACACACCAAGGAATTGTGTTTTTGACTAATAAAGATAAAAATATCAACTCTAAACAGAATTGATTTTTTAAATTAGCTTTTTAAAAATAATCAGCTAAAGGACTCAGAGACAATGGAGATACATCATACTACTTGGTAAATAGTTGTTTGTCAGACTGACAATAATTTTTTTAATTTCCATATCAAACCAAAGGAAGTGTTCAAAGTTTCTAATTAGACTGTGTAGAAAATAGAAACAATATTCCTATTTTTACTTCTGCCTTTATCCTCCTAGCACAGATAGATTAGCCTATAAATAAACAACCTAAACCCTCACAACTTGGAGTGGTTTAAGTGAGAACAGCCCCTTGGCTCATAAAATTGAATGTTTAATCACCAAGGAGTGGAACTGTTTGGGAAGGATTAGGAGGTATAGCCTTATTGGAGGAAGTGCGTCACTAAGGGTGAGCTTTAAGGTTTCAAAAGATTGTCACCGTTACCAGTGCGCTGTCTCTGCCTCCATCTTGCAAATCAGATGTGAGCCCTCAGCTACTTCTCCAGCACCATGCCTGCCTACCTGCCACCGCGGTCCTTCCCAGGATGCTTTTGGACTCACCCTCTGAAGTTGTAAATAAGCCCCAACTAAATGCTTTCTTTTAGAAGAATTGCCATCATCACAGTGTCTCCTCACAACAATAGAAAGATACTGTGTAACCTGCTGCAGCCAATGTAGTGTCATTTGATAGACTCCAAGGAGAGATTGGAGTGGGCGTGTGCACCAGGCTTGACTTCTGTTACACTACCACTTTCCTGTGAGGCATGTGGAGGCCCACTGTGCTACAACTTCCTGTCTTACCAGACTGCATCATACTGTACAGATACAGAAGCTATCAACATAAAAAAGCTGTGGGAGGTTGTCAGCTCCTCCTGGTCATTCCCACCAGTAGAGACAATGGATCCTTTTTGACTGACAGACTTTCACAAAGAGGCTTGGATCTGGTGTGCATTTCAACAACTATGAAGTGTATGATGATGTTCTTGTTTTCCTTCTTATCTGATCTCTTTTTTTCTAAGATTTCCTAGTTGATTTATTCAATGTGTATGAGTGTTTTGCATGCATGTATGCCTACATACACATGTGATTTTGCAGTGCCTTCAGAGGCCATCAGAACCCTTGGAGCTGGGATTATAGTCCATTGGATCCTGGGATGGAATCCCAGTCCTCTGTAAGAGTAGAAAGTGCTCTCAACTGCTATCTCTCCAGCCACCATCATGTTTTTAACATGAATTAATTATTCTATCAGGAACATGTACCAATCAACACTTTTCATCCTAAGAAACAAGTGTGACCTCATATGATCATTATGGAACCTACCCACAAGGTCATTACATGTGTTTATGATGTCTAATAAAGGCTTGTGGTGTCTCTCAGGGGGTATTGGAGGGGCTCTTCCCAGAAGCCTGATAACTCTGAGAAGAGTCTTTCCGTATCTAAATATTGGCTGGATATTTTTTCCTGCCCTGGACAATAGTTAATAAAGCCTAGTAGATCACTCACATGCCAAGTACTATGAGTTGAATCCCAGTAAGAAAATGAGAAAGAAATTCTGTGAATCATTTTAAATCTAAACCCATTAGTTGAAAAAAATGACCCTGAAGTTAATGTCATCTCATTCAGTAATTAGATCTTCTTTGCATAGCAAAAAAGAAGTTCTACACCAAAGGCATAATAATTCTATTAGAAAGTTAAACCATGATATTGTACAGTTCGGAGGCTCTGAATTCATATTTAATTATGCAGGTAATGTAATTATACAATCACTTCTCATCTGATATCAAGAGGAAAAGTTCTTGGTGAGTCTGTGAGAGTGTTTTTTACAAGGTTTTGTGGAAGGGGCATGCAATTAATATGACGCTCTTAAGATGAAAATGTAAAGATATCTTTGCAAGCCTGTATCCCCTTCCATGCATGCACACTGAATTAGCTGCTTAGATCTTTGCCATTGCTAATAGAGTTGTGGCTCCTTATCTTAGCATGGCCTGCTATAACAATTAGCACTAGGATTGAGCAAAGACCTCAGCCCTTTATTTCAGAGCTCAGCATCATTCCACAGAACAACCAAAAACTAATAAGTCAAGAATTTTGATTCCCTTAAATGCTTATAAGAATTTTTTTCGTGTTCACTATTTCTATTTAATTCACTAACAGACAAACTTATATACTTCTCTTAGCTTTTCTTTAAGTCCATGGGACAATTTTGCCTGGTAAGCTAAAGAGAAGCTTTGGTTAAAATAGAATGCAATAGCAAAATCAAAACAAAGAAAAAACTCCTGTTGCCTTTCGTACTGGCGCTTTTACCAATGACACCCAAACAAACATGCGTATTACCTTGTTCTGTGTTCACAGTATTAAAATGAGGGCAGGGTTTCTTGCCACCCTACCAACAGCAGGGCCTGTTCAGCCCAGTTCCTCACGCTGAATGGTGGTAACTCGCATAATATTATCCGGAGGCCCCAGATCAAAGCCTCTGTGCTCTGGAAAACCCACATTGCCATGCTTTATCACACCAGCAGGGTACACATCACCACACTCCTGCTTGCTACCTCATCAGTAGACACCTGAGTGATGTCATTCTGGTGCAGCACCTCCATGGTTGTGAAGTCCCAGGTTGCGGCTCTTTTGTCCAAGCCGTAGAAGTGTCCCATGGTGGACAGGACACATTGGATGCTGTTTGGCAGAGTCTACCTTGAAGTCAAAAGTCAAGCAGCAGCCATCATCATTGTTAAAGAGCACTGTGTAGCAGTAAGGCCAGCAGGCAATACACTGTTCTCTGGGATGAATGCCACACTCACCGGTGGTGCGAGCCTGGCTTTCAGAGTTGGAAGCTGCAGACTTTTCTAGGCTTCAGCAACTCACATGGCAGTGCTGTAGCTGACCAGAGCTCTCCCTGGAGAAGATTGTGAATCCATGCACCAGGCAACCAACGGGACCACCAAACTCTGACATCTGCTAACCAAAAGGCACCTTCCTGCCAGAGTGCTGCCAGCTGGCTTCTCACTCACCTCTTCAATACAGGGAGAAAACACTGTGCACTTGAAGTCATATGAGCCTGAAAAGCGTTGTTAGGATGCCAGTCCAAGCTGAGGACCATGGACCCACCTGTTGTTTCCAGACTGCAAGTGGAAAGCAGAAATGAGCCGACCTCCACTGCTGACTGCAAACTCACTCTCTATGGGGAATGACCCTACACATTGTCTCTGCATGCGAATTAAACCTCATTATCACATGAGGTCCACTTGGAAGGCCTGGCTCTGAGGAACCTTGGCAATACATATGTTGTGTCCCTTACCTTCCTGAGATCATGAGCTTTCAGGTATAGGGTTCCTATTCTTGTAGGTGTGAACTGTCCAGGCATGGCCACTGACACACACAGTGCTTCGCAAGGACACAAAACCTGGATCTGGTTACCGTAGTGTTTGGAGGACAGGAGTCACTGATGTCAGTCAGTAGATGCTAACACGATCCAGTTTACTCTGGCAGAGGAGGCAGGCCCAGAGGTGTTGGTTCAAAAAATGTTTTGTTTTGTTTTGTCAAGTCAGGGTCTAACTAGGTAGCCCGGGCTGGCCTGGAACTTGTCTAGCAGACCAGGCTGGCCTCAAATGCATAGAGATCTGTTTGTCTCTGCCTCCCAACTCCTGTTAAGCCAGCAAATACACCGTTTCTAAGGAAATGGGAACACACTGAGGAGACACTTGTAGGAGCTACTGTGACTAAAACTGAGCTTCCCTACGCACAGGGAAGCAAGAGAAATGCTGATTTCATCAAACCCAGTTACATACTCAGAATCTGTACTACTGCGCAAATAGGCAAAACTAGTGCGTTCTAAAGCACGTCTCTTGAGACAAAAAACCCGTTTCCTACAAAGTTGCCCAAATGCATCTCCGAAGTGTGCAACTTGTTCCCTGAGTTAGAAAACGTCGAGAAACGGTGGTTTCTGCTAGCGCTGTGATTCTACACATGTCTTTGCTGAACGGTGAAAGGGCACAGTAATGCACTTTTCTCCCAGCCAATACACCGTTTCTAAGGAAATGGGAACACACTGAGGAGACACTTGTGGGAGCTACTGTGACTAAAACTGAGCTTCCCTACGCACAGGGAAGCAAGAGAAATGCTGATTTCATCAAACCCAGTTACATACTCAGAATCTGTACTACTGCGCAAATAGACAAAACTATGGCGTTCTAAAGCACGTCTCTTTAGGCAAAAAACCCGTTTCCTACAAAGTTCCCCACATGCATCTCCGAAGTGTGCAACTTGTTCCCTGAGTAAGGAAACCTGGAGAAACTGGAGTTTTTTCTAACGCTTTGCTTCTATACATGGGTTTGCTAAAGGGTGAAATGGCACAGTAATGCAGGTTTCTGCCAGCAAATACACTGTGTCCAGGGAAATGTGAACACTCTTAGGAAACTCTTGTGGGAGATACTGTGACTAACATTGAGCTTCCCTACTCACAAGGAAGCAGGAGAAATGCTGATTTCATCAAGCACAGTTACATACTCAGAATCAGTACTACTGCACAGAAAGGCAAAACTAGTGCATTCAAAAGCACGTCTCTATAGGCAAAAAACTCATTTCTGACAAAGTTGCCCAAATGTATCTCGGAAGTGTGTAACTTGTTCCCTGAGTTAGGAAACGTCGAGAAACTGTACTTTCTGCTAACGCTTTGCTTCTATACACTTGTTTGCTGAAGGGTGAAATGGCACAGTAATGCAGGTTTCTGCCAGCAAATACACTGTTTCTAGCGAAATGTGAAGAGTCTTGGAAAGTCTTGTGGGAGCTACTGGGACTAAAACTGAGCTTCCCGACCCACAGGGAAGCAGGAGAAATGCTGATTCTTCAAGCACAGTTACATACTCTGAATCTGCACTACTGCACAGATAGGCAAAACTAGTGCGTTCTAAAGCACGACTCTTTAGACAAAAAACTCATTTCTAACAAAGTTGCCCAAATGCATCTCACAAGTGTGCAACTTGTTCCCTGAGTTAGGAAATGCCGAGAAACTGTAGTTTCTTCTAGCGCTTTGCTTCTACACATGTTTTTGCTGAATATTGAAATGGCACAGTATACAGGTTTCTGCCAGCAAATACACTGTTTCTAAGGAAATGTGAACACTCTGAGGAAACACTTGTGGGAGCTACTGTGACTAAAACTGAGCTTCCCTACTCACAGGGAAGCAAGAGAAATGCTGATTTCAACAAGCAGAGTTACAAACTCAGAATGTGTACTCCTGCGGAAATAGGCAAAACTAGTGGGTTCTAAAGCACGTCTCTTTAGGCAAATAACTCATTTCTGACAAAGTTGCCCAAATGCATCTCAGAAGTGAGCAACTTGTTTCCTGAGTGAGGAACGTCGAGAAGCTGTAGTTTCTGCTAACGCTTTGCTTCTACACATGTGTGTGCTGAAGGGTGAAATGGCACAGTAATGCAGGTTTCTGCGAGCAAATACACTGTTTCTAAGGAAATGTGAACACTCTGAGGAAACGCTTGTGGGAGCTACTGTGACTAAAATTGAGCTTCCCTACTCACAGTGAAGCAGGAGAAGTGCTGATTTCAACAAGCAGAGTTACACACTCAGAATGTGTACTACTGCGCAAATAGGCAAAACGAGAGCGTTCTAAAGCACCTCTCTTTAGGCAAAAAACTCATTTCTGACAAAGTTGCCCAAATCCATCTCAGAAGTGAGCAACTTGTTCCCTGAGTTAGGAAACCTCGAGAAAATGTAGTTTCTGCTAACGCTTTGCTCTTACACTTGTGTTTGCTAAAGGGTGAAATGGCACAGTAATGCAGGTTTCTGCCATCAAGTACTCTGTTTCTAGGGAAATGTGAACACTCTGAGGAAACACTTGTGGGAGCTACTGTGACTAAAACTGAGATTCCCTACTCACAGGAAAGCAGGAGAAATGCTGATTTCATCAAGTAATATTATAGACTCAGGATCTGTACTACGGTAAGATAGGCAAAATTAGTGCCTTGTAAATCATGTCTCTTTAGGCAAAAAACTCATTTCTGACAAAGTTGCCCAAATGCATCTCAGAAGTGTGCAACTTGTTCCCTGAGTTAGGAAACGTCGAGAAACTGTAGTTTCTTCTAACGCTTTGCTTCTATACATGGGTTTGCTAAAGGGTGAAATGGCACAGTAATGCAGGTATCTGCCAGCAAATACACTGTGTCTAGGGAAATGTGAACACTCTTTCGAAACTCTTGTGGAGGCTACTGTGACTAAAACTGAGCTTCCCTACGCACAGGGAAGCAGGAGAAATGCTGATTTCATCAAGCACAGCTACATACTCAGAATCAGTACTACTGCACAGAAAGGCAAAACTAGTGGGTTCTAAAGCACGTCTCTATAGGCAAAAAACTCATTTCTGACAAAGTTGCCCAAATGCATCTCAGAAGTGTGCAACTTGTTCCCTGAGTTAGGAAACGTCGAGAAACTGTAGATTCTGCTAACGCTTTGTTTCTACACATGTGTCTGCTGAATGCTGAAACGGCACAGAAATGCAGGATTCTGCCAGCAAAGGCATGGTTTCTAGGGACGTGTGAACACTCTGAAGAAACACTTGTGGGAAATACGGTCACTAAAACTGAGCTGCCTTACTCACAGAGAAGCAGGAGAAATGCTGATTTCATCAAGCACAGTTACATATTCAGAATGTGTACTCCTGCGGAAATAGGCAAAACTAGTGGGTTCTAAAGCACGTCTCTTTAGGCAAATAACTCATTTCTGACAAAGTAGCCCAAATCCATCTCAGAAGTGAGCAACTTGTTCCCTGAGTGAGGAACGTCGAGAAGCTGTAGTTTCTGCTAACGCTTTGCTTCTACACATGTGTGTGCTGAAGGTTGAAACGGCACAGTAATGCAGGTTTCTGCGAGCAAATACACTGTTTCTAAGGAAATGTGAACACTCTGATGAAACACCTGTGGGAGCTACTGTGACTAAAACTGAGCTTCCCTACTCACAGTGAAGCAGGAGAAGTGCTGATTTCAACAAGCAGAGTTACATACTCAGAATGTGTACTACTGCGCAAATAAGCAAAACGAGAGCATTCTAAAGCACCTCTCTTTAGGCAAAAAACTGATTTCTGACAAAGTTGCCCAAATGCATCTCAGAAGTGAGCAACTTGTTCCCTGAGTGAGGAACGTTGAAAAGCTGTAGTTTCTGCTAACGCTTTGCTTCTATACATGTGTGTGCTGAAGGGTGAAACGGCCCAGTAATGCAGGTTTCTGCCAGCAAATATACATTTTCTAGGGAAATGTGAACACTCTGAGGAAACACTTGTGGGAGCTACTGTGACTAAAAACTGCGCTTTTCTACTCACAGGGAAGCGGGAGAATTGCTGATTTCATCAAGCACAGTTACATACTCATAATCTGTACTACTGCGCAGATAGGCCAAACTAGTGCGTTCCAAAGCACGTCTCTTTAGGCAAAAAACTCATTTCTGAAAAAATTGCCCAAATGCATCTCAGAACTTGTTCCCTGAGTTAGGAAACCTCGAGAAACTGTAGTTTCTGCTAATGCTTTTCTTCTACACTTGTGTTTGCTAAAGGGTGAAATGGCACAGTAATTCAGGTTTCTGCGAGCAAATACACTGTTTCTAAGGAAATGTGAACACTCTGAGAAAACACTTGTGGGAGCTACTGTGACAAAAACTGAGCTTCCCTACTCAGAGTGAAGTAGGAGAAATGCTGATTTCATCAAGCACAGTTACATACTCGGAATCTGTACTACTGCACAGAAAGGCAAATCTAGTGCATTCTAAAGAACTTCTCTTTAGACAAAAAACTCATTTCTGACAAAGTTACAAAAATGTATTTAAGAAGTGAGCAACTCATTCCCTGAGTTAGGAAACGCTGAGAAACTGTAGATTCTGCTAACACTTTGCTGCTACATATGTGTTTGCTGAAGTGTGAAACGGCACAGCAATGTAGGTTTCTGCCAGGAAATACACTGTTTCCAGAGAAATGTGAACACACTGAGAAAACACTTGGGGGAGCTACTGTGACTCAAACTGAGCTTCCCTACTCACAGGGAGGCAGGAGAAATGCTGATTTCATTAAGCAAAGTTACATACACAGAATGTGTACTACTGCACAAACAGGCAAAACTAGGGCCTTCTAAAGGACGTCTCTTTAGGCAAAAGAACTCATTTCTGACAAAGTTGCCCAAATGCACCTCAGAATTGTGCAACTTGTTCGCTGAGTTAGGAAACGTCGTGAAACTTTAGTTTCTGCTAACGCTTTGCTTCTACACTTGTGTTTCTTTTTTTTTTTTCAAGATTGATAACATGTTTTATTTTCACGGTAGTTTTTCATTGTGTTTTGAATTTTTAATGTGCTTCACATGTATAATACTGTATTTTTCAGACTATAAGATGCACCTGACCATAAGACACACCCAGTTTTTACAGTAGTAAAACAAAGAAAATACTAAAAATGGCAATGGAACCATAGGGCACACCCCTTATCCCCCTGTAACCATAAACCCAAATGAATGCTTCCTTCTATAAGTTGCTGTGCTCATTGTATTTTATCACAATAACAGAAAGGTGACTGACAGATTGGTCAGTGGTAACTTTGAACTAATGCAACAGATATTTCCTCATATCCTTCCTCTTGTGACTTCTTTTTTTTAAATACATTTTTATTAATTTATACATATTACATCTCAGTTGTTAGCCCATCCCATGTATCCTCCCATTCCTCCCTTCCTCCCACTTCCCCCCTACTCCCCTCCCCTCCCCTAAGTCTGTGTATGAGGGGGACCTCCCACACTTGTGTTTCTTGAAGAGTGAAACGGCAGAGTAATGCAGGTTTCTGCCATCAAGTACACTGTTTCTAGGGAAATGTGTACACTCTAAGGAAACACTTGTGGGAGCTACTGTGACTAAAATTGAGCTTCCCTACTCACAAGAAAGCAGGAGAAATGCTGATTTCAACAAGCAGTGTTACAGACTCAGGATCTATACTTTGGCAGAGATAGGCAAAATTAGTGCCTTGTAAATCACGTCTCTTTAGGCAAAAAACTCATTTCTGACAAAGTTGCCCAAATGCATCTCAGAAGTTGTGCAACTTGTTCCCTCAGTTAGGAAACGTCGAGAAACTGTAGTTTTTGCTAACGCTTTGCTTCTACACATGTGTTTGCTGAAGGGTGAAATGGCACAGTAATGCTGGTCTCTGCCAGCAAATACACTGTTTCTAAGGAAATGTGAACACTCTGAGGAAACACTTATGGGAGCTACTGTGACTAAAACTGAGTTTTTCTCTTCACAGGAAAGCAGGAGAAATGCTGATTTCATCAAGCACAGTTACATACTCAGAATGGGTACTACTGCACATATATGCAAATCTAGTGCATTGTAAAGCACGTCTCTTTAGGCATAAAAATCAGTTCTGACAAAGTTGCCCAAATGCATCTCAGAAGTGTGCAATTTGTTCCCTGAATTAGGAAACATTGAGAAACTGTACTTTCTGCTAACGCTTCGCTTCTACACATGTGTTTGCAGAAGGGTGAAACGGCTCAATAATCAGGTTTCTGCCAGCAAACACAATGTTTGTAAGGAAATGTGAACACTCTGAGGAAACACTTGTGGGAGCTACTGTGACTAAAATTGAGCTTCCCGACCCACAGGGAAGGAGGAGAAATGCTGATTTCATGAAGCACAGTTACATGCTCAGAATCTGTACTATTGCACAGATGGGCAAAACTAGTGCGTTCTAAAGCACGTCTCTAGGCAAAAAACTCATTTCTGACAAAGTTGCCCAAATGCATCTCAGAAGTGTGCAACTTGTTCCCTGAGTTAGGAAATGTTGAGAAACTGTAGTTTCTGCTAGCGCTTTGCTTCTACACATTTTTTTGCTAAATGTTGAAATGGCACAGTAATACAGGTTTCTGCCAGCAAATACACTGTTTCTACAGAAATGTGAACACTCTGAGGAAACACTTGTGGGAGCTACTGTGACTAAAACTGAGCTTCCCTACTCACATCAAGCAGGAGAAATGCTGATTTCAACAAGCAGAGTCACATACTCTAAATGTGTACTACTGCACAAATAGGCAAAACTAGTGTGTTCTAAAGCACATCTCTTTAGGCAAAAATCTCATTTCTGACAAAGTTCCCCAAATGCATCTCAGAAGTGTGCAACTTGTTCCCTGAGTTAGAAAATGTGGAGAAACTGTAGTTTCTGCTAATGGTTTGCTTCTATACATCTGTTTGCAGAAGGGTGAAATGGCAGAGTAGTGCAGGTTTCTGCCAGCAAATACACTGTTTCTAAGGAAACGTGAACACTCTGAGGAAACACTTGTTGGAGCAACTGTGCACAAAGCTGAGCTTTACTACTCACAGAGAAGCAATAGAAATGCTGATTTCATCAAACACAGTCACATACTCAGAATCTGTACTAAGGCACAGATAGGAAATACTAGTGCATTCTAATGTACTTCTCTTAAGGCAAAAAACCTATTTCTGACAAAGTTGCCCAAATGCATCTAAGAAGTGTGCAACTTTTTCCATGAGTAAGGAAAAGTCGAGAAACTGTAGTTTCTGCTAACGCTTCGCTTCTACACATGTGTTTGCTGAAGGGTGAAATGGCACAGTAATGCAGGTTTCTGCCAGCAAATACACTGTATCTAGCGAAATGTGAACAGTCTTAGGAAATTCTTGTGGGAGCTACTGGGACTAAAACTGAGCTTCCCTATTCACAGGAGAGCAGGAGAAATGCTGATTTCATCAAGCACAGTTACATACTCAGAATGTGTACTACTGCACAAACAGGAAAAATTAGTGTGTTCTAAAGCACGTCTCTTTAGGCAAAAAACTCATTTCTGACAAAGTTGCCCAAATGCATCTCAGAAGTGTGCAACTTGTTCCCTGAGTTAGGAAACGTTGTTAAACTGTAGTTTCTGCTAACGCTTTGCTTCCAAACATGTCTTTGCTGGAGAGTGAAATGGCACAGTAATGCAGGTTTCTGCCAGCAAATACACTGTTTCTACGGAAACGTGAACACTCTGAGGAAACACTTGTGGGAGCTACTGTGACTAAAAATGAGCTTCCATACTCACAGGGATGCAGGAGAAATGCTGATTTCAACAAGCACAGTTACATACTAAGAATCTGTACTACTGCACACACATGCAAAACTAGTGCATTGTAAAGCACGTCTCTTTAGGCAAAAAACTCATTTCTGACAAAGTTGCCCAAATGCATCTCAGAAGTGTGCAACTTGTTCCATGAGTTAGGAAACGTCGAGAAACTGTAGTTTCTGCTAATGCTTTGCTTCTATACATCTGTTTGCAGAAGGGTGAAACGGCACATAAATGCGGATTTCTGCAAGCAAATACGCTGTTTCTAAGAAAATGTGAACACTCTGAGGAAACACTTGTGGGAGCTACTGTGACTAAAACTGAGCTTTCCAACTCACAGGGAAGCAGGAGAAATGCTGATTTTATGAAACACAGTTACATACTCAGAATTGGTACTACTGGGCAGATAGGAAATACTAGTACATTCTAATGCACGTCTCTTAATGCAAAAAACCTATTTCTGACAAAGTTGCCAAAATGCAAATCAGAAGTGTGCAACTGGCTCCCTGATTAGAATTCTTCGAGAAGCTGTGGTTTCTGCTAAGGCTTTGCTTCTACACACGTGCTTCCTGAAGTATGAAACAGCACAGTAATGCAGGTTTCTGCCAGCAAATGCACTGTTTCTAAGGAAATGTGAATACTCTGAGGAAACACTTGTGGGAGCTACTGTGACTAAAACTGAGCTTCCCTACTCACAGGGAAGGAAAAGAACAGCTGATTCCATCAAACACAGTTACATAATCAGAATATCTACTACTGCGCAGATAGGCAATACTAGTGGGTACTAAATCACTTCCACACATGTGTTACTGAAGTGTGAAATGGTACAGTAAATGGAAACACTTGTGGGAGCTACTGTGACTAAAACTGAGCTTCCCTACTCACATCAAGCAGGAGAAATGCTGATTTCATCAAACACAGTTACATACTTAGAATCTGTACTACCGCGCTGATAGGCAAAATTAGTGCGCTCCAAAGCTCGTCTCTATAGGCAAAAAACTCATTTCTGACAAAGTTGCCCAAATGCATCACAGAACTGTGCAACTTGTTTTCTCAGTTAGAAAACTTCGATAAACTGTAGTTTCTGCTAAGGCTTTGCTTCTAGACAGTTGTTTGCTAAAGTGTGAAACGGCAAATTAATGCAGGTTTCTGCCAGCAAATACACTGTTTCTAAGGGAATGTGAACACTCTGGGGAATCACTTGTGGTAGCTACTGTGACTAAAACTGAGCTTCCCTACATACAAGGAAGGAAGGGAAATGCTGATTTCATCAAACACAGTTACATACTCTGAATCTCTACTACTGCGCATATAGGCAATACTAGTGCTTTCTAAAGCTCGTCTCTATAGGCAAAAAACTCATTTCTGACAACGTTGCCCAAATGCATCTCAGAAGTGTGCAACTTTTTCCTGAGTTAGGAAACGTCGAGAAACTGTAGTTTCTAGTAAGGCTTTGCTTCTAGACACGTATTTGCTGAAGTGTGAAATGGCACAGTAATGCAGATTTCTTCCAGCAAATGCACTGTTTCTTAGGAAATGTGAAAACTCTGAGGAAACACTTGTGGAAGCTACTGTGACAAAAACTGGGCTACCCTACTCACAGCGAAGGAAAAGAAATTGTGATTTTATCAAACACAGGGACATAATCAGAATCTATACTACTGCGCAGATAGGAAATACTAGTACTTTCTAATGCATGTCCCATAGCCAAAAAATCCTATTTCTGACAAACTTGCCCAAATGCAACTCAGAAGTGTGCAACTTGTTCCCTGAGTTAGAAAACGTCGAGAAACTGTCGTTTCTGGTAACCTATGCTTCTAGACATGTGTTTGCTGAAATGTGAAACGGCAGTGTAATGCAGGTTTTTGCCAGCAAATACACTGTTTCGAAGGAAATGTGAACACTCTGTGGAAACACATGTGCAAGCTACTATGATTAAAACTGAGCTTCTCTACTCACAGGGAAGCAGGCGAAATGGTGATTTCATCAAACCCAGTTATATACCCAGAATCTGTACTACTGTGCAGATAGGCAAATCTAGTGCGTTCTACAGCACGTCGCTTTAGGCAAAAAACCTATTTCTGACAAAGTCGCCAAAATGCAGCGCAGAAGTGTGCAACATGTTCCCTGAGTTAGAAAATGTCGTGAAACTTTAGTTTCTACTAAGGCTTTGCTTCTAGACACGTATTTGCTGAAGTGTGAAACGGCAGTGTAATGCAGGTTTTTGCCAGCAAATACACTGTTTCGAAGGAAATGTGAACACTCTGAGGAAACACTTGTGGGAGCTACTGTGACTAAAACTGAGCTTTTCACTGACAGGGAAGCAAGAGAAATGCTAATTTCATCAAACACAGTTACATACTCAGAATCTCTACTACTGCTCAGATAGGCAATACTAGTGCATTCTAAAGCACGTCTCTTTAGGCAAAAAAAAACTCATTTCTGACAAAGTTGCCCAAATGCATCTCAGAAGTGTGCAAATTGTTCCCTGAGTTAGAAAATGTCGAGAAACTGTAGTTTCTCTTATTGCTTTGCTGCTAGACACGTGTTTGCTGAAGTGTGAAACAGCACAGTAATGCAGGTTTCTGTTATCAAGTACACCGTTTCTAAGGAAATGTGAACACTCTGAGGAAACACTTGTGGGAGCTACTGTGACTAAAACTGAGCTTCCCTACTCACAGGAAAGCAGGAGAAATGCTGATTTCATCAAACACAGTTACATACTAAGTTCTGTACTAATGTGCAGATAGGCAATACTAGTGTGTTCTAATGCACGTCTTTTTAGGCAAAAAAACCATTTCTGACAAAATTGCCCAAATGCAACTCAGAAGTGTACAATTTGTTCCCTAAGTTAGAAAACATCGAGAAACTGTAGTTTCTGCTAAGGCTTTGCTTCTAGACAAGTGTTTGCTGAAGTGTGAAACGGCACAGTATTGTGGGTTTCTTCCAGCATATACACTGTTTCCAAGGAAATGTGAAAACTCTGAGGAAACACTTGTGGGAGCTACTGTGACTAAAACTGAGCTTCCAAACTCAAAGGGAAGCAAGAGAAATGGTGATTTCATCAATCACAGTTACGTACTCAGAATCTATACTACTGCACACATTGGCAAAACTTGTTCGTTCTAAAGCATGTCTCTTCAAGCAAAAAACTCATTTCTGACAAAGTTGCCAAAATGCATCTCAGAAGTGTGCAACTTGTTTTCTGAGTTAGAAAACGTCGAGAAACTGTAGTTTCTTTTCTTTTCTTTTTCTTTTTTTCCTCTTTTATTGATGTATTCTTGTTAAACCTCAATGGTTACCCCATCCCTTATATACTCCGATTCTTCCCTCACTCTCACTTTCCCTGTATTTCTTTCCCCTATGACTGTTCCTGAGGGAGATTACCTCCCCCTGTATATATTCATAGGGGATCAAGTCTCTTCTTGGTAACCTCCTGTCCTTCCTCTAAGTGCCACCACTTCTCCTCCTCCAGGGGACATGGTCAAAGGTGAGGCACCAGAGTATGTGAGAAAGTAATATCCCACTCTCCACTCTGCTGTGGAAAGTGTTCTGTCCATTGGCTAGATCTGGGTAGGGGTTTAAGGTTTACCGCCTGTATTGTCCTTGGCTGGTGCCTTAGTTTGAGTGGGACCCCTGAGCCCAAATCTGCCTATCATAATATTCTACTAGTAGGCTTCTAGGACCGTTTGGATCCTTCTACTTTGCTGTTCTCCCATGCTTCTTTCATCTAGAGTCCCACTAGAATATCCTCCCATCTGTCTCAGTTTCCTGGTAAGTGAAGGCTTTCATGGGACATGCCCCATGGGCTAATATGCAGATATAAGTGAGGATATACCATTTGAGTCTTTCTGCTTCTTGGTTAACTCACTCATTATGATCATTTCTAGCTCAATCCATTTATCCACAAATTTCGGGAATTCCTTGTTTTTAATACCTTAGTAGTATTCCATAGTGTATATGTACCACAGTTTCTTTATCCATTCCTCTATTGAAGGACACTTAGGCTGTTTCCATGTTCTGGCTATTATGAATAAGGCTGCTATGAACATGGTTGAGCAAATTTTCTTGTTGTGTGTTGGAGCATTTTCTGGGTATAGTCCAAGGCGTGGAATAGCTGGGTCTTGAGGAAGGCCTATTCCCATTTTTCTGAGATAGCACCAGATAGATTTCCAAAGAGGCTGTGCTAGTTTGCATTCCCACCAGCAATGAAGGAGTGTTCCTCTCTCCCCACATCCTCGCCAGCATGTAGTGTCGCTTGAATTTTTGATCTTAGCCATTCTGATGGGTGTAAGATGGAATCTCAGAGTTCTTTTGATTTGCATTTCCCTGATGTTTAAGGAGGTTGAGCATTTCTTTAAGTGTTTCTCAGCCATTTGATATTCCTCTGTTGAGAATTCTCTGTTTAGTTCCAAGCCCCATTTCTCAATTGGGTTATTTGGTTTGGTGGTGTTTGATTTCTTGAGTTCTTTAAATATTTTGGAAATTAGACCTTTGTCAGATGTTGGGTTGGTGAAGATCTTTTCCTAGTCTGTAGGCTGTCGCTTTTTGCTCTTGACAGTGTCTCCTGCCTTACCCAAGCTTCTCAGCCTCATGAGGTCCCATTTATTAATTGTTGATGTTAATGTCTAGGCTGTTGGTGTTCTGTTCAGGAAGTTGTCTCCTGTGCCAATATGTTCCAGGCTCTTCCCCACTTTTTCTTCTAACTGATTTAGTGTCTCTGGTTTTATGTTGAGGTCTTTAATCCACTTGGATTTCAGTTTTGTACAAGTGACAAATATGGGTCGAGTTAAATTTTTTTTACACATAGACATCCAGTTAGACCAGCACCATTTGTTGAAGATGCTATCCCTTTTCCATAGAATGGATTTGGCTTCTTGGTCGAAAATCAAGTGACCATATGTGTGTGGATTCATATCTGGGTCTTCGATTCAATTCCACTGATCAACCAGCCTGTTGCTGTGCCAGTACCATGCTGTTTTAATTACTATTGCTTTATAGTACAGTTTGAGATCAGGTATGGAGACTCCTCCGGAGCACCTTTTATTGTACAAGATTGTTTTAGCTATTCTGGGTTTTTTGTTTTTCCATATGAAGTTCCGAATTGAACTTTCAATGTCTTTAAAAAATTGTGTAGGTATTTTGATAGGGATTGCATTGAATTTGTAGATTGCTTTTGGTAGGATGGACATTTTTACTATGTTAATTCTCCTGATCCATGAGCAAGGAAGATCATTCCATCTTCTCATGTCATCTTCAATCTCTTTCTTTAGAGTTTTGAAATTTTTTTCAAACAAGTCCTTCACTTGCTTAGTTAGAGTAACTCCTAAGCTTGTGGCTAATGTGAAGGGTGTGGTTTTCCTAATTTCTTCCTCTGCAAGCTTGTCATTTGTGTATAGGAAGGCTACAGACTTTTTTGAGTTAATTTTGTATCCAGACAATTTGCTGAAGGTGTTTATCAGCTGTAGGAGTTCTCTGGTGGAATTTTGAGGGTCACTTATATACACTATCATATCATCTGCAAATAGGGATAATTTGACTTCCTCCTTTCCCATTTGAATACCCTTGATCTCCATTTGTTGTCTTATTGCTCTGGCTAGAACATCGAGTACTATATTGAAGAGATATGGAGAGAGTGGGCAGCCTTGCCTTGTTCCTGATTTTAGAGGAATTTCCTTGAGTATCTCACCATTTACTTTGATTTTGGCTATTGGCTTCCTATATATAGCCTTTATTATGTTGAGGAAAGTGCCTTGTATCCCCGATCTCTCTAAAACTTTAAACATGAATGGGTGTTGGATTTTATCAAATGCTTTCTCTGCATCTAAAAAGATGATCATGTGGTTTTTTATTTTCAGTTTGTTTATATGGTGGATTACATTGATGGATTTCCGTATATTAAACCATCCCTGCATGCCAGGGACCAAACGGCCTGTGGCTGACCCCCACCCATTCAGCATCTGCAGCAAACATCCTGCTTGGCCACTCATTAGGTATGCAAGGCATCCGGCTTAGCCCTGAGAAGAGAGGGATCCGATCCTGAGATAACCACAGAGACATCCTGCTTTGCCCCACCTAGGAAAACCCCTCCCCCTGCAGATGTTCCCGGGGCTCAACCCCAGAAGATTTTGTACCTTTCCATTACTCTCCTTGCTTACCCCGCCCTCCCTAAAGCATGTTTTTAAAAGCCTGCCCTTACCCTCAATAAACGGCTCTTGACAAGCTACTGTTTGCTTGAGCCCTGCGTCTCTCTCACCCATTTCTTTATCCACAGGTTGCGACCCCCCTCGGCCCCCCAACAATAACTGACCAGCCGGACTGGTTACCGGCATGCCTGAAATGAAGCCTACTTGGTCATGATAAATCATATTTTTGATGTGTTCTTCTATTCGTTTTGTATTCTACTCCTTTTGGGTGTTTCTGCTTTTTTTTTCTAGGGCTTCCAGTTGTGTCATTAAGGTGCTTATGTGCGATGCTTCCAATTTCTTTTTAAAGGCACTTAATGCTATGAATTTTCCTCTTAGCACTGCTTTCAATGTATCTCTCAAATTTGGGTATGTTGTGCCTTCATTTTCATTGAATTTCAGAAACTCCTTGATTTCTTTCTTTATTTTTTCCCTGACCCAGGTGTCATTTAGCAGAGAGTTGTTTAGGTTCCATGTGCATGTAGGCTTTTTGTTATTTCTGTTGTTGTTGAATTGCAGCCTAAGCCCATGATGATCTGATAGGATACAAGGTATTATTTCAATCCTCTTGTATCTGTTGAGGCTTTCTTTGGGAACTACGATGTGATCAATTTTGGAGAAGGTTCCATGGGGTGCAGAGAAGAAGGTATATTCTTTCTAGTTTGGGTGAAAGGTTCTATAGATATCTGTTAGATCCATTTGACCCATGGCATGGGTTAATGATGTTATTTCTCGGCTTAGTTTCTGTTTCAATGACTTGTCCTTCAGTGAGAGTGGGGTGTTAAAGTCTCCCACTATTACTGTGTGGGGGTCGATGTGTGGTTTAAGCCTTTTTAGCAGATCTTTTACAAATGTGGGTGCCCTTATATTGGGAGCATAGATGTTCAGAATTGTGATGTCATCTTGGTTGACTTTACCTTTGATGAGTATGAAGTGTCAGTCCTCATCCCTTTTGATTAATTTTGGTTGTAAGTCTATTTTGTTCGATATTAAAATGGCTACGCCTGCTTGCTTCTTGTGACCATTTGCTTGGAATATTTTTTTCCAACCTTTTATCCTGAGGTAATGCCTATCATTATGGGTGAGATGTGTTTCTTGAATGCAGAAGAATGTTGGATCCTGTTTTTGCACCCGTTCAGTTAGTCTGTGTCTTTTTATTGGAGAATTGAAACCATTGATGTTGAGAGATATTAATGACCACTTACTGTTAAGAGTCTTAATTTTGATGTTGGTTCCAGTCGAGCGTTTGTGTAGTTGTGTTTTTGCCCTGGTATAGTTATCTATTTCCTGAGTAGTTTTGGTTGTAGCTTGACCCTTTGGGATGGAGTTTTCCTTCTAGTACCTTCTGTAAAGCTGGATTTGTGGATAGGTACTGTTTGAATTTGGTTTTGTCATGGAATATTTTGTTTTCTCCATCAATGGTTATTGATAGTTTTGCTGGGTAAAGTAGTCTAGCCTGGCATCTGTGGTCTCTTAGGGTTTGCAGGATCTCTATGCAGGCCCTTCTGGCTTTGATGGTCTCTGCTGAGAAGTTGGGTGTAATTCTGAGAGGTTTGCCATTAAATGTTATTTGGCCCATTTCCCTTGCAGCTTTTAATATTTTTTCTTTGTTCTCTATGTTTTGTGTTTTGATTATTATGTGACAGGCAGTTTTTCTTTTCTGGTCAATTCTATTTGGTGTTCTGTATGCCTCTTGTATGTTTATAGGCATCTCTTTCTTTAGATTGGGGAAGTTTTTTTCTATGATTTTGTTGAGAATAGTTTCTGGGCCTTGGAGTCTGATATCTTCTCTTTCTTCAATGCCTATTATCCTCGGATTTCTTCTTTTCATGGTGTCCTTAATTTCTTGGATGTTTTGTGTCAGGAGTTTTCCAGATTTGGCATTTTCTTTAATGGTTGCTTCAAGATCTGTGATTGTATCTATTAGACTTGAGATTCGTTCTTCCATCTCTTGGATTCTGTTAGAAAAGCTCAGCACTGTGTCATTCGCCTTCTTCTCTGAGGTCTCATGTTCTCGTTTTTCTTCTGTCTGTGTGTTTATCATTGAATCCATTTTCATCTTCATGTCCTGATCAGATTTTTTTTCTTTCATCTGGTTGTTTACATTTTCCTGAAAATTTTCCAGTTCCACTCTATGTGCTTCTTTTATATCTTGCACCTGCTTGGCTGCATCTTCCTGCATCTGATTTCCAATTTTATTTGTTTCCTCCATTATCAACCTCATTACCAAGGATTTGAGGTCATTTTCTTGTGTTTCCGTCATATGAGTTCTCTGGGTTGTTTTCTTTTGGATAGCTGGAAACTGGAGACGCCATGTTGTTTTGGGTTTTTTTGCGTATGCTTCTACCCTGTCCTTTAGACATCTTGCCATCTCTGTTTTTGTTGGGTAAATTCCAGAGTTGGGTGGAGGGAGTCTGATGATAGATTCACTTGTTTTCTCATGATTTCCGTAGGCTGGAAGCCCTGATACTTCACTGGTGTGGATGACAGGAGGTTAGCCCTGTCGCTTTGGGCTCTCACAGCCAGTGATCCTCAGCTCCCCTTTGCTGTGGGTCCTGCAATCATTCTGGGTCTCTGAATGAACGTTGCATCAGGCCAAGTTATCCACAACCTTTTGGGTCCCCTGCCAAGTCCAACCAGGGATACTGGGCCCAAACCACGCATCGAGCTCAGCTAGATTCTCAGGGCCTGAACTGTCTGCCACAGCAGAAGAACTGCGACTGCACTGAGCAAGCACCTAGGGTGCAACTGAGCGCTCCGCCCAGCTTTCGCGACAGCAGGAAAACTGGAGCTGCGCTGAGCTTGTGCCTAGCGTGGAAGTGAGCGCTCCACCCAGCCTGTGTCACAGCAGGAGAACTGCAACTGCGCTGAGCAAGTGCCTAGGGTAGAAGTGAGCTCTCCACCCAGCCTGCATCATAGCAGAAGGGCGACTGCGCTGAGCAAGCTCCTAGGGTGGAACTGAGCGCTCCGCCCAGCTTGTGTCACAGCAGGAAAACTGCAGCTGCGTTGAGCTGGTGCCTAGTGTATAAGTGAGCACTCCATCCAGCCTGTGTCACAGCAAGAGAACTGCAACTGTGCTGAGCAAGCGCCTAGGGGGGAACTGAGTGCTCCACCCAGCTTGCATAACAGCAGGGAAACTGCGACTTCACTGAGCAAGCACCTAGAGTGGAACTGGGCGCTCCACCCAGCTTGTGTCACAGCAGGAGAACTGCGACTGCGCTGAGCAATGACCTAGGGTAGAACTGAGCGCTCCGCCCAGCTTGTGTCACAGCAGGAAAACTGTGGCTGCGCTGAGCTGGAGCCTAGGGTGGAAGTGAGCACTCGACACAGCCTGTGTCACAGCAGGGGATCTGTGCCTCGAGCAGAATTGCTTGCTGAACTGAGCCAGCTTCTCCACTGCACAGCTCACTGAACAAACCCAGGACTCTGGGGCTGAACTGTCTGCTGAGTCCAGTTTGAGTTTCAAGGCACCACACGACCCAAATCCTACCCAGACTCCCCTCTCCCGCAGCAACTCCCGCCATCCACCACACCAATCGCCTCCACTGGAAAGCTCTGAGCTGCAAACCTCAGCCACTGCCGCTGGTGCTGCTGGAGCTGCTGGAGCCGCTGGTGCCGCTGGTGCTGCTGGTGCCGCTGGTGACACTGTTGTCTCTGCTGCTGCTGCTCTGATCAGAGAAAGTCCATGCTCCTCCTGTGTGCAGGGGCAAGCAGGTCCTCTGCACCCTGGTCCCTCCAAACCTTGGAGCACTTCTGCTGCCATGGTGTGGGGACCTTGGTGTTCCTGTCTCAGAAATCTGTGCAATTCCTTGAAATGTTCACTGGAGCTTTCAAACACGGTCCACATGGCTCACCACCATCTTGGATCTCCCAAAACTGTAGTTTCTGCTAACGCTTTGCTTCTACACATCTGTTTGCAGAAGGGTGAAACCGCACAGTAATGCAGATTTCTGCCAGCAAATACACTGTTTCAAAGGAAATGTGAACACTCTGAGGAAACACTTGTGGGGGCTACTGTGACTAAAACTGAGCTTCCCAACTCACAGGGAAGAAAGAGAAATGCTGATTTCATCAAACACAGTTACATACTTAGAATCTGTACTACTGCGCAGATAGGAAATACTAGTGCGTTCTAATGCACTTCTCTTTAGGCAAAATTCCTATTTCTGACAAAGTTTCCCAAATGCAACTCAGAAGTGTGCAACTTGTTCCCCGAGTTAGAAAACGTGGAGAAACTGTAGTTTCTGCTAAGGCTTTGCTTCTAGACATGTGTTTACTGACTGGTGAAAAGCACAGTAATGTAGATTTCTGCCAGCAAATACACTGTTTCTAAGGAAATATGAACACTCTGAGGAAACACTTGTGGGAGCTACTGTGACTAAAACTGAGCTTCCCTACTCATAGGGAAGCAAGAGAAATGCTGATTTCATCAAACCCAGTTACATACTCAGAATCTGTACTACTGCTCAGATAGGCAAAACTAGTGCGTTCTAAAGCAGGTCTCTTTAGGCAAAAAACTCATTTCTGACAAAGTTGCCAAATGCATCTCAGAAGTGTGCAACTTGTTCCCTGAGTTAGAAAACGTCGAGACACTGTAGTTTCTGCTAACGCTTTGCTTCTACACATGTGTTTGCAGAAGGGTGAAACGGCACAGTAATGCAGATTTCTGCCAGCAAATACATTATTTCTTAAGTAATGGGAACACTCTGAGGAAAGACTTCTGGGAGTTACTGTGACTAAAACTGAGCTTCCCTACTCACAGGGAAGCAAGAGAAATGCTGATTTCATCAAACACAGTTACATACTCAGAATCTGTACTACTGTGCAGATAGGAAATACTAATGTGTTCTAATGCACTTCTCTTTAGGCAAAATTCCAATTTCTGACAAAGTTGCCCAAGTGCAACTCAGAAGTGTGCAACTTGTTCCCTGTGTTAGAAAACTTCGAGAAACTGTAGTTTCTGCTAAGGCTTTGCTTCTAGACATGTGTTTGCTGATGGGTGAAATGGCATAGTAATGCAGGTTTCTGCCAGCAAGTACACTGTTTCTAAGGAAATATGAACACTCTGAGGAAACACTTGTGGGAGCTACTGTGACTAAAATTGAGCTTCTCTACTCACAGGGAAGCAGGAGAAATGATGATTTCATCAGACACACTTACATACTCAGAATCTGTACTTCTGCGCAGATAGGCAAATCTAGTGCGTTCTAAAGCACGTCTCTTTAGGCAAAAAACTCATTTCTGACAAAGTAGCCCAAATGCATCTCAGAAGTATGCAACTTGTTCCCTGAGTTAGAAAACAACGATTAACTGTAGTCTCTGCTAACGCTTTGCTTCTAGACATGTTTGCTGAAGGATGAAACGGCATAGTAATGCAAGTTTCTGCCAGCAAATACACTATTTCTAATGAAATGTGAACACTCTGAGGAAACACTTGTTGGAGCTACTGTGAGTAAAACTGAGCTTCCCTACTCACAGGGAAGCAAGAGAAATGCTGATTTCATCAGACACACTTACGTACTCAGAATCTGTACTACTGCACAGATAGGCAAAACTAGTGCGTTTTAATGTGCTAAGCCAAACTGCTAGAATCTCATAGTGCTCGGGTAACTGACACACAGGGCCACATTGCTGGAATCACATAGTGCTTGTGTGACCAGCACACAGGGCCACACAGCTAGAATCTCATAGTGATTGGGTGACCAGCACACAGGACCACACTTCTACAATCTCAGAGTCTTGTTGTTACGTGCAGAGAAGGCCACACTGCTGGAATATTATAGTGGTGGTGTGACAGTCACCACGTGCCATACTTTTTGAGACTCAGTGCTGGGGTGACCTGCACACAGGGCCTCAGTGCTGTATATCATAGTGCTGGAGCAACAGACACACAGGTCTGCAATGCTGGAATCTCATAGCACTGCAGTGACTGGCATAAAAGGCCACAGTGCCCAAATCTCATAGTGCTGGGGTGATTGGCACACAGGACCACCCTTCTGCAATCTCATGGTGTTGGTGTCACGTGCAGACAGGGCCACATTACTGGAATGTCATGGTGATTTTTTGACAGGCACACCATGCCACACTGTTTGAAACTCATAGTGCTGGGGTGACCCACACACAGGGCCTTATTGCTGTATCTCATAGTGTTGGGACGACTGGTACACAGGGCTGCAATGCTGGAATCTCACAGTGCTGGGGTGACCATCACATAGGGCCACCCTACTGGAATCTCATAATGTTGGGGTGAGGCATAGACAGTGCAACACTGCTGGAATCTCATAGTGACGGTGCAACAGGCACACCATGCCACATTGCTTGAATCTCATAGTGCTGGGATGACCGGCACACAGGGCCTCATTGATGGAATCTCATAGTGATGGTGTGACCGAATATAGCTCCACACTGCTGGAATCCCATAGTGTTGGTGTGACCAGCACACAGGGACACACTGCTGTATCTCATAGTGCTATCGTGACTGACACAAGTGAACACTGCTAGAATCTCATAGTCCTGTGTTGACTGGCACACAAGTCCTCACTGCTGGAATATCATAGCACTGGTGTGTCTGGCACACAGGGCCACACTCCTAGAATCTCATAGTGCTCGGATGACCCACACACAAGGCCACACTGCTAGAATCTAATATTGCTGGGTGATCGTTAAACACGGCCACACTACTGTAATATCATGGTGCTGGGGTGACCGGCATACAAGGCAACACTGCTGGAATCTCACAGTGCTGGGGTGACCTGCACAAGGGCCACACTCCTGGAATCTAACTGTGCTGGGGTGACCGGCATAAAAGGCCACAATGCTTGAATCTCATAGTGCTTGAATGACCTGCACACAGGGCCTCATTGTTGGATCTCATAGTGCTGGGATAACCAACAGACAGGGTCACACTGCTTGAATGTCATAGTGCTTTGGTGTCTGGCACACATGGCCTCACAGCTGGTATCCGATAGCACTGGTGTGACCAGTATACAAGGCCACACTGCTAGTAACTCATAGTGCTGTGGTGACCAGCATAAAAGGCCACAATGGTAGAATCTCATATTGCTGGGGTGACTGGCACACAGGGCCAAAATGTTGGAATCTCATAGTGCTGATGTGACCTGCACACAGTGTCACATTGCTAGAATCTCATAGTGATAGTGCAACAGGCACACTGTGCCACACTGCTTGAATCTCATAGTGCTGGGGTGACCTGCACACAGGACCTCATGGATGGAATCTCATAGTGATGGGGTCACTGACACACAGGGCCACCCTGTTGAAATCTCATAGTGCTTGGGTGATCGACACACAGGGCCACACTGTTTGATTCTAATAGTGAAGGTGTGACCGGCACACAGGGCCACACTGCTGGAATCCCATAGTGTTGGGGTGACTGGTACACAGGGCCACACTGCTGGAATCTCATAGTGTTGGGGTGACCTGCACATAGGGCCACAATGCTGGAATCTCATAGTGTTGGCATGACCTGAACATAGGGCCAAACTGCTTGAATCTCACAGTGCTGAGTTTATGGGCACACAGGGCCAAACTGCTGGAATCTCATAGTATTGGGGTAACCGGCACATAGGGCCACAATGCTGGAATCTCATAGTGTTGGTATGACCTGCACATAGGGCCAAACTGCTCAAATCTTACAGTGCTGACGTTATGGGCACACAGGGACACACTGCTGGAATCTCATAGTGCTTTGTTGACAACCCCAACTATAGTACCCCAGCAAAAAAGTGAGAGACGGCCCTGTGTGCTCAGCCAGAGAAGCCCCTGACCCGTCCCATCCCCAGGCTCATGTGACTGTCCAAGTTAGTCTGGAAAAGGGCATAGAGGCCCCTCAAGGAGGACAAAAAGGTATTGCGGAGCTCAGCCCACTCAGACTCCCAGAAAAACATTTAGACTTTTTCATTTTGAAATTTTCTACAAACTTAAAAGAAGGTTAACCTTCAGTCCCTGATCTTTTTATTGCTTTTTACATTAAAAAAAATTATATTTATTTATTTATTTATATTAGGGGTAGGGAGTGAGAACCACAGCTTACATGTGGAGGTTGGAGAGGAACTTGAAAGAGTGGTTCTTTTCCTCCTCCATGTGAGCCTCTGGGATTGAACTAGCACCACCAGGCTGGTTAGCAAGTGCCTTTACCTGCTGAGCCATCTCAGAGGCCCTGGCTTATATTTTATATGACAACATGAGAAGGTCCTGGTTAGTCAATCAACTTTGTCCTCCACTTAAAGTTTTGTTGCACCTCCAAGTGCTCTTGTGGTTTGCATCAACCCTATTCCTAAATAGGCTACGTGTGGAGATGCAGAGACAGCTGGCATGGTAGAGCCATGCCAGGCCTGACTTCATGTTCCATCCTCCCATGTGAAACTTAGGCATGGTGGCACTGCAGAAGAAGAGACAGGCCCCTCCCTAGTCAACCTAGCATAATCAATATGCTCTAAACCAGTGAGACCCTCTTTCAAAAAACAAGGTGAATGTAGTCCTGAGAAAGGATACTGGTTGGTCTCTGGTCTTTACAAATGTGCACACACAGCATATGCACATGCATGAACACCATGTTAAAGCCTTGGTCATGGATGCTACTGGGAGGTGGGAAGCCTCTAGGAAGTGGGGCCTAAAGGAAATAAGTTAGTTCATTGGAGGGGTGCCCAGGAAGGGTCTGTTGGGACCCTGGCCCCATTGTCTCACTCTGATTCCTTCCCAAAAAAAATGTGTGTGATAAGCAACTACTCCACCACCAATTCACCTCCATGATGCCTGGCCACAGGCCCAACACAACAGTGGTGCTAAGCAACCAAGAACTAAGACTTCTAGACCCAGAAAGCAAAAAGAAAGCTTTCCTCCATGTAGGTGGCTTACTTCTTAAACTTAGTTTGTCAGAGCAACAGAGGAGAGCCTGTGAGGAGAAGAAGAAGGAGGAGGAGGAGGAGGAGGAAAAGGAGAGGAGGAAGGAGAAGAGGAGGAGGAGGAAGAGGCAGAGAAAGAAGAGGAAGAGGAGGAGGAGGAAGAGGCAGAGGAAGAAGAAAAGGAAGAGGAGGAGGAAGAGGCAGAGGAAGAAAAAGAAGAAAAAGAGGATGAGGAGGAGGAGGAGGAAGAGGAGGAAGAGGAAGAGGAGGAGGAAGAGGCAGAGGAAGAAGAAGAAGAAGAAGAAGAAGAAGAAGAAGAAGAAGAAGAAGAAGAAGAAGAAGAAGAAGAAGAAACAACCAAGCTTGAAATAGCAACTTTGAGATAGCTTAGTTCAGGCTCCTAAGTGGAACTCCCTTACAGTGCAGAGCACAGACCAGGAAGTTTGGTTTCTGTCCATGCTGAATTAGTGAATGATGGTTGTATCTCTCAACTTGGCAGAATCATTTTTGTCCTGTGGGTACTGGACAAGAGTCAGAGGAACAAATATAAATAAAACCTAGTCCCTTCCCACAAGGCTCTCAGTCAAGTCACATAAAGACAATGATTATAATTAGACCATAGCACAGTAAATCCAACTACAAAAATATCACAGAGTTGGGGCACAGATTGTAGAATGACCTGTGACTTCAAGGAAGTGATTAGCAACACACTCCCAAAGTCCTGTGTTTACTCAAAGAGGACTGTCTAGAACTTGGATTGCTTCATCACACTTTCTGACAGATGATTGACAAGGGCAGAGCTGGGCAGGCGGACATGAAGTCCGATTCACCCAACATCAAAGCATCATCCATAGAAAAAGGCAGCTACTATACCGAAACACAGAAGAAGCTTCAGGCAGAAGATGCAGGCACATCACATCATATCACCACATCACGTCATGTCACAGCATGTCACGTCACATCACGTCATGTCATATCATACCACATCATATCATATCACATAGGCAGGAGGACAAGGAAAAATTCAGACAACAGGTATCACAGAAGAAAGGTCATGTGGAGTTCAAGACAGCATACAAAGAGCTGGGTTCAAAGATGTATATGGAAAAGAACAAAGTATGTCAGGCAGACCCCGCTGTCTGCCTTCCATTCCTTTGTTTGTTTTGTTTTATGAGATAGGGTTTCTCTATATTGACCTGGCTGTCCTGGAATTCAGACATCTGCCTGCCTCTATCTCGTAAGTGCTGGGACTAAATGTCTGTGACACCATCGCCCAACCATTTTCACAGGAGTATTAGACTTAAAGGAGACAGCATAGAGGAGTGTGCTCCTCTGAGACAGCTGCCCTTCCAGGCTGAGAGGGCAGGCTCTCTGGTCATAGAGACCTGGGTTAGAGGTCCAGATGCACCTTTTCAAGTCTCTGTGAAGTGAGATGACCCACTGCGGATGTGGCTCAGCTGGTGGAGTGCTGGCCTGGGATGCAGAGTCCTCATCACTGTGTGATAAGGCATGGCAGTACACACTTGTGATCCCAGCACTGGAAGACTGGCAGTGGGAGAATCAGAAGGTCAAGGTCCACCTGCCGAGGTGGCTCAGGTGGACAAAGGCATATGCCAAGCACACTTGCCAACCAGATTTTTTATCTCTATGACCCCTGGTAGGAGAGAACCAACTCCTAAAAGTTGGCTTTGACCTCCATGTGGCACCGGTGACATATGCATTTCCACATTCATACACACACACCTCATATATACATAAACACATACATAATAGCAATAAATAATTTTTACATGGCACACATTTAACCCATGCACTGGAGAGGAAGGGGCATGTGGAGCTCTGTGAGTTCAGGGCCAGCCTGGTCTACATAGTACATTCAAGCCAGCCAGGGCTACACAATGAGAGCCTGTCTCAAATATATGCATATATATTAAATTCAAAGTCAATCTTGGCTACATAGTTTGAGGCCAGCCTGGACTACATGAGATGTCTCTAATTAATAGATAGATAGATAGATAGATAGATAGATAGATAGATAGATAAGGAAAGTCAATCTTGGCTACATAGTTTGAGGCCAGCCTGGACTACATGAGATGTCTCTAATTAATAGATAGATAGATAGATAGATAGATAGATAGATAGATAGATAGATAGATAAGGATCTGGGGGACAATCATAGCATTTATCTGATAGGAAAAGCACCCAACATGGAAAGTGGACAAAAGCCAGAGAAACCAACATACCTGACTAAAACTTCCATTCTTATCATTTCTAAAATCAAGGTGTGTCATAGTTCAATTGTCAGCATGTTCTCCTCTTACTTGCACTACAACAGTGACACATCCACATCCCTAACCTTGAGCAAGTAACAGGCCTGGCTTTATGCAAATCAGCATAGAGAGATTTGTTAAAGTGAATGTTTTGCTGAAAAGCATCAAGGTCAACACTGTTATTTACTAGCATGTGTGTGTGTGTGTGTGTACACAAGTCTGAAAAGTTAGCTCTCCCCTGCCACCTTGTGGTATCCAAGTGCACAGCCATCTCTCTGATCGATATCAGGGCTTTTAAAAACTGTCTTCCAGGTTCTTATTATGACTGACAGTGTGGTCCACAAACCTGCAGCAGCAGCATCTGGCAGCTGTTCAGAATCTCAGGCCCCATTCCAGATCTATCTAACAAAATCTTCATTTAATAAGGTCCATGGGCCAACCCTTATGCATGATCAAGTTTAGAAACAATTCTAGATTGCATGCCCAACATGAATGTATAGCTATTTAAATCACTTCTCCTATGTACCTATAAACATTTCTTTCAGGAAAGCTGCATGGAGTTCTGCTCCCCAGCTACAGGGGTCTGAGCACATTTGCACCTCCAACCACCTCACTGTGATGCCCTAGCTTGCCTCAGGTTCTTGACTCACGGTCTGAAACCTCCAAGGTCAGACCCCCATCACTCAAAGCTTGACAGGTCACACTATTCAACAAATACCTTCTTCTACCAACTTTCTATAGATGATTTGGCTGAGCCTCATGAATAAAAGAAACTGAGTAAGACACAGATTTATGTCTGTGAAAGAAATCAGAAATTGTCTGCTTACCTTAAACCAGAACAGGAACTGACAAAGACATTTTTGTGCAAATTTAGACAGGCTAAAGATTTTATTCCACCTCTCTCTCTCTCTCTCTCTCTCTCTGTCTCTCTCTCTCTCTCTCTCTCTCTGTGTGTGTGTGTGTGTGTGTGTGTGTGTGTGTGTGTGTGTGTCTGCTGCCTGTCTGTCTGTCTGCATGAGTGTGTGTGCCATGTGAATGTAGTGCCTGCAGGGGGCAGAAGAGGGCACCAAATCCGCTGGAGCTAGAGTCACAGACATTTGTAGGCTGTCAGATGTTGGCTCTAGGAACCAAACTCAGGTCCTTTCAACCACAGGAAGTACTCTTTTTTAAAGTTATTTATTATTATGAATATAGTGCTCTCCCTGCATGCACACCTGAGGGTCATAAGAGGGCATCAGATTAGATTTTAGATGGTTGTGAGCCACCATGTGGTTGCTGGGAATTGAACTCAGGACCTCTGGAAGAGCATTCAGTGCCCTTAACTGCTGAACCATCTCTCCAGGCCCACAGGAATTACTATTGAACACTGAGCATCTCTCTGGCCTCAGGACAGGCTCTTTGGCCCTTGCCTTACACTTGTATGGCCAACTTTAGGCAAGAGTCCTGCTGATTCATTTTTAGCAATGATCCCTTTACACATGTAACACGATGAAACTTATTCTCATCCCTCATGTCTAAGTCCTTGACCTGCCATAAGCAAGAACTGCATTGAGGATCTGACCCATTGGGCAGAGTGCTTGTCTAGTGTGCAGGAAGCCCTGGGTTACCAGCAACACATAAACCAGGCATGATGGCACAGACCTATGCTCCTAGCCCTCAAAAAATGAAAAATCAGAGAATCAAGGTCATTTTTGGCTATAGAGGGAGTTCAAGTCCAGTTTAGGATGTGTGTGTCCTTGTCTCACAAACATGCTGTTTAGGTTTAGAAACTCATCCTGACCACAAGGGTCTCCTCTTAGTAAAATTTATAATTAGCTTTATGTAGATATCAAAAACCTCTAGAGGTTATCGATAATGTTAATAACTGATCTGAAGGGGTGGGAATGAGGGTTTTAGCTTAAGACTTTTAGTGTTGGGCTAAAGCGATGACTCAGTAGTTAGGAGCACTGGCTGTTCCTGCAGAGTGCCTTACTTCCTGTTCTTGCAAAGTACCTAAGTTTGGTTCCCAGAGCCCATATCTGCTGGCTCACAAATGGCATGTGGCAGCTCACATACACTTACGGGGGATCTGATGCTCCTGCATGCACACTGTGCAGACAAACTCATACAGATTTACATACATATACATAAAACAATAAATAAATATTTATAAAGGTTTCACTCATAGCTCTGCTGAATTTGCTTTTCAAATTACATTTTTAGTATGTGTGTATGTATGTGTGTCTGAGTATATGTATGTATATGTATACATGTATATTCTAGGTGTGTATGCATGTGTGTATATGTGTTATGCATGTGAATTCATATATATGTTGGTAAATGTGTTTGTGTGTCTGTGCGTTTCTATGTGTATATATGTAATATGTGTATGTGTGTATATGAGTGTGTATATGTATGTACATATTATGTATGTGTGCATCTCTCTGCATATCTATATATGTATCTGTATATATAAACCATCTCACCACACTCTGAATTTGTTTTTTCTGTGATTCCTCAAAGTGCCATGACATATTCACTCTTGGTCAAATGGTGTCCAACCTAGACTAAAACTCCAGGATACCATTTAACCCAGCTTAACCACTCTGAATAAAAAGTAAGCTACCATATATCCGATTGATCATCATCTAACTGGAAGTACTGAACAGTTATGAAACCAGACATTCCATAATATTGATTGCAGAAAATATAAACCATTAATGTGAATTTCTATGCTGCCTTGATTGACTAGTGCATGCATGGCCAGAGGTAGCCCATCCTTCATTATCTTATTATTTTCAATGATAAATTCAATCAAGAACATGTAAAATCAGGGACATAACGCTGAAGTAGAATAGCTAATATTCTCCATAAAGAGTCTAGTTTGGCTTGGAGAATGCAGATAGCTGGCGTGCTGAATGAGAGAAGATTCTCTGCCAGATAAGTCCTGCACACTGTTGCTTTATTGTGCAAATAAATTGGGTTTTCTATAATGAATTCAGGTAGAAGGAATTGGATTCCACTCTTCTGTGGTCTTATGGGATTTATTATAAAACATCAAGTAGTCATATGTGCCTCTTTCTAGGACCTGACTGGGCCCCCATGGGCTCTCTCACCCAAACCCCATGTGTGCTCCATGGAAACACTCCCTCTCCCTCCGAGACCCAGATCTATCCCTGGAGAAGACTCCATCCTCCTGCCTCTGGTAGCAAGGAGGTGTTCTCTCTTCCTTTCAGGCTCCCTGGCAGCTGCAGAGGACAAGGCAAGCTCCCACACTGTGTGCGGATCCCTCTGCTTGAACTCTTTCCCCAGCAATGGACAGCAAGGACTGGCTGTTAAGGAGATGGCTTCCAGAAACAAAGAAAGAGAAGGAGGAGTGTGTGGAGGGTATGAAGGAGCTGTGACCCTGCTTCCCGACCCTTATAGTGAGGAGGGTTACTGACGGGTCCCCGGTGGCTTTCTTTGGACACTGCCTTAGCTTCTGAAGATGGCCAGTCTCGAGGTTGGACCCCTTTCCAATGAAAGCCTATTTGTTGTGGATTTTTAGGTGCCCATCCTCTCGTGCTAACCCAGAGCCATTTAGAAGGGCCACTTCCACTTTGGAGCCAACAAGGGGGTACTTGAGGCCACTGTTTAAACTGCACTGAAGCCCAGTACTGCCATTCTGCTTCCTTCCCCTTCTCCAAGTTCATTCACAGAGGTCAGTGTCATCCTCAACCATGCTCTCTGTGTATTATTTTAGCCCACGTCTCACTGAACCTGGAGGTCGCTGATTGAGCTCAACTGGCTGGCCAGCGAGCTCCTGGCATCATAATGTCTCCCATAATACACTGCCATGTTTTTACATTGCTGCCAGAGATCCCTAATTAGTGTTAGAGCTTTTGGATTGGAACAGATCCACAAACCCAACAGTCATCGGGGAGACAAGATAGAAGCAGGATTCGAGGCTGGATAGATGGCTGGCTAGTTAAGAAACTGAGTACCAAATACCAACCTGAAGCCTCACAGCTGTCTGTAAGCCCAGTTCGAGGAGATTTGGTGCTCTTCTAGAGGCCCTGAGTTAAATTCCCAGCAACCACATGGTGGCTCAGAATCATCTATAATCTCCATATAACCCTGGCTGTCCTGGAACTCACTGTGTAGACCAGGCTGACCTGAAACTGAGAACCACCTGCCTCTGCCTCCCAAGGGCTAGAGTTGAAGGTGTGCACCACTCCATCCAGCTTTTTTTTTAAATTTTATTCATGTGTACATGTGGGTGCCTCTTCTGACCTGCAGGCATGCACACAGGCAGAGCACTGTATTCATAATAATAAATAACTTTAAAAAATAGTACTTCCTGTGGTTTCAAGGACCTGAATTTGGTTCCTAGAGCCCACATCTCCTAGCTTACAAATGTCTGTAACTCTGGCTCTAGGGGATTTGGTGCCCTCTTCTGGCCTCTGCAGGCACTACATTCACATGGCACACACTCGTGCACACAGACAGATAGACAGACAGACACACACACACACACACACACACACACACACACACAGACACACAGACACACAGATACACAGAGAGTGTTGGATCCCCACAGCTGGAGTTACAGAAAGTTATAAACTGCCTGACACAGATGATGAGAATTGAACTTGAGAACTTTGGAAGCTCAGCAAGCACTCTTAACCACTGAGCCACCTCTCCAGCTCCAGATTTATTGTATTTTTAAGTATGTGCACATATGTGTGCATGCGTGTGTGTTTACAGGTGCCTGCAGAGGCCAGAAGAGGCCCTCTTCTGGTCTCTGTCAGTACTGCATACATGCGGTGCACAGAAACACATGTGGGCAAAACACATAAAATAAAATAAATGTGTTGCTGTTGTTGTTGTTGTTGTTATTGTTGTTGTTGTTGTTGCTGAGAAAATTCTTTAAAGTTCTGTCACAGTAAATTACCAAGCATCAAGACATTTTTCTAGAGTTTTGGACTCAAAAAATAATTGTTTTTAGTGAGAGAAGAATTTTTTCCACCACACCTCAGTTCCCTCAATCAGAAGGAATTATAGATGACAGATGACAATGAGCCAGTGAAATCAGAAAGGGAAAACACAGAAGTCAAGAGAACAAAAGTGATGGCCAAGCCAGGCATGATAGTGCACAGCTTTAATCCCAGCACTCGGGAGGCAGACTCAGGTGGATCACTGTGAGTTCAAGGCCAGCCTGGTCTACAAAGTGAGTCTAAGACAGCTAGGATAACACAGAGAGAAACCCTGTCTTGGGGGAAAAAGGTGAGGACCAGCAAGATGGCCCAACAGGTGAAGATGTTTTCCATAAGTCTGGTGACCGAGTTTCATCCAAGAAACAAGCACAATGGAGGGAGAAAACTGACTCCTGAAAGTTGTCCCCTGACCTCCCCACACATGCTCACACACACACACACACACACACACACACACACACACACACACAGGTAGCATGTACTGTTTGCTTCCCAGGCCCCATCTCAGCAGCTCCCAAATACCTGTAACTCTAGCCCCATGGTGTGTGATGCCTCCCAGGCACACACATATACATAATTAAAAATAAAGTAAAATCTTAAAGAAATAAGGTGGGGCAGTGAGTGGCCTGTGTGGATCAAGGGGTTTTCTGCACAAGCCTGGTGATCTGAGTTCAATCCCTGAGGCCCACATAGAAGTGTAAACAAAGAACCAACTCCATAAAGTTTTTGTTTAATCACACATGTATGCCATGGCATGTGTGCCCTTACACACATCATGCGCACACACACAATAATAATAATTGTTTAAATGGGTGGGCAGTACATGAGGAACACCACCTCTGGGTATCCTCTGAGTTCCACATGTGCATACATGTCATGCATACCCACCTGGACACACATACAGACATGTACAACACACACACACACATACAAACACATGCATGTACATATACATATGTAAGAAACCTAAATGTCCCTCAGCCAAAGAATGGATAAAGAAGCTGTGGTACATTTACACTATGGAATATTACTCAGCTATTAAAAACAAGGAAATCCTGAAATTTATAGGCAAATGGATGGAACTAGAAATTATCATACTGAGTGAGTTAACTCAGAATCAGAAAGACTCACATGGTATATACTCACATATAATTGGACACTATCCCAAAAGGGATGTCCCATGAAAGTCTTCACTTACCAGGAGATTGGGATAAATGCGGCGACTCCCTCTTAGGACTCTAGGTAAAAGAAGTATGGGAGAATGGGGAAATAGAAGGATCCAGAGGGTCCTAGAAACCCACAAGAAGAACATCATGACAGGTGGATCTGGATCCAGGGGGTCTGCTCAAACTACTGCACCAACCAAGGACAATATATGAAGTAACCATTGAACTCCTTCTCAGATCTAGCTAATGGACAGGACAGTCTCCATAATTGTGTGGAGAGTGGGGACAGACTCTGACATGATCTCTGGTGAACCATATTTAACCACTTCCCTGTGGTGGGAAGGCCTGGTGGCATGCAGAGAAAGAATAAACAGGCTGCCAAGACGAGACTTGATAGATAGCCTATGACCATATAGTGGGGGAGGAGGTCCCCCTAGGTCACAGACCTAGGCAAGGGGAATAGGGTGAAAGCGGGAGGGAGAGAAGAACTGGTGGATGCAAGTGAGGGAAAACAATTGAGATGTAATCTAAATAAATTAATTAAATTCTTTTTAAAAAAGAGCAGTGGTTGTTCTTCAAGAGGACCCTAGCTCAATTCCCAGGACCCACCTTGCAGTGCACAACCATCTGTAACTCTAGATCCAAGCGATCTGACACCCTCTTCTGACTTCCTCGGGCACTGCATGTTATGTGATACACAGACATACCTGCAGCAAGGCAAACACTCATAAACAGAAAATGTTTAAATGCCTATAATTTGTTACAAATTATTTCTTTTGATTCTAGGAACACAGAACAAAGTAAAAGGACACTGGACATGGAAAAAAGTGGAGCTGAGCCAGAGAACTCCACAAAGCATGAAGGTGCCACAAAGCTGTCGAATGACCACAGGCCCACAGCTAAGGATACAGACAGCAGCATTTCAGCCCTTGATGTAAAGATCTCGGAGAAGGGACCCTGGGGATAGGTTGAGGCCAGTGACGGGAAGCACACACTGCCTAGAGCTGGCCAGGCCAGCCCCTCGCTGCCACTGACAGATCCTGCAGAGGCTAGCTAGCATGTCCATGTGATTCTAGGATGTCCACGGCAAAGGAATTGCTGCGATCACCCTGGGTCAGCTTGAAGTAGACATCCAAAGTGCAGAATACCTTGCCTGCACCCCACTAGGCCAGGCTGGGCTCCCACCTGATTTGGTCAATGCTGAGGACCATGACTACTATGAATGACAACTAGATGAGACCATAATGGCCTGGGCCGGTGTCTGTCCCTGCCCTGGGCAGGAAGTGGGGAGAGGGGGAATGAGGCTGATGATTATGACTGGAGCAACATTGTGTGGATGTTAGTAAAGCTCCCCTCTACAGTGTATACTCCATAGGCTTGTATTCTGTGTCTCAAAAAACAAACAAACAAACAAAAATAGCCAGGCGTGGTGGCACACACCTTTAATCCCAGCACTCGGGAGGCAGAGGCAGGTGGATCTCTTTGAGTCCAGGACAGCCAGGGCTACACAGAGAACCCGTGTCTTGAAAAACCAACCAACCAAACAAACAAACAAAAAGAATGGAAGTCCCTCAAAGCTGGAAAGTGGAAGAAGAAAGACTTCCACAAAGGCTGGAGCTGATACCTTGACATGATCCCAGTGAGACCCACATCTAACTTCTGACCCATTTCTACAAGAGACTGGGACTTGATGGCTATAGCCAGTGACTGTCAGTCTTACCCATGGCTTAAAGGTATGAGCTGCCTCTTGTGTCTCAGCCTCTAGAGCCACATCAGACCTCTCTAAACCATCAGCTCTACCGCTGTGGTTTCAAGTTTTCATCCTCATAGGCTGCTGGCTTTGATCTTGAGAAGCTGTCAGCTTGATTTGATTGTTTTATGGAGTGTGAAGCCAGGCATGGAGGGCCAGTGATCTGCACTGCATCTCTACCTGGTGGTTATCAATCTGACTCGGTTCCCCGGTGACAGCTGCTTCTGTTGTGCAGCTGTTCCCAGAGCTCCTGAGGCCACATCGTTTTCTTTCCTACTGTGGTCTGGTGTCATTGAGCACTTTTCCCTCCTTCACTGCTCCCAGGTTCTGTGTTGGCAGCAGCAGCCTGGGTCAGGCTGGCAGAAGGACCTGATGGAGAGTTGTGCTCACACAGCCCAGTGGCAGTGGGGTGAAGCCAGTAAGACTTTGCAAGTTGTAGCCACAGTCACATCACATCTGCTGGATGGTCTCGCTACAGACAGGGTCACTGGTGCTGCAGTTATCCCAAAGCAGATCGCCTTATAAGGTGCATCCAAAGTGTGGAGCAAACACACAGCCTCTTGTCTCTCTGATGGCACTCTCCACGTCACATGAACTCACTGTGGTGTAAACACCAACATACGATTATTCTCAAGGCCTCTAGGGGCAAACTCACTAGTAAGAATGTCTATTACCAAACTTACAATGCTCACCTTCTCAAGGTTTATGGAGCCCACAGAACTCTATATCAAAAAAGGGAGAAGAAATGGATGTGAACCAAAGCAAAGTAGCACAAGCACTTATTCCCAGCACTAGAACGGCAGAAGCAGGTGGATCTCTATGAGTTTAAGACCATCCAGATCTACATAGTGAGTTCCAAGGTAGTCAGAAGCATGTAGCAAGACCTCATCTCAAAACATCACTCATAGGGCTAATTCACAGAATGTAGCCCCTAATAAACATCTTTTGATGCACATGTATAACTGAAAAAAACAATACATTAATTCTGATTGTTCCGTTGGCTTTGCCCATTCTACTTTCTATTCAGGACCTAGGTCAATGTGTTTCCTTTTTCTTTAGATTGCTGTGTGTATGTGTGTATGTGTGTATGTGCACGTGCATGCAGGTATCTTTGAAAGCCAGAAGAGGGCATCACTTCCCCTGGAGCTGGAGTTATAGGTGATTGTGAGCTGCCAAATGTGTGTGCTGATAATAGGACTCTGGTCCTTTGCAAAGGCAGTAAATACTTTACACCATCTCTCTACCTCTTCCCTCCACACCCCCCACAACCCACCTTGACCCTTTTTTGTCAGGTCCAAATAGATGTATCCAAGGAGATTGAGAGACAGCCCTTTCATAGGTTAAAAGTGCTACTGGGTTTTCCAGAGGACCTGGGTTGGATTCCCAGCAACCACATGGAAGCTCAGGACCATCTGGAACTCCAGTTCCAGAGGATCTGACACCCTCTTCTGGCCTCCACAAATGCTAGGAACACACATGGTGCACAACATGGTTCAAGCAAAACACCTATACACATTCTTTGTTTGTTTAAAAAAGTATTGACGTATGAGATCCATGAAAGTAGACAGAATGTGATTTGTTCATTTTCGACTACTGGTTTGAGAATGTTTGGTGATTTAAAGTCTTCAAGGATAATTTTGGAGAAATAAAACTCCCCGCAGGGAGCTAAATTGATTCAGGCCATCTCAAATCATCCATGCACTTGGCTGCTACCAAGTGCTCTCAATTTTTACAAAATACAAATTTTAAAGAGAAAATGTTCTCCCCACGAGGCTATTCAAGCCACTTGTTCTCACAAGCAACAGCACAACCCTTCTCCCACTGTGAATGTCCGGGACTCCCCCAAGCCCACAGGATGCCTTAGCCCTCTCTTTGAAAAATTGGGGTGGCCTGTAAACTAGCTTGGGAAATGTCATCTGCTGGTCAAGCAAACAGAGAAGAGCCGAGCTGAGCTCCAGCCAGCTGTGTGCAGATCAGAGGACAAGGTTTCGGAGTTGGTTCTGCCCTTCCACCTCTGCCTTGCTTCTGCCACAGCATAGCCTGGGCTACCGGGCATCCGGCATTTTCACATGGGTGTTGGAGACTGAAATTAGATATTTCACCAGGCTTCTGAGGCAAAATGCTTTTGCGTTTGGAGACATGTCATGAGCCCTGTTCTTTGATTCGGCTCAAGCACTGAATAATTGAATCTGCAGACGCAAGCCTGCACTTTTTTCTATTGGTGGAGCTGAAAGCAGAGCTAGGACTAGAGCAAACAGAGGGAGAAAAGCAGTCAACGCGTCTGCGTCCCCATTAGAGATGGCCAGGATCTAACCGCCCTTGCTTCTCTCCTCTCTGGAAATACTTCCCATGCTACGTTTGTCAGTCCCTGAGACGCATCACACCACCCAGCAGACTGATCACACTGTGATTTAGGGACACCTCCCCAGGCTCAGCTACCTGCCTGTGACTGGCTAGCATCTGTCCAAATTGCCATGGCAAGGTCATCCCCAGACAGGTACAGGCTCTTCACAGCCCACTTTGCAGGGGCCCCACTTCATGCCCCACTGTTTCCAAGCTGGGATCCACAAGCTCACCGTACTTTCTTCCCAGCACACACAAACCCTATCTATTTTTTTCCAGCAGAAAACTTACTTTCCAAGATAAGCTATTGTATTAAAACACAATTCATTTCCTGCCACTTCGACCTGAGTCGTCCCCACAGACTTTATGATCCTCAAAGCCAAAATCCAAAGTGACTTTGGCTGCAGTCAACAGCATGAAAGTCACTGGGCTTTATCTAGTTTGCTTTTAAAAGAAAATGACTCTTGAACATTCTCTTGGCAGTGCGTCAGCCCTTCCTATCTCATTGCTTCCTCTGCAGTAAGCTTGCAGTTCTTCAGTTAAGAGTCCTAGGGGCTCCCAGCACTTTGAGAGGCAAAGTCAGGCAGCTCTCTGTGACTCTGAGGCCAGCCTTGTCTACAAAGTGAGTCCAGGACAGCCAAGGCTACACAGAGAAACCCTGTCTGGGGTCAATGAGTGATTTAAACTTTAAAAGTATTTCTTTTACAAATGCAGGTGCCCCAATAGTTGGGGCATAGATATTTAGGATGGTGATGTCCTCTTGGTGGATTTTTCCTTTGATTAGGACAAAGTGTCCTCGATTCTTCTTGATCAATTTTAATTCAAAGCCTATTTTGTCAGATATTAAAATGGCTACTTCCACTTACTTCCTGAGACCATTTGCTTGAAAAAAATTCCAGCCCTTTATTCTCAGGTAATGTCTTTATTTGTTGATGAGATGTGTTTTTTGAACACAACATATTGAAACATCTTGTTTTTGCATCCATTTTGTTAGCCTGTGCCTTTTTATTGGGGAGTTGAGGCCTTTGATGTTGAGAGATATTACTGAGCAATGGTTATTGGGTCCTTTTATTGTGGAGTTAGTGATGATTTTGTGTGGCAGTGTCTGTTTTGCTTTTGCTGATGTGTGATTATCTGTATGCTGCATTTTCTTGGGTGTGGCTGATCTCGTTTGATGATGTTTTCCTTCTACTATCTTCTGTAGAGTGGGGTTGGTGTTTAGATACTGTTGAAATTTGATTTTGTCATGGGATATCTTGTTTTCTCCATCTATGTTGATTGAAAGTTTTACTGGCTATAGTAGCCTGGGTTTGCATCTGTGGTCTCTTAGAGTCTGCATAACCTTAGTCCAGGCTCCTCTGGCTTTCATAGTCCTTGTTGAAAAGTCAGGTGTAATTCTGATGGTTCTACCATTATATGTTATTCTTCCTGTCTCTCTTTCAGCCTTTAATATCTTTTCTTTATTCTGCAGATTCAGTGTTTTGATTATTATGTGCTGGGAGGAATTTCTTTTCTGGTCTAGCGTATTTGGTGTTCTGTTGGCCTCTTGTATGTTCAGGGGTATCTCTTTCTGTAGATTGGGGAAGTTTTCTTCTATGATTTTTTGAAGACATTTTCTGGTCCTTGGGACTTTGCATCTTCCTTTTCATCTACTCCTATAATCCTGAGGTTATGCCTTCTCATGGTGTCCTTAATTTCTTGGATACTTTGTGTCACCAATTTTTATGTTTTAAATTTTTCTTTGACAGATGTATCTATTTCTTCTATTGTATCTTCAGCACCTGGGATTCTCTCTTCCATGTGTTGGATTCTGTTAGTTATACTTGTCTGTTGGATTCCTGCTTCCTTTTTTAATTGTTCCATTTCACTGTTTGTCTCAATTTGTGATTTTTTAATATTGTCTAATTCTGTTTTCATATCTTGAATTGTTTTATTTAATTTCTTCACCTGTTTGTGATTTCTTGTTTCTCCTAGATGGCTTCTATTTGTTTCTTTGTGTTATCCTGGAATTCTTGGAAGGATCTATTTATTTCCTCTTTATAGTTCTCAAATAGCTGTATAAGCATGGTTTTGAGGTCAGTTTCCTGTGATTCTGCTGAAATAGGGTATCTGTTGGTTTCTGGGCATTCTGATGGAGCCATAATGTCTTGATTTTTGTTATTAGACCTCTTATAGACCTTTCCTTTAGGCATCGGCTTAGAGGGCTTGGGATTTCCAAGTTGGTGGTCTCAGGGTTGAGTACCTTTGATAGGGAGCTGTTTTCTATACTGGCTTCTCAAACTCTGCCTTCCTGTATCTATATTTGTTTGAGCTCTGCCACCCAGATTCCGGAGTTTTATAGGGCTCCTCTGGCTGCTTTTTCTTCTCTGAGGGATTCACCACACAGTGGATCTGTGATTTGGATATCAGATGCTGTGTGATTTCTGTTTTGTTAGTCTTTTGCTCTGTAGGCAAGCCACTCTGCTTTGGTGCACTGATCCATCCAGCAGTCTGACCTTTCCTTTCTCCCTGCTGGTTGCAGCCCACCATTGAGACAAGGCACTGATTCACTTTCTGTTGGCCACCTTTGCCACTCACAGTCCCTTGCAGCCCCTGTTGCTTGCCACTTCCTGGGGTTGATCTTGCCAATCCTCCCCCAAACCCCCCACCCCTCTGCCCACCCCAATTCCCCCATCTTCCCCACCCCCATTCCCCTCCAATCACCTCTGTGGGTATTTTGTTCCCCATGGCTTACCTCAGCAAGTGCTACTGGTGTCGCTAGCACTGCAGCCACCACGGCCACCACCGCCACCACCACCATGGCGGATGGTCTTCTCCCCTGGGGGTCTGTGCTTTTTCCCATGTTTGGGGGTGCACAAGATTGTCCTTAGTTTGTTCCTTGTGCACTATGGTTTCTCTCGCTGTAGTGGGATGGGGAGCTTGGTGTTCCTGCTTAAGAAATATGTCCAATTTTCTGACTTGATTTCTCTGGCTTCTAAACATGGTCCACACCGCTTGCCACCATCTTGGAATCTGCCAAAAGCAATGAATTTAAGTATAACAAAACCTAATGTACTTAGCAAAGATTTGTTTAAGGTTTTTTAATGAATCTCTTTTTTTGTTTGTTTGTTTAATTTATTCAGATTACATCTCAATTGTTTTTCCCTCACTTGTATACACCTCAATCTCTAAATGTGTTTGTGTTAGAGCAGTTGTACAAACATTCCTATTTGAAAATATAGTGGATAATACAGTACCTTTCATTGTATTAATGTCAGAGTTAGGGTTGGGCTTAAAGTTAGGTTTAGCATTAGGGTTAGGTTAATGGTTAGCTTTAAGGTTAGGGATATGGTTAGATTAATGTTAGGGTTTGGATTAGTGTTAGAATTAAGGTTAGGCTTAGCCTTAGTCTTAGTGTTAAGAAATTGGAATAGGCTGAATGTTTGTTTACCTTATCTTGTGAAAGCAAGTCCCTAGAACTTGTCTTTGAAAACAGTCATTTTACCTCTTTATAAGAAAAACAGAATACAGTTACAGAACCTTTGTTTAATGTTATTTCATGCAAAGGTAAATGTGTTTGCATTTGAGAAATTGTAGTAACATGGATTCTTGAAAACACAGTGAATAATACTATGTGTTGAAAACTGTCTAAGATTATGCAGTTAATTTACCACAAAAAGTATTTAGGGAAAGCAGTGAACTCTTTATAAGGAAACCTAGATGCATTTACCAAACATTTGTTTAATGTGTATTCATAAGTCTCTGAACTTGATTACTTTAGATCATTTGTAGAAACATTCTTATTTGAAAGAACTTTGAATACTACAGTATGCTTACAAATGCCTAACTTGTGTAAGCAATTCACAACTATATGCCTTTTTAAAAAGCTATGAAGTAATCTATAATGGAAGCTTAATACACTTATCAAACATTTGTTTAAGGTGTTTTCTCTGAACTTGATCACATTAGAGCAGTTGGAAAAAGATTCTTATTAGAAAGCACATTGAATAAAACACTATGATTACAAGTTCCTAAGCTTACACAGACAACTCACCACAGAATGTCTCTGTGAAAAGAAGTGAACTCTTCTATAACGAAAGCTGAGTGCACTTCCAATGCACTAGTTTAAAGTGTTTTCAAACACCTCTGAATTTTCTTGGATTGGAGGAATTCTAGAAACGTTTCTCTTTGAAAGCACAGTAAATACAGTGGGTTTCACTCCATTAGGGTTAGAATAAGGGTAGGGTTAGGGTTAGGTTAAGAGCTAGATTTAGGGTTATGGTAGGGTTAGCTATATGGTTAGGTTTGGTTTAGGGTTAGTGTAATGCTTAGCATTTGGTTTAAGGTTAAATTTAAGGGTAGTGGTAGGTTTAGTGTTAGGGTTAGTGTTAGGATTTGTCTTCAGCTGCCTATGCATGTGAAAACAATGTCCCAGGAATTGTCTTTGAAAGAAAGCATACATTTGCCACATATTTGCTGATGGTGTTTTTATATATTTCTCAACATATTTGCTTTACAGCAGTTGTAGAAACATTCCTCTTTGAAAGCCCAGTGAATAATATAGTAGATTTACAAATGCCTACAGTTGTACAAGCAATTCATCACATTCTGTCTATGTAAAAAGCATTGAACTCAGTTATAACAAAATCTAATTGCACTTCCTAACATTTTAAAAGATGTTTTCATACTCTTCTGAACATGCTCCTTTACTGCAATTGTAGAAACATTCTTATTTGAAAACACAGTGTACAAAACAGAGTGTTTACAACAGCCTAAGCATGTAGAAGCAATGCATGAAATATGTCTTCAAAGAAAGCAATTAACTCATTTATAATGAAAGCTAAATGCATTTATTAAACATATGCTTAAGGTGTTTTCATACATCTCTAAACATGTTTGCTTGAGAGCAATTGTAGAAACATTTATCTTTGAAAGCACAGTGAACGGATCCAAGATGGCGACGAGCAGTCTGGACTGTGTTTGGAAGCTCCAGTGAACAATTCAGGGAATTACACATATTTCTGAGCCAGGAACACCAAGGTCCCTACACCACGGCAGCAGAAGTGCTCCACGGTTTGGAAGGACCAGGGTGCGGAGGACCTGAATGCCCCTGCACACGGGAGGAGCGCGGATTTTCTTGGATCAGAGCAGCAGCGGCAGAGACAGCAGTGTCACCAGCGGCACCAGCGGCGGTGGCTGAGGTTTGCAACTCAGAGCCTTCCAGTGGAGGCCATTGGTGTGGTGGACGGTGGGAGTTGCTGCGGGAGAGGGGAGTCTGGACAGGATTTGGGTGCGTGGTGCCTTGAGACCCAAACTGGACTCGGCAGACAGTTCAGCCCCAGAGTCCTGGGTTTGCTCAGTGAGCTGTGCCGTGGAGACAATGGCTCAGCTCAGCAAGCAATTCTGCCCGAGGCACTACAACAGCGCAGCCATAGCTCCCCTGCTGTGACACAGGATGAGCCGAGAGCTCACTTCCACCCTAGGCACCAGCTCAGCACAGCCGCAGTTTTCCTGCTGTGACACAAGCTGGGCGGAGGGCTCAGTTCCACCCTAGGTGCTTGCTCAGCGCAGCCGCAGTTCTCCTGCTATGACACCGGCTGGGTGGAGTGCTCACTTCCACCCTAGGCACTAACTCAGTGCAGCCGCAGTTCTCCTGTGGTGACGCAGGCTGGGTGGAGTGCTCAGTTCCACTGAAGGTGGCAGCTCAGCAAAGCAACAGTTTTCCTGCTGTGGCAGACAGTTCAGGACCTGAGAATCTAGCTGAGATCGATGCGAGGTTTGGGCCCAGTATCCCTGGCTGGACTTGGCAGGGGACCCAAAAGGCTGTGGATAACTTGGCCTGATCCAACGTTCATTCAGAGACCCAGAATGATTGCAGGACCCACAGCAAAGGGGAACTGAGTATCACTGGCTGTAAGAGCCCAAAACGACAGGGCTAACCTCCTGCCATCCACACCAGTGAAGTATCAGGGCTTCTAGCCTACAGAAATCATGAGAAAACAAGTGAATCTATCATCAGACTCCCTCCACCCAACTCTGGAAGTTACCCAACAAAAACAGAGACGGCAAGATGTCTAAAGGACAGCGTAAAAGCATACGCAAAAAAAACCAAAACAACATGGCGTCTCCAGTTTCCAGCTATCCAAAAGAAAACAACCCAGAGAACTCAAATATGACGGAAACACAAGAAAATGACCTCAAATCCCTGGTAATGAGGATGATAACGGAGGAAACAAATAAAATTCGAAATCAGTGCAGGAAGACGCAGCCAAGCAGGTGTGAGACATAAAAGAAGCACATAGAGTGGAACTGGAAAATTTTCAGGAAAATGTTAACAACCAGATGAAAGAAATAAATAAAACAGTTCAAGATTTGAAGACCTATAAAGCAACAATGGAAGAAGCTCAGGAATATACAAAAAATCAGATGAAAGAAATAAAAAAATCTGTTCAAGATATGAAAATGAAAATGGATTCAATGATAAACACACAGACAGAAGAAAAACGAGAACATGAGACCTCAGAGAAGAAGGTGAATGACACAGTGCTGAGCTTTTCTAACAGAATCCAAGAGATGGAAGAACGAATCTCAGGTCTAGAAGATACAATCACAGATCTTGAAGCAACCTTTAAAGAAAATGCCAAATCTGGAAAACTCCTGACACAAAACATCCAAGAAATTAAGGACACCATGAAAAGAAGAAATCTGAGGATAATAGGCATTGAAGAAAGAGAAGATATCAGACTCCAAGGCCCAGAAACTATTCTCAACAAAATCATAGGAAAAAAAAAAGCTTCCCCAATCTAAAGCAAGAGATGCCTATAAACATACAAGAGGCATACAGAACACCAAAAAGAATTGACCAGAAAAGAAAAACTGCCTGTCACATAATAATCAAAACACAAAACATACAGAACAAAGAAAAAATATTAAAAGCTGCAAGGGAAAAGGGCCAAATAACATTTAATGGCAAACCTATCAGAATTACACCCGACTTCTCAGCAGAGACCATCAAAGCCAGAAGGGCCTGGACAGAGATCCTGCAAACCCTAAGAGACCACAGATGCCAGGCCAGACTACTTTACCCAGCAAAACTATCAATAACCATTGATGGAGAAAACAAAATATTCCATGACAAAACCAAATTCAAACAGTACCTATCCACAAATCCAGCTTTACAGAAGGTACTAGAAGGAAAACTCCATCCCAAAGGGTCAAGCTACAACCAAAACTACTCAGGAAATAGATAACTATACCAGGGCAAAAACACAACTATACAAACGCTCGACTGGAACCAACATCAAAATTAAGACTCTTAACAGTAAGTGGTCATTAATATCTCTCAACATCAATGGTTTCAATTCTCCAATAAAAAGACACAGACTAACTGAATGGGTGCATAAACAGGATCCAACATTCTTCTGCATTCAAGAAACACATCTCACCCATAATGATAGGCATTACCTCAGGATAAAAGGTTGGAAAAAATATTCCAAGCAAATGGTCACAAGAAGCAAGCAGGCATAGCCATTTTAATATCGAACAAAATAGACTTACAACCAAAATTAATCAAAAGGGATGAGGACTGACACTTCATACTCATCAAAGGTAAAGTCAACCAAGATGACATCACAATTCTGAACATCTATGCTCCCAATACAAGGGCACCCACATTTGTAAAAGATCTGCTAAAAAGGCTTAAACCACACATCGACCCCCACACAGTAATAGTGGGAGACTTTAACACCCCACTCTCACTGAAGGACAAGTCATTGAAACAGAAACTAAGCCGAGAAATAACATCATTAACCCATGCCATGGGTCAAATGGATCTAACAGATATCTATAGAACCTTTCACCCAAACTAGAAAGAATATACCTTCTTCTCTGCACCCCATGGAACCTTCTCCAAAATTGATCACATCGTAGTTCCCAAAGAAAGCCTCAACAGATACAAGAGGATTGAAATAATACCTTGTATCCTATCAGATCATCATGGGCTTAGGCTGCAATTCAACAACAACAGAAATAACAAAAAGCCTACATGCACATGGAACCTAAACAACTCTCTGCTAAATGACACCTGGGTCAGGGAAAAAATAAAGAAAGAAATCAAGGAGTTTCTGAAATTCAATGAAAATGAAGGCACAACATACCCAAATTTGAGAGATACATTGAAAGCAGTGCTAAGAGGAAAATTCATAGCACTAAGTGCCTTTAAAAAGAAATTGGAAGCATGGCACATAAGCACCTTAACGACACAACTGGAAGCCCTAGAAAAAAAAGAAGCAGAAACACCCAAAAAGAGTAGACGTCTGGAAATAATCAAACTCAGGGGTGAAACTAACAAATTAGAAACTAAGAAAGTAGTCCAAAGAATCAACAAAACCAACAGCTGGTTCTTTGAGAAAATCAACAAGATAGACAGACCATTAGCCAAACTAACTAAAAGGCAGAGAGACAGTTGAAATCAACAAAATAAGAAATGAAAAGGAAGACATAACAACAGACACTGAAGAAATACAAAGATTCATAAGATCCTACTTTGAAGGCATATATGCCACAAAATTTGAAAATCTAAGGGAAATGGACGATTTTCTTGATCAATTTCACTTGCCAAAGTTGAGTGAAGAACAGATAAACAAGCTAAATAGTCCCATTTCCCCTACAGAAATTGAAGTAATCATTGATAGTCTCCCAACCAAAAAAAGCCGAGCACCAGATGGTTTCAGCGCAGAATTCTACCAGACCGTCAAGGGTGAGCTAATACCGATACTCTTCAAGCTACTCCAAAAGATAGAAAGGGATGGAACATTACCAAATTCATTCTATGAGGCCATAGTCTCATTGATACCTCAACCTCACAAAGACTCAACAAAGAAAGAGAATTTCAGACCAATTTCTCTTATGAACATCGATGCAAAAATACTAAATAAAATACTTGCAAAACGAATACAAGAACACATCAAAGATACGATTGATCATGACCAAGTAGGCTTCATTCCAGGCATGCAGGGATGGTTTAATATACGGAAATCCATCAATGTAATCCACCATATAAACAAACTGAAAATAAAAAAACCACATGATCATCTCTTTAGATGCAGAGAAAGCATTTGATAAAATCCAACACCCATTCATGTTTAAAGTTTTAGAGAGATCGGGGATACAAGGCACTTTCCTCAACATAATAAAGGCTATATATAGGAAGCCAATAGCCAAAATCAAAGTAAATGGTGAGATACTCAAGGAAATTCCTCTAAAATCAGGAGCAAGGCAAGGCTGCCCATTCTCTCCATATCTCTTCAATATAGTATTCGAAGTTCTAGCCAGAGCAATAAGACAACAAAAGGAGATCAAGGGTATTCAAATGGGAAAGGAGGAAGTCAAATTATCCCTATTTGCAGATGATATGATAGTGTACATAAGTGACCCTCAAAATTCCACCAGAGAACTCCTACAGCTGATAAACACCTTCAGCAAATTGTCTGGATACAAAATTAACTCAAAAAAGTCTGTAGTCTTCCTATACACAAATGACAAGCTTGCAGAGGAAGAAATTAGGAAAACCACACCCTTCACATTAGCCACAAGCAATATAAAATACTTAGGAGTTACTCTAACTAAGCAAGTGAAGGACTTGTTTGAAAAAAATTTCAAAACTCTAAAGAAAGAGATTGAAGATGACATGAGAAGATGGAATGATATTCCTTGCTCATGGATCGGAAGAATTAAGATAGTAAAAATGGCCGTCTTACCAAAAGCAATCTACAGATTCAATGCAATCCCCATCAAAATACCTACACAATTTTTTAAAGACATTGAAAGTTCAATTCGGAACTTCATATGGAAAAACAAAAAACCCAGAATAGCTAAAACAATCTTGTACAATAAAAGGTGCTCCGGAGGAGTCTCCATACCTGATCTCAAACTGTACTATAAAGCAATAGTAATTAAAACAGCATGGTACTGGCACAGCAACAGGCTGGTTGATCAGTGGAATTGAATCGAAGACCCAGATATGAATCCACACACATATGGTCACTTGATTTTCTACAAAGAAGCCAAATCCATTTAGTGGAAAAAGGATAGCATCTTCAACAAATGGTGCTGGTCTAACTGGATGTCTATGTGTAAAAAATGCAACTGGACCCATATTTGTCACCTTGTACAAAACTCAAATCCAAGTGGATTAAAGACCTCAACAAAGAGACACTAAATCAGTTAGAAGAAAAAGTGGGGAAGAGCCTGGAACATATTGGCACAGGAGACAACTTCCTGAACAGAATACCAACAGCCCAGGCATTAATGTCAACAATTAATAAATGGGACCTCATGAGGCTGAGAAGCTTCTGTAAGGCAGGAGACACTGTCAAGAGAACAAAACGACAGCCTACAGACTGGGAAAAGATCTTCATCAACCCTACATCTGACAAAGGTCTAATATCCAAAATATATAAAGAACTCAAGAAATTAAACACCACCAAACCAAATAACCCAATTGAGAAATGGGGCTTGGAACTAAACAGAGAATTCTCAACAGAGGAATATCAAATGGCTGAGAAACACTTAAAGAAATGCTCAACCTCCTTAATCATCAGGGAAATGCAAATCAAAACCACTCTGAGATTCCATCTTACACCCATCAGAATGGCTAAGATCAAAAATTCAAGCGACACCACATGCTGGCGAGGATGTGGGGAGAGAGGAACACTCCTTCATTGCTGGTGAGAATGCAAACTAGCACAGCCTCTTTGGAAATCTATCTGGTGCTATCTCAGAAAAATGGGAATAGGCCTTCCTCAAGACCCAGCTATTCCACTCCTTGGACTATACCCAGAAGATGCTCCAGCACACAACAAGAAAATTTGCTCAACCATGTTCATAGCAGCCTTATTCATAATAGCCAGAACATGGAAACAGCCTAAGTGTCCATCAGTAGAAGAATGGATAAAGAAACTGTGGTACATATACACTATGGAATACTATTCAGCTATTAAAAACAAGGAATTCCCGAAATTTGTGGATAAATGGATTGAGCTAGAAATGATCAGAATGAGTGAGTTAAGCCAGAAGCAGAAAGACTCAAATGGTATATCCTCACTTATATCTGCATATTAGCCCAAGGGGCATGTCCCACAAAAGCCTTCACTTACCAGGAAACTGAGACAGAGGGGAGGACATTCTATTGGGACTCTAGATGAGAGAAGCATGGGAGAACAGCAACGTAGAAGGATCTAGAGGGTCCTAGAAACCTACAAGTAGAACATTATGATAGGCAGATTTGGGCACAGGGGTCCCGCTCAAACTAAGGCACCAGCCAAGGACAATACAGGTGGTAATCCTTAAACCCCTACCCAGATCTAGCCAATGGACAGAACACTCTCCACAGTAGAGTGGAGAGTGGAATATTGCTTTCTCACATACTCTGGTGCCTCACCTTTGACCATGTCCCCTGGAGGGGGAGACCTGGAGGCACTCAGAGGAAGGACAGCAGGTTACCGAGAAGAGACTTGATACCCTATGAGCATGTACAGGGAGAGGAAATCCCTCTCAGGAACAGTCATAGGGGAGGGGAATAAGGTGGAAATGGGAGGGAGGGAAGAATGGGAGGATACAAGGAATGGGATAACCATTGAGATGTAACAAGAATAAATTAATAAAGGAGAGAGAGAGAAAAAGAAAGCACAGTGAATAATGCAGTATGTTTTATTCTAATAAGATTAGAGTTTGGGTTAGGGTTAGGGTTAGCATTAGGATTAATATTAGTGTTAGTGTTAGTCTTTGTTATTGTTAGTGTTATTATTAGGGTTCAGGTTCAGGTTAGGGTTGGTGTTTGGTTGCCTAGCCTTCTGAAAGCTAGGCTTCAGAAGGTGTCTTTAAAAAAAAGCCATTAATTACTATATAAGAAAAACTGAATACATCTACTAAACATTTATGTTTCTGCATTAGCATCATTGTAGAAATATCACTTTTTGGAAGTACAGTAATTAGTACAGTATACTTACATCTGCTTAAGCTTGCGCAGACATTTCATCACAATACACATTTAGAAAAAGCAATGAACTCCTGTATAATAAAGCTGAATGTACTTACCAAGCATTTGCTTAAGGTGTTTTCATATATCTGTAAATGTGGTTTCATTAGAGCAGTTGAAGAAACATTCCTCTTTGAAAGTTCTTTTGCTGTTAATTTAAATGTAGAGTCTAATAAATCTTTATTATTTGTTCTCTAAGGATTAAGGCAGTAGTTTCTAACCTGCTATCAATCAATAAAAACATAGACACTTGTTATACTTTAAAACAGCCTTGCTTCACCTAGGCCAGGGCAGATATTAATCCCCTACACTACCTTCCATATTGCCTTACTCCTATCCCATTCCATCTGCATCTAATAATTTCTATCAAGCTACCTATTGGATAAAGTTATTAATCTGAGCTAAATACTTCATCCATGCTACCTATGTGCTTCTTTCTTCACCTAACGCATGGCAGCAGCCTCCTTCCTTCTGCTCTTCCTCTACCTTCTCTCCCAAGATCCTCTTTGTTCTCAAAGCCCTCAAACCTTAATCATGCCTATCTCACTTTTCCTGTCCAGATGTGTTGGCGTTTTTATTGGTCAAACAGGAATAAGTTTTGAGGAAAGGTTACAGACATTATTTTGGTGTATGTGAGTCTGAGTTAACAGACCAATCCCTGACAATGTGAATAATACAGTAAATTTTATACCATTGGGGTAAGTGTTATGGTTCTGGTTTGGGTTAAAATTAACATTAGAGTTAGAATTAGCCCTAGGATTATGGTTAGGGTTAGGCATTAGGGTATTACTTCTACAAAGATAAAATGATAGCAGCAAAAAGGCAGAAACAAAGGCACAAGGTTGGGTGTCAGATGAAGGGTATTCTCTTGTTTTTTTTAATTCTTCATAATATATAGTTGATGGTTATTGAAGTAAATAATAAAAGTGTACTCTCAAAGAATTCAAGAAATTAAACACCACCAAACCAAATAACTCAATTAAAAATGAGGTACAGAAATAAACAGAGAGTTCTCAGCAGAGGAATATTGAATGGCTGAGAAACACTGAAAGAAATGCTCAACATCCCTAATTATTAATGAAACGCAACTCAAAATGACTCTGAGATTCCATCTTACACCTATCCAAATGGCTATGATAAAAAAAAACTTAGGTGATAGCACATTCTGGCTAGGATTTGGAAAAAGGGGAACACTAGTCCATTGCTGGGGGAGTTCAACCACTTTGGAAATCAATCTGGTGCTTTCTCAGGAAATTGGGAATAATTCTACCTCAAGAATCAGCTTTACCACTCTTGGAAATATACCCAAAAGATGCTCCACCATACAATAAAGACATTTGCACAACTATGTTCATGGCAGCTTTATTTGTAATAGTCAGAGTCTGGGAACAACCCTAGGTGTCCCTCAACTAAAGAATGGATAAAGAACCTGGTACATTTACATAATGGAATATATTCAGCTATTAAAAACAAGGAAATCTTGACATTTGCAGTCACATGGATGGAGCTAGAAAAGATCATCCTAAATGAAGTAACCCAGACCTGGAAAGACACGCATGGTACATATTAACTCATAAGTGGACATTAACCACATAATACAGGATAACTACATTACAATATAGAGACTGATACATCAACCAAGGACCATGTCATATGATGTAGACCTAGACATTCTGTTCAGATGTAGTATCACAGTCTCCTTGTGGGTCCCATAATGTGGAGAGTAGGGACTACCTGGGACATGGACTCTGGCCACTGAACTTTGATTACTTCTCCCTGGAGGAGCAACCGTGCTAGGCTACAGAGGATGAGGTTACAAGTAGTGCAGATGAAACTTGATAAGCTGAGGTCAGATGTTGGTGGACGAGGGCTCCTCTTTCTGAGGACTAGGGGAGGGGGGAGGGGGTCATTTGGAGGGGATAAGGTAGGGGGCTACAGTTGGGATGTAAAGAATTTAAAATACAGAACAAGCAGGCAACTTATATTGCTAATCCCACTATATGGGGATAGCCCTCACACTTTCTGAGATATGAATGTCTAGGTATAGACAATGACATTTGTTGGTTACAGAATCCCTATGAATTATTAGATGCCATTCTTCATATGGCATGAACGAAGACTTTTATCCTGTTCATACAAAGATCAGAGAACTGGCTTTAATTGTTCTGTGCATCACACATACCTTATCCACTTATAATTTTAGGACTGTATAATGTTTGTGAGAAACTATATGTTTTCAGAACAAATGAACCAGACACTGACATTGGATCAGACCTGACAGGATTCATTCTGCTCAACATGCTAGGCACTGACATCCTGCAGCCTTCATGTTCAAGCACCAAGTGCTTCAGTTGCTGCTCCTCATCACAACAAGACAGCTCCCAGGACACCTTCAAAGAAAGCTTCCAATCCCAATTGGTCCATCCTTTCACATTGTCTCACACAAGACTCTATTTAAGCCTGGAATATTTAAGCATTTAGAAACTGGACCACAAATGCTATTCCTAGCTTGTTTAACAATTTCCCTAATTTTATTTGGGCCCCTGCAAAGGCATTTTTCATCCCAAATCAGCTGGAAGAAACCTTAAGAGAACAAACTCCCACTTCTTTAAGGGCAGTTGTGTAGTGTTTGGTTGCTTTCTTGGGCTATAGAGAGTTATTTTCCATGGAAATTGGTTATAAGTTATTATTGGTCTTATTTCGAGAGAAAACCAAGTCAGACTCAGGTATGTCTCTCTTTTCCTTTATCTTCCATTCTTAGGTTTGGAGGCAGGGGTTGAAAAGAAAGAAAGGGGGAATATAGAAATATATAGGGAAGACAGAACAAAAAGTAGATTAATGAATCTACTCCTCAACTTAATGCTTTAATTGTTACAAGGTTATTTTTAATTCACTGGTATAGAATTTTGTATATAGACTCAAAACAAGTTAAATTTAGATTCAGAGGTATAGAATTCATTTTTAATATTATTCTTCACACATGATTTATATGTCTACTCCCATATGCAGTATTGTACTCATATAACTCAATTATAATACAGAGTTTACTTTCAATACGTTGAAAGTGCTATTTCAGACTGTTTAGGATAAATGTTAAACACCTAATTGAAAGTTCTTCAAATCATTCTCATATCCACTATTAGTCTATTTTTATCACAAGAATATACATCTTAGGTGCAACAGAGAGATATGATTCTATAAAAAGATAAGGTAAAATAGTTAGTTAGATAAGGTCTTCAAAAGCCTCAGAGACATAGAGAATATGTATTTTTAAATGTTTTATTATTTCAAAGATTCATTGACAATAAGACAGGTTAACTCCTGGCAACACCCAGCCTATCCCAAATAGGATGAGGAACATCAAAGAATCTCCTTATGGAGATGGCTTCAAATGTGACAAACAAGCCCCTGGACAAAATGTCCTCATGTCTACCACAGACAGAATTCTACCTTAAAAAAAGTAAGCTTGGATATAGGCAGAATTAATGGCCAAACTCTACCAAGACAGGGTAACCAAGTCCTCAGTAGTTCCTGACTCACATATATGTTAGTCACATACATTGGGCCAGAAGGCTGAAAATGATTCTCCAATGCAATAAAGAGTTTTGGGTGACTGCTCAGGTAGCAAGCTGTCTCTGTCATCTTCTCGTTGGGGAAGCTGAAAATCTGCACCCCCTGTATACTCAGATAATTAATTTTATTCCTTGCCAAGTCTCTGATGGGGTTAAAGACCAGATAGCTTAGTTTTAGAATTAAGCTTGGTTGTTTAGTAGTTAAGATGTTTCTAGGTCTAGATAGATGTTTTAATTTGATAAAGATGAGATATAATAGATATTATTTACATTTAGAATTTTAGATGCACCAAGATAGGAAAGATGTTTTCTTCAAGGTTGCCAAATACAAATAGCCAAAACACTAAGAATATAATATTTATATAATTCTTGATTGTGTCATGGTTCTTCTTGTTCTAGGTAGTTTATTGTATATATGTTTAATAATATAAATGTATATGTAAAAATAAAAATATTTAATAAAAGAAAGAAAAAGTATACTCTGGAGTTGGGTGTATATGTAGAATTAAAATTATGACAAATGAAGAGATGACAAGACTAGAAAATCAATGGCAATATAGTGTATTAAAATTTAAAATATACTAAACATACAAGACTTAAAATCTTATAAAAGGAACAGTTGTCACAGTGTACATGAAATACAAAAATAGGCTACTGGTAGTTTTAGTATAAAGATACATATATCTTTAGTATAAAGATAAAGGAAAATGTTTCAAATATATAGTTTAAATAAATATCAATTAAACTAAAGGAATTAGAACCTGCAAGATGGCTTAGAAGGTTCAAAGCATTCCCTGAGAAGTCATGACAACTATAGTTTAAACTCCAGAGCTCACCTAAAAAGTAGAAGGAAAAGTAATTCTACAAAGCTGCCCTTTGGCACACATGCGTGATATAGCACAAAGTGCTCAAGGATACACAATGTCCTTAAACACACACACATATATATATACATACTATAATAATAAATACACTTTTGGAAATGTATTGAGAAAAGACTTTGAAATGTTGACAAAGTCAATTACAATGCTCATAAACTCACCATAAATGTGTATGTGCGTAGTTATACAGTTTCAAAATACAAAAAAAAAAAAAAACATAGTATGAAAGTTAATATGGAAAGACAACTGCATAATTATCTTTAAAGATTCCCACATCCCTTTTCATTGAACAACATGAAAACACCACAACAATTCTAGCATGGATCTGAACAAGTCAATCATCTCACAACACTCTGCTAAACCCAGAGAACATTCTAGTGAGCATGAGGGGGTCACATGCTGCTTTCTAAGGGTACAATGTACTTTTATAAAGATAATAATTTCAGATATTTCAAACCTGGTTCTAAAGAAATTAACAAGTAAAAAAATGTCTAAAAAATAAAACCAACACAGCAATCGGGTTACAGAAAAAAAATCACAATAGAAATGAGAATGATCAAATGATGGCAGATGTACAAGACATTAATATGTATAATTATACTACTCACCACAAAACAAGATGAATATGAGGGAAGACATTCTTGTTTGAAGGTGAAAAAAAAAAGATTTAAAATCAGTTGCTTACTCTGGAAACTGAAAATATGGGAAAACTCAACATACCCAAAGGTAGAGCATGCTAAAACGAAGGAACTTTCCTTCCCTCCCTTTGATTGTCCAAGTTTGTTTGTTGCACTATACAAATCTGACTTACACATAGAAGTCCCAAACCATACAGGAAAGATAAATATAGAGAAATGAAACTAATATGTCAAAAATAAATCTATGAGGGAGAGGTAAAGACAAATCTTTTCTTTTGGCATATTTCTAAATATAGGGGTACCTGAAATGGAAGGTTCCTTGTGGCATTATGTTGCTGGCAGTAATTTGACTGCTTGTTATCCTTTTTGAGAGACAGTTTCACTGTCTAGTCCAAGCTGTCCTCCAACTCATGATCCTTGTGCTTTGGCATCTTGAATTCTGGAACTATAGTTATATGCCATTGTGCCTCATGTAATGCTTTTAACAGAAGCAAATAAACATATCCCATATAAACTTGCCTCTATCATCATTCTGTTTATTTTCTGATACAGGAAAGCTTGTTAGGTGCCCCAGCTTATCCTCAGTATGATGTGGCAGCCTTTCGACTGGTTCCATTCTCTACATACAAGTATCTCAACTCCTAAGGTTCTCCAAAGTGTTCCCTCTTATTGATTACTCATTTGTTCTAGAATGCCTTCTGACCTGTTTCTTCATTCAGTATGTTAATATGGTATTAGCAGTTTGAGCTCAGATCATATAACGTTTCCTCAAAAAAGTATCTTGACTCTTCAGAAAGGGACCAACTGCCTTTTGTGTAATTTTACATCATTTTAACCATAAAATTGTCACAATTTTTTTGTATTTTCTAAGGATGTGTGATAGAGGTTTGACAGATAATAATAGATGATTCAGAAATGATATGTGACTAAATAGGTGATAAATAGAGAACACACTCTTGAAATATTTTCAACCTAAAGCATTGCTTCCATCAACTCTTTACTTCACCATCTTTTCACTTGGACTCACTCATTCACTGCAGTCAAAGATCTCTTCCCCCATTTCCAACTCTATTTAGTATCCATGTGAGATGCTGAAAGCTGCTGCACACTTGAAACACAGACTTCCCAGGCCAAGCAAAATGAATCTGCAATCAAACAGGAAGCAAACCAGCTGGGGCCTCCAAAAGCACCATGGATCATTTGTGATGATTATCACAACTTACTAGCATGTGGTTCAGCAGCTACAGTGGTTACTGGAGCTCTAAGTTGGATCCAGAACAAAGAAATGTTAAGGTTGCCACCAAGATGGATCAGCATGAAACTCCTGCATCCTTGGGACTCTGCTCAAGAGCTGGAAGGAACCTAGAAGAAAAGTCCTTCTTCAAAGCTGAGGAACAATGACTGATTTGCATCAAGAGATTTTTTTCTTTACTTTTAAAGTGTTTATATCTATCTATCTATCTATCTATCTATCTATCTATCTATCTATCTATTTATTGTGTGAGCATGTGCCATGACATGGTGCTTGTATGGAAGTCAGAGGACAATTTGTACAAGTCAGTTTTCTCCTTCCACTCTGTGGATCCCAGAGATTGAACTCAGCTTGTCATGTTCAGTAGCAAGAACCTTTACCCAGTGATCCATCTTTCTGGTCCTGCATCAAGAGCTTCATATGAACCATGTTTGTCTTCCAATTTTCAACTTTAGAAAATACAAAGTGTAGGTAAAGCAAAGGTTTAGTAAAAAATTACCTTGAGCCACCATCCTTTCAAATCTGAGCCTTCCTTTATCATGTTGATGATTATTTGGTTAACTTATCTATATGATTTGACTCTTGAAAGTATACAAATGTAAGATGAATATGGTAATAAGGAACATACAATTTCCTGGAATCTCTAGAATAGTTTTTCAAATCCACTTTGTAACTTTGTAGTGCATTTCTCTGTTGGACATAAGATTCCAAAACAAGGAAATTTGGGGAGGAAGGGGAGAGAGAGATATTATTCTTCCACGTTTTCAGACAGGTTCTACAATTGAGTATGATGATTTATAGCTCTCATAACAATAATAAAATAGCAAATACAGAAAAATTTCACTGAAAATTTGGTACTTGCATGTGGTTTTGTACCAGTACCATGTTTTTTCTATTACTATGACAATGTAGCATAATTTGAATAGGACAGGGAATGTTGGGATGAAAGACTTAAGAAAGAATAAGAGTAATAAATTAGTCAGAAAAAGGGATGAGAAGAGAGCTAACCAAAATTAGAGATATATAAAAGGAAATCTCACTACTTTATATGCTAATTAAAACTACATTTAAGAAGGGGACTCATTTGAAAAGAGGACCCTTGAATGGATAAACAAGAGTACTTCCAGATGTGCATTAACACAGCATCAGGTAAAGTCCACTCCCTGTGGTTTACTGATCAAAGAGTTCAGAGAAAGCGAAACTAACACAAGTTGTTGCATTAGTCTTTCTTGTCCATCACAGCTACTGAAGGCACCAGATTCTTTGGTTTCAGTACTAAAGAAATCTAGCTTGAACTGACCCTAAAGTGAGGTTATCATTCCTTGTGCTGGGAGGTGCTATGTAGGCTACTGGAAAATAAACAAATAAAGCAAGCAAGCAAACAAACAAAAATGGCCTTATCCTGAATGCTACAAACTACCTCTCAGGCAAGATAAACCCATTGATGCAATAGTGGTAGGATTATGTATGGGGGTAAGCAAGCACTCTCTTGATTCAAAATCAAAGGAATTCATGCAAGATGCTGCAAATAAGATCTAAAAACCTAGCTAAGGGAAAACCTATTGGTGTTATTTTGATAACTTATTGTGTTGCCATACTCCCTTCTGAATATATAATGTACTCAACTATAGATTTATGATGCTTTTAATTTTGGTCACAGGAGTTTTTAGTTGGTGTAGGCAGTAATTAATGCATACAATCATAACTGGTTAAAATATTCAGAAGAAACATTTATAAGTGTGCATCCAGGAACATCTGTATCAACCTGTTCCCAAGGCTCAGGAAACATTGGGGAAGGTGAGGTAGGGGAGAATTTAAGAATTGAAAGATTAGTGAGGAGTGCTGAAAAATGATATCCCCTGCACATAAAATAATTGTTGCATACATGAACTGACAGCAGAAGTGGTTACATGCATGAAACCTCTACAGTATCAGGCCAGTTAGACATTTTAGCATGGAAGGGAGTTACAGACAGCTGATAGATACTAAGGGCAGGGAAAGTCACTTTTCTTGGGGAATGTGGCCAGTTGGCTGCCAGTACCCTAGCAGATGGCCACACAAATGGGTCGAAGTAATTGAGCTCAGTGGATTTTTAAAAAATAAAAAGTAAATGAAATTGGGAAGCTATGTTGTGGATGAGTTGGGGGGAGGTAATAGAGGACGGACATGATGAGACATAAAATGTCAAGGAATGAATAAAATGAAACTATGTTCATTCTTTAGTATCAGTATGAGTTGATGGAGACAAATTGTGATTTTATTTATTCTCCTAAATATAAGGACAATAATCTACCTTTTTGAATTAACAATTTGAGAGATAATCACTAAAGTAGTGCATAAAAATGTGTGGCACCATGGATAGCTCACATTAACCCTCAGGGACTCCAAAGAATGATGATGAGTTGCTAACTAACAGCATTTATTATTCTTACAGAAGACCTGAGTTCAGCTCTAATACCCATATTGAATGACTCACAACCCTATATAACTCTGGTTCTAGAGCACTTGTCACCCTCTTTTGACCTCTACAGGCACCTGCACTCATGACCACAGAACCAAAAATTAGAAAGTAAAAGTAAATATCCCTGCAAAAAGAAAGTAACACTATTCTTATCATAATCCCTGATCATGTGGTCCTAGAGACATGAGTATTATTCAGCACCCAATCACAGTACTTTATTGCAGCAGAGCTCAGCTGGGAAAGGTACAGGGGTTAAAAATCAACTCTATCTCCATTACTTCATTCCTTGCTAGATTCAGGCATGCATGCTTGTCTTATGTTGCCTTCATTCTTCATAGCCAGGTGCGGTAGTACATACCTTTACTTCCAACACTTGGGAGGTACAGGCAGGCAGATTTTTATGTATTGAGTCCAAAGCCAGCCATGGGTATATAGTGAGAACATGGCTCAAAAAACAAAAACAAAAATAGTTTTAGTGTCTGATTATGCCAAAATTATTTTGACTTATGAAGTAACTGTAATTTGCAGTACAATGTTATATGATGTTTTAGAGTTAGGAACACACTAATAAAATTAAAACAAGTAATGTTTATTTGAAATTTTAGTGATTTCAACACAAAATCACAATCACGGTGCTTAATATACAGTCATGTCAATCTATTTTTCCACTAGGTGGCAGACATTGTCAAGAAGTTACAGAAACAAAAAGCAAGAATGGAAAGCTCTATTATTTCCAAAGCTTACCAATAGGTGTCTCTTTGCAACCACTTATCTCTCAGCCCTTGTATAAAATACAAGCACATAAAACAAGCCTTTCTTGTTCATAGCAGTAGATAGCTCTTCAGAAGTGCAAACCAAGCACTAAAGAGGTGAGCAAGACATGCCAGGCTCAGTGGCATACACTGAGTAACCCCAGCACTTAGAAAGGCAAAGCCAGATGGATCTCTGTGAGTTCGATATCAGCCCAGTCTACAAAGTAAGTCCAAGACAGCTAAGTCTACACAGAGAAACCCTGTCTTGAAAAAGCAAAAACCAGACATAAGCATGAGATAAAGGCATATGTTCATTGTCTCTACCCAGCAGGAAAGAAAATCATCAGACTCTAAGGAGGAAAAAGAGGTTGAATATAGGTAAATAGCAGAAAACAGCCTATTAAAATATTCTTATCAAGTTAAAAAAGATTCTCTATTTAAAGAATCTTGAATAGTACTGACAAAATGTGCAAGTGTTTATTCAACTAATAGCATTTCTCCTCATTCTAAAGATACTTTTAAGCTATGGGCCTAGTGAACAGATCCTTGTAAATACACAGGAAATGATAGAACTTCTTAACCAGGGGAGGACATCCTGATATCATTTTCATTGGTATTGCTTTCTATCCCAATTTCAATAGGTGAGTTTGTACATGTGATTGTTTAAATAAACAGAATGCATGCATGCACACGTGCATGCACACACACAAAGGGAGAAAGAGAGAAACAGAGAAAGGGGAGAGGCAGAGAGAGTGGGGAGAATTGAAAAAGAAATAGACATATATCAGGTTAATGATGCCAGTAAAACTAGACAGGAGTGTGTGTGTGTGTGTGTGTGTGTGTGTGTGTGTGTGTGTGTGTGTGTGTATGTGTGTGTTAAGTTTCCTCCATATTGCAATGATAAGTTTTAATATGAGATTCAAATTATGTAATCAGAATCCTGTATCAATGCAGGAGTTTGCCTTTTATGCTAGAAAGTATTTAATAAGCATGTGTAATGGCATGATTTCACATAAAGAAGTCCAGCTATTAGAAGAAAATGTTATTTCTGTAATTTTAAGGGAAAGTTTACCTCATCAGAAATTAAATTATAATTATAGAGTTAACTTATAAATCAGTAATGAAAATATGTAAACATGTGCAAACCCACAAAGGACATTACACCATGAAGCTTCAGTTAATATGCTAAAAATTTGTTCCTATAGAATAGATTTTTAAAATTAATAGTAAGCTGTGATTATCTCCAGATACTACAGGAAAATCAATGACTTTTCATAACTTCACATCATTAATGGCCCTGCCACATGCTTCAGCTCAAAAAGCATGGTTCATTTTGGGATAGGCACAGTATGTGGATGTCCCACTTGGTAGTAAACTGCCTCATTTCCTTTATATAGCCAACAGCCTCCACTCTGCTCTGTATGTATATGAAAACCTGAGCATTCACAAAACAAACAGCAGTTATTCCAACCAAGGCATCACTCTGCTGGAAGAACATGAATGCGTCTTTTTTGGGGAAAAAAAGGAAAGGAAAGCAAGCAAACAAAGAAGGAAGGAAGGAAGCAAGGAAGGAAACTAGAGCCAGGAGAGAGAAAGACCCCGGTAATCCAGGCAGCCTCTTGGAAAAGACTCAGATCAACCTGATCAGCTTCTCCAGAAAGTACAGGAAATGAAAGAATGAGAAAAAAAATGAAATAGTATGAATTACCTAGTGTCCCCTGAGACCCAGGAATCAGTTCTATGGAAAACAAATCAAGATTACCTTCCAGTGGGTTTAAGTCTGATGAGAAGCTATAGGAATTTGTGACTTCATTTCCTTAGATGATGTTTTAAGGTTGAACCTTCCTTAATTTAACTTACCTGGTGTCTCTAGCTTGACTTAGATGGGGTTCTCTTTCTCAAGAAACATCTCTCTTATAAGTTACTTCTCTGCCTTGTTTACTTAAGGAACACCAGTTTCAATCCAATTTAGAACTAGTTTCTTGTGTCAGCAAGGCTACCTGACATTAACCTGCCCCCCTCCTTTTATAAGAATACACAATGAAACATTAAAAAAACATGTAGTGTGGCTATCTAAGCAAAGATCTCTGCCTTGAACAAAACAAAATCTTTCGTCAGTGACCCTCATTCATAGAAGCCCAGTGGCTACAGGGAGAAAACCTGTTGTGATTTAGCGGAGTCCACACAGCTGGCCTTGGCTGTGCTAGACTTCCATTCTTGCATTTTCACTACATATGTTTAGTACCAATTGTCCTCTGCACCTGTTTAATGTTATTTATGCCACCAGCAGGTGGGCTCTGCCTTGATGTCAGTGAAACACATCTCACACAGTCTAGTTTAGTTCAACCCTGGCCCTATTAAGTGGATAATACAATCTGGAGCACGCAGGCTCCTTGCAAAAGTGGGCACATGAACCTTGACTGTAATCTGTAATTTACCCTACCCATGGGTCCCGGGCTTCTGTTTCTGTGGTTGTTTTATTTCAAGAGTTCTTTTTAAAGCACAATGAATTGCTCCTAAAAATTTAAATTGCAACACCTCACTTTAACCGGTTATCCTATGTGTTAAGAGTTATCAGTAAATAAATACTTAAGCATCCTCTGAAATTCCCAGCTGTCCTGTGGCTTTGTACTCCTCATTGACATAAGATCATTAATAAACGGTGTATTTTTACTGGAAACTAGGTAGAAAGGGCTTCTTGTCCTAAAAAGCAGGTGCCTAAATCTGAGCAAACATACTATAAATTGGCCAACTCAGACTCCAGCTCTGATCAGCACTCATGGTGGCCTGTCTCCTGAATGTTCAGTTCCTTTAATATAAAGATTCATATTAATTCCTTTCTGTGTTTGACATTTAAATCAGTGACATTGGAAGGAGAAAGAGGAATAACTGAAATTAACCCAGGAAGCCTGTGGGTTTCCCCCTTCCCCGCCCACATACTCCTGTTTTCTCATCCCCAGATTAAGAAAGTTATGCTGCCTGACAGCGCACTTTTCTCTTACAAGTCTCAACATCGCTGGTGGTATTCTCTTTCCGCTGTTTTCTTCCAGCACCTGTTAGAAAAGAAGCTGGTGGTCTGGGGTAGGGATGTAGAGGGATTGGTTTCTCCAGTTTTGTTGAGAAAAGGCAAGGTCACATTGAAATAAACAGGTTGTCTGTGGGTGTGGTGAAAACTTCAGTTTTAAAATGAGTGACTTCGGAGCATTTTAGACCTATTCCTGTGTAAATGCAAGTGATTAGCTGGCTACTGAACTACCTACAAAGGAACCTTTTCTCATCTTTTAAAGCAAGCTAGAAAGTGGTGGTGGAGGTGGGGCGAAGGGGTGTTAAAGACGCCTGCCTGCTAAAAACAAAAAACAAAACAAACAAACAAACAAAAAACCCACTCCAGATCGATAGGCTGCAAGGTACTCCTTTCAAGTGGCTAATGCATGGACCAGCAAGTTCGCCACGCGCGGGCCTAGACCTGCTTTGGTGGCTGCTGGGTGCCTTCACCTCCCTTTCCCAAAAGCCAGGGCCTACGTCTGCCCTGCCTGTGTGCAAATAAATTCCCTCGAAGCGCTACTTCCAAATATAGGCTCTCCGGGACACCAGGGCCTGAGCGGTCCCGAGGGCCGCCCTTCCTTCCCGCCCACGCCACGCCGGACACTGGCCACATCTAGAAGCCAGGTCGCCGACGGTCAGCTCGCGGGAACGAACCGAAATTTCCTTTCTTGAAAAGACTTAATGTATTTTGGACCTCCACTGAAATGCCTCAAACAGCCCATTTTGAACTAGAATAATTTAGTCTGACAACAGATTCTTCCTCTGTTCACAGCTGTCCCAGAAGGCGGAGCTGAAATCCGAACCTCTCAGCTGTGATTGGATGCTTCTAGCAAAAGCCAGGGAGAAAACCCCTCCCTGCCCAGAGGAGCTCAGTCGGGCAGGGAGCCGGGTGACTTCAGAGGCGCCCGCCTGTCCCCCGCCACACCTGAGCCACCGCGATGCTGTAGGACCGCCGCCTGGACCGTTATCTGCCCGCGCCTGCCCGCCGCCACCATGCCGCGCTCCTTCCTGGTCAAGAAACATTTCAACGCCTCCAAGAAGCCGAACTACAGCGAACTGGACACACACACAGGTAAAATTACGCTCTGCAAATCTGTGCGTGAGTAAACTGTAGTTCCATGCTTTACTCAGAGCACACACAACCGGGCTGCTTCCCTTACAATACTGTCCTAAAACAGAACTTACAGTCTCTTGATCATATAGGGGAAGTTTTAATAGAAAACTTTTGAGCTCTTTGCTGACAAGGAAAGCCTCCTTCCGGTCGCTCTTCCAGTATAAGTTCTCTGAGTTTGTGTATAAGCCTAGGGAGAGCACAGAGGTGAGCGTGCCCTACCAGGAGACTGAGTTGTTCCCTCCTGGAGCCAGGCACCTGGGAAAGCGTCTGCACTTGTGCACGCCATTACCCCCACAGTCATGGCTCATGTAGAACAGCCCATGCACAAAATGGAAATCAACTTTACAGAAAGTTTTTAAATAGTGTCTAGTTCTTCCTTCTAAATGCAGACAGTAAAGCTTGCTCAGAATGCAGACTAGGAAGAGTCAGGGCAACTGTCAGCCTGCACAAAGACACACGTAAGCTCAGGGGAAGGGAATGTGTGTCCTTGTGAGTAAGGCTGTCTTCGCTACCGAGTCTTGTGTATGTTTTTATGAGTTGTCTCAAACTGTGTACATATTTTTTTAAATATATATGTATATAGCCTTAATTTTCTTTACATTTCTTCCTTTTCTTTCTTCCAGTGATCATTTCTCCATATCTCTATGAGAGCCTCCCCATGCCTGTCATACCAAAACCAGAGATCCTCAGCTCAGGAGCATACAGCCCTATTACTGTATGGACATCAGCAGCACCATTCCACTCCCCTCTGCCCAGTGTCCTTTCTCCTCTTGCTGGATACTCCTCATCCTTGGGGCGAGTAAGCCCACCACCTCCATCTGACACTTCATCCAAGGACCACAGTGGTTCAGAAAGTCCTATTAGTGATGAAGAGGAAAGACTGCAGTCTAAGCTTTCAGACCCCCATGCTATTGAAGCTGAGAAGTTTCAGTGCAATTTATGTAATAAGACTTATTCTACTTTCTCTGGGCTGGCCAAACATAAGCAGCTGCATTGTGATGCCCAGTCGAGGAAATCATTCAGCTGCAAATACTGTGACAAGGAATATGTGAGCCTGGGTGCTCTGAAGATGCACATTCGGACCCACACATTGCCTTGTGTCTGCAAGATCTGTGGCAAGGCTTTCTCCAGACCCTGGCTGCTTCAAGGACACATCAGAACACACACTGGTAAGAGAAATGTGAAAAGCGATGCCTCACAGCTCATACAATGATGTGGAGGAGCTGTCTGTGCGGTCTCTTAAGGTAGTGAGAGGGGGTGCTTTACTTGAGGGGACTGGTAGCTGCTCCCTGGCTGCTCAAAAGCTTGTTAGAACACCAAGTGCTTCAATCGTTGCTAACAGCCTGTGCTCCAGAGACTGTAAACAGCATTTAGACTTTGGAAAGTACATGCAGGAGGTTTGGTCTCAAAGATCAGTTACAAAGCAGAAGTGAGGTGCTGGGTGTGTGTCCTGCAGAACTGCCCCTCATAGTCAATAAACACAAATGCCTGGCTCCTGGTGTGATTTGATAAACAGGCAGAGGGGGTTCCTATAGTTTTTGCTACAAGTTTGCAGTGAAATCAGTCAAGTTTTGACCAGTTGAGTAGATAGGGCTAACTTTGATCTGGATTTTTGTTTGTTTCATTTCCTTGCTGCTGAAAAAAAACTTAAACCTTTAATAGCAACTCATATTCAGGGAGTCATGGCATTTACACAGCCTTAGTCATCACACATGAAGAGGAGCTATACTGGAAATGCAGGAAGCTGCTCATCATTCCTGCACCTGTTGAAGCAGAAACCCTTAGAAAAGAAAGCCCTTTAACCTGAGTTACTTCTGCATGTTTGCCAGAACTGAAGCTATTTGGCTGGTATTTAAAATTTTTGTTTTAAAAGGCAAGATAGGAATAGAGTTGCCTAACATGGGGCAGGGGGTATAATCAAGCTATGCTAATTCTTATCCTTCTAATAAACTATGTGATGTTCATTAATATTATTTGATTTTTCGTCCTAGAAAGTCACTGACTGTCTTTTATTCTCTCTGCCCTCCCAACAGGGGAAAAGCCTTTCTCTTGCCCTCACTGCAACAGAGCTTTTGCAGACAGGTCAAACCTGAGGGCCCATCTGCAGACCCACTCTGATGTAAAGAAATACCAGTGCAAAAACTGCTCCAAAACGTTCTCTAGAATGTCGCTTCTACACAAACATGAGGAGGCTGGCTGCTGTGTGGCACACTGAGTGGCGCAACCAATGTTTACTCAAACAGAATGCATGTCTTCACTCCAACGCCAAATGCCAAATGAAAGTCCAAAGCCATTTTCTCTTGTGCTTACCAACTAAATAGTATGTATAGAAACACACAAGGGTCTCTCTCTCTCTCCCTCTCCCTCTCCCCCCCCCTCTCTCTCTCTCTCTCTCTCTCACACACACACACACACACACACACACACACACACACATCAAACTGCTGAACAGAATCCAAATGCTCAAACTTAATCTGTTCTATGTGTAGTATAAAGTTATATTTACTGATGGCTAGATTGAAAGGATAAAAGACAAGAACCTTTCTCTTTAAAAATGAAGTGAAAAGCACATTGCATCTTTTCTTACTAAGAAAGAATGCAGAGATTTACATTGCTGCCAAACCATTTCAACCAAAATGAACAGTATTGCTTTGTAATAGAATTGTAGTAGTGTTTGCAAGAGGAAGAGAGTCTGCCAGAAGCTATCTCAGGTGCCTTATAAAGTACTTCAAGTTTACTTCCTTACATGTCTGATGCCTGGTTGTCATTGATGAATGAAAACCTTTTCTGGATTACCTACAATGCTTTTTTTAACTGTATTGATAAGAGAAAAGAAATGAGAAAAAAAACCAGAACACAACAGAATGTATTTAAATATTTTTGTTTTGTTGCATTTTGCCATGTGTGCCTTGGAAGAGGAGAGCAGGACAAGCTTCAAACATTCCTGGTGCGTGTCCCATGTCTTTCTTTTTTAAAAGAATCTTAATGGTTTATAAGACAAAGTAATGAAAATGTGCAAGAGAGCTTTTTAGACATTCAGTTATGTACTTAGGTTCTTGAAAATTCATATGATGAATGCAATAATACAATGCCCCTCCAAGTGCCTGTTTTAATGAAGTGTGTAGGTGATGAATTTATGTAAATTTGTGTTTATTTTTGTATGACTGAATGAATTCTGTATGAAAGTGAGGCATGGCTTATAGCTGTGCCTATATGCAACCAGAATACTTATGAAATCAATGTCCTTTTTAAAAAATAACTTTCATGGTCTCTTTTTTATAATAAACATTTTTGATTTAAAATTGATTACTTATATGCTATTTTCAATAACTTCACTTGATTTAATATTGAATATTATACTGAAATTTATCTGTTACATTTATAAGAGAAAGCATAAACAGTATTTTTATACAAATAGTGTATCAATTTATGTTAGATTATAATAAACTGCTTTTTTAAATCATAAATTACTATCAAATTCAGAAAAGATGACATCATGATAGTAGTTTACTAGCAAGTTATAACAAACCACATTTTGGGGACAACAAACAGTCATGTTAATAGTCATGAACTCTCTTCAAAACATTTTAATGTTCTTTGCTGACTATGAAAACAAACTATAATCATTATGTTTCTTCATATGCCATTAAAATAGTTTGAGATTTTTAAGAATGTTATTTAATGAGATAAATGAGGAAAACATTAAAAAGTCTGAATGAAAGAAGTAGAGTTGAAATAACATATATTGGAAAATTTAACCTTGAAAGCAAAAGCCCATTGGTAGTGATATAAGAAATACATACAGCCGCCTTAGGGTAAAACTAGAAAGTAAAGTGTTATTTTATACTACTTGATCAAACTGAGCAAGCTTCCACCCAAGCCCGGGATCTCTTTCATAAATATTATCTAATCACACATTCCATATTCAAATTCATGTTATCCAAATTGATATGTGACTTTCCTAACCATTATTAAGCTTTGCTAGGTGCCAAACGTGCAATCTGTTGTGACAGTAGCTCTTACCCTATTCACTGACCATTTCAGAACCTGTGTAAAATCTTCCTTTTTTCTTAATGCTTTTGTCCTGGCATTACTATCTCAAAAGATATTAATAATAGGCTACTAGTATGGAACCAATAATAAATGCTAAATTGATGCTTTCCCAAATGAGTATCTTACATACATTTTAGCCCATGTGTAAAACTGTTGTATATTTGATGAAAATGCCATTTGATATTGGACTTTTTAATTGTTTGCATGCCTCATGCAATAGCTCTCATAGGCAAAATTATCTGGCACAGCAGTTTATGGGAGTGAAGCAATGCCTATCACTTTCCTGGAGTATTATAATACATATACATATAATATATTACTTTTAAAAGCCAACCAAATTATGTATAACTGGCACAGAAATATTGCAGTAGTCTCCAGGCCAGCTAACACGAGGACTGTCTTACAAGGGGAAACTACAAGTCAAGCCTCCATGAAAGCTCTGGTGGCTATTTCAATCTTAGTAGCTTCATCTGTTTATTACTTTAATTCCTCACTGAAACAATAATATAGTTTTCCAATATATTCTCACTATTATAATTTTATTCTTATTTTTAAAATTAAGAATTAAATTAAATTAAAAATTTTAGAAAAATATCATAAGCCTGAAGGTACAGTAGATATTAGGATTATCTTTAAAGACACCTGAATTTACACCTATGGCTTTGACTACGTATTTCCTCTTCTACAATCCACAAAGCTTCTGAAATGGTCTGTTGTATTCATGTAGTTGCTCTTATGGAGTCATAAACTAACTGAAGTAAAGCTTACAGAATCCTAAGAAATTCAGTATTTCCTCATTACTGAAGAGGTATGATAACTTTCAAGAAAATACTTGCCCCTGTACAGTTTATGTTCTTAATGCAAGTTTGGGGTTTCAGTGTGCCTTAGTTTCCTAAAGCACAAAATGGGAACAGAATCTCAGTACCATAAATTAAAATCTGGAGATCTCTTGCACTAATGTTTCTACAAGATTGCTACTGGTGTTAATTAATGCTTACTGTGTGCATATTACAGTGTCAATAGTACATATTGATACTACGTAGTGCATATGATTTGCTATGGTAATAAGACAGGACTTTGCTATTTTACCAAGATACATAAAAACAAAAAAGAAACTCCCGTTGAAAATGGGACCAAAGTAGCAACTCTGCAAAACAGAAACCCATACCCAGACTTTTCAGCCTCCAAGTGTCTATACCTTCCTGCACCATGAAAATAAGGAAACTTGTTCACCCACACTTAGCATAGTGATTTATACATCATGGGTCTGAGTTAGAACTTTGGTAAAGAAAACAACCATAATATCCTGAAATTCAGTGTTTTAATGTTATATTTAGGAGCTATCACAATTCTGGAATTATACAATGTTTATCAGAATCTTCAGAAGTCTCCCCTATATTGTAAACATCCTGATGGCTCCTCCTCTCCAGACTGTTCCCTGCTTGCTATCTGTACAGTAAGATGTCAGGCTTATATCTCACATGGGAGCCCATTTCCTCTGCCCTGTTCTCTGTGGAGATGAAAAACAGCTGGTCTTCATCCTCTGTACATTAACACTTCATCCTCTGAAGGCCATTGCTACTCCCTCCCACACCCACACTCCTCAAGCTGCTTTCTTCCAAGATAAACAGCCATTTCTTACCCCCTTTAAAATATGGACACTTTGGTGTAACAAGGCAATCAAATTTTTGAAAAATATAAGGTTTTCTGGATAACAGCCACATCTTGAGAGTTGTCCCTGTTTAGATATAGGAAAAAATTTTAACTAAGTTCTTTTGAGTATTCTGCCATCTAAGGAAGAACCACTTTTCAAATAGGATGGTTTTCTGTCATAGGGGACAACAGAACTACAATATCCCCTTTGCCTGAAATTGCTGTGTGTGGGAAACTCTGAAATCCTATTTTCAGCGCAGTAAATGTGCAAGATCTAAGAGTCCTGGAGCAATGGCTAGTGAGCAGTGGGCCCAAGTCCTCAACCCTCCAGGAAGTAATCATTCCTGTGAGGAAAGCACACGCACAGATCAGCAAGCATGGCAGCTTTTCCTCTGTGGCACCAGGCCAGACTTCTGAACAATGAGAGATTAGCAGAGGAAATAGCAGCATATCCCTGTCCTTTGACTCGAAAGGGACCAAAAAGGGTATTTATAGCAGGAGCAAGAGAGGTGTTCTGAGAGAAATCAAGGATTTTTGAACATTGTGAACCAGATCATTTAATTAATCTACCTTGGTTATAAGAGTCAGTTGAATTCGTTTAGCTTGTTCTAATGGAACCATGAGAATAGTTTTGAGGTCCTTTCAATCATCCCCAAGTATTTTTTTTTGACAATAACCAAAAATAAAGTCCTGGTATTTGTCTGCTTCAGCAACTAAGGTGAGGCATGTTATATGATTTTAGTCTCCAGATTTATTCTGGGGCTTGAATCAAATGCCTTCCACGTACAGAGCAGCAGCTGATGTACTTAGCATAATATAATACTCAGTATATGGTAAGGAATTCCCTAGTGAAAGACAACAAATGTGGTTCTGTATCTTCTAATTTCTAACTTCTTTCTATATAAGCATACAGGTATAAAAAGGTTTAGGACATTTCTGTATTGTATTAAAACTTTCCCCCCAAAGAATTAGTGAAAGGCCAGAGTAAAGGGTGGTTGCCTCTTTCTACACCTGGATTGCTGACCTGTATAATCAGTGGTCCTTCTAATCAGGGATGGTGCCTGAGGGATTTCAGTGTCTCCTCCCTGTGTTGCTTACACCCTGCCTATATGGGTCTGAGACCCGAGGAGTTAGCATTGCTGCCCCAGGTGAAGAACTCTGCAGTGGCCATGTCTTACCTCTACTCAGGAAGCAACTGAACTTGAACCCCAGGTTGAAGTCCTGGCTTCTTGGGCAACTATATTCATTCAAAGTGGCCTCTGTGAAGAGTAGCAGGACACAGGTAGAGTCTAGAAAGTACCTTTACTAAGTGGGAGGTGGCAGACAAGAACACATAGATTTCCACTAATGTCAACTCTCATCCTGCCTCGCTGTTTCCCTCCAAGAGCCAGCAAAAGCACCAATTCCTGATGAATCATCAGCCCTCTATATCCATGGAACCATATCAAAACTGTTTTTGCAAAAACTGCATCCATATTGAAATATTTTACTAATTGCTTCCTAAATAATATAGTAAAGTAGCTTTTTATGTTGTGTCAGGCATTGTAAGTGATTGAGAAATGATTTACATATACAGGAGGTAGCCTGTGTGCAAATACTGCTAATTTGTGAGGGCCTTGAACATCTCTGGATTTGACCCTGGAGGGTCGTGGAAGAAGAACCTTGCATATTTCATTGGATACTGTAGCAATCTGATAGGACTGTCTTTTGATTCTGATTTACTCAAATTTCTCCTGTACTGAAGTTCTGCCAAGCCTTAGATGCTTTAATAGGGGAGGTGTGGGGGTAGGGTGAATGTCATACCAGTTCTTTCTGGTTCACTAGCAGCTGGGAGGCTGTATGGCTTAGTACTCAGCACGAGGCCTCCGAGTGGAATCTCTCAACAAAGCTTAGGAACCATATGTAACTGTAGCATGAATGACAAGGAGAGAGCTCCTGTTCACATCTCAGTCAGGATGCATCGCGCTCACCGTCTCAGGACCTCTTCTGCTGGTGTACGACAAACGTCTGCAGCGAAACTTGGTGTGAAGGTACCTCACACCATTTGGGGGTTTCCAGCTATATTCTCAGAAAAGAGACCCCTATGAAGCTCAGGGCTTTTTCTGGGGGAGTCTATGGACATCTCTCCTGAGCAAGGCTATACTTCTCCTCACTGGCCTCTATTATCTTTTTTAAAATGGCTGTCATTTTGCCAAGTGGATGGTTATCTTGTATATTTTCCTCCATATCTTTGGATACTATTATTCATTTAAACTCTTTATTCATTTATTAATTGGTACATAAAATTGCCACTAGGCATTCCCTAGCAAAAATTAGTGTGTCTGAGTTGGTAACAAGCATTGTTTTCTGTCATAGTCAAGGTTTCTATTTTTGAGATGAAATACTATAGCCAAAAGCAACTTTAGAAGAAAAGGGTTTACTTCATCTTACCATTCCAGGTAACTCTCTTGTCAAATCTTAGGTGCCACATGTAACTCTGACACGACCAATAAAGAGAGAGGCTCCTGTCCACCTCTCAATCAGCACACTGGTCAGGGTACTTCACAATCACTGTCTCAGAACCTCTACTCCAGGTGATGGCCCATCACTAGAGAAGCCATGGCAGAAACTCGGAGGTAGGAACTGATGCAGAGGCCCCAAGATGTGCTGCTAACTGGCTTTCTCCTCCTAGCTTGCTTAAGTTTGCTTTCATATATATCCCAGGACCACTTGTCCAGGGGTAACACTATCCACCATGGTCTGGGCCCTCCCATAATAGTCACTAATTATAAAAATTCATTACAGACTTCCCTACAGGCAAGTCTTATGAATTGTTTCAATTTATATTCCCTCTTCTATGATGTTTTTGGCTTAAGCTGCAATGACATAAAAGTAACCAGTATACACTTTCTTTAAAACTGTTTTGTAATACTTAAGTGGGTGTTATGTGTTATGTGGTCATGTGTGTGTGCATGCACACATGAGCGTGTGTGTGTGTGTGTGTGTGTGTGTGTGTGTGTGTGTGTGTGTATGTGTTTTCTAGAAGGTGGTGTTGTTTAGCAATATTCTAGAACCTTTGAGAGGGGAGGCCTGGTTAATAGATATAGGCCATTAAGGGAGGCTCTTTGAAAGTTATCCCTGACTCCAGTTTCAGCTGGCGTTCTGGTTCTGGGTCATATTTTGCATGTCCAATGTGCCAGCTTATGCACATACTGGCATATGCTGAGCTGCTACCACTGCCATTCCTTCCCTATCATGGTGAACTGAAATCCTCTGAAACTCTGAGCTAAAATAAATTCTCCCTTACATTGTTTCTGTCAGATACATTTTATACATATATACATGCATACATACGCACACATAAATGTATATATGAAGGAGTTGCATGTTTCTTATGACATAGTAAAATTTAGTCTTGAGAAGAATTCATATTATTACCAGTGTAATAATTGCATTGTGTTTTTGAATTTTGTATAGAGTATTTTTGTTTTAAACCCATGCTTGTACAAACAAAATAAAAATGTCATTCCCTAAGCATACAAAGTCTAAACAAAGTGAAGGTTTGATTTCAATGACTAGGATTGAGCAGGAAGGAGATAAAGAAAGTTTCCCTTCCTTTGAAGCAATGCCACATAGAACAGCATCAGTTATTCCACAGTATGCAGACAATCAGCTAGTGTCAGCTTCCTTTTGCAGCAGATACCCATCCAGTTGAGTTTCCAAGCCTCACTTGTCATCAGCAAATACCATCCTGGATATTTGGTAAGAGGACATCACAGAGGGCAGAGGGTTGATGGATGGCTTTTATTAGTAAGTGGTGAGATGCTTGTAGGACCTGCTTTCCCTTCAAACCGTGTCCTCCTCCTAGCCTTGGGCATAAATAGTTATAAATTCTAGAGAGTAAAGACGTTCTTTTGCATAACACCTAAAACATACAGCTGGTCTTAGCTGAAGCTACTGATAGATGCCTCCTATTCCCTGCCTTATAGATTATGCTCTGAGTTTGCCTTAGCCAAAGAGATTAAAGGCTTTTTGTGACTTCTTTGTTCTGAAGACAGAAGAAAAATGGGTGGAGGCAGCTAACTACCTTAGTATTGGAGGTTAGAGAGATGAAGAATCTTTCTCCCTGCCTCTCCCCAAAGGAAGCGGGATTCCAGACTAGTCAGAGTGAATCCTGAAATCTATGGCAGTGGCTGTGGCAGTGGCCTTGGCAGTGGCAGTGGCAGGGTTTCTTTGCTGGCACAAAGGTTTAGGCAGGCATCCAAATCTACCAGTGTTGTGAAGAGCCTCTGCTGTTTCCCCTACAGACTGTCAGATGAGAGGGCTCATGGAAAGTTGTTCTATCTGCTCCCAGGTCAGTCTGACATAGTGGCTACAGGGACTATAGTGTGAGAACGATGGTGTCACTATTGGTTCACAAGATGATCTGTCTCTAGTTTGCTTATCATCCTCTGACATCATCATCTGCCGTCCCCCCACCACACACACAGCTGCCACCAGGTATGTGACAGAGAACCAGATATTAAATTTACTAACCAACTCCCCTCCTCTCTCTTTTGCACTCTCCTTAAGGAGTGTTCCCTTTCCCTTTCTCTCTCTCTTCCACTGTCTCTATGTCTCTGCCTCTCTCTCTCCCCCTATGGCCCAAACCCTTCCACCTTTCTTTCTCTCCCTATACTTCTACATTCAGATCTGTTACATTGCCTTGTATTTATTTTTTAACCCTAACTGTCACATCAAGAGGAAGTGGAGCAAAGAAAAGACAGCTATGATTGCTAACTCTGCACTGTGGGTTGGGTTTTTAAAGAGAGAAGAGTCTATATTGTTCATTACCCACTGACTCCTTACCGGTCACTGACTTCTTCAGCTATGCAGTGGAGGATCTGTTAGACAAGACTCTTGAATGAGCAAAGAAAGGCACACTCAAATGGTTTTAAGATTCAAAATTATTTATCAACTCTCTTTTTAAAAGCTATGGCTGAAATATGTGTGGAAAGTGCACCACTTGTCAGCTTCTCTCTTCAAGGTAAGGTATTTGTATGATGAAGGAACACAGCCCTATGATGGCTTATGTTTTTCAATATCAAATGAAAACTACATTCCCCAGCCTTGATGCTGTCTTTTAAAACAGTGGATACAGTTGTGTCTTAATCTATGATGTTCTGGACTTGTTTTATCATCAATAGGAAGAGTCATGGGCAGCCATTCTACTGACTACAGTTTGAGCTGCATGGGCATTACATGGTGCTGAAGATAAAGATTCCCTGTGTCTCATCAACTCTGTAGAGGCTGGGATGACAGGCAGCAACAATCAAGGTGAAGTACATACAGCAACTTGTAGCCAACACATACCAACATGCTATAATCACTGATATCATAACTGAGCATCTTATCTCTTTAAATAGGACATGTTAAATTTATACACACCAGTAATAAAAAATAGGCTTTAAATGCACTTCTCCTCTACTAAAATTATTATTTTATCTATGAAAAAGTATTAATTTTTCACTCATGTGGATCTCTCTTCTTGATTAATACGAAGTCATCCAACACAAGAATGATTAGAGAAGTTCCCCTCATAGATAGATATGTGTGGATGGCATGTCCATATGGCGAAATATAGAGCCTACAAAGTCAGAAAGAAAGATGGCCCTCATATTTACAGACCACTAAAGTACATTAATAATTCCTCATCATCCAATCAAATGAGAAGATCTTGTAAAAAATTAGTATTCCATACATAACATATAAAACTCTTGCAAACACAACTTCAAAAGTCAAGAGTATTTCTTAAAATCCAACTCCAATCCTAAGTCATTTTGTTTCCCCCACTTTGTGCCACTGTTTGACTTTTTAATTTTTCTTCAAAAACTTTACCTATTAAGCAGCATAGTAATGTCTGAAACAGAAGTAAACACATTTACACAGAAAACAAAAAATCAGTGTTGCAGAGTAGATAAAATCAGGAAAAGAACTCAAAGTGGAGATTAGAATCAGTACTTAATTCATTTAAATCATAAGTACAATTGCCACCTATGTCCATGACTATTCTTGCCAACATTGTCATCTGGGATTGGACACAAAACACAAAAATAACAGAGTATAAAAGTTCACTTTACCTTTTCTTGAGATTTAAATAAGGGGCTGGCTGCCATGAACATTGGTAGATACATTCACAAGGACCAATAGGTCACCTACAGTAGAATTAAGTATGGTAAGCAAATTTACCTACAGTTTGATTAGATGCCCCCACTGTCTATTTCATTCTTTCTTACAATTTGACAAGTAAACAACGATTGCAAAGTCTATCATTCACATAATTGGAAGAGAATTTTGACTGTTAGGTGGAAGTCTTCGACTTATTTTTCTATATTAACTAAAGAAATGAAAAATAGAGGACACTAAGATTTTAAGTTATATACTGATCAACATTAAAAACGGATTGAGATCCAATTAAAACAGGTTTGTGCCAGTGTGTAATCAGCAGACAGCAGTTCTGTAGTCACTATCTTTTCCCTAAAACTTCAGCTATATCATTCAGGGAGGACAGTGGAGGAAAAGAAAAATCCAGTACAGTATAGCAAAGTGTTGGTATTGTTTCCTGTTCATAGAAATATTTTTGATGTTCAGGAACTACAAGAAAACATTTTAAGTACTAATAATGAAGCTTAAAAGCTAAAGAGACTAAGCAAGCTAAAATCTGATGATAAAAGTACTCCATTTTAGTCATTTAACTTTACAAAATAACTTTTTTCCAATTATGTACTAAGACCCCAGAATGTGACATTTTCACCCCAAAATAATTCTGTAGGAAACTCAAGTTTTTTCCCCCTTGCCATCTATGTCTCTAGCAATGTAGAATGATTAAGAGCTATTCTGGAGAATTGAGAGATCCTAGGGAATACAGAGTACACATGCCTTTTTAAGGCCATTAAGTCATTCCTACACAAATGTGACATCTCTACTAAAGGCATTTGGCATGGCCCTGGCTTTAGACCTGAGCCCTTGGCAGGAGGGAAGGAATTAATGTGAAGGCCCTATGCCCTACTGATCAACTCAAGGGAAAATGTGAAGTCACTGGCTTAGCAGTTACATCTGCATTGTGCTTTAATGAAAATGCCCTCCTGACTCTTCTAGTCAAGATTAGAGACAGCAAAAAATGTTACAAAATCATCTTGGCCTTATTTCCCGAATATAAGAAAACAATTTAAATATAAACATGCTTACTACCTGACATGGAAGAAACACCTGTACTTGTTTAGGTATTACCCAAATCAATAAGCATTTTTTTCCCTTGGTAAATAAAAACTGTAGTATTTATATACTGAAATATTATTAAGTCCTAAATAATGAAGCTCTGCCATTTGATGTTAAACAGACATAACTGGAGGGCACAATGCTAAGCCAGACACAGAATGACACATACCATGTGTTCTTGGTCATATTTGGAAATTAAAAAACAAACACACTATCTGAATGTTAAATTATGATTACTAAAGGCTAGGAAAACAGTGTAAGGTGGAATATGGGAGGCTGAGTTTGGTCAGTGTGCACTGTGAAATATCACACTGAACCTAACTTATTTCAACACTGAAGAAATGTTAAATATAGATGATTATTCATGAATTTCTGGTGCCACAGTCAATAACCCACCACTGTCATAACATTCTTCTGAAAGCCTCATATTCTGGCCACAGCTTCTATCACTTCCCTATAGAAAGTTAAATCCCAGAGAGTTGTACTGAAGCCATATTACAGCTCTGAAAACTTTTGTGCCATCTCTTGTGCCCTGGCTCTCTCCTCAGCATGCCAGAGAGGAAAACACATGCGAGGTTTTTGTGTGGTGTGGTGTGCTCTTGATGTCTCTTTTGTGTTGATGTCCTGATAGAATATGGTCTTGAAAATCAGCATTGGTAGTGATTCAGCCATTCCTCCATGCTCTAGGCTGAATAGAGTCTCTCACACTGCTAGCTAGTCTATAAACAAGGCAGTTGCCTGGCATCTATGTCTAACCAGCCACCTACATCCTGAAAAAAGTTTCACTTCAGACACTTTGTATTTATATGTAACCTATATCACTGGTGTGTGTGTGTGTGTGTGTGTGTGTGTGTGTGTGTGTGTGTGTGTATAAAAGAGAGAGAGAGAGAGAGAGAGTGAGAGAGTGAGAGAGAGAGAGAGAGAGAGAGAGAGAGAGAGAGAGAGAGAGAGAGGAGAGAGAGAGAGAGAGAGGCACCATCATTTAACCACCATCAAAGACTCGATACTGAGCCTTTGGAACATTAGAAACATCTGGGGAAACCACATTTCCATGTTTAAATAAAGATAAGTTGTCATTTCTGCTACTCACTTTAAATTTATCCCACAGTCTGATGAAAGGAGATTTTACCCAGAGAAAGTTGGAGAGAGAAAACTGTAAGGAAAAGAAATAAAGAAAAAGAATCAGAAGTTTAAAACATAGTTTTGCAGCATTCTTTCAAGAGTTTTTTTTTTTTAACTTACCATACAGATTCACTCAAGTCATCTCAAGAAGCTGGATTTTTGTAGAATAAAATCTGGAGACAAAACAAGTCCAGGGTAGCCAAGGTTACACAGAAAAACCCTGTCTTGAAAAAAAAACAGCAAAGACAAACAAACAAACAAAAGATCTGTAGACACTGAGGTCTAGGGCCACTGGGGATCCTTCAAGAAACATACATTGGCACTGTAGAAAAATCAATGAAGACTTTTTTTCTGCTAAATTTAAATAATAATTTATAATTATATCCAATAAAGAAAGTACTTATTCTGGGAATTTAACATAAGGCAATTGAAAAACAAGCTGCAGCTGATTATCCAGTAACTTGTTTCCAGTTTCATGCTTGTTTGTGTTCTAAGAATCCATGTCCATTTTGGCCTTTTGGAATTTGTATTTGTTTCATTCTCCAAATATCATGAGAGTGACCACAGAGAGGTGTGGATATTTGACAGTAAGAGTTAGTCTTAAATACACATAAGTATTTTCAGAACTCTTTTTAGTTAGAAATGGCAATGAGGTGGTCAAAAGGGACTTATTCAGGGGGAATCCTTAGTGATGGAGAAGCCACACAGAGGAATAAGGATTCATCTAAGCACATGTCTCACCTCTCTCCAAGCAGAATCATAGATGGCCATGTGCAGGCCAGAGTCTGCCGCCCCAGCCATAGGCACAGGTGTCTTCATTAGTGCTACCTCCAGAAGCACAGTGCTGTCCCCTCTTGCAGTTTATTCTAATATTTTTATTGTTCCTTTTTGGGTGTCACACAAAATAATTTAACATATTCTCCCCCAACTCCTTTCATATTCATCCCTACTTATCCAAATTCTCTCACCCTTCCTTTAAATTGACCATGTCCAGTTTGTGCTGGCCAACTCTACTTGGAGCCTGTCCTAGAGTGTGATCAGTATGTCATAGATCACATAATTAAAGAAAACTAACTCTGCCTTCCCCAGCAGCTGCCAAATGACAATATCTCCTTAATTAAAGACAGGACTATATACATACCTACAGTACTTGGATTTTGTTTGGCTTGGCTTTGTGCAAGTCTTGTGACTGTTGTCACAATGGCTGTTAGTGCACATGTCATTCTTCCTTGTTATGTCCAGAAAATACCATTTTGTTTAAATTATCAACCAATATTGATTTTTACCACCTTTCTGGCCTCCTTCCTTAGAAGATTTCCTGAGCATTGCAGAGAGAAAGGGTATGGATATCCCATTTAAGGCTGAGCATTTCAAGGACTCTTAGTCTCTGCATGTTGAACATTGGTGTCTCTCTCCATTTATTGACATCTACTGGAACTAAGCAGATGCTGCTCTGTTGAGAGTTGGGAGATGTGCTGATATATGGGCATAGCAATATATTATTAGCAGTCATTTTCATACTATGTCCATTTAGCAGAAGAATGGTAGTGTGTTCTCACTTTGGGTCTATGGATTGTCTAGCCAAAGATTCTTGGCCTCATTAAAAATGTTAGGTGTCAGTTCCAGTTCATGAAGCTATCCCTAAGTCTATTCAGAATGCGATGGGTTACTTCTGCAGCATTTGTACTATTATTGTGCCAATGGGCTTTTTTTTTGCAAGGTATGTCATTATAGATCACAATAATTACTTTTTTGTTCAAAATCATGCTTTATCGCACTGTGAATGATAGGCAGTGAAGATTAATTATCCATTTTATTTTTCTATGTTCAATGACTCAAGTATGTGGTATGTTCAGATATAGAGTCTCATTGTCGAGTTCTGGAGGGTCACTAAGAACAATGGCAACAGCCTATAATGTATGGATTTATAGGACCCAACTGGCCAACAGCTCTAAAAATGTAACATATTGCAAATAATGGAGCTTTTATTTGTGTGTGTGTGTGTGTGTGTGTGTGTGTGTGTGTGTGTGTGTGTGTTTTACCAATTCTGTCTTTATTTTTTTAACATATATCTTTATTTTATTACACATGAATAAAACAAATTACATACAGTAGGGAGAGCCATGAGACAATCGTGAGTTATATAAATGTTACATTCATGGTGATTTGACTATTTGTATTTATCAAACTTGAAATAAACATCTTTTCGATCTTGTTGGTTCTAAATTTCTGAATGAAATTCAGTATCTGTCATATCTCATCTCTATTAACTTAAATCTTTTATCTTGATGTAAAAAGATCTTATCCTGTAACCAACTAAGCTTGATCGTAAAACTAAACTATCTGGTCTTCAGCTCCTCTCAGAGACTTGAGAAGGAATAACACTTAAATGCCTGAGTGAACTGGTAGTACAGGTTAGCAATAATGCAGCTTTAAATTGATGGCGTATAGTATCTACTTGGTATATTGTCCCACCATTATAGGTAAACTCCATTTAAATATTTTATGTATATATATTTTTGTTTTGTTTTTGTTTTTTTTTAATTTATACTGTAGTATGTTTCAATGTAGCTTTTTAAAAAGGCTCTTAGTGTTAATCATCCCTTTCCACTTCTACCTCTCTCTAAATCTTCCTATTCCAATTTTCCTTGACTCTGTATAATACTATATCCTATCTCCCACCACTTAAAAGTTTGTCTCCTTTTAGTTTTCTAACCTGTATGAAAATTATAAATGAATCACACATATCGAAAGATTTAAAAAATCTACATATGAAAGGAAACACATAATTTTGTCTTTTTGAGTCTAGGTTATCTCACTCAATATGATTTATTTTCCATCAAGTTACACAGTTTTTCTTACCTGCTGAATACTACTCCATTTAATAAATGTGCCATATTTTCTTTATCCATTAATCAGTTTATGGGCATCTAGGTTGGTTTTGTTTCTTGGCTATTATAAATATAAGAACAATGAATATGCACAAACAGGTATCTATAATAGGACATAAAGTCCTTTGGGTAAATGCCCAATAATGGTACAGATGATTCTAGAGGTAGATCTATTTCCAGCTTTTTAAAAAGAACCTCTGTACAGTAACTGCACCAGTTGGCACTCTCACTTACCAGCATGTGCTATCGTTTGTTTATTTTTTTATCTTGGTAAATATGTCTAGTGTAGGATGAAATTTCAGAGTAGTTTTGTTTGCATTTCTCTGATGACTAAAAATGTTGAAATTTTAAAATGGGTTTCTCAGACATTTGTTGTTCATTTTTTTAAAACTCTCTAGTTAGTTCCATGCCCCATTTATTAATTGGGTTATTTGTTTTCTTGACATTTAATTTTTGAGCTCTTTGTATATTCCAGATGTTAATCCTTTGTCAAATATTTATTTTGTAAAGAATTTTCCCCGTTCTGTAGACTTCCTTTTCATCTGGATGGTAGGGTCCCTTGCGTACAGAAGATTTTTCAGTTTCATAGGGTTTCCTTTGTCAATTGTTGGCCTCAATGCCTATGCCATTAGAGTCCTGTTCAAAAAGTCATTTTCTATGATGATGAGTTAAAATGTATTTACTTCTACTTCTATTAGATTCAGAGTATCAAATCTTGTGTTGATATCTGTGATTTACATGGAATTGAGGTTTTTGCAGGATGAGAAATAAGGAAACAATGAAAAGTCCAAAGTTATGGATAGTAAATGATAAGAAACTCACATGAAAGGCATATGAATATTTTCAACAATATCAGAAGAAAAATTTCCAGGAACAAAAGAAAAAGATATTTATCAAGATACCAAAGACATATAAAACACCAAAGAGATAGAAACACACACACACACACACACACACACACACACACACACACACACACACACACATTTTGAGACACATAATAAAAACTCTAAATGCACAGAATGAAGAAAGGCCAAACCACATATAAAAGCAGGTGCATAAGGATAACCTTGCTATTCAACGGAGACTTTGAAAATCACAGGGACTTGGACTTTTTTTTTTTTTAACATTCTGAGAAACCACTGATGTGAGCCCAGACTGCTGTACCCAGAAAAACTATCAGGAGACATTGAACAAGAAAGAAAAATGCTTCATGATAAAATCAGATTTAAGGTATTTATGACCACTAATCCAGATTTATAGAATATGCATCAGTCTGAAGAGAAAATTAGACTTTAGTGGGCATAAGGGCATAATGACAGAATAGTTAACAAAAATGAGGTCTGAGAAAACAATACCAAATCAATACTGCATCCTGAATTAATAAATAGTGTTCAATAATAATTCTTAGTATTTACAGCCCCAGTTACATGACAAATACTGTTTAGAAATGAGAATCCATCTTTTTGGTACCTCCAAGAAACACACCACACCATTAAGGACAAACATTTCCCTGGGGGTAAATTAATGAGAAAAAAGTATTTCATCAAATGGATCTAAGAGGCAAACAGGCATAGTGTTCTAATAGTTGACAAATGAATTTTAAACCAAAATTTCTTAGAAGAGAAAGAGAAGGCTAGTTCATACTAATTAGAAGAAGAATGCATCAAGAGAGTATAATAATTCTAAACATTTGCACACATAGGGCACAAGGGCACTCATGTTCGCAAAAGACATGTTATTAGATCTAAACTCACAGATCTAAAACTTGCAAATGAAGCTTAGTTAAACAAACACATAGGTGCCCATGTATCCTTTCAAGATTGTGCTCCATGGAGCAACCATTCTTCTTCTTTCTTTCTCTTTGTTCAGGCTTCGAATCTACATCAAAAGTACTTTCTCTCATGGTCCCTAGACTGATGTAGTTCCCAGTTTTAAAATAAGACATTGAATGAGACATTCAAAACTGTATCTCCTTCTCTTGAAAACATAAACTCTTGGGTTCAGAATTAAACAGAGAATTCTCAACAGAGGAATATCAAATGGCTGAGAAACACTTAAAGAGATGCTCAACATCCTTAGTTGTCAGGGAAATGCAAATCAAAATGACTCTGCGATCCCAACTTACATACATCAGAATGGCTAAGGTCAAAAACTCAAATGAAGCTGGGCGTGGTGGCGCACGCCTTTAATCTCAGCACTCGGGAGGCAGAGGCAGGCGGATCGCTGTGAGTTCGAGGCTAGCCTGGTCTATAAAGTGAGTCCAGGATGGCCAAGGCTACACAGAGAAACCCTGCCTCGAAAAAACAAAAACAAAAACAAAACAAACAAACAAACAAAAAACTCAAATGAGAGCACATGCTGGTGAGGGATGTGGAGAAAGAGGAACACTCCTTCCTTGCTGGTGGGAATGCAAACTTGTACAACCACTTTGGAAATCTATCTGGTGCTATCTCAGAAAACTGGGAATAGGGCTTCCTCAAGACCCACTCCTTGGAATATACACAAAAGATGCACCAGCACACAACAAGGACATATGCTCAACCATGTTCATAGCAACCTTATTCATAATAGCCAGAACCTGGAAACAACCTAAATGTCCCTCAGTCGAAGAATGGATAAAGAAACTGTGGTACATTTACACAATGGAATACTGAAATCCTGAAAATTGTGCGCAAATAGATGGAAGTAGAAATGATCATACTGAGTGAGTTAACCCAGAAGCAGAAAGACTCACATGGTATATACTCACTTATAATTGGACACTAGCCCAAAAGGAATATCCCATGAAAGTCTTCACTTAGCAGGAGATTGAGAGAGATGTGGGGACTTCCTATTGGGACTCTAGGTGAAAGAAATATGGGAGAAAGGGGAAATAGAAGGATCCAGAGGACCCTAGAAACCTACAGGAAGGACATCATGATGGGCTGATCTGGACCCAGGGGGGTCTGCTCAAACTACTGCACCAAATAAAGACAATACATACAGTAAGCATTGCATCCCTATTCAGATCTAACCAATGAACAGGACATTATCCACAGTTATTTGGAGAGCGGGGACTGACTCTGACATGAACTCTGGTGCTCCATATTTGACCACTTCCCCTTGGTGGGGAGGCTTGGTGTTACTCAGAGAAAAGATAAACAAACTCCCGGGATGAGATTTCATAGGCTGTGATCATATGGCAGGGGAGGAGGTCCCTGTCTGTCACAGACCTAGGGGAGGGGAATAAGGTGAAAGAGGGAGGGAGGGAGGAAGGGAAGAATACAAGTGAGGGGATAATAATTGAGATGTAATCTGAATAAATCAATTAAATAAAAAAGTAAAAAATAAGCAAGAAGCTTGATGTGGCAAAGAAAATACAAGAAAGAAAGAAAGAAAAAAGAAAGAAAGAAAGAAAGAAAGAAAGAAAGAAAGTTATAAACTCTCAAATAAACCCAACATTTACCTGTCTCTAGTTCAACTGTGGCTTCTGAATATATGTTTAAAAATCTTCAGTACAGATTATTGTAAATATACAAATCAAAAAGTAACAGAAGGATCCTTCATACTTTACCTGTCAAAATAGATTAACAGATATTTTGTTCTTTTTATGAGTTTTTCCTTTCTAAAGAATGAACAAGTAAAACTTAAATCCATTCTAAACTTAGACCTTATGCATTGAATGACCCATGTTCTTAACCTTCTAAAACTTTCCATTCTACATGGGTAGCAAAATTCTCATTTCTTGGACTTCTGTGGCCTGTGGCATTCAGAACACCACAAACAATGTGTGGATCACAACACCTGTCTGCGTTCTTGTACTGCAAAAGACAAGGAGGCACAGAGCTGGTGAGGACAGGGGTGCTCATGTGATGTGTCCTGTACATCTCTCTCTCTCTCTCTCTCTCTCTCTGTATTTCTGTTTTGCTGTGGCTGTCTATCTCACTCACACACTTACACACCACACACATACAGTGGTAATGAAAGCTTTAAAGGGAAATGGAATAGTAGACAAATCTTTTCTTGTGAATCATAGAGAAACGTGAGTTCACCTTTTCCTTTTTTCAATATGATACTTTGATTTTTGTAGGTAAGCAACAAAGAAATAATATGTATACACACATATATGTATTTTCCTTTATATATGAGTTTTTATATTATGTATGCTCATATATACATATTGAGAGCAATAGATGTGTATGGATAATAAATTAGTATCATGAAATCTGATATCTATTTCATGAATGTTAGTGAATATTTCATTCAAGAAATATCTTTCAACCTCTAAAACGAAATTTGGATTATGGGTTATGAAGACAATTGAGTTATGAAAGCAAGGGAGAGGTGTACTGACAGAAAGGTTCTACACACATGCTTCATGCCCACTTTTGTAGCTACATTTCTCCACACGAGCTGTTATGCTATATTTTTTCCAGGGAAACATTCAGACTTTAAGGATGCTTATACATATTTACTGACGATCCTGTTATTGTTTTTCAGTGGGACTGTTGTCTTGATCTCCTTGCATTACTCTTTTCTTTCAAGAAATCTGCACGTATGCACTACATGGTTAGGGCTGCAGGAACCTGTAGAGAGTATGGCCATGCCACCAGAAGAATTGGCATGGAATTGGTGAGGTAGAGTATGTTCAAATCCTGAAAAATCTCAAACTTGAGATATAAAATCTCATCCTGAGACCATCTGGAGTGTGACAGCTTTCTGGCTGTTTCCATGCCTGCAACAAGGCACGTAAACCTGACCCCCAACCAGGTGATCACTGGCATTCATTGCACCCAGCCAACACCTGGTGTAAATAGAGCATCACGGGCATGAACCAATGAGAAATATTCACCCCCAAAAGGCTATTTGTACTGCCCAAGATTTATAAAGTCCCTGTTTATGTGGAATAAACACACACCATCTATCACTGAAGACTGAATGCCATCTGAGACTGGCTGTTTATATGGTGTTGTGCCACCTGGGAAAGAAAGGATCCTCCTCTCCATGAAGAATTCATTGCTGGACACTCAGACTTCCCTGTTGGTCAGGCTCTCATCTAGACTACTGCAGCCAGTTGCCTACAAGGCAGCTAACTTTTTCTGTTTGTCAACATGAGTCACTTCTATCATCTTCTAGTCCACTCAAAGGAGTGCTCATCTGCAGCAGCAGTTGCTGGCTGTTCCTCCAAGCAGCTGTACTACTCACTTGAGTCAGGTCTGGCTCTGGTCACTGCCTGGTTCAGTCTTGTAGCCCCAAGCTCCTGCTATCACCTAGCCAGCCCACATAAAAGAACTGTGATGCTATGCTGTATTGCAGAGAGGGTCTTTCTATCTTGCATATTGATCAGGGAGCTGTAACACTCTGCTGTGGAGAGGATCTTCTCCTGGTCCCTCAGCTAGATCAGAAATCCTATATCATGGAGCCACTCTGCACTTCATCCCTCTCAGCCTGGAGTCTTGAGGCACTCAGAAATCGCAGGTGAGCGTATGGACCAGATGAGGCATGTCTACCTGAAATGCTTTCTGAGGAAGTTACTTTGCTGTTAATATGGAAACACTACAATTTCTGCACCTGAGATAGAATGACTATTTCCATATTTAGCAAAACTAAAGATCTGAGAAAACACTGATCTCTTCACCACTTTTCTGTACCATCAAGTACCTTCTAATTTTGAGTAAATTCCATTAAGTAATCTTCTCATATTTTTTAGTCAGGATAATTTCCACCAAGAATTAGAACTATATTATATATGACATTTTCAGAGGGCCATGAATGATTCATGGCACCTTAATTTTCTGTAAAAACACAACACTATAAACATCCTGCATTTCACTCATGTATCACCGTTCATCTATCTCATACCTACTTTACTCTTTATGATGTAAAGATTTAATATAAATAATTGAGACATTAATTTAGCCATGTTTTCCCTTCTCAGACATATACCCAAAGACAGTTGTCTTCATCATACATCTCCTTCATTTGACACTGAATTATGCATCTCAGTTGGTAAGCAATTGAAGATATCACTGATGACAGGAAGAAAGCCAGACTATGGAAGTCTGAAAGGCAATACATGCAATTGCTGAAGCTGAATGTCTTTACTCCAACCAGGGGACTGTTTCTGAGATAACTTCATCCAAGCCCTCCAAGAATTCTCTTTCTTCTCTGTAGATTGCAGCAATACTTCATCATTATTACATCACCAAAAGGAAAACTTTTGAATGTCCAACACAGGAAAACTTCAGCAGCGTTTCATGAGGCAGTGTCATCATCTGGAAGGATGTAATTGAAGTTGTTAGTGCCATTGAAATGTGCAGTTAAAGAATTGAAACACACTGTTCCAAGTCTTAAGAAGGAGTATCAGCCAAACCATGGGATAAACAGTACAAATATGTTAGTGAGAGAAAGAGATCTCCTTCTCCTCACTCCCTCCTACACAAAACTCACCCTCACCATACTGATGTCCTCATAGAGAATACTGGGCACCATTGCTCTAACACTTGTCTAACAAAATCAAACAAATATTAGAGATAAGTTGAGATGGATAACACGGGCAGTGGCTTCCAAGAGACACTTTCAACTCTGATGAAAACTTGTGTAATATTTAAACAGAAGCCAATGGTGACTTTAAAAGGCCCTTAAATTCTTCTCCATGCTTGTCATTAGCATCCAAGTGCAAAGAGAGGGATCCTGAATACCTGAGCGTGCAGTTAACTTGATCCTGGCTTTCACACTCAAACTTTCTGTGATCTGAGACTGATTCCCTCCTCAGTGGCTTTGATCACAGGTACGGGATTCTGGATTTTTCTTTCCCCAACAAGTCAGTCTAGTTTTCCTCTATGGTATGCTAGCCATCACATTTGAAGGAGTTCTTAAATTGTGTTCTTGTTCCAGAATGAAACCAGGACATTATAGTGTTGATTCTAGTCTGACCTGAGGATTCCACTGTCATATGCTTTCACATCCATTTCACAAAGCCAAACTTCGTTAGACACCTTCCACAAGGCTCTCTGCACACCTCAGAGTATACACTCAGCAAACGCATTGATATCTGTTGAGTAAGTAGAAGTATATATTAAAAAGGATTTCACCAGACAAATTTTTAATAATAATCTAACTAAATTGAGTATATTTGCTTTTCATAAAAAGTAACCTGTGATCTAACAGCAGTAAAGTTCACTGCATACCCTTGTTCTTCATTTTCTACCCCACACTCTGCTTGTCTTCTCATAGGCTTTCTGGGACAGCATGTAAGTCTCCACCCTAAGCCTTTGGCCACCAATCCCCTGAAATCATAATCAACATTGTTAAACTGCAACTCACACCCTGTACTCCATTTCCTATCCTACAACTCTGATTGCTTCCCAAATGTCTGCCAGTACCAGGGCCCCAAAGCTACACTACTAATAGAGACCCTAGAGGCATCTTTAGTACCCCCAAACCTAGAAGCCACACAGACCACAAAAACCCAGTGGACACACCTTACTGTACCTGAAGACATGTTGGTCACCAGAACCCAGGCAGTGTAGGCCAGAAGACTGAGAGGAAACAGAAACCAAGAGAAAAATAATAAAATTAAAAACCCAATCCAATAAAATAACATCAAGAAAAGCAAGGAAAATATGGCACAACCAGAGCCCATTTATTCTACTTCAACAAGACTTGGGTATCCTACCACATCTGAACACAAGAAAATTGCCTTAAACTCAATCTTATAAATATGATTAAAGACCTTTAAAGAGTAAATGAATAAATCACATAAACAAAGACAGAGAAATACAATCATACAGGTGAAGAAAATGAATAAAACTGTTCAAGTCATGAAATAGAAATACAAGCAATAAAGAAAATATAAATTGAGGAAATCTTGAAAATGGAAAACCTAGATAAGAGAACAGAAACTAGATACTCAAGCATCACCAAGGTAATACAAGAGATAGAAGAGAGAATCTCATGTGTAGAATATACAATAGAAGAAATCAATTTATTGGTCAAAGAAAATGTTAAATCTAAAAAGTTTCTGATACAAAACGTCCAAGAAATCTGGAACACTATGGAAAGACCAAACCTAAGAATAATGGGAATAGAAGAAGGAGCAGATTCCCAGACCAGAAGTCAAAAAATATTTTCAACATAATCACTGAAGAACACCCTGTCCAACCCAAAGAAAGAGATGTCTGTAAATATACAAAAAGCTTACAGAACACCAAATAGATGGGAGCAGAAAAGAAAATCCCCTGTTATATAATAATCAAAACACTAAATGTACAGAACAAAGAAGGAATAGTAAAGTTTACAAAGAAAAAGGGCCAAGTAACATCTGAAGGCAGAAGAACTATCAGAACTATACATGACTTCTCAGAAAAATCTCTAGGGCTTGAGGAGATGTCTCAAAGTCTCTAAAAGACCACAGATGCCAGTCCATACTACTAAACCCAGCAAAATCTTCAATCACCATAGAAGGAGAAAGCAAGATAGTCCATTCCATGACAAAACTACATTTAAAGACTATCTATTCCACAAATCCAGCCCTATAGAAGATACTAGAAGGAAAGTCTAACCCAAGGAGGTTAACTACACCCCAAAATCACAGGAAATCAATAATTCTACACTGCAAAAGCAATAAAATAGACACACACACTATCATCACCAACATCAAAATAAAAGGAGTTAACAATCATTGATCATTAATGTCTCTCAACATCAATGGAATCAATTCCCCAATAAAAAGACACAGGCTAGCACAATGGATGTAAAAACAAGATCAATCATTTTGTTCCACAAACGAAATATACTTCAGCATTGAAGGTAGAGGTTACCTCAGAGAAAAGTTCTGGAAAAAAATTTCCAAGACAACAAACCCAAGAAGCAAACTGAAGTAGCTAGTCTAATATCTAATTAAATAGACTTCCAAGCAAAATTAATCAAAAGAGATGGAGGGAGCTCCATAAACATAAAAAGAAAAAACCATTTAGATAATATCTCAATTCTGAACATCTACTCCCCAAATGCAAGGGCACCCACATTTGTAAAAGAAACATTACTAAAGCTTATATCACACATTGATCCCCACACATTAATAGTAGGAGTCTTCAATACTCCACTTTCAACAAAGGACAAGTGATCCACGAAGAAACTAAACAGAGAAATAATGAAAGTAACAGATGATATGGATCAAATGGACCTAGAAGATATCTACAGAACATTTCACTCAAACACAAAATAATATACCTTCTTCTTACCACCTAATGGAACTTTCTTCAAATAGACTATATACTTGGTCACAAAGCAAGCCTCAACAGATACAAGAAAACTGACATAATTCTTTATATCTTATCAGACAACCATGGATTACAGATGGAATTGTGTAACAGCAGAGGAGGCCCTTGGAACACAGGATAAACTTTGGGGTTGGATCTTTCTTCATCTACTCCTCACTGGCCTGGCATATCTGAGTCACAGACAGAGAACCAGCAGAGTTGAGTACGGCTCTGGCCACAACCCACATTGCCCACCTTACCAAGGAGGCTTGAGGGGCACCAAAGCAGTTTTGGCTTGAAGCTTTCTTTGCCAGCTCCTCTCCTGTTTGACTGGAACACAGACAGCAAACCCATCAGAGCTGATATGGGTGTAAGCTCCAACACCCATTGTCTGCCATCTTGAAGAGGCCTCTGGGGAGTCCTAGCAATGAGCCTTTGACTTGGAGCCCTCTTTTCCTTCTATAGACCTCCCTGGCCCACCTGTGACACAGACAGCAACCACATAGGAGGAACATTACTAAAGTTTAAATTGAACCACACACATTAATAGTTGGAGACTTCAACACCTCATTCTCAACAATGAACAAATCCTTGAGACAGAAACTAAATGGAGAAATAATGAAACTAATAGACATAATGAATCAAATGTACCTAACAGATATCCACAGAACATTTCACCCAAACACAAAAGAATATACATTCTTCTCAGAACCTTATGGAATCTTCTCCAAAATCCATCATATACTTAGTCACAAAGCAAACCTCAACAGATACAAAACTGAAATACTCTCTTGCATATTAACAGACCAGCATGGATTAAAACTGGAACTCAACAACAACAGAAATAGCAGAAAGCTTAAAAAACTCATAAAAATTGAACAACTCCTTACACGATGACCTTTGTGTCAGGAGGAAATAAGATAAGAAATTAAAGACTTCCTAGATTCAATAAAAATGAAGTAACAACATACCCAAACTTATGGAACACAGTGAAAATATTGCTAAGAAGAAAGTTCATAGCACTAAGTGCCTTCATAAAGAAATTGGAGATTTCAACTTAACATCAGACCTGAAAACCCTAGAACAAAAAGAAGGAAACACAATGAAAGAGGAGTAGACAGAAGAAAATCATGAAGCTCAAGGCTGAAATAAATAAATTAGAAACAAAGAAAACAATTCAAAGAATCGTGAAATAAAGAGCTGTTTTTGTTTTGTTTTGTTTGAAAATATAAACACAATAGACAAATCCTTAGCCAAGATAACTAAAAGACAGAGGGAGACCATTCAAATCAACATAAACAGAAATGAAAAGGAAGGCATAAGACAGACACCTAGGAAATCCAAAGAATCATTAGACCTTACTTCAAAAGCTTATATGCCACATAAATTGAAAATCTAAATGAAATGGACAATATTGAACCATGTACCAAAATTGAATCAAGTTCATGTAAACAAATTAAATAGTCCTGTATCTTCCCAAAAATAGAAGCAGTCATTAAAAGTCTCACAACTTATGAATGTCTAGTAGCAGATGGATTTAGCACAGAATTCTGAGACTTCTAATGAAGAGCTAATACCAATTCTCTCCAAACTACTCCATAAAAAAAAATAGAAGGAACTTTACCAAACTCATTCTATGTGGCCACAGCCACCTTGATAACTAAACCACACAAAAACCCAATAAAGAAAGAAAATTTCAGACAAATTTCCCTTATGAACAGTGATATAAAAATACTCAATAAAATACTCAAAAAGCAAATCCATGAACACACCAAAAATATCATCACCAATGACCAAATAGCTTCATTGTAGTCATGCAAGGTTGGTTCATATACAGAAATCAATAATGTGATTCATAACATAAACAAACTGAAAGAAAAAGAAGCACATGATGATCCCCTTAGATGGTGAAAAAGCATTTGGCACAATCCAACATACATAAGCATACTAAAGGCAATATACAGCAAGCCTATAACCAACATCAAACTAAATGGAGAGACACTTAAATCAATTCCATTGAAATCAGGGCCACAACAAGGCTGTTCAGTCTCTCCATATATCTTGAAGTTGTAACTAAACCAATAAGACAACTAAAGGAGATCAAATGGATGCAAATTGGAAAACAAGACAACTAAGTATCACTATTCACAAAGGATAAGATGGTATACATAAATGACCCCAAAATTCTATCAAGGAAATCTTACAGATAACATACACCTTCAGCAAGTGGCTAGATACAAAATCACACAAAAACATTAGTAGCCCTCCTGTATACAAAAGATAATCAGGCTGAGAGAGAAATTAGGGAAACAAGACCCTTCACAATAGCCACAAAAACATAAAGTATCTTGGTGTAACTCTAACCAAACAAGAGGAAAATTGTATGAGAAAAGTCCAAGTCTCTGAAGAAAGAAATTAAAGAAGATATCAGAAAATGGAAAGATCTCCCATGCTCGATGAATTGGTAGGATTGACATAGTAAAAATGGCCATCTTACTAAAAGCCATATATGGGTTCAATGGAACTCCCATCGGAATCCTAACACAATTCTTTACAGATCTTGAAAGAACAATTCTCAACTTTATAGGGAAAAATAAAAAAGGCTTTGGCTAAGAAAAATCCTATACAATAAAAGATCTTCTAGAGATATATCCATCCATGATCTCAAGCTGTATTACAGAGCAACAGTAATTAAACCTGCATGGTACTGTCATAGAAACAGACAGGTGGATAAATGGAGTTGAATCAAAGACCCAGAAATAAACCCACCCACCTATGGACACTCGATTTTTGACAAAGAAGCCAAATCCACACAATGGAAAAAAGATAGCATCTTCAACAAATGGCGCCGGTCTAACTGGATTTCTATCTGTAGAAAAATGCAACTAGACCCTTATTATCACTCTGCACAAAATTAAACTCCAAGTGAATTAAAGACCTCAACATAAAACCATATACCCCAAATCTCTTAGAAGAAAAAGTGGGGAGGAACACTGAACTCATTGGCACAGAAGACAAATTCCTGAACAGAACACCAATAGCTCAGGCTCTAAGGGAAACAATTAATACATGGGACCTCATGAAACTGAAAAGCTTCTGTAAGGTAAAGGACACTGTCAACAGAACAAAACAACAGCCTACATTTGACTGAGGGCTAATATCCAAAATATATAAAGAACTCAAGTAATTAAACACCACCAAATCAAACAATCCAATTAAAAAGGGGGCACAAAATTAAACAGAGAATTCTCCAAAATGAATATAGAATGATCGTGAACACTTAAAGAAATGCCAACATCCCTACTCATCAGGGAAATATAAATCAAAACAATTCTGAGATTCCACCCTATACCTGTCAGAATGGGTAAGATCAAAAACTCAAATGACAGCACTTGCTGGTGAGTATGTGTAGAAAGGGCAACACTCCTCCGCTGCTGGTGGGAGAGCAAACTTGTACAACCACTTTGGAAATCAATGTGGTATTTTCTCAGAAAATAGAGAATAGTTCTATCTCAAGACCAAATCATACCACGCCTAGGCGTACACCTGAAAGATGCTCCACCATAAATCATGGGCATTTGCTCAATTATGTTCATAGCAGCTTTATTTTTAATAGCCATAATCTGAAAACAACTTAAATATCCCTTAGCTGAAGAATGGATAAACAAGTTGTGTTACATTTATACAATAGAATACAACAGCTATTAAAAACAAGGAAATCTTGAAGTTTGAAGGCAAATGAACAGAACTAGAAATGATTATTATGAGTGAGGTAACCCAGACCCCAAAAGACAGGCATGATACATACTCACTTATAAACAGATATTAACTACATAATACAGGTAAGCATACTACAATACACAGACCAAAAGAAGTTAAATAACAAGGAGAACCCCAGGGAGAATGCTTAATTCTCATTCAGAATGGCAAATACAACAGGCAATAGGACATGGTTGAAAAGAAGGATTAAGAAAGGAGCCTACCATAGAGGTCTTCTCCCAGCAAGGGATTACAGCCAAACTGAAACTCACAGCCAAACTTTGGGATGGAGTGCAGGCAGGCTTATGGAAGAGTTGAGGGATAGAAGGGACTAGTGGAACCAATAAATCTGGCCTAGGGGAGAGGGATTGCTGAAGAGACTCAGGCAGCAGCCAAAGACCATGCATGTTGAGGACCTACATGCTCTGCTCAGATGAAGTATATAGGTAGGCAGAACAGTCTCCTTGTGGGCCCTACAATACGGGGAGAAGGGGATACCTCTGGCATGGACTCTGATTTCCACTTATGGATCACCCCCCTGGCAGGGCAGCCTTACCAGGCCACAGAGGAAGATGATACAGGCAGTCCAGATGAGAATTGATAGGCTGAGGTCAGATAATAGGGGAAGAGGGCTCCCATTATCTGCGGAGTAAGAGAGGGGTGGGGGGAGGAGGGAGAGAGGATGGGACTAGGAAACAATGAGGGAGGGGCCACAATAAGGATGTAAAGTGAACAAATTTAAAACACACACACATACACACATCAGACATCAAGAAATCGAAAGAATAATTAGGTCTTACTTCAAAACTATTTATGTAGTGGGAATTCTGGAATTCTGATTTCTGTAAACACACAGAAGCACATTTTTTTTTAATCCCAGGAGTGGGGATATGGGTCTGCATTGGACTGTCCACAGCAGCTGATTATGATTTGCCTTGTGCTCTAGCAGAGGAATGGCTTGTTAGCTGCTGATAGTTTCTGCTGTTGTTTAACATTTAGAACTCTGGGACATTTCAGAGGGTATGTAAATGCTAGAGCATAAGGTGTGGGGTACATGATTATTGGTCATTCAGAGGACTCAAATCAAGTTTGTTAGAAGTTGTGCTCAAAGACAAAACAAAAAAAGAAAAAAAATAGATTCAAGGGTCTGTCTCTCTCTCACTCTCCCCTCTATGCTTCTTTCTCTCCTATCTAGTGACAGTGGTTATATGCATGAAGGACCCAGGGGACACACACACACAAAAAGATCCTACTAAGTTGCAAAAGCAGACACACTTTTACTCTACAAAATTAACAAATCTAAATGAAATGGACAATTTTCTTGATAGATACCACTTACTAAAGTTAAGTCAAGATTAGGTAAGCAATCTAAATAAACATATAACTTTTAGGAAATAAAAGCAGTCATTAAAAGTCTTCCAACCAAAAAAGGTTTTGAGCATAATTCTACCAGACTTTCAAATTAGACCTAAAACCAATACATCCCAAATTATTCTACAGAACAGAAACAGAAGGAACAATGCTAAATTCATTTTATGAGGCTATGGTCACCCTGACTCATGAGCCACACAAAGACTCCATAAGAAAGAGAATTTCAGGCCAATTTCCCTTATTGATTTTGATACAAAAGTACTCAGTAATATACTTGCAAACCAAATCCAGGAACACATAAAAAATTACCTACTTTAATCAACTAGGCTTTATCTCAGCGATTCAGGGATGGTTCAATATACAAAAATCTATCAGTATAATCCAACATATAAAAAACTGAACGAAAAAAAACTACACAATCATCTTATTAGACGCAGAAAAAGGGTCTGACAAAATTCAATACTCTTTCATGATAAAAGTCTTGGAGAAATCGAGAATACAAAGCTCATATCTAAACACTATAAAAGCAATATACACAAAGCCAATAGACAACATCAAATTAAATGGAAAGAAACTTAAAGCATTTCTACTAAAATCAGAGACAAACAAGGATGTTCATTATCTCCATACCTATTTAATATAGTACTGGCTAATTATAGCCAGAACAATAAGACAACTAAAGGAGGCCAAGGAAATTAGAAAGGAAGAATTCTAAGTATCGCTATTTGAAGATGACAGGAAAGTATATGTAAATGACCCCCAAAATTCTACCAGAGAACTACAGCTGATAAACACCTTCAGCAAAGTTGCTGGATACAAAATCAACCTTAAAAATTCAGAATCTTCTTATACGCAAAGGATAAACAGGCTGAGGAAGAAATTAAGTAAACAACACCCCTCACAATAGCCAAAAATGCTATAATATCTTGGTGTAATGTTATCCAAACATGTGAAAGACCAGTAAGACAAGAACTGTAAGCCTTTGAAGAAAGAAATTGGAGAGGATGTAAGTAAAAAAGATGTCCAAAGCTCATGGATAAGTATGATTAACATAATAAAAGTGACTATCCTAATAAAAGCAATCTATAGATTCAACACAATTCCCAGAAAAATATTTAAAGACCTCAAAAGAATAGTACTCAATGAACGTCATGAGGAAAATATTTGAAAAACTGAGGATAAAGCCAGGCATGGTCTCACATGCCTATAATCCCAGCACTTGGAGAGGCAGAAGTGGGTGGATCTCTGTGTGTTCAAAGCCAGCCTAGTCTACAAAGCAAGTCTTGGACAGGCAGGGTTACACAGAGAAACCCTATCTCGAACAAAAACAAAAACCAACAAATGAACAAACAAAACCATAGGATACCTAAAACAATCCTATGTGGAAAAAATATTCTGGGGGTACGACCAGCTTGATTTCAACCTGTATTACAGAGCAATAGTCATAAAAACCAAAGGGTGTTGCTATAAAAACAGAAAGGTTGATCAATGGGATTAAATTGGAGACCCAGAAGTAAACCACATACCTATGGACACTTAATTTTTGACAAGAAAACCAGATCCATACAATGGAAAAAAGAAAGCATCTTAAACAAATGTTGCTGGTCTAACTGGATGTCTACATGTAGAATGCAAATAGATCCATATTTATCACCTCACACAAAACTCAAGTCCAAGCGAATCAAAGCTCTCAACATAGAACTAGATACACTAAATCTGACAGAAGAGTAAGTAGGAAATAGCCTGCAACAGATTGGCATAAGAGACAACATCCTGAACAGAAAAACAATATCCTAAACACTAAGATCAATAATTAATAAATGGGACTTCATGAAACTGGAAAGCTTCTGTAAGGCAAAGATCACTGTCAAAAGGAAAAAAAACAGCAGCCTACAGAATTGAAAATTATATTCATCAGACCTAGAGTTGACAGAAGTTTGACATCCAACATATATAAAGAACTGAAGAAACTAGACCTCACCTAATGAAATACCCCAATTCAAAATGGGGTAAAGGTCTAAGTAGAGAATTCTCAAAGAGAAATTTATAATGGAGAAGAAGCACTTCAAGAAATGTATTCCATCCTTTGTCATCAGAGAAACACAAATCAAAACAACTCTGAGATTCTATGTAACACCTCTCAAAGTGGCTATGATCACTGAAGTGACAGCTCATACTGGCAAGTATATGGAGCAAAAGGAACACTCCTGCATTGCTGTTGGGAGTCCAAATTTGTACAATCAACTTGGAAAACAATTTGGTGCTTCCTTAGAAATTTCACAATAGTTCTGCTTCAAGACCCAGCTATGCCATTCCTGAGCAAAATATGCTGCACTGCAGAACCAGAACATTTGCTCAACTATGTTCATAGCAACCTTATTTGTAATAGCCAGAAGTTGGAAACAACCTAGATGTCCCTTACACACTGGAATACGACGAAATTTGCAGACAAATGGGTGACAGTAGAGATAATCATCCTGAATGAGTTAACCCACACCCAGAAAGACACACATAGAATATGCTCACTATAAAGTGAATTTTAACCATATAATATAGGATAAACATACTACAATGCATACACCCGAAGGAGATAAGTAACAAGGGTGACCAAAGGGAAGATGCTTAAATCTTATTCAGAAGGGGAAATAGAATAGACAGCAGTAGTGGTTAAAGATAGGGGACAACATACAGCAGGGATCACATAGAGAAATGAGTGTGGATATCAGACCTGGAAAGAGCAGTAGAGGGAGGATATTAGGCCTTCAGAGAAAAAAGAAACCATGGACCAAGCACGCCAGTGATAACTGGAGACCTAAGTCAGGGTAGGTTTCTGGGAGGATATGAGGGGGACTCTGGCTGAAACTCCTAGTAGCAGGGGTCATGGAGACTGAAGAAGAGACCCTCTAACTAGACAAGACTTCTAGTGGAGGGAAGGAGCACCAACCAACCCACACAAACTTTGACCCCCAAATTTACCCTGCCTACAAGATGTGCAGGGATCAAGATAGAGATTGAAGGAATGTCCCACTAATGCCTGGCCCAACACAAAACCTACCCATTGGAAGAGAGCCAACCCCTGACACAATTAAGACATTCTGCTATGCTTACAGAAAGGAACCTAGCAGAGTTGTCCTATGAGAGGCTCCACCTAGCAATGGTTCAAAACAGATACAGAGACTCAAAGCCTAACATTGGATGAAATGTAGAGAGTCTTGTGAGAAAGGAGAAAAGGACCTGGAGGTGACAAGAACTCCACAAGAAGACCAACAGAACCAAACAGCTATGGCCCAGAGTGGCCTGTGGAGACTGAAGCACCAATTGAATGTTGTGTGTGGACTAGACCTAGGCCCACTACACAGATGTAGATGATTGGCAGCTCAGGATTAATTAGTATGTCCTTTAATAACAGGAGCTGAGACTGTCTCTGACTCCTAGTTGGGGCTGCCTTTTTCTGAGGAATAGGGGAAGGGGGAGGGAGGAGAGGAAGGAAGGGTTGGTCTGTGATAAAAAGAAGGAGATGGCTATGACCAGAATGTAAAGTGAATAAATAAAGAAATTAATAATAAAAATTTAACTGAGCTCAGATTTGTCGTTTTATTTATAGATCTTTTATTTATGTATAGATCCTTTATTCCACAATCTGCATATGTCTTTTTATACCAGGCTGTCTTTATCACTATAGCGCCAAAATATAACCTGAGGCCAGGTACTATGATACCTCCAGCAGCGACCTAACTCCTTAGGATAACTTTGGCTACTCGTGGTCTTTTGTGGTTTTTGTACTTTTTCCCCTAAACTTTGAAATATGACATTAGAATTTCAACAGTTATTGCATCAATTCTGTAAATCAGTTTTTGCAGTATAGCCATTTTCACAATAAGAACTAGGCCAATCCAGGAACACTGTTCCATCATCTAGTGTCTTCTGTGATTTCTCTTTCTAGTATCTTAAAGTTTTCATTGTAGAATTCATTCATTTCTTTGCTTATGTATATTCTAAAGACAATTTTGAAGGAGTTATTTTGTATGAAATATTTTTTTAATTTTTTCTCTGACAAAAGATTATTGGTATAAATAGAGACTACAGTTTTGCATCTTTTATTATATGTGTGGGGAGCTGGTTAGCTGGATCTGGATCATGCAAGTGAAGTAGGAAGACAACTGTAAAGTCCATTCTATGTAAGTTCCATTGGTCAGACTCAGGAGGCTCAGCTTGCATGGTTTGCATGGTGAGTACATTTTCCATGGCACCATCTTTGCCTGGCCCACATGATTTTTTTAAAAGAAGGTTTGACCTCAATTCAAACCCAGATTAATTTGGATGACTGTTAGCTTAGATGGTATTATAGGCCAATATATTAAGACTAAGTTTTAGTTTAGAATGCTACATTTTAAATGATTTTTAAATATTATTTCTTCATCCTTTGAGCAATGAACAATATGAAAATGATAGCTACTAAAAATAGCACAGAAAAAAGATGGCAAGAGGTAAGTAAATAAACACAAGGAGAGTGGTTTGAAGGATACAATTTAAAATTCATTATAATTGAGGGTTTGAAATTTTCATTTTCATTTACAATATTCATAATAGAATAGAAATAATTATTTGAAAGATTTATTTTAAAAGTAAAATCTATGCTCCTTAAATTAAAACTATTCGGAGCCAGAGAACTGTTTTGGTCGTTTGAGTATTTGTTGCTCTTGCAGAGGACCTGAGTTCAGTTCTCAGCACTTCCATGACTATACAACTGTCCAAAACTTCTGGTAATGTTAGTTGTATGGAATCCAATGCCTTCTGTATTCTAAAGGCACCATGCATATATGTCGTGCATATACATACAAGCAGGAGAAACACTTGGATGCACCAAATAAATACAGAAATTTAAAATGTTCATTAAAGAAAAGCTTATCTGAAAATTTTATTTTTTCTTTTGTTCCATAACATCTAATTAAAGTAGAGTAAGCAAAGTGTAAGAACAAAAGAGTGACAGGGGTGCAGGTTCTGTTTCTTGACCCGTACTCCTATTTTGTAACTCTCATAGATACTTCTAAGATTGCACCCTGATCAGGTTTATAATGCTACCATGTCTTAAATTTCCACTTATAATTAATTAGAGTGTTGCAGTGCACACACACAATCTCTTGTCCTGATGTCAATTTCCAGTTCATAGTGACATATGGAAACTGTGTTTGAGTTGGATCTACCCATTATTCTCCTAACTTCAGTTAAGTAGTCCTTCTGTGTATTTATCCACCTAGCACAGTATCAGATGGTTAAGTAAGACAGGAAGACAGGCTGTTAAATCTATACCTGTATTTTAATATACTCCAGAAGCCTGCTTTTGCTTTCTAAAGTTACAGAGCTGACCTACTCTCTTCACTCCCTGTGTTGGGACTTGTTAAGTTCAGGTTTTGTGGGTTATCTATCTAGCAGTGGATACTCTTAGTTTCACATTAGTGAATATCTCTATCCTCAATCAACCATGAAGGATATTTTACCTATAAAACTGGGGGAGGAGAAAGCTTGGGGAGGGGAAAACTGGGGGAGGGTTGGTAATAAAATAGAAGAAAAGGAGATAAATTACACTAAAGATGTTTGACAACACTATATATATATATATATATATATATATATATATATATATATATATATATACACACATTTAGTTTGAATGAAGTTTTATCCCTTCCACTAGTAATAATAATCTCATTTCAAAAGCCATACACTCTGGAGGAATCAAGTTGTAACACAACTGACCTGGAAGTCTCCTCCCTGAATAGAAGTTTTCATGGTATATTCTCACCCAGTTACAAAGCCTATATTTATGCTTAATGACTGACAGAAATATATCTCCAGGGCTGCAATAGTGGCACTTTTATGTTGGGCACACAGTTTAATTGGCATTAAGACCCACTTAGTAGGAGGAGGGAATTCATGCCTGTTACTGTCAAACCTAGCATATTACCACTTGCTGGTGAGGTCATGCACTCTTAAGAACTTATTATTGCTACTTTCCTAAATTATTAAAATTTCTGGTTATATTCTAAATATTTTGCTTAATATCCTTAGGTACTTGTGGTTCTCACCCCTCATCAAAGAAATTTATCATCGCAAGAGAGAGAGACCATCAAAAGAAATCTGTAATTGTTCAAAATACATAGAAATCAGACTGGGGATTATTTAGCACCACCCCTACAACCTAAGACTCAGGAAACATTGCAGCAGAAGAGGGGTTTGAAAATTGTAAGAGACAGAGGACCAGGATCTATGGTGTGGAATAGTGATGTGTGTGTGTGTGTGTGTGTGTGTGTGTGTGTGTGTGTGTGTGTGTGTATGACAGGGAAACCCATGGAATTTGAAAAATATGGTTGTCTAACCAAGGCCCGCATAGTGACACCAATTGACCTGCTACCATAGATAGGGAAAACTTCACAAGGTCCTACTTCTAAATGAAGAGCTGAAGGTGATTAATGGCCACTGGACAAGAAAGAACCAGTCTTTTTAAGGGACAAGCTTGAGATAGTGTAATCAGCCATAAGCAGTCAGCTCTAAGCAAATGTACATATGGTCAACACTAAATGCACTCAGCATGCTGCTTGTATGCATTTGCTTACATGCATGTGTGCTTGTGTGTGTATGTGTGTGTGTGTGTTTGTGCGTGTGTGTGTGTGTGTGTGTGTGTGTGTGTAACTTAAAGGGGATATGGGAGGGGGGAGTTGGGAGGGTAAGAAGGAGCGGTGGAAGTTATGTAAATAAAATTATGTAAAATAAAAGTACGCATGTATAAAACTCTAGTATATACATATATTTAAACAAATTTATATATATATATATATATATATATACACACACACACACATATAAACATAAAGTATTGCTGATATGCCCTCCTGGCATTTACAAAAACTGCATAAACTTCTCTGACCTCACTGATGCTAGATGAGATGATGCTATTAATCCCTGGGGCTTAGTTGGTACTCAGCAGTTGCAGGTTTAGTTATTTCTTTTTATATGCTAGCAGTGCTTTTTTGTCTTTCCCTTTTGGGCATTTAGTTAGTTTCCTGCTTGACATCTATCCCATCAAGCACCATTATGTGGAAATTGGTCATCTCTTGGAAAGTATGCTGTCTGCATTTTTTTCTTTTATATCCTTTAAGTGAATGTTCTTTGATCTTTTCTTCTGAAACGCTAATGCTGTGTTTGCAGAATCTTTCCCACTTTTCCTCTGCTTCACAATGGTCTTCCCCCTTTGTCTCTTTATTGCCTTTGTTCCAATGGAAAAAACTTTGGTTCATTTGCTGCAAACCTACTGATTCCATTTCTGTCGTCTTCATTTTGCCACCAAGCCCGTTCAGTGTATTTTTAATTTGGTTATATTACATTTCAGTTTTAATGTTATCTACTTCATTATATGTGTATTTCTTTAATTTGAAATCTTAACATTGGGCCTATCTTGCTGTTGGCACAAATTGTTTTTGTGACTTTTGTTAGTACTTTATTCAATAACTCTAGGCCCTTGACTGAGCATTTAGTATGTTATACTACGAGGTTATGAATAGTACAAGGATTTTCTATTTTACAAAATACATGTAGGTGTAGGCTTCAAATGTTTTCAAACCTTATTTGATGTTCTTTAATGCTTATACCTTCTTTCTGACCCACCTATTTGAGATAAGAGAGAGGAGAGGTCAATGGGAACAGGAGTATACATTCTTAAGACTCAGTTCCTGTGAGAAATTCCACTGGCATAGTAGGCAAGCTTCCAGCAGACCCATTAAACAGCAAACCAGCAATTCAGCAAAGGTGACTGCAACTGCAGTAGTTGGAACCCAGAGCAGCAGCTGGAACCCAGAACCTTGAAGCATTTGCTGGAGAGGTTCTCTCTAGGAACAACTTGAAGTGGAGCAACAAATAACCAAACGATAGGAAAAGACACCAAGACCAAAAGGCCCAGCTTCTTGTTTTGGATGTGTGTGTGTGTGTGTGTGTGTGTGTGTGTGTGTGTGTGTGTGTGTGTGCATCCTCTCAGAGTCCATACTAGGATGTTTTTCAGCTGGCAAAGACAAAGCTCCCAAAAGAGTGATTCCTCTTCTAGTGGATAAACATCATTTGTTCGCTAACAGGTTTGTTTTCCATCCTACAGTTGGGATCAAAACAAAAACACATTCACACCAGTTATTTTACTAGGGAGTGCAAAGGAGACACTATTCTAAAGGCTCAATGTTGCATTTTTCCTTCACACAGTTTTTTTGCACTGGATATTTATCAAATGCCTATTGGGTAAGGAAAATCTGTAAGCACAGTCTTCATATGTGGAAATGAAAGCAATAAATCAAGCTTTGGAAGAGTGGGTTATGTTTCTCTTACTTAAAAGTATTTTGTTACCAATATGTAAATATTGATTCACATAACATAGCAAATTTCATCATGAGTTATTAGCCAGTGGTTCCCAACAAAAGTATACTTTGGTCTCATTGTATACAAAAGAAGGAAGAACTGTAGGATCTGTAAGGCTGTTGAAAGTTTGGTGCCCTGTGTAGGTGTCCAGTCCCTCCAGAAGACACAAGTATCTGGTAGAATCAGGGTAGAATGTTCCATCTTCTCAAAATGCATGATCTTTTGGGGTAGGCAGAAGGTGACATTTTATTAAGGAAGATTCTAGTAGAGAACTGAGACATTACATACAGTGAGTGGTAGCCTTTCAAAGTTTTGGGTTTTATTGAGTGACTTCCAAAAATTTTCCGTTTTCAACTTCAAGTGTTATTTATTAAATATTTACATACTTTATGACTTTATTGTCATTATGTCATTCTAAATTTTCCTTCTCCAGTGCTATTTACTTAAACAATTGAAACACTTAGTGATGGCAGTAAAATATTTTTGCATGTGTATAATATTGATCGTCAGTGCAAAGAAGGTTCCAGGATATTTCATAAAGGTAGAGATGAAAAAGAGAACATGTCAATAGATACTGGGGAAATTCAAATAATCATAAGGAAATATTTTAAAAGTCATACTCCATAAACTGCAAAACCTGAATGAAATGGGTAAAGGTCTTGATTTTCGTGACCTGTCAAAGTTAAATCAATATCAAATCTGCAATTTAAGCAGACCTACAACTCTCAGAGAAACAGAAGCAGTAAATAAAAATTCCTCAACAACTACAATAACAAAAAAGTGGTTGAGGTCAGGGCCACATGGAATCTTTTTTTTTTTTTTTTGAGACAGGGTTTCTCTGTGTAGCCTTGGCTATCATAGACTCCCTTTGTAGACCAGGCTGGCCTTGAACTCACAGAGATCCGCCTGCCTCTGCCTCCTGAGTGCTGGGATTAAAGGTGTGCGCCTATACCAATGTTTCAAAAAAGAACAAACACAAATACTTCTCATATTATTCTGCAAAATAAAAACTGAAGGAAAACATCCTAATTCATTTTTTAGGAGTTCACAATTATGTGATACCAAAATCATACACGGGTACACACGAAAGAAAATTATAGACTAATACCCATTATTAACAATAATTCAAAATTCTTTAAAATATTTGCAAACCAAAGTTTTGCAATTTTGAAATTTTGTTAATAATAGGTATTGGTCTATGATTTTCTTTTGTGTGTGTGCCTTTGTGTAGCTTTGATATCAGGTAGTAGTGGACTCTTAAAAAGAATTAGTAAATGTTCCTTCAGTTTCCATTTTGCAGAATAATTTGAGCAGTGTTGTGCTGGTTCTTCTATCCCAAAAAAACCCTACAGATTTAATGCAATTTCTCTCCAAGTTTCAACACAATTCTTCATATAAGTTGAAAAAGCAATACTTGCCTTCATATATAAACACAAAAATCCAGGATTGCTGAGACAATCCAGGATAGTAAAAGAGCTGCTGAAGATACCACCATCCCAGGTGTCAAGTTGTGCTACAGAGCTGTAGCAATAGAAACAGCATGTTATTGACATAGAAACATACTCAGTGATTAAAGCAATCCAACTGAAGACCCAGACGTAAGTCCATATGCCTAAGAGCAGCTGATTTTTTGACAAAGAAGCCAAAGTTACGCAGCTGAGGAAAGATAGTATCTTGAACAAATGGTACTGATTAAATGAGATGGCTACATGTAATGAGTGCGAATAAATTTGTATTCACACACTACATAAAACTCAACCCCAACTTGATCAAGAACATTTAACATAAGACCAGATTCGGTGAATCTGATAGAAGAAACAATGATGAACAATCTTGAACTCACTGGCACAGAAAAAGGCTTTCCTTAACAGAACACCAATAGCACATGAAACTGAGAAGCTTCTACATGGCAATGAACAAAATCATTCAGGTAAACTGGCACCCTAATAAGTGGGAAAAAATCGTTACCAATGAAGGTTTAGAGTCTAATATATATAAACAACCTTAAAAGTGAAAGTCAAGAAAACAACCTTATTACAAATGGACAGAAGTAAGCATAGTGTTCTTAAAAGTTGAAACAAAAACTCCTGATAGACATTTAAAGAAATGTTCAATACCTTTAGTCATCAGGAAAATGAAAATTAAAACTACTTTTCAATGTCATTTTGCCCTAGTCAGAAGAGACAATATTAATAAAGCTAAATGACAGACTATACTGGAGAGGATATGGGAAAAGGGAAACATGTTTACTCTTTTTTTAATTTTTAAATTTTATTTTATTAATTTATTCTTATTACATCTCAATGGTTATCCCATCCCTTGTAGCCTCTCATTCCTCCCTCCCTCCCATTTTCCCCTTACTCCCCTTCCCTATGATTGTGACTGAGGGGGACTTCCTCCCCTTTTATATGCTCATAGAGTATCAAGTCTCTTCTTGGTAGCCTGCTATCCTTCCTCTGAGTGTCACCAGGCCTCCCCATCCAGGGGACGTGGTCCAATATGAGTCACCAGAGTAGGTGTGAAAGTCATACCCCACTCTCCAAGGGGCATGTCCCATGAAAGTCTTCACTTAGCATGTTTACTTTTAAATGAGCATGTTAGCTTCTAAACTTCAATATGTGTTACAAGCATATATAGTAGGTACCTCATAAGGGATTACATGTTGGGAGAACCACGTAAGGAAGGGAAAATAGAATAATTGTTATGGAGAGAAATTGGGGACACAAAATAGGAGGATTAAAGGAGGTGAAAGAAAGGGCAAAGGAGGGAGCCGCAAAACAATAAGGGAGACATTTTTGCCACCCACTAAAACCTCCAGTACCAGGAATGGGCTACATTTTCTTGAGTTGTTATCCAATACAATCCATGGAAAGGACCAAGTATCACAGCAACTGCTACTCTGCAACCTGTTAAGACTTTAAAGCTGAAGATGATATTCGCATATGATGTTGACCACAGAACATTCAAGCTGGTGGCTAAGTAGAAGCTTTGCCCATACCAACTAGCATTTATGATACTGTAATGTACCTTGCATGCTACTCAGCTACAAACCCTGCATACTACAATAATACCCTGTCTATAAGATAAACTGGTGGAATAGTGGCAAAAATGTTATGAGAATAACTAACCACTTGGAGTATATGGGAACTAACATAGAGTCACACAAATGGACAATTTGTAGATTTTAGAACACTCACTCATCAATAGATCTCATTTTTCTAAGCTCTCCTATACCCAAAGCTCGGGGAATCTGTGGAAGTAGTGATGATAAGAAGGGAAGTGTCTTGCAGACACAACAGGACTGAGTCATATATGAACTCGCAGAATTTGTGGAAGCATATACTAGGTCTGTACAACTTTGAGCCTGATGATGTACCAGCACTGAGAAGGGCACACAATATCCCACCCCTAGTCATGAAGCTATCTGCAGTTGATACCCACTGGTAAGGAAAATAGAGTTTCTTGCAGTAAATTTTCACTGGGTACATTAACTATACCTCAGGGTATGCTCTATGCCCAGAAGTTGTTGGACAACACAGTAAAAACACAGTGGTATTTTGTAGACTTAAAAACAGAAATCTTATTTTTCTTTGTTTGAACACATTTCTGGTTTTTTATTAGTATTTTTCTTGTTTACTTTGATTTTCTTCTGTGAGTGTGTTTCTATTTTTGTAGACTTAGGGGAGGGGAATTGTGTGAAAGCATGAAGGAGCAAGGAACAGGAGGATGCAAGTGATGGGACCACAGTTGAGTTGTAATCTGAATAAATTAATTAAATAAAAAAATAAAAAATATGATTTCATTATAAGTTGAACATAACCTGATACTCTTCAAAAGTTTACAAGATGTAATGTTATAAGTATTAAATCTATAATCACATACAAATTATGAATATAGAACTTTAGGGGATTCTTTAATGCTAGTAATTTTCCAAACATGTTAGTAGAAATGTTTTTAGATTTCTTCCTTTGTAATTATTTTGCTGAATCCAGCATCATTAATAAATGGTATCTGTGCATATGTGGATTTTTAAGAGTTTTTCAACATATAAGCATCCATAAAGAATACAGACACAAATGAATTTATACTTCACATGAGAATACTGAGTGATGTTGCATACAATTTTTCTTTCCTTTTTCATATGAAGATATTTTTCCAGCTAAGATCAGACTTGTCACTTACATATTTTTCAAAGCTTAGGTGTTCTCCAAGTTTTCTTTTTAAAGGCAAAATGTTAAGAAACTGCAACTTCAATTTGCTCAACCATGTTCATAGCAGCCTTATTCATAATAGCCAGAACATGGAAACAGCCTAAGTGTCCATCAGTAGAAGAATGGATAACTGCGGTACATATACACTATGGAATACTACTCAGCTATTAAAAACAAGGAATTCCCGAAATTTGTGGATAAATGGATTGAGCTAGAAATGATCATAATGAGTGAGTTAACCCAGAAGCAGAAAGACTCAAATGGTATATACTCACTTATATCTGCATACTAGCCCAAGGGGCATGTCCCACGAAAGCCTTCACTTACCAGGAAACTGAGACAGAGGGGAGGACATTCTAGTGGGACTATAGATGAGAGAATCAGGGGAGAATGGCAAAGTAGAAGGATCCAGAGGGTCCTAGAAGCCTACAAGTAGATCATTATGATAGGCAGATTTGGGCTCAGGGGTCCCGCTCAAACTAAGGCACCAGCCAAGGACAATATAGGCGGTAAACCTTAAACCCCTACCCAGATCTAGACAATGGACAGAACACTCTCCACAGTAGAGTGGAGAGTGGGATATGACTTTTTCACATACTCTGGTGCCTCACCTTTGACCATGTCCCCTGGAGGGGGAGACCTGGTGGCACTCAGAGGAAGGACAGTAGGTTACCAAGAAGAGACTTGATACCCTATGAACATATACAGGGGGAGGTAATCCTCCTCAGGAACAGTCATAGGGGAGGGGAATAAGGGGAAAATGGGAGGGAGGGAAGAATGGGAGGATACAAGGGATGGGATAACCATTGAGATGTAACAAGAATAAATTAATAAAGGAGAAAAATAAATAAATAAATAAATAAATAAATAAATAAATAAATAAATAAGAAACTGCAACTTGTATATATTTAGAGGCCAGGAAGCTAACTGCCTAAAACTCTATTTTGAGAGTAAACTACTGGATATACTAAATTTTTATTCTGAAATTTTACTGAAAATTTCACCATGACAAAGAATTTTATTCCATACATTTTTACATTATAACCAAATGAAAATAAATTTAAATATTCCAGCAAATTTAGCTTCATTTTGTATGCTCTGGATTCCCTAATTAGAAGAAAAACAGGGCAAAGACAAAGCAATCTGATAACACCATGCATACACTTCAGATGCAGAGCCCAAAGGACGTAAGTTGGTTGTAACCTCAAAGTCTGCTCCATTAAAACTAGGTTTCTTGGCTTCAAAAAGCACCATGCAAACTTCCAAATGAGAGAAGTGATCAAGAGACCTGTCTATAGTGCCTATTAAAAAAAAAAGACCACTATGGCATCGTAACCCTAAGAGTGCAATAGTACATGCAGACCTTGGCAATGGTAACTAACAGCTCTTTTAATTGCACTTAAGACCTACTCTACAAGGAAATCCTGCTTCATATTGGAAATTTAGCCAACTGCTCAGGGCTAGTAAAGTAATTGATCTTAGCAGAGATCCTACAACTGCCCTTTTCCTAAACCAGTATGATCTCTTACTGCACTCTATGTTTTTGTTCTCAGACCCATGGATAATGGTAATTCTCACCCCTCATCAAGGAAAGTTCCTTTGGAACATATGGGGATTATTACAGAAAACCACAACCAATCAACATGCAGTCTTCTGGAGCCCAGTACCAACTTATATCTCTACAACACAATTCCTTCACCTAAGGCTAAAGATCATTGGCAGAAGAGAGGGGAGGAAAGATTGTAAGAACCAGAGGAACAGGGAGTTTGAGGTAAGATTGTCTCCTTCAAATGTCATAAGCCATACCCATGAAGTCTAGCAATTCAGCTACCTTGATATATGGAAAGGCTGCCTAAATAAAACCTAAACAACAAGATATCCAGCCATGCTAATGTGAAAGGGAGAAAGCTCATGAGATCTCAGCCTTAGACAAAATACTGCAGGAAACTAAGGAATGAGGAGAGTGGGAAAAATAGTCTTCCTTGGTCAAAAGCATTCCAATTGATTATCTAATACGAGATGGTTAACCCTGAAAATGTGCACTTATAAGCAACATTAACTGTATTGGGTGAGTTGCATTTATATATTTAATATATATACATATATATTGTACATATGTACAATATGTACATATGTATATATATATTATATAGTTTGTAGGGTTGCAGCAGCATTCAGTGTTAACATTTAAAACAATGGTATCGTTGAACTTCTATAAGAGAACTGCTGAGAGAGAAGAGAGAAAAAAGAGAGGAGATGAAGAGGAGAGAGGAGAGAGGAGAGGGAGAGAGAGAGAGAGAGAGAGAGAGAGAGAGAGAGAGAGAGAGAGAGAGACGCAGACACAGAGACAGAGACAGAGACTTATTAGGCCTGTGGACAATTCATAATTACATTGCTTCAAGTTTTGAATCTGATAATAATTGCTTAGTCTTGGTTAATGAATAACAGGTACCTTAGTATGGGATACATTATTATAAAATTGCTGAAGAAGTTATTCCTGGTCGGAAATTGGAAACTATGCTCCTGCTTCTGAAAGGAACTTTGACCCTAGTCTGTCTTCCTTCTATGGGATATACTGCAGTCTAACAATTCAACTAACAAGATGTATAGAAAGCCACTACTACAGAGCTTAAAATTCACTTGGGCTTCTTTCCACACATATTCACCATTGTATAAGAACACATTCCATCTAGATGGATTTATCTATTTTATAGTTGAGTTTTTAAATATAATATTTGGGGTTTTAGAGATTATACTATAATTACTTCAAGTTGCTTTTACATTATTTGACAGCAATCATATCCTAACATAGCTCAACATCACAAACAGACAGGACTTGTGTTAACATATTATTTTAGTATAAAAATATCTTAAGTACCCTAATGTCATCTAAAGAAAGCACTGAAGGTCATACTACTATTATTGATGTCCACTAAAAATCTAATTGCTATAATTATGGAAGATGTTATCAATGAGCTGATAAGTAACACTGTATACTATTCAGAGTTGTAATATGAATGGTTTTATAGCCTTAGGATTGCTACTATGTTTATAGATTAGATGTAATGAGACTGATTCTGATTGTGCCATTAAATACTTAAATGAGAGCAGTACACATTGAAAAACTCCCATAATTGATCAGAGAGAGCCTTTTGAATCCTAAAGATAAAAACTGGGCAGTGTCTTATAATCAGAGGATGTTCTGAAGGGAAATCAGTCCTGATTGCATAGTTCTGCATGAAAGAAGCACTTACAGATTACATTTTTCTTCATTTTTTTTCTTTTAATGAAAATAAATTCTTTCTTTCTTTCTTTCTTTTTAGATTCTTTTCTTCTACGCTCTATTCTGGTTACAGATTCCTTCTCCCCCTCCAGTTTCTATCCCCTCACCGCCCTTCCTGAATCTCATTAGAAAATAATAGGCTATGTAGAAATAAATTTTAAATTAATTAAAAAATACTAAAAATTAAATAGCAGGCTTCTAAGATAATAATCAAACATGACAAAAATAAAATATAATAAAGCAAAGCAAAACCCATGACCTCAAGTCTGTAAAAGACAACCAAATATAAAGAAAAGATCCCCCAAAGCAGGAATTCACTCATTCACATGCTCAGGAGTCCCATAAAAATGCTAAACTGAAAGCTATAATATATATGCAGAGGACCTGGTGCAGACCCTGTCCTTGCTGCTTCAGTCTTTGTGAATTCATATGAGCTTTGCTTAACTGATCCAGAGGGCCTCATTCTCCAGGTGTCCTGTATCTCCTCTTGCTCTTACATTCTTCCTGGCTCTGTTTCCACAGGGTTCCCTGAGCTCTGAGGGGAGGGATTTGCTGGAGACATCCCATTCAGCATTGTGAATTCCAGGAACTCACTTTCCATTAATATTTGCTGTGGGTCTTTGAATCTGTTCCCATTTACTGCAGGAGGAAGATATATTATATATATATATATATATATATATATATATATATATATATATATATATATATATATATATAATTAGAAGTCATTTTATTGATACTTTTTTTCCTTCTTAGACCAGTAGTATTTGGTTTTACCCTAGGTTTCTGGGCTATCTAGTCTCTTACTCGTTGTCACCCAAGTAGTGTTTAGTATAGGTTCCATTCTGTAGAGTGGGCCATAAGTCAAATCATATTAGTGACTTCTTCCAGAAGTTCTGTGCCACCACTGCCCTGGCATGTATTGCCTGGAAGACAAATTGCAGTTCAAAGGTTTTGTGACCAGGTTGGTGTTTATATTTCTCTTTTGATAGCTTGCAGAGTACCTTCCCACCAAAGACACTAGAATGTACAGGTGAATACTGAAGACTGTCACCAGCCTGATCTCTCTACATTTAATAAGTTATGTGAGTGTTTCCACAGCATTGGGGTCCCACTGTCAGTTTGCGGAGAGCAACCCATTGTCTTAGCATCAGCCTGGCTTGTTCGAGGATTTCCACAGCCACATGACCAACAAATTAATTGAATGCAACCCAGCCCCACTACTGGAAGTCTCATTTGGTGACAAGAGATGGCCTATTGGGACTCCACATCCTCTATTATCAGGAAACTTCATTAAGATTGCCTTCACATATATTAGAATGTTTCCAATGAACTAGGTTTCTAAATCATCCTCAAATGCCTTTCAATTCCAAGTGTCTCTTCCTACAGTCTCTCCCTCAATCCTATCTTCCTTCCCTCTCCCAGCCTGATATTTCCATTCCTGTGCCACCTGCCCCTAGTCTGCCTATAAAATATATTCTATTTTTCCATCCCAAAACAGTTTATGTGCCTCCCCTGCCAGTAGTTCTCTCTATACCTAACCAATCTGGGCCTATGGAATGTACCTTAGTTATCATTTATTTAACCCTAATATCCAGATATAAGTGAATAATCCCATGTTTAAGTTTCTGGGCTCTGAGTTACCTCAGTAAGGATTATTTTCTCTAGTTCTGCCCACTTGCCTGAAAATTTCATGATGTCATTATTTTAAGCAGCTAAGTATTATGGCATTATGTAAATGTACCACATTGTCATTATCCATTCTTTGGTTTAGAAATATCTAGCCGGGTGTGGTGGCGCACGCCTTTAATCCCAGTACTCGGGAGGCAGAGGTAGGCGGATCACTGTGAGTCTGAGGCCAGCCTGGTCTACAAAGTGAGTCTAGGACAGCCAAGGCTACACAGAGAGACCCTATCTCAAAAAACAAAAGCAAAAATAAATAAATAAATAAATAAATAAATAAATAAATAAATAAATATCTACTCTTCTTCCAGTTTCTGGATCTTATGAATAGAGCAGCAATGAACATGGTTGAACAAATGTCCATGTGGTAGAATAAAGCATCATTTGGGTATATGCCTAAGAGTGGTCTACCTGGATATTGAGGTTAATTGATTCCCATCTTTTTGAAGAACCACCATATTGATTTCCATAGTGGCTGTACAAGTTGGCAGTCCCATCAGCAACAGATAAATAATCCTTTCAGAATGAGCTGTCACTGTGTAATGGAACTTAGCCATTCTGACAGGTGTAAGATGGAATCTCAAAGTTGCTTTGATTTGTATTCCATTGATGGTTAAAAATGTTGAACATTTATTTAAGTCAGTGGTTCTCAACTTTCCCGAGATGGTAACCATTTAATATAGTTCCTCATGTTGTTATGATTCCCAACTATAAACTTATTTTGTTGCTACTACTGCTTTAAGTGCTTATCAACCATTTGAATTTGCTGTTTTAAGAATTCTTTATTTAGAGGTGTACTCCTTTTATAATTGGATTATTCGGGTTTTTTAGTATTGTGTCTTGAGTTTTTTACATTTATTGAAAATTAGTCCTCTATCAGATGTGGAGTTTGTAAAACTCTTTTGCATTCCAAATGACAGTTTCCTTTACCTTACAGAAGGTTCTCAATTCCATGAAGGCCCAATTAATTATTATTGATTTTAGTGCCTACACTATCAGTGTTCTATTCAGGAAGTAGTTTTCTGTGCCTCTTGTCTCTCTCTTGTCTCTTAGGTTCAGTGTATCTGGTTTTGTGTTGAGCTCTTTGATCCATTTAGAGTTGAATTTTATGTAGGCTGAAAAGTATGAATGTATTTGAATTCTTCTGCATACAGCTATCCATTTTGATCAATACCAGTTGTCGAAGATGCTGTCTTTTTTCCAGTGTTTATTTCTGGCTTCTTTATAAAAAAAACATCAGATGAGAATAGGTATGTGAGTTTATGTCTGGGCCTTCAGTTTGCTTATGTTGATATATGTGTCTGTTTTTTGTGCCAACACCATACTTTTATTATTGTTATTATACCTCTGTGGTACAGCTTAAAATCAGGATGGAGATACCTTCCACAGTTCTTTTATTGTTTTGGAATGCTTTGGCTGTACTAGGTTTTTGGTTTTCCTTATGAAATTGAGAATTGTGCTTTCAGGGTCTTGGAATATTGCTGGACATTGTGGCGAAATTTTAGAGTGCTTTAGGCAGAATGGTCATTTTTACTATGTTAATCCTACCAATCCATGAGCATGGGAGATCTTTCCATCTCTTGATATCTTCTTTCTTCAAAGTCTTGAAGTTTTCATCATGCATGTCATTGCTTGGCTAGAGTTACCCCAAGACATTTTTTTATTGTTTGTGGCTGTTATAAATGGTATTGTTTTTATGATTTCTTTCTCAGTCTGCTTGTCATTTATATATAAGATGCTACTAATGATTTTGTGAGTTAGTTTTATAACCAATTCTTTGCTGAATGGGTTTATTAGCTGTAGGTGTTCCCCAGTAGAATTCTTAGGGTCACTTATATATACTATCCTATCATCTTCCAATAAAAACACTTTGACTTTATTGTTTCTGACTTGTACCCTCTTGATCTTCTTCAGTTTTCTTATTGTTCTAGCTAAGACTTAGAGTATTTAGGTATGAAGAGAGTAGACAGCCTTCTATTGTTCCTAATTTTAGTAGAATTGCTTTGAGTTTCTCTCCATTTAAATTGATGTTGATTATAGGTTTACTATAAACTGTCTTTATTATTATTACTTTTAGCATAAGATTATTTACTCTAAGTTCCATGTACAAATTTATTGGCACAGAATACTTTCATGAACCTTTTACTGGTTTAATATGTTACATTCTTTTATCTGGAGCTAATCTATAGTACAATTCAATCATGATTTGGCAATTAGACTTGCATCCAAATATAGTAATTATTTTATCAATAACTGTATTCTCATTTAATATGATATGTGATCTATGATTTAGCTAGTTCCCATTTTTTTCTACAAATTATATCCATTAAATATAAATTTCAGCTCCAGGACTAAACATGACATACGATTAAGTTTCATCTTCATTATTACCACTTTCATCATTGTCTAAGCCTAGACAATCAACAAAATAACAAATCAAACTCTTATCAAAGCATTTGCAGATCCCTATGGTACAATGCCCTCACCATGGGTAACATCAAACTGCCAAAGTAACATCAGTCATTCTGAGCTAGAAAGAAGCTATCTTTATTATATATAGGTATGTTTCTTCAATGTCTAATCTCGCTAGAACTTTTTTTTTTAATTAAGAAGTGTTGTATTTTGTCAAAGGTCTTTTTATTTAATAAGATGATCATGAGTGAGGGTATTTTTTAGTTTGCTTGTATGGCAGACTACATTTATTTTCATACATTAAACCCCCTTGTATCTCTGCGATGATGACTACTTGATCATGGTGTATGATCTTTCTGATGCATCCTTGGATTCAATTTGTGAGTATTTTATTAGAATTTTTTGCACTTATCTTCACAAGGAAAATTGTCCTGCATTGTTTTACCTTGTTGGGTCTTTATGTTGTATGAATTTGAGGGAGAATCTGTCCTCATATGTTTTCTCTGTATCTATTTTGGGGACTAACTTGAGAAGTATTAACATTACTCTTTGAAAGTCTGGTAGAATTATGCACTAAAATTGTCTGGCCCAGAGCTCTTTTTCGAGGGGGGGGACTCTTGTAATGACTACTTCTATATTACCTGGAGTTATAAGTATATTTAATTAGCTGACTTGATCTTTATTTAACTTTGGTAAGTGGTAGGCATCAAGAAAATTACCTAGTTAATTTTTGTTTTCCTATTTGGTGGAGTAGAGTTTTCTAAATCATGACAATATGCTTTTTTGGATTTCCTAGGTCTCTATTTTATATCTCCCTTTTCATTTCTGATTTTCTTAATTTGGATATCATATCTCTGCCCTTTAGTTACATTAGATAAAGATTTATTGATCTTGTGTTCTAAAAGAGCAAACTGTTTGTTTCATTGATTCTTTGTGTTCTTATCTTTGTTTCTATACTATTGATTTCAGACTTGAGTTTGGTTACTTCTTGCTGTCTTTTCCTATTGGGTGTGATTACTTTTTAGTTCTAGAGATTTCAGGTGTGCTGTTAGGTTGCTAGTATGAGAGAGCTCTCCAATTTTTTCAAATCTAGGCACTTAGTCTATGAACTTTCCTTATAGCATTGATTTCCTTGTGTTCCACAAGTTTGGGTATGCTATGTATTCATTTTCATTGAATTCTAAAAAGTCTTTAATTTCCTTCTTTGTTTCTGTCTTGACTCACTTTTTGTTAAAAGGATACTTGTCCAGCCTCTAATGCATTTGAAAGATTTCTGTAGTTTCTGTTAGTTTTTATATCCAGTTTTAATCTGTGGTGGTCTAATAAGATGTGAAGAGTTATTTCAATTTTCTTTTATGTGTTGAGACATCTTTTGTGTTTGAGTATATGGTCAGTTTTGGAGAAAGTTCCATTAAAGTGCAGAGAAGAAGATAGTATTTGTGTTTGGGTAAAATGTTCTTATAGATTACATTTTAAAAACTAACTGATTTGTTTACTTTAATCTTGATCTCAGGTTTACCTTCCTCCTCTCCTCTCCTCCCTGTCCCTCCCTCTCACATTTTCTTCCCACATCACCCTCTCCTTCCTTTTTCCATCAGAAAAGTGGAGGCCCCCCAGGGATATCAACCTGCCTTGGCATGTCAAGTTATAGTAAGGCTAGGCATATCATCTCCTATTGAGGCTAGATAAGGCAGGCCAGTTACTGAAAAGGGATCCAAAGGCAGGCAACAGAGTGAGAGATATACTCTGCTCCTGCTCTTAGGAATCCCACAATGAAGACAGAGCTGTACAATTGTTACATATGTGTAGAAGGCTAGGTCTGTCCCATGCATGTGCTGTGAGTGGTGGTCTAATCTTTGTGGGCCTCTGTGGGGCCAGATTAATTGATTCCGTAGGTCTTCTTCTGGTGTTCTTGGCCCCTCTGGCTCCTACAATCCTTCCTCGCCCTCTTCTACTGGATTCCCCAAGCTCTTACTAAAGTTTGGCTGAGAGTCTCAACATTTGTTTCTATAAGTTGCTGGGTCAAGCTTCTCCAAGGAGAGTTATGTTTTGGACCCATCTGCAAGTGTAGCAGAATATCATTAAGAGTGTCAAGGGTGAGCTCTTTCTCTTATGGAATGCATCACAAGCTGGGCCTGCCATTGGTTGGCCATTCCCTCAATTTCTGTTCCATCTTTATCCCTGTACATCTCATAGGTAGGAAAAATTGTGGGTCAAAGCTTTTATGGCTGTGTTGGTGTCTCAATATCTACATTGGAAGTCTTTTCTGGTTACAGGAGATAGCCAGTTCAGATTCCTTATCCCCCATTGCTAGGAGTCACGCTCATATATTCCAGGGAGTTTCCATTGTCCCAAGCTTCTAGTTTGTCACAGAGATGCCCCCCCACTGATTCCAGTTCTCTCCTACAGTACTCTCTCCCTCCATCCTCCCCAACTTGATCCCTCCTGCTTCCCCATCCAGTCTATGCCCTCCATCTACCCCAGATATCTAGTTCCCCTCCTCAGTGAGATCCATGTGCTTCCCACCACCCTAGGGTCCTACTAGTTATTTATCTTCTTTAGGTCTGTTGATTGTAACATGGTTATCTCACACTTTATAGCTAATATCCACTTATAAGTAAATATATACCATGTTCATCTTTCTGTGTCTGAGTTACATTACTTAGGATGATATTTTGTAGTTCTATTCATTTGTCTTACAATTTCATGATATCATTGCCTTTAATAGTTGAGTAATATTACATTGTGTAAATGTACCACATTTTCTTTTTTTGTTTGTTTGTTTGTTTTGGTTTTTAAAAACATTTTATTAATTTATTCTTGTTACATCTCAATGGTTATCCTCCCATTCTTCCCTCCCTCCCATTTTCCCCTTGTTCCCCTCCCATATGACTGTTCCTGAGGGGGATTTCTTCCCTCTGTATATGCTCATAGGGTATCAAGTCTCTTCTTGGTAACCTGCAATCCTTCCTCTGAGTGCCACCAGGTCTCCGGCTCAGCTGTTAAAGGCTAGGCTCACAACCATAAGTACCACATTTTCTTTACCAATTTTTTTGTTAAGGGACATCTAGGTTTTTTCCACCTTCTGCCTATTACAAATAAAGCTGCTACTAACATAGTTGAGCAAATGTCCTTGTGGTTTGGAGAAATATTTTTGGGTATATGCCCAGGAGTGGTGTAGCTTGAGGAAGAACTATTGTGATTTTTCTAAGAAAGCACCAAGTTGATTTTCAAATAGGTTGTATAATTTTGCATTCCCAACAACAATGCAGGAGTGCTCCCTTTGCTCCACATATTTGCCAGGTTGAGCTGTCACTTCAGTGATCTTAGCACTCTGAGAGGTGTAACACGGAATCTCAGAGTTGTTTTAATTTGTATTTCCATGATAACTAATGATGGCTAACATTTCTTTTAGGTGCTTGTTGCCTATTAGAAATTTCCTTTTGAGAATTCTCTGTTTAGCTCCTTACCCCATGTTTAATTGGGATATTTCATTTCTTGAGGTCTAGTTTCTTGAATTGCCTATATATTTTGGACATCAGGCCTCTGTTGGTTGTAGGGTCAGTGGAAGTCTTTTTCACTTCTGTAGGCTGCCATTTTTTCCTTTTGACAGTGGTCTTTGCCTTACAGAAGCTTTTCAGTTTCATGAGGTCCAATTTATTAATTGTTGATCTTAGTGCTTGGAGTATTGGTTTTCTGTTCAGGATGTTTTCTCTTGTTCCAATCTGGTCCAGGCTACTTCTTACTTTCTTTTCTGTCAGATTTAGTATATCTAGTTTTATGTTGAGATCTTTGATTCATTTGGGCTTGAGTTTTGTGTGGGGTGATACCTATGGATCTAATTGCATTCTTCTACATGCAGACATGCAGTTAGACCAGCAACATTTGTTGATTTTTGAAGATGTTTCTCCTCCCCCAATGTTTAGGATGCCTGGGATATTTCCCAGATTGGTTTATTTAAGCCAGACAAGGCCAGATGGAGACATCTTGTCCTTTAAGGAATATTCAGTATTCACAATACAGTGCTTAATATACGTTTACTTCTTTTTAGTGGTTATATGTACTTTCTAAGGATTGATTTGATAGCAAAAAAGCTGTATTCTGGACAGATACTTTTGCACTTAGCACTTATATTGGTTTTTATTATTATCATTTTTGTTGTTGTTATCTTCTAACAGGTCATGCCTCCATGCTTTTTGATAAGATTTTACACTGTAGGTGATGAGGCATCTCCCTCCAGATGCTTCTAAGAATTTACTTTGCCTAAAACTTCCACACATTTAATTGCTATGAGCCCTGACATGTATTCCAAGGGTTTTCTCACCTAGGGTTTCCTGAACATAGGTTTATGTTTTCCAACTCTCACACTTTAGAAATTTTCATCCATTGTTTCTTGGAATTTTCTTTCAAACACTGCTTTATCCCCATGATTTGGATTCTATAAGAGTTTTTTTTTTAAAGTTTGTCATTTCTTATTTCTTTCATTTGTTCAGATGGAAGAAATCCCTGTGAAATGTAAATGATTGCTTAACGTGGCTTTGAGTCCCCACCTCCCCCAGTGTGCTCACCTCAATGCTCCCACTCTTATTCAATTTGAGACTTTTCCTGTTTCTTTCTTTGACAGGTAAATTCACTGTAATATTAGGAACGTTCAATCCTGTTTAAAATCACAATCTATCATGTCTTGCTTAGTCTTGCATGTAGCTTCTAGACAATTCTAGGTGCTATGGCTTCAAAAGCAGACTTTCACAATATTATCTTGTTCTCTTTAGTCTGTCTATGAGCACAGTGTTACTGATCCTGCTGGTTTGGGCCTAGTCACAGAAAGAGCATCCTTGGACAGTGAGTCACGAGTCTGAGATGGGGACAGGGATGTTAGAACCCCTAGGGCTGGGACATTGCACAGAATAGCTTCTTTGGGCCAGAGAATGCCAGTTGTATCTCCCGACTTCCCTCAAGAAGGGGAATAAAGCCTCAGGTTCAGCAGGATAGAGAGCTTTCTAACACATACTTATACAGGCTCTGTTCTTGTTCAGCAGCCATTCCTCTGTCTACTGTATGTAGACAGTGGAAAGAATTCTATGCCTGGGGACTAAAAGAGATTTCATGACCTGGGATCCAAGTGTGTGTTGTAGGGAATCTCCCTGTGCTTCTCTCCTGCCTGTGGCACTTCTACAGGGGAGGGAGAGTGGTGGTGGGGAATAGGAACTCTATGTTTTATGGGAACAAGGAAACCCGTGCAAACTGCTCTGTGGATTTCTCTGCTATAGAGGCCATGGCCTCAGCAGGAAGAACATCTCTACCGGTTTCATCTAAGGAGCAAGTGTACACCTCCTTCTTTAGTTGACTGAGGTGTGGAGACACCAGTTCTGGGTCCTGCTCCCCTGTTAGTGGGGTCAGAAGTGCCTATTCCATCTGGGTCTTCATATCCTGGATCTGAGTTGCCCTTCAGAGTCGTCCTATGGATGCCTCCATTTTATTTCCATGAACGAAATTGTACCTTGTCTGGAACACAAAGTAAGTGTGAGTATAACTACTAGAAATTCAAGTTAGCTGGCTATACCAGCCATGTTAATATTTTTATAAAGAAGAAAGGGTATTTGAGTAGGGAATTCCTGCGACATAGAAAATGGAAATATAGGAATTGTTTGCAAACATGAAAGAAATAAAAATTAAATTAAAAAGTGACACAGGGAGAAAGTAGTGGCAGAATTATTCATAACCATGACCCTTATTTTAACAAATAGTTTGTCTAATTGTTATTGTTTGTCATTGTTTATATAATCAGAAATGTTTTTAACAATTAAAAACATATGAGGAATACAAGAAAACCTAACACATTGCTTCATGTGTATCAGCCATACTCAATGCATACCAAGGAAGAGAGACACTGCTTCCAAAGCTTCATGGAGATATATGCTCAAATCTGCACTATAAACTGCAAGAGAAAACAACAACAACAATAAAGCATGTCTCCCAGATGAAGTAAAGGCAATGAAGTCAATCCTGTCTGTCTCTTCTACTAGGAACTTAATAATACCTTCTCTTCAGAAGAACTGGAATTTACTGGATTTTATCCAGAAAGCAACAGTTACAAAGTAAGCAATGAAACGTAAGCACATTTCTAAACATACTCAGTTTTCATCTCCTGTTCATGGGCTTCACATGGCTGCATGCCTTTAAACTGACTAAGAGACACGTCCACAAGCTCCACAGAGATTTTCAGACACTGACTTCTCATTTCCCACTGAGCACTAGATATTTATGAGCTAAGCCTGCCTGTATCCCTCCTGAAGATCCTTGTTTGTCAGAACAATTGGAGCTTTCTGGCCACCTATCAAAAAAGCCTGTACTCCAACCCCCCCTAGCCTGTGACAGAGGTGGACGTCTACACACATCAGACATGCTGACATTCAAACGCATCTGACACCTGTCTCCTTTGCATGCACTGTAAGCTACATAGAAAACATCAGACGTGGTATCGTCTTAACTGTCTCTCACAAAAGCCAAAGTCATCACTTTAAATAGCTGTCTACGTACACCAGAACAACTTCTCAGCAGAACACGCCAAATCTGTTATTCCTGACACCGAGTTAAGGTAGGAGAAGCACAAGTTGGAGGACTGTACAGGCCCGTCTCACAATCATTTAAGAAATAGTTATCAATGTAGCCCAATGTCCAAGAAGTTCTTGTCTAATTGCCCAGCATGTGCTACACGCTGAGTTTTGTCTCCAATACCACCCTCCTCAACACAAAAACTATTTTTTTCTGCATATATCCATCAATATCAGCCTCCCTAACTAGCAAGTGGGGACAAGGAGTCATTATCACAGAGTTCTTCAAAAATTAAGGTTAAAATGGTCTATCTCTTATATTTAACAAGATTTTACTCTTTTTCTGAAAAACTAATTTTCCTCCTTAATATCTGTCTTTTGTTTTTCTTCCAATCTAATTGAGAAAGCCCTTCCTAGGCCCTTTGGGGGAGGAGTAGTGTAGAGAGGCTAAGGGAGAGGGTCTAAAACCCCTCTAGCCATCGGGGGAGTCAGGGCAAGGTAGAGGTTTGCAAAGCACTGACCCTAGGGCTTGTGTTTCAAGTGTTCATGCAAGGAAACCAATTGAGGCAGACCTGCAGACCTGCAGGAGCCTTTGTTTGGGAAACATAATGACATGGCTCTGCACTCCCAGCTAGCATCCCTCAGACACTGAGCTCTTTATTTACCTGTGTGGCTCTGACTAACCAGAGAGAGAGGCAAGGTGCTGCCTGCTGCCCGCTAGGATGACTAAGGGCCTTCCTGCCTGGACTTGAAGCCTCAGACCTGTTTTCCTCTCTCTGCATACTTTGCGCCCCACGCGCCCCGCCCCGCAAGCCAGGTCTCCAAGATGCTGCAGGCAGAATGGAGGGAACAAAGAGGGCTGTGAGAAGCCCCGCCGCAGGCCAGGCCGCCTGCAAGTCCCTGCACTGCCCGACGTTCCTCACTGACTTGTCGAGCCCTGTGAGACCTTCCAATGAACCGAGTCTCCCAGTGTCGCAGGGTAACAAAGAACCCTATGGGCTGAGACAAAGGGTGGCTAGGACGCTGGGCTACAAAAGCGTGGCTTCTGCCTAGTCTCCAGCCTGTAATCTGCAGATAAGTGGTAGGCACCTGTTCATGCCATCCACTAATTCTTCAAAGAAATGCACTGCAGGATTCACACTTGCCTTCTTGTGTTTTTGGAACCGACCAGGCAGATTCTAATTACCACAGTGGGTTTTCTAATCTGGAACAGCATGAGAATTGGCATATGGAAAAAGAACTGTTAACTTCTTGAAGTCTAAATAACAATTTCTTAAATGTATGGCTTTTACATAGGTCCTACATAGTCCCACAAAACTCAGTTTTGTTTGTTTGATAGTCTGTTTTCCCACAATTCTTATGAGCTGTGTGGGCTAAAAACAAGAGTTATCTCATTTAGGAATATATAAACCGAATCTCAAGACTTAGCCATCACTTTCCTAGTCAGTATAGGAGAGACCCACTCTCACTACTGCAGCACCGTGCCTTACAGAAACAGTGCACTGGTCAGAGCCATTCACAGGAAAATATGGTCTTACTTGACCTAGGAGATGCAACATCCAGAACAACTCCACACAAATCTTTACCAAATTTCTTCTCCCAGTATAGTCCCCATTACACTGCCCAGGACCCCTCAGTTTCCTGCTTGCTTCCTCCTACTAATGGTTGGAGAGGTACTTATCTTCCAGAACATCACACAAGTCACACCCAAACCCACTGCAGGTGTCAGGGCTCAGGAGTCTGTGGGGCAAAGAACTATGTTGGGATCCTCTGGTCTACAACTGTATAAACAACTTCACGGTGATGCAGCAAGTGAAGAAAGATTGTATGACCTATTCTGGAAATGAGCAATATCAATAATCACATTATTATGAGAAAATGATTCCTGCATCTAAAATAAATGCGCCTTCTAAATTAACTTTTGGAACTAGGTATATTTACAACCTGCAGAATTCCTAAGTAGAAACCTGATGAATAGCTGTTCTGTTTCAGCAAGTTGGCTACGTATTAAATGATCATTGGTAAGAAAGGCCAAGCCTAAAAGAGGCAGGTGCTATGATTCTACTTTAATTGCTAATTCCTGCTAGGAAGGTTGGTTCTTTTAGTGTGAAACCTGTTTTCTATGACTCTGCTCCCACCGGCTGCTTGAAGTAATGAATCAACTGCTCTGTGTTGATTTGAAAACTTATGAGGAACTAATTTATATGTTGCATGGAGTTGAGTGTTATTATCTTGTCAATAATAAACAAGACAAGCTTAGAAAGATCTTGAAACACAAAGTTCCTTACTGGTAATTTATAAACAAACAAACTATCGGTGGCAGGTGTAGCAAGGTCATAAATGAATTCAAGGCCATTTAGTAAAACCCAGTTTCTATACAGCAATAACCAAAAAAGATGAATAAAAATGCTGAGCTTTATTATTCATGTGAAGACTTCCTTCTGAAAATCTTCAAATGAGCATCTGCTTAGTAGCCACATATGAGACATAACCCTGAGGCCTGCTAACCTTTGAGGCTTTTGCTAATCTATGAACGTAAATGATGCTTGCAGAGTTGATTGTGAAGAATTACATGTAAATGACATGTTACCATGTACATGGGATGTAACAGGCAAGTACTTTGTAAACCTATGGAACAGAGGACATTTGAGAGTCTATTCTATTTGAATAAATCTCTTTTAGAGTTTCATAAAGTAGGTACTTCTTACAGGCAGTCCATCTAGTTCAAAGTCTGCAAAAAGATCTGTGACTTTATTCTTCTAACAGTTATGATGTAAAATATGAATGCTAGATTTTAGAAATTTACTAACTTGACTGTTTTTTTTTACTCCAATGAGGACTCTGTATCAGGTTGACAGTCTGTCATCAGCACACACACACACACACACACACACACACACACACACACACACACACAAACACACACACACACACACACACACACACACACACACACACTGCTCAGGGAAAAACTGCAATTCACCCTCATTAAAATCCCAGGGTAATCATGACCAACAAGTATCAGTGCCCCCATTGGGCTGGGTTTAGAAACACTGGGAAGAAAGACTCTGCTGTCCTTGACCATCTTTGGCTTTTTCCCTAACATAACGTAAGTTTAATCTATGTAGGACTATTTAGAAAGCATTTTAACAACATATGGATGCAGCTGTTTGTGTTTGATATAGTTTTGAACTTGAAGTGAATTACACTTTCCCTTAAAAGGGCCAAGCAGCTTCCTGCTCTTCTGTTAATGTTAAAGTCAAACACTATAAATTGATAACAAACATGGCCAGAACTTTCTTTTTCTGCTTGGAAAACAAGACACGCTGTCCTTGACCTCTGCTCTTATTTGGTTTCATTCTTCCTTCCTTCCTTTCTTTTTTTTTTTTTAGGGGGGAAGAGAATTTTCATGTGTTCCCAAGTATGAGCTTAATGCACAAACACCTCTAGATTCAAACTCTGTAAGAAATGTATTGATTTCACAAGAATAAAAAGAACAGAAAATGTGTAGAACAACAAATGTGAATATTATTTATTTATTGCCTTTGAAAGATGTACCAGCTATACCATATATTATGCTAGTTATGGCCCACATGAGGCTACTGAACATATGAAATATTTCCAGGTCAACTGAAGAATGAAAATTTAATTTCACTTCACTTTGCTTAAAACTAAATAGCTGCAAAGAGCTCCTGGTTGGAGGTCTCAGTGTTGGGCTTTTATATAGTACAGTAGCATAAGAGGGGGGTTAAAATAGAGTTACTCCAAGTGTCACTGCACCACAAATAAAAGAAACAAAGCAAGAAATATAAGGTAAAATGCAAACAGAATAAATTAAAAACACGTTAATAATTTATCCTAAAAATGACTTGACTATAAAGTTGTTCTCAGTATACTTCCTAATCATGAGGCTGCAGGAATAGGCTGGGGTACCAGCTTTCTGGTGACATGACAAAATAACTGAAAACAAATAAACAAACCCCACAACTTAGGATAAAAAGGCTTATCTTATCTCACAGTTTCAGAGTTTTCAGCCATGGTAAGCGGACTTTGTTGCCTTCCTACCAGAGGAAAGAAAGTGTGTTACAGACTGAATTTGCACGTGAGGAGGTCTACTGCTCTCTCAGAAGCCCAGAATGACACAGCTTCTTTCCACGGGTACCTACCTCCTTAACTTCTACCACCTATTTGTCAAACAAAGGCACAGAGGAGTTTGGGATAACTTTGTGCTAAAATTCTCACAAGAGATACAGTGATAGACAGGGAAGATATGGTGTTAAGGGGAAGAGAGTGTTTCTAGGGACAGATGTGGGCAGGCAGTACAGGGCACACATGCTAAGTCAGGTAGTGTGACATTGCTGTAACTATTTGAAAGATCAGGTCTAGTTTTGCAGATGTGTATCTAGTATCCTAGATGCTGGTGGGTCTATGGAAAGTGAAAGTGTTTCTTCCTAATTCACACTGTCTTTATTAAGTTTCCTAGCATCTCTTATTTAGTAACTTTAAAATTATGCCTGTCTTTCGCTACGTACCTAGTCCCTAAAAGGATGATCTAATCCTTTCACATGAACCTCCTTCTCTTACATAATCCTCTTTGACATTCTCCCCACTTGTAACTAAGATGCATTTGTAAAGTGTGTTAGATGTTATGTTAACTCTATTTTTGCTGTTATAACTAGACAGAGTAGAAAGAGCCTTCTTGAAAACAAGCACTTTGTATATGAGAAGAAGTCACCATTTCCTAACACCATTTATGTATTGAATGTTGGACCAGATAACAAATGCATGAAATGTAATATTACAAACCCTCTCAATTAAAAACACAAGCACTGGGGTTCGGCAAGACAACTGTGATAAATACCCACCATATCTGAGTAGAAAACCAAAGACTGATTCCAGTCATTAAACTGGCCATTGACTCCTAAAGACCAAAGTTGGTGTTTCCAGGAAGGTAGGTGGCATCGCAGGAGTGGGGAGCACACAGCTCCATGCTCCCTTCAGCTCGCTTCCAAGTCCAGAAGTAACGCAAGATCCACGGCTCGCGGTCCAATATTCTTTCTGCATACTCAAACGTGAGTCCCCAGTTCCAGAGACGCTCCAATCTGCAGAGCCTTGTATTTCTCCTGCTTCCCCAAGGGCATTGCCTGCATGGGGGCATGGGGGCAAAGAATCTCAACCTTCAAACCATGACTCTACTGGTCCCCAGTGGAAAAAGCCTAGAAAATACAGGCTTCTGATGCCAAGATGGCAGAACTCAGCCAAATCTGAGTGCCGTGGGAGCTCTGCGTCTGCGTGGCCAGCAACTCCCGTCACCTTTTTGTGTTTCTCCTAACTTCTCCAGATATCCTGAAAATGACTCCCCTGAAGTGGACTCTGGACTCCAGACACTTGCAGATCCAGCTTTCAGGTCAGCTATTTCCCAGATGGGAGGGGGCATCCCAGGAGCTGGGGACACACAGAGGCCCACCACAGTTGTATCACAGGTTCAGGAATCCCGCATGTTCCCAGGCTCATGAGTCCCTGTACTCTCCACCTACTGGAGAGTGGGTTCCTAGTTCCAGAGGTCCTCCACTCCTGCAATTAGACCTGTCGGGTTCCTTCTGCTTCTTGAGGAGCTGTCTTGAGGAGACCAGCAAGACCTCATTGGATAACAAAGGCTAGAGAAACTCAGCAAGTTTCAGGTATTAATACCCAACGCAAGCAAAAGGCTAAAAGCCATCATAAAGAACACAATCAGCAAGGTAACCAAGGTAACATGAATCCACTAAAAAACCCCAAAACACTGCATACTCGAATGGAATGCAGTTTAAACACAGGAAAACGGCCTTAAAGCTATGCTTATGAACTTTTTTGAGACATTTAAACAGGAAACAAACAAATCATTCAACAAATACAGGAAAATACAGTCAAACAGGTAAAGGAAATTAATAAAATGGTTCAAGAGCTGAATATGGAAGAAGGATGAATAAAGAAAACACAAACTAATTTAAACAAACTGGAAATGGCAAAGTTCAATGCAGAAGAGAATTTCATAACAATTTCACTCATGAACATTAATGCAAAAATACTCAATGAAATACTCACAAACTGAATCCAAGAACACATCAATTATATCATCCACCATGATCAAGCAGCATTCCCCCAGAGAGGCAGGGATGTTCAACATACAAAAATCCACCAATGTAATCAGCCATATAAACAAACTGAAAGAAAGCAATTAACATGATCATCTTATTAGATACACAAAAAGATGTTGACAAAATCCAACAACCCTTCCTGATGAAAATCTTGGAGAGATCACAGATACAAGGGACATAGCTAAACATAATAAAGTCTATATATAACAAACCAATAGCCAACATCAACTTAAATATAGAGAAAATCAAAGCAATTCAAGTAAAACCAGGGACAAGACAAGGCTGCCCACTCTCTCCATATCTCTTCAATATAGTACTTGAAGTTCTAACTAGAACAGTAAGACAACTAAAGTAGATTGAGGGGATACAAATCAGAAAGGAACTCAAAGTATTGCTATTTGTAGAAGATATGGTAATATACATAGATGACCCCTAACTTTCCACCAGAGAACTCCTACAACCGATAAACGCCTTTAACAAAGTGGCAATGTACAAATGACAAACAAGCTAAGAAAGAAATTATGGAAACAACAGCCTTTACAAGAGCCTCAAATAATATAAAGTTCTTGGTATAACTCTAACCAAATAAGACAAATATCTGTATGACAAAAACTTCAAGTCTCTGAAGAAAGAAATTGAAGCTATCAGAAAATGAAAAGATGTCCCATTCTCATGGACAAGAAGGATTAACAGAGTTAAAATGGCTATCTTACCAAAAGCAAACTATAGATTCAATCCAATCCTCATCAAAATACCAACACAATTCTTTACAGACCTTGAAAGAACAATTTTTAACGTCACATGTAAAAACAAAAACAAACAAAAAAAAAAAACCCAGAATGGCTAAAACAATCCTACATAATAAAAAGAATTTCTGGAGGTATCTCCATTCTGACTTCAAGCTATACTACAGAGCAACAGTAGTAAAAACTGCATGGCACTGGCATAGAAATAGACTGGTTGATCAATGGAATCAAATCTAAGATCTGGAAATAAACCCACATACCTAGGGACACTTGTTTTTACAAAGAAACTAAGTGGACAAAAGGCAGCATCTTCAACAGACGGTGGTTAGGCTAACTGGGTGTATACATAAAGAAAAATGAAAATAGATTCATACTTATCACCCTCCACAAAACTCAAGTCAAAATGGATCAAAGAGCTCAACATAACAGTGGATGCACTAAATCTGTTAGAATACAAAGTAATGAACTCATTGGCACAGAAGACAACTTCCTGAACAAAACACCAATAGCTCAGGCTCTAAGACCAATAATTAATAAATGGGACTTCTTGAGACTAAAGATTCTGTAAGGCCAAAGACACTGTCAACAGAACTGAATGACAGCCTACACTTTGGGAAAAGGTCTTCACCAATCCTACATCCAACAAAGAGCTAATATCCAAATTATGTAACAACCACAAAATATTAAACACCAACAAGCAAAATAACCAAATTAAAAATGGGGTATAGAGCTAAACAGAGATTCTCAACAGAGGAATCTCTGATGACCAAGAAGCACTTAAAGAAATGCTCAGTGTCCTCAGTCATCAGAAAAATTCAAATCAAAGCAACTATGAGGTTCCACCTTACACCCATCAGAATGCCTAAGAACAAAATCCCAAGTGACTGCACATGCTGGCAAGATGGAGGAGAAAGGGGACTCCTCCATTGCTGGTGGGAGTGCAAACTTGTACAACCATTTTGGAACTCAATCTGGCACTTTCTCAGAAAAGTAGGAATAACTCTACCTTAAGACCTAGCTTTCCAGGTATATAGCCAAAAGAAGCTCCATAATACAACAAGGATATTTGCTCACCTATGTTCACGGTAGGCCCCCAGAGGGATGTGAGAGGGACTCTTGTAGACACTCCTAATATCAGGGGCCATAGAGACTGAAAAGGACACCCTTTAACTAGACAAGTCTCCTAGTAGAGGGAGGTGAACACCAACCCACCCACAAAAACTTCAACCCAAAATTCACTCCCACCTACATGGTTTGAAGGGAGAAATGTAGAGCAGATATAGCAGAGATTGAGGGAATGGCCAATCAGTGCCTGGCCCAACTCAAGACCCACCTCATGTGAGAGAAACAACCCCTGACATTATTAAAGATACTCTGTTATGTTTGCAGACAGGTATCAAGCAGAGTTGTCTTCTTAGAGGCTCCACCAAGCAGAGCCTCAAAACAGATCCTGAGACTCACAGCCAAACAATGAGTGATGTGTAAGGAACCTTATAAGAAAGTGGGGGTAAGGAGAAAAGGACCTCGAGGTGACCAGAGCCTCACAAGAAGACCAACAGAGCCAACTAACCAGGGCCCAGTGTCATCTGCTGAGACTAAAGCATTAACCAAAGATGTTGCATGGACTGGACCTAAGCCCCCTACAAAGTTGTAGCTAAGGGACAGCTCAGGATTTATGAAGGTCCCCTAGTAATGGGAATGGGGGCTCTCTCTTATATTGACTCTTGTGCCAGCTTTTCAATCACTTTCCCCTGGTAGGACTGTATTGCTATACCACAGGGGAAGAGGACACACTCAGTCCTAAAAAGACTTGATGAGCTGGGGGAGGGGGGAGAAGGATGGGAAGGGAGGCTCCCCTGTTCTGAGGAATAGGGAAGGGTGATGTGGATTAGGGAAGGAGGGTGTGCCTCGGTTGTATGTAGGATGGAGCTAAGACCAGGATGTAAATTGAATAAATACATAAATTTTTTGAAATAAAATAAAAAATGAAAACATGAGCAGCTTTTCCAAGGACAGTGAGCTCATTAGTAGCAAACTTGGCAACCAGAACTGAAATTAATTGGTAGATTCCACTACTCAAAGGTACAGTAAACACTTTATCCTCTGTCATATCTCACTTGTAGGATGGATGTAATATAAACAAAGGAATTCTGGCATTTGTACACTCATGTGTCATAGAAAAGGGCTCAAGATCTCAACAAAGCCAAAGTTAAGCAGTGATCTCCCAGGTCCCCTGGCTTTCAAGGGGAGAAAGTGAGTAACAGAAAGCAATCACATGTAATTTATGGAGACTCAAAGAGATAAGCAATTGGGTATTTTCTTCAACTATCATACTTTTTTTAAAGATTATTTTTTAGACTAGATAGGTGATAGAATAAACTTCATGGCTTTTTAAATGAAAATCTCCAGAAAGACTACCATTTTGTACCCTCCTAATACCTGAAATGTGAGCCAAAGATACTCTGAAATACCCCCCATGCCAACTTCTGCTCTCCCAGTAAGTGGTAGCAAAGCTACTTACTATACTGAAGCTAGATTCTAAACCTGGAAGGTCCTGCCCAGCCCCCACGGGGATTAATGAACTGCTAGCAGAGCCCAGCAAAACAGGCTGAGGAATTTGAAAGCTGTCAAAGCAGAAACAGCAAACAAGTCACCTGCTGCTAGACCACTCAGGTGGAAGTTCTTTTCAGCCCTCGGAGCTGGACTAGGACTGACCTTAAATGAAAATAAGAAGCCCATATATGTAGGTGTGGAATTTTCTGCTCTAACACAGCTCAATCCACAGAAAGGGGGAAGGGCACTCTGGTCTATGTCCTTCCTGGTCCCAAGAACTGAAATGTGGCCAAAGGATGACTTATTGCTGCTATCTTCTGTCCTTGTTCCTGCTTACCATGGTCTGCTTTGCTATTCCCAAAAAGCTAGAGCTGTGAAGATTTTGTCTTTATAGTAAGTGATGAAGAGGGAAATGTGAACATAGTGTACACTGCTCACCTAAATTCCCTAGAATATATAGGCTTCAAAAGTCTTTCTCAAGTTAGAACAGCACCCAGTCAAGGAGAGAAGAAAAACAGACATTAACAGATGTACATAGTCACATATATACAAATATGCCTACATGCATACCTACATATGCTCTATACATGAATACACAGATACTAATATGCATACTTATGTATAAGCACAACACATTCATACATACACACATATGTATGTACATGCATGTATACACACATATGAATATGTGCACACAGATATCTGTATACACAAGTACATATACACTTATGCATATATGTATATTTATATACACATGCATGTGTACTTGCATACACAAATATGCATCTATATATCTATATAAATTTATACCCATGTGTGTATACTTATCCATTCCTATGTGACAGTATACACATATGCACACATATACTTACACATGTATACACAAAAAGCTCACCAACTGAAAGGGCTTGTGGTGAAAGAATATCTTGGCTATACGTGGCTAAAGTGGTTTTTATGAAAATGACCCCCATAGGCTCATAAGAAGTGGCACTATTAGGAGGTGTGGCCTTGTTGCAGTAGGTGTGGTGTAGAGGAATTTTAATTCAGAACACCACTTCTCTGACAAGAGATCCATCCAAAGACCTTCTAGGTCTGCATGATCTGGCTGGAATGCTGGGTGGTGGTGGCACATGCCTTTAATCCCAGGACCAGAAGCAATCAGATCTTGACTTCAAGGCCAGCCTGGTATAAGACAAGTTTCAAGTAATGAAAACCTTAGGTCCAGGAAGGTAAAGTTAGTTTGTAGAAGAAATCACCCATGTTTGAAAGTGGTGTCTAATGGAGTGGCAGACAAAATGATGAATCTGAGAAAAATTTGACAGAATGGGATATGCCTAACTCTGAGAAAAAGAAAGAGTTACTTAAGGGAGCAGCACAGGGACTGAGGGAGAGAGGAGGCAGTTTTACAAAGAGAGGTGGAAGAGAGAACAAGCTAGATACAAGTGAAGACAAAATGAGCCAGAGAATGAGAATGAGCCAGAAGATTAGAATATATTGCAAAAGTTAGTCTGACGCCAAGCTGAGCAATTCAGACAGAAGCCACGAGAAGCCAATTTGAATCACTCAGCATGGAAAGGAGTTTGAGTCAAAACAGCTGTGTTGAACCAGGCAGCCAGAGCTCAGAAAGAACAAGAAAGGGTTAGTTTATTCAGTGGTAAGTCTCAGTGAGTAAAATCACTCTAGGTCTAGATTAGATTGTATTGAGGCAAGAAGTTTCCAGGAGTAGGCCTAGGTTAATCAGGGGATAAAAGTTACTTTTATAGTGTGGTCTTATTGAAGGAAGTGTGCCACTGGGGGAGGATTTTGAGGTTTTAGGAGTTCAAACAAGTGTAAACATCTGGCTTGAAGAGAAATGGCCTTAGAGCAAGAACCCACCCAGCTAAACTTCCAACTTGTGTAAAGAAATTTTAAAGAAGTGAAAGGGAATTAAAGAAAAGTTTAGAGCTTGTTGTGGTCGTGCACACTTCTAATCCCATCACTCAGAAGGCAGAGGCTGGCAGATCTCTGAATTGAAGGTCAGTGTGGTCTACAGAGTGAATTTTAGAACAGCCTAGCTTAGGCAGTGAAGGAAACTATCGAGAACAGATAGCTAAGGAAAATGTAATTGAGCAAGGGGACCGTGTTCCAGCTGTTCCAAGGTAATGGCCTTGTGGGTTGGGGTCATGGTTAGTCCCAAGTAGGTGACCTGAGGGATGGACAATTGAACCTTAGATGTGAGATTCTGTGGCTTTGCTACAGGATCTGGCTGGAAAAAAATTAGAGAAGCAGAAATATCATTTTGGCTAATTTGTAAGAAAGTTCTGCAGAGGAGAATGTCATCTACAATGTCATGAGTTTAGATTTACGGAGAGACAAAGAGAGTAGATCAAAGGCCAGGGTCTGTTTGGCCAAACAGATGCGGGCAGTCCCAGAACTTAGGTATGCTTATGTTTTGTCTTATTGATAGTGTCCTTTGCCTTACAGAAGCTTTTCAATTTCACGAGGATTTATTCAGAACGTTGTCTCCTTTGCAAATGCACTCAGAGGTATTTTTCACTTTCTTGTCTATCAGATTTAGTGTTTATAGTTTTATGTTGAGGTCTTCAGTCATTTGGATTAGAGTTTTATGCAAGGTGATAGATATGGATCATTTTGCATTCTTCTACATAACAACATCCAGTTAGACCAGCATCAATTGCTGAAAATGTTTTCTTTTTTTCCATTGTATATTTCTGTCTTCTTTATCAAAAATCATTTGTTCATGGGTACATTAATTTATGTCTGGGTCTGTGATTCACATGCATTCATCAGGCTCTGGAAGTTCCTGGTTCTGCATCTACCTGGCTCAGATCACATCTCACAATCAATGGATACTCTTTCCCTAAAGAACTCTTAGTTGACTCATCCATTTTTACACACATAGAAGAGAGTTCGCATGAGACACACAGAGATGTATACCTCAACAGTGAAAGGGACTGTAGTGGAGAGAGGTTTACTCAGATCCTTAACAGTCTACTTTTTCACACTTTCTCACTAGCACATGCACCACACAAGCCTGCATCTTTTGCTTAAGCTGGACACTAATCAAGGAATTATTGGTCCTTTAATGTTACTTACAATTTGGTGAACAAACAAAACAGAAATAACATAAATTAAATACTGGTACTCACATCTTCATCAACTTTTGAAAAAAAATGCCCTTCACAAAGTTAGTACTCAATAACTATTCTATGAATGAAAGAATAACTGAATTGTGTGGATGCAATTCCTGTCCCTACACCTTCAGCTTCTTACCCAGCATTTTCAATTCTCCCACTCAAACTGAGACTTAGCCAGTGAGTAAAATGGGTGGATGCTGATGTGGGAACTTGAGGAGCTTTAACTTTAAAGAAACTATATTATACACTGGTGCTGAACTGTGTCTTATCCAAGACATTTATGGACACCTATGGATATTGGAAAATTCTTTTGCAAGCTGCACTTATAGAATGTAATTTACAAATCACTGAATCAAAGAATCCCTTTGGAAAAATTTCAGATGCTGTTTTGTTTAAGGATGGAGCACTCAAACTCAAGTTAAGTCTAAACTTAATATAAACATCCCTTAATATAGTGTGTATGCTTTAAGAAAGACAATCAGCAGTTTTTTAGGCTGCTGTCGAATAGGAAGAAAATGTCAAATACTGAATGGGCAAGATAAAACACAGCCTTCCTTTGTTCATGGCAAGAAAAATGACACTGTCTTGCTGGCAGTTGACAACATCAATGTACTATGTTCAGCGTCTCCTAGAAACAAGCATAGAGACAAGGATTACAATATATACCCTTTACTTTAGATGAGCTCTCAAGAGATATAGAAAGAGAACTCAAAAAGGGAAGGATAGAAAATGAATGAAAGATTAAGTGAGAGGTCAGGGGACACAGGTCAGCAGTAGAACACTTACATGGCATGTGCAAGACACTTTATTCATACTGAACACTGCTGAAATAAGGAAGAGGGGGAAAGAGGAAAAGAAGTGGGTGACTGCAAGAATGTTCCCTCTGAGGTGAAAGGAAACTGACATGTATTTTCTCTGTCCTCACTTGCCCAGGATCCAGATATGTGTTCTTCCACTGCTGCCAGCTCTGCAGGGCACATATAAAATTAGAGGCCCACAGAAGTCATTCAACTTACTCATACCTTGTTTGAGGTTACCAACCACTACACTCACCCACAATTCTTCCTAAGGGAGAAATTAATTACATTACATTTTATCAAGTTTTCCCAAAGAATAGAAAGTTAATAGGATAACAACCAACTCATTTTTACCAAAATAGCATAAATTCATACCAAATCAAGAACATATTACTAGAGGAAATCTGTTGATTACATAAATCTATTGTACACATGGCTATAGGGTTTTAATACCCTGTGGGCTTCCTTTAACACTTGCAAGTTTAAACTTTTTACATGAGGGATTTACAAAGGATTCTTTTACTAGAGGAAGATTACTAAAACCCACCAATTGACTTTCCTTGCCTAGATTTTGAACACATTTAAAATATTGAAATTCATACCTTCTTTCTCAAATTCTCTAAAACATCTCACCATGTATCACTAAGGACAAGATTTAATGATACTGCTAAACTGAAATTTTTCAGATCATGTAACAAAGCTGAGAAAAGATTTGAACCTTTACCTATGCAATGACAAAGCCCTGAACTGGGTACAGCACCACTGTTTGTCTTCTACTTAAAGACATCTTGTGAAACATACGTTTTTTTCACAGACAGTGCAGTCTGTGTAACAAGTGATTTTGTTTGCCAAGTTTAGACTAAGTTCTAAAATGCTTATAGAAATCTTTAAGGCAATTGCATACCTTTTGCTAGCATCTGTTATAGCTGTCTTATTTGTCTGGAGACTCTTTTAACACTTTTCCTCTCTTTGCACATGCTCTATATGTCCCACTAACCAGTTATACCATGCCTTTATTCTTCCTACTTTGCATGGTTGACAAATTGAAATGTAGACTATATTGGTTCATTTGCTGCCTCATAATTAAATATAAGAGTCTAACCATTATTTTCTCATTCTTACACAACTATATTAATTCCTAGGAATCAGTTAGCTTGTAATTATTATTATTTTATTTTAAAAATACAAGGTTAGAGAAATGGCTTACATGCATGCTCTTGCAGAGGACCCTGAATCCACATAGTGGCTCACAATTATTTGTAACTTCAGTACCAGGGAATCCAATTCCTTCTTCTGTCCTCTGGGAGCACTTACACAAATGTAGTGCATATAAATCTATGCAGGCACACACACATACAAATAAATAAATAAATAAGTCTTTTTAATAATAAATGATAAATAAGTAAGTCTTTAAAAACTTAGGGCACAACATTGACAGTAGGGTGTGACAGGCTGATTTCATTGCAAGTGTCTCTCTCACACAGGTGGCACATTCAGATGAATATAAAATATGTTGACTAAACAATATGTCCAACTCATAGAGTCTTGCATTGGAACACCTATGGTCAAAGTCTGCAAAGAAGAATTGATTACAAGAAATGTACTTTAATCCATAATCACATGTGCCTCGCTCTTTTGCTTACCCCATTAGGCTTTTATTTATAAACACATACTTCTCTGAGATGGTTATTGGAGGAATTAATTTGATCCCTGTTTGTTGATTTACTATGTTATAAGAGATAATTTTTATATTTCCCAGACAATATTTCCTAAGAAGTTTTTCACTTCTGCTGGTATGCTGGGTATGAACTTTTTTCTGTCCCATTATGGAGAATTCTACCCTATTGTGACTTTGAAAGTAGTTCATAATTTATGAGACATTCCTGCCCAAACAGATACATGTGAAATATTGTGAACATAAAGAATGATTTTTACAATTACATTCTAGGGAAAAAATTGAAAACATAAGACTAAATTTTCTTCAGACTAATACTAAGCCACTTAAAAAGTTTATAAAACATTATTAGCATAAAATAAGTAAATTTCTGCAAAACTTATTTTCTAAGTAAGCCAGAAAGTTAATAAATATATCCTTACTAAATGTACCAATAATGTGAAGTATATTTATATTATATGATTTGTTTAAAAAAAAAACAAAGAAAAAACTCTGAAAGAAAAAAACGACAAAATGAAATAAAGAAAAAGAAAGCAAGCAAGCAGTAGAATCTACAGAAAATAAGTACAATGTAAGGCCATGGTGAAGGGTGAGTATGGGTCTAAAGTAAATAAAATACTACATTGAAAATGTAGGCACATACTCAAGTATGTCTGAAATACTTCCCATAATAAAGAACTTATATAATATCAAAAAACAATAAATGACATGGAGATAATAAACAGAAGGCCTTGGCAGAATGTAAGGTACAAACCAGAATAAAATATATCAGTCATTTAAGAAAAATAATGAAAAAATTTAAAGTGCAATGAGAAAAACTGAGAGAATTAATTTATAATTCCAGAGAAGCAAAAGTTATAAAATAAATCACAAGGTGTAAAAATAAATTGATAGTTCCAATAACTTACAATAAAGTCTCAAGGTGAAAGACCATAAGAAACAAACAAAGAAAAATCTAGGGAAAAATGCTTGAATTCATCCCATAGAGGAAAAAAACAAGAAAGAAAGAAATTTCTTGGCCTGTGAGTAGAGGACATCTGAAGCTCAATAAGTTCAACCTTGTTCAGCTTGCTTACTATTGATACAATAGGCAACATGAGCAAAAACAACTGAGGAGTAAAAAATTTATTTCAGTTACAGTTCATTCCGCAGTCCATTTATTTCATAGTCCATAGTGAAAGAAAATCAGAGCAGGAAGCTGGAGGCAGTAACTGAAGAAGAGACTGTGGCGAACTATTGCTTACTGGCTTCTTCTCCATAGCTGCCACAGTCTGATTCCTTATACAGCTGAGGACCACCTGCATAGGCAAAGGGCAACCTACAATCAATAAACAACAAAATGTCCCATAAACTTGCCGATAGGCCAATCTGATGGAGGCATTTTCTCAATTGAATTTCCCTCTTCCCAGATAACTCTAGCTTGTGTTCAAGATTAAAAAACAAAAATAAAACACCAGCTTCATGTGGAGTAAAATGTGATGTTGGAACAACACATTCCAAGTTTACTAAGGAAATTACCCAAGGACAAAATGTATATATTTCAGCAATTGTATATAGTTCAGCAACATATGCAGAAGCTAACTCTTGGTGAGAACATGAACTGGTCAGCATACTCTAGGCTTTGGAGATCTTAACTACAGTTAATATATTTACCAGTCAAAATCACAGTTTTAGAAATTTACCTTAGAGACAAATCTATAAAAGCAATTTACCTGTAAGATACTGTTCCTATTTGTACACACCTCATGGAATTTGACAATGTTGCTAATGGTAATACTAATTGTGGCGGAAAATACTGTCAATCACCTAAATCTTCATCAAGAAGGAATGTTCAGAAAAGTGAGTGGGACTAAACAAAACTCTATCTTCCTATAGCAAACAAGTCCAAGAAATACTGCAATGTAATAAAGAAAGGGAAAAGAATTACAAGATGGTGGCACCCAGTGTGTGCCATGTCTAGGGAACAGAGAATCAGAGGCTGAGAACTTACAGAAAGGAAGGAGTTGGAGAGGATCAGAACCAGCCACTCCCCTTCCCTGGATATGCCCTGTGTTTGGGATTCATAAGCTTAGAGCACCCTGCGCTCCTCTGAATACTCAACCTGAGAGCAGGCTTCCTGGGAAACAGAGGACCAGTTCAGATACCTGAATTTGCAGAGATGAGTGAGTCTTGGGCCACAACCCACATTAGTTCTCATCCTGAGAAGGACTGTGAGACACCCAAGCAGCTTTGAGTTTGGATCTTTCTCTCTCTCTCCCTGTGCCTGCCCTCTGCTTACTGGCCTGCCCTATGTGGGACACAGAGATCTGGGTTATAAGCAAAGGTGAGTCAGGGGTGGCCACAACCTACATTAGCTGTTACCCCTAAGAGGCCTGTGGGACATGTGAGCATATTAGGGCTTGGATCTCTCTCTGCCCACTGCTTACTATCTGGGTCAAGAAAGTGAACCAGCACAGGTGAGTCAGGCTCCAGCCACAACACACTTTATCCTGGATTAGCTTTTGGCTTGGCTATCTCTCAGTCTGACCCTCTCCTGCCTGAGCCAACAGAGACACAGACAGGGAACCCAGCAGAGCTGAGCTGAGTGCAGGCTTGAATATCCATTGTCCACTATCCTGAGAAGGTATCTGGAGAGCTCTAGCAAACAACCTTCAGCTTGGATTTCTCTTTACCAGCGCCTAACATACCTGACCCATGTAGGACACATACAGATAGTGACCCCATTGGAGGAACCTCCAGGCCTGCTAACACCAGAGATAAGCAGAAGGCTAGAGGCCAGTGCAAGAAGAGACAAGCAACAAAACTCAGAGCCATATGAAACCACCAAAACCCATTGATCCTACCACAGCAAGGCCTGGAGATATGAACACCCATGAAGCACAAGAAGATTGAATAAATCCTATAAATATTACAGAAAATTTCAATAAAATGGGAGAAAGAAAAGAAAGAAATGAATAAAACTAATCAAGACCTATAAAGGAAATTAGAAACAACAAAGAGAACACAATGTGGGGCAATCCTGGAGTTAGAAAACCTACAGAAGAGAACAGGAACTGCAGTCATAAGCCATACCAATAGAGTACAAGAGATAGAAGAAAGAATCTCAATTGTAGAACATATGGTTGAAGTTATCAATACATCAGGCAAAGAAAATGCTAAAACTAAAAAGTTCCTGACATAAAACATCCAAAAAATCTGGGACAAAAGAAAAAGACAAAACCTAATAATAATAATAGGAATAGAAGAAGACATTTCTAAGCTCTTTGGCCCAGAAAACATTTTCAATAAAATCATAGAAGAAAATGTCCCTAACCTAAAGAAAGAAATGCCCATAAGTATACAAGAAGCCTACAGAACTCCAAATAGATTGGAACAGAAAAGAAAATCCTCCCACCACAAAATAATCAAAACACCAGATGCACAGAAAAAAGAAAGAATATTAAAGCAGCAAGAGAAAAAGGCCAAGACACATATAAAGGAAAACCTGTCAGAATTACACCTGACTTCTCAACAGAGACTATGAAAGCCAGAGGACCTGGACAGATGTCATGCAGACACTAAGAGACCATAGATGCCAATCCAGTCTAGTATTCCAGCAAAACTTTCAATCACCATAGATAGAAAAAACAAGATATTCCAAGACAAAAACCAAGTACCTTCCCCCAAATCCAGCCCTACAGAAAATATTAGCAAGAAAACTCCAGCCCAAGAAGGCTTGTTAAACCCAGGAAAACACAGGAAATAAATAACCCACATCCATAAACGAAAATAAAGGAAACGCACACATACCCTCTACCACCACCAACATTAAAAAAACAAAGAACTAACAATCACTGGTCATTAATATCTCTCTATATCAATGAACTCAAATCCCCAATAAGAAAACACAGCCTAACAGAATGTATGCAAAAATAAGACCCATTCTGCTACATACAAGAAACACACCTGAGCAATAAAGATAGACCTAACCTCAGAGTAAAGGGCTGGAAAACAGTATTCCAAGCAAGCTGACCCAAGAAGCAAGCAAGCTGGAGTAGCCATTCTAGTATATAATAAAGTAAACTTTCAACAAAAATTAATACAAACAGATGGAGAAGGACACTTCACACTCATCAAAGGAAAAATACAACCAAAAGGACATTTCAATCCTGAATATCTATGACACAAAAGCAGGAGCACCAATATTCATAAAAGAAACATTACTAAAACTTAAATCACACAATGAAGCCCACACAGTGATAGTGGGAGATTTCAACAACTCATTTTCACCAATAAATAGATCATCAATACAAAAACTAAATGGGGAAATAATAAAACTAACAGACATCATGAATCAAATGGACCAATATCTATAACCTCTTCATGCAAACACAAAAGAATACACATTATTCTCAGCACCTCACCGAACCTTCTACAAAATTGAACACATACTTGGTCACAAAGGAACCTTGTCAGAACCTTGTATCTGACAAACATTGACAGATACAAGAAGATCTAAATAACCCCTTGCATCTTATCCAACCACCATGGATTAAAACTGAAACTCAACAACAACAGAAACAACAGAAAGCCTACAAACTCAGGGAAACTGAACAACTCCCTATTCAATGGCTTCTGTTTCAGGTTCATAATGAAAAAAGAAATTAAAGATTTCATTGAATTCAGTGAAAATGAAGCCACAACTTACCCAAACTTATGGGACACCATGAAAGCAGTGCTAAGAAGAAATTTCATAGCACTAAGCTACTTCATAAAGAAATTGTAGAAATCCCATACTTGCAACTTAACAGCACATCTGAAAGTTTTAGAACAAAAACAAACATACACACCAAAGAGGAGTATACAGCTGGAAATCATCAATCTTAGGGCTGAAATGAATAAATTAGAAACAAAGAACAATTCAATGAAGCAATGAAACCTACAACTGGTTTTTTGAGAAAATCAACAAGATAGACAAACCCTTAGCAAAACTAAGTAAAAAGCTGAGGGACAGTACTCACATCAACAATATCAGGAATGAAAAGGGAGACATATGACAAACAGCAATGAAATTCAAAGAATCATTAGTTCTTACTTTGAAAGACTATATGCCACAAATTTGAAAATCTAAACAAATGGAAAATTTTCTTGATAGCTACCAGTTACCAAAATTTAATCAATATCAGGTAAACAAATTAAATAATCCTATATTTCCCAAGGAAATAAAAGCAGTCATCAAAAGTCTCCCAATGAAAAAAAGCTCAGGGCTGCATGAATTAAGTGCAGAATGCTGCCAGATCTTTAAACAAGAGATAATACCAACTCTCTTCAAACTATCCCAGAAAATAGAAAAAGAAGGAATATTACCAACCTCTTTCTATGAGGCCATAGTTACCATGGTATCTACATCACACAAAGACTAACAAAGAAAGAATTTCAGATCAATTTCTCTTATGAGCATTGATGCAAAAACACTCAATAAAACTCTTGCAAACTAAGTCCAAGAACACATCAAAAATGTCATTTACTCTGACCAAGTAGGCATCATCCCAGGCAGGTAGGAGTGGTTCATTATATGGAGATCCATTGATGCAATCCATCATATAAACAAACTGAAAGAAAATAAAAACAAGATCATCTCCTTAGAAGGTGAAGAAGCATTTGACAAAATATAATATCCATTCATGTTAAAAGTCTTGGAGAGATTGGGGATATAAGGCATTTCCTAAGCATAGTAAAGGCAGTATACAACAAGCCTATAGCCAACATCAAACTAAATGGAAAGAAACTTAAATCAATTCAACTGAAATCAGAGACTCGACAAGGCTATCCACTCTCTCCATATCTCGAAGTCCTAGCTAAAGCAATAAGACAACTAAAGAAGATAAAGGGATACAAATTTGAAAGGAGGAAGTCAACATATCACCATTTGCAGATTATATGATAGTATAAATAAGTGATCCCAAGAATTCTACCAAAGAACTCCTGCAGCTGATAAATGCTTTCAGCAAGGCGGCTGGATACAAAATCAATTTTAAAAAATCAGTAGCCTTCCTTTATACAAAAGAGAAACAGGATGAAAAAGAAATTAGGGAAACAACATCCTTCACAATAGCCACAAAACACATAAATTATCTTGGTGTAATTCTAACCAAGCAAGTGAAAGACCTTATGAAAAAAATCTTCAAGTCTCTGAAGAAAGAAATTGAAGAAGATATCTGAAGTTGGAAAGGTGTCCCATGCTCATGCATCAGTAGGACTAATATAGTAAAATGACCATCTTACCAAAAACAATCTTGCAATTCCCATCAAAATACCAACAGAATTATTTAGAGACCTTGAAAGAACAATTCTCAACTTTATTTGAAAAAACAGTACCCCCAAATAGCTAAAACAATCCTATGTAGTACAAGATCATCTGATGCTATCTTCATGCCTGATCTCATACTGTACTATACAGCAACAGTAATAAAAACAGCATGATACTGGCATAGGAACAGACAGGAGGCTCAATGGAATTGAGTAGAAAACCCAGAAATACACCCATGCACTGATGGACACTTGATTTTTGACAAAGAAGTCAAATCAATGGAAAAAATATAGCATCTTCAACACATGGTGGTCTATCTAGATGTCTACCAGTAGTAAAATGCAAATTTATCACCCTTCACCAAACTAGATTCTAAGTGGATTAAATGTCTAACCTAAATCTAGACACACTAAATATGTTTACAGAAAATGGGGACGATCTTTGAGCTCATTTGCATAGGAGACAACTTCCTGAACAGAATGCCAATAGCTAAAACTCTAAGATCAATAATTAATAAATGGGACCTCAGGAAACTGAAAAGCTTCTGTAAGGCAAAGGACACTGTCAACAGATCAAAACAGCAGCCTTCAGACTTGGATTAGATCTTTACCAACCGTACATCTGACTGAGGGCTAATATGCAAAATATATAAAGAACTCAAGGAATTGAATATCACCAAACCAAAAAAATCCAATTGAAAAATGGGATATAGAACTAAAGAGAAAACGCTCAACAGAGGAATAATGAATGACCAAGAAACATGTAAAGAAATGCTCAAAGTCCCTAGTCATCAGGGAAATGCAAATCAGAACAACTCTGAGATTCCTTTCTACACCTATCAGAATGGCTAAAGTAAAAAAACTCAAAGTACAACCTGGAAAGGATGTGGAGAAAGGAGAACACTCCTCCATTGCTGGAGCGAGTCCAAACTTGTACAACCACTTTGGAATTCAATCTGGTGCTTTCTCAGAAAATTGAGAATAGTTCTACCTCAAGACCAAGCCATACCACTTCTGGGCATATACCCAAAATATGTTCTGCCATACAACAGAGAAATTTGCTCAACTATGTTCATAGCAGCTTTATTTATAATAACCAGAATGTGGAAACAATCTATTTGTCTCTCAAGCAAAGAATGGATAAAAAGCCCAGTACATTTACACAATGAAATACTACTTAACTATTAAAACCAAGGAAATCTTGAAATTTGCAAGCAAACGAATGGAACTGCGAAAGATCAACCTGAGTGAGGTAACCCAGACCCCAAAAGACACACATGATATATACACTAACTTATAAGTGATTATTAGACAAAGAATACAGGATAACCACACTACAATACACAAACCTGAAGAAACTAAATAAAAAGAAGCGCCCTATGGAAAACGCTTAATTCTCATTAAGAAGAACAGATATAATAGACACCAGAAGCTCTTGAAGAGAAAGAACAGGAAGGAAACCTACCATATAGGTCCCCTGAGCAGGGATCCAAGCACATGCTGAGACACACATCTGGGCTGGAGTGCCGGGAGTTTTATGGAAGAGTTGGTGAATACAGGGAGGGACCTAGAGGGGTCAGAAGCTCTACAAGGAGACCAGTGGAACCAACAATTCATGGCAGAGGAGGGTGGTGCTGTAGAGTCTGATGCACAAATGAAGGACCATGCATGGTTGGGCTTAGACCCTCTGCTCAGATGTAGTAGATAGGCAGTGCAGTCTCCTTATGAGTCCCATAATATGAGGAGTAGGGACTACTTCTGACATGGACTCTGTCCCCCACACCTTAATCACATCCCCCCCCTTTCTGAGGACTAGGGTTGGGAGGGAGAGTGTATAAGGGTGTATGTGTACTTAAATAGAGGAACAGACAGTGAGGAATGCTGTGGAGGGATGGGTGTGCAGGGGATGTATTGTTCACCAAGCATTTTTGTAAAGACACCAGATATGATCAGTGATACCAGTTGCCTAGTTATTTCCATCCCTGTGCTAAGAATTTTAGCTGCAACACTTTAACTTACTCTGATCTTAAACACAAGGTTTACACTTTTCAACAAGAAGCTCTATTAAATGCACTGATTTTATTATCATCATTTCTAAAGAATAGACATACAAATTCACAGTTAAATTTTATATTATAATCTCACCTGGTCTAAGGCCTTTGACTGCTATTCCTACGACACAATCTTATTTTCAATCCCTGTCCAGCCCGCTATCCCAGACTCAGCTCTCACATCACCTGTCACCTCTATGTGAGTGTTCACACCTTTGCTGGAGCTGCCTTACAGTGTCAGTCAAATAACAGAAGTGTGTTGTCTCACAGTTTGGGACATGTCTTTGAGATCATTATACCACAAGAGTTGGTTCCAGCCATGCATGGTGGTGCAGGCTTGTAATCCCAGCACTTGGAGAGGCATAGGAAGGCAGATCTCTGTGAGTTCTAGGCAAGTCTGGTCTACAAAGTAAGTCCAGGTCACAGAAAAACAATGTCTCAACAAAAGCAAAGCAAAGCAAAGCAAAGCAAAACAAAACAAAACAAAAAAGTTGGTTCCCCATGAGAGCTTCTGAGAATGAATTAGCCACCCCTCCTTCTCACCTGAGAGCTAGGTGGTAGCACAAGAGCTCTTGGATTATAAAAGCATTATTCTAATTGCTGTCTTCCTCTTCACACTGTTCCCTTTGTAAGCATCTTCATCATGTCCACGTGCCTCCTTTTGCTAAGACATGGGTAGCAATGGATTTGAGAACCACCTGGCTCAATATGACATAAAATTATTACAATTTTAACGACCCTCTTTTGTCATATTTTAAGACACTAGGACCTTTTGAAATATATGTATCTTTGGCTAACTCAAATCTGAAAGAAATTCAGTCATCCTTCCGACCCTGATCCTTCCTACCCTTAGAATTTTGCTTTCCTTAATAAATGTTTTACATCTCAACTCAGGTGATCTGTCCTGCAAAGCAAAAAAGCAAAATCAAATATGGGAGTAAGTCTTCACTCTTAGTAGGAAAAAATAGTAGAGCAGATTACACACACACACACACACACACAGACACACACAGACACACACACAGTCACTGTTTCATTTTAATTCTACTCTCAAAACATGTTTGAGATGTAATAAAAGCACTGTAAACTGTGGGTCAGCTTAAAATGTGAAGTATGTTCTTAGAAAGAAGACCTGAGTTTCCTATATTATGGCTTACAAAATAACTTCTGTATCAAATTTATGTCTTTAAAATTTATTGTATTTCAGTAAATATTAATAGCTTATTTTAAAGTTTTGTTACATTTCTTTAGTGTGTGTGTATGTGTAGGTCTGTGTATGTGTGTGCGTGAGTGTGTGTGTGTGTGTGTGTGTGTGTGTGTGTGAGTGTGTGTGTGTGTGTGTGTGTGTGTGTGTGTGTGTGTGTGTGTGATGGAACATGTGTGGAGGTCAGAGGACAACTTGAAAGATTCAGTTCTCTCCTTTCACTATGTGGGCGCCTAGGTTGAAACTGAGGTCACCAGGTTTAGCAGTAAACCCCTTTGCCCATTGATCCCTCTTGACAGCCTCAAGTGACAGCTTACTTAGGATGAGAATACAAGTGAGGGGAACTCCAGCTCCAATCCCATCTCTGAGATTGTCTCTTCAGGGGCCGAGCACGACATGAGCTAACAACAGAAGTGATTTAAACAACTTTTTTCAGACAGTCCAGTAACACCAAGTGTATACATTTATCACCAAAGGATGCTCTGTCAATTTAGGGGATCAAAGCTTAACTTCTCTCACCAGTTAGCATGTCTAAGATGGAATAGTTACACAGCAGCATGAAGAAACAACCCTTCTGAGGGGCAGAAACTCAGCACACAAACCACATAAAACAATGTTTCTGAAAGTATAGAGGGATTCAGTGAGTCCCAGCTTCTTCACAGGAACAGGGCCCAAAACGAAAGATAATAAATAAGTGAAGTGGAACTTTTTTCTTCAAAAACAGAAATTATAGGTTGGTAACACTGGTTATTACATGGGTTGGAGCTCTGTGAATCTTGAATCTGTTAGGTATGCATTGTATCTGCTAAGTTCTTTTCTCCTGCAGCTCTGAGCACTGCTGCATTATCACACAGCTCTCCAAATGCTCATTAGAACAAAAGTAAAAGGCAAGGTCAATCTTTGAAAGGTTGATACTTTTAATTACACACAAAGTGAAAAGTGGAGTCTAATTTAACTTTGTGACCCATCTTGGATTGTTTTCTTAATTCCTCTACTGAATTTTGTTTTCTTCCTCTTTGCAATTAGTCATCCACATTGCTGTGCTTAATATAGGCAAGTGAAGAATTATCTGGGTACATTTCATTCTGAAGTGCTGGACATTATTTAAAGGCATATGTTAGAACCATTGTCGTGATCCTCAAAGACACCTAGTGGCCTGTTCAGGTTTCCTCATGCTGCAGCTTGGAAAGTTAAATGCTCTGTAGTCCATGGAGGAAATGCCTAGTGAATGGGGTTGTTATAGGCATGGTTCAGAGTTTAGAGGGCACCCACAGAGATTTCCAGGCTTTTGTGTCCCAGAGCCAAGAATTAGGCATGAGACACACGGACAGTAAGAACAATAAAGACTGTTTTATTTAAGAAAGAGAAAAGATCCAGAGAATGGATGCAGGCCAGGGAGTTGGGAAAAGTCCAAGGCTCAAATGCCCTGAGTCCCGAAAGCTTTCATTAGTCCTTAATAGGTCATTTACTTGGTCTCACTTTCTCTGATGTCTGGAAAGCAAAGCCAGATGACTTAGGGCTTGCCATGTCTAACCTGTATGCCCTTTTGTTTCTTTCACACAGCATGAGGAAAGAGGGGCTCTCAGTCTGCTCCCCCTCTCTCAATTTTACTTTATTTTTTAATTTATTCACATTACATCCCAATTGTAGTCCCATCCCTCACCTCATTGCCTACAGGTCAAACCCTTCCTCTTCCTTTCCCTTTGGCCCCTATTCCCCTCTGCTAGTTCTCTGAGAGGGGGAGACATTCTCCTCTACCAACTGATCTCAGCCTATCAAGTCTCATTCAGTCTGCCTCATCCTCTTCTTCTGTGGCATGATAAAGCAGCCTACCAGGGGAAAAGTGATTAAAGTGCAAGCAACATAGTTCGTGGCAAGAAGAGCTCCTGCTTTTGATAATGGGAAACTCATATGAAGACTGAGGTGCCTATCAGTGACTTCTGAGTGTGGTGTCTAGGTCCTCTCCATCCGTGGCCCTTGTTTGGTGCATCAGTCTCTACTAGCCCCCATGGGCCCAGATGTGGGCTCTGTTGTTCTTGTAGAGTTCTTGTCCTTCTGGGTCCTTCTACCTCCCTCTCCCCTCATCCATAGGAATCCTTACACTCTGTCCAAAGACTGTCTTCAAGACTCAGCTTCTGCTTTGATCCCCTTCGGGGTGGTATCTTTCAGAGGACCACTACGGTAGGCTCCCATCCTTTTCCCTCTCCTCAAGTGTTTCCAGTGTCTATGCTATTTGCACTTCTGAATGAGAATCAACCATATCCCCTAGGGGTCTCTTTGTTACCTAGCTTCTTTAGGTCTGTGGATTGTAATATGGTGATCCTCTATTATGGCTAATATCCATTTATAAGTAAGTATGCACTATGCTGGTACTTCTGGATCTGGGTTCCTTCATTCAGGATGATCTTTTCCAGTTCTATCCATTTACCTGCAAATTCATAATGTCCTTGTTTTTCATAGCTGAATAGTATTCCATTGTGTAGAAGTTGCATAGTTTCATTATCCATTCTTCCAGTGAGGGACATATTGGTTGTTTCCAGTTTCTGGCTATTACAAATAAAAGTGCAATGAACATAGTTGAACAAATCCTTGTTGTATAGTGGAGCAACTTTTATGTATATGGCCAAGAGTGGCATAGCTAGGTCTTGAGGTAGGTCTGTTACCAATTTTCTGAAAAAGTGCCAGCTTTGTTTCCAAAATAGTTGTACTAGATTCTAGGAGTGACCTCTCTTTTCCATATCCTAGCTAGCATGTGCCATTCTGACAGGTGCAAGAATTGTTTTGGTTTGCATTTCCCTGATGGCAAAGGGTGGTGAGCATTTCTTTAAGTGCTTCTCAGACCTTCAATATTTTTCCATTGAGAATTCTGTTTAGCTCTGTGCTCCAGTTTTTAATTGGATTATTTGGTTTGTTGAAGTTTAACTTCCTGATTTCTTTATATATATTGGATATTGTCCCTCTGTCAGATGTAGGAATGGTGAAGCTCTTTTCCCAGTCTGTAAGCTCTTGTTTTATTTTAATGATGGTGTTCTTTGCTTTAGAGAAGCCCTTCAGTCTCATGAAGTCCCACATATTATTTGTTGATCTTAGAACCTGAGTGGTTTGTGTCCTGTCCAGGGAGTTGTCTCCTGTGCCAGTAAGTTCAAGTCTCTTCCCCGATTTATCTTCTAGTAAATTCAATGTTTCTGGTTTTATGTTAATGTCCTTATCCACATGGATTTGGGCTTTTGCAGAGTGATAAATATGCATCTATTTGCATTTTCTACATTTAGACATCCATTTAGACTAACACAATTTGTTGAAGATGCTATGTTTTTTCCATTATATGGTTTTGACTTCTTTATCAAAAATTAAGTGTCCCTAGATGTGTGGGTTTATTTCGGAGTCTTCCATTCAATTCTATTTTTTTTTCATTTTTTTTATTTTATTAATTTATTCTTGTTACATCTCAATGGTTATCCCATCCCTTGTATCCTCCCATTCTTCCCTCCCTCCCATTTTCCCCTTATTTCCCTCCCCTATGACTGTTCCTGAGGGGGATTACCTCCCCCTGTATATGCTCATAGGGTATCAAGCCTCTTCTCGGTATCTGCTGTCCTTCCTCTGAGTGCCACCAGATCTCCCCCTCCAGGGGACATGGTCAAATGTGAGGCACCAGAGTACGTGAGAAAGTCATATCTCACTCTCCATTCAATTGTGGAGACTGTTCTGACCATTGGCTAGATCTGGGTAGGGGTCATTCAATTCTATTGATCCACCTGTCTATTTCTTTGCCAGTACAATGCATTTTTAATTACTGTTGCGGTATCATACAGTTTGAGATGAGGGATGGAGATACCTAGAGAAAATCTTTTATTGTACAGGATTGTCTTAGCTATTATGGATTTTTTGTTTTTCTATATGAAAGTGAGAATTGTTCTTTCAATATCTGTAAAGAATTATATTGGCATTTTATGGGAATTATATTGAATCTGTATATTGCTTTTGTTAAGATACCCATTTTTACTTTGTTAATCCTATCTATCTATGAGCATGGAACATCTTTCCATCTTCTGATATCTTCTTCACTTTCTTTCCTCAGAGACTTGAAAAAATTTTTTTCATACAAGGTTTTTCTTTCTTGGTTGGAGTTACACAAAGATACTTCATATTTTTATAGCTATGAACAGTGTTGTTTCCCTAATTTCTTTCTCAGCCTGTGTGCTTTTTGGATACAGAATGTCTACTGATTTTTTAAAAGTTAGTTTTGTATCCAACCACTTTGCTGAAGGTGTTTATTAGCTGTAGGAGTTCCCTGGTAGAATTTTGGATTTAATTTATGTATATTATCATATCATCCATGAATATTGATAGGTTGACTTCATCCTTTCCAATATGTATCCTCTTGATCTCCCTTGGTTGTCTTATTGCTCTAGCTAGGACATCAAGTACTATATTGAAGAGATACAGAAAGTGAACAGCCTTATCAAGTCCTTAATGTCAGTTTATTTTTTTTAAATTTATTTATTTATTGTATATGAGTTCTTTATCTGCAGAAGAGGGCATCAGATCACATTATAGATGGTTGTGAGCCACCATGTGGTTGCTGGGAGTTGAACTCAGGACCTCTGGAACAGCAGGCGGGACTCTTAACCACTGAGCCATCTCTCCAGCCCCCTTAATGTCAGTTTAATTGCTATAAGTTTCTGTCCATTTAGTGTGACGCTGCTTTAGGTTTGCTCTTACGCCTTTACTAGGTTTAGGTATATGCCTTGTATCCCTGATGGCTCCAAGAGTTTTACCATGAGGCAGTGTTGGATTTTGTAAAATGCTTGTTTTGAATCTAAGGACAAAATCATATAGGTTGTTTTTCTTTCCGTTTGTTTATATGGTGGGTTACATTGATGGATTTCATTTATTGAACCACCTGTGCATGCCTGGGATGAAGCCTACTTGGCCATTGTGTATGGTATTCTTGGATTTTGTTTATGAATATTTTATTGGATATTTTTCATCAATGTTCATAAGGGAAATTGGTCTGAAATTCTCTTTCTTCATTTGGCCTTTGTATGATTTAGGTATTAGGATGGCTATAACCTCATAGAATGAGTTTGGTAATGCTCCTTCCATTTCTATTTTGTGAAATAGTTTGAAGAGTATTGGTATTAGATCTTCGAAGGTCTGATAGAATTCTGTACTGAAACCATCCAGCCCTGTTTTTGTTGTTGTTGTTGTTTTTGTTTGTTTGTTTGTTTTTTGGTCTGGGAGACTTTTGATGAATGCTTCTATTTCCATAGGAAATATAGGACTATTTCATTTGTTTACCAGATCATGATTCAACTTTGGTAAGTGGAATCTATCAAGAAAATTGTAATCATTTTGATTTACACATTTTGTGGCATATAGATTTTTGAAGTAAGACTTAATGATTCTTTGGATTTCCTCTGTGTCTATTATATGGCCCCCATTTTGTTTCTGATTTTGTTGATTTGGATACTGCCTCTTGGTAAGTTTGCCTAAGTGTTTGTATCTTGTTGAATTTCCCAAATAACCAAGTGATTCTTTGAATTGTTCTCTTTGTTTCTAACTTGTAGATTTCAGTCCTGAGTTTGATTAATTCTGCCCATCTACTCCTCTTGGGTGTGTCTGCTTCTTTTTTTCCATAGGGCTTTCAGGTGTGCTGTTAAGTTGTTTGTATGCAATGTGTCCAATTTCTTTATGAAGGCAATTGGTGCTATGAGCTTTTCATTTAACTTTGCTTTCATTTTGCCCCATAGGTTTGGGTATGTTGTGTCTTTATTTTCATTGAATTCTAGCAAGTCTTTAATTTATTTATTTCTTCCCTGACATAGTTGTTGTTGAACAAAGAGTTGTTCAGTGTCCATGTATGTATAGGCTTTTTAAAATTTTTCTGTTGTTGAGGTCCAGCATTAGTCCATGGTGGTCTGATAAGATACAAGGGATTATTTCTATTTTCTTGTATCTCTTCAGTCTTACTTTGTGGCCAACTCTATGGTCAATTTTGGAGAAGGCTTCATGAGTTTCTGAGAAAACTGTATATTCTTTTGTGTTTGGGTGAAAGGTTCTGTAGGTTTCTGTTAGGTATATTTGTTTCATGATATCTCTTAGTATAATTTTTCTCTGTTTTGTTGACCTATTCTTTGGCAAGAGTGGGATGTTGAAGTGCCATTAGTGTGCTAAACTTTATCAATGTTGTTTTTACAAATATGGGTGCCCTTTCATTTGGGGCATAGATGTTCTGAATTGAAAAGTCATCTTGGTGAATTTTCCTTTAATGAGTATGATGTTTTCTTCCTCATCTATTTTGATTAAATTTGGTTCAATATCTATAATATTAGACATTAAACTGGCAACTCCAGGTTTCTTCTTGGGTCTTTTTTCTTAGAAAACCTTCTTCTAGCCCTTTACCCTCAGGACATGTCTATCTTTATGACTGAAGTGTCTTTTGTTATGCAGCAGAATTATGGGTCCCATTTATGTATCCATCTGTTAGTCTGTGTCTTTTTATTAAACAGTTGGATCCTTTGATGTTAGGGATATTGATGACCAGTCACTGTTAGTTCCTTTTATTTTGATATTGACTGTGGTGATGTGTTTGTGTTCTTGTATTCTTTTGGTTTTGCTGATGTGAACTTATTTATATCTTATTTTCTTTGTGGTGTTGTTAATCTCCTCAAGTAAGAGTTTTCCTTCTTATATCTTTTGTAGGAATGTGTTTGTGCATAGATACTGTTTAAATTTGGTTAGGTCATGGAATATCTTATTTTCTCTATCGACAGTGATTCAAAGTTTTGCTGAAGTATAGTAGTTTGGATTGGCACCTGTGATTTCTTAGTGAATATAAGACATCTGCCCAAACCATTCTGCTTTTATTGTCTCTGCTGAGAAGTCAAATGTGATTTTGATAGGTTTGCCATTATATATCACTTGGTCTTTTTCCCTTGTAGCTTTTAATATTTTTTGTTCTATAAATTTAATATTTAGATTATTATGTGGAGGAAGCATTTTTTTCTGGTCCTATCTATTTGTTGTTTAGTAGGCCCCTTCTATGCTTATAGGCATTTCTTTCTTTAGACTGGGGAAATTTTCTTCTATGATTTTTGTGGAAAATATTTTCTGGGGCTTGGAGCTGGGAATCTTCTCTTTCTTATATTCCTATTATCTTTGTGTTTCATCTTTTTAAGGTGCCCTTGATTTCTTGGATGTTTGTGTCAGTTTTTTAGGTTTAACTTTTTTTTTTAGTGGATGCATTGATCTCTTCAGTTGTATCTTCTTCTACACCTGAGGTTGTTTCCTCCATCACTTGTATTTTGTTAGTGATGCTTCCTGTTTTCTTCCATAATTTCTCCCTCTCCAGGGTTTCCTCAGTTTGTGTATTCTTTATTGTTTCAGTGTAGATCTTCAGCTCTTGAACCATTTTATTGTTTTCCTTCACCTGTTTGTTTGTATTTTCCTGTATGCCATTGGTTGATTTATTCATTTCCTCTTTTAAAGCCTCAATTTGTTTGGCTGTAACTTTCTATATTTCTTTAAGAGCTTCCTCTTTAAAGGCCATCATCGGCTTCATTAGCATAGCTTTAATGTCATTTTCCTGTGTTTCGTTTGTCTTATGGTATCCATGGCTGTTTGCCAGATAACTATGTTCTGGAGATCCCATGTTGCTCTTCCTTTTGTTGATTGTGTTATTCTGCTGGGCTTTAGCCATCTGGATGTTTCTGGAATTGATGTGTAATTCCTGATGCCCACTGGAGTTCTCTGGGGGTGCAGGAAGAATCTTGGGCAGTGAGCTAGATGTTCCTGCAGGAGCCCTCCTCTGATTGGTGAGTATGATCTCTTATTGGTGGGTGTTTCTCAGGGAACTGGCTGTGGCTTTATTCAGATGTATGATCCTCAGGACTGACTGGGCTCCTCAGGAGTCTGGGGATCCTTTCTTGCCAGGGTAAGTCCTGAAGTCAGCCTCCCTACCACTGTCTCTCTTGCTCCTAAATTAACAACCTCCTGCTGCCCCTATACTGTGCTCAGACACTGTGCTCACTAGGCAGAGTCCTGGGCAAGGAGCTGCATATTCCTGCAGGATCCCTCCTTGGGTTGTTGAATATGGTCTCTGACTGGCTGGTGGTTCTCAGGTGATTGTCTGCAGCTCTCCTCTGATATGCTATCCTCAGGACCAACTGAGCTGCTCAGGAACCTGGATGGGGATTCCTCTCCACAGGGGAATTCACAGAATCAGCCACCCCTACAATGGCTAGCTGGCTCTGACAATGAGCTCTCTCTGCCGAGATGTTGTACTTGATGGCCGTTGCCATGTTAAAGAAACCATGAGCACAAATGTCTGGTTAGTCTCCTGAGGGAGATGGGTTTGCTCTTTGGAGAAGTTCTGTGGATCCTGGGCATCAGAGTACCAGAGGTCGCAGCTGTGCAACTCAGTATCCAGAAAGTATCCATCCAGGGGAAGGTGGGAGTATGCGTGTGGCCCAAGGATGTGGTCTCTAGAACTGGGGTCTTTTCCCAGAATTAACTGGATGACCTGAGGTTGGACCTACTATTTCCCTCACAGTGGGATTTCACTGACCTTGGTGTTTTAGGGTGCACAGCCATGGCATCTTGGTCGTTCTAGAATCACTACTGTTCTGCTGATCTGATACTGTGCTTGATTAGAGCCACCATCTTTGACCCCACGCTTTCTTAATTGAGAGCATTTTCTTCTTATTTTTGAGATTGTTATTAGAATCACTACTGTTCTGCTGATCTGATACTGTGCTTGATTAGAGCCACCATCTTTGACCCCATGCTTTCTTAATTGAGAGCATTTTCTTCTTATTTTTGAGATTGTTATTTAATTACATTTCTCCCTTCCCTTTTCTTCCTCTTATATACCCCTTCCCACTCTCTTCCAAATTCATGGTCTTTTTTTTTCTAACACACACACACACACACACACACACACACACACACACACACACGGTCTGTTCAGTCTGTATAAGGTGACTGAAAGGTTCAAACTGACTCCATTTTAAATTGGGCCTCCATGTTAAGCCTAAAGTTTCAGTTTCCCAGAAACAGTCATAAAATTTCTAGAATAAGCTGCAGAAAAGGGACAATCATTCAGCAACTGCCTCAACATCTGGTCTAGAGCTAAATTAGATATGATGTGACTATTCCTTCCCTTACCATGAACCCAACCAATCCTAGCAAAGGTTGAGGGTTGGGCTCATGATTCCATTCCCACTCAATGCTGACATGCTCACTAGATTGGTTTTGTGCATGCAGTGACAGCAGCTGAGAGTTCATGAGTATATGTCATGTCCAGAAGAGAACAAATGACATGAAGGGGAAAGAGAGAATAGTTGTAGTTTTAAATTATTTTTGCACCCAAGTGAAAAATAAATAAATTGATGAGTCTTATAAATATCTAAGTTTCTAGTTTTAAGTGTCTGGGGATGATAAAGGATCACTGAAATAGTCTTTAGAAGAGGAGAATGCACATCAACTATGAAGCAAGGAGTTTGCAAAATTAACAATGTTTGCCCTGCCACCCCCAAATCATCTACCTGCATATAGTGAAACAGAAGTTAACAATAATTTATTTACCTGGGTGGTAGCTTCAACTTGATGCCAATTGTATAATTTTCCCACTCAGAGTCAGAGAATTCTCAATGTGTTTAATGATGGTGACATCAGGAGTATTGCCCAATTCTATTTTTAGTTGAAGATATTGTCAGGTATTTCATAATCCTCAAGGGTATAGAGTGGTGTTGCTTTGTCTCATTCTGCAGACAATGAATGAAGCTCCAGTTACCAAACGAATCACTCACATTTAGCCGAATTTACTAGGAGAATACACAGCAGAGAGAAGAGAAGCCATTTTCTTGAGTAATATGCAAGCCATATTTTCTATAGCTTCTGGCATTTCTAACACTTCTTTACTTTTATAAATATGATACAAGATTCGTGGATTCCTCAGTTTGGCAGTAAATTTATAAAGTGCTGAACATGGAGGTAGAGGATCAAATGTGGAATCTCTAAGATATTCACACAACATTGTTATATTTCAGGAGAGACACTCACCCCATGGAATAAGGCTGGAAATAAGGTAGCTCCTTTTTATCCTGTCAATAAACTTACCTAAGTAGGGAATTTTCTGAGCCAAGATTCTAGCTCTGTGAACCACCTGAGGCACACAGGAAAGGTATTCCTAATGCTCTACAAGACACTTATCTGGGCCCTGCAGGTGGTTGGTCTGTTTGCACATGCAAACATGAGTTAAGTCCCTGGAGCTGCTGTCATTTACCTATATCTGCTTTTCTGGGAGAGCAGGTTCCTCTTCCATCCCCAACAGAATTGACAACAGGGCATAAGCCAGGCAAGACACCTACAAAGCTAGAAACTGAGATGGGGAAAAACACAGGAAAGTGTTGGAAAAAGTGATAGGGAGAAGCACTATGTCTAGGTATGTGCTCCTTACATGATTTCTCCCAGAAATTCTTTCCTTGTGAACAGGTACCCCTGTTCACCAATTGTGCTCTATCTCTGTCTCTCTCCCTCTGCTCTGTCTCTGTCTCAGTGTCTCTGTCTGTCTCTGTCTCTGTCTGTCTGTCTCTGTCTCTGTCTCTGTCTCTCTCTGTCTCTCTCTGTCTCTCTCTCTCTCTCTCTCTCTCGTGTGTGTGTGTGTGTGTGTGTGTGTGTGTGTGTGTGTGAAGCATTGCTTTCCTCAAGCTCTCCAACCTGTTTTCTATCTTTAGCTCAAGATCCTGCACATTCTTCGCCAGGTTCTGACAATCAATCTATTTGCCCCTCCTCTCCATGAACTTTGTAGAAGTTTACAGGCCTAACCTGGGTCCTGGGTCTCAACATAGTCTGGCCACACTGCAAACAAACTTTGCCCTTCCTTCAAGATCCACCCTGCCAGCCACTGACCCACAGTCCCCTCTCACACTATATCCAAGTTCTCTGCCCTCCCAGATCTACCCTCACACTCTAATCTTGGACCAAGAAACACATCCTGCACACCGAGCCTGTCCCTTCTATTCACCTGACTTCATTCTCAACCTCTAGGCCAAATCTGCCTGCTCATCTTTTCTGTCCCAATCTGCCCCATTCATGTCAGGTATAGAACCAACAAAAGAAGCCCACATGCTAAGATTTTACAAAAATAAAAAATAAAAACAAACATTTACAAACAATATGAAAGATCAAGCTAGTTAGTAGTCCCACTCCAAAACCTACTACTGCTTTATAAATGTCTGCCAATGAGAATTACCTACATGAATACCAGAAGACAAAATTTACAATAATAACCACAAATCTCATTATAAAATTTAAAGTGTTTAAATAAGAGAAAAAGAAACATCTAGTGAAACTAAGGAGAAAGAGCTTAAGTAAAATAAACACATGGGTGATGACCAAGAAAGCAAAAGCGGGTGGCTAATGAAGATAATCCAGAACTTAAAAATTGAATTTAATAGTAACATTAAAGATAAACCAAGCTGAAATGAAGATGGAAGTGGAAAATAAAATAACAGAATTAGAAAACTCAAAGGAAAGTCTTACAACTAGAATGAATCCAGCAGAAAATAGAATATAAGAACTCAAAGATAGAGTAGAGGATCTAGGTCAAGTAAGCAAAAAACCATTAACATTTTAAAAAGAAAAAACACAAGTTGTAGATGAAGGAAAACCCAACATAATAAGACTGATTTCTCCATGAAAAATTTGAAAGCCAGAAGAGCCTGGAACATGAATTCTATACTCTGAAAGATGATGAAGACAAATTTAGACTAATATGCTCAGCAAAACTATCTCTATTAGAAGAAAGACACACTTTCTGTGATACAGTCTTTTAAAAATTGCACCTAAAAAATCAAACCTAAAGAAAATATGGAAAGCAATGCTTCAGGCTTTAGAGAGAAAAGAAAATAACCATGAGACCAAATTACATACATATGTGGGTGTGGAGATATATATGTATACATGTATGTATGTATATATATATACACACACACATATATATACACATATATATATATACACACACATATCCATAATTGCTAAATCCCAAAGAAGCACTGAAAACACAAATAACATGACCGAAAATCAACAATATATGATTATAACTAACAAAAATACTTTAATAATATTGAATATTTAAATATTGATGGTATCAATTCTCCAATCAAAAGACAAAGAATAACTAAATGGATCATCAAAAACCAAAATTCATCTAGACAAAAACTACAGAAAAACATCATGGATGTTTTTCTAAACTACAATCAGGTGAAACAAAAGAAATCTTTACAATTTCAAAGTGACTGAAATAACTCCCTGAATTCTATGTGACAATAGTGCCATCCAACTTACAGTTGACAACAAACACATCTCTAATAAATATGTGAACTCAAGAAGATGAAATAAATTATCATGGAATGATGAGAATAAAAATACAATACAACAAAATCTTTGAGACACAATGAAAACAGAAGTATGAGGGAAATTTATAAGTCTACAAACCTAAACTGAAAAAATAAGAACAAAAATAAATGACTTAATGTACAACTAAAATTTTGGAACAACAAGACCAGAACAAATAGAATTGCAACATTCAACAAAGAAATTTGGAATATTATAAGGGAATATTTAAAACACCTGTACCTGAAAAATATAAATGAATTTCTAGATTCAGTCAAACCACCAAAAGTAAACTAAGATATCAACAAGCTAAGTAGACCCATAACAAACGAGGAGATTGACATGGTAAAAAAAAAAAAGCCTTTCCGGACCCCCCCCAAAAAATGGTTTCACAACAGATTTCTTCTTAAAGTATTCAAAAAGAAAGAAAGAAAGAAAACAAAAACAAAAGAAAGGAAGAAAAAAAAACAACAGAAAGAGAAGGAGCACTCTCAAACTCCTTCAGTATCACTTTAATGTCTAAACCAGGTAAAGACACAGGAAAAAAATTATAGACAAATATCCATGAGTCTAGCATCAAATATACTCAATAAAATATTTGTAAACAGAATACAGACATATCTCCAAAAGATTATTTACAATGATCATATTAGCTTTATCCCTAAAATTTAGGAATGATCCAACAAATCCAATTCAATTAATGTAATAAAGTACACAAAACACCTAAAGACACACATAGTGTGATCGTGTCAATAGATGTAGAAAAAGTCTTTTACAAAATACAATATGCCTACATGTTAAGGCTCTAGATAATGTAGGACAAGAGAAAATATACCTCAGCATAATAAAAGACATATATAAAAAGCCATCATCATCCCAACTGATGAAAAACTTGACAGAATTCTATTGAAGTTAAGCATGATACAGGACTTTCAATTATCCCAACTCCCTTTCAAAAAATTTCCTTGAAATATTTTTCTTTTTTTATTTAATTAATTTATTCATATTACAACTCAATTGTTATCCTATCACTTGCATCCCCCCTTTCCTCCCTTCTTCCCGCTTTCACCCTATTCCCTTCCCCTAGGTCTATGACTGAGGGGGACTCCTCCCCAACTATATGGTCATAGGCTATCAAGTCTCATCTTGGTACCCTGCTTAAGGTGGTCAAATATAAGGCATCAGAGTTCCATAGAGCAAGAAAAGAAAATTATAGGGATATAAGAAGGTAAAAAAGTCAAACTATAATTATGTGCAGATGACATGATGTTATACATTAAAGATCCTCAAAATTCTACGAGAAAACTTCTAGAAACAATAAACAAATTCAGAAATGTGACAAAATATGTAATCAACTTACACAGATAATGATTTTTCTATATATCAACAACAAGCATACAGCAAAGGATATCATGGACACATTCCTATTCACAGTAGCTTCAAATAAATAAAATAAAATAAAACAAAATAAGATACCTAAGAATAATCTTAACCAAGGAAGTAAAATACCTCAAAAGTAAAAAGTTTAACCCTTTGAAGAAAAAAATTACTAGAAAATGGAAATATATTTCCTGTTTGTGAATTGGTAGAATTAACGTTGTAAAAATTGCCATTCTATCAAAAGCTATTTATAGATTTAATGCAATCACAATAAAAAATTTCATCTTCTTTTTCATAGAAATATAAAAGATATTCTAAAATTAATATGAATCTATAGAAGACCACAAAATAATCCTAGGTGGAAAAACAGTGTTAGAGGGATATTAATTCCAGACATCAAGATACATAACAGATAATAGTAATAAAAATATGATACTGGTACAAAACATGTATGTACAGCAATGAAACAAAATCAAATAACCAAACATGCGTACATGTAATATCATACAATTAATATTTGACAAAAATGCCAAAGCCATACTTTGGAGGAAAGAACATATCTTCAATAAATAATATTTAGAAACCTGCATTTCCACATGTAGACAAACTAAATTAGACAAATATCTATCACTTTGAAGAAGGACTAACTACAAATAGATAAATGTTTTAAACTTAAAACCTGAAACACTAAAACACTAAATGATACAGGCATAGGAAAAAACTTTTTGAATCAGACTTCGTTTGCCCAAGAATTAAGGCCAACAATTGACAAGTGGAACTTCACAAAACTAAAAAGGTTTTGCACAGCTAAAGAAGCCCACAGAAGAGAGAAGAAAATATTTGTCAGCCACATATCTGATAGGGTATTAAAATTCAGAATATATAAAAAACTAAAACAAAACAAACAAACAACAAATTACCAATTCAAAGAATTGGCCTGGGACCTGAACACAGAGTTTCCAAAGGGAAAAAAAATGGCTAAGAAATACCTCACATATTTATCATTCCTAGAAAGTAAGGAAATGCAAATCAAAACAACTTTGAATTTTTGAAATTTCATCTTATCCCCAGTCAGAATGGTAAAGATTAACAAGACAGGCAGCATCCAAGTTCTGGATGGCTTGTGTAGAAAACAGAACCCTTTTTTTCTGGGGTGGGATTGCAAACAGGCCCAGTTACTCTGGAAGTCAGTGTGAAGAATTCTTACAACTTAAAAATAAGTCTACCATAGGACTCAACTGTACCACCCCTTGGGATATATTCAAATAACACAACAGACTCATTTACAGATATTTTCTTGATCATGTGCTTTGCTGCTCTCATCACAATATCCAGGAAATGCTAACAATTTAAATGTCCTTAAGTTAAAGAATGGATAGTGATAATGTGGTACATACGGACTATAAAGTAACAAATAGTTTTGGCTATAAGGAAAGAGGAAATCATGAAATTTTCAGGTAAATGAATGGAACTGAAAAAAATTGTAATTATTAGGATAATCCCAGACCCAGAAAGACGAACATTACATGTTCTCTCTTTCTTCTAAAGCACCTAGAACAAACATCCCATGTTTTTTCTGTCATCTGAAGCTTCCAGCTCCAGCTCTTCATGTATGAGTTCACACCCTGGAGTAAATGCAGAAACCAGGTAAATTAAAAAGGGCTGTTGCCAACCAGGGAAAACAAAGAGGGGAATAGCAGGATACAAGTGATCTTGTTAGGAAAATGTGGAAAACAGAGAAAGCTACAATTAAAGGGGGGAAAAATATTGAAGAAAAATGGAGGAGGCTAAAACAATAGTAAAGGTGCCTGAAAAAAACAAAAGTGCTCATTTTATGACCTATACACCTAAAAATATCTATAATACATTATGTCTGTGTATGAACATTTTCCATCTGGCTTGACACTGCTTCCTTCAACAGACAAAGATCATCTCACAAAAACTCCAACACCAAGCATGAGAAACCCTGTTTTCAGTTGTTGGTCAGGCTTTTCCAAGAAATTATCAAAAAATTACAGGCTATTGCTATTACCATTGGTTGCCCCCATTGATAGAATGTTAAGTCCCTATTGCTGGAGACAACATAGACTTCACAAACAGGGCCAAGTGGAGCCTACTTTAGAATGACCAGAAAACCTGTCTTCCAAGGTACTGGAAGACACCATGCCAAGCATCCAAAGGAAGAAAGCACCAACAGTACTGCCGAGTTATGATGCCTGTGAACCACAAAACAGACCAGCATGACCTGATAGCCCAAAGGGTAAAGTATTGTCATACATTACATTTGGTAGTAACCAACAGTGATTTAATTGGATTTAAGGACCACTCAATGAAAGGAAACTCTTGCCTGACACTGAAAATTTACCCAACTACGCAGGGCCAATGAAGTTAGCAATTTTCGAAAAGAACCTATAACCATCATTTTATTAAACCAGCATAATCCTTAACTGCATTTTAAATATTTGCCTTTATATACACTGGTAAGTATAGTTCTTACCCTTCGTCAAGGAAATGTCTCTTTGCAACAGATGGAGACCATAACAGAAAAACATGACCAGTAAAAATACAAAGGAGTAGAACTCTGTCCCAAAAGATACATCTATAAGACAATTCTCACACATAGGGCTCACTGATCATTACAGAAGGGTGGGAAGATTATAAGAGCCAGAGGAACAGGGAGTTTGCTGTGAGATTGTTTCTCCTAACAATGTTAGAAGTTATCCTCATAAGGACTAACCAGTGTGGCTTGCCTAAACATGATCTGGAGAAAGAGAAGAACAAACATGACAAGGTGGATGACCAAAATCCCATGAGACCTCAGCCTTACACAAGGAATTCAGGCAACCAAGGGATGATGAGATCTGGAGAAATGGACTACCCAGGGAAGAGCACACCAATTGGTTATCCAATGCCTAATAATCAACTCTCCAAACACACATACAAGTAACATTATACAGACTGAGTAGTTTGTACATATATATTTAGATATATATGTGTGCATGTGTTTTTATGTGTATTTTTGTACGCATGCATACACACATATATTATACATATATTATATACAGCAAATATATATGTATGTATGTGTGTATATATATATTACATACAGCAATTTATGAAAAAATATGACCATGAAGTTGAAAGAGAACAAGGAGAGGTATATAGGAGGCTTAGGTAGAAGATTTAGAGGAAGGAAATTATTTAATTATATTATTATGTCAAAAAAACAAAAGAGAGAGATCCAAGATGGTGGCACCAATCTCACACTGCATCTGATTAGCAGGAAAAGCAGGACTGCACAGCGACCTAAAGACCAAACTGAGAGCTACAAAACACAATTGCTGCTGATTCCCAGGTGAGAGGGATCCACACTGTGGGAGACGCGTGCGTTCGACTTCTAGCCATCCAGCTAACCGCAGAAAAATCCCTGGGGAAAGCTCACATTAGCCACTATTTTGGGAAGGATTGCAGCTTCAGTCTCTCACCGCCTGCCTGTCTACTGCTTGCCAGATCTGGGACGGAAGAACTGTGGGTTATCTGTGCAGCTTAGTGCTCTCACTGCTAGTCTAGTGCATGCCGGATCTGGGACAGGGAGCTGAAGACAGGCAGACTTGAATCCCAGCACCAGACACAGTCCACATTAGCTGTCTCTCGAGAAAGAGTGCGGGGCACTCAAAAAGCCTTTGAGCTCTTATCCCTCTCAGCCTCCCCCCACCCCCCGCCAGCTGGGTCACAGAGCAGTTAAACATAACCCTGCCATTTCAAGGGGGCCTTTGGAGGGCAGAACTGAATCTGGTCACCGGCCATAATCCACATTACCAGCAACTTCAGGCCTTGGTCTATCTCTGCCCATTCACCTGAAGCATACTGCTCAGACAAAGCTAAGACACAAAGCAATCAGGTGGAGCAGAGAGCTGCACAGGCCATAAATGGCATTAACTGCTATCCTGTGAACAACATCAGGCCAAGGTCGATCTCTGCCTGCCCGCCTGAAGCATACTTCTCTGACTCAGCTAAAACACAAAGCAAACTTAGGCTGAGCAGAGACCAGCTGTGACCAAAACCCTCATTAGCTGCTATCCTGGTAGCAGTTTCTGGCTCTGATCTCACCCTGCCCACCTACAGCCTATTGGCCTGATCCACGTAGGTCACAGAGCAGAAAACTGTGTGGGCCACACCCCACATTAGCCACTGTTTCATGAGCAGCTTAGAGCTCCAATCTTTCTCCACCGGCCAGAGTCTTACTGGCCTAGCACATCTGGAACACAGCAGATAGACAAAGCCCTGCCATCTTGAAAAAGACTGTGGGGCACCTGAACAACTTTGGACTTGGAAATCTATCACCCCCTCCTCTCCTGCCAGACCCAACTGAGATACAGTCAGGCAACACAACAGTGCAAAGCTGGGTGCAGGCTCTAACACTCACTGTCCAACATCTTAAGGAGGCCTTTGGGAGCCGTAGAAAACAACCTTAGAATTGGAGCTCTCTTTACTTTCTCCCAACCTGCTTGGCCAATGTGGGACAGAGACAGTGACCTCATTGGAGGAGCCTCTAGGCCTGCTAACATGAGAGACAGCAGATGACAAGAGGACAGCACAAGAAGACTAGCAACAAAATTCAGCCATATAACCACACTGGAAACCAGTGATCCTAACACAGCAAGCCCTGGCGATATGTACATCCATGAAGCGCAAGGAGACTTTAAATCTGAGGTCATGAAAATGATAGAAGCTTTGAAAGAGGAAAATACATCACTCAAACACAGGAAAATATTCAAACGGAGGAATTGAAGTAATCCTATAAAAATTACAGGAAAATTCAATCAAGTGGGAGAAAGAAATGAATAAGATTATTCAAGACCTAAAGAGGAATTAGAAGCAACAAAGGAAAAACAAGCTGAGGCAATCTTAGAGTGGGAAAACATTATAGGGAAGAGACCAGGAATGAAGGACATAAGACATGCCAACCAAATATACGAGGTGGAGAGAATCACAAGTATGGAAGATACGATCGAAGTTATCAATACAGCAATCAAAGAAAACATTAAAACTAAAAAAAGTTCCTGACAGAAAACACCCAAGAAATCTGAAACACTGTAAAAAGACCAAATCTAGAATAATAGGAATAAAAGAAGAAGACTCCAAGTTCCAAGGCCCAGAAAACATTTTCAACAAAATCATAGAAGAAAACTTCCCAAACCTAAAGAAATGCCCATAAACATACAAGAAGTCTACAAATGTCCAAATAGATTTGACTAGAAAACAAAATCCTCTTGCCACATAATAATCAAAGTATCAAAAGTCTCTCAGCAACAACAACAACAACAACAACAACAACAACAACAACAACAACAACAACAACAACAAAAAGCTCAGGACCAGATGGATTCAGTGCAGAATTCCACCAGACCTTCAGAGAAGATCTAATACCAGTTTTCTTCAAACTATTCTATAAAATAGGAACAGAAAAAACATTACCAAACTCATTCTATGAGGCCACAGTCACCTTGATACCTAAACCACAGAAAGATTCAACAAAAAAAGAGAAATTCAGACCAATTTCTCTTATGAATATTGATGCAAAAAATACTCACAAACAGAATTCAAGAATACATCAAAATTATCATTCACCATTGCCAAGTAGGTTTCATCCCAGACATGCAGGAGTGGCTCAATATATGAAAATTCATCAACACAATTCATCATATAAACAAACTAAAAGAAAAAAAACACATGATCATCTCCTTAGATGCCAAAAAAGCATTAGACAAAATCCAACACCCATTCATGTTAAAAGTCCTGAAGAGAGCAGGGATACAAGGCACACACCTAAACATAATAAAGGCAATATACAGCAAGCCTATAGCCAACAGCAAACTAAATGGAGAGAAACGTAAATCAATTCCACTGAAATCAGGGACAAGACAAGGCTGTCCACTCTTTCAATATCCCTTCAATATAGTACTCAAAGTCTTAGCTAGATCAATAAGACAACTATAGGAGATCAAGGGGATACAAATCAGAAAAGAAGAAATCTAACTATCACTATGACAGTATACATAAGTGACTGGAAAATTTCTATCACAGAACCCCTACAGCTGATAAACACCTTCAGCAAGTGGCTGGATACAAAATAAACTCAAAAAAATCTGTAGCCCTCCTGTATACAAGTGAAAAACAGGATGAGAAAAAAGTTAAGAAATCTATATCCTTCACAATAAAGGATTTTGGTGTAAAAGGATGTGAAAGATTTGTATGAAAAAAACATCAAATATCTGAAGAAAGAATTTGAAGAATATTTCAAAAGATGGAAAGATCTCCCAAGCAGGTGGATCAAGAGAATCAACATAGTAAAAATAGCCATCTTACCAAGAGCAATCTACATATTCAATGCAATTCCTATCAAAATAACTGCACAATTCTTTACTGACCTTGAAAGACCAATTGTCAACTTCATATGGAAAAAAATAAACCAAAATAGCTAAAATGATACTGTACAATAAAAGATCGTCTGTAGGAATCTCCATCCTGGATCTCAAGCTGTACTATAGAGCAACATAAATAAAAACAGCATGGTACTACCATAGAAATAGTCTGGTTGATCAATGGAATCGAATCAAAGACCCAGAAATAAACCCACATACCTATGGACACTTGATTTTTAACGAAGAAACCAAATAAATACAATGGAAAAAAGATAGTATCTTCAACAAATGGTGCTGGTCTAACTAGATGGCTACATGTAGAAAAATGAAAATAGGTCTATATCTATCACCCTGCACAAAACTGAAGTCTAATGGATTAAATACTTCAACATAAAACCAGGCACACTAAATCTGTTAGAAGAAAAAGTGGGGAAGAACGTTGAGCTCATTGACACAAGAGACAACTTCCTGAACAGATCATCAATACCTCAGTCCCCAAATCAATCATCAATAAATGGGACCTTATGAAACTGAAAAGCTTCTGTAAGGTGAAGGACACTGTCAAAAGAACAAAATGACACCCTACAGCCTGGGGAAAGAGCTTCATGAATCCTACATCTGACAAAGGGCTAATATCCAAAATATGTAATGAACTCAAGAAATTGAACACCACCAAATCAAATAATCCAATTAAAAAATGGAGTACAGATCTAAACAGAGAATTCTCAATAGAGGAATATCGAATGGCTGAGAAACACTTAAAGAAATGCTCAATATTCCTAGTTATCAGGGAGATGCAACTTAAAACAACTGTGAGATTCCATCTTACACGTATCCAAGTGGCTAAGATCAAAATCTCAGGTCACAGCACATAATAGTGAGGATGTGAAGAAAGGGGAACAGTCCTCCATTGCTGGTGGGAGTGCAAACTTGTACAACCACTTTGGAAATCAATCTTGTGCTTTCTCAGTAAATTGGGAATAACTCTATCTCAGGACCCAGCCATACCACTCCTGGGAATATACCCGAAAGATGCTCCACCATACAATGACATTTGCTCAACTATGTTCATAGCAGCTTTATTTGAAATAGCCAGAATCTGGAAACAACCTATATGTCCCACAATCAAAAAAAGGATAAAGAAACTGTGGTACATTTTCACAATGGAATACTATTCAGCTATTAAAAACAAGGAAATCTTGAATTTTGTAGGCAAACGGATGGAACTGGAAAAGATCATCCTGAGTGAGGTAACCCAGACCCAGAAAGTCACTCATGTGTATACTCACTCATAAGCAGATACTAGCCACATAGTACAGGATAACTACACTACAAGACAGAGACTGAAACATCAACTAAGAACAATGTATGATGTTGACTAGACCCACTTCTCAGATGTAGTAGCATAGTCTCCTTGTTGATCCCACATGTGGAGAGTAGCAACTACTTTGGACCTGCTCGCTGGGCACCAAAATTAGATCATTTCCCCCTGGCAAGATGGCCTTGCCAAGCTACAGAGGAATAGGTTACAGGTGATAGGCTGAGGTCAGATGTTAGGGGAAGAGGGCTCCTGTTTCTGAGTACTAAGGGAGGGAGGGAGAGGGGATGAGAGAGGGAGGTGCATCAGGAGGGAATGAGGGAGGGGGCTGCAATTGAGATGTGAAGAATTTAAAATGCAGAATAAGCAGGTAACTTATATTGCTAATCCTACTATATGGAACTAGCTATGAAACTGACTGAGACATAAATGTCTCAGCATAGACAATGCTTCTTCTTGGCTACAGAACCTCTATGAATTACTATTAGATGCCATTCTTCATATGGCATGAATAAAGATCTACAAATGTCTTTTTTTTTCCTGCTCATACAAAGAGCAGAAAACCAGCTTTAACTGTTCTGTACATCATGTACACCTTACACACTTATAATTGTAGTACTGTATAATTCTTGTGAGAAATTATATGTCTTTATAACAAAAGAATCGGACACTGAGAATGGATCAGACCTGACAGAATGCATTCCTCTCAGCATGCTGGACACTGACATCCTGTATCCTTCATGTTCCAGCACCAAGTGCTTCAGTTGTTGTTCCTCATCAGAACAAGACAGCTCCCAGGACACTTTCAAAGAAAGCTTATAATCCCAATCAGTTCAGCATTTCAGACTGTCCCACACTGGACTTTAATTAAACCTGGAATTTATCAACCTTTAGAAACTGGACTACAAATGCAATTCCTAGCTTGTTTAACCATTTCTCCAATTTTATTTGTACCCCTATAGGTATTATTCATCCCAAATCATCCAGAAGAAACCTTAAGAGAACAACGCCCCATTTCCTTTAAGGGGGGGCAAGTAGGTTTTTGGTTACTTTCTTTGGCAATACAAGGTTACTATCAATGGAAGTTAGTTACAAGTTATTATTGGTCTTATTTAGAAAGAAAACAAGGTTAGACTCAGCTGTGTCTATTTCCCTTATCTTACATTCTTAGGTTTGGAGATAGAGATTGAAAAGAAAGAAGAGGGAATATAGAAATATATAGAGAAGATAGAACAAAAAGTAGATTAGTGAATCTACTCCTCAACTTAATGTCTTAATTTTCACTTGCAAGTTTAGTTTTAATTTCTGGTATAGAATTTTGTATATAGATGCAAAATAAGTTTAATTCTAGATATAAAAGTGGTATAGAATTCAAATATAAGTTTATTCTTCACACACACACTATATATATATATATATATCACACACTATATATATATATATATACATATATATATATATATATGTATGCAATTATATAACTCAATTATAATACAAAGTTTACTTCCAATATTTTGAAAGTGCTATTGTAGGCTGTTTAGGATAAATAAGTTATACAGGTTAATTGTTAGCTGACCAAATCATGGTCATGTTAATCACTAGTCCACTGTTATCATAAGAATATACATCTTAGGTGCAACAGATAGATATGATCCCATAGAAAGACAAAGTAGGATAGTTAGATAAGGTCTTCAAAAACCTCAAAGACATACAGAATATGACATTTAAAAATGTTTTTATTATTTTAAAGATTCACTGACAATGAGACAGGTTAAGTCCTGGCAACACCCAGCCTACCTCAAAGAGGACGATGAGCATCAAAGAACCTCCTTATGGAGATGGCTTCAAATGTGGCAAACAAGCCACTGAGCAAATTTTCCTCATTTCTACTACAGACAGAATTCTACCTAAAAAAGGGCAAGCTTGGATGCAGGCAGAGTCGACGGCCAGACTCTGCCAAGACAGGGTAAGCAAGTCCTCAATCGTTCCTGCCTCACAATATATCTGTCAGACATATTGGGCCAGAAGGCTGAAGAAGACACTCCAACATAATAGAGAGCTTTGGGTGACTATGCAGGTAGAAAACTGTCTCTGTCATATTTTCATTTAGAAAGTGACTAAACTGCACTCCCGGCATACTCAGAAGTTTATTCCTTCTCAAGTTTCTGATGGAATTGATGACCCGGTCTAGCTTAGTTTTATAATAAGGCTTAGCTGTTTTGGGGTTAAGATCTTCTTAGGTCTACATAGATGTTTTAAGTTTATAATGACAAGATGTGATAGAGATTGATTTACATTCAGAATTTTAGACTCACCAAGATAGGAAAGATGTTTCCTTCAAGGTTGTCAAGTACAAATAGCCAAAACACTAAGAATGTAACATTTATGTTTTCCTGATTGTGCCACAGTTCTTCTTGCTGTGGGTAGTGTATTGTATATATGGGGAATAATAAAAATGTATGTTTTTTCAAAAGTTAAAAAAAATAAAAATCAGTTAACAATTCTAAAAAGTAAAATAAAATAATATTTTAAAACTACAGAATGACAAATTTACCTACTAAAATAATAACCTTTTTAAAAGTAAATGATGCAACATAACAAAAGACAATATTTGGATTATCAGAGTTGATTAAAGTATAAATATCCATTAAATCACAAGTATTTCACAAAAGGACTTCAGAGAAAGAAAATTATGACAGGAGAAGGAGGATAGCATATAGTAAGGAGACCATTGATTTGAAAGAAAAATTGGAAAGACTGCATCAAATATGCTAATTATATGAAACTAAAATTAATAGAGCTGGAAGCAGAAATAAGCAAATCCACAGTGCAAAGCTTTGTTCCTAGCAAGTGACAGAAGGATGAGATAGAAGATCAGCAAAATAGGCAAAAAAAATTCAAATGTCGGATCATATCAAAATAAAATGTTTTGTTTTATAAAGACTGGTGTGAAAAGGAAAAGATAAGTTGTGCACTGAGGAAAATACTTGCATAACATCAACAAAAGTCATATATATATATATATATATATATATATATATATATATATATATATATATATATACATATATATGTATATCACATAATAAACTTCCAAATCTCAGTATTATCATACAAATGATCCAGTTAGACAGCAGGTTAAAGGCTGAGCAAACAGAGGGCCAATGCCTGTGGTAAAGGGCTGCTGGGTGTCCTCGGCCTTAGTAAAGTGCAAGCCCACGCTGTATTGAAGGATTGCCCTTCATGGTAAGTCCCTTTCATATAAAAGAGTTTATTTCGATAATTTCATTTAATTTCTTGTCATGGTGACAATACCTGACAAAGCCACTTAAAAGAAGAAAAGATTTATTTTGAGTCATAATTTTAGTCCAGCATGGCAAAGAAGTCTGATAGAACTGAACAATTCACTGCACGGTGGACAGGAAGGAGAAAGCGAAAGGATGCCTGTGCTAGCCGCCTCTCACTTCGTTCCATCCTTAGTACAGTGTATGGGATGCAATCAGTCACATTACTCTCTAGAAATATCCTCACAGACACACCCTGAGGTGTTCACTTCCAACGTCCTATGTGCCTCTCAATCCAATTTAGTTGATTATGAAGATTACACATCACTGACATGATACTTATAGGTCAAATGTGATCATCCTTGGGAGCAGTTATTACCAATTTGGGGCAATCAAGGGTACAATGCTCAAAGCTGAAAGTATGTCATTTTGCCTTCGGTTCACATGGCCTGGGGTAACAGAGATCAAAGTATAGCTGAATGAGATTGGCCTCTATTTTTTGCCTTAAAAATTACTAAGGTACTGAATGGTATCTATCTTGTTCTCAAGATAGAGGGGTCCTCATTTGTGTTCAGTAGTGAATGACTAAGGTCATTTTTATCTGGAAGACTGTGTTGCTTTTCCAAGAAACACTCAGCATCAAAACTTTTTTGCTTTATTTTCTCTAGTGTTCTCTCTCTTTTTTTTTTACCTCATTCTTTAAAAAAATTTTTTTATTAATTTATTCTTGTTACTTCTTGTATCCTCCCATTCTTCCCTCCCTCCCATTTTCCCCTTATTCCCCTCCCTTATGACTGTGGCTGAGGGGGACTTCCTCCCCCTGTTCCCAAAGTGCTCATACAGATGTTCTAAGCATGAAGAATAGATGCTGACTAGGAAAGAGGCAACGGAGGCCTTACAGAAAAAGCCTAAGATGGAACCCCATTCTGTGTCTTTCTCTCTTACTTGCCAGAAAGCGTACCTACCCACTTTTAGTTGGCCCTCCCATCTTTATCTTATGATATATTTTTTAAAGAATAGATCTAGAAACAAAGCTATGCCAGAAATAGTATTACGTCACCGTCTCATATTTTATGCACAGGACTAAGGAAAACCAGGAAATTGCCACCACACCTTGGGAGATAAATTTAGAAGGAACCTTTACTCACAATGAAGCTGGCTGTCAGGCCCATTACACTTCTTCAGATGACTCAGTAAGAATGAAGCACAAATGGCCCCTGTGAAGCCTGGAGCCCGTCTCCAGTGAGTCCTCCCTTCCATGCTCACTAAGGGTCTTTACAGTTGTTGAGTACCACCTGCACCCATGACTACCTCCTTTAGTTGGAGCCCAACTTCAATTACTTATTTTGTTTGTTTTGTTTTGTGTCTTTGAACTGTTATGCCAAACTTCTAGCACAGGAATTTTACATTTGCCTTTAGAATCTTTTATGCAAAAAAAATTAAGCCTATAATTTTAATTGTAGCCATATTGAATTTTGAATGACAATTACAGTTTAAAATAAGTCATCTTTTAAAGTATTTCCAGGAAGCTTATAAGAGTAATACTTTGAATATCAGAGATTTCTTCCTAATGGCTTTAGAACCCCAGCAGGATCCAAAGTACCCACCTAGCCAGACAATATAACCATGTTCTTCTTACAGTCAGGAAGGAGAACCACTGTCTAGCCTTCAGGCTTCCAGGGCTACATCTCACTTTCTATGCTTCGAATACTCAATTGTTTTAACTTTAAGTGAAAATAGATTGATAGCAATGGAACTGAGAAAAAAGTATCCTTGTATAATGAGCTAATAAGAAAATTTGTTTTATATACCCCAAGAGAGGCACACTCATTCCCTTCTCACTGTTTTTTTCTTCATTCCTCCTGTGTCTCTCCTAGAAGACACAGGAGCCATTCTGATGATAGCTATCACATCTTCCCTTCTATAATCATTTATAAAATGTCATCCAATGTCACCTCTGTCAGGTCTTGTTTCGAGCTATAAGCAAACAAGCAGGAATGTTTGAGGAAATTGTCCGGTCTTTTTTCTTTCCTCCTTTCCCCCTCAGTGTGTGCACATATGTGACTCAACAAAACAATATATACTCAATGAAAAAAGAAATAAAAAGGAAGGAAAGGAACATGACTGCTCCTATGTATGGTGGATGAGAACGTTTATTATAGACATTTGAAAGAGCATAAACCAGAGTCAGAGACGTCTGGAAGAGTCCAGAGTGACCATGACCCCAAGCCATGTGAGGAGTTAGAGGAGGGGAGATGAAAGAGGAGAGAAGGGAACCAGGTGCAGCAGCCAGGAAACCAAAGATACAAAAGCAACAGGTAACCAAAAATTGCTGGCAAGAGCTTCTTCTGGTGGAAAGGCAGCCCAATCCCTGGGCTGGAGGGCAGGGTATGCCAGCTAGGAAGCCTCAGTAGCAGATAAAGGCTGCGTGGAGCAAGGAGAACCTGGTGGCCAGCATCCATTTTGATATGTTAAATAGGCATCTGTCCTAGGTTTGAAACATCGCATACAAAATATTGGTTCTATAGGAAAAGTTAGTATTACTGTACAATAATCAGGAATAAGTAGAAATCATAATGATTCAAAAAAAAAAGAGGCTGGGTGTGGCATTGCACACTTGTTATCACAACACTGTGAGACTAAGGAAAGTGGATTACTATGATGTTAAGGCCAGTCTGCGATACATATCAAGTAACAGGCCAGCCAGGGCTAAATAGCAAAAATACTTTGTACAAACACACACACACACACACACACACACACACACACACACACACACGCATGCAAATAAAGTTCCTCATTCTCCATATCCTCGCCAGCATTGATTTCTTGGTGATAGCCATTCTGATTGATATGACATGTAATCTCAGGAGACCTGCTAGGAAAATAACACCGATGGAAAACGACTTCACTGTAATATAAGATAAGAAAAAAATAGCATGTGATTGACCTTGGAGGAATCATAGTAGAACTGATTATAAGATAATCAGCCAGAAATATTACTGTGGCATAACAGAGATGATTGACTTAGGAGAGAAAGATTATTTGTTTCATGGAACTATAGGATGAAATATGTTATCAACTAATATTTGCAAAAATCTACTTGAAGTTCATTATTACTTGGCCCTGTGGCTTTGTGTCCGAGGTAGCACAATTCATCATAGTGGGGGCATAGAACAAAGGAAATCTAATTCCTCACAGCAACTGGGAAGCAGAGAGGGTCAGGGAGGGGCTGCGGTCCTCATATTCTCTTTGAAGACATGCTTAACTCCTGTTCATGAGACCTCATCATTTAAATGCCCTACTACCTCACCATGCTGTCACACTGTGGCAATAACACATTTAACACAAAGACCTTGTGGTTTATTCAGCCACCCCAAGCAGTGGTTGGAATACTTCGCTGTTGCTACATGTTACGTAAGCATGAGTACAAGAAAATGAAGACAAAGCATAATAATGATTATGCTTTATTGTATGTTGTCTCTGCATCAGCTAATGTAGAAACTACATAGATGCTGGTCTAGTTTCTTTTCTATTCCTATAATAAAATAATATGACCAAGATAACTTATTAAGCAAAAAGTTTATTTTTGGACTTACGTTTCCAGAGGGTTAGAGTCAATAATGTCAGAGCAGAGTTAGCAGGAGCTAGGGAAGCAGAGTAGCAGTTCAGAGCTTACATCTCAAACTACAAACAGGAAGTAGAGGGCAAACTTCAAATCACATGACATTTAAAATCTCAAACCTGGCCTCAATGACATATTCCTACAAGGTCACATCTTCTAATTTTTCCCAAGGAACTAACAACTCCGATCCAAGTACTCAAATGCCAGAGACATGAAATTACATTCCATTGAAACTACCACAGATATATTATGGTGTATTACCTGCATTTAAATTCTGAAAATTTGGGGGTATGAGATATTTCAGCATCATGGCAGAACGCCACAGATGAGATTGCTTCCTAATTGTCTCAAATGTGGTTTGGAAATACAATCTTTTGTTTAGAATCTGTTTAGGTCATGAGGAACAAACTTATTTGACACATGTCTTCTGGAAATAGGGTGTTGTTTTTCAGTGGCAAAAATGCTTCCTTAGGCTCAATTTCTAGTGGTACAGGATGCATTTATTTAATATATACATATATATTAGTTTTTTGGAACAAAATTGGTATGGAGGTGATGGTAAAAAGAAATCCATGTGAACCTCTTAGCTGTTGTTTCTTCCATTTTGAATGAAGTAGGACTCTGGCAATTTCCTATCTTATCAAATAATCTCTAAGACTAGATGCTTCAGGACCTGAAAGCCTTCTACTCCAGCACTGCACTTGGCAACTTGCTTTTGTCTCTCTCATAGCAGGTTTTAGGTATTTCTTCTCATAACTCTCTCATTATTGGCCATTTCTCTTTGAATTTCCTTTTGCACATCCCTTCATCCCTGCTTCGTAGGATCCAGAGAAGAAAAGGGAATTGAGAGGAACATATTTAGAAGTCCCAGAGGTAGAAAATGAGAGAGTAAAGGGAAAGGAGACCTAGAACACAGTAAGGACCTTCAAAGGGAGGGTGACAGTTCTTTCCATTATGCTTTCTTACTGTCTCTACAGACAGGGGCTACAGGATAGACATTTTGTGAACCTCCATGATCTTGGTGGGACACATAACAGTGCAATGGAGGACTGTCCAGGAGAAATGTGAGTCAGGGGGACAAAATGTATTTTCAGCACACCTTCAGTGAGGTGAATGGCACCAGAGATCTAAATTACAATGCACAGTGCAGGGGGCATATGGGTATGTGTTTTCCATTCCTTCAAAGGCCCATAAAACTGTAAGGAGGTAAAAATAATAATAATAATCTTGCTGAGCTACAAAGGTCAAGTGCTACTCTGTGAGTAGTCCATGAGTAGAAAGTTGGGGCTTTATACAAAAGGGAAGAGGAGAAAAGTGTTATTTATCTTACTTTTTTAACTAATTAATTACCACAAAGGTTCAAGTAAATACAAAAGAGATCCAGAGTACAGAAAGAGTGGAAAAAAAAAAACAGAAACAAAAAACAAAACAAACAAACAAAAAAAAAAGAACCCCCCCCAAAAAACACAAAAGTAAAACCAAATAAAAAATTAAAACAAAACAATAACAAAAACAGTGATTAAAGAGGCTAGTGCTTTTCAGATGATGACTTTGGAAGGGTCTTTACCATTCTCATTTAAGTTATTTACTCAAATATGTAGAAATGCCTATGACATATAAACTTTGAGGAATGGGCACCATTCCCAACTGATGCTTTTTCTTTCAGTAAGGTTCTCTGGGTACTTCCTACAATGCAGAGAGAGCCCAGATACTGTGGTTGATGTCATCTGTCCCCATATCTACGCACACTGGTGCCTATGTCCTAAAGGCCCCCTGTAAGTTGCTGTTGTTTCTGAATTTTATGTCTGCAGCTTTGGATGTTCATGTAGGTCCAATTCATCTTTGACTTTGGCCAGGAGTGTTCACATCCTTTCCAGAGCAAAGACTGATGTTGGAATTATAACTCTACCTTGTGCTCAGGACAAGTCTCAGTGTCCGTGCCTTTAAAGTACACAAATCGAAATCTCTGTGGACCTGCTCATTAAGCAGTAGGCTAATAAAACTGTAACTACATGGATTTTGGCCATGCACTTGTTCTTCTCCTTAAACATCCCCTGGTATGTGTGACTCCCTTCTTGACCCTAGGAACAGTTCTCTTGCTCTATTCACCCATTACTCCTCCTCTATTGGTTTTATTTCTTTAAGTCACAGGAGGGAACCCAAGCATCTCTTTAAAGGCCAAGCGCATTCTTCCTCTCACTTTAAGTGCTTTAGGAAAAGATGTCCACTTCCAATTCTTCCTTAGGAAGCTGCTTTGCCTGTATTCTTCCTAGTGATCCAGCCTTCCCTGCCTCCCTGGGCACATTGAAAATCACAGAAAAAGAAATCTGAAATTGTTCCTTCTAAGGTAAATATAATTCCATCCATCCTAAACTATTTCTTTTCAAAACAGATCAATAACCTGGAAGAACAGATTGCACTTTGGCACTTGTGGCCTCCACATTCTCACAAACAGTATGTGCAGCCAGGAAGGGTCAAAGAGCTCTAGGCTGCCTCTCCTGCTCCATTGTCCCCTGTCTGCTCCCCTCCCACCATGCATATCCCCACCTCTGTGCCCCCAGATGGTGCTCCACCACTGCCTCGTGTTCCCACCCCTGTCTCTCTGGCCACCTGCTGCTTATCTCTAGCTCTCCCATCTGCTCCACCACCTGCTGTGAGAATGTGTCCCCCTTCCTGCTGCTCAGCCCACCTGTTGGTTCCCAACTACCCCTTCTGTTTTTTGTTGTCCTGTTCTGTCACAGTTGGATCACTTTCCAGGCTGACTCATCTGCTACATTGTCTGACTTGCTGCCTGGGCCACATCCTCCTGGAAAGCAGTATCTACCCCTCAGCTCTTGGGCCTATGCAGCACAGACTGCCAACCCATTCCTGCTGGAACTGTACTGCTGACATAGTGATCTGGTGCTGCTGAGAGGATCTTCCACCTGACTCAGGCTTGAGTTTTCCAATCAGCTGTTGCCCATCTGTGTAGAAACACAGAATATTCTTACAGTGGAATTCTGTGTCATATCATGAAATTCATAGAAGCAGAGTTGTGACTAAAGCCTAAAGTCTAGGCTAAGGGATAATGGATGTAGAGGCAATAACAAAAACGTGGAGTTTCTGAAGGTGCATAGAATAAAGATGACTATAAACAACTCATACTCTGAGAAATATGGGTGGCAAAGCTGATGAGGAAGGAGACTTGTTCTGGATCCTCTATAGAGAAAGGGTAGGAAGAGGCAGAAGAAAGGAGTTAACCTATTGAGAAAACATACAAGTGGAAATGGGAAGAGAAACGGGTAAGAAAGAATGACAAAATATAAGGGTTGTTATTATTTTTAAACAAAACCCATGGGTTTCAGAGAAGCAATAAAATTTACAATGCAATTAAGAGCAAAAGAAATGTCTGAAAACAATGAACTTACAAATCAGAATCATAAGTGATATTTCTACATCCTAATAGCAAATACATTATCATGATCAAAGAACTTGAACATACAGTTTTCGCTTTACAGTGCTACTTCCCCATGGGCACATACTCACACATTGTCTCCTCTGACACCTCCAGATGCTACAAGGCATTTCTCCCATGGGGCTGGGTTTTAGCATATAGGAACATGGGCCATGGTACAGCCATACAGCCTCATCCCTTAACTAACAGCATATTTCTCAGGGAACTGAACATCAGCCAACAAATCTTCAAACTGGGGTCACCCACTGGCCAGCTTTCAAGAGCTGGCAGAAGGCATATGTAATCAATCACAAGAAAGCAGAGAATAGGACTGGCTTCCTAGCCCTCTCCCAGTGAGTAAGTGTGTCACTGTGTATAGGCTGCAGAACCAAAGCTGCTAACCACTGGCTGTTTCCCAATTGCTGTGTATAAGTGGTAAGTTTACAGTCAGGTGAAAAAAATGCTCCAGAACTCATGCAATTGGGTAACAGCTGGAAAAATCATTGAAATACGACACTGATCCCTAAGTAGTCATATTTTATTATTTGAGGCTTATAAATGGTTAAAGAAATAGAATCCACTTTTGGGAAATAATGTTTCTTTATGTTTCATCATGTCCCATTTTCCCCCACAGATTAAAACAAATAGTGCCATGGTGGGAAATCACTCTTGGCAATTTGGGCATCCCAGGAGCATGTCTCTTTAGGCCAGCAGAACAGTTGTTAAATGGTTTGGGGGGGTGGAAGTAAAGGCTTTTTCTGATACGGGAGACAAAATGTCTGAGTACATGCTGTCTTCCACCTATGCCAACTGAGGGCCTTTATTATTGCCACAACTGAGCCACCTAGGAAATTAGCTATTAATTTCCTTGGTCAATAAACCAGGAATTCCTCATCCTCATTGAAACATGGCAGCCTCCTTGCTCTTAACTCTGTTCAACAGTCAGTCCTCTGTTGCTTAAGAAATACACAACTGAGTCAGGCGGTAGTGGTGCATGCCTTTAATCCCAGCACTCAGGCACACAGAAGCAGGAGCATCTCTGAGAGTTTGAGGCCAGCCTGGTCTACAAAGAGAGTTCCAGGACAGCCCAGGTTACACAGAGAAACCCTGTTTCGAAAAAACAAAACACAAAACAAAAACAAACAAAACAAAACAAAAAAACAAAAGCAAAAAAAGAAAAAACACAACTAAGCCTGCCAAGCACTACCATAAACAACACAATGAGGCCTACTATTTTTAAAACAAGCATGAGAAACCTCTCACTTTAAATTAGTTTTGTAATTATTTGTTTGTCTCTGATTAGAATTTTGAGAAGAATAAACCTAAGTACAAAATAAAAGCCAAAGGCTTATGAATTGCATTCCTGATTAGCAACATTTAAAATGAAGAGATGGTCTTGCTAACCCAAGAGGTGATAGCAAGGTCAGAAGGGAGGTGAACAAGCAGGCAGGACCCCCACACAGTTCACACTGCCTGTACAGAAGTGAAGGCACCCTCCTGACACAGAACAGGGTGCTATGTGAGAGTATAAACAGTGAGGCCCAGGCCATACAGAGCTCTTGCTCATTGGAATATGTTTACCCTTCAAGAAGAGAAAAGGCACCAGCACATTGGGTGTAAACTAACACGACTTCAAATCTCAGATTATCTTATATCATCTTGTCGAAGATTAAACTGTTCAAGGCTGGTTCAGCAACATCCTCCAAGCACTACCCTGTGTCCTCTCACTCTCCTCTTATCAGCAGGTTGTCCTCTCCCCGAGGTACCAAGATGGCCTCAGTGCCTCCCGGGATTATCTTATTACAGGCAAGTAAAAACAATGAGAAAATGGGAGAGGGCTTTGAACAATGAAGCTCACTCAGTCGGCTATGGGTTTTTGTTTGTTTGTTTGGTTGGTTGGTTCATTGGTTGGTTGGGTTTTTGTTTTTTAGTGTGGGTTTTGTTTTGTGTGGTATTTTCTGTTTGTTTGTTTTCAGGAAACTGCATAGTTTCTGCAAATGATATTCAGGAAAGTGACTAAGGATGGGAATTTGTGGAAGGATTTCTTTCATAGTCTCTTTGGCCATAACAAAAACATGTTTTGTCCGTTTCTTTTTAGCATTTTTTGAAACTAGCCTTATTTTTTATTTTTAATATGCTTAGTTATTTGTGAATCTCATACAGTGCATTGACCCTCACCTCTTCCCACCACAATACTCCCACTTCTTCACCCCCTCCCAACTTCTTGTTCTCTTTTTTTTTTTCTTTTTTAATAACTCACAAAGCCTGATTTATACTGCCATATACACTTGGGCCTCTACTGGAGCAGGGTTTATCTACCAGGGACCACAGTCTTCAAGAAAAATCACCAGAGGATACAAACTGTCAATAGCTCCTCAGTTATGGATAGGAGTTCATGATGCTCTCCCCACTCCAGGCGTGATGGAACACTGGAGCTTAAGCTTTGATGATCAAAGCGATTCAGACCTCAAGGTCCTCATTTGTGTAGGTGACAGGAACAGTGGCAGGCCTGGAGTTGACTTCACTTAGTTGTCTTCTGATGAGTGTGTAGAGAGTACACATAGCCCCTCATATGGGCCCTACATTATCCAGCACATTACTGGGTGAAGTAGTCAGTGAAGATGTGCTAATCACAGAATGACCTCTAATACAAACATGTTTCACTTGTATTTCCAGGGGTGGGTATTAATTGTCCACTCACTCATCTTACAAGGGCTTGAGGGAGGCACAAGAGTTTAGACTTCTCAGATTGTTCAAGCTACAGTTGACTGGCTGGGATTTCTCTGTGAAAATGACAGAAGTGAGGGCACAGGCTTCCTGTTTCTTCTGGAAGGATGGTGAATAAGTAAAGAATATGCTAAACTCTCTGTTTTTTCCCTTAAAACAAGGGTAAAGGGGGAAGTTTATATATCTGTACAAGATGATAAGCTTATTTTTGTGAATCTGAGGTCCAGGGACATAATAGCCACTTGCCATTATTTTTTTTCTTTGCAACATATGGCAGAATTTAAGTTGACATAGGATGTATACATACTAATGTGCACTACGGAAAGTGATATTGCCAAATAACAAAGGGAATATTTGATCCTCACCTTCATTATTTGCTCTTAATCCTCTGGTGTACATGATTACCCTCCCTAAGTACAGACACTTGAACATTCACAGAGAAATACTGGAACACTATATCTCTATGTCTATACACCCCTCTGAGAGTAAGTGAAACTAGTTGAGTGAGAAGCACATTTTTCCTGTTTCTGTAGTCTATAAAATGAAAGTATTGTGTGTCTTGAGAAAGTATGGATTACAGCAGAGTAACAAAGTAGAAAATTAGTTTCTTAACTGTTTGACCAACATACCCTACCATTCCCTAGCTGGCTTTTCAGTTTCTAGTAAGATAATAATTGAGTAATAATCAATGTTTCTAATAATACAATAATTAAATGCACAGTCAAGCTGAAAATGTCAAAAATATGCAAGTTATACCTGAAAAGCTATTGACATCTGGAATAAAATAAGACAAAACACCCATGAGTTGAGTAAAAATGTTGAGACAACATGGTCAGTAATATCAACAAATAACATCCATACAACATGACTCTTTGCTGGCGTCTATTGCATTGGAGCAAGTAGTTGAAAAAGGCACTAAGGTTTTTGTAGTTCATAGTGATAATAGCAGTGATGGCAATCATGACTACCATCATCCACATTCATCTTCATACAGTCCTTTCAATAGCCTACTAAGATGAAAATTGGCAGTGGACTGCTTCTTCAAAACACACAGCTGGTATATGACAGAGGTGGTTGTTAATACATTCAAATCCAACATTAGACCAGACTCCTTTGGTCTAAATGGAAAAGGGCCCTATAGTTTCAAATTTGCAGGCTTCGTCCCCAGTTTACAAACTGTTTGAAAGGATTAGGAGTCGTGGCCTTGAGAGAAGGTGTGGTCTTGATGAAGGAAGTATATCACTGGAAGTGGAGGTTTGAGGTTTCAGAAGGTCAGAGGAGCCACCTCCTCTGCCTGCAGATCAGGGTGTAGCTCTTGGCTTCTTTTTCAGCAACATGACTGCCTGTGTGCTGCCATGATCTCCACTATGCTGGTAACGAACTTACACTGTGAAACTGTAAGCAAGCCCCAATTAAATGGTTTTTTTTTTAATATATAAAAGTTGTCTTGGCCACAGTGTCTCTTCAAAGCAATAGAACAGTGACTAAAACGGCTACTAATATTGTATAATATAAAAGAAGAAATGCCTTTTTACACTTTTGCTTCTCCTTATGTTTTCATAATGAACATAATAATAAATAGCAGTATTATAGTAACTTTAAAGAAGTTCCCTTATAAATATAAGAATGTTGTCCATATATAGATAAGTCAATCATATCTATATGCCTACTGGTGACACTAGAGGAAGAATGCTATCTAAAGATGCAATGACATACATCAACATTCTCTCACGCATATCCTTTTATTGATTCATGCATAGGAAGTCAAATTTAGACTCCTCTTCATTGCACTAGCCAGGCAGGTGCAATAATATAAACTGTCATAGCTGGACAAATGTATAGCTATGAAATCTGAGAATGAATTATTTGATGAATAGATTTGCAGCATATATATTAGAAGGATGATTATATGTGTACTGTGTGTGCGCAGTTGTACTCATCATGTATTGAATGAAAATAACTATAGGTTTTCTGAAGTATATTTCTTTGAAAAGCCAGATTTCTATTGTATACACAGTACACACATACACACACACACACAGAGAGAGAGAGAGAGAGAGAGAGAGAGAGAGAGCGAGAGAGAGAGAGAGAGAGCAACAAGACTCAAGTAGGAGAAGTATTTCATGCCATTATTTGGAGGTAAAGAAATTTTTGTATCAAAACATTTTCTAGGGTTCTAGCTCAATTGGTAGAGTGCTCAGCAAATATGCATGTAGTTGGGTAGGATCTCCAGAACCACATTTTTTTTAACGTCTTGGCAGCACATAGCTGTAACCTAACACTTTGGAGCTGAAGGCAAAATAGTCAGTGTAAAATCATCTGTCCTCAGTTACAAGATGACTTCAAGGCTGAGCTACATGAGACTAAGACTCAAAATTACTCTAAATATATAAGTCTAGAGTTTAAAAAAATATCCAAAATAGCATTAAGTAAATTAATGCTTCAATTTTTAGGTATAACTTTACAAAATAAAAAATGAAACAAAACAAAAACAAAACCACCTTCTTTTTTTCAGTAAGAAAAATTTACAGTTAGTAGAATATGTGTGACATGAAAGTGGATCATTCAGGGAGTAGATAAAATAGAATAAGAATATGTGTAATAATATGTGTTTATAAAGGTCATGATGCTATTTTCTGCGCTAACTAAAAAAGAAAACACATAAGCACTACTATAATAAAATTAAAAACAAACTATGGAGTGCAGTTCTTTACTGTCTATACCTAATGGTTTTATCAGAAGAATTATTGCAATTCCTATATAGTTTGTAAAGTATTCCTTAAGCCTATCCCATTTGATAACAACTGAACACCCTTGGTGTGTATACAGGGCAATGTACTAACTCTGTTCCAAACTTGGGTCTGAGGTTTGGAAAATGAAACACTGCTTCATGACATACTGGCAGTGGCATCCCAGAGCTCTTCCTGCTTTGCATTGTACCCCAGAACAGTAAGAATCTTTCTAAGGAATGAGAAACACCCAACAGTTACGTCCCTTCCCTCTATAATGCAGAATTGAAAAATTATCCATCTGATTCTATCAAAGACAATGAAACGATTGAAGCAACCCAACTCTATCAAACACCAGAAATTTATTGACTTAAAAAACATGATTTGAAGGTTTTTAAAATAACATACGAAGATGAGAAATACTAAAATATTGTAAGCAAAGGTAGACCCATTTGCTCACCACAAAACTCAAGGTGCCAGAAAGATGCTATCCAACAGCCAAATTTCATTTCATTGTAATTAACAAATACTTTCCTTGAATTTTGTTTCTGTAGCTGGGATTTGAGCTTTAATCCATATTTTAGGCTGTTACAACTTTATCTGATGTCTGGATTTCATTCCAATTTGTAGGACCTTTCACTAGAGTTTTATATATACAGTTGCCTTTGATTTCCTTCCCTTTAGTTTCCTTTCAGTCCCCCATCTTCTTCCTTTCTCTTCATTATTTCCCACATATGTTGCTAATTCATGAACTATAAAGTGTTTATAAATTCAGGTTCCAAGAGGAATGCCTATAGAAGAATCTGCCTAGTCCAGCAATATCAAAATGAACCCACATGCTTTGTTGGTTCATAAAGTTTGACAACAATGGTGGGTTCTTTGGTTCCAACCTACGTTTATGATCAGAGGCTTGTTTTTTCTTGTTGTTGTTTGTTTTTTATTTTGTTTTTTCTTTTTTCTATCACCAAACACTATCTAAGTAAATCACAAACCTTCAAATCCTATGAAGGAACGAATGCGAACAAAGTCAGGATTAAACATCAAAGTAGACCCCGAGAGAGATCACAACATGTAATAAATGTCTTGACTATGGTGACTTGCAAGTACTCACACAGGATACTTTACATATGTCAGTAACAGTATCATGAGATTGGTACTGCCTTACATGGAGCAAATGAAGAAACAGATTCTGGAAGAATAAGGTGACTTAACTAAGGTTATCACAAGTAGTGATACAAAAATTTGTATTCAATAGAGTAAAAAACATTAAGGAAAAACAACCACAAAGAGGAGCTTTAAAAAAACCCTCATAGGCTACAGCCAAGGAAAGTGATTGCCAGTCCTCATAACTGATGACAGTAAATCAAGCTCTCAGTGTACACAAAAATAAATCATCTGAGGCTCGAAGCTTTCAGTTTTAGAGTATTTAGAGCATGCAGAACATTTTCTCTCAGTTATCTGTCTTTAGTTTCTTTGTGCTGGATTTGTCTAGTTTTTATATCAGAACAATATTAAACTTGTAAATGGAATTAGAAAAATTAATTCCTCTAGGGCCAGGAAAACAAGTGTACAGTATTGGTGTCACTTCTTTTTCAGTAGTAGGACTTAATAGAATTTTGAATTTAGATTGCCTCAGCAAAGGGATTCCTTTTAGGAAAGATATTTAATTACAAATTGAAATTTCCCCAAAAAATTTACTTCATGTTGTGTTGTGATGGTTGCTTGTACTTTTCAAGAACTGGCATATTTCATCTAAGGTGCCAATTTGTATGGGTCAGTTTTTACATCATATTACTTTTACATGAATATTTTATTTAATAATCAGTTATACATATAAGGCATTTTAATCAAATCAATGTCAATCAGTCCTTCCCCTCAAATTCTTCCCCAATCTTCCCTACAATATTTTCCTCCCTACTTCATGCGCATTCTCTTAAAAAAATAAAATAGGTTCCACAATGGTGGTGCGGATCTCATACCGTATCTGATCACCAGGACAGCAGTGACTGCACAATGATCTAAGAAACAAAGTGAGAACTACAGAACACCAATGCTGGCGTTTCCCAGGTGAAAGGGGTCCACACTGCGTGGAGCACGGGTGGATCCAACCCCTGGATAATTCGGAGAATAGTCCCTGGGTACCCGCAAGTGGATGTTCAGTTTCCTAAGTGTAGCCATTCCCATGCAAGCTCTGGGTACCTGTTCTCTCCGGAAATCTGACTGAACAGGAGATTGTAGAATACCGCTGTCCTCCACCTGAGTAAGCTCGCAGGGCCACCAGAGCAGCTCTGTGCTTTTATACCTTTCTGCCTGCTAGCCGGCAACCCCTAGGTCAGAAATAACTAGCAAGCAGAAAACGAACCCAGAGGAGGGGATGAAGCTGTGGGACCAAAATCCCCATAGTCCTCAGCCCCGAGGAGGCCCCCGGGCCACTGGAATAGTTCTATGCTCGGATGTCTTTCTGCCTTTTCGTCAGCAGCCAGACCTCCCTAAGTCAGAAACAGCCAAACCACCAGACTGAACCCAGAGGAGGTGAATTGGGCTTGAGTCCAAAGTCCCATTGTTCCCCACCCAGAGGAGGCAGGCCAGGCTGCTGGAGTAGCTCCCTGCTCAGATATCTTTCTGCCTGCTTGTCATCATCAGCCAGACCCTCCTAGGGCAGCAACATCTAGCAACCAGAGAGCAAACACAGAGGAGGGGGCTTGCGAACGGGACCAAACCCATTGCCCTTCGCCTGGAAGAGGCCATTGGGCCACTGGAGTAGTTCTCTGCTCCATTATCTCTCTGCCTGATCAGCAACAGCCAGCAGCTCTCAGGGCAGGAATAGCGAACAAGCAGAGAATGAACCTAGAGGAAGGGACTTGTGTGCAAGACCAAAGCCCCATTGTCTTCCATCCCAGAGTGTCCTGCTGGGCACAGATCTCTGTCCAAATAACTTTCTGCCTGCTCCTCAGCAGCCAGACCCTCATGAGTCAGAAACAGCAAGCAAGCAGAGACTAAACCCAGAAGAGGTGACTTGGGTGCAGACCAAAGCCCCATTGTCTATACTTACTCCTAAACTCACAGACCATCAGAGACCGCAAAACCTGCTAACACTAGACACATAACAATGGGAAGAGATTAGCATAAGAACACAAGCAACAATTCCCAGGACTATTTGTCAACACCAGAAACTAGCAGTCCTACCTCAGCAATCCCAGGAGATTCTATCATACCTGAAACACAAGAGAAAGATTTCAAATCTGAGGTTATGAAAATGATAAAGGCCTTGAAGGAGGAAAACCAATTCCTCAAACTAGAATAGGACTATACAAAAAAAGAGGTGAAAGAATTGAACAAATCACTTAAAGGAATTAGTGAAAGACAGGAAACTACAATCAAGCAGGAGAAGGAAATGAATAAAATGATCCAAGACCTAAAAATGGAGCTAGAAGCAATGAAGAAAAAACAATCTGAGACAATCCTAGAAATGGGAAACCTAGGAAAGAGGACAGGAATTACAGACACAAGCATCATCAACAGGATACAAGAGATGGAATAGAGAATCTCAGGGATAGAAGATATGACTGAAGAAACCGATACACCAGTCAAAGAAAATATTAAATCTAAAAAACTCCTGACACAGAACATAGAAAAAATCGGGGACACTATGACAACACCAAATCTCAGATTAATAGGAACAGAAGGAAAAGAATGCTCCTAGCTCCAAAGCCAAAGAAATATTCTCAACAAAATCATAGAAATGGCCATAAACATACAAAAAGCCTACAGAACTCTCAATAGATTGAACCAGAAAAGAAAATCCCCCTGCCATATAATAATCAAAACACTAAACATGCAGAACAACAAAAAATTACATAATAAAAGCTGCAAGAGAAACAGGCCAAGTCACAAACCAAGGCAATCCAATCAGAATTATACTTGACTTCTTAACAGAAATTACAAAAGCCAGAAGGGCCTAGGCAGATGTCATGAAGTCACTAAGAGACCACAGATGCTAAACCAGAGTCCTATACCCAACAAAAGTTTCAATAACCATAAATGGAGAAAACAAGATATTCCATGACAAAACCAAGTTTATACAGTATCTAGCAACAAATCCAGTGCTATAGAAGACACTAGAAAAAAATCCAACCCAAGGAGAGTAACTTCACCCAGGAAAATGAAGGAAATAAATAACACCACACTCACAAAACCAAAAGAAAGGAATTACACACACACACACACACACACACACACACACACACACTACAACTACAAATATTTAAAAAATAGGAGCCAACAACCACTGGTCATTAATATCTCGCAACATCAATGGCCTCAACTTCCCAATCAATAAGAAGACACAGGCTAACATAATACATGTTAAAACAGGACCCATCATTCAGCTGCATACAAGAATCATACCTCAGCAATAAAGGTAGACACTACACTAAAGTAAAGGGATGGAAAATGGTATTCCAAACAAACAGGCTCAAGAAGCAAGCTGGAGTAGCCATTATAGTATATAATAAAACAGTCTTTCAACCAAAACTAAATCAAAAGAGATAGGTTAAGGACTCTTTGTACTCATCAAAGGAAACATACAAGAAGATGATGTCTCGATTCTAAACACCTATGCCCCAAATGCAGGAACACCCACATTAGTAAAAGAAACATTACTAAAGCTTCAAGCACACATCAAACCACACTCATTAATAGTGGAAGACTTCAACACCCCACTCTTTCCAATAGACTGATCATCAAGACAGAAACTCAGTGGAGAAATAATGAAACTAATAGATGTCAAAGGACATAACTTATATCTACAAAACATTCCACCCATACACAAAAGAATACAGCTTTTTCTCAGCACCTCATGGAAATTTCTCCAACATTGACCATATACTGGGTCACCAATCAAACCTCAACACATAAAAGAATATTGAAATAATCCCTTGCGTCCTATCAGAACCATGGATTAAAGCTGGAACTCAACATCAGAAAAAAACAAAAACACTACAAAATCATGGAAACTGAACAACTCCTTACTCAATGACCTCTGAGTAAGTGATGAAATAAAAAAATAAATTAAAAACTTTCTAGAATCCAGTGATAATGAAGGCACAACACACCCAAACTTATGGGACACAATGAAAGTGGTGGTAAAAGGAAAGTTCATAGCACTAAGTGCCTTTACAAAGAAACTGGGGAGATCCCATGCCAGCAATTTACCAGCACACCTGAAATCTCTAGAACAAAAAGAAGCAGAGACATCAAAGAGGACTAGATGGCAGGAAATCATCAAACTCACGGAAGAAATCAATAAATTAGAAACAAAGAGAACAACGCAAAGAATCAATGAAATAAAGAGCTGGTTCTTTGAGAAAATTAACAAGATAAACAAACCATTAGCCAAACTAATTCAAATCAACAAAATCAGAAATAAAGAGACAAAATGACAAATATCAAGGAAATCCAAAGAATCATTAGGTTTTTACTTCAAAGGTGTATATGCTATAAAATTTGAAAATATATATAGATCCATACCTAAGAAAAGTAAAAAGAGGGGAAATATAGAAATATATAGGGATGACAGGACCAAAAGTATATTATTGAGCCTACTCCTCAACTTAAGGTCTTAACTGTTTCTCATAAACAGGGTTAATTTTAATTCATTTGTATAGAGTTTTGTATATTGATGAAAAATCAGTTCAATTTTGGTAAAGAATTCAAATTCAATCTTATTCTTTACACACATAAATACATTGCTACTTAAGTAGGAGGTAGGGTACCAGTGCAACTCAATTATAATACAAGGTTTACTTTCAATACTTTGAAGGTGCTAATGCAGGGTGCTTAGAATAATTACATAATAGAAGTTAATTGTAAATTGATCAACTCGTGGCCATGTCAATTACTAGTCTATTTTCATCACTTGAATATACACCAAAGTTTAACAGATAGATAGGATTCTATAGATAGATAAAGTAAAATAGTTAGATAAGGTCTTCAAAAACCTCAGAGACCTACAGAAAATGGCATTTAAAGATTTTTTAAAAATTATTTTAAGCATCCTTTGACAATCAGACAGATTAACTCCTGGCAACACCCAGCCTACCTCAGAGAAGATGATGAGCATCAAAGAATTTTTTTATGCAGATGGCTTCAAGTATGGGAAACAAGCCACTAGACAAAATGCCCTCATTTCTGCTACAGACAGAATTCTGCCTAAAAGTGGGTAAACTTGGATGCAGGCAGAGCCTAAGCCCAAACTCTGCCAAGACAGGGTAAGCAAGTCCTCAACAGTTCCTGCCTCACAAATATGTCTGCCAGATATATTGGGCCAGAAGGCTGAAGATGATGCTTCAACATTATAGCTCTAGGCTGCCAACTATGTCTGGCCTTCATGTTTATGTGGCAAGCACTTACTGTTAAGTCATCTCACCTTTGTTTGTCATTTGTTTGTTGGTTTGTTTGTTTTTTGAGTTAGGGTTTGGCGAAAGCCAAGGTGGCATGCAGATCAATGCATAGCAGAGGTTGGCCTTGAAGTCCTTCTCTTCCTGATTTGGCCTTCTAAATCTTGGGGTTTCAGCTTCAGGTATGTGACACCATGTCTGGGTTGTTTATCTCAGATTTATGTATGCTTATCAAACCTGGTAACAACCAAAATATTGGGAGCTGGTAGATGATAAGCTGTTCTGCTAAAATAAGTGTGCTGTCAAAAACACAAAAAGATAGGGATGCATATTATACTTTTATTACTAAACAAAAAAAGGCAGCCGGACAAACTACATAGAGTATCATGTTAATGATATGACATTGTGGAAAGATCAACACTGCGCATTCAGTGAAAAGATCAGTACTTGCCATGAGCTAAAGGGGGAATAGGATGAAGAAGCACCACACCTAACTTTTAGGGCTGTGAAACTCTTCTGCATGAAGCAATTAAGGCTAAATTGTCATTGTACATTTGTCTAAACCCTTGAATTGTGATATATCAAGAGTGAATGCCACTGTGGATTGAGGACTCGAGTGCTATGTATGACTATGAGTATGCTGGGGTGGTTCAGATATGGATACGGGGTTTATGCATGAGAGACAGGAGACAGGATGTGAACCCAAAACTGCCATTAAATAAATGCTATTTCAGAATTAGTTCAGCATGGGTCTTCCAGGTATCTTTTGGTAGCAGGAGATGAATATCATATGGTGGGACACATAGTCTGCTAACTCTAGTTGGGTTCCTAAAGCCAAATATTTCACCTCAGTCAAGTGTGCCATGACATAACATGCTCTTGGGCTTGCTAGGGCCTTTGACCTTGCTTTGTGATGGGGCTTTCTTGTAAGAGAAGCAAAGAACATCGACAGAGAGTCTACTATCTCCTCCTCCTCAGGGTTGTAAGGAACTACACCTTCTGACTGCCTGGTACACCACTGTTGATGAAATTTTTAAAGAGACACATTCTCTTTAAGGGAGAATGAGCCCACACATGGGATGCCATCTGCTGAGGACTAAGGGTCCCACAACTCTGACCTGAGCTGCTTATTCTGGTCTGAGGGGATTACAAACTCCACACTGTTCAGACACCCACACCTATTCATTTCTTTCTAAACATCTTCCCCTCTTTTCCTCTGGTGGCTTCTGGGGATAATTGCCCTAGCCCCTAGCAGAAGAGAACAGAAGGAAGGGTGTGTGTGAAGGAGAGATAAAGATGTTTAGATCACAAGTGGGGCATGAGAAAAAGACTTGTGAGAAAGCAGGTGATGTTAATCCCCTTAGAAGTCGAACCACTGTGTGGGGGAGATTGTTAACCAGATGAAAAAGACCCTTGAACAACTTCTGAGGGTAGGTATAAATGTGAACCAAAAACAAGAGGTGGAACCTTTGGACACTTGGGATAGTTTTGGCTGTTCATTGCTCCACTTTGAGATGCTCGCTCCTAGAGAGAACTGCTGGAGGGAAGACTTCAGGGCTCTGGGCTCCAGGCTCCGGCTGAGGTTCCTGGTTCTGGTTGTTCCAGGTTCCAGCAGAAAAAGTCCTGCTGATTACACCATGAGAATCATTCCTTGGAACTGATATCCTTACCATTTCATTATTGTATTCTTTAATCTTATTTTCTTATCGTTTAGGTTACTCAGATTATAAGTGAGGTACTCTTGGTTAATAAGTTTGTAAGAAAATATATTTGCTAAAAAAAATTGAGCCATATCTGTGCCATCTTGTTGGCACTAGAAGTTTATTATCTAAGTTTTGAGGTTATGAGTATAATGCAAATGTTCAAGAGGTTCAGTTTGTAGAACTGGCAATGTATTTTTATAATGCCCTTGTTGAAAAACACACATACTAATTTACTTCATTATTACATATGTTCCTTGGGATTTATGGGATGTTTTTATAACTAAAATTAAGCTCAAAAGATGAGAGAAGTGGGAAAGAAATGTATGCTTACTGAGGCATGTTGAGTGATTTCTCTCATAAAGTAGCATCAAATCCATTCTTGCTTTGTTTCACCACAAAGCTGCTTACTGAAGAGCAAGGAAGATGTCAGGATTTTGGGAAGAATGGAGAAGGCAGACAGCAGATGGGGCAACAGTGGGGATCAAGAGTTTCCCTGACATCACATTTACAAATATTCCAAGAGAACCTCAAATTGAATACTGGTTGCACTTGTATCAGAAGAGGAAGCATGCAACTAGAAACCATATGACAAAAACCCTTAAGGTCTATGATACATGGCATGTTTAGTCAGAATAAGAGCACTGAATAATCATTCTGTTGTTCATAGTTTAAAATAATAATACAGTCAACTCAAACTTAGTGAATAAATGGTGAACTCAATGAGAAAAGGGTGCTCCCCTTTATATATTTTGTATATTTAAGTTGTCTTAAGGTAAGGATAAAGCTAAATTTTCATCTGTAAAGAACATCACACTTAAACGAAAATGCATAAACTATTACTAGATCTCTTAATGAGTTTATAATCTGATCCCTGATCCTAGTTCATGCACCACATAGTCTTGGAGCTAATGTCTTTACTCTCTTTGACTCTTGTCTCTGAATGGATGTCGAGCAGAGGTGTTGCAGTCCTTCCTATGCTGAGAAATTCTCACACATCAGTGCACACTGAAAGATGTGGCTTCATTTAGTTTGTGATTTTTATATAAAAGAGACTCTGTATTATTAAGGGGAGAATGGGGAAGAGAGAGGCCAGAGGGGTCCAAGATAAGAGGAGAGAGGGGGCCTATGATCTGCACACAAAATGGGATGTAAAGTGAATAAAAGTAAATAAATGAATAATACTGCTGAGGAAAAGAAGAAGGAACCAGAGGAGGATGGTTGAGCAGGTGGTTGGAGAAAGATACTGTTAGAGCAGAAGCCACTCAAGGAGTCATCAGGTTGAAGAACATGCACAGTATCTGATCTGCAGGACAGAGATTAGGGACCCAGATGGGAGCTATGTACCACAAGACTTGGAGAGCCCCTATGTGTGAGGAGTCCACACAGTGCAGAGCACGGGTGGGTCCAGCCTTGGGCCATCCAACTAACCCAGTCCCCAGAGTCTGGACCCATACCTGCCTGCGAGCTGCAGCCTTATCGGTATCTGGAAATTAACTGTGGGCATTGAAGCACAAGGGTCTGGACCTGCTGGCCAGGGGAAAACAGGTGGATCTGACATCAAACTACCCTGCCAGTCCACAGAAAGACCCAGGGGCCAGTGACCATGCAGGCACAGTATCCTGCTCAGCCTAGCATGCAGTGCCATACATTCACTCTTTCTTTCTCCCTCTCTGACTGACATGTGGTCCAAAGAGGAACATTGTCAGTGTCTGCTGGCCCACAGGTAGTCAAGAATGTGGACGTGGGATAGATCCGACGTCAGATCATCCTGCCAGTCCACAGAGGGAATCAGAGCCCACAAGGGGGCCCAGATGGCTGTGGACCTGTTCTCCAGCTCCAGCTCCATAGCCACACTCTAGGGTTGATTGATCTAAGGTGGCGCAGTCTGAATGGATCCTGCAGAAACCTAGCCAGCCTCCCCAGGTAACTGTTCCCGTATACTTGGGCAGAGCTGAACCGGCCTGAACAGATCTGGTGGAAGCCTAGCCAGCCACCACAGCCCAGCAGGGGCTTCCATGTTTTCAAGAGGGACTGAACGGGCCTGAAGGGATTGGGAAGAAACCCAGCCAGCTACACCAAACCAGGGAGCCATTCCCCGCAAGCAAGCTAAGGCAGAGCCTAGCTAGCTGCCACAACATAGCAGGAGTTTTCTCGCACTCAGACAGGACTGAGCTAGCCTGAAGGGATCTGGCAGAAGCCTAACTAACTGCCACAAGCCAGAGGGCAGTATGTGCTCTGTCAGGCAGGACTGAACCTAGGTCCCAAGGACTGGATGGATCAGGCAGAAGCCTAGCCAACTGCCACAAGCTAGCACCGCTTCCTGCACTTTAGTGTGGACTGAGCCTAGGTCCCCAAAGTCCTAGTGCTTGAGGGCAGGGTTTTCAAAGCCCAGCCAAAGGCAGGATGACCGGCTTTGTCTACACTACATCAAGCTGATCCTTGGGCTGCAGCGCACCAGCACCTGCCTCTTCTGACCCAATCAGGAGCCCAGGATATGAAGCAAAGTCCCCTGGAGCTGACTAGGTCATGTGCCTAATCCAATGAAGGTTTCCCTGATCCCCACAGGTGAGGGCTCTAGACCTAGAGACACTCACCAACAGACTGCTCTTAATGACCAGTGAAGAACACCAGAAACTATCTCCCAACATCAAAGACTGCATGATGGCTAAAGGCCAACATAAAAATAGAAACAACAAAAACCAAAACAATATGCCATCTTCAAATCCCATCTATCCCAAAGAATTCAACATTGAGAACTCAAACATAAATTACGCACAAGAAAATGACCTCAAATCCTTAGTAATGAAGATGGTAATGGAGAAACAAATAAAGTCCATAAATAAATTCATGAAGATGCAGCCAAACAGATTGAAGACGGTAAAGGGGCCTATAGAGAGACACTGGAAGAAAATCAGGAAAGTACAAATTATCAGATGAAGGAAATCAATAAAACAGTTTAAGATCTGAAGATGAAAAAAGAAACAATTATAAAAGTGCAGATAGAAGAAAGCCAGAAATGAAATAACTTTAAAAAGAAAGCAGGAAATGGAGAGGGAAGTTTCTCTAACAGAATTCAAAAGTTGGAGGAAAGAATCTTGAGAGGGGAAAATAAAATTGAAGAATTTGATGCAACCATCAAAGAAAATGATAACCTGAAAAATTCATGACACAATACATCCAAGAAATAAAGGACACCATGAAAAGACAAAACTTGAGGATCGTTGTCATTGAAGAAAGAGAAAATGCCTAGCTTCAAGGCCAAGAAAATATTTTCAATAAAATCATAGAAGAAAATTTCTGCAATTTAAAGAAGGAGATTCATATAAACATAAAAGAGGCCTACAGAACACCAAATAGAATAGACCTGAAAAGAAATTTCTCCTGCCATATAATAATGAAAGCACAAAATGTACAGAACAAAGAAAACATATTAAAAGTGGCAAGAGAAAAAGTCCAAGTAACATATAATGGCAAACCTATCAGAATTACACCCAACTTCTCAGCAGAGGCCATAGAAGCCAGAAGGGCCTGGGAAGAAGTCCTGCAAACCCTAAGAGATGGCAGATGCCAGTCCAGATTTCTATACCCAGCAAAACTTCCAATAACCATTGATGGAGAAAACAATATATTCCATGACAAAAACTAATTCAAACAGTACCTATCCACAAATCTAGCCCTACAGAAGTTACTAGAAGGAAAAGTCCAACCCAAAGTGACAAACCACAAGTAAAGTATCACAGGAAATAGGTAACTTTACTGTTGTAAACCTTAACCACACAAACACTCTACAGCAACCAACATCAAAATCAAAGGACTTAACAGTCACTGGTCATTAATATCTCTCAAAATGAATGGTCTCAACTCTCCAATAAAAAGACATAGACTAACTGAATGGATGCATAAACAAGACTCCAGATTCTTCTGCATTCAAGAAACACATCTCAAGGTAAAAGGCTGGAAAAAACATATTCCAAGCAAATGGACACAAGAAGCAAGCTGCTGTAGCCATTTTAATATCTAATGAAATAGATTTTCAACCAAAATTGATCAAAAGAGATGAAGAAGGACACTTTATAATCATCAAAGGTAAAGTCAACCAAGATGACATTACAAATCTGAACAGCTCTACACCCAATACAGGGGCACAAACATTTGTAAAAGAAATATTAACAAAGCTTAAATAATACATCAATCCCCACACATTAATAGTGGGAGACTTCAATATACCACTTTCACAAAGGATAAGTCAATGTAACAAAAACTAAACCAAGAAATAATGACACTAACTGATGTCATGAATCAAATAAATGGATCTAACAGATATCTACAGAACTTTTCACCTAAATGCAAAAGACTATATCTTCTTCTTCTCAGCACCTCCTGGAACCTTCTCCAAAATTGATCGTATAGTAGGTAACAAAGCAAGTCTCAACAGATACAAGAAAATTGACATAATACCTTGTATCCTATCAGATCACCATGGTCTAAAGCTGGACTTCAACAACAGAAAAAAAAAAGTCTACACACACATCGAAACTAAACAACTCTCTACTTAATGACAACTGGGTCAGGGAAAAATAAAGAAATAAATTAAGGACTTGCTAAAACTCAATGAAAATGAAGGAACAACATACTCATATGTATAGAGCACATTGAAAGCAGTGCTAAGAGGAAAATTCATAGCATTAAGCGCCTTTATAAAGAAACTGGAAACATATATACGCAAGTTAACCACTCATTTGGAAGCCCTAGGGAAAAAAAGGAGAAAAACTCAAGAGGAGTAGACAGCTGGAAATAATCAAATTCAGGCCTGAAATCAATAAATTAGAAACAAAGAGAACAATCCAAAATATCAGCAAAACCAGGAGGTGATTCTCTGAGAAAATCAATAGGATAGACAAACCAATAGCCAAACTAACTAAAAAGCAGAGAGATACTATCCAAATCAACAAAATCAGAAATGAAAAGAGAGACATAATAATAGACACTGAAGAATACAAAGAATCATTAGGTCTACTTCAAAGGCTTATATGCAACAAAATTTGAAAATCTAAGGGAAGTTGACAATTTTCTTGTCAAATTTGAAACAAAATCAGATAAACAAATTAAATAGTCCTACTTCTCCTACAGAAATAAAAGCAGTCATTGAAAGTCTCCCAAGCAAAAAAGCCCAGGGCCAGATGGTTTCAGTGCAGTATTCTACTAGACCTTCAAAGAAGAGCTAACACCTATACTCTTCAAGATACTCTACAAAATAAAAATGGATGGAACATTACTAAGAGGCCACAGTCACTTTGATACCTAAACCCCACAAAGACCCAACAAAGAAAGAGAATTTAAGACAAATTTCTCGTATTAACAATGATGAAAATATATCCAATAAAATATTCATAACCAAATTCAAGAAGACATCAAAGATATTATTTACCATGTCCAAGTAGGCTTCATTCCAGGCATGCAGGGATGGTTCAATATATGGAAATCCATCAATGTAATCCAACATATAAACAAACTGAAAGAAAAAAAAACCCATATGATCATCTCCTTAAATGCCAAAAAAGCATTTGACAAAATCCAACACCCATTCATGTTTAAAGTTTTGGAGAGATCAGGGATACAAGGCACATACTTGAACATAGTAAAGGCTGTGTACAGCAAGCCAATAGCCAATGTCAGTTTAAATGGAGAGAAATTCAAGGAAATTCCTCTAAAAGCAGAGACCAGACAAGGCTGCCTACTCTCTCTATATCTCTTCAATATAGTTCTTAAAGTTCTAGCTAGAGCAGTAAGACAAAAAAAATGAGATCAAGGAGATCCAAATGGGAAAGGAGGAAGCCAAATAACCTCTATTCACAGATGATATGACAATGTACATAAGTGACCGCTAAAATTCCACCAGAGAACTCCTAAAGCTGATCAACACATTCAGCAAAGTTTATGGACACAAAATTAACTCAGAAAAGTCAGTAGCTTGCCTGTATACAAATGACAATCATGCTGAGAAAGAAAGAAAGAAATTAGGGAAACTACACCCTTCACAATAGCCACAAGCAATATAAAGTATATAGGAGTAATTCTAACCAAGCAAGTGAAAGACTTGTTTGAAAAAAACTTCAAATCTCTGAAGAAAATTGAAGATGACATCAAAAGATGTAAAGTTCTCCCTTGTTCGTGGATTGGGAGAATTAACATAGTAATAATGGCCATCTTATCAAAAGCAGTTTACAGATTCAATGGAATACCTATCAAAGTACCTACAAAAAAATTAAAGATATTGAAAGATCAATTATTACCTTCATATAGAAAAAAAGCAGAATAGCTAAAACACTTCTGTACAAAAAAAAAAGTTCCTTTGAAGGAATCTCCATACCTGATCTCAAGCTGTAAGAGGAACAGTAGTTAAAACAGCATGGTACTGGCTGGCATAGCAATGGGCTGGTTGATCAATGGAATCAAATCAAAGACCCAGAAATAAATCCATACATATATGGACAATAATTTTTGACAAAGAAGTCAAATCTATTAAATGGAAAAAGGATAGCATCTTCAACAAATGCCGATGCTCTAACTGGATGTCTACCTGTAGAAAAATGCAAGTAGGTCCATGTTTATCACCATGAACAAAACTCAAGCCCAAGTGGATTAAAGAGCTCAACATAAAACCAGAGACATTAAATATGTTAGAAGAAAAAGTGGGGAAGAGCCTGGAATTCATTGGCATTGGAGACAACTTCTTGAACAGAATTCCAACAGCCCACGCTCTAAGATCAAAAATTAATAAGTGGGACCACATGAGGCTGAGAAGCATCCATAAGGCAGAAGACACAGTCAACAGAACAAAGCAACAGCCTACAGACTGGGGAAATATCTTCATTAACCCTACATCTGACAAAGGAATAATATCCAAAATATATAAAGAGATCAAGAAATTAAATAACCCAATTAAGAAATCAGGTTCAGAATTAAACAGAATTCTCAACAGGAATATCAAATGGCTGAGAAACACTTAAATAGTTGTTCACTGTCCTTAGTCATTAGAAATATGCAAATTAAAATGACTCTGAGATTCCATCTTACACCCATCAGAATGGCTAAGATAAAAAACTTAAGTGACAGCACATGCTGGTGAGGATGTGGAGAAAGGGGAACACTCCTTCATTGCTGGTGGGAGTGCAAACTTGTACAACCACAATGAGAATAAATCTAGTGCTTTCTCAGAAAACTGGGAATAGGGCTACCTCGAGACCCAGCTACTCCACTCCTTGGCATATACCCAGAAGATGCTCCACCACATAACAAGGACATATGCTCAACCATGTTCATAGTAGCCTTATTCGTAATATCCAGAATCTGGAAACAACCTAGATGTCCTTCAGTCAAAGTGTTTTACAATTACACTATGGAATACTACTCAGCTACTAAAAACAAGGAAATCCTGAAACTTTCAGGCAAATGAATGGAACTAGAAATGATCATCCTGAGTGAGTTAACCAAGACCCAGAAAGACACATGGTACATACTCACTTACAATTGGACACTAGGACAACTGGGATGTCCCTGAAAGTCTTCATGTAGCATGAGATTGGGATGGATACTGGAACTTCCTATTGTGATTCCAGGTGAGGGAGGTAAGGGAGAATGGGGAAATAGAAGGATCCAGAGGCTCCTAGAAACCTACAAAAAGACCACCAAGGCTGGTGGATCTGGACCCATGGGGGGATTCTGCTCAAACTACTGTACCAACCAAAGGCAAAGCATGCAGTAAACTTAGAACCTCTATCCAGATCTAGAAAATGGACAGTGCATTCTCCACAGTTGTGTTCAGAGCAGGGACTGATTCTGACATGAACTCTGGTGCCCCCTCTTTGATCATTTCCCCTTGGTGGGGAGGCCTGGTGGAACTTAGAGGAAGAGGAAGCAGGCTACCAGGATAAGGCCTGATAGGCTGTGATCATATAGTGAGGGAGGAAGTCCCCTTCTGCCACAGACCTAGGAGTGGGGAATAGGGTGAAAGAGGGAGGGAGGGAGGAATGGAAGTTACAAGTGAGGGGATAACAATTGAGATGTAATCTGAATAAATTACTTAGGAAGAAAGAAAGAAAGAAAGAAAGAAAGAAAGAAAGAAAGAAAGAAAGAAAGAAAGAAGAAAAAGAAAAACTAAGCACTTTCCTATATGTTTATATCCTGTTCAGTGATTCTCTATGTTTATCTCAGATACAGAAAGGTTCATACCCCCAAAAAGAAAGGTGCAGTGAGAGCACAGTTGTGTGCAGAAGAGTAACAGGACATGCAATCAGGTTGAAAACATGAGAACACAAAGCAAACAACACTGAAGAAATGTAAACATGTGTGGTAAAAATTCAAGCTATGACTTATGACCTAATGGATACCTACCTCAGACAAGGTGTTTTAATGCTTTGTAGCAGCCTACAGTTTGCACTGTACCCACATATCTTAGGGCAGAAGCTGGACGGATAGAGATGCAGGTCAGATGCTCAAGGTCAGTGGTCATCCTGCACAGGTGCATACTTCAAAGCCACCTCCTTATCCATTAACTATTACAATCTAGTACTAGAGAATCTCAGAGCTTGAAAATGATAGTTCTGTTGCCAGAGGTCCTTGGTGAAAACTGAAGAATCATAAACAGAAACCAACACTTAACTGTGATTAACTTACTTTTTACCACTAAACCAAACCATTTGGGATAGAAGAGCATAATAAATACTTTTAAGAAACCAAAATCCAAGAAGGTTAAAATTAATGATTTTATTTGCTTCTACTTTTTCCTCAGAAGAGCCTGACTCTTTTGAACAAAATGAAGTGATGCTTAAGTAGGCTGCCTATATGAGTGACTCCAGCCCAGGGTCTGCTCTTAGAGCCGAGAAGGTGGGAAAGACAGAGAAAACGAATGCTGAGAAGAGCAATGTGAAGAAGAAAAGCTGGACAAGGACAGCATAGTTTCAAGTACAACAGTGGCCTTAACAGCTCAATGAAGAATTTTACAAAGAAACCAAGCAAGCAGGCAAGCAAGTCACCATGGCTTTACAGAAAGCAAATTGTGTCAGAGATTTCTTTGTTGGTTTGGTTTGCTTTGGTTTGGTTATTTTTTGCCTGTTTTGCCTTTGTTGCCAGCTGTGAAATCAGGGAGACAGGTCTGGATTTTAACAAAGCACATGACCAGATGGTTCCCTTATCTCTTTGGAAAGGTGTAATATGTGAGTAGTTGAACCTAAAGCCAAAGGGTAATGAATGAAGCCAAGGTCACCATGTAGCACAGTTTCCAGTAGGAGCAGTTGTTCTCGACCTCTTACTAACTATGAATAGGACTAGAGGAACCACAGGATATAGTTGAGGAATGAGAAGTTGGACAAGGATAGCAGGGCACTGGAACACAAAACAGATGATGCAACACTTCATACTCAAAAAAGTATAGAAAATCAAAAGACAATTTTGAAATGTTAGCAGGAACACCAGGTTCTTGTGTAAAATATGTGTGTACTTGAGTGAAAATTAATGGTTAATAAGCTAAGCCTTTGGTAAGTATTAGCTCAGCTATTAAAGTGCTTGCTTTGCAAGAAAGAGGCCCAAAGCCTATAAGAATGCAAAATAGGCATGGCAGCTCTCTTCTAATTCCAGTGTATGGAAGACTGAGATGATTCCCCAGAGCTGAGAGCTGGAAGATGGGTTTGATTAAAAGACCCTGCCTCAGAGGATAAGGTAGAAGAGCAGTAAAGGAAGACTTTCTTCATCAACTTCAGGTTTTGAGAGCATAAACACACATGAACACACATTTGCACTTGCCCATGGAAATATTTATAACCATGCATACCACACATACATATACTTGAGAAGAAGAAAAAAATTGAAAGAAATGTTTCAAAATGCCTTTTACTTTATAAAATGTCTATGGTCTTTCTGTCCTTTGCTACATCATTGACTAGATACCATCTGTCACTGTACCCCCAAAACATAAGCCCTCATATTGTATTCTTTTTAATTTGCTGCACGTATATACACATCAGGTAACTGCTGTTGCTAGACTCTGATTTGGAGTGTTAATTCTTATTTTGTGTGTTTGTGTGTGAAGCAGAGTTTGGATAAGGATACTGTGCAGTGGGAGGACTGGGGCTAGACTTTGTTTTGTGAGTAAAAAGTAACAATCACTTTGTTAGAATGGACTCTCAGCCCTTGCCTACATTTTATTCTGAATAAAACAATACAAACAAGCACACTGTCTGGCCTTTCCACTGTTCCTCTTACAAAGTGGTGTTGATGAACTGCTATGTTCGGAGTTTTCTTATAAGACCCTTCTTTGCTTCATGAGCCTATTTTGGAAACAATTTATACCTAGAGTTCTCCTGGATTGTGACAGCTCCCAGATTTCATCTTTGACAGTACTGACAGTTCTTAGGTGCTGGTCTGTTGGTAGTTTTCTGACATCTCTCCCATAAGTTGACAGGGCTTAGAAAGGTAGATGTCCTCTGCAAAAGACAGCTTCAACAAGGCACAGATAAAGTTTATGTCAAACAAGGTTCAAATACATAGCTGTAAGAACTCTTCCTCTGGAGCCCTGAACTCTCCCCTTTCTCTCTCTCTCTCTCTCTCTCTCTCTCTCTCTCTCTCTCTCTCTCTCTCTCTCTCTCTCTCTCTCTCTCTCTCCCACTCCCTCTCTCTCTCTCTCTCTCTCTCTCTCTCTCTCTCTCTCTCTCTCCCTCCCTCCCTCCACCTCCCCCCCCCCACACACACAGTCAATACCTCAGCATCTGTTCTGCTCTGTGAGAAGACCCTGCGGATCAAGATAAGATAGGTTAGGCAGATTGTATAGCCACATCTGACCTGACAGTTGTCTATCATGCTGGGGTTGGAAGGTGACACCTACGTGACAAAGGCATCCCTCTCATATGTCTTTTGAGCCCCAGGGATGTCCTGATGAAAGGAGCTATCCTAACACGATCAATTTATTGTGTGTTTTTTGTTTTTACAGCTGAAACATTGTATTTATTTTCATCTACAGTGGGATATTGGTCATAGGGCCACCTATCAAATGCCAAGACCTCAGGTAGAGCTCTGTAGTATTTTTCATATATTTATACAATTCTATTTACTTTTAGTCATCTGTGTAATACTTCTAATAGCTACTTCAATGTCACTGCTAGGTAAATAGTTGTATGTATTATTAGGGTAATAATAAGAAAAAGGATATATACTCAATAAAACACAATTAAAAATATCTGCTCCTGTTAATTACATATGAGGATGAGAAATCTTCAGCTAAGGAAGTTGACTATAATTGATATGCAAAGACAAAGCATTCTTCTTGCAATAATATTCATGAGTTAGTAGAGCTATCTCATATGAATAAAGTTATGACTGTCATGAATTTTTTCTTCTTTTTTTAAAATGGGTTTCTTTTCAACATATACATTTACATTATTACACATGAATAAAATAAACTAAATACAGCAGGGAGAATGATGAGACAATCAGGAATTATATAAATGTTACATTCATAGTGATTTGGCTATTTGTATTTGGCAAACTTGAAGTAAACATCTTTCTTACGTTGTTTGGTTTTAACATCTGAATAAAAATCGATGTGTATCATATCTCATCTCTATTAACTTAAAACATCTATCTTGAGCGGAAAACATCTTAACCCCTAACCAACTAAGCCTAACTGTAAGAATAAACTACTTGGTCTTCAAGCCCATCAGAGAGTGGGAAGGAATAATACTTAAATACCTGAGTGAACCAGAAATATCGGTTAACAGCTTCCAAAATGAAAACAAAAATGACTGAGACAGTTTACTGCCTGAACAGTCAGCCAACACTCTCTGTAACACTGGAGCATCATGTTTGGCCTTCTAGCCCAATATATCTGACAGATATATTTGCAAAGCAGGAACTATTGAGGACTTGTTTATCCTGTCTTGGCAGAGTTCAGCCATCGACTCTGCCTGCATCTAAGCTTGCCCATTGTTAGGCAGAATTCCATCTCAGGCAGAAATGAGGATATTTTTTTCAGTGGCTAGTTTGCCACATTTGAAGCCAATTCCGTAAGGAGTTCTTTGATGCTCATCATCTTCTTTGAGACAGGCTGGGTGTTGCCAGGAGTTAACTTGTCTTGCTGTCAAAATATCTTTAGAATAATAAAAAAAATCTTAATTTTTTGTTAGTTAAACATTTTTATTTTACTTATACATTTATATTATTATACATACATCCAATAAACTACCTATAGCAAGAAGAACCATGATACAATCAAGAATTATATGTTACATTCATAGTGTTTTGGCTATTTGTATTTGGCAACCTTGAAGAACACATCTTTCCTATCTTGGTGAGTCTAAAATTCTGAATGGATATCAATATCTATCATATCTCATCTCTATCAACTTAAAACATCTATCTAAACCGAAAAACCCCTAAACAACTAATCTTCGTTGTAAAACTAAGCGACCTGGTAAAATAAAAATCTTTAAATGTCATATTCTGTAGGTCTCTGAGGCTTTTGATGACCTTATTTAACTATTTTACCTTATATAGCTATAGAATATAATCTATATATTAGACCTAGAATATATATTCTTGTGATAAAATATGACTAGTACCAATGAATTAAAAATAATCTTATTTGTGAATAACAATTAAGGCCTTAAGTTGAAGAGTAATTCAATAATCTATCTTTTGTTCTATCTTCCCTCTATATTTCTATATCCTTCCTTTCTTTTCATCTCCTAGCTCCTCATCTACAAAAGAAAGCAAAAGAAAGATAAAGGAAAAGAGAGCTGACCCTGAGCCCAATCTAGTTTTCTCTCTGTATAAGGCCAATAATAACTTATAACCAACAACAGAAACATATACCCCCACAACTCCTTAAAGGAAATGGTATGTCATTTTCTTAAAGTTTCTTCAGGCTGGTGTAGGACGAATAGTAACTTAGAAGGTCCTCCCCCACCAAAAAAAAAAAAATGAGGAAAATGGTTAAGCAAGCCAGGGATGGCATTTGTGGTCCATTTTCTAAATGTTGAGGAATTTTAGGCTTACTAGGAATCCTATGTGGGACAGCCTGAAATACCAGTTGGGATCAGAAGCTTTCAACAGTGCTGTCCTGGAAGCTGTTCTGTTCTGATGGATAATAGCAACTGAGGTGCCTAGGGCTGGAACACGGAGGATGTAGGATGTCAGCATCCAGCATGCTGAGAGGAATGAATCCTGTCAGCTTTGATCCAGTGTCAGTATGCAGTTCTTTTGTTCTGAAAACATAATTTCTCACAAGCATTATACAGTTCTAACATAATTGCATGAGATGTGCGGAATGCAAAGAACAATTAAGGTTGGTTCTCTGTTCATAGTATGAGCAGAAGTAAGAAATGTGCAAATTTCCTTCGGGCTATACTAAGAACGGCCTCAAATAATAAATCACAGAGAATCTGTGACCAACATGAAGCCTTGTCTATGCATAGACATTCATAACTCAATCTCAGAGCTTTTCCCATGTAGAGGGATTAGCAATATAAATTACCTGCCTGTTCTGCAGTTTAAACTCTTTACATCTCGATTGCAGCCCCTCCCTCATCACCTCCCAATCCCATCCCCTCTCTCATCACCTCCTGAGCCCATTCCCTCCCTCATCTCATTTCCCTCCCTCCCCTAGTCCTTAGAAAGGGAAGCCCCCCTCCCCTAACATCTGTCGTCAGCTTATATAGTGTCCTCTGTACTATCTCTAACCTCCTCCTCTGTGGCCTGGCAAGGCCACCCTCCTAGGGGTGAAGTGAACAACATTAAGAGGCCTGAGTCCATGTCAGAAGTAGTCCCTACTCCCGATATTGTGGGACCCACAAGGAGACTGTGCTGCCTATCTACTACATCTGAACAAGATGTCCAGGTGGACATCCCACATGGACCTTGGTTGGACCATCAGTCTCTGTGCTGTAATGTGGTTAACATGAATTAAGTGGCTAACATCTGCTTATGAGTGAGAATACGCCATGTGTGTCTTTCTGAGTCTGAGTTACCTCACTCAGGATGCCTGCAAATTTCAAGATTTCTTTGTTTTTGATAGCTGAATAGTATTCCATTGTGTAAATGAACCGTAGTTTCTTTATCCATTCTTCAGTGGAGGGATATTTGAGTTGTTTCCAGATTCTAGCTATTATAAACAAAGCTGCTCTGAACATAGTTGAGCAAAAGTCCTTGTTGTATGGTGGACCCTCTTTAGGGTATATGCCCAGGAGTGGTATAGCTGGGTCTTAAAGTAGACATATTCACAATTCCCTGAGATAGTGCCAGATTGATTTCCAAAGTGGTTGTACAAGTTTGCACTTCCACCAGCAATGGAGGAGTGTGCCTCTTTCTCCATATCCTCATCAGCATTTGTTATCACTTGAATTTTTTATCTTAGCCATTCGGAGAGGTGTGGTGAGGACATAAGCTTTTCACTTTGTAAAGTTAGGAGTAAAACATACACGAAAAAGAAAATGCCTTCTTACACAACAAATGGACTCATTCAAGCTCCATTCTCTAGGTAAGGTGTCTGCCTCTGGCTCATGAGGGATCTGTAACTGCCCACACAAGGTCCTTAAAGAATCATGTGGTCCATTCCCTTGATGGGGAGGCCTGGTGGCACTCAGAAGAAGGATAACAGGCTACCAAGAAGAGACTTGATACCCTATGAGTGTATACAGGGGGAGGAGGTCTACCTCAGTCACAGACATAGGGGAGGGGAATAGGGGGAAAGTGGGAGGGAGGGAGGAATGGGAGGATACAAGGGATGGGCTAACAATTGAGATGTAATAGAAATAAATTAATAAAATATTTTTTAAAAAACCAAAAACACAAAACAAAACAAAAAAGAATCATGTGGTTGGGGACAAGCTATGTACTATCCGACTGTGCATCATCAGAGAAAAACTTGCCCCCACCCATTTGCCTACCAAATCATCAAGTCAATAAGGTAAAGGCTAAAAAAGTGGAATATGACTCATTCTAGCTGAAAAGTAACTCATAAAGAGAATTGCCCAGTGTTCAGGGTGATGCTATTCACTGTAACCTGTTGGGACTAGGCCTGTCCGTCAGACAGTTGTCTACCTTTGCCTTGGACAGGCATCAAGGAGACATCCCAGGCACATTCCATCTTCATCTGCAGCAGAGTGACTCAGGGACATATTTTAATTGAGCCTCACCCTCTGGATCCTCCCAACTCCTATGTCCCCCTTCTCCACAGCAAACAACTAGGTGAGAGCAAAGACAGGACCTTGAGGTTCAGGAAGGAGAGGCCAGATAGCAAGTACATGCCCTGAGAATTCCTAGAACCACAATAAATATGTAAATATTTCCTATTGTATGCCTTCAAGTCTAAACCACACATCAAAAAAAGAAAAGCAATTTCTCCCTGTCGCCTCGTCCTTCTCCCTTCTTCCTTTCATTTTCCTTTCCCTTCTCCCCTATTTTCTTAATGGAAATTGGTAGAATAGTTACACTATGCCTTTCCAACATAAATAACAAATTTTCAGCCAATTCTCAGGATGCTTGTAGACAGCCAGTACACCTTGTAATGTGATAACAATGGGAAATACAGTCAACCCTGTGTGGTCCAAGACAGTGTACAAAGACATTATACAGAGTGAGCATGGCAAAGGAATAAACTGAGTATGTGAAGAAGCTGAGTGTGTTCTTTCCACAGCCACCAACCTCAGTGTGGAGGCATGGCAGGAAATAAAGCAAGTCTTATATTCAGATTAAGTGAGTTTAACAAACATGGTACACACAGTAGATCCAATAAGTTACAGACTACAATTTGACATTCTGGTAAATGCATACATCTGAGCACGCCCTGCCCTCAGCATTACACCATATCCTATCTGAAGTTCTATGCTAGACAAAGCCACACCTATTCTAAAAAGGCTACACCTCCTAATAGTGCCAATGCCTATGGGCCTATGGGGGTCATTTTATTCAAACAATACAAATGTCTTCTCATTTTTCACCTATTTAGTGAAATCTATCCACACACCACTTCTGCAGATGACTTTCTCACCAATTTTCCATTTGTCCTTTATCCAAGTCCCTGACTATCCAGCCAATCCATTGGCCACACATCTGGCCAAATCTCCTTCCAAATGGAATATTCAACCATGTGCGTTGCTTAATGTTCTGCCCACTGTGAAGATTTCCCTTCACAGCTATCATTCAGCGTTGTAATTCTACAGCTGTCCATTCATGGGTGGTGCCTGCAAAATGTGCAGGAACATCTGTAATCCAGGCCCTAGTCCCTTGTTTCGGTCAACCGATTGTAGGGAATACCCCCATGAGGCTATAGGTGTGCTTGGCAGGCAATGGCATTGTAATAAGAGTAGAAACCATAGGCATTTGGGTAATTTCTTCGTGTAATTATCTTGTGCTGTCAGGACCTGCTGAAATCTGATCTCATACATCTCACTTTCATTTGATAATGGATTGCTGCTGTGCATGTCCTACTTTATGACTCAGAAGGACAGATAACATCCAGCTTATGATGGATAGTGAAAGTTGCATGGTAACTTGGTGGCCCATTATCAAATGTTCAGGTTCTACTAAAAGCCCAATAACAAGCCAAGAGTTGTCTTTCGAGGGTAGAATAGTTGTCTGAAGATTATGGTACAACTTTGCTATAAAATTCCAAAGGTCTCTTTTGTGATTTACCTATAGGAGCTTGCAAATGGCCCTATTTGCCAATGACACATCAAGTATCAGCAGGTCTACTGGACCTTGTGGTCCAAGGGGTAGAGCAGCCCACACCACAGCCTAGACCTGTTGAAAAGCCTTCTCAGCAGCTTTCCCAGTAACTTGGTTTATTGGCTGGAGTAATAGATGAATTAATTTTCCTTAGTCAAAGGTTTTTTAAAAAAGCAATATTTCAGGAGGTGGGGGTGTGAGTTACATCTTCTACTGAGGGAGGAGAGACTACTTCTGTGTGTGAGATAAACCCTTGAAAATCTGAGGGTTCCAGGTTCTCAGTTTCAATAGGGTCCTCCCACACATCCCTAGGCCAAATTACAAAATTCCATTCTTTACCAATTAATGTACTTACTTTAACTGCAGATACTTTCCGAGGTTAAGACTTCAGGCAATTTTATAATGAGGGCTTCATTTTGATTTTACACAACTGCTGGAAAAAATTGTCTCTTCTAAGACACACTTAGAAACCTTTAGATTGTTTATGCCCACCAGTAGTCAGTAAATTTTATCACTATGTTAATTGTAGTCCTTCACCATATTCTGAGATGCTATAGTTTGTTAATTTTAATCACAGAGCTCGTTCCTTTCCCTTTTCAGTTCATCTAGAGAAGCTAGGAGCAACTGACCAGCATTATCATTTTCTTATTTTTTTCACAAACTGTCAAAAGTTTATATACAGAATCACCAAGTCTGTTGCCTCTCACAGTTGGTGACCCAGGATAATCCAATGCATTTATTTCCTTAAATTTGTAAAATAGCCCATTTCATTTACTTAGTACTCTCCAAGTTCCCAGGAGAGGCTTTAGTAACTGGAGAGGCTTTGGTAACTGTAGGTGTTCACAAACTGGACAGCCCATTACAGATCTGTAAAAGATTCATCTACCTCTGTTTCTCTAGGATTACTTCGGGATCCTTAATTTTTTAAAGATTTTCATGATCCTCTTGTCTCTGCCTCTTAATGGCTTGGATGGCAGGCACACATTATATTTGGGCTCCTTGTACAATTTTTACACATCTGGGAAGATGTTTAACATATTCCAGTGACAAGTTTTTATATTCCCGTTGAGAAGCCTTGGTCTCCTGCCGAAAGTTGGTTGTATGTATGTAGTTAGATCTGATTCTGTGCTTTATATTCTCTTCCTTTGATCTGTTTGTCTTTCCTTGGATCAATAATGCACCATTATGACTAATAACGTTTTAAAATCAATGATTTTTAAAATCTATTGAGATTTTGGTTGACATTGTGGTGAATCAATAGAACAATTTGAGTAGGAAAAAATCCATACTAGTAAGTAAATCATCTCCTCCCATCTGTAAGTGTATTTGCTACTCTTCATCTGTATGTGCTGGTTTGTTTGGGTCAGTAGGGTTTGATTGGTCTAACATGGTGGCTGTACAAGTTTTATCCTGACTCTGTTTTTCATTGTTTGATTTTGCTGTGTGCTACGTGGATGTAACTCTTTACTACTAAACTTACAGAGATGCACTGGAAGCTTCTGTATCTACTGTATTCAAGTCTCCAAAGAAAGAAATTGAAGAATATATCATAAGATGGAAAGATCTCCTATGCTCATGCATCAGTACAATTAACATAGAAAAATAGCCTTCTTTTTAAATTTTTTAAATCTTATTAATTTATTCAGATACAACTCAATTATTCCATCACTTGTACCCTCCCATTCCTCTCTCCCTCCCGCTTTCATCCTATTCCCCTTCCCTAGGTCTATGACCGAGGGGGACCTCCTCTCCCACTATATGGTCATAGGCTATCAAGTCTTATCTTAATATCCTGCTTGAAAAATAGCCTTCTTAACAAAAGCAATCTACAGATTTAATGCAATTCCCATCAAAATGTTAACATAAATATTTACAGATCTTGAAAGAACAATCTCAACTTCATATGGAAAAAAAAAACCCAAGTAGCTAAGACAATCTTATAAAATAAAAGCTCTTCTGGAGGTATCTCCATCCCAAATCACAAGCTGTACTTTAGAGCAACAGTAATAAAAATTGCATGGTACTGGCAGAGAAGCAGGCAGATAGATAAATGAATCAAATAAGAAATCCAGAAATATACATGGACACTTGATTTTTGATGAAGAAGCCAAAACCATACAGTGGAAGATAGAATCTGCAACAAATGCTGCTGGATGTCTACATGTAGAAAAATGCAAATAGACTCTTACTTATCACCCTGTACAAAACTAAAGTCCAAGCGGAGTAAAGACCTCAACATAAAACCAGACACACTAATTCTGTTAGAAGAAAAAGTGGGGAAGAACCTTGAAACCATTGGAACAGGAAACAACTTCCTGAACAAACACAAATAGCTCAGATTCTAAGATTAACAACTAAGAAGTGTGATTTCATGAAACTGAAAAGCTTCTGTAAAGCAAAGGGCACTGTCAACAGAACAAAATGACAACCTATAGACTGGGAAGAGATCTTCACTAACCCTACATCTGACAGAGAGCCACTTTCTAATATATATAAAGAACACAAGAAATTAAACACCACCAAGCCAAACAATCCAATTAAAAATGGGCTACAGTGCTAAACAGAATTCTCAACAGAGAAACATCGAATGGCTGAGAAACACTTAAAGAAATGCTCAATGTCCCTAGTCATCAGGGAAATGCAAATCAAAGCAACTCTGAGATTCCATCTTACACCCTATCAGAATGGCTAAAAGCAAAACCTAAAGTGACAGCACATGCTGGTAGCATGTGGAGAAAGGTAAACACACCTCCACTGCTGTAGGGAGTACAAACTTGTACAACAACTTTGGAAATCAGTCTGGTGCTTTCTGAGTAGCTCTGCCTCAAGACCCAGATATACCACTCCTGGGCATATAACCAAAAGATGCTCCACCACACAAGGATATTTGCTCAACTACGTGCATAGCATCTTTATTCATAATAGCCAGAATGTAGAAACAACCTAAATATTCCTTAACCAAAGAATGAATAAGAAACTGTGGTACATTTATACAACGGAATACTATTGAGCTATTAAAAACAAGAAAATCTTGAAATTGGCAGGCATATGGATGGTACTAGAAACAATCATTCTGAATGAGGTAACCTAGACACAGAAAGACATGCATGGTATATACTGGGCAGCTTTGCCAGGCCACTTAGGAAGAGGACTCAAGCAGTCCAGATAAGACTTGAAAGGCTGAGGTCAGATGGTAGGGAAGGAGGACACTCCCTTTTTGAGGACCAGGGAACGAGGAGGGGAGATGAAGATGGAGGATGGGACTGGGAGGAGAAGAGGTAGGGACTACAATCAGGATGTAAAGTGAACAAATTAAAATACATAAATATATAAATAATAAATTAACTCATTATTTCTACAAAGCCTGCTTGTCCATAATACAATATTAGGTCTGTGTATTGTTAGATACATGTTCTAATATTTTATTTAGAAATATTATACTTATAAAAATTGATCTGTATTTTTTCTCTGTCATTAGCAGAACAGGAAATTTCAGTATTAAACTATATTCAAGGAGTTTTGAAAATTAACATCTACAAAGTATTAGAAAATCTATTTCAGTTAAATAACTCAGAAATTTGACATCATAAAGTGTTTCATCTCGTATTCCCAAAATATTTAAATTATAAAAAGACATTAACTCATCTAGTGAGACCTAGAAACTCAACCGTGTTTCTGGAACACAGTCGTAAATTTCTAAACAATAAGCTACCCATGATCTTTTTTGGCGCAAAACCTCAGTCTCTCTATAAGCAATGGAGAAGTACACATTTCCCTTAGAATAAATCAACCTATCAATAACTCAGCATATCCCCTCCAGCCCAAATGATGCCTTGTTGTACCTCCAGCACTGAAACCCATAAGCTAATGCTGAGGCATGGTGGAGATGGCCACAGGAGAGAAGATGGCTCTCCATGGTTGGCCTGTAGGTTCTCTCCTTAGGTCTGCTTATGTGGATTGATTTATGGATGACAGGAGGGCTCTATTCATCACCTAGGTCAGTTAGCAAACTTATCCTGACGCGGTGAAGAGGTTATGAAGGATAGCAACAGACAGTTTTTAAAATTTGTTTGATATTGTGCATACCAAGGCTATAAATATTCAATATCGTTCCACAAATAGGCATGAAATTTAATTTTAAAAACTTCTGTAAAGCAGCTGTTTGACCATAAACTTAATCATGTACCTTATTTGACTTAAGAAATGAAGGATATATAAGATATCTCCATGAGTGAAAGAAGAAAGGAAAGACAAAGCCAAAATAGGATTTACGGAGATTTGGGGACATGTTTTCCAAGGATTTCGGCAATAAAATGAGCTCTGGTATTGTCACAAAGCATCAAAGGCCCAATATGTGCCATGCACATTTCCTTTGTAAAAGGCAAAGGCTCAGAAGAGTTCAAACATCGGTTATTACTGTTGAACACTTACTGAAATGGAGGCCAACAGTTTCTAAGTAGTGTCAATATGGGGCTTTATAATTTGTTCTAACATCAAGAGGCCACTCAACACTTGAATAACTCAGAGGATACTGAGCAACAGTTTCTGCTTTTTAATCCTGTGGGAAATTCTATAAAAGTTCAGATCCTTAAAAAAAAATCACTTGGAAAAGTCCAATATTTTTTTCTCTTTCCTCATATATATACCCTTTGGATGTTTGTTCTAGTATGAATCATTTCTGCATTATCAAATAAACACCATAGAAGTGTTTGTTTTGTCCTACACCCACCTATGACTGAATCTGCTCCTTACCCACTCCCTCTCCTGTAAGCCCATCCCTCTCTGGTAACTTAGCTTAATTATTTTATCTTACTGCCTTCAGTTTACAAATAACATTAGATCATTTTTCTTTTGTGTGATTATAGCATTATGTGATTATATGCATAATTAATATGCATCTGAATTATATGTTTGTATATGTATGTTCGTGTATGTTCTATGAAGGGCTTCTATGGAGCAGAAATCTGGGCTTTAACATATATGTAATATTTATATTATATATAATCTACTTAACATTAATATAGAATACATATATGGTATCTGTTAAATAATAAGTTAAAATATGGCTTCTGAATAATATCCACAATATATAAAAAAGACAAACTACTACAGATAATAGTAAACTCTGAATACATTTTTCTCTTAGCTTGTATTCAATGGTTCTATGTGTGGGAAAAGGTATAAGCACAAACTTGGTATCCATTTCCACTGTTGGATTCCAGAAGCAGCTCTCAGTTTCTCAGTTACCATCAGAGGGTACATTATGTGTGTATCTTTTCTGTGGTTTCATCCGAAAGGATAGTCTAGCAAGAACCAGTAAGCAGTATTTACTATCAGTGAATATAAGCAGCCAGTTTCCTGAGATTGCCTACACCTGCTCTGAAATAAGTACAGCTACTTTCTAGACGCATGTGGTGCAATGAGAAATGATATTATCAAGTGAACAGAACCAAATAACATGGACGGCAGTGGGTAAAAAGACCAAGTGAACACATGGAACAAATCAGACCTCCCTGTTAGATTCCATGGTATGACCAGAGCACTAGACTCGAGCAGTTAAACCTTTTATTAACTGTCCCTTCAGAGTCCTGAGCACAAGTCTTTTGCCATAATTATTAAAGTGCTGTTTTGTTTAGAGAAGTTGTGAGGAGCTTGTATGACTTCAGAGACAGATCGCCCAGCAAAGTATCAGGGAACTTTAGAGATTATTGGATGCAAAATATTTACTGAAAGTTCTTTTTTTAAAAAAAAAAAATCAGGGACTATCTTCCCAGACAATTCTATTCAAACTGGAGGATTTTTAGATTTTTGAGTAGACAAGAGATAAGAGCTGTATTCTGAGTAGGAACAGAACACACTGACAGTAGTCAGGTTTACAGATGGGCCTTGCCCTCTCTGATTGTCTGTCTATGGCAGGACAGATATATCACAGATAAAGTAGGCTAAGACTGAAAAAAGTATGCAAATGAGAGTTTGAAAAGCATTACAATTGACTGCTCTTGAAAATCAGCTGCATAAATCTAAATGTGTTAGAGGTTGTGCCAGGACAGGCAGTAAAGACGCAGCGGTGCTGCCACTCTGCATTCCTTTTCAGAAGCCAACCTAAAGCCAAAGCCAGTGCTTCGAAATGAAGCACACTGAAGATGCATCAGTTCTCTTGTGGTTCCACGAAGCCAAGAACAGTTGGACATCTGTGAATCTATCAGATCATAACTAATCACTTTATGAACAAATTGGTGGTAAAGGGGGGAAACTAGTCTTAGCTGTGTGTTGTGATCTCTGTTATATAAGAATATAGTGCCAGAAGTCCCTTGGTGACAGTTTCTTTCAGTAATAAAGGAGATTATTCTCTTCTTTTAGATATCCACCTATATAAACCCATTTGAGGGAGCTGGCAAATGAAAAAAAAAAAGCATATATGCCTGTGTGTGAAATATGAGTTAAGATACTGTAGCAGGCAAGATGACCACAGTAACGCTTATAAAGGAAAACATTTAATTGGGCTGTAAAGTTTCAGAGGTTTAGTCCATTGTCATCACAGTAAGAAGCATTACAGCCTGCAGGCAGACAAGGTGATAGAGGAGCTGCCAGTTCTTCATCTTGATCTCAAGGCAGTAGACTGTGTGTCACACTGGGTGTAGCTTGTGCATAGGAGACCTCAAAGTCCACCCCTACAGTGACATATTTCCTACAATAAGGCCATACCCCCTAATAGTGTCACTCCCTATGGGACAAGCATTCATACACATGCATTTAGGGGGGCCATACCTATTCAAACCACCAAACATAGTATCAGCTCTATTCCTAAGAAACTGAGGTTTAGCATGTGTCAAATCCATCAGTTTCCAGTTTCAATGCTGCATGCACACTATTTTCCTGTCACTGTCTTCATAACAAATGACCTCATCAGAGGCATCCATACCACACCAGCTCCGAATGTTTTGTACATGCCCAATGCTGTTTAAATTTTTAAGCACATTGTTAAAAATGATGCTGCTTAAAATCAGGAGAACAGAACGGATGGTGGAAAGCAATGGTGACTGGAAATGAGCCAGCACACAAGGCATGCAGGGTTTCTTAGACATAAGGCCCCAACAAGGCTATGGAGAAAGCCAGTCTCAAGAACTAGTGTGCTCCATACATGATACCCACATCTCATAAGTAAGTAGAGACCACATAAATTCGGATCTTCCATGAAAATCAGTTGCCTCAGACTAAAGTAAAGTAGCTACTATTTCAGAAATTTTCGGAAACACTTTGTGGGAAACGTAAAGAACTTTTAGAAACTTTTAGAAGTGAGCGTCAAGTGAGAAATCTGGAATCCAGTGTATATCACCATGTAATAGTGTTCATATGCATGTCCAATTCTCATTCTTGGCATACTAAGGAAATATTGCAATTCCACGTTATTATTGTGAAAGAAGAAACAATGAGCATGAAATAAATTTGCTGCTCCTCTGTAGCAGTCTTGAATGGGAAGTCGTCCGTTGGACATTTCCTGTTGAGCTGCTGTTTCTTCTTGATGTTGGCAAGACTGTTGGATCCCATGCTGTTCACACTGTAGTGTTGCATTCTATTCTATGCACAGATTCTCTTTCTAATTTAGCCTTGGAAAAACAAACTCCATGGGTTGGGGACAGATCAGTCCAATGCAGACCACAGTAGCTGATACTCACATGGGCTATATCTGCAGGAGTGTGAGATTGAAAATGATCAGGCACAGGACCCACACTGGTCACAAGATCCAAAGGGACATTTCAAACACAAGTTTCTCTCCCAAACATCTCCCTGGGGTTGCTGTACCTTTTGCACACTCTTACACTGTGAGAGAACACTTAGAGTTGTCAACTGAATCTGCCACCTTACCAAACTGACCAAGCTTGTCAGTTCCTATTCTTTCTCATAATTCCCTGGAAAATAAAACTTTTACAAAAAAGATACATGAAATGGTTTCTAATTACAGAAGAAAAGTATACTGATTATTCCAAAGAGGCATTTACATTTTACAGAAAGACAAGTTTGACAGGGTATGGCCCTGCTTTCTGGTCTATGCTAACCCCTTCCTCTCTGGATCTTGGGACCTGGTATCTGCAGCTGCTCCTGTTAGACCACACTCTTCACAGAGTCTAGCCATGGGAGAGCTGTCTAGAGATAATGAGATGGTACAAGTTACTGCTCACAGACTGGTTGCCACTGGGCAGCTGATTTACCAGGAACTAGAGAACATGAGACATTCGTATCATATCACATATGTGTAAGCACTAATTGAAAGCAGAGGGCATCTAGCTAGAACACATTAACAGAACTCTTGAACTTCTTCAGAAGAAGTACAAACAAGGCCCTCCACAGATGAAAAGAAACTTCTATAGGCAGTGATAGAGAATCCGGGGAGCATGACCTTTCTAGTATGGACAGTTCTATATCACTCTGGGTGGGCATTTAGGGAATAATCACATGAACAAAATAATAAGCTATCAAAAGTATCCAAGACAGAAAAGTCACTTTCAAGACTCTTTCAGTGCTTAAAAGTCACCACTGGCTATAATATATTCATAGCTATAGCCCAAACCTAACTTAGGTGGAAGGAAACAGTGGTGAAAACTATCCAAATATGAGAAGAAATTGCTCAAGCCTTTAAACAATGTACACAAAACTTGCAAAATTTTAAATACAGTCCTTTTCAACCCTGCCTGGGGCATTTGAAGCAAAGCAAATGAAAAACGAGGAAAGATGCTTTCTCTTTGTGTGAAGACTGGATGAAGATTATTGAAATATATGAGAAATCTAAACCTGTTTTAAAAATTCTGTCTCTGGGCTGTCTCAGTAGTTTTCTATGTAGTTACTCAGGAAGCATCATTAATCAGGCACTATCCAAACTTGTGCTACACAACCAGCCTAGAGCACTGCAGGTACCATCATATTCATCTTTCTGGTAATATTAATTATAAAAATATGTAGTGCCTGATGAGTCACCTCAAAGTTTACAAGCATGTAACTTATTTCAGTCAAATTCAAACTGGGAAAATATAGATTCCTTCCTCTTTTTTATTTTATACAATTACAAACACAAATGTTTAGTATTTTGCAGAACTTTTAACACAAAAGCTATAGCAGACATAATTTTAAGGATTTGCATTAAGTTTTAAAATATCATCAATAAATAGACAACAATGTTAAATGCAGGTGAAAAGTATATCAGGAAAAATGCAACAATTATGGGACCCACAAAATACCTGTGAAACTGACTTATCTCTGTGTACAACATCAACTATTACAAATATTGATCTTCAAAACACTACTAAAATGACATACAAATTGTTATCTTTAAATTTTATATTTTTTTATACTGATTTTTCTGCTAAGAAATTTGGGGTCATTTGAGGTATGAAGCTTTCTGATGTCTGTGATAAGCCATGTCTTAAAGAAAGCATCATTTTTGGGAAGGTGAGCAAAGGGTGGAAATAGGCTATACCAATGCACTCAAATGTTCTGGGCACTGAGCTAAAAATGCTATACTATGATTTCATCAATTCTAATTGGATAATGTAGGAAATATCTACTTTCCACTTTAGAAATGAGAAAATGGAAGTTTTGGTGGTATCAGAAAACTCCAAACTGCTCACTAAGGGGCTTCTCTGGCCTCTGCCGACCCCGGGAGCTCTGCATCCCCATCCTCCACATAGAACACTGTGATCACTGACCACTGTGCATAAGCGAATCTGAGAGGAGCACCAGTGTTACTTGAGAAGTTGTAGCAATTCCACAGCCCTAACAAAGCCACTTTCCACCCCTCACTCAGGCCCTTTCTTGAGCAGAGAAGGAAGGGTAGAGCTGCAATGAAGTACGGCATGGTCTGGTCTGCTGGAGTGGGGCAGATGAAAGCTATGCACTCACTTGTCATACAGGAGACAGGCTACCCAAATGCATCAGCAAAAACCCCGTCCTGCTCCATCTCAAAACAAGCATGTCAAAGCAACAAGGAAATGGCTGGGGAGTGCTGCGTATACACTATCTTATACTGAAGGTCTTTGGTATTAAATTTTCAAATGTATTTAAATACGGATGTGAATTGAAAAGTCTCTCTCGTTTCATTTTCCTTCCCACCTCTGATGCATGTCTTGCATATAATCAGGACTATGGCACCAGAGATCTCATTGAGAATGGTGATATTGCCTTCCAACTGAAGATGAGGGAATTTCAAAATCTTCTCCAATAGATGCCAGGGCTGGGCCAACATGCTTTAAGAGTGCAGTGGCAGGGAAACTAGGTTAACATTGGGGTTTTCTGCTTTAAAATACACAGTAATCTACAGTATTTACATTTATTAATCTTATAAAAGCAAGATAAGAACTCTTATAATACCCATGGGAAATATCTCAGACCCACTAAAAGTGAGTCTGCACACAGCACTTGCCCTATACCACCTCTTACAGAGACAGGCAGCAATGCCTTGGAGTCTCTGAGTCAATGATTAAAATCCTAGTTGCAACAAAATGGAAAGTGTTGCCTGTGTTTAAAAATGACAGTATAAAATGGGGGGTTTTATGCATTTTGTGCCTTAAATTCATCTTCTTAATAAAAGCAACTATATAACATGACACAGAAATTTTACAAATTTGTGACTCTAGTTATTTACTCAGCAAGGAACTCTGGTGCAGGATGGTCAGTGCCTTAGTGTATAAATTTCAAAAGTAGTAACAGATGCAAATACTGAAACTGAAAGCAACACTTATCTAGCACCCAGAGGAGAAGTGGAAAACCATGGAGGTTCCTGCTCCAGAGATTACACTGTGAGCCAGTATGATATCCATGTCCTGCCTCCCTCCACCTTCAGCCAATGCTGCTTAGAAAGGACAGGCCCACATTTGACAATGACTGCAATGATTAAACAGTGCTATGGGCCCACACCCAGAGCCAGCATCCATAATGGCAGGAATTGTATATTATTATAATTAATTTGTTGAGATTTTAATATAATTACATCATTTACCATTTCCCATTCCTGTCTCCAAAAGCCCTAAAATAGTTAATAATAACAGAGTTAAAGACTGCAATTTTTTTTTAACAATATTTAGTATAAATCTAAGTTGATGGGCATGGTGAGGGATGCTTTTAAGTTCAGCACTGCAGAGGCAGAGGCAGGTAGATCTCTCTGGACTCAAGACTAGATTAGTCTACATAGTGAGTTATAACCCAGCAGAACTTGTCTAAAAAATGTGGGGCCTGTCTCAAAAAAGAAAGAAAAGGAGGGGAAGGAGGGAGGGAGTGGGGAAGGAAGGAAGGGAAGGGAAGGGAAAAGAAGGGAAGAAATCAGGCTCTTCTAAGAAAACACAGGGTCCTGTTTATGATATTTCATCTGGGAGACTTCTTCCTAGTGTCGTGAAGTATACATTAACTACTGTGGATTTCCTTGTCCTCTATAAAACGGCCAACCCCCCTCAGTGGTTTGCAGGCTCCCTCTTAGCAGTCAGCATGTCTTGTGTTCTGCCTCACAGTTTAATGGTGGATACTTCTCTGCCTCGGGGATGGTAAATAGCCAGGAATAGTGGGTAAGCAGATAAAGGAAGATTAACTGGTACTTGGGAAAAGATAAAGTGAAGGGAGCATGGTGCCTCTCCCTTAGCATATTCGTGACATTTACATTAGCAAGACCTTTTCTCCTATTCCAGTTTGATGAAAGGACCCATGCTCTCTTCTCTGTTCCCATCCTTAGATCTTGGCAAAAACACATTTGTTTTCTGTCATGTTCTACAGAAGGAACTGTAGTGAGTAACTGTGAGAGTTTGCCCTTTCCGTCCCTCAGCAGACTTGTCTGGGGATTTATATAAAGTGTTGCTTATGTTCATGCCTTTTTATTACTGAGAATGATTGTTGGTGGGTCTAGGAAGCTTATCCCAAGCATGAACCTCAAAACTCTCCAAGCCTTTACTCATTACCCAGTTCTAAAACTGGGGTATGACAATTGAGGATATTTGTTGCAGTTGTACCCTGAATCTCAAAACCAACTCTTCTCTGTTTTTCCGGGCTGTCATATTAAGAAAACAACATAAATTAGAGTGGCTTATAAAAAACAGAAATTGATTTTTTAATTAATTTATTCATATTACATTTCAGTGATTATCCCATCCTTTGTATCCTCCCATTCCTCCCTCCCTCCCATTTTCCCCTTATTCCCCTCCCCTATGACTGTGGCTGAGGGGGACTTCCTCCCCCTTTATACGCTCATAGGGTATTGTCTCTTCTTGGTAGCCTGCTATCCTTCCTCTGAGTGCTACCAGGTCTCCCCATCCAGGGGACATGTTTAAATATGAGGCACCAAAGTACGTGTGAACGTCATACCCCACTCTTCACTCCACTGTGGAGAATGTCTTGTCCATTGGCTAGATTGGGGTAGGGGTTTGAAGTTTATAGCCTGTATTGTCCTTGGCTGGTGCCATAGCTTGAGTGGGACCCCTGGGCCCAAATCTGCCTATCATAATGTTCTTCTTGTAGGTTTCTAGGACCCTCTGGATCCTTCTATTGATTTTTAAAAGTTCAGAAGTCCACAACCAACGTAATGGTAGATGCAGTGTCTGAGAAGAGCTAGCTTCCCATTTACCACCAGCTGTTTTCTTGCTGCACTCCCACATGGAGAAAAGGAAGGGAACTTCCCTGGGGTCCCTTTAATCATGGCACAAAACCCAGGCCTGAAGGTTCTATAATGTAACCAAATCACTTCACAAAGTCGCATTGTGAAACTCTTCCACGTTGAGGAGTGGCTTTCAACATATTGGGAGCATGGATAATTGGACCTCAGCACCCACGAACTTGCCACAGTTTCCTTAGGCTCTGAGGCTTCAAGCTCATCTGTGGCCTTGGCTCCACCTCTAAGGATTTCCTTATACTTATTGTGTACTCTCCAAAACACGTCTTATCTCCAGGGTACAGAGCGCCATTCTTGTGTTTCGACCTCATTTAGACCATAGCATATCTAAAAGAGATAACACAGCTAGTCTCAGGACTTGCTCGCTGCTACCAGGCCACACTCGCCCCACGCAGGCACAGGAATACATTTCTGGGCTTTCCTTTCCTTTTTCTTTGATTATTCTAGATTGTTGTTGTTGTCAGTTTTTTGTTTTGTTTTGTTTGGTTTGTTTTTTTCTTTTCTTTTTTTTCTTTTCTTTTCTTTTCTTTTTCTTTTCTTTTCTTTTTTTTTTGGCTCATTGTGATGATTCTAAAATGTAAAGGCAAAATGATTTAACTGAACGAAGCTATCATAAAACAAACAAATAAATAAATAAGAGTATTTTCCTAATAATACATTCACATATCATAAATTATACATAAGTTATATAGAAAATCAATATAACTAATAAGTTAAAATTTAATGTATATAGTCTGTCAATGAAGTCATGAGGCTCAAGGCAATGTGTCTAGTATGTGCCCTTTCTTCTACTTCTGTCTTATATAATACCACTCTTCATTATAATATTATCAGTAATTCCTTTTAACACAAAGCTGCACCCTTACATAGTTGTATCTCCAAAGTACACATGAACAGATTGGGACATATACTCAATAGACAAAGAAGCTTATACTCACAACATCTTATAAGATCAAGTTTTAAATATTAAGTATTGAAGCCAGCAAGATGGTTCTTCAAGGAACACTGTAGTGGAGTAGGAGTGTCACCAACTCTTCTGTGGTGCAAAGTGTGAGTTTGCTTTGCAAGGACCTCTTTACTCCTGGGCCCTCTTTAGCCAAAGAAATGATGAACTCTGTGGCTACTTGGTGTCTTATCATGAACGGTGCCACTGATACACCAGTAGTATATTTCACACAGGAAGAGGTACTACAGTGCTGTTCTGAGCTAAACAAGATTCCTTTTCCAGAACTTCCCTTCCCAATCTGCTGTTCCTCAGAGCCACAAAGGAAGTCAGACCTTTTAAGTAAATAAATAAATAAATAAATAAATAAATAAATAAATAAATGGATTCTAATTATCCCAGAAGTCAGAACCAGTTCTGTTGCTTTTAAGGAGCACATTCCTGGGCCCTTCCCCAGAACCCTTATGAACCAGACTCTTCTAGGGCTGGGATTGAAGACCTTTAATTTTCAAAATCTCTCTTGGGTGCTGCGATGAGCTAGAGGACAAAGGTTCCACTCATTTCCCCACGCTTCCTGGGCTTGTCTCACACCATGGAGCAGAAGCTGCCTCTAAACTCCAACTTATTTTCTCTAGGGTGCCTGGCCAGTTACACAAATAACCTGTAAGGATTTCCAGAATATTCACCTGGAGTATAGTGGGACCTCACTTTGAAGCCTCAGGTAGTATGAAAATGTAAGCCTGTGGTCCTGTCCAAAGTTAGGACTCCAGTGATGCCTGTGGCAAACTCCAGCTCTAAAAACTAAACTGTGTCCCTGGCGGCTGACTTAAATATGAAGTGTCAGGTTCTTGCAGCCACAACTCTGGTAAGTGGGCCAGCAGCGAATCCTAAGCTACTCAAGAGAGACCTTGGGAAGAGGAGATATGTGTAGCATGGTGTGTGGCTGTATCCTTGGGGATGAAGTATGTTGCCTGTTACCAGCTACAACTCAAGAAATCAGGGGCTGGAAGGAATACTTTTGTTTCACTTTATTAAATTTGTTTCTGGGCCAAAATAGAAAGATTTTTAAAAGGCTGTTTCACAAAGAACATGTTTTGCAATCAGGGATGTAGGTGAAATTCTTTTCCCTCTTTTCTTCTCTCCCTCTCTTCTCCTCTCCTTCCCTTCTTCCCCTCTTCTGTGTGAGTATCCAAGGCAGAGATCATTATCCAGGCAAAAGAAAGAGTGTGTGTGCTGTGGCCTTCACAAGGAGGCCTGTGGGTTTGGGTCTGGAGCAGGAATTCCCCACACAGACAGCAAGTCGGCTGCTGGGGATGAGCTCGCCAGCTCTACAGAAAGCCCCTCTGTTCCCAAACACTGAGGTGCCCAAGTGGCGTGCTCTGGAGGCCGCAGAAGGAGGGATGGTTTGAAAGGGGTGTTTTTTTTCCCTAGAATACACAGTGATCCTATTTCCTTAGGGGTGCAGTTAAAAACTAGCCATGAGTAGATTGCCAAATGCAGCTAAAAGTCAGCAAGGATATTTATCTCCTCAGGCTGGAGTTGTTGGGATGGATCTCTGGGACCAACTTTGAATACTCAATAAATCAAAATGAAAGATTAAAATAAGAAGGCATTTGCTAAGCATGTTTGGAAAGAGCTCTTTTATATTACTATTTTTTTCTTATTCTGTGATTTCACTGGCTTTTTAATCCATTAAGCAATGTACGTGGACTTGAGGTAGGGAACAAAAACAGAAAGAGAAAAGGCAGCTGATTCATGGAGCTTTGGTTCACCAGAGCCTTCCAGTTACTAAATCTAAATTCACTTGTTTTATTACGTGTAGAGCACAAACAAACCAAGAGCTAAAGCAACCCCTCAGGACACATGAATGTGTAACAGAAGAATAAACTGAAGTGTATTCTTTCTTTCTATTTCATTAAAATATGAGGACCAATTTTGTGTGAAAAACAGAGAAACCCCATCAATAATGTTAACAACTATGACTACTTGTAAGCATGTGACTCTCTGGAATGCACAAGGAGACACTTCCCAGGACTTGGTCTCCGATGTGTAATGTGCAAGTGTCTTATTTGTTTAGAGAAAGATATTGCACAACAAAGTTTAGGAGGCCCTTTCTAGCTTAGAAGCTGTTTCTTGCTGTAGCTTGGCCTAACCTTCTGGACAGCAGCAAACCTCTGCCTCTGCTAAAACACACAGCTGGGGTCCAGTTGCATTTTCTGAGTACAAAGCAGACAAGCAAGTGCTGCAGCTGTGCTTCTTGTGGGTGGTATGTCACCTGCTTACAAACCCATACGTTTACAGAGGCCCCAAGCATACTATGTAATATCCCTTAGAACAATACAGTCTAAACCATAACCTTAATCTGGTGGCTATATTTAAAGATAACCTTTAATGACATAATTGTGGTAAATGAGGTCATTAAGGGGGGTCTAAGTCAATATGACTGGATATGTCAACATGCCCTTGAAGACACAAAGCAGGAAGCATCGTGTGCAACACAGAGACATGAGAAGATGGCCATATGCAAGTCCAGGAGAGAAGACTCAGGTTGCATCAGCTTTGCCAAAACTTCCATCTTGGACTAAAAAAAATAGATTTCTACCTTCAATCCAGTTGGCCTTCTGTGGTGGTAGCCCAAGCAGTTGATATAACAGTGAACAATGCCTAGACATCCCACTCTCAGACTTTGAACAATGAAGGCAGAAGTTCTTCTATAAGCACAGATAAATATCTGATCTGCCTCACTTCTTGATACCAATGAGGCCACATCCAGTACATTATATACAATGTGGTAAAACACACAAAGTAAGCAAATGTGCTCAGGCAGCCTCACATGCATAAATACATGGCTGCTTTCAGATGACAAGACTCTGATGTTCACTTGAGCATCTCTTTGCAGAAGAAAGCCTGCTTTTTAATACAAATAATAATGGAAGCCAAAGCTGTACCTAAGCCAAGAAATAAAAGCCTACAAGCCAGAATTGAGCAAGGCCTAGCTCTCAAATGACAGTATATATTCATGCCTGTTGAAAACACTCAGCAATGGAGCATTTGGAAATAGAATACTTTCTTGAACTCAAAAGCACTGTCCACATCCATCTTTCAAGGGAAACAGCTTTCTAGGGACTGCAGGCTGATAAGAAATGGCAAGTGATAAACAGAGCTCTCATGCTAAAATACAAATGGCCCCTAAGAATAAAAAGGCTAGGAAACTGGGGAGGTATGTAGGCGAAAGCATGCCTTCCAAAACACACCCATGCACGCACGCACGCACACACACACACACACACACACACACACACACACACACACTTGCAGGCACATCAGTACTATGCATGGACGAGGAAGCATCATCAGCACTTAGAATGGAGAAGAGCCTCCTCTTGGTTATTGAGTTCTATCCTTCTTTAGTTTCTAACACTGAGCAAGTTCTGGAACCTCTCAGTCTCTTAGCTTTGATTTATAAATGTAGAACACAAAAAATATTGAGTAGTATATACTTAATAGGGTTGGCATTACAAAGACTACATGGTTAAATATTGTACAGACAACGATGCTTAGCATATGGCATTCACCAAAGGCAGGTTGTTTTTTAATACAAAGTATGAAGAGGAGCAATAGAGAGAGGAGCAGCAGGTACAAGTGATTTGAAAGAGGGGTGGAAAAAAACAGGAAGGGGATTTAATTGGGGAAAAGAGGAAGATAACTATGGAAGAAAATGAGAAGAGGATAAAATAAAAGCAATGATGTCTGAAAAAAGTTATAAGAAATCACTGTTTACTTAAAATTAAATATAATTCATATATACATATATATTTCAAATGAAAATTTTCCATCTTGACTGGCAATGCTGCCCCCAACACAAAGCATCTAACAAAATCCCAACACCAATCATGAGAAAGACCCCCCTTCTCAATAAACTTTCAAAACTTTATAGATTATTGTTATTAACCTGGGTTGTCACCCAGAAATGAAAGTTAAGTGCTTATGGCTAAAGAGACTGTGCAATTCAGACATAGAACTCAGAGCATGTAGGCTGGGTCTGACCTGAAAGTTTCCTCCCTGAAAACTAGTTTTCATAGTAGTAAAAGCCACCATGAAATCTTCCAAGGAAGGGAAACAACCAATAGTCTTATCAAGCTTTGATGACTATGAACCATAACAACAAGCAGCATGGTGTGATAGCCTAAGTGTACAGTAGTAGCATCCATATCTTAGTGGTAACCGATGACTCCCAGTGGACTTGAAGTCTACTCAGGAAGAGAAAAAACAACGTCTGATACCAGAAAACTAGCCAGTTACCTAGGGCTAAGGAAGTTGTGGATCTTGGAGGAGAATCCATAACCACCACTTGACTAAACCAGCATAATTCCTCAGTAATGTTCCCTTTCCCCAGATGGCTCTAGTTTATGTCAAGCTGACAAAACTAACCAATATAGCTGCCCCTTTGTTAACCTGACTCATGATCATATGACTATTAAATTATAATCTTTTCTTTCTTGTTTATCACCAAGATTTTATGTCAATATCAGGATATAAAACACTTTTTAACTTTTTTAAATGCCACAATTTTTAAAAAGTTTCAAGGCATTTAAGGTCCAAATTCTCTTTTAAAACCCTATGTCACTTTAAAAGTATAAAGCCTCTCAACTAGGGATTCCTGTAAATGAAAAAAATCTAGATAATTACTTTCTTAAGCAGGAAGATCCAGGGCACAGTCACAATAAGATCAAATCAAGACCTATATCCAACACCCTGTTGCCCAATATTCTGCAGCTGGGACCCACTCCTGATATTTTGGGCTCCAAAGGGATTGGGCAGTTCTACTTCCCCAGCTCTACACAGACTGCCTCACAGACCCAGGCTCACTATGCATCACACCTGCCATTGTCAGCACAGACATCCCATGGCTCTGACATAACCAGCATGCTGGGGTTTTCATTGCCACTTGGCTACACATTCACCAGTCCCCTCACATGCTGCCACACTTCAGCTTCTCCTTATGGCCTTTTCACACCTGGATTTTCCATCCTCACTGAGGCTGCACCTTCAACAATGGCCTGTCATTAGTTCAAGTACCAACTTCTTTCCATGACCCCTGCAAACCTGCCAGTCACATGCAGCTAAAACCAGTAACACATGGGAGATCCATACACATTACCAAAGTTGGCTTAATACACAACCTGTACTCCTTCTGGACCATAGATATTTGTGGGAACCATGAGGAAGGACTTCTCAGAAGATTTCTCCTCAATGTATGACGAACAACTGTCTGCAACTCTCACTACAGAGGAATCTTGTCTCTGGCCCCAGTGGGTACTCTTGCACACATACTCATACACAACCACATACAAACATTATTTTAAAATGATAAAAATATCTTAAAAATAAAACTTTACATATATAATAAGAACTGCTGAGGGATGGAAGCTGCTGTAAGTGAGGATGGGCCCACAAGTAGAAAAGCTTTAAATTATTTGAAGTTGAAGGAAGGATACTCCGCAGTTAGCTGCTCGCAGTCCAGTCCAGTTCAGAAACTTTCATTAATTTCGAGCCATTGCTTGAAATGTGGCAAACAAGCCACTGGGAAAAACGTCCTCATTTCTGCCACAGACAGAATTCTGACTAAAAATGGGCAAGTTTAGATGCAGGCAGAGTCGATGGCCACACTCTGCCAAGACAGGGTAAGCAAGTCTACAATAGTTCCTGCCTTACAAATATGTCTGTCAGATATATTGGGCCAGAAGGCTGAAGATGATGCTCCAATGTTATAGAGAGTGTTGGGTGACTGTTCACGCAGTAAACTGTCTCAGTCATTTTTTCGTTTTTGGAAATTACTAACCCGCACTCCAGGTTTACTCAGGTATTTAAGTTTTATCCCTTCTCAAGTCTCTGATGGTTCTGAAGACCAGATAGTTTAGTCTTTCAATTTAAGCTTAGTAGGTTAGGGGTTAACATGTTTTTAGATCAAATAGATGTTTTAAGTTAACATAGATGAGATATGATAGGTATTAATCTCTATTCAGAAATTTAGACCCAACAAGATAGGAAAGATGTTTACTTCAAGTTTGCCAAATACTAATGGCCAAATCACTATGACTGTAACATTTGTATAATTCCTGATTGTCTCATAGTTCTTCCTGCTATATGTAGTTTATTTTACTAATGTGTAGTAATATAAATGCATATGTTAAAAAATAAATGTAATAACATTTTTTTTTCAAAAAATTATGATCCATTGACAGCCTTCAAATAGACAACAAATAAAATCACTTTGCTTCTTAGACTACTGTTTTCTAATGTTCTGGTTAACTGCTAATTCCACAACAGATCCTAAAGCTAGCAATAAACACTTCCCTCCCTTCACAGACATCTTCCCCAGCTCCTGAATACCCTCTACAGGTATTAACCATTTAATGACTCTGTGATTCTAAAACCACATCTTCCTAACCATGCACTGTAAGGCAGGATGAGTCATACTTTGTTGCATAGAACCACACTTCTGGATTGATTGGTACTATTTGAGAGCCTCCAAAGATTCATCAGTTATGAAGTTCCGTTGGTATAGAGCTATATATATTTTCCATGTCAGATATTTTGAGAGAAAAATGCAGAAGCAGCAGCCTATGTGCTATGATCTCTTGCCTACTGTGGGCACTGAACAGTCATGTCATGCAATCAAATTTTCACAAGAAGCTTGTAGATTTTCCAAACAGAAACCTTGATCTCATTAAGGACTTATTTCACTAGGGTTGATGAAGAAGGAAAATGTATGTGTTTCCTCCCCGGTCATGTAGCCTGTAAATTTGGATATTTTATTTTAAAAGGTTTGACATTAAATCTTCAAGTGTAGATAAACTACATGGCTAAATGTAAATTCAGCCTGGAATGTAAGAGAAAATGAAAGCCCAGTATCTCAAGTCTGAACTCTTAATTCTAAGAAACCAATTATCTTCAATGTTCAAACTCAACCTTGACTTGTCACATGATATTAATTTAATAGCTTCTGGTTGAATATTGCATTCTTTGACATTATTTCACCCCAAAAATTCAGTACAGCTAAAGTCAGCTACATGTTCAAATGCAATACAAAATGGGGGGGAGGGGGAATCAAACACTGATTCATAAAGTTTCAAGGCTATATTCAAGTGTGTACTTGAACATAAGCTGCAACATTGAACAGACATTTACATAACTTTTACAAACATATTACCTTTCTGTCACTAAAACAAATGTCTTAGGTACATGTCCTGTTGCAGTTAATTGTATCTGTGTACAGCCTAGGAAGCCAATAACTGATACAATGAGACTGAAATGTAACTCAAAGTTGCAAGCACTATGCTGGGCAGAATCTAGACTGCTACTAATGTACTAGTATACTAAAACTAAACTAATCTAATCCTATGTCCTCATAACCTACTATATCCCAAGCACTCACCAATCTGATGGTCCTTGGGCAGCTTTTTCTCCACCAACACCCTCTGTCAACTGTCTACTTCAACTGACAACTCCAGCTCTTCCTCCTCTCCTGGAAGCCTGCCTTCCATTTCCTGCCTTCTGCCCAGCTGATTGGCTAAACAGCACTTTAACAACTGCCACATCTACACACAGCATTCCTCCACATGATCAATATATTAAGGGGAAAAAAGAGTTATTAGCTGTTGCTTATAACTAACCAGTCACACTGTTTCTGGTCTCTGGCATGGTAGCATGTCATGGCAGGAGCCTGTGGTGAGGCAAATCTGCTCATCCTGACAGAACAGAAGGACAGGCAGAGAAAGGACTGACATATCTCTACTCCTTTAGAGGGAATGCCTCACTTATACAAAATCTCCCTCTAGGCCACACTATCTGAAGCTTCCACACTTCACAGTTGCTCTAAGATAGGGACTAACAGTTTCTTTGGGCCTATAGAGACCATTCCACACTCAAACTACAGCAATCAAGGAGAACATATTTCTTATGTGGCAGAAAGGAAGGTTCACTATGATCTTTTCAGGCTAGGGAGGGCAAAAGTAAAGATTTAGGAGAACTGTGTACGATGAATTTACCTATTTGAAGGTTAGGAGGGGGAACTTGTGCTCAGGAATGTGCAGGGTGTGGTGAGAAGCAAACAAAAGAGGCAAAAAGTGGTCACAGATCGCTGAAAGGAAGTTATTGAGTTAGAAGACATTGGGGGAGTGTCAAGAGGATATTACAAGGCATATCTCTTACCCTTTTTGAGCTTGCAAAGCAGTAATTCACTTATGCTGTTCTAGCAAAAGATCATTAGCTGGGCAAATTTCATAACCTTCTATTGCTCACTGTTCTAGAGGCTTGGAAGTCCAGGATAATGACAAGGAAGATTCATCATATGACAAAGCCATTATCTGGTTCTGTCAACAAGTACCACAAGAGAAAGGGGCTCCCTCGAGACTTGTGAAGGTTTTAATTTAGTTTTAATAGTGGCATTACCTTCATTATCTAAATGCCCTTGAAGCCCTCTTTCTTCCTAGCCCTCCTAACAGAGTACTTTAAATTTATGAGTTTATGGGTTTATTTTGAATTTGAGTTTATGAATTCCTGGGGCTTCAAATATTCAGTCCAGAATTTTCTTAAAATGTAAGCCTTTCTAGAAGTGGAAGAAGCAGTAGTGGAGCCTCCCTTGGATTGTTTGGTTTCAGGATATCATAGTGGCTATGTCACTTAGTGCATGAGTGGTTAAGTGCATTTATCAATTAAGTTAGCTGGACGTTGGTTAAATCAACCCTGACAAAAAGAACAAACTAAAGTCAGCCCTTTACAGAAACCTGGAATAAAAGAGAATGCACCCCCTGCTTTCTGACTATACGGGTGTTCCCTGCTCTTAGTAGACAGCACGGTCAATGACAATCACTCAGTCTGTAAGATGATGGACAACCAAAACACAGATCTGTGATAAATATGTTTTTTACATTTATTCATTCATTCATTCATTCATTTATTCATTTTACATCCCAGTCATAGCCCCCCCACCCTCTTTTCCTCCCAGTCTCACCCTCCCATCCCTTCCCCTATCTCAAGTCCTCTTCTGCACAGAGAAGAGGAGCTCCAACCCACCAACAAACCCCAGCATATCAAGTAGCATCAGAACTCAGCTCCTCATCATCTGAGACCAGGCAAGGCAGTCTCACTAGAGGGAAGTGATCAAAACGCAGACAACAGGGTCCATGTCATAAACAGCACTCCACACCATTTACTAGGTGGCCTACATGAAGATCAACCTGACCATTGGTTACATATGGGTGGGGGGGCCTAAGTCCAGTTCATGCATGCTCTTTGGTTGGTGCTTCAGTCTCTGGAGGCCCCCATGGTTCTATGATAGTTGACATTTTTGGTCTACTTGTGGAGTTCTTGTCCCCTCTGTATCCTTCTTCCAATTCTTCCATCAGACACAGAGAGCTCTATCTAATATTTGGCTGTGAGTTTCAGCATCTGTTACGATTCCTGATGGATGGAGCTGCTCAGAGGATGGTTCTGCCAGGCTCCTATCTGTAAGCACAGCAGAGTGCTATTAACAATGTCAGGGGTTTACTCTCTCCCATAAAGTTGGTCTCAGATTGGGCCAGGCATTGGTTGGGCATTCCCTCAGTCTCTATCTTTATCTCTGTACATGTTGTAGGCAGGGTAAACTTTGGGTCAAATGTTTTAGAGGTGGGTTGGTGTTCCTCTCCCAGCATTCTAATTCTTGCCTGGATAGAAGGTGGAGTCCTCTGTCCCCATGTGCCCTACTGCTAGAATCATCCCTATATCCTCCCTGAAGCCTACCCTTTATCAGGTCTCCTGCTTGTCTCAGAGATGCACGGCCGGCCCTCAGTTTCCCATTTCTTTCCAAGCCCACTAACCTCACCCCCCCCTACTCACTCCACATCTGATCCCTGATAAACACATTTCAAAGATGCCTGAGATGATGCACAGATCTGTAATCCGTACAACAGTGGGGGAATGTGGCAGGAGAATTGTTGTAAAGTTGAGTTCAATTTGGACTACATAGTGAGACTATCTCAAACAAAAACAATAGAATTATAAAAAAGAAAAAAGAGGGAAGGAAGGAAAAAAGGAAAAGAGGGGAGGAAGGACAGAGGGGAAGGATAGAAGGAAGGGAAGGACGAAGGGAGGGAGAAAGGGAGAAAGGGAAAGAGGAAAGGAGGGAGGGAGCAAAGGATTTGGCCAATATTCTGTTGGTCAGAATTCATTTCTGCTGTTTCCAGCTGATGTTGTTAGGCTTAGAAGTGCAATACACAATAGGAGGAAAACTAATGGTGTCTTACATACCAGCATTGTGTTTTTCCAACATGTCTAGGTTTGTAATAGTTAATAGTCTACTTCAGAAGGACTTTTCATAAAGACTCTGATGGACAGAAAACTGACACTCAGCCTTGAAGTACTCATAAGTCAGCCAGAGAATAGCCTGGCATGCCTGGCGGTGGTAAAATCTTGGACACCACTTTTAAATGGTGTATTTAAAAGCTACAGAGGAGGTGTGTGAACACTTTTCTTGTACAATTGGGAGGTTACAGCATATCAGAATTCTATCTAGAAATGGAGAGTATCTACTATCCCTGTGGTTGCTATAGAAACAACACAGTTATCACAAGCCTTGTCACAGAAGGTTGTGGTACAGCCTGTGTAGGTTTCAGTCCCACAAATCCTATTAGATTTTTAAGCTGGTTTGAACAGTTTTAAGGGAACCAATGTCTTTACTCATACTGCTGAAATTATGGTCATCTGATAGCTACTTACTTCAGGCCACATTTTTATTTACAACTTTCCAGATTACATGTGAGTTGTAAGAATCCTACCTTGGTAAAGTTTAGTAATCAATTTTACCCATTGACCACTTTATTATGGCAAAAAAATTTTCTTGACTCTATTAACACCAGTAAGTACTGGATGTGTACTATGGGGAAAGGTCAGTTTGAAAAAAGCATTTCCTTAATGCACTACTCCCTTTAAGGACTCCTCTTAAAGTAGTAAACGCTCCCTCTAATGTGCCCCACACAGCATCTATGGGGCTCCGTATACAGATATGTTAGAGAACTAGGTTTGCACATTATTACCTCTCACTTCTGTTAATACTAACCCAATGGGTCTTGTTAAACTTCAGAAGTACAGACCAAGGCTAGACAAGTGCACATAAGGACATACTGATTAAAATAAATTCATGTTTAAGTATAGAGAATGCACAGCAGCAGGTGATTTACAGTCTAGTGGTGAATGTTAGAAAGTTAATGCTCCTCTGCAAGATGATAACTAAGGAGGATTTCATAGAAGCACCAGAAGACCTATTGAAGTACTGTAGTTTTTATTGGATAGAGATGAAATATATACAGAAGTCCTGAGAGTAGAATGCTCAGTAATAAGACCATCACTGCAAAGGACAAAATGACCAGAAATAGTGAATATTCAACTCAAACAACTGGTTAACCTTAACTTCAAATTTGTATCATTATCTCTATGAAATAATTAGTAAAGTTGAATTTAAATGATGCAGACAACCAAACTCTGTTTCTTTTTCTGAAGCAATTTCATAATATACATATAATATACCCTAGTTGGACATTGATTCCATGGGATCATTTCCTAATGAATGTCCAAGAGCCTTCATCATAAAAGGTCTGTGTTAAGAAAAACACTTTTCATCAAGTCCACATCCAAACTATTTATCATGGCAACATTCCAAAGAGAAGCAAGTCAAGGTAACCCAAAATTAAAGGAAACATTATAGCATTAATAATCACTTAAATATACTTTCATATTTAGAAAAATATTATCTTAAGGTTTCTTGACTTTTAGAGAGTTCTATGCTCACTTCATGCACAGTAAAATTGGTGTATAACACAAATATTGTACTATTGTGTTATCAACTGATTTGATCAAAGGTAAGCACTCATCCTTGATTGACTTACTCTTAGAATTCCCTATGGGAAGGCAGTCACGAGTGTGTTCATATTAAGCAACTAAAAAGTTCACATACAAATTTTTATTTTGCCTTAAAATGTGATTAGAGGTCCACAACTTTATGCTAAAGTGCGAAAAATGAATTTGATATTTTTATAAAATGCAGTGGGTGACCTAAAGTATACACATTTGATTTGTCAAAAACATATTTCAAATAAATATAATTACCTTGGCAAAGATTTGTTGAAGTTGTCTTCACAACTCAAAGAAATGAGCTGCACAAAACTCATGCAGATCTCTGTAACTCAATGGTACTTCAGGAAGCAGAGGAGGTTTCTATCAAACGTTGCTGCATGGCTAAGACATTTTTGTCTGCTGTAAGCACTTGCCTCTTTCAATCTCAACAGTCTCCAACACTGTCCCAACATTTCTTTTCACTTTAAGCTGACAAACCAGGTATGTCTTGAGGAGCAGTTTTCTACTGATGATGAACACATAGTGAGTGTGCTCAGGCATCCTTGGAGACAGCACACATTGGATGCCTATGGGAGGCACATATTGATGAGATAATTGCTTATTTCACCAGATCCTATGGGCCATATTCCCTTCCATATGTCCATGATTTTGTCATTAACTACTGAAAGCCACACCTGCTCCCTGGCTTTCACAACCTCAACTCTGTACTGTAGGGAACAACTTCTTTGTTTTATGTTTCTGGGAAGTACCCAGTTCTCGCTTGCTTTTAAAACCCAGAGTTTCTCAGCTTCCAGACTGCGGACACTGGCAATCGTGTTGCTTAAACGTTCTCAATTTTCTTTAGGGAGGAACAGTCCCTAGGGCTTCCAAGGTTCTTGGTTCTGGTTTCAAACAGCATTGCAATTATTTCTACAAATAAAACAGTAAAAGAAAACCAGGCACTTCAACACTGGTACTATTTAATTTTGGGTTGTTCCTTATTCTTGGCAGTATTTATCTATTTTCAGGTTGAAAAGGACATTATGTTTACAATCAACTACTGGTTCTGCTGAGCTAGCCCATTCATTTGGGTCTAAATTCAAACAGAGCATCCTATCTATTATTGAGCAAGACAGAAAGAATTGCAGCACTATGGATGTGTAATCATTTTTTTTTTCTTTTAAGAAAACCCAGTAGGTATCTTTCAAATAAGCAAAAGATCAATTTTAATGGGTTATGTTTTTTAAAAAGCAAGCTTGAGTTATAGCCCTCACTGAAATGGGGACCTCTCTTCATATAAGAGGATGTAACTTTAATTAACAAACTTAAAATTTGACAGTGGCCTTTTGCAAATCTGACTGACATCCTCCACCTCCAAAGAGTGAGATAGAAGATGAAGGAGAGAGAGGGAGGGAGGGAGGGAGAGAGAGAAAGAGAGAGAGAGAGAGAGAAAGAGAGAGAGAGAAAGAGAGAGAGAGAGAGAGAGAGAGAGAGAGAGAGAGAGAGAGAGAGCGCACAGTTCAAACCGTAATTGTTCAGAGTCCCTTCCCTTCCGGTGGTAACTAATGAAGACTGACGAAGTGGTAGGTAAGTAAGTCAATTAGTCCTGAAGAAAAAGCTCCTCATACTTGGGCAAGAAGCCACACATGACAACTGACTGGATGGCACACCTATTTCCCTCCAGCGCCTCCACAGATCTCCTTGAAAACCCTAAGCTCATCACCCAAAACATCTGTCCAGTGTGCACATCTTACTCTTAGACTTTTGATTTTATGCAGTTTTGAGGGACTGTTACCCGAAAAGAGAGTGTGATAAGTGAAAATTAAAATCTCCAACATGGAGCCAGGCATGGTGGTGAATGTCTTTTATCTCAGTACTCAAGGAGGCAGAGACAGGCGATTGTTGTGAGTTCGAGGCCAGCCTGGTCTACAAAGCGAGTGCAGGACACCAAGGCTAACACAGAGAGACCCTATCTGGCACGGGCGGGGGTGGGGTGGGGTGGGGGTGGGGTGGGAAGAAATAAACAAACAAAAACAAAAAAGTTGAAAAAAAACCCAAAGGTGGGGGTGGGGAGAACTCCAACGTAACAAACAGCACAGTCCGCAAAGTGCCAGGCTAGAACGCTGCAACTGAGTCTAAATGTAAGTACAGTTGGCTGGGTAGCCAGAACTGGCAGGTCTTACTGGGTCGACCAGTTTGCCTCCAGGGCAGGAGCCAATCGGTAGCCCGCCTAGGCCGTTGCCATGGTTCCTCTGTGTATAGGGACCTCATTCCTGGAGGCAATTGGTGGCCTGCTGAAGCGTTGCCATGGTTACACTGTCTGTTAGGGCCGCAAGTGCACAAAGCCAAGCTGGCTGCACCAAGCTCCCTCCACCTGGGGCTCGCGAGCGTCCTGGCACTAGGCTCCTGATGACGCTCTGAGACCTAATTTTAAGAACACCCACCATGAACCGAAAGAAGCTACAGAAGTTGACGGACACCTTAACTAAAAGTTGCAAGCATTGTAAGTAAGAACCGAGTGCGGAGGACCCATGATCTCCTTTCTACTCAGTCCCTTTCTGGGGTTTTAGCTTTAGACAAGTTGAAAAAGAAATTCTAGAAACTGCCAGAATTAAGAAAGTAGCCGACCTATGTACAGCACCTTAATCTACTTTCTAGCTCTTTGTAGAGCAAAAGAACCTGTGTGGTATAAACTGTGGAGGTTTACTAAGATATCTCTAAGGGAAAACAGCCATCCATTCCTGAACACTGTCTTAGGGAGATGTACTGTAGGCACTGTCTTAGGGAGATGTACTTTATTTGAAAACTGCATTGCTTAGCAAATCCTAGATAGTAAGGAATCTGTCCCAGGTTTCAGACAGTCAATTTCCAAATGTAAAGGAGATCCTACTGTTATACTCAAACCAAAAAACCAGCTGTCCTTGGGCTAATAAACCATGTATGGATGTGGTTGAGATAAGGGCAGTATTTGATGTGTGAATTTAGAAGTTGTTTGATTGTTGGAAATCTACTGGTCGCTTGATGAAACAGGAGAGGCTCTTCAACCCATCTCTGTTATATGAAGGTGTAGAAATGAACTTCTCTGGTGGCACTCAAAGGAAGGATAGCAGGCTACAAAGAAGAGACTTGATACCCTATGAGCATATAAAGGGGGAGGAAGTCCCCCTCAGTCACAGTCATAGGGGAGAGGAGTAAGGGGAAAATGGGAAGGAGGGAGGAATGGGAGGATACAAGGAATGGGATAACCATTGAGATGTAATATGAATAAATTAATAAAATAAAAAAATTTTAAAAAAAGAAATGAATGTCTAATGTAGCTCTGGAGGTTTCAGGCCTAGTTCTTTCAACATCATTATTGTCTGATAGAATGTGTGAGAATTGACGTCATGAGGGTAGTGCCTGAACTGAAAATTGTGATATAGTGTTATACTGTGAGCATCTTAAAATTCTCAGAAAAGGGCATCCTGTCATTTAAGGTGTTTATAAATTTGACAGAGATTTTGTTCTTCTGTTGTTTTCTTGTAATGGATGCTTCCATCTCTGGAAGAGTACCTGATATTTCTAAAATGAGTACAAACATATCTGATAAATACAACAGATTAATAACTTCTGCACATAATGCTCATTTGATTGAGTCTGTTTCATAAGTTCACAACTCTTCACTAACAAAAACACTGAGAATGATTAAAAAATAAGTGGTTTTTCTTTTGTTTTTTTTGTTTGTGGTACTAAAGATTGAACATGCTTTACAAGCAATCCACCACTGAGCTAAATCCTATATTCTCTTCTGTCTATATTTTAAATTATCAATGAAAAAAAACCACTTGACTTTTGTTCTTAAGTAAAAGTGGTTATTAGTGAAAAGTGAGTGGACTGTTCTGTTCAAACAGCATGTGAACATTGAAATGTCCTTAAATAGCAGACGATGGCACAGTGAATGAATTGGGATGCATTGTGCTGAACCAAAGAAGAAAAGGTCTTAGGTGGGAAGCTAGTTAATCTAGCTACTGATGCAACCTTCTGGACACATGTAGAGACTCTGTAAAGTGAAAAACCAATCTGAGATTGCTCTTAACTTCATGTAATATGTTGAGAACTCAGGGGACAGAACAGTAATACAGGGGAAAGGAAGGGAGAAAAGATAAATAACACCAAGAATGTTTGAAAAAGGCACAGGAAAACACTTTTATTACTTAAATATTCATTAATATATATGTATACCATACACACACACACACACACACACACACACACACACACACACATATATATATATATATATATATATATATATATATATATATAGAGAGAGAGAGAGAGAGAGAGAGAGAGAGAGAGAGAGAGAGTCATGCTACATGAGGTGAGGCTGTTCTCCCTATATCCAAGTATCCAAGAGCCACATACTATCCAACACAAAATTCAGTGCCAGGCTTGGGAAATCTCCCCTCAATTTATTGGTAAGGTAATATAAAGGATTCCCAAGACAATATCGGCCACTGCCTTTGCCTTTTATTGTCTTCTAAAACTTGAAAGTCTGACTGTATTCTGAAGATGCCATATAGTTCAAACACATTCATAGATATTAAACTGAAGCTACACTGGAAGCGTCCTCACTGAGGACTAACTCTTACACAATTTTTAAAAATTATTATTTATACAGTATTCTGCCTGCATGAATGCCTACACACCGATAAAGGCCATCAGATATCATTATAAATGGTTATGGGCCACCATGTGGTTGCTGGGAATTGAACTCAGTACCTTTGGAAGAACAGCCAGTGCTTTTTTGTTTGGTTAGGTTTTTTGTTTTGTTTTGTTTTGTTTTGTTTTCTGAAATAGGGTTTCTTTGTGTAGCCTTGGCTGTCCTGGACTCACTTTGTAGACCAGGCTGGCCTCCAACTCACAGAGATCCACCTGCCTCTGCCTCCCGAGTGCTGGGATTAAAGGTGTGCACCACCACTGTCTGGCTGGTGCTCTTAACCCCTATTTTAAAATGTGTCCAATCTGCCAAGGGAGAGGACCAATCAGTAGTCCTACCCAGAGGAAAGCCTGTAAGCCAGAACAACGACTCGAAAGATTGACATGTTGCAATGGTGGGAACTTTTATCTTGGGGGCAACCACTAGATGTTTAACTGAACGTAAGATCCACTGAATAGGCAGGAATTCATGTCTTGTACTGTAAACCTAGCCAACTAACCATGGCTGCAGGGATCATGAACCCTAGAGGAGAATCTATAATTGCCATTTTCCTAAACCAGTATAATCTCTAACTGTATTCTAAGTAATTATTCTTCTAGCCACATATAAGTGTGGCTCTCACTCTGCATTAAGTAAGTCTCTGTTTTCAACAGATGGAGAAAATTTTAGAGACCCACAGCCTGTCATAAAGCAAAGAATAAGTGCCTATGAGGTGCCTAAGCCTAACTAATACGTATACAATGTAACCCTTATCCCTAAGGATCAGGGAAAATCACAGAAGAAGAAGAAGAAGAAGAAGAAGAAGAAGAAGAAGAAGAAGAAGAAGAAGAAGAAGAAGAAGAAGAAGAAGAAGAAGAAGAAGAAGACTTTTAAGAGCAAGAAGACCAGGATACTTGCTACTAAATAGTATCATTAGGCATAGCCAGGAAGAATAAAGCCACAAAATCCCAACAATATCGTTTTGTGACCAAGATCAGTGTGTACAGAGGAAATGAGTCTGACTCCTATATATCTATAACTATAGATATTCAATGGCTGCTGAGAGGAGAATCAGTTTTATCCAGGGACAAACAATTGCATAGGCTGTCCAATCCCAAGAGGTTGGCTCTAGACCCAAATACATCTAAGTCCATTACTGTATGCATGTATGTGCGTGCATTTGTGTGTGTGTGTGTGTGTGTGTGTGTACAATAGAGAGAAAAGGTCATAAGAGTGAGAGACAAAGGTGATTTAGATGCCGTGCTCACATGTGAAGCAGTAAAAAGGTTTTAAAAATCAGCAAGACACGTTTTTTCTTTAAAATGACTTTCAATCTCAGTAATAAATTAAGCTAATGTCACTTAAGTGACATTTCTGTTGAGACTGAAACAGCATATGTTGCTCAATCCCCAGCCACTAGCAGTTCTTCATTTTTAGAGCTTTGCTTGCTTACATATGTGTGTTTTTATATCATTCTATTTAACACTTTAACTGTTTTATATGTATGGTTTTGGCATTAAATTCAGAAGTCTTCTTTTATCCATGGAGTTGGGGGTAGAGTTTAAGATGCCTACTATTAGAGATGTTGAACACTATGTATTCAATGTTTTTTCCACTGCACATATACCTGATATATTTGAAGTCATAAATGAGGCCCACTTAGAAGTTAGGTTAGTTATAAACAATAAAATAAAAATAGTTACAACAACATGCTGTAGAAAAGTCAATGTGTTTAGATTGCATCCATTAATCTTGCACTATAATAGGTGAAGCGAAACTTCACGCAGGAGGGGACAGTGTAGATCACAGTGTCGTGCCACTTTCATGATCATCCATCTCCAGAACTTTCATCTTTCCCAATTAAAGTCTGTACCAAAAAAATTAATTCCCTTTCCTACCACCACAACCACTGGAAGCCACCAGATTCTGCCACAGTGAATTTGAGAAGAGTGGATACATCATGTAAGTGGAACCATGTTTTCTCTTCTCGCTACCACCCACTTAGTCCATAAACATGCTGCTTCACGTTCCCTGCATTTCCACAGTCATGGGAAAATACAAATTGGTAAAAGAAAAAAGGATTTATTTACTGCTTGGACGAGTTGGGGGAGGGTATCTCGCTTTACTCCCACCATGCCTGTGGGAGGCTTTCAGTTTGTAGAAAACCTGGAGAGAGTTCAGGTCATATATAAGCATATCTGAGAGACAGGTCCTTTCTTGGGGTGGAAGAGGACCTAGGCCGTGTTGTTCTATTGTTTCTGTCCTCTGTTACAGAGATACACACTTATTCAGTTCTAGAAGAAAAAAAACCATAAAGGCATCTCAGGGGTTTTGTTCTGGAAGTGAGAGTTCTTTGTCCCTGGGTCCATCTCTGTGCTCAACCCATCTCTCTCTTGCTTAGTCCATCTCTCTCTGTGCTAGGTCCAAGTCTGCTTGCTCTGTCTTTGTGCTATATGTAGGACAGGAGTGAATTGTGTCTTTTCTTTGAAAGTCAACTTCAAGCTCTGACTCCTGCATTCCTGTTAAAGACATTGTTCATTTTGTAAGTGAAAGGAAGGGGCAGAAGGGTGAAGGGAGGGGCAGAAGTAGTTTTGTTTACCCTATTTTCTCCATCACTGTGGCATCAGCATGAGGGCATGGCTATATTTTCCTTCTGTTTTCCCACTTATCTGAATGCCCATGCATCTTGTAACAACCTTTAAAAGCCAGGATTTCATGTCTTGACTACATCACAGTTTTTTTTTTACTAATTTATTCTTGTTACATCTCAATGGTTATCCCATCCCTTGTATCCTCCCATTCTTCCCTCCCTCCCATTTTCCCCTTACTCCCCTCCCCTATGACTGTGCCTGAGGGGGATTTCCTCCCCCTGTATACCAAAAAGAGACTTGATACCCTATGAGCATCACAGTTTTTGTTTAGCCACTCATGCATCACACAACAATTGGGGTGCTCCTTCTGACTCTTCCGAATGATGCCACTGTGAGCACTAATATACAGGGGAATGGCTGAGTTCCTCCTCTCACTCTTTAGTGCTGTGCTGAAGCAGACTCACTGGATCACACTGTGTTTATTTTTAGAAACTGGCATGCTGTTTCCACAGCCTAAAGTCTTAACCATTATATTATTTTCTACTATTTACTTACTTTTTTTTCCTATTCCAATGTTTAATGTTTTTCTCTTAAAATGTGATTCTTAAAACCAGGAACCACACCCTGAGTCTTTTCTGGCATGTAGGATAGGGTGCCATTTCTCTATTTTCTAGTACACGCAGACTTTGTTCTTATGTATGAAAGCATACAACTATAATTTTTTTAGTTTTAAATAAGGATTTTTCATCTCTCACTAATTTTTCATGTTTAAATTCACTTATGTTCTGTTTGGTAAACTGTATTTTAAAATGTTTTATTTGTTGTTGCTGATGGTGGTGGTGCTAATGGAGTGTGTGTGTGTGTGTGTGTGTGTGTGTGTGTGTGTGTGTGCGTGTGCGTGTGCATGTGTGTAAATGGTATCAAACTCAGGTCACCAGACCTCCATGGCGAGGCAAATGCTTGGCTTTATTTTGTTGTTTGGTTTTTAGTTTGTCTTTCTTTCTTAACCACATTTCACTAATGTTCTTAATGCCAGTACATATTCATTCTCATACTCTCTTATTCACTCTCTCATATCTCTCACCTCTCTGTCTCTCCTTCCTCTTTCTTTGTGTGTGTGTGTGTGTGAGTGTGTGTGTGTGTTTTAAATAAGAAAAACTCCTTCTCCAGAAGTAATCTTGAATAGTTTCTTGTTAATGTTCACACAACTTTGAGAAAAAAAACATGCTTCTTGGCTTAAAATTTCTTTATTAAAAATAATTCTGATTTTATTTCAAAACTATGCCTTATAAATTCATTAAGCCTAAACTGAAGTGAAAATGATTACACAGATATTTGGCAGCCTAAATTTCCAGAGAAACTATTGTTTGTAGCTATCATAAGCACCTCCATCAAAAGCTGGCTGTTTCTAACAGTCTAAAACAACTCTACTGTGACTTTCCCTCTGCCTGCACTGTGAACTCCAGAATTTGGCAGCACAGACATTTGGGTCATGTGACTGATACTTTCTTTCATCCTAAATGCAATGGGACCCAATTTTACTTAGCATTTGGCTCCAACAGGAAGAATTTACTCTCTGTTAGTGGGTATCTCAGATGACTTTGGCATCATCTTCTTTAACTCTAAAGCTATGACTCAGAATGTGGGAGTCTTGAAAGTGGCAACCAAGTATTAGATGTCTTTGATTTTGAACACGTAAGCTCATTAATGCAATATTTGAATTTGAACTTAAAAAATTTAAATGTATTTTTATTCATTTTGATCTTTTACAGTTAATAAATTTGAAGTGAGCTGCCTTATCACACTTTTCTATAACTTGGTGGGAGACGTAGCAGAGAAGCAAGGGGTAGTCATTGGACTAGATCGTAATGCATTTCGGAACATCTTGCATGTGACATTTAGAATGACAGATGACATGATTATGGACAGAGGTAAGATACACATACCACTTAAACTGACAAATACACCTATAATTACCAAAGGTTTAAGTTTGGTCATGCTCTTGGGAAGAATCTTTTGTTCTACACTCTCAATTTCATTTCAATATATTTTAATCTTCCAAAATGTGTGAAGGAAGCAATCTCCTCTTCCTTTTGCTATTTAGAAAAAGAACAAAATTGTGTTGGGTAGCTGAGTTTCATAGTTTATACAAAAAGTTCCATAGTTATCTGCTTCTATTTAAATTTCCTTACATACAAGAAAATAGCTCAATAACAGGTAAGATGTTCTCCCACCATGTAACAGTACTACTTGTCCAGAAGAGTAAAAACATTATTGTTTTTATTAAGCAGCTTAAATATCTAATGACTTAGAATGTTTATTTTTATTATTTTATTCATATTTTATATATTAAGATCATTATTTATTCCCACAACATATGAAGAGGAAATTAAATATGTAATTAAAAGAGTTTTCTATGTAATAAATTTAATATGTAATTAAAAGGTTATGAATCTCAGTTCCTTTTGTAAATTGAGGTCATGGGACATTGGGCCTTAACACCACCAAACCAAATTATCCAATTGAAAAAATGAGGTACAGAGCTAAACAGAAAATTCTCAGCAGAGGAACATCAAATGTCCAAGAAACACCTTAAAGAAATGTTCAACGTCCTCAGCTGAAGTGCAGGGAAATGCACTCAAAATGACTCTAAGATTCCATCTTACACCTACCAGAATGGCTAAGATTAAAAAAAACTCAAGTGACAGAACATGATGGCAAGGGTGTGGAGAAAGGGGGGAACACTCTTCCATTGTTGGTGGGAGTGCAAACTTGTACAGTCACTTTGGAAATCAATCTGGTGCTTTCTCAGAAAGTTGGGAATAGTGCTACCTCAACACCTAGCTATGTCACTCCTGAGAATATACTTGAAAGATGTTCCATCATACAACCAGGACATTTATTTGCTCAACTATGTTCATAGCAGCTTTATTGCTAGTAGTCAGAATCTGGAAACAACCTAGATGTTCCTCATTTGAAGAATAGATAAAGAAACGAAACGGTGGTACATTTATACAATGGAATAGTACTCAACTATTAAAATCAAAGAAATCTTGAAATTTGCAGGCAAATGGGTGGAACTAGAAATGGTCATTGTGAGTAAGCAAACCTAGACCCAGAAAGACATGCATGGTATATACTCACTTATAAGTAGATGTTAGCCCAACATAAATGTCTTCTGAGAGACTATACTGAGCGAGGGATGAGGACAGATGCTGGGACTCTCTGCTGGACACTGGGCAGAGCCCTGAGGGTGGTATGGAAGAATGGGGGGATGGAAGGTCCCAGAGGGTTCAGCAGACTCACAAGGAGGCTATCAAGGCTGGTGGTTCTAGACACAGAGGTCCTGTACAAACCGTTGCACCAGCCAACGACAATGCATGCAGTGAAACTAGATCCCCTGTTCAGATATAGCCAATGGACAGCTCATTCTCCATGGTTGTTGGGGGAACAGGGACTGTCTTTGACATGAACTCTGGCACCCTATATTTGATCACTTCCTTTTGGTGGGGAGGCCTGGCTGGCTCACAGAGAAAAGGGAAGCAGGCTACCCAGATGTGTTGTGACAGGCTGTGGTCATACGGTGGGGGAGGTGGTCCCTTTCTATCAGAGGTCTAGGGAAAGGAAGTAGGGTATAAGAGGGAGAGGGGAGGGCGGGAACAGGAAGATACAAGTCGGGACATAACAATCAGGGTATAATCTAAATAAATTATAATAAAATAAAATTTTATAAAAAAACACAGCTGTGAAAAGGAGAGTGAGGTGAGACTTGATAAATTTTATGGAGTTTTAAAATCTAACACAAATGTTACATTGTATCTTTTTTTTTTTTTAGTATTTCGAGGTTTTGATAGAGACAATGATGGCTGTGTCAGTGTATCAGAATGGATTCAGGGATTATCACTGTTTCTTAGGGGCACTTTAGAAGAAAAAATGAAATGTAAGTCTGAAGTTTATACATTATGATAAACATAGAAAAGACTTTTAAACCACTGTTTTCCAATCCACTAAAGTTTTTGGTTGGTTGGTTGGTTGGTTGGTTGGCTTATGAGTCTTCATTGGCCTTTCTAGGGAACAAATTTAAGTCAGTAAAGGATGGGAGTATATTAATTGAAAAACATCAAGCCATTTAAGAAGTGAGTAACATGAAAAGAAACAGCACAGGTTGTGACCTTACACTCTAACTATGCACCAATACATTCCTATACTAAGTAGTCACATTGCTTAATAGCAAACATTAAACCAAAAAAATACAAGTTTTCTGGTTCTTAAATAATTCTCAATTAATGGAGTTATACCTCATTTAATAAATTAACCTAAGCATGCAATTGCTTTTTCTATATTTCCAGTCAGTAATGAGTATATCAGTCCTGTTAGATGTGTGTTTTCATAGTCAGTTGAAGAAACATGTAAGGAGGAATGGAAATATTTTCCTAGTATAACTGACATTGCCATGAAAGCCAACTAGCATCAAGAGTGTAACCACATAATGCAGCAGTGAAGTGTGCCTTTGCCCTGAATACTTTGTCAAAGGAAATTTCACATTATTGATAATCTCAAGTATAAATATATGTGTGTACATGTATATGTAATATATACATATAAAATTTGGCTGTTCATCGCTTCACTTCAAGATGCTCCTAGAGAGAACCACTCGAGGGAAGGTTTCAGGGCTCTGGACTCCTGCTGAGGTTCCAAGTTCTGGTTACTCCAGGTTCCAGCAGAAGAAATCTTGCTGACTACACCAGGAGAATCGTTCCTTGGAACTGATATCCTTACAGTTTTGTTATTGTATACTTTAATCCTCTTTTCCTATCATTTCAGTTAGTTCGGTTATCAGTGACGTATTCTCGGTTAATAAGTTCGCAATAAAATTTATTTGTTAAGAAAATTGAACTTACATATAATATATTATATATAATTCTCTTTAGATTGCTTTGAAGTGTTTGATCTGAATGGTGATGGCTTCATTTCGAAAGAAGAAATGTTCCACATGCTGAAGAACAGCCTTCTTAAGCAGCCCTCAGAGGAGGACCCTGACGAAGGGATTAAAGATTTGGTTGAAATTACGCTTAAGAAAATGGTAACCATGAGTAATTTAGAAGGCTTTCTATTGAAACTTGGAGGCAAAGCATGGGATAGAAGTAAAAATTAAGTTATGGTGATTTTCAGTATCCTGTTTAGTTAAATAAGAGATAACGTTCAGTTGTTAGTACAATATCTGCCTTGGGCTACAAGTGACAGAGCACTTGCCTAGCATGCCAGAGACTCTCGATTCCATGCTCAGCAACACCCCACCCAGCCACACACACACTAGGAAAGTTACTTTTCAACTTCCCAACCTCATCTCTCATTCTCCTGCTAACACCTGATGGTGAAAAAGACTGCATTTGCAGCAAGAGTGACATATGATGACTGACCCTGGCTTCTCACATCGCAGGACCAGGACCATGACGGGAAACTGTCCTTTGCAGACTATGAGAAGTCTGTGAGAGAAGAGACTCTCCTGCTGGAAGCCTTTGGACCATGCCTGCCTGATCCAAAGGTAACAATACTGCTTTTGTTGAACCAAAGCATAATTTGGAGCAGCCAGCCTAGGACTTCTCAGCTTTGTATATCGTAGCCGGAAGAATGTGAGCATAACAGAAGTGACAGTTTGTCTCAGGGTTCTGTCGCATCTCACTGCTACATTTTCCTAATTCTTAACTGCATTAATCCTTGTTATAAAGAATTAATGAGGCTCAATGTCTTGTTTGTATCTTCAGCTACAGTCAAGTTACATCTGTCTTGTTTCCCCTTGTGGCATCAAATGGTGCCCTGTTTGCAGCAACCTCAGTAACCTGGCAGCCATGTTTGGTTCTCCTGGCACTCTGAGCAACTTCTTTCATGCCAGTTGCAGCCATCCTCTGTCCTGTCAAAATAGTTAGCTTCCTTACTCTCTCCATCTTCTCCCCACTGACTTCCCCCTGCAGCATACACTCTAGTTGAAAATGCAGGTGGCATCATGTCCCACCTTTGTCCACACACTCTCCAGTGAAGTCTCCAGATGCCAAGTCCGTATCCTGTCTTTCCAGTAACATCTCTTCGCTTCCACACTCTCTCAGGTCATTGCAGTGTGGCCAGCCAAGTCTATACTCTTCTCTCCCTACTCTTCTACCTGGCCTGTCCTTCCCATCTCTTCCCCAACCGTTCACATGCCTCAGTGCCCTAAGTCACCCAATCTCACAGGACGTACTGCAACCTTATAGGTAACATTTGCACCTTTACCCCTTCATCTCTGTGCCCAAACTTGCTTTTTTTTTCCTTTGCACTATTTCTTACACAATATTTATTTGTCTGCATACTGTCTTATTACATAAATGTGAAGTTCCTGAAGTCAGGAAAAGGATTTCTTTTACACTGTTTTCACACAACCTATGGATTGACTGCACTGAGTAGATGCCTAGAAAAATGTTGATAGATGGATGGAGATGAATGGATAGCCTCTGAGATACCTTGGGAGAAAGTCCTCGGTCTGTCTCCCATATTCGGGAACTGGTTAGTCATTCTTTTGTACCCTCCCAACATTCTCAAGTTATTCCAAAGCTTTTAAAACCTGCCTGCTAGCATTCTAAAAGTTTTAAACTCTAAAGGCTTTTCATTTTTCTCATCTTAAAAAACCAGACAAAAAGCATTAGAAGCGGCTTAAGAGGTCAGAGGATGTGTTTCTCTTATAGGTGATTCCAGTTGGGTTCTGAGTATGCACATATGCCTGGGACTCATGCTCTAAGGAGATTTGATGCCTCTGATCTTTGCAGGCACTCATGCACATATATCCCATGTAGAAACATGTAACACACAAAATTAAAAATAAATCTTTTAAAAGCAAATGGAAAGGATGGGATAAAAGGAAGGAGAGAGGGTATGTGTTCGCATGAGTTCCATAGCCACTTCTATTTGTACAGCTACATGTCTGGAGACACTCATCATCTCCTACAATCTTGTCGCTGAGATCACCCAGTCTCTCCCCATATCCAGTTGATAAGTCTTATGAATGCCCTTGGGTCCTCGCCTGTGCGTGAGTCCCTGTATGTGCAGAGTTCACTGTTGTTGATCTCCACTGAAACCTTCCTTATATCAGGACTATACTCCCTGTTCCTGCCTCCACTAGGTTGGAGGCTACTGAAAAGCAATATGAGAGTCAAAAACACACGAAGAAGTTCTCAATGCCTATTGTACTGGTTGGAATTCCCTTGTGAGAGATTCTCAGCCTGTGTGCTCAGCCCTTTGGGGTTTCAATGACTCTTTCACAGGAGTCACCTCTGACCACTACAAAGCACAGATATTTACATTATGGTTCATAGAAGTAGCAAAATTACAGTTATAACATAGCAACAGGAATAAGTTTATGGTTGAGAGTTACCACAATATAATGAACTGTCTTACTAAAGGGTCCCAGCATTAGGAAAGCTTACATCCTGTGGTCTAACTATTCTAATAATGACTGTTCCCTAATGGAAAGTCCAAGCCTGGATATCTCTTCTGGTCTTCAGTACTCATTGGAATCCCAAATAAGTAGGTTCTGATCCCAGTAAAGGAATCTACTGGCCACGGAAACTGAGGGCAAACAGGCTAAGAGCAAATGCTTCCTTCTGTGTCTGTTATATAGGCTGCCATCAGAATGTGTGGCCCAGATTTAAGGTGGATTTTTCCACCATAAATGATCCAATCAAGAAAAATATCTCACCCAGAAGTGTGGGTTTTAGTTAATTCCAGATGTGATCAAGTTAGTAATCAAGATGAGCCACCACACCCACCTTCCCCTTGACCTTCTTTCTGCAGACCTTAGGGAGGTACTCAGAGCATTTAGTTTTGTTCCACCTCTTTTTTTTAAGACTATACTAAGTTTAGAACATTTATCTTACAGAGCCAGATGGAATTTGAAGCACAAGTATTCAAAGATCCTCATGATTTTAATGACGTGTGAACTCCTAAATGCATTGTGTTGAGTATATACAAAAGGAGCCAATTAAGTTCATCTGTTCCTCTCAGATCAGAAGATGCTGTGGTAACATTCAGTTCATTTGTATATATTTTCATTCAGGGCATCCTCATAGATGCTAGGTTTGGCAAGAGAGGTTGACGTTACTAATGCTATTTTACCACATGGACTTTAAGACACATACATGTCATGACTCTCCATATTAATCAAATCAATGAACAAGTTATGTGGCCATCACTTATGGATACAATCTTCTTGTCAGAAAGATTTTGAGTACACACTGAAATATTATTGAAACCCCAGACTTTCCTTCATAGCAATATGTGATGGAGATGGTACCAAAAGAATAAGAACATGACTGTCACTGGGAGCCAGCAAGATGAAGGGCACATGAAGCTGATTTACTATGTTTTCTTCTGTTGTGTGAGGTTTACTTCACTAGCTCATAAGCATGGGAAAGCAAAGACTTTGTTACACACATCTTCATAGCCACCATAGCAGTTAGCCTTCTTCATGTAATAGGCCCTCAATAAATATTTCAAATTGGATGAAAAACAGAGAAGTGCCATACAATTACCCCCTGTCCATAAGCAGAGAGAAGTCTTCTCTGTTCCATGAGGCCAGCTTTCAGTTCACCTCTGAGGCATATCTGACATCTGCATTGCAGTCAGATGCTGAGGCCCTCTCTGCTCTGGCTTCTAGTGTCACACCACTCTAACTTTGCTGTAGTTACTTTACCACCACCATATGCAATGCTGTGTCCTGGTTCCACATTGCATGAGTGTCCAGTACATAACGCATTATCGTGCATCATATCATATTGTATAATAATAGTCCCTGCCAGCTGTGGCACCATGGGTCATTGGCATCATGTGACACTAAAAGAACCTCACCCAAATGATCTCTATGAACTCCCTTCTTTCTCTTGGTACTCAGAGTAAGAGGGTTAACAATGTGGTACCCACCACTGATGTGTACAAGCTCTAAAGAACATGTGAAAAAAGCAAATCTCCTTACTTGTGTTATATGCATTATTAGGTTTATGCAAAGGTTATATTGTATACAACAATTGGCTGTTACTAATAAATGGAACAAGCAACTCTATGAAATTAACTGTACTAATACAAGGAATTTTAAATAACTGTTCTTTTTATGACAGTTACAAATAATAGAACACAATGTCCTCCAAATTTATAGCTTCTTTGATAAATGTCACCAAATGATGTGTAATTAAGGTGTACCCAATATGTATATGTATATGTATATGTATATGTATATGTATATGTATATATGACTAAATAATTATTACTATAGTTAAGTAACATATCTGTCAACACATATCTGTCTGGCTTGAGTGCAGTCTGCCCTCATGGTAAGCTTCCAGTAGAACCACTGTATCTTCTGTTGAGTAACTGAAACCCAGTACACCTTGACTAACAGCCCCTCCTTTCTGTTCACTGATGGTCATAGCCACCCACCACCCTACTTTCTGCAACTGTTAGGTTCTCGGCTTTAAATTCACATTAAAAATGAGATTCTGCAGCACTGTTATCTTCTGGATAGGAAATTTTGTGCTTTCATAATGTCCAGTTTACCCAGTGTTACAAATGATATAAAATCCGATTTTAAAAGCTGCAAATGTATATAAAACATATACATGTAGATAATTATCATATTGCTTTGTTTCTAGTTGTCTAATAATAGACAGATTATATCTGTATCACACTTATCTGTATCATGTGATTTCTGTGAAATGAATACAAGGTTCTGGTGTCTCTCTGTGTCATAGTTTAGTGTTGTTTACTAGCTTTATTTCCACTTTGTTATACTCTTTCCCATGATGATGTACATAAACCACTAGCTTGTGTTTTTTTGTGTGTGTCTTTTTAGCATTGGCCACTAAAATTAGGGAAGGCGACACCATATAATAGTTTAGACCGATACCTCCTTAGTGTGGCAACATTGAACACATTTTTTTAAATAAAGTGTTTGTCATTTGTATATATTTGCCAAACACAAAGTTGACTCAGTTTGAATCATATCTTCTAGTGTCATTTTCATTCACTGGGAAAAAAAGTATTTCAGAAGCATAAGAAACTACAAAGCTAAAAAACTAAAGTATTGATTAATATTCTGAGGAATTCCTTCAGTTTTTAGTGGCCTGTTTATGTTGGCCCCTCCACAAGTGCAGCTTTACATGTGAGTGTGCTGAAACAGCGCCTCTTCCAGATGCACCTTGTTGGCCAATGTTTGTCCTCAGCCTGGCTGGTCTTCCTTCTGTGTGGCAGCACTATGGGCAGCATCAGGCCACTGATCATTGTGTACACTAATGTAGTGTAGTCTAGTGTTTGCAACTACAGTGACTAATGGTGAGCACCCTGGAAGCTTATCTCACATGGACTCTTTTGGAATCCGTTGAGAAGTAAATTGTTGTTGAGGTCATGTGTGTTCTTCCAGTTCTCACAGAGATGCTGCTGGTTTTTGAGACCACTACTCCCATCACTGATAACAGCAGTCTTTCCACCTCCTCCCGAACCATGGAGGATTTGTTTTGTTTTTATTACTATAACTTTTCTTTGAATGCCCTAGCTTGCTTCCTACTCTTGTGATAAAGACCATAACTAAAATCAACTGGGGAAAGAACGGATTTATTTCACATTACATTTCCAGGTAACCATCTATCACTGAGGGAAGTCACAGCAAGGAGTCAAGCAGGGCAGGAAACTGGAGGCAAGAACTGAAGCAGAAGCCACAGAGGAATGCTGCCTACTGTCTTGCTCCTGATGCCTAGCTCAGCCTGCTTTCTTATATCACCCTGAAATTCATTCCAGTGGCAGCATTACTCACTGAGGACTGGGCTCTCCCACATAATCATTAATCAAGCACAGTCCCACAGTCTTGCCTGCAAGCCCATGGTATGGAAGCATTTTCCTAATCCCAGTTCCCTCTTTCCGGATGATACTAGTTTGTATCAAGTAGATAAAAACCTAAATAGCATACTGCATCTAAAATTTTTATTGACTCTATATTGTGTTCCATATGACTAACCCTCCTTATTACATAACATTATTTAAGTCTTAAAAATGTGAATAAAACACCCTAAGGTCAGCACACCTTCAGTTGACGCTCGCACACAATTCAAAGAGCATATATGCTTGTCCATTAGATTCCCAGTATGCATGCGAGCACAACCTCTTTGTGTTGTGAGCAAAGGATGTAACAAAATTTTTTTTCTGTTACTATGTCAAAGTTACTGGATTTTCTTAATTTTGTTGCTGTGGCAACTCCAGTGATTTCAACAAGTATCTCCTCACTTGATGCCAAGCATATCTAAGCACACAGAGTTCTTTGAAAGACCATCTTTCTCCCTTCCGGCCTATTCTGAGCTATTATTCACTGCTGCTTAGCTTGGCTTGACCGTCTACTAAAGCACAGCCAGCATGCAACCTAGTCCCCTGCCTGTCCTGTGGTGACTGAGCTGGGATAATGGAAAGTATTTACAACTGGACAGGTTGGATTATCATTCTTTCTATGGGCTCCTTAAAGATTTTGCTTTCCCATTTCTGCTCTGGTCTCCAGAACCAGAAAAAAGCCACCCTAGGCCCCTCTAGAATAAATATGCAGTGCCTTGCAAGCAGTACAGAGATTCCGTTTAGAAGAGCACTTCTAGGTACCTACAGGATTTGAAAATCACCACCAAAAACTGGTAGCCCTGCATTCTTCCTCACAGATATCTCTGTGTACAAGACAGTACTTGTAAGAAATGAGGGCTGTAATTGCTCACATCATGAAGTCATCCAACATTCATTAGCTTACACTTTGTGTGATACAGTGAGGGTTGATGTGGTCTAAATCAGTTGTCTGGCCGCTCATCTTTTGTTTAGATGATGATCTCATACCAGGCATTGGCTGTGTCATTGCCTGTCATGGATTCATGATGACAACCACTCTCCTTCAACACGTACAGGTGTATCTGTCTAAACCAAATGTTGATAAGAGAAACTAAAATCAAATATGACATAAGCCTGGCAATGAAGTTTCACATCTGAAGTCTTAGTTCAGAAATCATGGCAGCTCTAGCCAGAGCATTTAATGATCAGTTCTCACCAAGTTTGACCAAAACAAGTTTGGGAATTGCACTGCAGACAGAGACAGAGAGAGAGAGAGAGAGAGAGAGAGAGAGAGAGAGAGAGAGAGAGAGAGAGAGAGAGAGAGACAGAGGAGACAAAAGAGGAGGAAGAGGAGGAGGAGGAGGAAAGTATAAAAGACCCACAGATATGGACCACCAGTGTATTATTACAGTTTGAAAACCTATGGCTTATGGTGTCATGACTCCTTTCCAGTTTGAGCTAGGCAGTTAGTCACTGGTAAGATTTTCCAGCCTGTGTTATCACTCAGTTACCAACACAATTGTGTACATTTCAAGAAACAATGCTCATCTCATGAGAGATCTGAAGGCCATCACATTGAAGTGGTTTGGCCAGTGTGGCATTACCCTTGAGCAACAGTTGATAATGTACAGCTTTTTGTTTATCTCTTGCCTCCTTCCTAGTTTGTCAAAAAGAATATTATCCCCCTAAGACACATACATCATCTTGTTTACTTTTATTTTCCTCCTACCTGCTCAATTCCACACTGCCCATATGTGGCTCTAGGCAGGCAGACTCACAGATCATAGCCTCAACTGTGCTTTCTATAAAGATGCAATTAGAAATTTGGGGTTAAATACTCCACGCTATCTCATCAGTTTCTCACAACTAGCAGGTAAGTATTATCATTATTGATTGTTTTCATGCACAGAGTGAGGTAACTGGATTTAAGATAGACTAGAAATTTGATATTTGGCCACAACTGGCAACAAACATAGCCAAGATTTAGACTTCGTCTATTTTTTTAATTCACTTTACATCTCAATCATAGCCTCCTCCCTTCCCCTCCCCCCAGCCTCCTCCCCTACTCACCAGAGGGGGGCGAGCCCTTCTCCCCTACTACCTGACCCCAGGCTATCAAGTCTCATCAGAACCATCTGCATCCTCTTCCTTTGGGCTTGGTAAGGCACCCCACCAGGGGAAAGCAATCAAAGTGCAGGCAACAAAGTCCATGGCAGGGACAGCCCCTGATCCCCTGAATAGGAGACCCATTTGGAGACTGACCTGCCTATTGGCTACATCTGAGTGGAGAGCATAGGTCCTCTACATGCATAGTCCTTGTTTGTTGCATCAGTCTCCACCAGCAGACCCAAGCCCAGATTTGTTGTCTCTTGTCCCCTCTGGGTCCTTCTATCCCCCCATTCACCAATAGGACTCCCTGTGCTCTGCCCAAAATTTGGCTGTGAGACTCAGTTTCTGCTTTGATCCCTTGCTGAATGGAGGCTTTCAGAGGACAACTATAGTATAGCTCCCATCTTGTTCCCTCTCTTCAACTGCTTTTAGTGTCTATTCTATTTGCCCATCTGAATGAGAATTAAGAATCCTCCCTAGGGGCCTCCTTGTTACTTAGCTTCTTTAAGTCGTGTAGATTGTAATATTGTTATTCTGTATTATATGGCTAATAGCTGCTTATAAGTGAATATATACCGTGTGTGTCCTTCGTGTTCTGGGTTACTTCACTCAGGATGATCTTTCCAGATCCATCCATTTGCCTGCAAATTTTATGATGGCCTTGTTTTTGATAGCTGAGTAGTATTCCGTTGTATAGATTTACCACAGTTTCTTTATCTGTTCTTTGGTTGAGGAACATCTGGGTTGTTTCAAGTTTCTGACTATTCTGAATAATTTCGCTATGAACATCTTTGATCAAATTTCCTTTTTGCATGGTAAAGCATCTTTTCAGTATATTCCCAGGGGTAGTACAGCAGCGTCTTGAGGGAGAATTGTTCCCAGTTTTCTGAGAAAGTGTCAGATTGATTTCCAAAGTTGTTGTATATAACCAGCAATGGAGGAATGTTCACCTGTCTCCACATCCTCACCAGCAGGTGCTGTCTCTTGACTTTTTTTTTAAATCTGATTCTGATAGATGTAATACGGAATCTCAGAAATGTTTTGATTTGCATTATCCCATGGCTAAGGATGTTGAACATTTCTCTAAGTGCTTCTCAGTCATTTGCTGTTCTTCCATTGAGAAGTCTCTGTTTAGCTCTGTACCCCATTTTTAATTGGATTGTTGGGTTTGCTGGTGTTTACCAACACTAAAGAGTTCTCAGAAGCAGGATGCTCCTGTAGCCTCATGTTTCCTAGCTGTGATCACTGAGTATTCTATCTTCCTGAGGAATCGTCAGATGTACCCTCAAGGATGCTGTTTGCTGCTGCATTAAAATACATATTCAGCTGGAGTCATCACCTCTCCTTATCTTAGCACATCTTGAGATTTCCTACTATGAACCTACACATGAAGCTGGGGCTGTGACTTACCAAGTTTCCAAGGGTTATAAATTCTACGAATTGGTCGCCAGGCTGTCACCACCTTGGTGAATACAAGGCCAGATAACAGATCACAAAAAGAGAAGATGAGGTAGGTGGTCCATGACTGGATTGTGAAAAGAATAGAGAAACTGGACTGCTCTATTGAAGGAGGAAGAATATGCCTTTATGACCAATCATTGGGAGTCTGTTTGGAGATGCTAAAAACTAGAGGCCAGTGAACAAACTGCAAAAAACAAGAAACTATGGTAGGGTGTTTACTATATGCCACTAAGAAGCCAAAGGTACTACTAATTAATACAGTTTAAAAAGCCAGATTCACACTTTAGTGTGTCACTGAGAATGTAGCTCGGAAGTAGAGCACTTCCCTAGCATGTAGAAGGCCTTGGATTTAATTCTAACTACCACAAAATCAAAACAGGACAAAAAACATTAAATGTGCTTTTTACACTGGCTTTCCAGTGTATATTACAGAAAAAATAAATACATTGTATGATTTGTATGAAAGCAAAGTAAACCTAAAACCCCACAGAATAAATATGGACATGTACACAAGTTAGTGAATGACAATGTTTCAAACTTATACTGTAGTCTCCTTGCTGTAGTCTAGATTATTTGATCAAGTGAAATGAAAACCATTGCACTCTGTGGATGTCTAATTGCTTGATGTTGTATTTTAGGCATTTAAATGTAGAAGAGATCCCAGTAGCCCTGGAACATTGTTATACACCAGGAAGTCGACAGACTCCCTATTTTCAGGTCCCTGAAGTTTTGTCTGAATTCACACATGATGTGTATTCACTTCTGCCATTGCAACTGCAGACAGTACTAAATGTAAAAGGCATGTGTAAAAAGATTTCTTCCTCCTTTTGAAGATTGGACTGCAGGAAATCACAGTGGTGGTTGTCTTGTAAAAGGAGGGAAAATAAAGATAACAATGGAAAAAGAGAAAGCAAACAATGATGAGATAGGGTAGAAGAAAAATTAGCTAAGCAAAAGACGTGGGTTTCTTATATGACTTATCTTCTAAGGATCAGTGGGAGAGAAAAGCAGAAGACCTAAGGCTGCTGATTTCTGTCCCTTCCGTGGGTACACGATTAGAGAGCATCAGGTGGCTGGTGCGACAAGCTGGCCTCTTAAGGCTGTGGAGCAGGGCACAGGAGGTAGAATAGGGCAGCAGGATGTGGAGCAGGCTAGGGCCTGTACCAAGTCCCAGGAATGTGCTGAAGGCAGGCGCTGGCCTGCAGCAGGTGCAGCACAGCCAGTGCCCAGCAGCCTCAGGAAAGGAAAACCTGCAGGTGCAGTCAGGACATGCCCTGAGCCTCCCCAGCCACGCGATTTTTCTGAATAGTTGCCCTATCCCTCATTGTCTGTCAGCAAGATTATGGTTTGCAGTGGGAGGAGATGCAAGAGAGGAGTGGCTTGGTGGAGTCTCCAGTTCTGGCAGCTCTGATGACACACAGGCTGCTGCAGAAGTTGGGGGTTGCTGAGGGGGTGGAACAGCCTCAGAGTCTTTGACAAGTTGGCAAGGCTGAGACCATGCCAATTGAGGTGCGCTTGCTATCTCCCACATAATACAACCCCTGTCATTAACTCATAGCTGTGAGACAGGAGATAGAATGCCATCTTCCTCTCATTCAGGTGCTACTACTGCCTTCCGTACCTAAGAGTCTGTCTCGCAACCCTAACCCAGTGTACACAACACTGAGAGTTTCCTGTGGCTTCACAAACTCTCTCTGTATATCCAGTGAAGAATCAGATCTAGCTGCTCAGCATTTTGTTAAGCTACTTCTCAGTCTTTCTTGTGACCTGCAATCAGAAGTGGTTTTACAAATAAGCAGTCTTTTTTTTTTCCAGCTGAGAAAAGGTGTGCATATGGAGCTATGGGTCTTTGCCTAGCTCCCTTTCTTTCCTGTTTAAATCTACTTGATGTGAAAAAGGGTTCTGAGGACTGAGACAGGGCGTTTTATGTTTTTAGAAGTTTATTCCTTCTCAAGTCTCTGATGGAGTTGAAGGCCAGTTAGCTTAGTTTTAATGAAGTTCAGTTGTTTACGGGTTAAGATGTTTTTAGGTCTAGATAGATGTTTTAAGCTGATAAAGACAAGATGCGATGGATATTAATTTCCATTCAGAATTTTAGACACACCAAGATAGGAAAGATATTTTCTTCAAGGCTGTCAAATACAAATAGCCAAAACACTAAGAATGTAACATTTATATAATTCCTGTGTCATGGTTCTTCTTGCTATAGGTAGTCGTGTGTGTGTGTGTGTGTGTGTGTGTGTGTGTGTGTGTGTGTGTGTGTAATAATATAAATGTGCATGTAAAAATAAAAAATGTTTGATTAATAAAAAGAAGAAAGCTGTATGACATAAACAAGAACAAAAGAAAGAGAAAGAAAGAAAGAAAGAAAGAAAGAAAGAAAGAAAAGAAAAGAAAAGAAAAGAAAAGAAAAGAAAAGAAAGAGAAACTCAACTCTCCAGGCATGGTGGTACACACCTGTAATCTCAACACTTGGGAAGGCAAAGACAGAGGAATTTCTGTGAGTTTGAGGCCAGTCTGGCCTACAAAGAATCCAGGAAGGAGAAATTCAACTTAATCATTGCTGTAGCACTGATATGACCATCTCGAAGTGGTGGAAAGAACAGACTATTACTGATGTCCCCTGCCTTCTGTCTGAAGGCTGGAGCTGCGGTACGTATGTGTTGGGGTGGGGATATAGAAAAGAAAGTTTTAGGCCAAAAAGCAAGTTTTGGATCAAAGGTCAGAGAAAACAGTGAACAAGTAGGTTCTTTTAAAATGATGCCTAAAAGAACAAGACAGATACTGAAAACCCCAAAAGAAACAGCCTGGAGGTCCAGAAGGGAACAAGTGGCTAAGAAAGCACTAGGGAGGAGAAAATTAAACTACACAGGTGCTACATGTTAGAAGAAGTAGTGAAATGGGACCCAGAGATGAAAACAGAGAACCTAATCCCCAAATCCTACTGGTGCAGATGTTACAGAAAGAGGCATGCACGGGAGTCCTCCATACATTGGCAGGCCGATTACAAGGGTCACCAGTGACATTTGACATCTAGGAAATACCAGGAGAGCTTCAGGACATCAGTGGCTGTGTGAGAAGTCCAGAATTCCCTTAGACTCATTCCTTTTCCCCTGGGCTTCCCTTCGTCCCTCTGCATACCTTCCTGGATGCCTCAGATGACTGAAAGAGCACACAGTGCAACCTACGTGGGCCTGTTGCTTCTGGGAAGAATGTAAGAGTATGATATACTGCGAAGTAAACATCTTCATACTGGGAAGATGAACAAGAAGAATGACAGATAAAGGGCTGACCACATGATGCAGGAGGAGGGATGGAGGGAGAAAGGGATAGCAGGACAGAGCAAGAGAGAGAGAGAGAGAGAGAGAGAGAGAGAGAGAGAGAGAGAGAGAGAGGAGAGAGTCAGATGAAAAAGACAACGACAGACAGACAGAGACAGAAACACAGACAGATAGTGATAGAGACAAAGAGAGTGGGGTGGAGGGAGGGATGGGGGGGAGAAAAGAGGAATGTGGAGAAATAACATAATCTGGTCACAAGAAACCAAAGATGGAAAAACTGTCCTAAACTGCAGGTGCTAGGTATAAGACACCTTTAGTTCCCTTCCAGCTGGAAAGCTGTGAACATCATGGAGATCCAGGGTGGGAATGTCGGACCTAAATCTATTAGGCCACAGCTTCTTGCTGGGAGCTTGAATTTTGCACCACGCTTTGAACACCACCCTCAAGACTAGATCTAAATAATACCTCATAACATCACTCTAGGAGCTGAGTTCCTCTTCTAACCCTACCTCACCAAACTTATCCCAACCTACAGCCTTGGTGCATGGCTTCAGCAACCAGAGGAGACCATAGCACCAAAGTGCCTTGTGCACTTAATGCCTTGCTTTATACAAGTGTAGTGTTTGGTATGGAATTGGGGCAGTCATCAAAATATAGTCATGGTAGGGAAGTTTTAAGTGATTAGATTAAAAATGCTTTAAAAGGGGCCTGGTACATACAAGATGCTCTGTAAACACTAGCTTCCATGATTATTATGTGTAGATATTTCTCATGTAAAAGTATGTATGCTTTGGCATATTTCACGGTTTTGACGTATCTCCCTATTCAGTGTCATATTACCAAGAATGGCTATGATTTCAGCAACTAGCTTGGTCATCTCCTAGAACTCTCCAACAGCAGAGGGCCACCAGCTACTGGCCAATCTTAAGCTCCTGAACAGAACTGAAATCCATCCAAGAATCAGCACCTTCCTTGGGTATGCCTGGAGGGAGCCAAGACAGGTGGAGTTTGGCTTTCTTGAATAGGTGATTAAGACATTCCTTATTAAATGTTGAACAAATATCTTCCCTACAAATGTACTCAACTCAGAACATAATGCTCCACTATCAGTATTCTGACTCCAGAACAATTCAATATCCCTTTCAAGTATCCAGACTTTGTGAAAATAATGTCCCAGGCACACACAGGCTGTTGTGAAAAAAATCTTTTTTTCTTCTGTTACTAGGTACTTAGCTAAAAGGCTGTGTAAGATTTTGAGCATTTTAATATCTGGTGTTAATTTAAGCTGTGAATGTTCCCCACTTCTTCTTTTCCCACATCCCCCCTGTGTGTATGTGTCTGTCATATTTGTGATGTACACACATATGTGTGTCACATATGTCTGTGATACGTGTGATGTGCACAGAAACAGCAAACCCACATTTATATTCAGTGAGCCCCTCTCCTCTGAGACTTCAGTGCACTTGGTTCCATCTGTTACTACAACTGCTTCCATGTCTTGCACATGAAGACAGATTTATTCGTGTGGTCTTTTTAAACATCTTGTTGGTCTTTCTCAACATCTCATGGAAGGAAATGGGCAAACTGACCCTATGTGGAAGCCAGATAATATGAACTGGCCCCCGTCTGGAGAACAAGAATGGCATAAAAGTGTCTAGGCTTGACTGCGTCCTTTTTTACTACAAGCTACACTGAATGGGGAATTCCTTCATGAACACCCTATTTCCATTTATGAGTGTGGCAGGAAAGCTGGTGAACACCATGTAGATCCAGGATGGGAATGTGAGACCTAAATCTATTAGGCCACAGCTGTTTAAATTTGGTGTCACATGGTTGGTTACTAAAAATTTAGTGACAGTCAAAATTTATTAGTCAACTGAAACATGCAGTGTGTCCAGGCCTTTCAGAAAGGGCTCAGCTTTATGTCACAGACCCCAACTGCCACCCTTGCTGCCATTCTTCCTCACCCAGTATGATTACTCTGTAGAACAATGCCCCTGAATATTTCTTGAACCATCTCATCTCAGTCTGGAGACCATTAAGTGTTAAGAGATTGCAAAGTTGTTTTTTTTTTTTTACTATATACACAAACATCTCAGCTTTTAGAGAAGCATAGAGAAGCATACCATAGAGAAGTTTCTTTATGGTAAAGACATTGAATACTTTTCACACCATTCCTCAGTGTATAGGTATCAACTTAGGATATCTTTGAAAAGTATTGTGTTAGAACATTCCATTTAAAAACTTCTATTTTCATTGTTGATTTGAATTTCATAAAAATATTATCAAATGAACTTGGGGTTGGAATTAGGACAGAGTTTTCAACAAATTCTGAAATGGCCTTAAATATGCTTCTGACATCTTTTATACTATGTATTTGTGAATGCATGTATGTATGAAAAGAGGTATTCTTGGCATTGGTGATTGTAAAAATGAAGCCATAGGCCAACTCTTAAAACTGTGAAAATATCCAGCTACAATTCCTTATATAAAAACAAATAAGCATATCCATCTCAGTAGTAAATACAGTTGTTTACATCTTTTATAAAGGGCAAAACTATATACGTGCCAAAAACTATTTTAAAATAAATTTATGATTTATCAGTAACTATTTGATTCTATACATATTTTACACACCTATATGTCTAGGCCACATAAAAATTCCCCCGATGAAAAAGAATTGTGAATGAGAAGGGAAGTCCTGTTCTAGGTCATATAAACCTTCCACAGTCATGCTAAATTGGCTGTTGCAAATTTTTGTAGAAGGAGAGCTGTTGTGGGACCACAAGGCTAATCCCTATATAAAATTTTGCTTTCATAGATACAGTCGAGATAAATGACTGTGAGTAGGAGAGAGGGCAAGCAACAATGAGAAAGGTCACTCAAGACTAAGAAAAGAGGAAAATATGAATCTGCCTTGTCGAGGTATTGCTAGGCCCACAGTAAAGAGCACAATGAGGTTTCCTTGAGGTAACCACACTTCTGATGGCAGGGAGGGAACAGCTAAGCACAAGTGCCAGGAAAATCAAATCAGACTACCAACTTGGCAGGGAGCAGGCAGGGGCCTCTAGATCACAGCAGTGTTCATGTGTGCTCTGTCTCTGTGGTACATAACCAAGCTCCATTCTCCAGAAGGGCAGCAAGTGGAGCAGTTGCTTTGGAGCATCACCTCCTTTCAGATGACCCTCAATTAGCAAGTGGCTGGTGGAGCTGAGTGAGTAGCAGCTAAGCACAGAGCAGACACTATGAACTTCAGTGGGGGCTGTGACTTTAGGGACCATGAGCATGTCTGATGTAGGCTCCAGCGGATGGTGAACATGCGTGGATCCAGAAAGCTGAAGGTAGTTCATTGCAAACTCACATGGACATGTAAGAAGCTCAGATGTGGAAACTCTGGAGACCTCCAAAGCAGGACTTCAATTTTGATAATGATATGACAAATCACAAAAAGAATCATTATTTCACAGAGAAGAATGCAAGTGAAGGACTAACTTACTTGTATCAAGTTCTTAAAGAAGAACAATCAGGCTCACAACAATTGGGAGTGGTTTAAAGGCAGATGCTAACCTAAATTTATACATACCCAAATAAACCTTGGAAAAGGGGAATTGGTCTTTATTGTTGGTGGAGACAATTTAGTGGACCATGATCAGGAAGAACACCTTGGTGACTGGCAGCCCTGCAGTTTCCTAGTGAGAATACAAGACACCCTGCTACACAGCCACTGGAAATATCAGATATTTACATTACAATTCATAATAGCAGCAATTACAGTTTTTGAAGTAGCAACAAAATACTTTTCTGGTTTGGGTGACCACACCATGAGGAATTGTATTAAAGGCTCACATCATGAGGAAGGTTGAGAACTATTGAATTGGACACAATGTGTCCATCAGGTGTATAGAAGTCCTGTACTACCTCTTACTGCCGCATACATACATTCCTAATTGTGGAAGTCTACCTAGAAATCTTGGGAGCTATAGCAGGGAATGCCCAAGACATGCACTAATCCCCTCAACATGTCATTACATCTGCGTGCATTTGCCTGCAGCCAGTAGGTAAAGAACAGAAAAACCCTCGCTGGCTCAGTAATTTGTGGCTTGCTGTGTACCTCAGGCTGTCATTTAATCCATCAGGAAGATTTTCCTCCCCCTAACTCACACTTGCCTTTTATTTATTCTGCTGCCTTCTTGCTCTGCTTACCCCATTCTGCCCCAAATAGATGGCCCCAGCCACTGACACAGAGTCCCCTGCTCAAGAGCCTGTTAGGTGAACTGGCATTTAGATATGGGGGACAGATACAGCCCACTCCCTGCCCTTAACCCAGTTGTAGGCTTGCTAGCTTCCCTCTTGGCAACACCAAACTTCATTGACATGGATGACTAAACCCAATCACCTGTGCAGACTTCTGGTGAAATATGGATGCCCACCAGGCAAGGTTCAAAAGGACTCTAGGTCACTGCCATAAAAATAATCATAATGTGTACATTCCTGTGTTGGACAGGGAAGTTAGTGAAAGTTATCTTGTCATCCATGGCATTGTTCTCATTGCTGAATGTGGACTGATAAATCAAAGAAACAAAATCGCCACATGCCATTTAAAGCCAGCCTCATTGATGATTCAGACAGTGATGGAAAAGCCCCAAGGACCAGAACCAGTATGTCCTCTGTCCCCTCTGATACCCTGTACCTCATTTCTTAGCATTTCCCCATCTCTGAATAAATATACCTATAGACATCAGTTGGAGCTTGCAAACAACTAAGAACAAAAACAAGCCCTTTAAGCTCGAACTACAATACCCTGTGTTTTTATTAGAAATTGGCATACTGCTTTTACTAAGGAACAATTATGATCTACTCAAAAGAGACTTATGAAGCTGTATATCACTATACATTTGGCTTATCACTTTTCCAGATCTGTCCAATATAAGCAAGCACCATCCCATAATCATGAGAACACTGACTGAAGCAAACGGAGCCATGGCAAGCAGTGTCCTACCATGCCTTTGGCAGTAAGAAAGAGGCATAAAGACCTGCTGCGTTTCTGTTCCTTCCGTGGGTACACGATTAGAGAGCATCAGGTGGCTGGTGCGACAAGCTGGCCTCTTAAGGCTGTGGAGCAGGGCACAGGAGGTAGAATAGGGCAGCAGGATGTGGAGCAGGCTAGGGCCTGTACCAAGTCCCAGGAATGTGCTGAAGGCAGGCGCTGGCCCGCAGCAGGTGCAGCACAGCCAGTGCCCAGCAGCCTCAGGAAAGGAAAACCTGCAGGTGCAGTCAGGACATGCCCTGAGCCTCCCCAGCCACGCGATTTTTCTGAATAGTTGCCCTATCCCTCATTGTCTGTCTGCAAGATTATGGTTTGCAGTGGGAGGAGATGCAAGAGAGGAGTGGCTTGGTGGAGTCTCCAGTTCTGGCAGCTCTGATGACACACAGGCTGCTGCAGAAGTTGGGGGTTGCTGAGGGGGTGGAACAGCCTGGTGGTCTGAGGGTGAGTATGTCTTAGATAAATGTGTTGAGGAAGGGGGTGACAGTGAATACCCTGGCCAGCCTTCTTACCTTCCAAAGAGGGCTTTGATCCTAAGCCAGTTTCTAATATGTTTCCCACTTGCTTGGTGAGAAAGTGGAAAACGGCAATGCAAGCAAAGCTTTCAAAAGAAAATGTAAAACTGAACAACCTCATCAGGGTGGCTTCTTGTTTAGAATATTTCAACAGTACAGAAGAGAGAAGGACCATGGCGTGTGATCATTTTGTACAAGGGGATGTGCAAAGCTCTGTTTCATCTTGTGGGCACTCTGTGCTTTATTTTATATTTGCTTCTCATATTTTACTTCTCTCAGAAAATAAATCTGTGAATATACAAGCATCACCAGTCCTATTCACAGTTGTTTCCCATGATGTGACACACAGCCGATAGCCTGTATTTTTTTGAAGGAGCAGAGCAGGCTTGGGTCCCAAGGCATCTTGGGATGGAGATCTTGGAATGAGATCTCAGTTGAGTTCTTATGCTCAAGCCATTTTGCTTCTCAGGAAAGCTGATGTGACACTACTTTGAACACAATATAAATCAAGAGGTCAGATCTGTTCCTCTAACCCACATATCCATGAAGGCCTGTGGCCTAGTACATGGAATCAAGAAAAAGAATCAGTGTTTTTATTTCATTCGTAACTACATAGGTAGAAATAGTGTCCTGTTCATTTTGGACATCAAGAAAAATGTAAAATGTCCCTGGAAAAACAAAGGAGGTCAACCATGGACTTTTTTTTTTATATCTAAAACTGGAATATGCATTGCTTGTCCTGGAGGAAGAACCAAGTTGATGCTTGTCTTTGAGCACTGTCTGGGTAAGTTCATCTAAGTGAGCCCAGCTTTCTGAAGGGAAGACACCTGAACAGACAGACCCCAAGCTACATGAAGTTTAGTCTGTTTGCAAGCATGTACCAGATATAATGCCACAAGCTGCAACAGTCAGCTAAGAAGTAACCGTGTGAGCTAAGACTTCTGGGTTTCTCTGATTAGTGCTTTACAGACCTAACAGAGGGTCGAGTGAGGATGAGCTGATTCACTGCGTTCTTAGCATAGCACAACAGTGAGGGTCTCAAAACTTGCTGCTGATCCCATTCCCAGGTACACCGAGTGTTAGTGCTCAAGTCAGCAGGGTGTAAATTTACATGAAGAAAGTGACTTTAGGCAGAGACAATTTTTGCTTCTACAGAAGATCACTACATTTTAGATACAGACAGGATTGCCATTCTAGGAAAGGGGGTCAAGGCAGGCTGGTGCTTCTGAAAGGTGCCTGGCTACCACCACCCATGACATTCTGAGAAGCCCCTGGGTTTCCAATTCTTTGAGCCACTTAAGCCATTAGGTTTGAACAATTACCCTCAATGCATATTCCCACATCTTACATCTCCTTAGAATGAGCTTCCTTCTGCCCATCAAATTTCTCCTCTTTTATAATACCATCTTGATCTCTGCTAAGAAGTCAAGGTACTCCCAAGTCCGATGTCCAAGCATTTCATCCACATCAGAAGGCTTTGTACTACTTACTTATATGAGTATTCCTGAGGCCCCAGACACAATCACCTCCATGTCTTGTCTAGTGTATAACAATCACCATTTAAAGAATAGATCAATACAATGAGCATTCTCCAACCAAACTCATAGACTTTAGGGGCTCTGAAATGCTCCAGGACACTCCTGGATTTCAGCCCCCTTACCTTATAAGAAATAAACATCCCTACGGATAAGCTGTTGTGTGCTAGCTTTATAGTGCATATTACACAGCTATCATGGCACGCTAGGGATCTGACCTTACTGAAGGCATTTCCTTTTATGTCAGTCTCAGCTTTTTAAACTTTGATCAGGATTTCTTGGATTCTGTCTCAAACTCAGGCTCCCTTGCCATTTTCTTCTTGTCATACTCTCATTTCCAGGGTCCCAGCATTCCTCCTCCTGTCTTTTTGGCACTCTTTGCCCTTTTGTTCCTTTGAGTAACTTATTCACGCACAGAAATCCCAAAGATTTCTCAAGTGCTCTGTGTTCCTGTTCTGTTAGCATGCACTCCTGTCATGCAGTGCTGTGCCTAGTCCTCCACAGGACCTGTCCTATGAGTGTCTTTACTCTCTACAAAAACATTAACTTTTCAGATCACAGAATCAATATGATTTATGTACCCTCTCCACAGAAATACCTGTCATTATCTTTCACCCTGTTAAGATTCTGTTAGATAAGCTTGGTAGAACTGAACACTCAGCAGAATATATAAAGTAGCCTACTGCCTTGAGAAATGGGAGTGCTCTAGAAACATTGCTAAGACTTAAGAGGGTTTCCCTACCACTGTTGGCCTATACCAAGGCTTTTCACCTAGACTGCAGGGGACTCAGACCCAGTATAGTAAGTTGACATCTAGGAAAACAGTCAAAGACTGGGCATCTCCAGGCACATTTTAAATGATGGCTATCACTACAATTCTTAATACATCCTTCTTTCCTCCATAGACTGGTTTAATCCATCCTTGAATGTGTGTCCCATTTCTTCTATTAACACTTCTTCAATCCTAGATTGAATATGAAGGAAAAAATATAGGAATCTCCCTTCCTATTTTGAATTCTGGGCCTTCTGTGTCTTTACCACCAAGGTGGCATAATTCTATCAGATTTTACGGAACTGCAAAGAGTGTATGCCTCAATGCCTCTGTACATTCACAGGATTAGGCACTGACTACTGCAGAATGACTAACACCACGCAACAGGTGTTCCCAGAATATTGTTACATTGATTGGGGAGAAGAACTCATTGTTTACTGTTATAAAGGAAATACATCCAGTAGTAGTACTAGTAATAGTAGTAGCAGCGGCAGCAGTGGCAGCAGTGGCAGCAGTGGCAGCAGCGGCAGTAGCAGTAGTAGTAATATACTAATGTAATTCTGAAACCTGGAATTTCTGTTAAGAAGGACAGTTATCTTGTAGGATTATCTTGGTCATCACACAATCTAATTTCCTAAAAGTAATGGCTATAGGGATTCACTGTACATCCAAAGCTGACAAGGTTAGAGTACCCATGCCTCACCTCAGGTAACTGCAGTGTTTCTATTATTTGTGTGTGATTTTTAATACTTTATAAATCACTTTATATCCATGACTTCATTTGATCTTTATAGTCTGCCTGGAGCGAGATGGAGCAGATGTGGTGACTAACAGAGGAGTGGACCTAGGTCTAGAGAGCTCAGAAAACCATAGCTTTAGAGTCTATAAAAGAGAAGCAAATGTGGCAAAGTCTGCACTCACAGTTTGGTAGGAGGAGCTGGTTTCACACATGACCAAATAGAGGCTTGTGTATCCTAAGTGCTGACTCACATGTGGCTCTCTAGCCGGTGCTTGTAGATATCAGAGAAATAGAGTAATCTCTGATGGCATAACTGCTTCTGTGGAGAGGGGCCTGACCCTAAGCAGCCAGGGCCAGAGACACTGGAGTACAGATCTTCCCAAATACTTCAGGTCCTGGAGGGATGAAAGGAGCTTTAACTAAGTGAGCTACAGTAATTAAGTTGGCTTTAATGGAGCAATACCTGCTTTTGTTGTGCTATGCTGCAAAGACCTAATTATTCAAACACAGCCATTAGTTCCCACACAGCAAAGATGACGGCAGATGCTATAAAGATACCATCTCTTGGCCACTCGCCCACCAGGCTCAGCTTCTAAGACTCTTCAAACACAAGTGCAGCTCTTACAGAAACATCTACCACATATCCTAGGACACTGTAGTCCACAGGTGACCAGTGACATCTACAGAAAAAAGAACAGATGTGGCAGTGAATGTTACTCGTTCAGCAGCTTCCTACTTAACCAGGGGTAGCTGGGCTAGTTAGAATGGAATAGCCTTAACTACCTGGCACCTACTGTGTCCTACTTACAGTTTTCAGACAAACAACTTCCACCAGGGCACAGGGACCCATTTCAAATACACACAAGGGAGAAGACAAAACATCCATTTTATCAGAGGACAAAATGTACTAAGAACTCAGAAACCTGTCCAACTTCTTGCTGCCACTACCAGGAGGGAAAAAAGGTAGCTCGCTAAATTGTAGGCACAGTATTGCTTAAACCTGAGCACTCAAAAGCAGGCACCAGCCTGCCTGCATTTTTCCTATCCCAGCCCTTCAGTGAGTAACTGTTAGGAAAACACAAAGGGCTTTTAAAAGTTCAAAGAATTTTTTAAGTGGCTGCATCATTATCACCACCAAACTTCCCAATACATCCACTTCTATAAACTAAAACAAATAAAAAATTTACTTTGAGAGGAGACCAAGGGGGTTTCTTTGCACCAATTACAACAAGAAAATTTCCTAGAAGTGAGTCTCTCAAAGACTTCTTTTTTTCCCCTGTGTGTGCATTATACACACACACACACACACACACACACACACACACACACACACAGATATACACTCACATACTCAAATACATTCATACTCACACGAATGTACACTTGAACATACTTACACTCACATAAACACACACACAATGTGCATGCATACTCTCAAAAACACTCCACACACTCACTCTTACACAATTCACACATTCACATATTCTCTCTCTCTCTCTCTCTCTCTCTCTCTCTCTCTCTCTCTCTCTCTCTCTCTCTCTCTCTCTGTGTGTGTGTGTGTGTGTGTGTGTGTGTGTGTGTGTGTGTGTGTGTATGTGTGTGTGTGTGTAATGTACATCTTTCATAGAAGCTGGAAAACTAAAAGCAAAAGTAGAAAAGATTCTGGAGATTTCTCCCAAAAAAAAAAAAAAGTTTGTTCGTGTCTTGTTTTGGATTTCCCTCTGGATTCTTCTGAGTCCACCAATGATAGAAGGAGTGTCTATTTGTCTGAAAACTGCAGAGTGAAGGGTTCTGCTTGTAAAAAGAAAAGCATGGAAGGGCTTATAATGCTGCTCAGTGGTAAAGTACTTTCAGAACATTCTGAGTTTGATCACCAGTACTTAGGAAAGCCTGGAGGGAGGGACTAGAAAACAGATCAGATATAATAATGAGAAAGCATGTCTCATCCTGGCATCCAGGATATGGTATTAATAATACCACGTAATGCTGACCTGAGGCACACACACACTGCAAAGGGAAGTGGACAGCAGCATAGCCCTCCACACAGCACTGACAAGTCCTACTGGTGAGGAATGCCCAGCTCAGTGTTGTTATTCCATTGCAGATGTAAAATCAAACATGCAAGGATAAACGGTGAGTGCTTGCTTCTTAGGAGAACTTGAGCTTCAGAAAAACAGCAGAGATCAAGAAAGCTTTCCAAGTATGTTGACTCTAAGGTACCATGCAGTGAAATTGACTAGTGAATTAAACTTAATTAAATATAGTCAGAATGGTCGCAATGAGAAATATCAAGGAGCAGGGTCCCTGTCTAAGAACAGGAAGACTCCCCATGTCTGGCAAAGACCTGAAATGGCACCTAAATCCTTCATAATTGCCCTTCGATGTTAGGTCATGGAGGGGCTGAAGCCTTTATAAATCAAAAGTTGGCTTTGTATGCAAGTTACACAGAGTTCCATAGTTCCTAGGCCCTGAAACTAGAGAGCTGCTGGGTGCCGGACTGAAAAGGAAGTAGAGCCAGGTTTTTTTCTTCCCAGCCTACAGATAAGGACTGAGGCTGAGGAATGAAGAATCTAGAATCTTCAGGTAGAGACCAGCGCACACCCAGGTCCCACACATGCTTGTTGCCTGCAGAAGCAGCACTGTTATAGGCACAGTAAAACAGCTCTGGGAAATAGCATCTTCTGCACAAAGGAGATGGAGTTCAGGAACTGAGTCTTGCTTGGTTCATATCTATAACGCTCTCCCCACAAACCCATCTCTTCCTCCCTCATTCATCAGTCTTCTGAAGTTTAGTCAAATCCCTAATGCTAACTGAATAACCAACCATCTTAGTTTTCTTACGTTATCTTTTTCAAAAATTGAATGTATCTTTTCTTTTTCACCATGGAACATAGCAGAGCAAAGCCAAGATAGTCCTGGCGTCTACCTGCAAAGGCATAGTCCTGAGCAGAGAGAGTAAAGAGGATCCTTCCATCTTCCATAGCCCCCCAAGGCTGGCTGTGTGAGTTCCAACCTCTTGTCTTCCTGAATGTTCATCTTAAGAAGTGTGGCCTTAGCCAGTCGTGGTGGCACATGCCTTTAATCCCAGCACTCGGGAGGCAGAGGCAGGTGGATCACTGTGAGTTCTAGGCTAGCCTGGTCTACAAAGTGAGTCTGGGACAGTCAAGGCTACATAGAGAAACCCTATCTCGAAACCACTCCCCCAAAAGTGTGGCCTTCGGTGCTTACGGGAACCAAAGGCCAAGCCTACACACCTGCAGGCAGGAAAATCCTCTGCATAAGGGAATATTTTCCACTGTGAGTATTTTCACTAGGAAATATTTCCACAGTGACTATTTTCACTAGGCAACCTTGAGACTAGCTGAGTGGTAACACAGACCTTATGTGTGGTTCCAGGAGATGTGTTTAAGAGGGGTTCTGGGGACCCAGGGAATGACCTGAGGGGAGACAGGTCAAGGGAAGCTTCTGGCAACTCTTCCAGGGGACTGTTTGGGGGCTTGTGGCCTGTCTGGGTGTAAACTGATTAGCTTCTGTGTTTCCTATAAATCTATTTTAAAACCAGTGTCAAAAATAAATGCATTAGAGGAAACCAGCCCTACTGTACTAATTGCAGCCAAACACTCAATGATTACAAACTCCCTAAGAAGGGCAAGAATGTAGACTTGGGGGAGGGGAAGGCATTGTGAGATGCACCTTGGTACTCAGACCATCACAGGCTACTTGGAAATCACTGTGCTAAAAGACATCTGGTTCCATGAAGAATCCAACTGAAATGACCAAAAGCCTCTGGGCAATAAATACAGGTCACTTAACTGCTTGTATTCTGAGTGACATTACGGGACAGACTGAACATTCAATCAAAGCAGTAGCTTTCACATGCAAAGACATCACTGTATAATAATATTTTCATAAAACTTTGACCAGATTTTCTAATAAAAGACATCAGTACCTTCTTAGAAAATTACAAATAACCTAAAAGTGATTCCCTCAGTGACAGGGGTTTGTTTTGTTTTGTTTTGTTTTGGGATTTTTGTTTGTTTGTTTTGTTTTGTTTTGTTTTCAGACAAAACAGGCATCACTATTTGGCAAGGCTAGCATGACCTCTCCAGTGCCAGGACATGTGCCACCATGCCTTGCCCTCAATGACTGAGCTTTAGTGGTGTGTGTGTCTTCATAGAGGTGTCCAGTGGCCATTGCTCCTGTTCACATAAAACATTTCAGGGGTACCTAGAAGCCTGTTAGCACATGGACTCAGGAAGACTTACCCTCACCAGACTGAAGCATTGCTCACCTGCTTCTGCAAGGCCCTCATCCCCAGCAGGCACCTGCACGGTGAGGATGTTGTCATTACCCTCAGCTATGTACACAAGCGAGTCCTGGCCTGCTGAGAGCTGCCACAGGTAATCACAGACCCAGACATAGGCGCTGTACAGGAGCCAAGGAGCCAAGCAGCACCTACACCCTGCATCCTACAGCTAACTTCAGCAACCCAGCACTCCGGCCGTAAAAGTTATGACCCTAGTACCCTACGCGGACCCACCTGACACTTCTCACTGTGGCTATTGGCCTCCTGCCAGTACCACAGAGATCGCTAGATCAAAGACTGGCGCTCTAGAGTCTGAGATCCTCTAGACTTCCTTGCTCTGTTCCTTCAAAGCAGCCATTCCCCTTCAGTTTATAACAGCACTTTTCAGCTTCTCTGTCCACTTATTAGCAGCTCTCAGTGCATGAACAGCCCTGTTCTAAGTGACCCTCCTAACTACCTTATGCAGACTTGGCAAGGAGCTTCTCCCTGAATCCATTGCCTCCCATCACCATCCCACATGTCCACCTGATGCTGCAGAGGATGATGGCATCACTCTGTGCTTGAAGGTCAAGAATCCTGCTTCTTCACGCACCCCAAGAAAACCCTGTGCAATATCTCAGGTCCTGGTCAAAGAAAGGGTGTTAGTAGTCTCAAAGACAAGTCTGAGCGGTTTAAGTAGCAAACATGTCACTTCTTTTGGGGGAAGTTGTTAAATGGAGATAACATTTCATTTGAGAGTTCCCAGGTAAGAGAATAAATTGTTCATTTCTTCAAAAGTCAGGTTTCCAAAAGAAGGGAAAGAGTGAAAGAGATAAAAGACTGGGTAAGGTTTCCTTTATACTATTGATTTTACAAATGTAATTGTGCTAACTACAGCTCAGATGCTGTACCTTTCTTATTACTTATTTTTTTACACTGCAGGAACATTTGTTCAGCCCTAAGGCACAAATGCACTGTGTCCCTTCCCTCCTGAAAGTAGCCTACAGCCCTCAAGAGCGGCCCAGGGGAACGGAGATAGATGCAGCACCTCACAAGCAGAGTGGCAGTCCAGCCCTTCACAAAGCCACTGCTCTGAAATCTTGCACAGGCTACTTTGCTTTCAGGTGTTCTTTTATATACCTCTTCCTGCTGCTACTGAGTGGCACACTCCACACTATTTGTGGAAATACTTAGATCTCCCTTCCCTGTAAAACTTCCACCCCTACATCTGAACACCAGCTTCCTTGCATTCCCTCCACTGCTGTCTAAGACTCAAAGTGTTGCTCAAGTGGAGTCTAGCAGTCCCTTCATCTTGCTTCCTCTTCTATCTGAGGTAAATGACCCTTCTTTTCTCCACCATAAATATGAGGAAACTACAACCATCAGACACTAAATCCTCAAGGTCCACCTCACCTGCTTCCCTGCTAGAGCTCAGACTTGGGTCTCACACAAGGATTCGGGGTCCTGAATCACAAAAAATAGTCTGAAGAATAAAGGAACAATTTACCTGTGTTATATACTATACAGTTACTTATATGTACCACCCTTAATTTTCTTAGTGTGTTATTTCTTTTTCAAATTTACATTTATTTTTACATGTATGAGTATTTTGCCTGCATGTATGTCTGTACACCATGTGCTTGTTTAGTGCCTGCAGAGAGGCCGGAAAGGGCATTGAATACCTTGGAACTGGAGTTGCAGATAGTTGTAGGCTGCTGTGTGGGTACTAGGAATTGAACCTGCATCCTCTGGAAGAACAACCAGAGTGCTCCTGATCACTGAGGTATCTTCCCAACCCAAGTATGTTACTTCTTAAAAACATTTTCTTACCGCTGCTGGGTACAATATTTCCATGTGTTCATAATGCATTTTATAGGAAAGCAGTTAATTGTTGTACTTGTCTTTAACTTAAATTACTTAATTTTCTTTCTTTCTTTCTTTCTTTCTTTCTTTCTTTCTTTTTTAACAGAGCTTGTCTCGGGTTTATTTGTAAAAGACAGCATAGGACATTGCTCATCTGTAAATGTGTGTAGGTAGGTGTGTCACACGAGTCCATCTGCCTACACATTGGCAGAAGCCTTTTCTATGGGGCCTTCACAGGGCCTGGGCACCTCTGGGAGGCTGAGCTGGGCCTAAAGCCTGTGCCTTGGTTTGAACCTTAGGCTTTGGTTGGCAGAGCCTACAACCCTTGGCCATGTAGCTTCAAATCCTCTTCCCAAGCATGGGATGGGCGATGAAAGCAAGCTGGCTGGGTTTGCTGCTGGGGCCCTTTGGCATCTTGGGCTTAATGGCCTTGGGCTTCACAAGGGTCTTAATGACCTCTGCACATGCACTCATTGCCTTTGAGTTGTTTGCCTGCATCTTCTTCAAGCCTTTCTTGTTGTGCTTCCTGGCAAAGTGCATGTCCTCAGGAACTTAGGGTCAATCCCCTTCAGAGATTCGTATCTTTATGGCCGGAGTTTCTTTATACCATTTCGGTGCCATTTTCAGGACTGTGTGTGTGGTGTGGTTCTTGAACTAGGCCATGTCTGCATGGTAACCCATGGCTCACACAGCACCTGGGCCCTAATTTTCTTTTTATTGTGGCCACATTCAATTAACTTTGCTGAAATGAGGCTCTGTGGGGGCTTCTAGATGGGGCTTAACACAGAGATGCGCAACTGGTCAACTTGCTGAGAATGAGAGGCTATCAAGTGTTCACATATAAATGTGATGTCAATATTACTTCCCCAGTGTTTAAGAATCATATTGTAGGAGAGGGCATAAGCATTATAGGAGCCATAGGGAGGGTATGTCGTAAGTGAAACAGTACTAGCAAGACCATTTCACACAGGAATTCACAGGTTCTATGACTCTACAAGATGAAGCCAGCCAAAATCCCAGCAAGGATGGTATGGATGTCATTAAGAACCACTTCTATCTGAGGAGCTATGAGAATTAATGGCTATTTCAGGAGGAAGAGGCGATGAAGTCAGTTTTTTCATGTGGGACTGAGAAGCTACCCATCCTCCAGTCCTGTACCTCCTCACATACAGGCAGTACTAAGTGGATGCAATGGGCTTAATACAAAAAGGAAACACAAGACTAGTGGATAAAAGTGGTGGAAGAGGGAAAAAACTAGATGAGAGTGAATGGGAGTGAGATTTTATCAAAACAGATTATCAGCATGTATGAAAATTTCAAACAATAATATAAAGGATAAATAAAAATTCAGTATCAGAAAAATGTTGCTAATGAGACTATGAAATTTTAATTTAGTTCTTTCATTTAAATAAGAATATGTGGCTAGCAGCTAAATTACCCTACACTGGATGCGTAACATATTGAAAATTATAAATGAAAGAGGACAATGTAAAAAATGCTAAAGTGGTCTTAGTTTTAGACTTTTCTTTGCTGTGACAAATATCTGAAGAAAACAAGGAAGGGAGGAAAGATTTATCCTTTTACAAAGGATATCTGTAACATCTCTTAGTTACAGAGTTTCTCTCATCTGTCTGGTAAAGACAGTAGGGCCATCCCATGGTCAAGAGAAGAGTAGGAGGAAGGGATTCTCTCTCTATTGACAGGCATTAACTCCATGTGGGGTCATATGAAGTTAACAGCCTACAGCTGTTATTCTTCAGACTATTTTTTGTGATTCAGGACCCCGAATCCTTGTGTGAGACCCAAGTCTGAGCTCTAGCAGGGAAGCAGGTGAGGTGGACCTTGAGGATTTAGTGTCTGATGGTTGTAGTTTCCTCATATTTATGGTGGAGAAAAGAAGGTTCATTTACCTCAGATAGAAGAGGAAGCAAGATGAAGGGACTGATGTCCACACTGATTTTCTCCCTTAGCTATCTTAGTTAAAGTGGCTGTTGTTATGATGAAATGCCATTGCCAACTTGGGAAGAAAAGGGTTTATTTGGCTTATACTTCTACATCACCACTCATCATCAAAGGAAGTCAGGGCAATAACTCAAACAAGGCAGGAACCAATAAGCAGAAGCTGACACAGAGGCCCTGGTGGAGTATTGCTTACTGGTCTTCTCCCTATGGCTTGCTCAGCTTCCTTTCCTATAGAACCCAGGACCTCAGACCAGGCATGGTACAATCCTCTATGGACTGTGCCCTCCCTCAGACCAGGCATGGTACAATCCACTATGGACTATGCCCGCCCTCCAACACCAATCAGTAATTAAGAAAATACACTACAGGTTGCCTACAGCCCAATCATGGAGGCATTTTTAACTGTGGTTTCCTCCTCTCAGATGACTTTAGCTTGGGTCAAGTTGACATAAAACTAGCCAACACAACAGACCCAAGTCGATTTGACACATAAACACCTCACTGTTAAGCCACAACCTGTCCTTTGTTGTTCATTCCCAAGATCAGACACTAATATTGAAATCACAATACAGAACATTTTCAAACTTTAAAAGTCTCACAAGTCTTACAAATTCAAACACTTTAAAACGTCAGTCTCTTTTAAAATTCAAAGCCTCTCAACTGCTGGCTCTTACAAAATTAAAAAAAAAATAAGTTAAATACTGTTTTATTCCAAGAGGAAAGAACCAGGGCACAATCACAATCAGATTGAAGCAAAGCCAAACTCCCTTTGTGGACATACCACAGTGTCCGATGTCTGGGATCCACTCATGATTTTATGTGGTTTTCCATAATGCCTGCGTCAACTTCCCAGTTCCTTCCCGATGTAGCACACAGAGCTTATCCTCTAGGCCCTGGCTAGTCCTACCCCACTGCCACTGCTGTTCTTGATGCGTCAACTTCCCAGTTCCTTCCCAATGTAGCACACAGAGCTTATCCTCTAGGCCCCGGCTAGTCCTACCCCACTGCCACTGCTGTTCCTGATGGTCTTCTCATGGTACTGGCATCTCCAAAATGCTGGAGTCTCTGGCTACAACTGGGCTGCACTTTCATCAATGGCCTCTCCTGGGCTCTTTTCAGGGATTCCAGCCTTCACACACAGTGACAAAACTTAGTTTCTCTCTGTGACCATGTCATGCCTACAAAACCCACACCCTTTGGGTGACTCATACACTACCAAGTTCAGCTGCCAGCACAAGGTATGACCTTGGCCATCTCTGGACCATAGCTTCTATGTGCTGACCCTAAGGAAACACTCCCCAATGATGTGGTTTCTTCTTTTTAAAATATATTTCATTAATTTACTCATATTACATCTCAATTGTTATCCTCCCATTCTTCCCTCCCTTCCTCCTATTTTCCCCTTACTTCCCTCCCCTATGACTGTGACTGAGGGGGACCTCCTCCCCCCATATATGCTCATAGGGTATCAAGTCTCTTCTTGGTAGCCTGCTATCCTTCCTTTGAGTGCCTCCAGGCCTCCCCATCCAGGGGACGTGGTCAAATATGGGGCACCAGAGTTCATGTGAAAGTCAGCCCCACCCTCCACTCAACTGTGGAGAATGTCCTGTCCATTGGCTAGATCTGTGTAGGGGTTCGAAGTTTTCTGCACGTATTGTCCTTCACTGGTGCCATAGTTTGAGCAAGACCCCTGGGCCGAGATCTGCCCATCATAATGTTCTTATTGTAGGTTTCTAGGACCCTCTGGATCCTTCTATTTCCCCCATTCTCCCTTGCTTCTCTCACCAAGAGTCCCAATAGGAAGTCTTCTGAGAAACAGTTAAAGAAATGCTCAATGTCTTTAATCATCAGTGAAATGCAAATCAAAACAACTCTGAGATTGCATCTTACATCCAACAGAATGGCTAAGATCAAAACTCAAGTGATACCACATGCTGGCGAGGATATAGAAAGAAAGAAACACTCCTTCATTGCTGGTGGGAATGCAAACTTGTACAACCACTTTGGATTCTATCTGGTGCTATCTCAGAAAACTGGGAATAAGTCTTCCTCATGACTCAGCTATTCCACTCCTTGGAATATACCCAGAAGATGTTACAGCACACAACAAGAAAATTTGCTCAACCATGTTTATTGCAGCCTTATTCATAATAGGCAGAAAATGGAAACAGCCTAAGGGTCCCTCAGTAGAAGAATGGATAAAGAAACTGGGGTACATTTACACTATGGAATACTACTCAGCTGTTAAAAACAAATAATTCCCAAAATTTGTGGACAAATGGATTGGACTAGAAATGATCATAATGAGTGAGTTAATCCAGAAGCAGAAAGAGTCAAATGGTATATACTCACATATATCTGGACACTAGCCCAAGGGGCATGTCCCATGAAAGTCTTCACTTACCAGGAAAGTGGGACAGAGGGGAAGACTTCCTATTGGTAATTTCTTCTTAATCACAGATGACTCTTCAGCCCCAGTTGACCAGCATCCATTATTCCAGCAAAAGCAAAGGTTTTATTTTAGTAGTTCTGGGCTGTTGTTAATCACAGCTGATTCTTCAGCTCCAGCTGAGCAACCACCAAAGATTTGTCACACAAATGGCCATGTAGAGCCTTTGCTTCCTTTTGAAACTTCACAAGTCAGAGTTCTACTGCCTGCATTGCTCTCAATTTTCTTATCTTCCAAGCTCCCACAGAACAGGTCACCGAACTCTCAACACCCAGTGGCTTTTCCAAGTTCTAATGTCCTACAACCCTCTTCAAAACAAGATGTTCAGGTATGCCATAGCAATACACAACTCCTGGTACCAACTTCCATCTTAGTTAGAGCTTCTATTGCTGTGATTTAACACAATGATGACTAAAGCAACATAGGGAAGAAAAGGTTTATTTGGCTTATACTTTCACATCACTGTTCATCATCAAAGGAAGTCAGAACAGGGTGGGAATTGGGAGACAGGTGCTGATGCATTACTCCTGTCTGAAAAATATCCTTGCAGATATACCCAGAAATATATTTTATTGACCCTCCTAGTCAATTCTCTATCCAATTAACAATCAAAATGGCCTGAAACAGAAATCAAGGCAAGAATCTCATTTATAGTAATTACCAAAATAAACTATGTAGTTTAACCAAAAAGATGGAAGTGCTCTATACTAAAACCTATCAAATATCAGTGAAAGAAGTTGACACAGGGAACAAAACTGAAAGCCATATCTATTCTCTGATTGGACGAATCCATATCATTACAATGTCCACACTAACCAAAGTGACTTAAAGACTGAATCCAGTGCTTATTAAAATACCATGGCATCCTCCAGGCTGTCAAGCTGGTTCAGTGACTAAGGACCTGAGTTCAGTTCCCAGCTCCTACACAGTGACTCATAGTTTCTTGGAACTCCAGATCCAGGGGATCTGATGTCCCCTCCTGGGCTGCTCAGGCACCCTCACATGCTTGGCATTCACTAACATATTTACAAAAAAAAAAAGTTGTTTCTTTAAAAAATTTCTTCACAGAACTGTGGAATTTAATTCAAAATGTTATGCATAAACACATACAATGAGAGAGAGAGAGAGAGATTGGAGTTTTACAGAAGGAACAACACAGAAGTTACTGTGCTGTGTACCAGTAGTGCATAGAAACACACACATAGCTGTAGAAGAGAAGGGAGTACTGAGGAGAAGACCTATACATCTATAGACTAATGGTTTTTGATGAACATATTAGGGAGACGTTCTGGAAAATAATGCTTCTCAATAAACAGTGCTGGGGACTTGGGCTGGGGATGTGGGTTATCAGCAGAGTGTTTGCCGGAGTACAAAGCACTTCAAAAAATATGCTTTAACAGAACATAGTTTTAAGGATGGACTCCTGTGAGAATGCTGAGTGCTTTTGAGAACTCTCCAAGAAAACAAGAGTCTTGTGACCTCCATTTTTTCAAAACACAAAATTGTTGTTGGAACGTGTTTTCATGCTCTTCCGTGGTGTAGTGGGTAGGACTAAGTGTACCTCAGCTGTGGTCATTCATAGACCTCTTTGGAAATGGTTTTGCCACATGTGGCTTGTCCTTATGATTATACACTTTGCTCAGGTGACTCTTAACCCTCAGAGTATAAATTATCTGATGCTCCTAATAAAATTGGCTATTGCATGAGACTTTTGTATACCTTATTTCTTGTCTCCATTTCCCTGGTAGACAGTGTTTTATTGTTAAATTTTGTTAAACCCTTCCTGTGAGTGATCTATACTCTGAAGTGTATGAGATCTATAGGCATAGGATAAATGCAGTGTATGTAGTAGTGTTTGATACTAACCATGGCTGCTGTTGAATAAGTGTTATCCCACAATCTTACATTGTTTTAAACTTTAAAGTGCACATAGGAACAACTACAAACAGTACACTTTTTTTTCAGAAGAGAGAGGAAATATTTCAACATAGTTGGTGTCCAGCTTCTTTCCTCAGACTCAAACTGAGCCTTTAATCCACAAGGACTGGGGAAATAACATGATCCCATTTCTGCTTTGGCATACCCAAGAAAGCACAAACGCATCTTCAAAAACAAATTCACCCAGACACCATGAACAGAATCACCAAGACAAGAAAAAACTAAATCAGAATGAAATGAAGATAAGCCAAACTAGCAAGCTACTGATGGAACACTGTTCCAAAAATATCTAGACGGCAGAGAAGACAACTAGAGTAAAATACTAAGCAAAGCACTTCTCTGGAGCCAACCAATTATGAGAGTGGACTGAATTTCTAGAACGTCTGTTTGGAAAAGAGTTTTACTTTAAGAAAGAACAATATCATGCAAGAGTATGTGAACTAATTTGAATTAAGGAATAATTGCTGAGCCTGCTCCCAGCTGCCCAAAAGCATGAAAGCTTTGGGAGGAAAATCAAATGAAAATGTACCTTTGGTACCGAGTTTGAAGCACTAAGATCTATTCTGACCATTCAGGAAGATGGAGGCAGACCTAGCCTCAGCTGCTAGTCCAGCCACCCTCTGTTCCTGTAAATTGGGGTTTTCTGGAACATAGCCATGTTTGTTTCCTTCCATGTGTCCATGTCTGCTTTTGCACTGGAACTGTGAGTCTGAATAGCTGTGGTAAAGGTGTATGTCTGAAAACCCTAAATATTTACTTTGGCCTGTTGGAGAAAATTTCCACTAATTTCTGCCTTCAGGAATCAATAGTAGGAAGAATTCTTCTGGAATTTTCTTTTTATTTAAATATGATTGCATGGGGGTAGAGTGATTGAATAAGTAACCTGTCCAATTGACATTTACTAAATGACTTCTCTATTTTATTGGCAATAAACAAAATATCTCTTCTGTTCAGAAATTCTAGTTGTCAAAAAAAAAGTAGATGTCTATAATTAGTGACATTCCATGTCCGGTACAGGATATGACCACAAGCCTGAGGAAGGTACCCACACTCAGCACATGACAGGGCAAGGGACACCCAAAGAAGAAGTCTTTACAAGACAGATTATGTTCTGTAATAGCTTTGCACCTTTGATATAGGTAGGGTTCACTGTCTCAGAATAGGTGTAAAGACAGAATGCCTTGACGGGCTTCTGCTCAGGTGTAGACAGGAATAAAGGTACAATATATATGGTTTTCTATTTTGGCCATTGACTCTTGTTATAGACAAACCTCTATGCAGGGTGGATGGGAACAGCCCAAATGTCTGGAATGGAATAGCAGGCTCTTCTAAACATTTCAGGACTTCCCACACTCTCCCTCAAGACCTATTGGTAAGATCTGAGCAGGTTTCAAAGTTTCATGGTGTTTCAGAAAAGCTGAAATATGTGGCACCAAAGCACCCAGCACCTTGAAACAGGTTGTAGAAGAAATAGATACTAGGTTTTCCCAACTTCAAAGCCAGAAGTAGGATATGGGGCCATGAGCACAGTCAGACATAGCCAAGGAGAGGAAAGCAAAAACTGGAACCCACGTGGCCACCCTGCATTAAACTTCAACGTGGGAAGACACCATCATATACATATGGTTCTGTATTCCACCAGATAGCTTTGCACAGTGGCAGCTCCTAGGTCCTGTTTGTCCCCCATCTTTCCTCAGAGCTGAAACAGAGGACAGTATAGGATATAGTAGAGGGTATTGTAAAAAGAGCTCAGGAGCTGCTGAATCAAACCTGACACGTGGTCTGTTTCAGGGCTACTTTTTATGATAGCATACATCTTTTCAAGCTATGCAGGATTTTATTAAATAATAATTATACAGAAGAATGATGAAAATGGCTGTGAATATTACCTTCTGAGACAGTATAAATGGATTATTGCTTGGATTCATTTTACTGTCTTACCTGTACACTGTTAGTTTACATAACTGTGGTATAAGAATGTGTTCCTACACTTTATTTATGTGGCTCTAACTTTATGCTTAGTATATTGGATGCCACTTCAGCACAGCATGGATATAGATGTTGCCAGATGTTTGCATAAAAAGGTCAAGTGGCTGTGTTCCATGAGCCACTTGGGCAGTGGCTCATTATGAATCTTGAGGGACTCACTAAGATTGTGTACAAGAAATCTGGTAGACAGTTTAGGACTTCTTCACTATGCCATATGAACAAATATCTTGAGGTAAGAATTCCATAGTACCTGTGGTTGGAACAGGGGGTGTAGGAGAGTGAAAGCGGGGCCACACTCTCTGTGGTTAGACTTTTCTTTTACAGCTTCATGAATCTCTTAAGTTTTGTGCATACGTCAGAGATATCTAGACCAGCATTACAATCTTATAGAAAAACCTGAGTAGTCCAACTAATACATTTCTAAGGCACAAAGTGCCATGACCACATGCAGCATGAAGGTAAAATCAGATCTCTTGGGCATTGAAAATGACTCATCCCCAGGTCCAGGGCCAGTGCAGCTGTCACAGGCAGAGCTCCAAGCACACTGTCTCCCCATTCATTAGATTGTTTGAGAGAAGTATAAAACAGAAATGTTTTTACCTCCTTGCTTTATCTTTAACCCCAAATTATTTCTCTATGTTACCAAAACTCTCAAGTACAACAAAATAGAGGATGAGGGTAGGAAAATGGGGCCATGTGAAATGTTTTCCTAGTACAAATATAGGATAACTTTACCAGGATGGCCTTCCCAAACACAAATCCACAGATAGAATCACTTGGATTAGGAAACATCACAATGAACTATGGTATTTGACAAGCTGTATTTGATAAGAATCACCACGTTATATGATCTGTAAACTTTACTATGATATTTTATACCCACATTATAGCGGAGCTGAGAAATATTCAAGAAAATTCTAGTATACAAGTGACCAGAAGGTCAAAAAGTCAGTCCAAAACAAACAAAGAAATGAAAAAAGACCATTGCTCTCTAATGGTGAAAACAATATATAATGCTCATATTGGTTCAAATAAACCCATGCAAGCCCACATATTAATTTAAAGAAATAGTGAGGAACATAAAAACTGTTGAGATAACAGAAAAAATTATCTCCCCACTCCAGAGATGCAAGAGAAAGCAAAAACAGCTCATCCACATAAAATATGACCCTCTGAGCACTGCCAAGGTCAGTGAGACCCAGAATAATCAGCTTTACCTAAAATTAGTTTGTTCACTGCCCCAATTCCTGTTCTTCCTTGTTTGCTACTTGTGCGTACCCAAAACTTCCCAACACCACCTTTTTAGTGCATGCTTCATGATCATTGCATAAGATAAACACCGTGTGTTGTCACAGGAATAGAGGAAAGTAGATAGTGAAGTTATCCATGCACCTGCTTTTGAACTAACACATTTGATCAGCTTCTGGGCCCACTTCCTTCTCTCTTTGTCGAGTCACTTTTAGCAATAGTGGTGAGGTGGGTTGAATAGGAGTGCCAGCCCGAGGCTCATATATTTGAAAGCTTAGTCATCAGTGCTACGTGACAGGTATTAGGAGGTGTAACCTTGCCGGAGGAAGTGTGTCACTGAGGGGTGGACATTAAGTTTTCAAAACGCTGAGGCAGTCCCAGTGTCTCTGTCTCTCTTTCTGCTGCCTGTGGATCCAGCTGTGGAACTCTCAGCTCCTTCTCCAGCACCATGTCCATACGCATGCTGTCACGCTCCCCACCATGATGACAATGCACTAAATCTCTGAAATATAAGCCAGTCCCAATTAAATGCTTTCTTTGCTAAGTGTTGTCACAGCCGTGGTGTCTTTTCACAGCAATAGAATTTTGACTATGACGAGTGGCATAAAAACGTGCCTTGTTAGTTCAAATGCCCAGAGTCTTTGTCACTAACCAATCAGAAATTCCCTGGCCATTCGTTGTCTTTTCATGATTCTCTTTCTCTGGGAAGCTTTCTCAAGCCTTCCCCTTTTGATAGGTAATACAATCTCACCAAAGTTCAATTACAGGTCACTGTTTCAAGTTATGTTTTCAGAAAGTAGAATCTAAATTATGTAACAAATTTGAAAGTTTCCTGGTTAGGATTGATGCAGTAAACTTCAAGGTTATCTCCTGAAACAGTAAGTATAATTGTTCTCAGAGTATGCAACTGACAATGCTACCAGAAATAATGATGCTTCAAAAAACTTGTATTGCCATGGAAACAGGATTAGAGTAATAAATTTTAAAAATCACTTAATACACAATAAAGCTTAATTTAAGATCAGAAACAAAATGGATAACTTATGAGAAACAAAATGTCATTGATGAAGTCATACTAGAAGAGGGTGATACAGGCATTAACACTACATTAATATTGCTGGGAAAGTGGCTAAGCCTGTGTTTCATCTTCTGTTTAAATCATTTATCTAATTAAGCCCTTTGTTTACAAGTGCATGTGTGTGTGTGTGTGTGTGTGTGTGTGTGAGTGTGTGTGTGAGTGTGTGTGTGCACGCGCGCGTGTGTTCGAGCGCGTGCATGCATGCGTGCATGAGTGTGTATGTGTGCTGTGTGTGTGTTTTGGAGAGGTTATATTTTTTTCTGAAAAGTTTCCATGCTATAATTTTTCTCTTTCTCTGATAGTCATTTTGAAAAAAAATTATTTGTAACATCTGATTGAGGGATTTAGATTTTAGGGAACCATGAATTGGAGAAAACACAAATCATCTATGCCTATATTAGTCAGTGTTCTATTGCTATGAAGAAATGATCACCATGGCAATTCTTTAAAAAGAAAGCATATAATTGGGGCTTGCTTATTGTTTTGAGGTTTAGTCTATTATTGTCATGGTTGGAAGCATGGCACAGTGCAGGCAGACATGGTGCTGGAGAAGGAACTGAGAGTTCTACTTTTGGACCCACAAGCACCAAAAAGACAGAAAGAGGCATTGAGCTTGTCTTGGGCTTTTGAAAACTCAAAGCACATACCCAAGTGACACACCTTCTTCCAACAAGGCCACGCCTCCCAACCCTTCCCAAGTAGTGCCACTCCCTAATGATCAAATATTCAAATATAATCGCCTATGGAGGCCATTATCATTCAGACCACTAAAATGTCCAAATATCTAAATTAATTTTTAATTTAGGTGACTAATTGACAAAGAGAACCTGCTGTATTTGTTTAGGCATCTTAACAAGGAAGATATTTTATAAAAATAATTAAGTCTAAATACAAATTTATTTGTACCTATTAATCACTTTCCCAAATCACTCAGGGTATTTCTGTCCCAGTTTTGTGTTTATTTCAATGCATCAATTCCCTGAGAATAAATGCAAAACAAGCAAAGAAACAAAAAAAAAAAAAACAAAAAACAAAACAGCTGTACAGCTCCAATTGACATTAGGTCATGTATTTATAATGGGCTCTTCAAGGCCTTAAAGTTCAATCTAATATATGATGTTAAAGTTATATCTGTGTCCCTAGAAAAACTTGATGCAATTGAAGTGTCTTTACCAGAAGCTTATAGAAACTATGGAGACTTGAGGATGAAATTTCTTTTCTAGCTTCATTGGCCTCCACTTAGGTCATGCTTCTTTCTAGAAATTTCCCGAACCAGGAGACTGTGGGAACATGATCCACAGCACTGTGCCCACCACTTGAGAAGACTTTTTTTTTTATCAGTAGTTCTCAGTGGTTCTAAATTCCATAGCATTCATGCACTCATGAGTTTAATTAACTTTATGCCTTCTTCTAAGTGGCAATCCACTGCTGCCATTTCCAGGATCAGTTATTAGGATTGGCTTCCTAGGAGTTACAGATGTGCCTGCATGATCCCAAGCCTCCAATGAGGAATGATTGACCACTCAGGCCTGATAAAGGCAACCTAATCTCAGAGCTCACAACACTTGCTCCAGGTTAAACCCTTGCCAATGACACCATGCCTGGGGATAAGAAAAACTGTTCTAAGAGCTTGTAAAATGGAAGAAGGGCCCAGCACTGAAGGAGAGGAAACTACTTTTATACTGAAGATGTAATAAACTGAAAAGTTTCGTAGGAAAAAAAGACCAGAGAAAGTTATCCAATCAGGAGGAAGCAAATCTTTAGGCAATAATGCCTCCGTCTGACCAGGAGAGCACCTGCCTATTCCTAACACAATACACAATGGTGCCAGCCCAGCCTTCCTTCTCTCAGCATAACTGCCCCAGCTCTTTAACAAGCCGCCTATCTCCTTCCTCCATGTTTTTCCTTTTTCGCCTCCTTGCCTACCAAGTACAGTATTTACACAACCCTGAAGATTTCTTTTTATTGTTGATATTTGGCCCTGGGGTTATATTTCTTATGTTCACAATTTTGATTGTGACATTTCAAGCCTAACTTAACCCTTTTCTTCCAAAGCCTCATTAGTATGGACAAGGCTTGGCAGGCAGCACAGGCAGACATGCTAACAAATTTCATTGCCACAAAAAAAAATGTGAATTGTTTTCCTCTGCATACAGGGATTTGGAGTTATTGAAGGGGTTCAGATTTCTTTTAATTAAATTTTTTAAATCTATAAATGTATTTATGTACTTATGGGTGTGCTATCTGCATGTACACCTGCTGCCAGAAGAGGGCATCTGATCACATTATAGATGGGTGTGAGCCACCATGTGGTTGCAGGGAATTGAACTCAGGACCTCTGAAAGAGCAGACAGTGTTCTTAACCACTGAGCCATCTCTCTAGCCCCACATTCAGATTTTTATGAGCACTTAAATTTTGAGCTTTCACTGGGAGCTAGGCTCATATTAACTTTTTAAAATTTTTTATTAATTTATTCAGATTATAATTCAATTGCCATCCCATCACTTGTATCCTCCCATTCCTCCCTCTCTCCTGCTTTCACTCTATTCTCTTGTCAGAGGTCTATGACTGAGGAGGACCTCCTCCCCCACTATATGGTCATAGGCTATTGTTTCATCTTGATAGCCTGCTTATTCTTTCTTTGAGTGTCACCAGGCCTCCCCCCAGGGGGAGGTGGTCAAATATGGAGCACTAGAGTTCATGTCAGAGTCAGTCCCCGCTCTCCACATAACTGTGGAGAGTATCCTGTCCATTGGATAGATCAGAGTAGGGGGTCAATGTTTACTATTGTATTGTTCTTGGTTAGTGCAGTAGTTTGAGCAAACCCTCCTGGGCCCCAATCCACCCATCATGATGTTCGTCTTGTAGGTTTCTAGGACCCTCTGAGTCCTTCTATTTCCCTATCTCCTATATTTCTCTTACCTGGAGTCTCAGTAGGATGTCCTCACATCTATCCCAATCTCCGGGTAAGTGAAGATTTTTGTGGAACATGCCTTTTGAGCTAGTGCCCAATTATAAGTGAATATATACCATGTGAGTCTTTCTGCTTCTGGGTTAACTCACTCAGTATGACCATCTCTAGTCCCATCCATTTCTCCACAAATTTCAAGATTTCCTTATTTTTAATAGCTGAGTAGTATTCCATAGTGCAAATGTACCACAGTTTCTTTATCCGTTCTTCAACTGAGGGACACTTAGGCTGTTTCCATGATCTGGCTATTATAAGGCTGCTATGAACATGGTTGAGCAAATTTTTTTGTTGTGTGGTGGAGCATCTTCTGGGTATATTCCAAAGAGTGGAATAGCTGGGTCTTGCCTTATTCCCAGTTTTCTGAGATAGCACCAGATATATTTCCAAAGTGGTTGTACAAGTTTGCATTCTCTCCAGCAATGAAGGAGTGTTCCCCTTTCTCCACATCCTCACCAGCATGTGGTGTCACTTGAATTTTTGATCTTAGCCATTCTAATAGGTGTAAGATGGAATCTCAGAGTCATTTTGATTTGCATTTTCTGATGACTAAAGATGCTGAGCAGTTCTTTAAATGTTTCTCAGCCATCCGATATTCCTCTCTTGAGAATTCTCTGTTTAGTTCTGAGCCTCATTTCTCTATTGGGTTATTTGGTTTGATGGTGTTTAATTTCTTGAGTTCTTTATATATTTTGGATATTAGACCTTTGTCAGATGTAGGGTTGGTGAAGATCTTTTCCCAGTCTGTAGGCTCATATTAACTTTTTAAAATTAGTGAAATATTCATCTTTAAGCTAAAAAAGAAAGGCACCAAATCAGAACTCTGGGAAAAAAAAGCCTAAAAGAAGGAAACAAATTTGTACTTCTTAAGAAAAAATCATGAAGATTCATGGCCCAGAGTGTAGACCTCATCTCTAAAGGCATATGGCAGCTAGCTGGAACAGACTGGAAAGACCTCTACATGCCAACCCACTAGCTGCACAGGGCCCCTGGAGAAGCATAGCAGCAGTACATGATACCCTCCTCTCTTTCCCAATCTGTCTCCCAGATCACAGACATACCTGCATTCCCAGAGGCTTGGGGCCATCAGGGATCACCAGCTAAGACGTCCCCAAATGTTTTAGGGTCAGCTGATCCACCTAAAACACTCCCAAAAAAAGGTGAGCCACACTTTTTTTTTTGACATTTCTGAACTGAAGATTTTTTTCTTTTATTAATTTATTCTTGTTACATCTCAATGGTTATCCCATGCCTTGTATCCTCCCATTCTTCCCTCCCTCCCATTTTCCCCTCGTTCCCCTCCCCTATGACTGTTCCTGAGGGGGATTACCTCCCCCTGACACAGGCATAACCAATAGAACAGAAGAGATGGAAGAAAGGATCTCAGGCATAGGAAATATGATTTTAAAAGTGATATATTGGTCAAAGAAAATGTTAAATCTAAAAAATAATTAGTGACACAAAATATCCAGGAAATCTGGTACACTATGAAAAGACCTAACCAAAAAATAATTGGAATAGAGGAAGGTAAAGACTCCCAGCTCCAAGAACCAGAAAATATTTTCAGCAAAATCATAGAAGTAAATATCCCTAACCTAAAGAAAAAGATGGCTATATTCATACAAGAACCATACAGAACACCAGTTAGACTGGTCAAGAAAAGAAAATCCTTCCACCACATAATAATAAAACACTAAATCTACAGAACAAAGAAAGAATATAAAAAGCTTCAAGGGGGCCAGGCGGTGGTGGCACACACCTTTATTCCAAGCACTAGGGCGGCAGAAATGATGGATCTCTGTGAGTTCGAGGCCAGTCTGGTCTACAAAACGAGTTCCAGGACAGCCAGGGCTACACAGAAAAAAATCCTGTCAGGAAAAAAAGGCATCAAGGGGAAAGGGCCAAATAACCTATAAAGACAGATCTATCAGAATTATACCTGAATTCTCATCAGAGACTCTAAAAGCCAGAAGGACCTGGGCAGATGTCTTATAGAGCCTAAAAGACCACAAATGTCAGCCCAGAATACTACACCCAGCAAAGCTCTCAATCACTATAGATGGAGAAACAAGGTATTCCAAATTTAAACAATATCTATCCACAAATCCAACCCTACTTAAAATACTAGAAGGAAAACTCCATCCCAACAAGGGTAGCTATATCTAAGATAATATAAGAAATAAATAATTCCACCCCAGAGTAAAAAGGGAAGCACACACAAACACACGCACACACACACACACACACACACACACACACACACACACACACACATCCAACATCAAAAAATAGAAACTAACAGTCTTTGGTCATTAGTATCTCTCAACATCAATGGCCTCAGTGGTTGTGGCTAACAACGAATAGCTAACAATGGTTGTGAATACAGGATCCATCATCCTGCTACATATAAGAAACACTCCTCAGCAAAAAAGATAAACATTACCTCAGAGTAAAGGGATGGAAGAGGGGTTTCCAAGCAAATAGACAAAAGAAGGAAATGGGAATCACTATTCTAATTTCTAATAAAGTAGAATTTCAATTAAAATTAATCAAAGGAGATAGGGAAGGGCAGTTTATATTAAGCAAAGGAAAAATATACCAAGATTACATCTCCATTCTGTACATATAGGTCCCAAATCCAAGTGCACTCACATTCATAAAGAAAACATTACTAAAGCTTAAATCACACATCAAAACCCACACACTAATAGTAGGAGACTTCAACATCCGTCTCTCACCAATGGACAGGTAATCCAGACAGAAACTAAACAGAGAAATAATGAAACTAACAGACTGTCACCTCCAGAACCTTTATTCCTTCTCCTCTTTTCCACAAGGCTCCATACGCATAACCCAATGTTTGGCTGTGAGTCTCAGCATCTGTCTCTAGGTGCTGCTGGGTGGATCTTCTCAGAAGACATCTCTGCCAGGCTCCTGTCATGTGTCTTTGATCCAGATCTGAGTTGCCTCCTCTTTTCTAGTTCCATCCATTTGCCTGCAAATGTCATGATTTCTTTGTTTTTAATAGCTGAGTAGTATTCCACTGTGTAAATGTACTATAGTTTCTATAGGGCCCGAGCACTGCTAATAGAACAAAATGACAATCTACAGAGTGGGAAAAGTTTTTTAGCAATCCTACATTCAACACTATATACACAATATAGAAATAACTCAAAACATGAAACCGCAGCAAACAAAATAACCCAATTGAAAAATGGGATACAGAGCTAAACAAATTTTCAGCAGAGAAATAGCGAATCGCCGAGAAGCACTTAAAGAAATGCTCAGTGTCCTTAGTCATCAAGGAAATGCAAATCAAAATGACTCTGAGATGCCATCTTACTCCATGCAGAAAGGCTAAGATCAGAACTCAAGTGATGGTACACGCTGGCAAGGATGTGGAGAAAGGGCAACACTCTTCCACTGCTGGTGGGAGTGCAAACTTGTAAAACCACTTTGGAATACAATCTGGTGCTTTCTCATAAAATTGAGAATAGGTCTACTTCAAGACCCAGGTATACCATCCTGAGTATATACCCAAAAGACATCCCATCATACAAGGACACTTGCTCAACTATGTTTGTAGCAACTTTATTCATAACAGTGCAAACGACCTGTATGTCTCTCAGCCAAAGAATAGATAAAGAAACTAGGCACGTGTTTATAAGCAAATATTATCCATATAGTACAGAATAATCATACTATATTCCACAGACCCAAAGAATTTAAGTAACAAAGAAGTTGATCAAATCTCACTCAGAGGGGAAACAGAACAGACCATAGAAGTGGATGAAGAGAGAAAACTGGGTAAGAGATGATGTGGGGAAGGAATCAAGGGTGGGGATCAGATGTGGAGATTGGGTTTGGGAGATGAGAGGGATAGGAGAGAGAAGGGAAACGAATCTTTGAGACAAGCTGGATACCTGCAACAGAGTAGGCTCCTGGGAAGATAGAGGAGTAGAGCTAGCTGAGACTCCTATCAGCAGGGGACATGGAGACGGAAATGACCACCTTCTAGCCAGGCAGGACTCTGAATAGAAAGAGGATAACACCAATCCACCCACAAAACCATCAACCCAAAATTTTCCCTGCCTACAAGATGTGCAGGGACAAAGAAGGATGGATTGAGGGAATGTCCAACCAATGACTGGCCCAACCTGATATTTACCCCATGGTAGACAGCCAATGCCTGACACTATTAATGATATTCTGCTATACTTAACTATGCATAACTGTTCTCTAAGAGGCTATACACAGCAGTGGATTGAAACAGATACTATGAATCATAGTCAAACATGAGCAGAGTTTGGGGAGTTTTATGGAAGTGTGGAAGGAAGGATAGAAGGACCTGCAGGGGGACACAAAAAGACAAACAAAGTCAACTAACCTAGGCCCATTGGGGCTTACAGAGACTGAACCACCAACCAAAGACCATGCGTGGTCTGGACCTATGCCTCACACACATACGTAACTGATGGACAGCTTGGTCTTTATCTGGGCCCCCTAGCAAGTGGAGCAGGGGATGTTTCTAACATGGACTTTGTCGCCTGCTTTTTAGTGGTGCTGCCTTGCCTGTCTTAACTGTAAGATGATGTGCTCAGTCCTGATGTGACTTGATGTGCTGAGGTGGGTTGATTAGCGGAGACCTTCCCTTTTTTGAGAAGAAAAGGAAGGGGGTAAGGAGGAAGAGGTTGGGGAGGGTGGAACCAGGAAGAGAGGAGAGATCAGGTGGCATTTGGAATGTAAAGTGAATAAATAAATAAATAATTTAAAATTACATTTATTTGTGCTTGTGTGAAAAAAATCATGAAATTATTATGAAGAATGAATAAATAAAATAAACATGTAAATAGGTTCCAAAATAACATGATTGTTTCAAATAATATCCAGAGGCTACATAATCTGAGAAGGAAGGGCATCATGTCTTTTGCATACCTACCCAACCATCTGGCTGAACTGGCAATTTTAGTAACTACCAAGGCAGCACCAGGTGCTTTGACCCCAGAGATTCTTCCATGGCCAGAGACAGCTTTCTGTCTTGTGGCAGGTGTAGACATGCAGATGCATGCTGGAAAGGAGCCTATATTTGTTTTTCCAGGTAAGCCTTCTAATTTGAGAGTTAATAATGACCTCAATTATGCATCAGCCTTTGTAGAACCAACCTCTGCTGGCCATAGAGCTACATAATTTAAGCCATAGACCCTGCGCATAGGCGTACTATTTCATTATCTTTGTTGAGTTTCTAAACATGTTAGAACATTTATTCACACACTCTCCAAAGCACAGACACATACTAACAGGCCAGAATGTGTGTCTCTTAGCATTAGAATATCTGATGTTATATTCATAAATAAATAGTAGGGTACAAAATACCATAAAAATTAAAAGTAGTTATGCAAGCCTTTTTTAAACTTTGGACTTTACACTTCTTTTGCTCTCATCCCCATCCTTTCCATTCGCCTCTCTCCTTTTGACACATTTCCAAGTCTTCACTGAAGAATTGCAGCCTTTGCACCATAGGAACTAACACCAAGCTCATTCTCCAATACTGTTCTTTCTTTCTTTCTTTCATTCTTTCTTTCTTTCTTTCTTTCTTTTTTTCAGTGCATCTGTTGGATCTCTGTTACCATTTGCATCCTAAGATTAAGTCTAGCTTTTCCACTCTCCCCATGTGGAAGACGAAAGAGGAATGCTACAACTACTGGTGAAGTAACTAACTCCTGGGATGAGCCATTCCAGTGGGCCGCAGGATTCTGTTGGGTAATAAAATAAGTAACCAGACCAGGCTCCTCCAGATTGTGGGAGGAGAAGGAGGCTATTCCCCCAGACACTTATCTAGAACACATGCAAGGTCCTCTAACAGGTTAGAACTTTTTAAAAAGATCTTTAGCAGTTTCAATAACGATGTTCACAGAGTGTTTAAGCAGTACTGTGTGAATTACATGATTAACCAATCAGAATTTTGTAGAAGGAGCTAAAAGGGTAGGCAGTTTGCCAGCTTGCTTGTGCTTTCTTCACTGTTGCTACCCACAGACCTATAAAACATGTAGGTAGCAGGCTTGGCACTAGAAAACATACTCTACTGCTCTGAAAAAGAGCAGGAAATGTTTCCCTTATGTAGTCAAGATTTTAATTAGTTTTATCATTCTGCCATTGATTTTAATTAGTATTGTGCAACCTTTTAGAAGACCAGATTTCTATATCTCTAAGTTAAAACAGGCCTGTGTACACATACTACAAGAGGTAACAAGGCATGAAGATGATGTACACCTTTGGTTCTAGAAGTTGGAAGGCTAAGGCAGGAGGATCACAAGTTTAAGGTTAGCCTTAAACAATAAAACCCTAATATATGATACATATGATAGATAGATAGATAGATAGATAGATAGATAGATAGGTAGATAGATAGATAATAATGATGATGAAGATAGATAGGTAGATAGATAGATAGATAATGATGATGAAGATAGATAGATAGGTAGATAGATAGATAGATAGATAGATAGATAGATAGATAGATCCTGCCTGATAGAGAAAATAAGTGACAATCCAGTAACTATCATCCTAAGTGGGAATGTGTCAGATGAGCAGACATGTTTACTATAATTCCACAAAATTCAAAGACAAGTAAAGTGTACATATGTTAACATTCAATGACCATAAGCAGAGAAATAAAAGAAGGTTGAAGATGAAGAAATTTACATTATGAGGTCTATCCTCATAATGTCCAAGGCTAGGCAGCATGCCCCCTGGAGGCCAGCCACATGGTACTCTATGTCCATACCATATGTCCATACTAAGAGGTTCCTGTGGAACTTTGCCTAAATTTGCATTATCTGCCATAGTCTAGTATTGAGATATTTCTTAATATCTTTCATTTCCAAGTTTTATAACTTCCATTGAATATACTACTATGAGATGGTGCTTCTTCTTCTTCTTCTTCTTCTTCTTCTTCTTCTTCTTCTTCTTCTTCTTCTTCTTCTTCTTCTTTTTCATGTTGTAAACTAATTATTTTTTCACTTTCCCATTATTTGAATTTGTAATGAAGGAAGTATTGAGGGACAGAGAAAGGAGATACTTGAATCAGAACTCAAGAGAGTGGAGAAAGAAAAATAAAATTAAATAAACAATTGGAGGAGTTGGGGGAGAACCCACCTTTAAACATCAAATCAAGAAATCTGGGAGAAAGCAAAGGATTGGAGAAAAGAGAACTGGACACTGATCAAGTCTGTCCTCCTCCAGGACGGGTAGTGACCCTGCTACTAGGCCAACAGGACAGAGAAGCAGACCCTCCTGTCTTAAGCAGACTGGCCACGCCTCCCTACAGCCTCCTGAAGGAGGCCTGAGCAAACAGAGATGGGTCATGGAAGTGAGGGGGTGGTCCAAAAGCATGGAAGGGGCAGCAGGGAATGCCAATACTGATTCTCTTCTAACTAGATGTGGGCAGGAAGGAGACACAGCTCAAATACTGAGCAGCCAGATAAAGAAGATGGCGAGAAAAAGAAAGAGGGAATCTTGCCAGCTGGCTCAGATCCATGCCTGCTCCCCTTTGGGAAGGCTCACTGACATTGAACACGATGCTGAAAAAGTTAAAGGGGAAAGCAACAACTTCAGGAGAGGAATGAAAGGCCCCCATATCACAGAATGGCTGGAACCAACCTCTGCTCTCTGTAGCTGGTCACTGGCCCTGAGGGCAGGGTGAGTTTTCAATCTAGGGTCCTGGCGCTTCAGGTTCCCTCCCCCATAAAGAGGGACAATCTTCTCCCAGATGATGCCAGATTTACACAGTTATTGGTCTGGCCGTGTCTCCAGCCACTGATGAAGACAGGGGCCCAAAATACAGGTGGTCATACATGCTGACTGACCACAGCAGTCTCCAGACATATATTACATTAGAAGGTCGCAGTTTGGCCCTTCAGGGCCCCCTGTCGTCTTCCTCCACTGCTGCCATGACCGATTCTGCTTCGCCCCCACATACCCCTCAGTAACCCCAGATACCACACATATACACGCACACATGGCACACACACACTGTAAAGTATTTTGTTATTGGTTTGTTCTCAGTTCTCAAAATATGGGAAATAAGAATTTATTTTCTTGGCATCGGTCACAGTGCTCAGAGCATTGTAGTTCATACACATTAATTACCTGAGTGACTCCAGCGTAACCCTAGTGCTCAGGCTGCCTTCTGGCGTCTGGTCATTCCGTGGGGAGGAAGGACCTGCAAACAGTCCTTCATCTCAGGCCTGTTCCTGCTTTGGGCCAGGATCCTTCCCAGATCCAGAGGGTACTGAGGGCAGAGTCACATTCTATTTCTGTAGAAACAGCACAAGTGGGAGGAAGTGAGCTACTTGGGCAGGCTTCCCCTCTCAGGCATCAGGCTATTGGATGTTTTCCAAAGGTTATGATTTTTGTAAAAAGGGTACGCTAGTTGACGTTTACTCATGTGACAGTGCTTATTGTCTTAAATCTGCTAGATGGCTATGAACTCCTGTGTGACCCATCATAGGAAGACTGTGTCTGTTCTTTTGGAGAAAAGCTGTCTTAAAGCCCTAGTACAGGAACATACCTCGGCAAGACTTCCTTACAAGGACAAGCTATGACACAGTTTTGTTTTTAACCTCCAGAAATCCTCAAAGGTTTTACCACAATCTGTTTTCATATTTTAGTGTGTGCATATATGCATGCCTGAGCATGAGAGTGAGCATGTGTGTGTACCTGTGCATGAGTGTGAGTGAGTGTATGCCAAGATAGGAATTATATCCAGGCCCTCATACATGCTAAGCAAGTGCTCTACCACTGAGCAGTGTCCCCTAGACTCACTTTAATTATCCATAAGTTCTTCTATGTATTTTTGTCTGTTTTTTTAATATTAGTTATTTCATTATCCACATATTTGAAGTCGAACAGCCTTTTCTTCTTTGGATAAAAATAATTACATTAGCTCTATTTGTTCCTGGTTAAAATATTCAATTTACCTTAACCTTTTCTCAAGACTTCCCTAAGACTTTCTACAGGACTTACCAAATTTGAAGACTTATACTACAATCCTATTCTAAGAAGGAACTAAAAATGTTCCACAGCAACTCTTTGGAGAAATAGAATTGACTATAGTATTAGAAAAATACTTTGGAGGAAACAGAATTACAATTGATACAGAATGTCAGGTTGACCAGTGATTGCAAATTGTATGCTTTATGTAGAAAACAGTGTTGCACATCTGTCATGCCAAGCTCAATTTTGGCAAGAGATTAACTCAACACAGTCTGTACCAAGAAAAAGGATCCATTTCATTTCTCACAAAAAAATTAGATAAATAAAGTCCATGCAAAAGTTCTAAACTCTGTTTGATTGGCATTATTAACTTTATTGATTTTTTACTGTTTCAGTAAATATCAAACAGATTGAACATTACTAATCCAAATGTCTGAAATAAAAAATATTCTGAAAATTGAAACGAGTGTAAATAATACCACTAGTGGAAAATTTTACATGTGACCTCACATGATGGATTACACATAAAACAGTTTCAACTGATGACTACTAGAAGGAGAGTTAGACCACCCCAGAGATGAACCCCTTTATTGGACTGCAGAGTGACTATCCCCAAAGCCACATGAACACAAGCAACAAAAACAGACTCAGAAGATTGTTTTTATATATATTTACACTCATTGGCATGTGCATGCTTGTGTTCGCTTGTGTACATTTGTGTGTTTGTCACAGAAGCCATCAACTTGAGAAAAGAGATAACAGGAAAGACTTAAGGGAGTGTAGCTGGGCGGCACTGGAGTGAGAAATGGGAGGGCAGAAAGTGACATAATTCTATTTCAACTAAAAGTATATTTAACACATTCCTCACACTCCTAGGAATGGGCAAAGAGATATCTTGTTCATGGTGTTCTTATATCAGTCCAGGGCAGAGCAGACAGCTGTCTTTTGTTCATCATAGCTCGATGATTGGCTTGTTGGCCAAAGTTGTCTTATGCCTAGGATTTATAAAAATGTAATAAAACTATATCAAATCCATGCAATGCAGTGCAGAGGAGGAAGACAGACAGAGACCTAAGAGCCATGATGCCACCCACAAACTTGTCTTCAAGTACACTGCACAGGTGGGCCATAGACACCCACTTGGTACCATGCCATGCAGCACAGATGGAGTAAGTCATCCAGTGGACCCATGGAAGCCATTACAATATACATGTATGTAGTCGTCAGATGGAAGAGAAAGAGAAGTGGAGCTTCTCATCTGGCCTGAGGTGGCATGGGTGTGGTGGTGATGCCCTCCTCCTCCTCGATCCTCACCACCTCCAGCATTCTGAAGAACTGGCCCTTGGGTCATGAGAGTGAGTGAGCTGGCCCTGCCCTCACTGGCTCTGTACCTCAACTGGGAAGCACAATAGTGTTGGCCCTGGTAGAGGGGGCTTGGGTGATCCAGTCATGAGGGTGAAAACATAGGAGAGCTGTCCTTGCTACTCCTATGTTCTGAGGTGGCATGGGTACAGCATTGATGCCCTTCCCCTCCACTCCTTTGCCACCTGCAGTAGCCTGGAGAGGTGGCCAAGGGATCATGAGAATAAGAGAGCTATCCCTACCCATCACCAACTATAGCACTCAGGAGAGCTGGCCCTGTACCTCTCCTCGTCAACACAGTGGAGCTGGCCCTGATGGCAAAGGTAAAGGTGAGTCAGTCCTGACAGTGTTAGAGCAGAGGAGTTGAACCAGGCCATCAAAGGCTGCAGCACTGAGAGAGTGGCGCACACGCCTTGACTGGGTAGCACAGTGAAGGTGTATTTGCAAGTGAGCTGTCCCAATGGCATGAGGGCAGGAGAACTGACCCAGCCTCCTTCTTATGGTGGCCTAGCCATAGAGTACTGTAGATCTCACCCTGGTGGTGTGGATAAGGGAGAGCCAGTGGGCTTACCAGCTCAGCCACCACCCAGGCCCAGATCTGGGCCTCTGAATTGGCCTATCCTAAACTCTATATCATCTGCGAATGGTTGGGACATGTGAAGGGGCTGGTCTTGCTGTTCCAAGGCTGTAGGAAAAGATGATAACTGTGAAGCGTCCTCATGAGAATCCTATACTGATTGTATCACAGAAGCCAGAGATCTCAAACCAGACCAATGACTCATTGCAATGAACATTGGCAAGAGAAGACTATGAAGAGAGGAATATACTATGGGCATACTGTGACATACTTACAGCTTCCACAATGAGATCTTTTTTATGCTTTGTTTCTTTTTGTGGTTGGTGGTGGTGGTGATGGTGGGGTGTGTGTGTGTGTGTGTGTGTGTGTGTGTGTGTGTGTGTGTGCACGCACTTGCGTGGGCTTTTCTGTCTGTCTGTCTGTGTGTGTGTGTCTGTGTGTGTGTCTGTGTATTATTTTGGGGGAGATTGCAAGGATGAAGGGCAGATACAAGGGAACAGGGAGATGAGTGGGACTGGGGTGCATGATGTGGAACTTAAAAAGAATCAAAGAAAAGTTTTTAAAAGTATGTAAGTAACACAATTTTCTGTGTGTGTGTGTGTGTGTGTGTGTGTGTGTGTGTGTGTGTGTTTGTATAGGCTGGCCATGGTGACACATGTCTTTAATCTTTGCACTCAGTATGCATGGGTAAGGGGATCTCCATGAGTTTGAGCCCAGCCTGGTCTACAAAATGAGTTTTGGGCGATCCAGGACCACATAGTGAGACACTATTTCACAAAGAATATGTTATATAAATTTACCTTTGGGTTGTATTTATAAGGTCTATATGAAACAGAAGTGAGTTTTATACACAGACACACACACACACTTATTGTAAAATCCAAACATTTCTGATACCAACCATTTAAGGCATCAGATGATTTCCCTAACTATATTTATCATGTCCAGAAGAATACTTAAATTCAATATCTGGAATGCAAACCATTTATTGTGAAATTGTATGTAGCAGAGTGAAGTGACATTTTTCCCTGTCAAACAGCTGAACTCAATCACCCCTTCAGTCTTTCTTAGGCCTGATATAAGAAAACTAGGATTGGTTTTAGGAAAAGAAACTTATGTGACCCTTCTGGTCGAGCCCGAAAGTGATATGGCTATTCTAACGTTTTTTTGAGGAAACTCTATACTCATTTTCCATAATGACTGCACTGATTTACACTCTCAACAACAGTGTGGGACACACATACACACAAACGCACACACTTACACTTACACACAAACACACACACTCGCACACACCAGCATCCTTACCAACATTTCTTGTTTTTCTTGAGGACAGACATTTTCCTTTTACTCCTTTGCCATGTGAGCTTGTACAGATCTGTTGACTTCTGAAGTGGGTGAGTTCAAGTGAAAGCCTAAAAAATGTCCCCTCCAATACATATGACACTAGCTAACATGAAGGTATATACTCAGAACCACAGGGAGTATACAACTTCTGAAATTTTACCCAGTGATATTCTACCAGACCTGTGTTGCACTGGGTTGTTCACTATGAAAAAATACAGCATTTGGATACAGTCTTAAGTGGACTTTCCACGGTGATGGCTTGAGGTGTCAGGACACTTTAAAAGGTTCAGTAAAGAAACAAAGTACAACTGAAAGTTGAGCACATAAAATTATTTTTTATTTTATTTACTTTGAGTGTGTGAGTGTGTGTGGTGTGAATACGTGTGTTTTGTGTATGTGCTGTATATGTGTGAGTGTGTGTGTGAGTGTGTGTGTGTGTGTGGTGTAAACATATATGTCTATGTGCATGAGAGTTATGAATGTGTGTTTTTGTGAATGTGTGTGCATGTGTATACATGTATGTGTCTGTTGGTGTATGTTTGTGGACATATGTGTGTATGAGCATGTATGTGTGTGTATGTATGTGGTATGTGTATGTGTTTGCATATGCATGTATTTGAGAGTATGTACATGTGTGTATTCAGCAGGTAAGTGTGTATGTATGTGTATATGTGTACATGTGTGTATGATATGTGTTTGTGTGTACATGCAGGTGTGTATATGTATATATGTGTTTGAGAGTGTGTGTATATATATATGTGAGTGTGATTATATGTGTGTGTGTGTATGTGGGTGAATGTGTGTTACTTATGGAAGTCAGAGGAAAACTTTCAGAAATCAGTTCTCTTCTTCCAGGTTATCAGGTTTTATGCAATGAACCATCTCATGAGCCCAAGTTTAGTATTTTAAATCAACTACTTCAATAAGCGCTAAAGAGTAGAAGTCCAGGAATTATTTGACAGCTGTGGAATGCTGTCCCCCAAACACAGTAGGTGCCATTTGTATCAGAGCTGCTGTAATCACTTGCAAGGAATGTTCAAGCTCAGACTGCTGATGCTCCCACATTGAAAAGAAGAGGATCATTGAACCTTTTGCTGAGGTTCAACCCCTTCTATATCATCAAGCCAGCTGTATATAATTTCACTTAATTACATGTAGCATCATGGAAGGTGCTGTACAGGTAATGCATGTGGAAGGTTCACTGCAAGAGAAACTCCATTAATGCTGCCATGTGGTTACCCGTGTCCTTGTAAGTAACTCTTCACCCATGTTCTTTAGGTAAGATCAATAAACTTATTGGGTCCCCAAGATGGACTTTGGTGAAACAGTACTTTGTTTTGACCCTGGTGGCATATGAATAGTGGGTGGGCATTTGTTTATGTCTTACTGGGGAAAGAGTTTCCAAAATAATTATAGAATGCTTTGTTCAGCATGCAAGAAGCCCCAGGCTAAATTGCTAGTACCAAAAGGAATTATTTGAGGGCTGCATTCATCTTTTGGACCATAAGAAAAAATCTATATCTACTCTGAAAAGGAGAGAGTGTTCATCTTATTTAATACAGGATGAAGTTACTGGCTGTTAGAAACTATTATAAATTTGGAAACTCAAGTTTGAAATGAGAGGCTTCTAGTGCCCTTATTGATTAAGCATACATTAAGAATAAAAAAATTCTTAAAGCAATTATTAATTATAAAAAACACACTGAGATGTGTAGACTTTAGGACTGTTCAAATTTGGTGTGTGATGTTTCTATTTACTTCAAAGTTTATTTTTATTTTTATTCTTTGCATACATTATATCCTGAGCACAGTTTTCCCCTACCTTTCCTGGCACCAACATTATCTCTTCCCCAGTTCCACTCTTCCTACATTACCCTTTTAAAAAAAGACATAACAAGATGCAATAAGACTAGACACAGCCCTTATATAAAGGCTGGACAAGTTAACACAGTAAGAGGAAATGGGTCCCAAGTACAGGCACAAGTTTTACCCACTCCCACTGTTAGGAGTTTGACAAGAACACCGAGCTACACAATCATAACATATGCAGAAGGTTTAGCTCAGGTTCACACTGGATCTCTGACTGTTACTTCAGTCTCTATGAACCACTATGAGCCCTGGTGAGTTGATTCTGTGGGTGATGGTCTCATGGTGTCCTTGACCTCTCTGGTTCCTAGAATCCTTTCTGCCTCTCTTCTGTTGGTTTCCCCTGGCTTCCACTAATTTTTGATTGTGGATTTTTGTATCTGTTCCTATCAGAAGCATTGCTGGACAATGCTTCTCTGATGACAACTGGACTAGGCACTAATGTATGAGTATAGCACAATATCATTAGAAATAATTTCACTGACTTTTTTCCAGCCATGTTTTGTTCTATCTTGGGTCTCTGGGCTGCTGAGTCTCTGGTTTCCTGGCTACCCACACAGTGTTAAACATAGGCTCCTTCTCATGGTGTGGACCTCAAATTGGACCAGTCATTTGTTGGCCACTGCCACGAGTTGTGCACCACTCTTATCCTAGAACATCTTGCAGGCAGGACATATTGTAAGTCAAAGATTTTGTGGCTGGTTGATGTTCCAATATTACTGCTGAGAGGCTTGCCTGGGTATAGAAGATGGCCAAGTCCAGCTCTATTTACCCTCATTACTAGGAGACTTCATTAGGGTGACTGTCATAGAGTCCAGGGAGTTTACATGGTACTAGGTTTCTACATACGACCCCGAAGGCCCCCTGATTCCAGTCATCTCTCTACTGCTCTCTCTTTTCACCTCCCTAAACACCACTTCCACCTGGACCATTCTGTTTTCATACTCACTCACCTGCAGTCCACCCACAAAATCTATTCTATTTCCTTTTACCAAGAAGATCCATGACCCCTTGAGCCTTCTTTGTTACCCAGCATCTCTGGGTAAGTGGATTGTAGCATGATTATCATCTGCTTAACAGATAATATCTACTGATAAATGGGTACATACCATATTTATCTTTCTGGGTCTGGATTACCTCACTCAGGATGGTGTTGTTGTTGTTGTTTTGGTTTTTTGCTTAATTCTTTGTTTTTGTTTTTAGTTCCATCCATCTGCCTGCACATTTCTTGACGTAATTGTTTTTAACAACTGAGCAATACTCCATTGTATAAATGTACCACATTTGATTTATATATTCTTTGGTTGAGGACAATCTAGGTTGTTTCCAATTTCTGGCTATTATGAATAGAACATCAGCGAACATGGTTGAGCAAGTGTCCTAGTTAGTGCTAGGATTAGGCATCCTTTGAGCATATGCACAAGAGCTGTATACCTGGGTGAAGTGGAAGTTTCTGATTTCTTTAAAAACTCAGTGTGTCATCTGATATTTTTCTGGAAATTATCTTGTGAGAGGGCATGTGATCTTTTGCTGAAAACAGACACATGAGAGGATGCATGGTGTTTAAAAGAATATAAATAGAACCCCACATACAGGGAGACGATACTTTTGCATTGATTCACCATGCAACATTTCACTGGGCTTCACTTTGTAGAGAGAAAAACGCTAGAGAACTTCCTGGGGTATTCTGTTGGGCATTGTTTAAATGCTTCTGTCCTGGGTACTTAGAAATCATAATATGGAATATTTATAACAATATTAAGACACTAGGATGAAGAAAATCAGGGTGTTCTTTCTCAAATGTGGAAGTTTAAATGGTTGACTTCACAAGTAGAGACATAGAACAGCAATTATTAGAAGCTGGGAACCAGGTGGAAAAAAGTATGATAGTGGATACAGAGATAAAGTGAGCAAAAGAAGTAACTCCTATTGTTCTGTAGTATCCTATGGAAACCGTGGTTAACATGGGAACTTCAATCAACAATTATTTTTAATTATAATAATATAATATATAACTAATGATACATTTCAAAATAGCTACTAGAGAGAATTTAGGTATTACAAAAACAAGAAATGACAAATATTTGAAATGATGGCTCTACTCACCACCTCAATTTGATTATAGAACTGTACAAATGTATGGAATGGAATGGGTAATGAACACATTACTGTGGTACAAATATAAACAATAATAAATGTTCAATATCTTTAGAAATGATAATGAGAAGAGATAAGGAAGAAAAGATAAAAGAAAAGACGCTCTTGAACAAGGCAAATGTCATGGAACTGAAACTTGTCCCCCAAACTAAGCCATACCACAGTGTCAGCTAGGAAGGTATAGGGCCACTTTGAGAAGAATTGTCTCTTAAAATGCTTACGTTATTGCTTGCTCAGAAAGGAACTCTTAGTTTGACTTCTGACTGACTGACAGAATTCGCCAGACTTCCATCATGGCATCATTATGCAGGATATAGAAGTTTTTATCCATTACAGGATCTCAGCTAGGCCTGGTTCTCAAGAGCAAGCTTGCAAATCCAAATGAGGCCATGTATCCCTTTCCCAATTTATTTCCATCCTTATCTTCTTATACCAGAGACTCAGCTGTAACTGAAGTTCAGTTTTAGCAATGACTTCTCTCTTATACATTTAAGTAAGTTTACTGTATATCACTTAAATCTAAGTTTTTTCAAAATTGCATGACCAGCAATTATTGATGGCTGGTAAGCATCTCTTTGCTGAAGATAAAAGCATTCTGTCTATGTGGGCATGATAGGAAGATTCAGAGAGGAACTTAGCTTCTTGTTGAACACAATGTCATGACTGAGAACAGAGAAAAGATGTTCTCTCAACTCTGCAAGTAGTACTTGATTTATTCACTTTACATCCTGATTGCAGCCTCCTCATTGCTCTCCTGTTCCAATACTCCATACCTCCTCTTCTGTCCCCCTTCCCTGTTCCTCAGAAAAGGGAGCCCCTTACACACCCACCCCAGTTCATCAAGTCATCAGGACTGAGCATATCCTCTTCCCCTGTGGCCTGGTGAGGCAGCTCCACCAGAGGAAGTGATCAAAAAGCAGGCAACAGAGTCCATGTCAGAGACAGCTCCTTCTCTCCTACTATGGGACCCACATGAAGCCTGAGCTGCCTATTGGTTACATCTGTGTAGGGGGCCTAGCTTCAGTCTATGAATGGTACTTAGTTGGTGCTTCAGTCTTCACAAGCCTTCTAGGCCCTCGTTAATTAGCTCTGTTTGTATTCTTGTAGAGATCCTGTCACCTCCAGGTCCTTCTATCCCCTCTCCCCATTTTTCCATAAGACTCACTGTACTTCATCCAATGTTTAGCTATGGGTCTAAGCATATGTTTTCATCTACCACTTGCTAAACCCACTAAGAGGACAGCTATGCTAGGTTCCTGTCTGTGAGCATAGCAGAGTATTTTAAATACTGTCAGGGGTTGGCTTTCTCTCATCAGATTAGTCTCTGGTTGGGCCAGGCATCGACTGGACATTCCCTCATTCTCTACTCTATCTTTATCCCTGTCCATCTTGTAGGCAGAGTACATTTTGGGTTGAAGTTTTTGTGGGTGGGTTAACGTTCCCCTCCTTTCACTAGTACCTGTGTCAAGTTAGAGTGTGACATCTTCAATCTTGATGATGCCCACTACTAGGAGTTTCAGCCAGAGTCATCCTCCTATCCTCCTTGAAGCCACTCTATCTTAGGTCTCCAGCTTGTCCCAGAGATGACTCTGACCACTGTTTCTCTTCTCTCTGTAGGCCTTCTGTCCTCCTGCGCCTCCTGCTCTCCCTAAGTCTGATTTCTACCCTCATTATTCTCTGTGTTCTCTCTCCTACCTTGTTCCTTCTCTTCAACCACTTTCTCTATTTCATTTCCCCTTCTGAGTGAGAAAGACACACATGGTATGTCATTTATGAGCAGATTTTAGCCACATAGTACAGGATAAACATACTACAGTTCACAGACCCAAAGAAGATAAGTAACAAGAAGAACCCAAGGGACACTGCTTAAAGCACTTGGTTTCTTATGATGGCAAATGAGCACATGAGAGGATTTTAAGCTCTCCCAAAGAACATGTGTCAGGTTTGATGTGAACTTCAATTTGTCTTGATTCTTTACTTTTTCTATTGAGTATTTCTAATCTCTGTATATTTATTGGCCTCTCTTTTATACTTAATAAAGATTCTTGATGTACTATCTTAAGAACCTGCATCCTTAGCAGTTTAAAATGTGTCTTGGAACACAGCACATATCAATCCAATAATAAAGACATTCTTTTAAAGCTATATGGGGATGTAAAATAGAAGGACCCAATGTACTGATGACAGAGGAGGCTGGGACTAGATGAGACAGAGTCACGATGGAAGCTGACCTCCAGTCTTCTGCCAGGGCAAGGTGGACTGTGCATAATTTCAGCAGACTGTGTCACCTTGATTGAGAACAATGTGAGCACTATCTCTCAACAACCTGGAAATGGAGGGGCTAGTTGTGCATGCTGACCTTAAGTTTGGTGTCACCCAACACAGAACATTTTCTAATGTAAATTCCCAAGTTGTTCTCATCAGCCAGTGAGGGGAAAAATGGATTCTATTGTTAAAATTTTGCTCTGTTAACCTGACAGTTTTCATCTGATTAATTCTGGACCTGATTAATTCTGAACCTCTTTATTTCTATGTGTTTAATTTTGTACCTCTTTATTTCTATGTTCACTGCCTTTATGGTACCTTTTGCCAAAGTGTTTTGTCCTTTTTCTTTTCAAAATTATATTGCAAATCATAGATAAAGTACTGCATCCACTTCCTGGAGCATAATATCTTGAGAAACCAACCTTGGTGAGATTCCACTCATAGAGGTTTGGTGGACCCTCAGGAGGCAGTTCATATAAGAATACTTGCCTTAACATTATGATCTTTGCTGCCTTTTTCTAAGCCAAATGCAAGTCCAGTCACATCTGGTCATTGGTGGCTGTGATCGTAGGAGCCACTGACATCTGGGGAAAAGTTGTTTCTAGATCTAGGAATAGAGGTTGATACATCAGTGGTTTCTTCTCCTATAGCTTCCCAATAACCAAAGAAGAATGTCTGAGATCCATCTCTTCTGTTGTGGCAGATCCAAACAGGACTATGGGGCAGAGGGAGGAGCATGATACATGGGAACCCCAAGAGAGACTTTCATGGCAGCAAGGAATACTGCTTTATTCCCAGGCACGCCCTGAGCTGTCAAGTTGCAGCCTGGAATGTTTATAGCTAAATTTTAACACCCCCCCCCCCCCGCCAATGAGATTCTGCAATGGAAAGGCCGCCAGACTTTTAACTATAGTGACGCCACCATAATATTTATAAGTACCTTATACTCTTTCCAAACACATGTGCTCATTACTTATGTCTCTGCTTTTGCCTCACTTCTGGGGAAAACTCTTTGTATAAACAAAACAGATTGGTCTGCTTATACTTCTAAACTCTAATTGCTCTCCATCTCCATCTGTCAGAAGAAAGCCAGCCTCAGGGCTCAGTGACAAAACCTGTCCCACCATACAGTATCCAGTAGCATACAGGCTTCTCCTGCTTGTCTCACTGTCAGTACTGGTCAGTGTGCATACCTTGCAATGTTTGCCTCTAGTTCTTTCTTTCTATTAGAGCTCTGAAGGAAGACTGGCTGGTATGAAGGAAAAAAGGCATGAACCCACTGACTCTGACAGATTCTAACCATCAGGCAGGTTTTAAGTAAATGGGACCAGGCACCTCATGTCAGTGAAAGGCCACTCAGAGTGCTGACAGCTTATCTGGTTAAACATAAGTAGGATTCCAGGGAAGTTGATTGCTTAATACTGATGAGGAATGACAAGGATTTCCTAGCCCTTCTGTGCCAAACTCATGACAATTGGATGTCTGCACCAAAGTCGGCCTGAGATGCATAAATGCTGAGCTATAGTCATAGTCATGGCCTGCAGCTGAGGAGACTGACAAAAGAAGCTATCCTCATGGTGATTGGGATCATCAGATATCCTACTTCATGCAGAGGGGAAATGTGAGTTCAAATTTTTTCTAGGCTGGCCAAGGTCAGTTAGTGGCCCAGGCTTCAGAATGTTGATGTAGACACGTGCAGCATGGCCAAAGATGGTGGAAAGTGAAAACTGTGGGAATAATTTAATTTCTATATTCTGAACTCTTAAGAGTCAGTAGAGAGCTATACCACTGAGCCAATCATCAAGTCTGCAGCACTCCAGGGGCATAGCTAGTTCTGGGACAAAGCTCTGAATGAACACATACCATATAGACACACAGCAAAATGACATGCATCATGTTATAAGCACACCCATCTGCATCATCTTTGAAAAGCCAGATGATAAATTCCAATGCTGAAGGATCACATGATAAACCTGAACCGTATGGAGCATATAAGAACACAGAGTAATTATTTTGTTCAACAAGCATTCTTCAAAGGTATTTGAGTTAGGGTTTCTGTTGCTGTGGTGAAACACCATGACCAAAAGCAACTCAGGAAGGAAAATGTTTACATCTTACAGGTAATAGTCCATCATGGAAGGAAGCCAAGTCAGGAACCTGGAGGCAGGAACTAAAGAAGGCACCTTGGAAAAAATGCTGCTTAGCGGTTTGTTCCTTGTGGCTTACTCGGCTTGCTTATTTATACATTCTAAAAGCATTTACTCAAGTGTGGCACCACCCACTGTGGGAAAGGCCCTCATACATTAACCATTAATTCAAACAATGTTGCACAAATGCCCAGGGACCAATCTCAATTTCTCAATTGGGCTCCTTCTTCTCTGGTGTCTATAGTTTGTGTCAAGTTGACTAAAGCTAACAGAACATGGGCGAAGGTATTCAGGCAACCTGAACGCAGCAAAGTAGTTCACTAAAATTCTATCTCTAATGAAAAACAGATTACATTCATCACTTTGCATCTGATGTTATTCCAAGGAAATAAGATCTCTGGTATCATATGCAGAGAAACAACACAGTGCACTTTGTCCTTAAAGTCAATCACTGCAGCTTGGAAAACCAACCAGAAACAATCTTCTCATGAAAGTGCGAGAATAGCTTTCAGTCACCAGCAACATCTTATAGTGGCCACTGTTGGCAAGAAGTATGGCCTGTGCCTAATGATCAATGAAAAAAAGTCTTTGATGAGGATTTGAGGATGATGAGACCAGTAACATCAGAAGGACATCAGTGGTTTCAGTATTGAGGAAAACTCACGAGCTAGAGGGTTGCTGTACAACAGTGTCTGGAAGATTGCTGTATAACAGTGTCAGGAAATATTATTCACTGAGTCTCCCGGCTAAGTATCTGCTCTGTATGACTGTTTCTTTTTTAGCAATTTTCTTTAATATTAGACTAAGTTAGTTATAATTTTTTATCAATTACCAGGGCTCTTAGTGGGAACAAAATATGCCTTTGCCATTTCTGAGGAAAAGTCATAAGACAGAGATGTCCTTCTGAGGCTCATAAGAAATCATGATGTGGGGAAAAGAGTTATGAAGATGTGTGGTCCCAAGGAGATAGTGACAGAAAAACACATGCATGCAAGGAGCATCAATTTTTATCTGTACTTGAACAAAGCTGTGAAGCCATCATTGTCTTTCTGGAATTGTCTTAGACATCAGCAGGAGGTATATGACCATCAACAGAATTTGAGTGATACCTGCAGAGAAAGGGCTGTAGGACCCATGGACATATATACCTATCCATCACTGTCAGTGGATGCTTGTTGGAACAGGGGCCTTGCCACAGATATGGACTGTATTTGTACTCTAGCTGTACTCAAAAATATTCCCTCCCCACCTTACCCCAAATTGAAGCCATTTTACAGACTATATTTAAATGACTAACTTTAAATAGATCTTGAAAATGAGAAGCTAGTGCTATAATTTTACAGAACTATTTGGCAACCCATGAAGAATAACAAAACTCACAAATTCTATGTTAAAACTATTTTTCTCTGTTATCCATCATATTTTGCTATAGCAAAAACAGTGGACAGCTTAAAGATTCAAAGCTGGCAATGAAAAAATAATAATAATTTGTTCTTCTTGGCAGAAAGGCAACACCATAAAACAATCACCATTTTCCAATTTAACAAACTTACCATAAAGGGCAGACAGAAAGGAGCATTTTTGAAAATAGAAGAGAAAAAAGTGCCAATATGAATATGCAGAAGAAAACTTTCACCTAGCTTTCTCCCACAAAACATGAGCATGCATTTTCTAACGGAGTCTAGGGATGGCCAAAGGAGGCTTCTGAATGGACAGATTCCTGTTACGGGGGCTGAAGCTCCCACCTCCCCAGGACAAGGCAGAGTCACACACTAAAGAAAAATATTATGCGAAATACTGTCTGCTTTATATGTGTTGGTATCCAATCCAAACACACAGAACACAGACTTTTTACCTGAGCTAAGTGAATAATTAAGACAGTGACCTGATTCCACCAGAGCTGGTGAAAATCTTTATAGCTCTATAATCATCTTTCTATGGCTGTAACAAAATTCCTGAGACACTAAATATAAAAAGGGAAAGGGGCTGTCTGAGTTCCACTTAGGAGGTTTCAATTCATGGTCACTTGGCCCTAGATTTTGGGCCTATGATTTGGCAGCCCACAGAAGTGAAAGCATTTGGTAGAAGGAAATGCTTACTTTACCTCATAGCAACCAGCTGATAGATAAGAGAAAAAAGGGCCAGACAGCTATTACCTCCTTTCAAATGAGTAAGCACAACGATCTGACTTCCTCCATTAGGCCTGATGTCCTAAAGATTCTACACCAACCAATGATCCCCTGGGCGGAGAGCCAAACCTTTAATTGTAGCATAGGCAGTCAAGGCAGGTGACTACTGCTGGGTAACTCTTGAAAAAGAAACTTTTCTTCTGTTACCTCTTAATCTTAAATCACACTCTAGAGAAGTATATAGAGTCCACTGAGGGAATGTACAGAGATCTGATATAAGGAATGTCCACTGGGACACAAAATAAAATGTAAACCCGCAGTGCTCCAACATTCCCTTTAAAAATATGGTTATACTCACGTACTATTAGTTTTATTAAGCCACCCTCCCTGACCCAACAACATCAGATTTCAGTTCTGAGAGTATGCTGTACTTAATGTGAACTTCACATAAAATGCATCTCCCTCTTCTAAAAAAAATTATCATGAAAACAGAAAGGAATTATGGTCTGGGTTAATTAGCTTTCGGTAACTACAACAAAACAAAACACGATGTGACATCAAAGACTTAAAACAAGGAATTGTTTATCTGGCTCACAGTTTTTAAAGTATGGGAAAAGCAAAACAGCCTACCTCATTGACAGAGAGATGGAACAGGTAAACGGTGAGGTTTCACAATCCTTTTCAAGACACACTCTCCATAATCTAATGACTGTCCAGTGAGCTTCTTGAAGTTTCTATCATTCTCTCAACAACACTACACTGGGGCCAAGAGTTTAACACACATGCATTGGGCAACATTCAGCATACAAACTGTAACACAGGCATCCTTTAGTACTCACAGATTTCAGAACTCCATGAGAATAACAACAAGTAGAATCTGCACACATTCATCTATAATGTTAAAGGATCTCTACAGATGACTTAAAATAACTATTGCAATGTAATAATTAATATACTGTGTTGTTAAGGAAATAATTGATATGCTTTGTTGTTTGGGAATATCCTCTGTAAATGCTCATCAGGGTAAAAATAATTTTTATAATGTTTTTTATCTGTGATGGACTGAATCTCTGATGCAGAGCCTGTGACTAGGAGGGCGAATGGGACTTAGAAAATTGAGATTCTCCTTCAAGCCTGACTCAGACTTATTCTTCCAGCCAGCAGCAGAACTAAGACTGTGTAAGTGGTATGTGACTGGTTAAGAAACAGCCTGAAAACAACTCTCTTAAACAAACAAACAACTCAGTGTTTGGACATTATGTGCCTAATCTCTGACACCATTAATCACAAAGTTTTTCTTTAAAAGCCTGTAGTCAGAGAATGAAAATTGGGGGAAGGGAAGGAAAATAAACTCTGGATCCAGTGAGATCAGGGACACAGAAGATGGAAATCTACCTCACCTGCCAAAAGGAGCCCCAGGAAGCTAGAAAAAAATGCCAAGGGTGTGATGGGGCATCCACGATGAGAGTCAAAGTGAGACTAAGCAAACGCTCAGCATTCAGGCAGCAAAACCTAGTAGTACTTCTCTCTCTCTGCATATTTGCGTTGACTGCTTAAGGAAAAGGAAAAAATAAGTATCACCTATTTGAGCTGGCCAAACTTGTTCATCATGAAGAGATATGGATACTATTAGGAGGTAGGATATATAAAATTATATACAATATATTTTCCTATATTATATATAGATACAAAGTAATGCATAATATAGAGAAATACAAATCTGAACCCAGCTGTGTACCCCAGTCCACATCCCACTGTATCCCTTCAAGCCTGAGTTGCACACTATAGAGAGCAGCATGGCACAGAACATAAGTCAACAAGAGTTTCAGCTTTTTACCTGCTTCTCCTACTTTTTCCTTTTCCCAATTCCAAATGTCCTGCTAGATCATAAATAACTTCATTGTCCTTTTACATTCACAAATGAAATGTTCTGTTTCCAAAGAAATCTAAGTATAAGGTTATAGCACTGCACTAAACCATCTTCCACTTCGTAGTAATGACGCTGGGCATTACTGTAACTGCTTATGACATGAAACAGATTTATAGCAGTTAGTTATAGAATGATATGTACTCTTTCATTTTATTCATTATTTTAAATGTTTTGATTAAAATAGAATTACTATTTCCCCCTTTTACCAAGCCCTCCCAAGTTTCTCTCTCTCCTTATCTTTTCTCTCTCTCTCTCTCTCAAATTCTACCCATGCCTTTCCACTCTGAAGGTGCTAGCTTTTCTTCTCTAAGGCAAAGAACACTGTCAACAGAAAAAAATGACAGCCTCCAGATTGGGAAAAGATGTTCACCAACCCTACATGTGACAAAGAGCTAATATCCAAAATACATAAAGAACTCAAGAAATTAAACACCGTCAAACCAAATAATCCAATTAAAAAATTGGGATGCAAGGCTCAATAGAGAATTCTCAACAGAGGAATCCGAGAAGCACTTAAAGAAACATCTTTAGTCATAAGGGAAATGCAAATCAAAACAACTCTGAGATTCCATCTTACACCCTACAGAACGGCTAATATCAAAAACTCAAGTGACAGCACTTGCTGGTGAGATTTTCCCCCTGGTGGAAAAAGGGGACGACTCTTTCATTTCTGGTTGGAGTGCAAACTTGTACAACCTCTTTGAAAATCAATCTGGTACTTTCTCAGAAAATTGGAACTAGTGCTACCTCAACACCCAGCTGTGGGTTTTGATCTTTTTAAATTCTATGTTATTTAGGGTTCCTTAATGCATCTACATCCCTTCCAACCAACCAACCCTAGGTACAAGAGAAAGAATGTTAATAGGGACAGAAGATATAGGCCTCTTTAAGACTTAGTTCCTTGGAGCGGTTCCACTCTTTATTGTCAGGATTATGGGACTCAAATCAAACAGCAATGTCAACAAACACAAAGTGTTCTCTGGAGCATCTTTCTCTAGAAGCATCTCAAAGAAAGGAGATAAGAAGAGGACAAGTTATGTGAAACAAAGCAAAAGCAGTCTCTCTTTGCTTTTTGTTTGTTGGTTGGTTGGTTTGTTTGGGGAGAGGGTCTATTAATAGCCTCGCATAGTCCATTCGGAATGCTTTTCAACTGGCAAAACCATGCCCCCACATGAGGCAGTTCCCTTTCTAGCAGATAAACATAATGCATCCTCTTACAAGGCATTTTCATATCCCATACTTGAGATCAAAACAAAAACATGTTTACATTCACTAGACCCAGGCATACTACTCCTGAGCACATACCAGAAAGATGCTCCACCATTCCACAAGGACATTTATTCAGCTATGTTCATAGCTGCTTTATTCATAATAGTCAGACTCTGGAAACAACCTAGATGCCCCTCTACCGGAAAATGGATAAAAGTGTGGTACATTTACAAAATGGAATAGTACTCAGACATTAAAAAAAGGAAATCATGAAATTTGCAGACAAATGGATGGAACAAAAAAAATCATCTTGAGAGAGGTAACCCGGACACAGAAATATACACATGGTAGGTACTCACTTTTAAGCATATCTTAGCCATATATTACAAGATAACTATACTACAAATCAGGGACCCAAAGAAATTAAGTAACAAGAAGGGCTCAAGGGAGATTCCTTGAATCTCACTCAGATGGAGAAATAGAATAGACAGTAGAAGGGGAAGTGTAGAGGCACCTGGAGAGGATGTGGGGATGGAAATGATAGGGGAATCAGATGTGAGGAAAGTGGGGGGAGGTTTGAGTGCCTGGAGGAAAATGGGAAACCAAAGGTGGTAGCATCACTGAGACAAGCTGGAGACCTGTGGACAGGGTAGGCTACAGGGAAGCAATGGGGATGTCTCTACCTGAGCCTTCTAGCAATGAGGACAGGAGACTGAGGAGGCCACTTTCTAGCTAGGCAGGACCTATCGTGGTGGGAGGGGAACACCAATACACATTCAAAGCCTTCAAACCAAAATTTACCCTGCTTACAAAATGTGCAGAGATAGAGAGGGAGAATGACCAAACAATGTCTGCCCCAACCTGAGACCCTCCCCATGGAAGAGCCAATCCCCGACACTATGAAGGATAGACTGCTATGTTTACAGACAGGAGCTTAATTTAACCATTCTCTAAGAGGCCCCCACCCAGCAGCTGATTTATTCAGATGCTGAGACTCACAGCTAAACATTGGGCATAGCTTAGGGAGTCCTGTGGAAGAATAGGAGGGAAGGATAGAAGGACCCAGAGGGGACAAGAATGCTGAAGACCATCAGAGTCAACTAACACAGACCCACTGAGACTTACAAAGACAGGAGTACCAATCAAAGAGCATGCATGGACTAGACCTAAGCCCTCTACACATATGTAACCAACGGGCAGTTTGATCTTCATTTGAGTCTCCTAGTAAGTTGAGCAGATGCTGTCTATAATATGGACTCTGTTGGTGCCTGCTTTCTTTTTTTTTAAGGGTTGCTATCAGGCCACAGCATCTTGTTGTTTGCTTTCAATCACTTCATCCTAATGGGGCTGCCTTGCCTGGCCTCAGTGGATGAGGATGAGCTCAGATTTGATATGACTTGATGTGCTGGGGTGGGTTGGTAGGAGGGCTCCCCTTTTATGAGGAGAAGGAGAGGGACAGGGGAAGGAGGGGAGGAGGGAAGGACTGAGAGGAGTGGAAGGAGGGGGTCTATTATTGGGATGTAAAGTGAATATATAAATGAAAAGTAAGTTTAAAAAGAAGCTAGCTCTTTTGCTATATTTATTGCATATATGTGTATGGAATACATATGAGAGAGGGATTTATCCTTGGCAAAGCTGGGTCACTGTATGTCTGATGTAACAAATAGATCTTCAACTTTAGCCAAAAAGACTCCACTAAATTGTGGACATCTTCATTTTATTCAAAACTGAGTCTGCCAGCTCAAAACATTTCCAAGAGTCTAACCCACTGCTATGCAACAGGGCATGGAAGCATCCATTTTAAAAGTGTACTATTATTTGTATATTTGATGTAGATGCTAAGCCTGACTTCTAAGAACCAAGTCAGTCTTGAATAGGTTGCCTGCTTTTTCAATTTCATATTCTTTTTTCTTTGTGCAAGAGCAACTCAGATTCATCCTCCTCATCTTACTCGGTTTTACCCTCCAGCTCACTGAACTTCTACCTTTTATATTTTCCTAGAAATACTCAGAAGTTGACACTGTAACACAGAAACAAAGCAAAGTGAAGGTAATGAAATGGACAAAGCTAATTTTAAGTAATTTATTTGCTTAAGGAGACTCATTTTCCATTGCTGATAGTAAATGATGATCTAACACACTTATTGAGTTCAGTGGTGATGAGTACTACAGAGTTGTTCTAATTTTAATTTTTTCCTGTAAAGTTCCAGAGTAACTTGTCTATTGAAAACCACTTTGAAATTCTCATGACATTGTCTTTATGCTGGTCAAGATCATAAACCCAGAAGTTTCAGACATATCACACATGTTCTTATCAAAATACAACTATCTATTCCAGAAGAGATCTATGTCTTTAAATGTGCCTTTGATGTAAATGAAATATGCACTCAAAGGAACCCAGCTGCTGTGGTGCTGCACAGATGCCCAAAGGGCCATCAGCTTCAAATGATCCTACTTTGAGTCTCTGGGATGTTACAAATTGTAGCTACTTTTCTCTGGCATTTCCATAAGAGTTTATGGCAACTACTAGATAACTCTCTGTGAGTACAAACTGACTAAGAGAGATACTTTCAGTGATACATATGGGAAAACTCAGCTATCAGGCATAGTTAAAGTTTCAAGATCAAGTTAAGCAAAGGATAAAAAGAGAAAGAAATGGAAAAGCTGAGAAAGATGTGGAGGAAATAATAGGAATGGGTGAATTATGACTGAATAGATATTTACTCACTGATTCACACCAAACTGTTTTTCCTAAGTGTGCACAGAAAAGCCATCTAGAAGTGTACATAAAAAATAATGGAGTTGCTTGAATTTTGTATGCCATCGCAAATTCTAAATATAACTTTAACTGATAAAATACAATACATACATACATACATGCATACATGCATATATACATACATTCTCAAATAGGACTTCTTATCTCAGCTCCAGGAGTCAAGGAAGAATCCTTGAACAATATCTGATTTATTCTTTCCAACAACTACAATTATTATCTTTAATGACCCACAAATTATTCTATCTTTATCACCTTCAGTTTGGTTCCTACATCCTTTTGATACAACTCCAGGACACTCTCAAGCTATCCTTCATTTCTTGAATGACAAGATAGTCTAGTCTTATCTAAAATGTTTCCTGCTCTCAAAGCCACAAAACAACTAGTTTCCCTAAGCAATGACGACTGTAGGTTACAGTCTAGGGGACAGAGAGTCAGAGATCAACACTATTAAAATGATAACAGGAATCTCAGACCTCATAAATGATACTGAGCTTCCACTTACATTAATGATGCCACTTGAGTAACAACACAAAATTATGAATACACAAAATTTGGTTGTGAATTCATAGCCCAAGCACACTACAGCAGATAGTGCAGCTCTTGTTGGCCCATCTCCTCATGTCCAGAACAAAAGTGTCATCATTTGCTTTAGGATGAGCATTGGTTAAAGAATTAAGTTAAAAATGGAACTGTAAGTAAAACAGCTGGTACTTCTTATGTGCCATACATCATATATTATTGAAATTGCAGGTCATTTCAAGATTACAAGAACAAAGGCCAGTGGCAGGGCTGTAGCTCACATGACAGAGCACTTAACTAGCATCCAAGAGGTCCTGAGTTCTCCCCTCAGGAACACAAAAACAAGCAAACAGATGGAAACAAAATGTTCCTAAAGGTCAGCCCATGGCTACCCTGTCCAGCACCTTGCAGTGGCTCCAGCGCATCACCCCACAGTGGCTTTAGTACTTTATGCTTGTCTTAGCACTGAGCCTTACAGTGGCCCTAGTACGTCATCACATCTCCAACACTTTCCTCCCCTTGGTGCTGAGTTAAAACTCACCTTCTGATCTCACCTCCCAGCTCCAAGTTCCTGTATCTCTCTTCTTAGGAGTAACTCTTTTCATTGTTCCAGTTGTATTTTAAATAAAACTATATGACAAAGAAATGTTTTCTTTTCAAAAGCTGTATGTCTCAGTATGATAATCTCTTGATCTCTGGCATAAAATGCTTTTCAACTGGAGTTTCTTCCTTCATTAGCCTAAACATAATGTTATGGCTGAAGGGTGAGGTGTTGAACTTGATGGTTAAACAAGGCACTCTTCACGGAAAACCCAAGAGAAAGCACCAATAATATTATGCTCTAAAGCCATCCATTAATGTATCAATTGCAAATAGTAGAAATTTCTTGACTATTTCTTGATCTTTTTTGCAAAATTATAAAATATTTATTTAAAAGTTAATCTATAAGTGTCTAAAATGTTATAATGGTTGTAAGCTCTATATGTCACTGAATAGCAGAATAGAATCTATTTTTTTAGTTGTAATTTCAGGAAAAACTACTTATTCTGGCTTTGCATCAGTTTTCTCTACTACAAACTGATTATGACAGTTTCTATTTCAAAACAATATTAAAAGATTAAATAAGAAGGACAGTATTGGAGCACTGACCATGAGACTTCTGATCATCTCCAAGACCAACTACCAGGATCCAATACTCTACAAAAAGTACATAAAAGAACAAGGTTAGCACACAGAAATCATACAACAAAGACTCACAAGCCCCAAGTAATGAGAAACAAGCCAGGAATACCCCGAGTTGCCAAGCACTGGAGAAGGTTCCTGGCTTTGGCACAGGGAAGGGGACTGGACAGAGGTCAACCTTGTTGAGAGAAGGGAGCCATGATTTGACAGGGACTCAGAAAGCTAGCAGTGGCAAAATTTAAGAGGATAGACATCTCAGAAAATCGAAATCACTCTCATGGCTTGACAAGTAACATGAGAAAGAAGGTTTGTCTCTTACAGCAACTGGCAGCAACACATGTTCTCCTCATGGGCTCACCTTCTCAGAGGGGAACTAAGAACTCTGCATTGAGCACAGTCTAATGAAGCAGCACTCTGGGGGCCAAACCATTTCCAAGTGATTGTGCTGTACCCCAGGAAAAAAACAGAAATATTTGTAGAATTTAAAAATAACTGTTAATCCACAAGATGAGCATTGTGACACCTGCAATCTGCTCAGAAATGCTCAGATAAGAAGGAGGGTTAGAACACAGGAGAAGGAGAAAACAATTACAACTAGCCCAGACAGGATGCTAAATTTGTGGACAAGGACAGGAAAATTACTAATGACTATACCCCATGTGTTCAAACTGTTAAATGAAAGCCTGGGGTGCTGACACACACCTTTAATCCCAGAACTCTGGGGGACAGATGCAGGCAGATCATTGTGAGTTCAAAGCCAGCCTGGACTAGAAAGTGAGTCTAGGACAGGAAAGGCTACACTTAGAAACCCTGTCTCAAACAACAACAACAGCAACAACAACAACAACAAAATGTTAAACAGAATTACATAAAATATAAAAGTAAGATAAAATATAAAAAATAGACTCTGGTTTAGTTTTAGAATTGAGAACTATAGTAACTAAGATGAATGTTAAGCTGGCTAAAAGTGACAACAGAATAGGGATAGCTACCTAAAGCATTATCCTGCTTGAAAATAGAAATAGAAATGATCCAAAGCAAAGCAAGAGGAAAGAGTTAAAAGGAACCAGCAGAGCAACAGCAAGATCTGTGGAAGTAGAGCACAGCTATCTATACTCTTCTGGGAGAAGAGAAATGGACAGAGAACGTGCATAGATCAACCACAGATTTCCAGATTTAGTTAAAACTATAAGCATACATGCAGACTCTAAAGAATATAAACACCTACAAGTAAATATATTTTTCTTTATGAAAAAACTATAGAAATGATTATCAATATCAAATTGCTTAAAAATGAAAAAGAAAAAATCTTTAAAGTAGACAAAGGAAATTCTAACAAGAGAAAAGTGTTTCACAGAGAACCAAGTTGAGTCTTATAGACAAGTTTGAGCTGGAAGCAATGTAAGCAAGATGACAATGACTAGAGGTCTAACAAACTGTCAGTATAGAAATTTATTTATATCCAGTAAAAACATTGAAGATGAAGATGAAAGTAACAGAACTCATCATGAAAATATTTACAGTATAAGAAACTTTTTTGTTGCTTTTTGAGACAGGGTTTCTCTGTGTAGCCTTGTCTGTACTGGACTTGCTTTGTAGATCAGGCAGGCCTTGAACTCAGAGAGATCCACTTGCCTCTGGTCCCCGAGTTCTGGGATTATAGGCGTGCACCATAGCACCAGCAGTCTTTTTTTTTTTTTTTTTTTTAAGAAAAGGAAGTTCCCAGGCAGTCAGTTCATCAGGAGAACACTACAGCTCTAAATGCTTATAGACGTGGTAAAAGAGCTTCACAAATTCAAAAAGCAAAATCTAGTACAGACACTGTGGAGACGGCTCACTAGATAAAAGAACTTATTCTAGTCTCTTCTTGGTAACCTGCTATCCTTCCTCTGAGTGCCACCAGGTCTCCCCCTCCAGGGGACATACCCTATGAGCATATACAGGGGGAGGAAAGCCCCCTCAGGAACAGTGATAGGGGAGGGGAATAAGGGGAAAATGGGAGGGAGGGAAGAACGGGAGGATACAAGGGATGGGATAACCATTGAGATATAACAAGAATAAATTAATTTTTAAAAAAAGGAAGAAAGGAAAAAAGAAATAAAATAAAATAAAGTCTCTCAAAAAAAAAAAAGAACTTATTCTGCAAGCATGAGGATCAGAGTTCAAATACCCAGAGCTTATGTAAAACCTAGACATTGGGTGCTGGGCCCTATAACCTCAGCCCGTGGGACAGAGACAAATGCATCCCAGGAGCTCACTGGCCAGCCAGCCTAGCTGAGATTGTGTGTTTCCATCTCTCCCTATGTTCTTGTTTTACAGTAATAAGTTGTATATCAATAGAGAAACACATCTGCTATTCGGCTCTGATCTCTGCATGCATGTGCATGGGTGCATGCATCATACCTACACACTTATATACCTGTAACACACACATGCACAACACACAACATATCATATAACACAAAACTAATGCAATATTGCCCATGAGAAAAAAGTCTACTAAGCCAAACTTAACATTCACATTAAAACATTTTCACTATGAGAAATACTGTTAAGAAAACAAGCCACAGACCAGAAAATATTTACAAAACATGGATCTGGTATTCAAAATGTATGAAGAATTCTAGAAATTCATCAATCAATAAATAAATAAACAATTTAAAATGGAAAAGCACTAAAGTACTAAACACAATCAATCCACCGAAGAAAGGGTTTGAAATAGAAGCACAGGTTGCCGAATGACTATTGCAGTCTAAAATGCTAATTTTGTGATGTTATTTACACGACATTCTGAAAAGGACTCTCTATCCAGTTAAGAAAAAGATTAGTATTTCCCAGTTTTTTTTGGTGTGTTCTGAGAGATGAAATGCAAGGCTGTATGCAGATGGAGAGAGTTTTCTATGGAAGTACATAGTGGTGGCTTGGTAGCTGCATCAATTATCAAAACTATAGATATTTCTAGCATAGAAAAACATTCATGTGTGCATTTTAAAAATGGTATAGGCAATCAAGGATAGTTGCTTTGCAATACAACATAAGAAAAGCAATAAGGTCGATAAATGTCAAACACAACTTCAGGGAAAGGTGTCAAGGAAAAAGTGGTGCTTACTTACATGACCTTTAACATGAGCAAAGATGACACACAGGACAAACGTATGTCTACAGACTAGCACACTCATTAATAAATCTGTTTTCTTGTGCCTATAGGGGTGCAGGGTGGCAATTTTGACACCTGTATGTGTTTGCTGAGATGGAATGCCTGAGTTAATGCATGGCAGACTGTGGAAATTCCCATTACTGTGCTGAAGAAAACAGTCAGAAAAAGAAGGCAAAATATTCTGTATTGTAGTGCTGAAGACATTAATATACACTTGTTCTTATTCTAAGAGCAGCATAGATGCAAACAGTTTTACATAGAACATTCCATATATGTGTACAGATGCAGACTAATGTGCACATTTATATTTCCTTCTACAACTGAAGTGACTTAGAAGCTATGACAATTCAATAGCATCGTGCATTTGATGTTTAGGTTTTATTCCACTATCCAGTAAAAGTTCACTCGGGAGAAATAGATGATGCTAACCGCGTGATAAGCAATCTGAAGCACGAACCAGAAGCATCCTTTAGCACTAGAATATAAGTATAAAAGGAGTGATACAAAGAGCTTCCCAGTGACTAATGAGGGAGCAATTTGAAGAAGCAAATAAGCAGTCAAAAGTAGAAAACAATGGTAATGTGAAATGTGGCTGAATATAATACAGGTGGAATGACAGAATAATGTCTAGTCCAGCAGAATTCCAGGAAAAGGAGGTAAACAGAGTATCTTCCCATCCTCTCCAATGGACACCCTGAACCACTGAAGAAATCAAGACAGACGCTAGAAGATGGAGAGACCTCACACTCCCTTCTTAGGAAGAACCAACACTGTGAAAATGGTTCTTAGGATAACAGTCCACAGATTCATAGCAAGCCCAATAAAAATCTCTAATGTCATTCAAAGAGAAAAAAAAAGGCCATCACGAAAATTACATGAAAATACAAAGGCTTTCAACAGGGACAATGCAATTTGGCGAAAATACATGCCACTGACTCTTCAAGTACCATTGGTTCTGCTGGATCATATGATCCAAAGTGTATCACCTGCACAGCAGCCTGGCCCAGTTGAAAAGCCTTCTCCTGTTCCAGGCCTCACTCAAAGCTAGCAGCATTCCAAGTCTCTTGGTATAAGTGCTCCAGAATCACGCTGCATACCTAAGTGAGAAGTATGCTGTCTGCAACATTAAAATATTCCCACTGAATGCTGTGTTTCTTTCTCTTTTTTTAATTTTTAATTTTTATTTATTTATTCACCTTACATGCCAATTGTAGCCCCTTCCCCTCTCCTCCCAGTCCCTCCCTCTTCCCCCATCTCACCTGGCCTATTTGTAGAAAAGGGGAGCCTCACCTACACCCCACCCACCTTGCTCACCAAGTTGCATCAGGCCTAGCATGTCCTCTTCCCCTGTGGCCTGGTGGTGCAGCCCTACCAGGAGGAAGTGAAAAAAAAAAAGCAAGTAACCAAGTCCATGTCAGAAACAGCCCCCACTACTCTTACTGAGGAACCCACGTGAAGCTAAGCTGCCATCTGCTACATTTGTATAGAGGACCTAGGTCCAGTCTATGCTGCTGGGTGTGGCCTCTCAGAGGACAGCTATGCTAGGCTCCTGTTTGCAAGCACAGCAGAGCTTCATTGAAAGCGTCAGTGATTCTCCCATAGTGTGGGTCTCAGGTTGGGCCAAGCATTGGTTGGGCATTCCTTTAATTTCTGCTCTTTCTCCCTGCACATCCTGGAGGCAGGGTAAATTTTGAGGTAGAAGTTTCTGTCTGTGGACTGATGTCCCCCTCTCTCCACTAGGAGTCCTCTTCAGCTTCTATAACTCTGTTAATAGCAGTCTAGTTTCATCCATTTGCCTGAAAATTTAATGATTTCCTTGTTCTTAGTAGCTGAGTAGTATTTCATTGTATAAATGTACCACTATTTCTTTATCCATTCTTCTGTTGAGGGACATCCAGGTTGTATCCAGATTCTGTCTGTTATGAATAAAGCTGCTATGAACATAGTTGAACATGTGCTGTTGCTGTACACAAGAGCATGTTTTGGGTATATGCCCAGGAGTGCTGTAGCTGGGTCTGGAGGGAGCACTAATCTTAATTTTCTGAAAAAATGCCAGATTTATTTCCAAAGTGGTTGCATAAGTTTACACTCCCACCAGCAATGGAGGAGTGTTCCCCTTTCTCCACATCCTCACCAGCATGTGCTACCACTTGAGTTTTTTATTTTAGCTATTTTTGATGGTTTTAGGTGAGATCTCAGAGTCATTTTGATTTGCATTTCCCTGCTGACTAAGGATGTTGAACATTTCTTTAAGTCTTCTTGGCCATTAGAAATTCCTATATTGAGAATTCTGTTTAGCTCTATAGCCTATTTTTCAATTGGATTATTTTGTTTGTTGGTGTTTAATTTCCTAAGTTCTTTGTATATTTGGGTATTAGACCTCTCTCAGATGTGAGGTTGATGAAGATCTTTTCCCAGTCTGTAGGCTTTCATTTTGCTCTGTTGACAGTGTACTTTGCCTTATAGAAGCTTCTCAGTTTCATGAGGTCCCATTTATTGTTGATCTTAGAGCCTGAGTTGTTAGTGTTCTATTGAGGAAGTTGTTCCCTGTGTCAACGAGTTCAAGGTTCTTCTTCACTATTTCTTCTAATAGACTTAGTGTGTCTGGTTTTATGTTGAGGGTTTTAATCCACTTAGACTTTAGTTTTGTGCAGGATGATAAATACAGGTCTATTTGCATGTTTCTGCATGAAGACATCCAGTTAAACCAGCACCATTTGCTGAAGATGCTGGGTTTTTTCCATTGTATTGTTTTGGCTCCTTTGTCAAAAGTCAAATGTCCAAAGGTGTGTGGGTTTATTTCTGAGTCTTCAATTCGATTCCATTGATCAGCCAGACTATATATATGCCAGTACCGTGTAGGTTTTTTTTTTTATTACTACTGCTCTGTTGTACAGCTTGAAGTCAGGGATGGAGGGAGATACCTCCAGAAGTTCTTTTATTGTATAGGATTGTCTTAGTTCTGAGCTTTTTTTCCATTTGAAGTTTAGAATTGTTCTTTCAACGTCTGAAAAGAAATGAGTCAGTGCTTTGATGGTGATTGCACTGAATCTGTATATTGCTTTTGATAAGATGGCCATTTTTACTATGTTTATCCTACTGATTCATGATCATGGGAGATCTTTCTATCTTCTGATAGCATCTTCAATTTCTTTCTTCAGGGATGTGAAATTCTTATTCAGATCCTTGACTTGCATGGCTAGATTTACACCAAGATAATTTATATTATTCATGGCTATTGTGAAAGATGTAGTTTCCCTACTTTCTTTCTCAGCCTCTTTGTCATTTGTATACAGGAGGACTACCAAATTTTTAAAAATTAATGTTGTATCCTGAAGGTGTTTATCAGCTGTAGAGTTCTCTGGTAGAATTTTTGGGGTTGCTTATGTTTATTACCAAATCATCTATTAATAGTAATACTTTGATGTCTTCCTTTCCAATTTGTATCCCCTTAATCTCCGTTAGTTGTCTTATTGCTCTGGCTAGGACGTCAAGTACTATATTAAAGAGAGTACTATATTGGTGAGAGTGGAAAGCACTGTTTTGTCATGATTTTAGTGAAACCACTTTTAGTTTTTCTCCATTTAATTTAAAGTTGGCTTGCTGTATATTGTCTTTATTGTGTTTTAGGTATGTACCTTCTATCACTAATTTTTCCAAGACTTTTATTTTTTTTTAAAGATTTATTTATTTATTATGTATACAGTGCTCTGCCTGCATGTACACCTGCATGCAAGAAGAGGTTCTTAGATCACATTATAGATGGCTGTGAGCCACCATGTGGTTGCTGGGAATGAACTCTGCTTTTTTCCTTTCTTTGTGATGGTGGAGCTAAGTGCAACATCTTATCCATTAGAGAAGGAATATCTTTAATGTCATACACCACTGTACTCCTAAGAATTTCACCAAGATAAAAGGCCCTTGAATTTTGGCAGTATTTATTGTCTATCTTCTCATGGATGTATATGGTACCAATGAATCCAAAGTGGTTACTACCTCCAGCTGCCCAGGTCCAATCAGCACAATGTCATCAATATAGTGCACTAATGTGAGATTTTGTGGAAGAGACAGAAGATAAAGATTCCTTCCAACTATGTTATTCCACAGGACTGAAGAGTTAATAAATCCTTGAGCCAAAACTGAAATACTGGTGGCCTAGCCAACTGAAAGAAAATAGCTTCTGCTGCTCATTATGAACAAGTACCAATAAAAATATTTTCCAGATCAATATTTTCATACCATGTACCAGAATATAGCAACTGCAAAACTTGATTAAGTTTTTGGTAGTAAACTGTCATACTTCACAGTCCATTTGTCTTCTGTAATGGCCAGATAGGAAAGTTAAAGGGAGATGTGGTGAGAATGAAGACCTCTGCATCTTTCAGGTCCTTAGTGGTGGCACTAACTTCTGAAATTCCTCCTGAGATGCAATATTGATTTGAATTCACTATTTTCTTTGGCAGAAACAGCTATAAAGGCTTCTATTTAGTTTTTATAACCATAACATCCCTCACTCCACAGGTCAGGGAAATAATGTAAGAAATCTGCCAACTTTAAGTATATCTATGCCAATTATACATTCTGGAACTAGGAAAATAACTACATTTAAGGATGCACTGGATCTACTGTGAGTCACACTTCAGCCAAAACTCCATTAATCACCCGATCTCTATAAGCCCCTACTCTGACTAGACTGCCAGAATATTTCTAGGGATCTTTCGGAATCAACCCCAACTCAGAATCAGTATCCAATAAACTCCTGAAAGTCTGATTAGTTTCTTTCTCCCAGTGAATGGTTACACTTGCAAAAGGCTATAGGTCCTTCCGGAGAAGGATGGGGAAAGGCTAACAGTCAAACTTTTAGGTATTTTATCAAGGTCCTTCCTCAGCGGGGCCCAGCCATCTTTCATTCAAGGAATTCTGGGCTGACAATTGACTTAAGTCTGGAAATCGGTTCATGGGCTAAGATTCTTTTTTGCCAGGATTCAATGTACCCTTCCTTACATGTCAGGATTTTTCTTCTTTTACAAATCAAAAAAACTTCACCAGGTTTCCTATCTCTTTCATGTCTGTAAACACCATGATTGATTAGCCACTATGAAAAGTCCATATATGTCATCAGGAGAGTCACTTTTTCTGTGTTGCCCATTATAGATCAAGCCATTATGAACATTGATTTGTCTATGCTGTCCATTACACTAACAATGATTACCTTGCCTTTGGTAACTCAGTGCTGCCTCTGGCCTCTGCTTCTTCAGGGCCCAATTAAATCCATAGCATTTAATTCATCCAACTGAGCATCAGCATTTACAATGCTAAGGTATTGTTGCACAAACAAGGACTACACAAAGCTCCTCAAATCTCCATTTTGTGTATTATAGGATTAGTGAAGGGCCTATCTTTTGGGTTTCCATTGTGGAGGACTGGGTTTTACACACACATCCACTCTCACACTGCAATTTCCTTGATCCTTAAAATCTCTTCATCAACACCTAATCAAGGTTATTCAGGCATCTCCAATTCATTTTCATTAGGCTATCTTTTGGGAAATGCTTCAACCAACCATTTAAAAGAAAATGTTGGCACCTCTTTTTTTAAACTGTATGAGCTTCCATATTAAAACTAGAATTTCTACTTAGATGGTCCATATCAATAAACTCAGCCTGATCCAGTTTTATGTTTCTTCCACCATTATTCCACATCCTTAAAATCCTTTCTGCCAAATATTCACAAGATTACTGCCTGAATGAATTAGGAAACTCATTAGTTATTTCATGGTGTAATGTACCTCCTTATGCACTTTCTACCCCCACTCTAAGAGTCTGTTTAGGCTTAAGTCTGGTTATATATCTGGAGGTGGGCCTTCAGGGACATTTGTATTGTCTTGCCTGGCATCTTTTTCAGAGAATGTAACTGCTGGTTTAAAAAACAATGAAGATTAATTTCCTAAGTCAAAGGTGAAAGGTCAATAGTTCAGGGGATGAGGCTGTGAGTACATTTTGGCTAAGGATGGAGAGACTGCTTCCTCAGATGAGATAAGTCCTTGAGAATCTGGGCCTTTAAAATTCTCAGCTTTCGTAGGGTCGTCCCTCATATATCCATTCCAAGTTACAGAGTCCCATTATTTACAAATTAATGAACTTACTTTAACTTCCAACACCCTCTGAAGCTTAAATTTTAGAGTAGTTCAGGCAACTTTATAATGAGGGCTTTGGCTTGGTTGTCTGCAACTTGAGCTCTGTGGCTGTTGGAGAGAAGATTCTCTTCCTGGGCGCACTTAGAAACCTTTTAGACTGTTTATGGACACCTGGAGACCGTCAATATTTATCACTAAATTCATTGTTGTCCTTTATTGCACTCTGATATGTTGGAAGTTGGCCAATTTTATCATGAAGCTCATTCCTTTTCTTTGTCAATTTACCGAGAAATTTTAGGAGTAGCCAACCAGTATCATCATGCTCATGTTTTCAGAAACATTTGAAAGTTTTACATACAGCATCACAAAACCATTGCTGCCCAAAATTGGTGAACCAGTATAGTTAAATGCATTTATGTCCTTTAGATTGTAAAATAGGCTTTCAGTATTCTCTGAGCTCCCAGAAGAATCTTGAGTATCTGGAGAGGCTACAATAACTGTGGTTGTTTGCAAATTCAAAACCCTGTTCCTGATTCTTAAAAGAGTCATCACAATACTCCTTCTATTGCTCTAGAACTACACTTCTGGTACCAAAATATACCAGTGTTCTTTCAGGTAACAAAATATATAGAATGATTCTCATACATATATGAACATGTGTGTGTGTGTGTGTGTGTGTGTGTGTGTGTGTGTGTGTGTGTGTAAGTCATTAGAATGACTTACAGGCTGCTAATCCAACAATGACTGATTGTGAATGGAAGGTCCAATAATTCACTAGGTGTTCAGTCCATGAGGCTGGATATGTCAGCTGTTCTTCAATGGACTCCTGAAAAAGTAGACTATAATGCCAGTAAGTAGACTTTCTAAGGAAGTGGGATCAAACAGGAAAAGAGCAAACATGTTCTTCTTTCATGTCCTTATATGTACTTTGAGCAGAAAGCATGACCCACATTAGAGGTGGGCTAAAAGTGAAGTACAAAATTAGAAGTAGCTATTCCTACTTCAAATTAAGCAAAATTCCCTCCCATGTGTGCCCTTACATTTTTTCAATTTTAGTTCTTTCTAGATGTAATCATTTTGACAAGCAAGAATATCCATCACAAACAGTAAACATGAGAAAATGTGCAATCTTATTAGCCACTAGAGAAAAGCAAGTCAAATTGCATCAATATTCCTTTTTTAACATTTTCACTAGTTCTTTGAGAATGTAGTACAACGTATTTTGGCTATTTATCTCCTCCCCTAGGTTTTCCAAGATCCACCTAATTACTTTACTATCCCAATTCTGTCTTGATCCATTCCTAGGTCAAGTCATGACATGAAACATGAAGCTAAAATGTCTAAGGAAACAAAAGGGACTAACAGGAAGTGGAGGGGCAAGAAAAGGGATGAAGGGCTTTGAGGAGTTTGTTCAATTTCCAGAATATACTTGTGAGAAAAATAAGTATTAAATTCTAAATTCTAAAAGGCTGTGAGCTTGTTTTATATTTATTTTTATTATTTTAAACGTCTGTGTGCATGTGCATGTGTATGTGTGTGCGTGTGTGTGTGTAGCTGTACGAGTGTTCATATCTAGAGGCATCAGACTTGAGCTGGGCTCAAAGGATTATAAGTTCCCTAATGTGGATTATGGGAACTGAACTCAGGTCCTGGGCAAAATCAGTACATGCTCTTAATTAAAGAGCTATCAGTAGGCACAGGAGCATGTGCAGATTTTGAGGGACCCCCCAATCTATATAGTTATAGAAATCCATAATTTTGAAAACAAAAATATTATACACCAGTGTTAGATTTAGAACCTTATAGAGGTGTCATCAGAAGTTTTTAGGTGGCCTCAAAATAATCACTTCTGGATAAGTTTACATAAGATTACATATTACAAAGAAATAGACACATTTCTTTCTTATGTTTAGCAATATTTCACAAAGGTAGGAAATTGGACATTCATGAAAAAGGAAGTATAAGTTACAGGAATCTATCCTTGGCAATCTCAAAGATCTACAAACAAGGAATAAGTTGTCAGCAAATACCTGAGGATAAAGTGTAGGGTAAGGACTATAACAAGAGGCAACACATTCATGCAAACTAGTCATCATACAAAAATCATCCATGTAGGTGATCTGAGGATGTCTGCCAAAATGATATCATTATGCTTGGTTTGCGTAAGAACTCTGAAACCTAAAATTTCATAGAATTTTGGTGCCAATCTTCCATATCCAGATTCAGTGTCTTCAGGTGTCAAATGGGACTGTGGTAGGTGAAAAGAGACAGGCGTGCAGGCTCCATAGGGCCACCCCTGGCCTTTCACAAGCCTCAACAGGAATGCAGACTATAGAGCAACTGTGGCCGGCACCAATAGGAGTACACAGGTAATTAGCTGCAGCCTGAGCTGAGGGCCCAGCATGTTGGAGCAGGTTGGCATCCAGGTTTAAGATGCACCTGTTTATGATTAGCTACAATGGATTCCACACCCCATACCTCACTTCTTGGAAGGAAGGAAGGAAGAACTTGTTTGAGCAATGATTGCAAGCTTTTCTGTCTTCCATTTCAAACTCATTCACCTGGCCTGCTTTTAATGTTATTTCTCTTCAATTCTCTTGCCAATGGATTAATTTACAGTGCCTGGTAAAACTCAGAAAAGGATTTTTTTTTTCTTCTCTCTCCTGTGGTAGGAAGACATAGATTTGCAGATTATCTTAGAACTCAAACCTTACTCCTGGCCTGGACTACGGGCCTCAGCACAGGCTCAGTAGTGTGCCTTATCCTCATAGTTGCTGGCACATTCTGACTCTCTGGCCAGTTTTCAGAAAGCCCATTGTGTTGCTACCCAGGAGAGCCACTGAGAATGACACGCATCCTCCAGAGCTGTCTGCATGAGCCTCTGTGTGTGATATGAGCAGATTTCTGTCACCAATGTCACTGATGAAAACAAGAGCCAAAAAAAAATAGAATAAGTGAGTGTTTCATCATCTTAGGTCATTAAATAAAGCCAATGAGTAATCCTAGTTACCAACAAACACTAGTAATAGCGAGCCAGAGTTCTTCCATGCAAATGAACCTGATGCTTCTGCTCTCTATCTCTCTTCAAAAGATAAATACTTTTTGGTCTTTTAACTATGCTATTGATCTCTAGGTTCCGCCCCAACCCACCTCTCCGGTCCCTGCTGCAGTTGTGTGCAGAGATGGCTCTCAGAGGTGCCTTTGGAAGTGAGAATTCACCCAGGAAGATAGAGTCGGGGTCCTCTCGATTTCTGAGGGCACTTAGGGTCTTAGATTTCCTCAGAGTTCTTGACTATCACCCAACAACCACCAATCTTGAGAAGTTCCAGTGGAAGCAGGAGGGGTATGGTCCATCAACTTGATTTAATTCCAAGTCACCTTCATCCAGCCAAGGTGGCCCCAGGAGTTCTGGCCAGGGAAGGGAAGGGGTTGTTTTGATTTGCTTTTGTTTTGTTTTTGTTTTATTGTTTCTGGGGCTCCAGCTGGGTCAAGATATGCCTGGCATCTCCTTCTCCTTTCACCACTCTGTCACTGTCCCTAGGCATCTTGTCCTTTATAGGTGCTTTGTTCTATGCTGATTAATTCTGAGACACCCAGACTGGAACATGCCATGTTGGCATAAGACACAGGGAAGATAGTAGATTCTAAGTATTTCCTAGGTCCTAAAATTTAGTCACTTCCACTGTTTGACAACAGCACTCTTAAGAGTTCATAGTGTCCCAGTCACTGGCAAAACTGTCTCAAGTGGCTGCTTCTTTGGGGATGGCTTCAGCTGTATGACTCTGTGACCATACTGAGAGGCACTGGGTTAGCCATAGGGTAAGGCTATAACAAGGCTCTTGTGTGAGAGACCCCTGGCACCAGGACCTACATGAAGGTTTTCAGTTTATGCACTACTTTACTTAATTCTACTATGATCTATCAAACTATTCAGTTATTCAACAAATCTTTATTGAAAGCTTTACAGAACTACCAAAATTGACAAAATGGGGCTTGCATGTTTCAAAACTAAGTTTTCTTCTATTAAAGAAAAGATGATATAAACCTTTCAATGTTCCTTTACATTCTATAAATGAATACTAGAACCTAGAATTTTTTTTCAGGAACTATGACAGAACTATGTACAATTAACTGCTTGTGCCCTTTTGAAAGAAATTATATATCACTATGAAAATATTTTTAATAATAAAGTCTTTCCTTTTTAAAAGACTTAACTTCACACTTATATGTGTAGACACAGGTGTACCTGTGTACAGGTGCCCACAGAGGCCAAGAAGTTCTAAGTTCTTCCCAAGCTGGAGTAACAGGCAGTTCCGAGACACCTGATAAGGGTGCTAGGAATAGGCTTGGGTCTTCCGGAAAAACTGTGGACTCTTAAACACTGATCCATCTCTCTAGCACCCGACATAAATTTTTTTGACCAACAAAAAGATTTATCTTAAAATCTTGTTTGTTTAAAAGCATTGCATATCAAATTTAGAATATCTCCCCTTTTAGACATAAATTTTTTTGACCAACTAAAAGATTTATCTTAAAATCTTGTTTGTTTAAAAGCATTGCATATCAAATTTAGAATATCTCCCCTTTTAAACATTTTTGCCTATTGTAGAAGTAAGAGTAACTTAATAAGCTGACTTGGTTTGGCTAAAGATAGATATCTTGGACAAAGAGTCCAAGAACACCACTGCTTTTCCACAGCAGTAGGAAGATTTGGACAGCTGAACATGAAGCAAAATGTTGTCAAACAAATTTAAATATTTTTCTTTTTCATTATTAGTTTTTTCAGTTAGCATATACAATAAAAGGTTTATTATTACATTATCTCTTTATCGGTATTTTATTATTAAATTTATATTGACATTTATTTTGTAGACAGTGATAAATTTAGTAAAGCTTTTTAAAAGTATATCATATAATTTAACAAATATGTCTTCTGTATCCTTCCCTTTATTCCTCTCTTCCCATCCCTCTTTCCCTCCCCTCCTTTCTCCTGCTAAATTATTGCCTCCCTTATGTTTTTGTAAAAAAAAAAAAATGTAGGATCCAAGAATGAGAGAAGTTTTGATATTTGTCTTTCTTGCATAGCTTACTTCACTTACTATGATGATCATTAGTTGTGTCTATTTTCTAGAAAATGGGATAACTTCCTCATTCTTTGCAGTTAACTAAAACTCTATTATGTGTAAGCACCACATTTTCTTTAGCAACTCATCTACTGGCAGATGCCTAGACTAATTCTTCAACTTTACTATTGTGGCGAGTGTAGCAACAGACAGGGATGAAGAAACTTTTTAAAGATAGTAATGTTTTCTTTCACTAAAAATTTTTTCTTTCTTTAGTTCTGCTCCTCAGTAAACTGCAACGATTTCTCTTTCTCCTTAATGAAGATTTGGAAGAAGATTGATTTTGTGATTTTGAAAACAGGAAACATCAATGTCTGTCTGGAGACTGTCTTTTCTGACAGAAGGATTTTTCTCCTTTCTGCTCAAGGCCTGCAATCTCTCTCTCAACTATCATGTCTGCCATAGATGTTCTTTGCTAGAGCTGATCTCCATGTGAGAGAAATCCTTCCACGTAGTGAGTACTTGAATCTGCTGTCACTGACTGCCCAGAGTGCTGGCCCATGCTGGAGACATGGTTTTTGCAACAGCTTCCTTCTGTCCTCTCTGCCATAAGTTTTCAATGCCCGCTCCATTGGATTAGTCCAGAGGAGATGAAGAGGAGAACTGTAAAGCGTCCTCACTCTGAGTGAATCTATCTTCTGAGTGAGTTTGTGTTCTTTTAGGGGGAAAATGTGGTATGAACAAAAGGTAAAGATGCTTGTGTTGTAGACTAAATGGCATGTCCGAACTATTCATACTATTACACAGCATTGTTATTCACCAAATTTACATTCAAGAAGCGCACAAGAGAATCACCAAGTTATTGAGATGGGGAAGTCAACAACAATTTTGTGTTTGGCCACATTCGTAGATATCTGGGCATGTGTGGCCTCTGTGCTGTGAATCTTACACACCTGGCAGAGTGTTATACTAACTTATGCACAAACTCTAAAGTAGTGGCTGACTAAACACGCAGGCACACAGCCCGATTTGCTGTTATGGGATATTTAGGCTATGTGCTTTTTTTGTTTGTTTGGTTTGGTTTTGGTTTTTGGTTTTACAAGTGAGACAGGGTTTTTCTGTGTAGCCTTGGCTGTCCTGGACTCTCTTTGTAGGCCAAACTGTCCTCAAACTCACAGGGATCTGCCTGCCTCTGCCTCCCTAAGTGCTGGGATTAAAGGCGTGCACCACTGCACCCAGCAGAATCTGTGTTCTTTAGTCGAGGCACTTACTCACATATTATATAAGCCCTGAAAATATGGCCCATGTGGCTGAAAATAAGAAGTATTGGTTCCACTTAATGGTGGTTAATATAAATGTGAGGAGCCACATGCAACAGTGGTCTATAATCTCTATAGCACAACTCTACACTGCAGTCTAGAAGAAATCAGGTAGCTTTTGGAAGAAAAAAATTTTTTAAACCTATAAATTTACAAATTGGAGATAAGGTTTGGAACGGCCAATGATTCATCTCTGGATAAAGTCACTCACCATAGGATTTCAGGCAAACAATCCTATAATCTCTGTATATAGAGGAGAGAAGGTAGAATAATAGGTCATGTGTAATAATAATTGAATGGGTTTCATATTAATAGGTTTTCTGTTGAATATAAATGCCTGGGGCTTGGTACGTTATAAAGAAAAGAATTTTATTTCCTCACAAATTTTAAAGCTGAAAGCCCAAGAAGTATGTTCTTGTGAAAGTCTATGCAGGGCATTGTCACATTTGGAAGAAGTAACCACAAAATGGCAGTGAAATCCAGAGAGCTGAAAAGGGGTCAGGATTATTTCTTATATCAGCCTACTCTTCCCAGAATTGAGTTCTGCCAAGCTTATTCCTTACAACAACCCATTCTCCTTGAAACTGAATCCTTTGAGCATTTCATCAGTCTCTTCAGAGACAACTTTTCAATACCCTTATCACCTTCTCTTATGCCCACCTATTAAAATAGACCCACACAGTTACTCTGGGACCAAGCCTCTAGCATATGCGCATTTGAGAGACAACCCACATTTAATATATGAAGTTATTAGTAGATGTTGTGACATGTGTGGGCTACCTCTCAATGCTTTAAAAAAGCTTGTGTCAGACTCTACAACAAAGGAAAACCTAGCAAACATTCCTCTGTGTCAGTGATTCTCCCTGAGCCCTTAAGCTTGTTAGTTATTTGTTCATGTGTAGTCATAAAAATTGTAAAGCACTTGTTGTTCACTCTTCACTAAAAACTTCTACTAGAGCCAGGCATGGTGGCACAGGGCTATAATCCCAGTACTCAAGGAGGCAGAGACAAGCAGATCTCTATGAGTTTGAGGCCAGTCTGACATACAAAGGGAGTCCAGAACAGCCAAGGCTACACAGAGAAACTCTGTCTCCAAACAAACAAAACCAAAACCAAAACCTACTGCTAGAGTATTATTGTCATGCAAAGTACACAAAACCAATATCACAATGCATTGTAAAACCTGAGACAGAGCAGGCACTTTCAAAATGTTTCATGAATAAACTTAAAAAAGACATGTTAGCTGACAAAAATCCCATTTACAGTAGTGACAAACCATAATGCCCAGTTTAGCAACAGAGAATTGTGGCTGCCATTTCTTTTGATATATTTTTTTGCAAGTTTCTGAATTTGTACAGCAGAAACAGTGCCATGCTAGAGTGTGCATTTCTTGGCATGCTTAGTTTGTGTTTAGAGCTGCAGTGCTAAGCATCAGTTTTTGCTATCTTAACAATTAGCAGTAAAATGTAAGGTTCAGTCTAGATGTTCCCTTCCAGTTCCAATTGAGACTAGGCTGATATTAGTTAACAACAACAGCAAAAATGAAATGAAACAAAACAAAACATAACTTCCCTCTTTTTCTAAACTGAAGATGGAATCCAAAGAAAAAGTAGTAGTTTCCCATTAAACACTTAAGAAAAAATATGTGGGGTATGGTCACAGAAATGAGTGGGTTGGAACTTGGTTGACATAATCAATAGAACTCTATGCTAAGTCATTGTACTGGGAATGTTGTGTGTTAGAGAAAGGGATAACTGAATTGCCTGGGTGTGGGGAAAATTGATTCTTTGTTTAATATGTGTGAGATTGAGTCTTTCATGCTAGCAGGCTGTTTGTGAAGTTATTGATCAACAATATTGTTTGACTAGCAATAGTTCCAGGAGATGTGAGGCCTTCCCGATGGTCTCAGTGACCCAGCACAAGTGCATATGAGACCCTTCCTGACGCTCTGCATACTGAGGAGGCTATGCCTTCCTACTCTCCATTCCAGCTCTTTAGCTGCTTCTTGTCTCCTGGGTTGAGCAGAACTACCCCCTTTATCCCTTCTCTTACCCACTGGCCCCTGCATCTGGCTGACTTCATCTATCCTCATGAAGAGGGAGAGTAAGTGCTTAGGCAGGCTCTAGAATTACGAAGTCCTAAGCGTTATGTTCATGAGGGAAAGCCAGGACAATACCAAAAGTATGTATGTGTTTCTGTGAACTCCATGCACTTTCTGGATACACTGAGGAAAAATGTCCCTGAACTTTAACGAGTATTTAGTGAATACCATATAGCTTATATTGGTGTAGAATATCCAGATAGTTCTACAACTTGGTGCTGCATGCTCTGTGTATTCTGTAACTCCCTCTGTACTGTTTTTCCATATTTGAAAGTATACATAGTTACACTATTTCTGTAAGGAGGGGCTATGTTTTGCAACACATATAGGACACGTGAACAGCTTGTTGCTGCCTTTCTTCAGGATAGGTTACCTCCTGGCTTTCAAGTGACTTCCCATTTAATAATTGTGAAGCCGCCAAAGAGCAACCTAAGCTTGTTTCCAGTTGCAATTGCAGAGTGAAAAGAGCTGCATGGAAACCAAGCAGGGCATTGGGTATGAAGCAAGGCATTGAAGACATAGTAGAAGGTTTGCAAGGGCTAGCAGTGGGCATCCCGGAGGCAAAGAGCATCCTCTTTGGGGATTTTCTGAACAGATGCGCTTTTAAGTGTCTAAAAGTGAACACTTTACTGGCATATTAGAAACTACTACACTGAAAGTGGTGGCGATTCAACTCATCTCTACAACAAAAGATAAACACCTGGAAGTCTGCTCTGAGCCACAGGCCCACTGCTGTCTATGACACAGTCACAGAACTGACCTAAGAATGGCCAAAGGAAAGACTTCCTAGGAAAATGTATTCTGACAGATGGGCTGTTGACAGAAGAGCTATTGAAATAGCTGTAGAACCGGATTACAGCCACTTTCCAAAGCTCATGCCCAGTGGAGCATTACAGACAAGTGGCCCCAGCCTTTTCCATGTGAGAACACCCAGAACATCTGTGTAGATGTAGGTAACAAACTGCAAACAACAGAGAGGTAGTTAGAAGAAAAAGTAACTGGTGAGACATTGAACATGGTGGAGTGCTATGCCACCATACAAAATCTGATGAAGCAGTTAATATACAGCAAGCCTTTAAGCTCCTTAAGACAGTTGATCTTGCCAACAAGAGAAAGCCTTCCTCCCCTCAGTACTTGATGGACGGACGTTGGAGAATGAAAGGAATGTAACTGGTGGAGAGAGGTAGAGCATACAGTGCATTTGATTACAGACCCAGAGCTCTGGGCCACATCTCTGCTTCCTGCCATGGCTTTTGAACAGTGTCCAGTGGGTGGAGAATGCTTGCCATATAATGCAAATGGGAAACATGAGCAGCAGATGTGAGCCCTATTGTGGAACTGCGCATGAAGGTGACCAAAAGTAATATCCCTGAGTGTTAATCATGCATATTACATTTTCATCAGGAGAGAAGTGGTTTTCTGTTAGTTTTCTATGCCTCCTTTCCTAACTTTTAATGCTGTGTGCCTGAAGAAACAAGCACTACAAGGTACACAAAGAGAGAGGGCTTCATTTACCATTCAACTTTTATTCCCATCAAAGACTATTTGTATGTTAAATTATTTCTAAACCTTAAATCAGAATACAAATACTTATTTTTTATTTACTTTATGCTTTGACTTGTAGTTATTTGTTTATAAGTGTTTTATAACTCTTCACATCCCTTTATCATTCTGGGGTGCATTGTTTCCTCTTTGCATATATTTAGAAGTATGGAAAATGTCAATTATTTCAAAATAATGAAGACTGTTAAATGTCTCTATACTCATTTCTTTGTGATCAGAAGCAGTCTATAAAACTAGCTGTTATAGGGCTTTTTAAAGAATTTTGTGCAAAAATAAGGTAAAATAGAATGAATGTTCTGTATAACTTTTCCTTGCAGTGACTTGTGATTCTATTTCAGTTCTTTGAAAGCTGTTTTCTTTTTCTCAATCTATTTTGGAACATGTAAATATTTTCAATGTAATAACATGAATCAAAAATTTTAAAGCAAATATTGCTCAGCTCTAAACAGTTCTTACCCAAACCTTTACTGTACAGCCTCCTTGTCTGAGTCTTACTGTCACTGAACTTAAATAATGGTGGTTTCAAAAGAGTATCTCCCAGCAGAGAGTATCACCCTTAGTACAGGTCGGTGACCTTCTGCCTATTGAGAGCCACTGGAAGTTCTATTACTATCAGCACCTCACATGGTAGAGTTCAATGGGTGACAAAGACTTCTAAAAGCTAATAACAAGAGATGAGGACATTGGAATATGTGCTTTCTCCTAATGTCCTGCTTTCCCTTCCTGGGCAACTGCAGGCCCCAGCTGCTGCCTAGGCTTGGTGTTACTCTCACTATAACTCTAACTCAGCCCTTTTTGCAAGCCAGTGTAGATATTTTACCACTCATCATTTTCTCCCTCCCTTTTGATCAAGACACACAAAGTAAACCTTTCTCTAACCCAGTACTTCTCAACCTTTGGGTGGTGAACCTTCAGAGGTCAATTGACCTTTTCACAGGGATCACCTAAGACCATCCTGCATATCAGATATTTACATGATGATTTGTAATAGTAGCACAATTAAAGTTACAAAGTAGCAACAACAATAATTTTATAGTTGGGGATCTCCATGACACAAGAAACTATATTCAAGGGTTTCAGCATAGAGGAAGGTTAAGAACAGCCGGCCAGTTTAGACTCTAAACCAATGGCCATAGCTTTTGGCAGAACAGTGGCAGATCTCTGCACTCCTTCCCTTCTCCCTCACCCCACCACACTTCCTGCAGTGCAAACTCCGAGTCATATGGACTTGGACTCTGGCTCTCTTTTCTTTGCCAAGATTCATATTATTGAGCAAGTGAGGAGAGTTGAGCCAAAACAAACCAAGTGACTCCACGGCACATTGTGTGGTGCAGAGCTAGCACTTTGGATATTGTGTAATTAAGGCCATAATGAACATCACACAGAGAATTTGACTCCAGATTGTGACAGAAATAAATCTGCTTGGCTTTGAAAGTTTTCCTTAAAAAGAAATATTTTGGTGCCAGAATGTGTTCAGGAGGGAAAGAGCCTGTGCCCTTGACACAGGAAGTAGATAACACCTGTCAGTAGAATTCAAACCACCTGCTTGGGTGCCTCTGGGAATAGCTCTGCAGCTGGTGGTACACTTTCCCACTTATGCACCATGCCTTCAGGCCATAGAGAAGATTCATGGTGGACAAAACCTTTCACAACCTGGAGGACCCCAGCTATGGAATTGCTGTCGGATCCTGGAATGTTCCCTTGGGGTTAGCGCAGTTACACACCCATCTCCACAATCTGGCTCTGCTCAGTACTTTCTTATTTTATGAGCTTACAATCTACACTGTGTCCTTGTTCCTCATATAAAAACACTAGAACACAAGTCCTAGTACACTGCGTCTGTTCCCCAGAAAGGGAAGCAGTCGAAACACTTTCCTGAAGACTCCATACAAAAGAGAAGCAGACATGCCAAAAGCACGCCCTTCAGCTAGACGGCTCCAGTGCAACAGAGCTGTCATTCCTGGGAAGCCCCTTCCTGGCTTCAACTGCATTGGTGCCCATAGGTGTTTGTCAGAGGCATCCATTCCATGTTATTCTTAGACTTTTTAATGAATTCTGGAGTTTGAAAGAATCAAATTGAATTGGCACTAAATGGTACCTCATGTACATTTCAGTCATAAAAAGCCCCCAAAGTACACTGAAAGTTCACTCCCACACTTGCCTTTCTTTTGCAGAATTTCCAGGATAAGTTGTGGATCATCTATTGAGAAGTTGAAACTTGCAAGAAGAATGGATACTGAAAATGTGTGGGAATGGCCTTGGACGTCACAGTATAGAGTCATTTCCCTGGGGGTGGGAATGGAAAAGGTTTGGCTTGTTGATCAGAGTTTATTTGCCCCTTCTCTTCTTCTCTTTGCAGGTGTACCAAAACACATCCCTTTTTCTAATCAATGTATAGAGTACACATTTTATTACAACTGTAACTATTAAAAGGGGCCATTGAAAATTCAAAATCACCTTCTGCTATCTGAATAGAAGTAGGATACTTGCACATACCATATGCAAAAATATTAAAAGGCAATGCCAGAAAGACTTTCCTTCTCATGCTTCCTCCGTGAATTCTTTGTGTAAATGTGTGCCATATGTCAGGCTGTTTCCAGAGGGGAAAAAAAGATTTCTTTCTGAACCACACATCTGGTAGGCATGCCAACTCTGAGTGAGGGAAGAATGGAGAAATGGGTCTTCCAAGTGAATACCCATATTCACTAATGAACCAGGAGCCATGAGTGCTGGCAGCTCAGAGCTAAGTATGTTTCTAGAACAGTCAAGAAAGGACTTGTCTAATAGCTCAGATGACTTCCAGTTATTTTGTGGACCCGTGGTAAAGTGTCAATATCTTTCCTAGAATCCGGGAGGAAAAGGGAGAGAAAGCAACAGCCCTATAAACATGACAGAAACATGGGATCTCAGGGTAAGAAAGTGTATGCTTTGCCAGCACAACATGTGGCACCCAAATGAGGAGGGTTGCCTATCATTGCAGAGGTTCTGAGTTCTATCCTGAAGGTCACAGGAACTGTAGGCATATTGTGATGCTCAGCAGTTTCTAGGGTCAGTGACATGCATGGTGGAACAAAAGTACTGGGTAGTGGAGGGCATGGGGCAGAGAGACTAGGGCATGGGACGAGGAAGTGGGACTAGATAGAGGTGTTTGTCCTTCTTTGCCACACACTCATACACAATACACATGCAACAAAAGTACATGCTTCATTCACACCCAAATGTGTTTCCAAGGTTGACAGTTGGACTCTAATCACAGGACATCCATTCAAAGGAAGGTTCAAAATGGGCCTACAGAAGGAACCTTCCCATGTATACACAATTGTAACCTTGATAGCAGCTCTCACAAATTGGACATACTTAGTAGATAAGAACATGTCTCAGCTAAGCACTTTGCATGCTCTTTTCCCAGTACACCTTGAAGTTGATTCTACCAGTATGTCCATTTTCCTGGGACGAAGCAGACAGTGCTCATTGTTTCCACATAGGCTCCAAGCTAACACAATAGCTTTCTAGTCCGAATCATCAATAAGTAGCTCATGTTTCAGAGGGAAGCCCCCAAGAAGGCACGCACACCTCACAGGGACTCCTCTTGCTGATGTCTACCTCTCAGCCAGACTACCTGGAGCTCACCTATCTCAGGACTGGAGGTCTGAGGTTACCTCACAGGCCCCTGGAATCCTGCTAGCACCTCAAGAAGACAAAGGGCTCTTTACCTTAATATGCCTTTCAACTGAACGTACCAGCCACAAAGACAATCCTACCATCCATCTGGTCTTTCAAGTCTGACACCTGAGGTCTTCACCAAGTCCTCCGTCTCATCCCTTTTCCTGATCTGGACCCCAGGCCCTCTACTACCCAGCACTTTTGTTCCACCATGAACGTCACTGACCCTCAGAACCCTCCGAGGATCATGATGTGCCTACAGTTCCTGTGGCTGTCAGGCTAGAACTCAGAGCCTCGGAAGTAAGAAGGGACCCTCTTAATTTGAGTATCACATGTTTCTCTATCACACAACTTGCCTTCTTAATATGAGATCTTATGCTTGTGTCCAAACCCACTTGCGTCATCATAATACTTCTTTACCTTACAGACTTCTTAGAGGCATCAGGCAACCTTTCTTTCCTGAGGCTTTGGTCATTTCTTGGACTTGATCTTAATCTTTGCCCTTTCTGTGAAGCTTACTGGGCATCTATGGGTCATCAATGCAGTTTCGTGACAAGGCAAGTGTAGAACATTGACAAGGCCCTGAGGTCCATTCCCAGTACCACAAAACAATTAACAAAATCTGACTTGCCTCCCCAGCTACCACAGGTTGGGTATTCTGTGAAAAGCAGTACAAAGTTATTTCTCCAAGGCAAGATTTAGGGGGAAATGAAAGAAAAGAAATGATACCAATGCATAGTAGTCCCTGATCCTGATAGTCAGAGCCATCCTTCTATGCAGAAACACCTGGTTTAGCTTTCTAACGGTTCAGAGGCTGAAGTGACAGCCAATAAGGAAGAAAATGGCAACACCTACTGCATTCATCCTACTACCAGTTTGAAGAAACAAAACAACATCTGGGGCTTACTAAACAGGCGTGCTTCCCCAGACCCCCAGAACAATGATAAACCATCACAAATATATTGACCCACTTTTTAAAATCACATGAAAAGTAAAATTTGATTTTCAAAATCTGCAATAACTTTTTTGAAGTGTTCAATTTCCGTATCTGCCTGTGTTTTGTGCTGGGTGCTAGAGACAGATTTTGTTTTCACTTGTGGAATCAACACTATTGGGAGAAAGCTTGTCACAGGGCACCAGAGCAGGGCTAAATGCAGAAGGTTGGCATTGTCATACACATTGAGACTGCCAACGTCTGGTGTGAGAAGGGTCATGCTGTGGTTTGTATCACCACAGGTTCAAGGGGAAATGATATACTGAAATTTGTACCGGGAATGTCTCCCGAAAGCTCCTGTGCTGAAGCCTGTAATATAATTGGGAAATAGTGTAACATTTCAGAGGTGGAGCCTAACAAGGGGAAGTTAGGTAGCTGGGCATACGTCCTGAAAGTGGGTGTTGGAATACCGTCTCTCTCCCTACACATGTCTCTGTTTCTCAGCTGCCACAAAGTTAGCAACCTCCTCTGCTGTGTGCCCACACTATGATCTTCATGCCACAACTCACCAAACGCAGGAGTCCAACCAGCCTCAGGCTGGAACCATGAGTGAAAATAGACTGTCCCTTCCTCATTAGTTGTTTATCCTGGATGCTTTGTCACAGTGATGTAAAGCTGACTAATACAAATGGCATTTAACTTTGGTTCATTCTGAGAAATGCAAGTATTAACTTTCTTGTGAGCATTTCCTGTCTCCTTTTCCCTAAAGAAGGCTTGTAGATGGGAATCGACAATTCATCCTTGCCTAACCACCCCCCACCACTGTCTGACCTCAGCAAGGTTCTCAGGCCTGACTTATCTACAGATGAGAAGCAACAGGGAAGGATTCCTTTGGCTTTCTTTCAGTTCTAAATATTGCCAGCTTCCCAGGGCCACATGAAAAGCTCCTCCGGCTGATTTCTTATTCTCCACAGTGCTTCTGCCTTGTGGGATTAAGAGCAGGACTCCTCAAACTGCAGTGCTGGACATTCCACAGTGCCCAGCTGGACAGTGACAGAACCCAGAGAAATCCAGCTGACATTTCCCAGGGAGATAAGCAGGAGCCTTCCAAGAGCAGTATAGTCAGACACATTTTCACAACATTCTAGAATGTTCCCAACCATACAAAAGATAAGAATTTGAAAATCTTGAATTCCTGCTTTACTGTATCACGATGAACCACTAAACACAAAAGGGCACTGAAGCAGATCCAGGAAGACACTGCTATCTCCCATACCCAATGGCTCCCAAAACTTTCCTCAGTGTTGCTGTCTGCAGAGTTAGTAGCAACTGTCTTTTCCAAAGGTACTTTGACTGGCAATTAGACCTTAATTAAGCAGCTTCCTAGCTGCACAGACTCTGAGTTTCCATGAAAATAAAGGCCCTAAAGTAAGGTATTATGTATAGTGCTTGAGGTTTTAAAATGAAAACTGTTCTTCACTTCTTATAATTGATGATGTTCCACTGATAGTCAGAAGCAAACATGGCTAAACACTGGTGATTCCTGATGCATGGAAAAACACTAGGCTTCTTTCTTCTCTTTCCTCTTCCCTACATTCCTCCCTCCCTCCCTTCCTTCTCCCATTCCTTTCTTTCTTTCTATACATCTGTCTGTCTTCTTTTCTTTCTTCCTTTTTATGATGGTACCTCACTATATGACCTAAACTGGCTATACACTAGTGAAATCTCCTGACTGCAGCTTCTCATGTGCTGAGATTACAACTATTTGCTACCACAACTGGCTCAGAACTGCCCTTCTTTTTAGTATGTCTATCAAAAGATAGGCTGACATTCTTAGTACTCAACATTGCAGTATTGTGTTTACTAGTGTTTTACTTTAAGATCTAAAATCTTTGTGCCTGTGAAATATTAAATTAATCTTAAGGCACATATACAGAAAATAAAGGTATTTCCTTGAACTTGAATTTTTGTAGGAAAAAAATCATTATAAGAAGTTCGAAACTTAAAATGTAATATTGTATTATTAAATCTGCCTCCTGACTCACAATATGATTTCAAATCAATAGCCAAAGAACTGCCCCTTGGAGACAGTGCATAGAGAATGACTCAGCAAAAGATGACAAGATGTTCCATTCTGAAGCTCAAAATTCAGGTGTCATCAGAGACCCCAGAAAACACCAGGAATGTATCAGCATGTCACCAGCATCAATTAATTGACAGTTCTTAAGCCAAGTGTCTGATGAAGATAATGATGATGTTGAGATGATAATCTCAGGCTGCAAAAAAAAAATCCTGTAGGGCAAGTTCTTCTTCCCCCACTTAAAAACAAGAAAACTGAGCTTCAGAGTTGAGAGAACACACTAAGTTCATCAGTAGGAAACACTGCAGTCAGGTGGCAAACCTAAGATGCTGTTTTTACATTCTGAGACTTTATTCATTCTGCTCTCTGCATGTTTCTGTTACCTACAGTAAGGTGTCAGTTCCAGGGAGTGTTGAACCCAGGAACTCAGAGGACACAAAATCTTTCAGGTTTGCTTTGATGTAAACCCAGGAGTTTTTTGAGTGTACAATTACAACAACAGAATCCAACTTAAAGTAGCATCTCAACACAGGATAACAAGTGGCTCCTGGGTTCAAAGAAGATTGTCAACCTGCCATGATCCTTAAGTAGCAAACGAGGTCTGCTCCCCCAAAAACTGCATAGATGTCTTCCCTGCGCTTGGGCCTCTAGCCCTTCTCTAAACTGTGATAATACAGATGGACATTATGATAGGAAGGTCTGAAGTTGTATTCTAACCAATGACGTTTGTCTCCAGAGGCACTAAGGTGTGGAAAGTTTGGTGTCTTTTAGGAAAAATAAAGAGTCCAATGTAGGGTTCAGTAAAAGGAGGGAAGTAGGTTATTCATTGTTCAAGAGATAATAGCTGTGAGGTCAGCACTAAAAAGACCAAACAGAAGATATACTGTGCAGTCTATATTTAAATATTGTAATAGTTTGGGATATTTATTATGTCAAGAACCCCAAAGTATATTATATTTTTTAAAATGGCAGCTAGGTTTTATGTATTAATAAAACTGTAATTTATTAGTTGAAGTCCTGTAGAATGGGCAAGATGCATGAGGCCTGAAGTTCCAGAGAAATCCTGCTGGTCTTCTGTCTACATTGAAATATGGAAGAAGTAGGTTGTAATACTAGCAAAGCAATCCTTCTTCAGCAAACAATATAAACTTCCCAGTGAGAGTGAAGGAAAGCAAACAGGAAAAAAGGTGGGGAATAGCCTTGAAATCATTGGCACAGGAGAAGACTTCCTGACCAGAACACTGTTAGCATAGGCACTAAGATCAGCAATTCATAAATACAACCTCATGAAACTAAGAATCTTCTGTAAGGTAAGGACAGCACCATTCAGACTAAGTGGCAGCCAAAAAGAATAGGAAAAAGATCTTTATCAACTTCATATAGATATCTTCCATGTCCTTTTATGTGTGCTGCCACCAGGTATGGCCCAGATACACAGTGGATCTTCTGACCACAAATGATCTGATCAAGAAAATCTTTCACGGGTATGATCACCTGCTTGAGTTTTAGTTGATTCCAGGTATAGTCAAGTTGACTGCAAAGATTAGCCATCATACTAGGTAGACAAAGTACCCAAGAACCTGAGATTAAATTGATCATAGACTAGGGGAAAACCAAGTGCTATTATTATTCTCTGAAGAAGAGGATGTCGGAGGAATATAAGAGGCAGAAGTGGTAGCTGACTCCAAGAAAACAACATCACCCAGATCCAACAGGATTGATGCACTTATGAATTCATATATACTGAAGAGAATGCATAAGACCTAAACAGGTTCAAACTAGATGAGGTCTCAACACTGAGAGCAGTAAATGGACATGGATCCTACCTCTAACCAAGAAGCTATTTAAAGCTATATCCTCTTACAAAAGAATAAAATTATTTTTTTCCAGTAGAGTATCCCTGGGTATGTCAACCACATTCCAGGCCAAACCTTATGCTCAAGGCAACAAAAAACAAACTCCATGTTTATGTTTTTGTCTTTTCTATTTATTTGTTTGTTTTTCTTTTTGCTTTTTGTTCTCTTTTTTTATAGAGAGAAGAAGAAAGAGGGCATGAGGTTGGGAGAATAAGGAATTGAGATGATTCTGGGAGAATCTGGGGAAAGGGATAACTTGATCAAAATACATTGTATGAGAAAAAATAACAAAATAGTTTTTAAAATAAAAAAACTTACAATACTGTAACTAAACCCATTATTTTGTAAAATAAGTAATGTAATTAATAAAAAGAGTATTTCAGATGGAAAGCAGAAATATAGAAGCATGAGACAATGTAACATATTCAGGAACATAGTACAGAATACTGTGCCAATGCTATATGAAAATTGAAAATGTACAAGCCACTGATATGGGTTTCAGTGTATTAGTAGCAATCAAGTGACAGAAGCATTGAAGGAGGAATATAAGTCTCTCAAAGAAATAAAGGAAAATACATTCAAACACATGAAAGAATTGAATAAATCCTATAAAGAATTACAAAATCAATTCTCAACTTCATATGGAAAAACAAAAAACCCAGAATAGCTGTTAGCAATCCTATGCAATAAAAGATCCTCTGGAGAAATCTCCATACCTGATCTCAAGCTGTACTATAGAGCAACAATAATTAAAACAGCATGGTACTGGCACAGCAATAGGCTGGTTGATCAATGAAATCGAATCAAAGACCCAGATATGAATCCACACACATATGGTCACTTGATTTTTGACAAAGAAGCCAAATCCATTCAATGGAAAAAGGATAGCATCTTCAACAAATGGTGCTAGTCCAACTGGATGTCTACGTGTAGAAAAGTACAAGTAGATGCATATTTATCACGATGCACAAAACTCAAGTCCAAGTGGATTAAAGACCTCAACATAAAGCTAAAAACACTACATCTGTTAGAAGAAAAAGCGGGGAAGAGCCAGAGGCACAGGAGACAACTTCCTGAACAGAACACCAACAGCCCAGGCCTTAAGGTCAACAATTAATAAATGGGACCTCATGAGGCTGAGAAGCTCCTGTAAGGCAGAAGACACTTTCAACAGAACAAAGTGACCGCCTACAGACTGGGCAAAGATCTTCACCAACCCTACATCTGACAAAGGTCCAATATCCAAAATATATAAAGAGCTCAAGAAAGTAAACACCACCAAATCAAACAACTGAATTAAGAAATGGGGCTCATGGTTGGAGAGATGGCTCAGAAAATAAGAGTGCTCTCTGTTCTTCCAGAGGTCCAGAGTTCAATTCCCCGCAACCAGATGGTGGCTCACAACCATCTATAATGTGATCTGATGCCCTCTTCTGGTGTGTATATGTAATAAATAAATAAATAAATAAAATGTTTTTAAAAAGAAATGGGGCTGAGAATTAAACAGAGAAATCTCAACAGAAGAATATACAAAGGATGAGAAACACTTAAAGAAATGCTCAACGTCCTTAGTCATCAGAGAAATATAAATCAAAATGACTCTGAGGTTCCATCTTACACCCATCAGAATGGCCAAGATCAAAAACTCAAGTGACAGCACATGCTGGCAAGGATGTAGAGAAAGGGGAACACTCATTCATTGCTGGTGGGAGTGTAAACTTGAACAACCACTTAGGAAATCAATCAGGCACTTTCTCAGAATACTGGGAATAGGGCTACCTCTAGACTCAGCTATTCCACTCCTTAGAATATACCCAGAAGGTTCTCCACCACACAACAAGGACATATGTTCAACCATATTCATAGCAGCCTTATTCGTAATAGCCAGAACCTGTAAACAACCTAGATGTCCCTCAGTCAAAGAATGGAAAAAGAAACTGTAGTACATTTACACTGTGGAATACTACTCAGCTATTAAAAACAAGAAAATCCTGAAATTTGTGGGCAAATGGATGGAACTAGAAATGATCTTATTGAGTGAGTTAAACCAGACTCAAAGACTCACATGGTATATACTCACTTATATTTGGACACTAGCTCAACAAGGATGTTCCCTGAAAGTCTTCACTGACCAGGAGATTGGTATAGATGCAGGGACTTCCTACTGGGACTCTCGGTGAAAGAAGTATGGGAGAATAGGAAAATTGAAGGATCCAAAGGGTCCTAGAAACCTACAAGAAGAACATCACGATGGGCATTTCTGGACCTACGAGGGTCTCCTCAAGCTACTGCACCAACCAAAGATAATACATGCAGTAAACATTGAACCCCTACTCAGATCTAGCCAAGGGAGAGGACATTATCAACAGTCATGTAGAAAGCAGGGCTGACTCTGACACAAACTCTGGTGCCCCATATTTGACCACTTCTCCTTGATGGGAAAACCTGGTAGCACTCAGAGAAAGAATAGGAAGGTTACCAAGCTGAGACTTGATAGGCTGTGACCATATGGTAGGGGAGGAGGTACCCTTCTTTCACAGACCTAGGGAATGGGAATAGAGTAAAAGAAGGAGGGAGGAAGGAGTTGGAGGAGACAATCAATGGGATAAAACTTTAGATGTAATCTGAAGAAATTAATTAAAAAAGAAAAAAATTGGCTTCATGGAAACTAGGAAAAATGTACACAGGAAAAAATGACGTAAATGAACAAATAAAAAATCTGCTCTGGAAAGAATAATATAATACCACAAAAAAGATTATGTGCCACAAAATTGAAAAACTAAATGAAATGGACAATTTTCTTGATAGCTACCAATTACCAACATTGAAACAAGATTAGGTAAACAAATTAAATAGTCCTATATCACCTAATGAAATAGGAGCCATCACCAAAATTCTCCTTACCAAAAAAAAAAAAAAAAAAGGCAGAGGCAGGTGGATTCAGAACAGCACTCTACTAGACCTTCAAAGAAGAACTAATACCAATTCTCTTCAAATTATTCTGCAAAATAGAAACAGAAGGAACATTACTAAACTCATTTATGAGGCCACAGTCACCTTGTTACCTAAACCACACAGACATTCAACCAAGATAGAGTATTTCAGACCAATTTCTCTTATGAACATTGATGCAAAAATACTCAATAAAATACAAACCATTATTTCAATCCTCTTGTATCTGTAGAGGCTTTCTTTGTGACCTACAATGTGATCAATTTTGGAGAAGGTTCCATGGAGTGCAGAGAAGAAGGTATATTCTTTCTTGTTTGGGTGCAAGGTTCTATAGATATCTGTTAGATCCATTTGACCCATGGCATTGGTTAATGATGTTACTTCTCGGCTTAGTTTCTGTTTCAATGACTTGTCCTTCAGTGAGAGTGGGGTGTTGAAGTCTCCCACTATTATTGTGTGGGGATCGATGTGTGGTTTAAGCCTTTTGAGCAGATCTTTTACAAATGTAGGTGCCCTGCATATTAGCCCAAGGGGCATGTCCCATGAAAGCCTTCACTTACCAAGAAATTGAGACAGAGGGGAGGACAGTCTACTGGGACTCTAGATGAGAGAAGCATGGGAGAATGGCAAAGTAGAAGGATCTAGAGGGTCCTAGAAACCTACAAGTAGAACATTATGATAGGCAGATTTGGACCCAAGAGTACCGCTCAAACTAAGACACCAGCCAAGGACAATACAAGCCGTAAAACTTTAAACCCCTACCCAGATCTAGCCAATGGTCAGAACATTTTCCACAGTAGAATGGAGAGTGGGATGTGACTTTCTCACATACTCTGGTGCCTCACCTTTGACCATGTCCCCTGGAGGGGGAGACCTGGTGGCACTCAGAGGAAGGACAGCAGGTTACCAAGAAGAAACTTGATACCCTATGAGCATATACAGGGGGAGGTAATCCCCCTCAGGAACAGTCATAGGGGAGGGGAATAAGGGGAAAATGGGAGGGAGGGAAGAATGGGAGGATACAAGGGATGGGATAAGCATTGAGATGTAACAAGAATAAATTAATAAAAAAAGGAAAAAAATACTCACAAACCTAATCCAAGAACACATGAAAGATATCATTCACCATGACAAAGTAGGCTTCATCCCACACATGCAGGATGGCTCAATATACAGAAGTCCATCAATGTAACTTCTCATATAAATAAATTGAAAGAAAAAAACACATAAGCATCTCCTTAGATACTGAAAATCATTTGACAAAATCCAGTAGCTATTCATGTTAAAAGTCCTGGACATATCAGGGATATAAGGAACACACCTAAACATAGTAAAGGCAATCAATATACAGCAAGCCTATAACCAACATCATAAACAGAGACAAACTTAAATCAATTCCACTAAAATCAGGGACAAGGCAAGACTATCCACTCTCTCTGTATCTCTGCAATATAGTACTTGTAGTCCTAGCTAGAGCATTAGGATAACTAACGGAGATCAAGGAAGAAGTCAAAGTATCACTATTTGCAGACGATATGATGGTATACATAAATGACTCCAAAAATTCTACCAAGGAATTCCTACAGCTGATAAACACCTTGAGCAAAGTGGCTGGAAAAATTAACTCAAAAATATCAGTAACCCTCCTGTATAAAAATGACAAACAGGCTGAGAAAGAAATTAGGGAAACTGCACCCTTCAGAATATCTACAGAAAACATAAAATATCTTGGTGTAACTCTAAGCATATAAAAGGCTAATATGAAAAAATTTCAATTCTCTGAAGAAATAAATTGAAGAAGCTATCACGAGATGAACAGATCTCCCATGCTCCTGGATTGGGAGAATCAATATAGTAAAAATGGCCATCTTACTAAAGGCAATCTACAGAGTCAATGCAATCTCTCTCAATATACCTACACAATTCATTACAGACCTTGAAAGGGCAATTGTCAGCTTCATATGGAAAAACAAGTAGACCAGAATAGTTCAAGCAATCCTGTACAACAAAAGATCTTTCAGTGGAATGCCATCCCTGACTTCAAGCTCTACTACAGAGCAACAGTAATACAAACGGCATGGTACTGGCATAGAAGTAGGCTGGTTGACCAATAGAATCAAATAGAAGACCCAGAAATAAACCCACACACCTTTGGACACTTGATTTTTTTTATAAAGAAGCCAAAACCATACAATGGAAAAAAGATAGCATCTTCAACAAACTATACTGGCCTAACTGGATTTCTATGTGTAGAAAAATGCAAATAGATCCCTATTTATCATCCTGCACAAAACTAAAGTCTAAGTGGATTAAAGACCTCAACATAAAGCCATACCTGCTAAATCTGTTAAAAGAAAAATTGGGAAAGAGACTTCAACTTATTGGCACAGGGTTCAACTTTCTGAACTCTAAGGTCAACAATTAATAAATGGTATCTCATGAAGCTAAAAAGCTTCTGTAAAGCAAAGGACAACGTCAACAGAACAAACAAGAGCCTACAGACTGTGAAAACATCTTCACCAACCCTACATCTAACCCAAGGATAATATCCAAAATATATAAATATATAAAAAATAAAAGAAATTAAATACCAACAAAACAAATAATCCAAATAAAAACTGGAATACAGAACTAAATAGAGAATTCTCCAGAGAGGACTATCAAATGGATGGGAAATATTTAAAGAAATGTTTGAAGTCCCTAGTCATCAGGGAAATGCAAATGAAAACAACTCTGAGATTCCATCTTACACCCATCAGGATGACTAAGATAAAAAAATTCAAGTGATAGCACATGCTGCTGAGAATGTGGAGAAAGGAGAACACTCCTCCATTGCTTGGGGGAGTGCAAATTTGTACAACCACTTTGGAAATCAGTCTGGTCCTTTCTCAGAAAATTGTGAATAGTTCTGCCTCAGGACCCAGATTTACCATCCCTGGGCATATACCAGAAAGGTGCTGTAGTATACCACAAGGACATATGCTGAAGTACATTCATAGCAAGTTTAATCATAATAGCCAGAATCTGGAAACAACCTAGATATCCCTCAACCAAAGAAGAGTGAATAAAGAAATTGTGTTACATTTACCCACTGGAATAATATTCAGCTATCAAAAACAAAGAAATCTTGAAATTTGCAGTCAAATGGATGGAACTAGAAAAGATCATCCTGAGTGAGGTAACCCAGACCCAGTGTGGAAGGAACATGGCCTTTCCTTGGACTGAGCCCAGGGTCAGGGCAGTCTTAGGCAGCAATACAAAAGGCCACCATAGCAAGGCACTGGGGTTTTCTACCAAAAGGCTTCTGAGTTCTCAATACTAATACTTTTGACAGAGATTCTGAGCATGATTATCAGAGATACGCCACATTTTATTTGATATAATTAGTATTAAATGACCTGGAGAGATAAGAGTAACATACAGGAAGTAAGATGTGTCTGACAAAAGGGAATGAAATCTCTTCACTGTGGTTTTTAAAAAACAACTATACAAATATAAATTTGGGAAACTATGCCATTTGCCAGAGTTCTTGTGGAAAAATCGACTTAATGTGAGCCAACACCAGGACAGGGCTAATGAAACCTTTAAAAAAAATAGTAGAAGTAGTAAGGAGGTCAAAAAAAAAAATCACTAAACTCTTCAGAGGTCAAAGTTCACTGCCAGAAACTGCCACTTCTATCCCAAGTCAGTGTCCAGCTGTGTTTCAGTTCACAATTTGGAGGTTTCAGTTTACTCCTCTGGTCATGTGTCAAAAATGCATGATGAAGCTAACCCATTCAGCTTATTGCTGAAATGTGAAAAAGGAAAAGGAGAGAGAATGAACTTGGAGTCTCATAACCTCCTTCAAGGGCATTTCTCAAATTCCTAACTGAGATTCTACCCTTTAAGGTTCCTCAGTCATTCCATTAATGCTAACTCTACAACAAAAATTTTATTACAGCGTAGGCCTGTGTGGGTAATTCAGTATCCAAACTGTAACAACAGTATTCTCAAGCGTCTATATTAGTCATCTGGGAGATTAAAATTTCTCCTACATTCCGGAAAAACATGGTAGTGCACACCTTTAATGCCAGCACTCAGGAATCTGAGACAGAAAAATGAGCTGAAGGCCAAACCTGGGAAACACAGTGAAATTCTATCTCACCACATACAGAAACAATGAGAGAGGGGTTGGGACAGACAGACAGACTAGAAAAATATTTCTATACCTTAGCACATTTAGTCAGAATCTCCCAGCAACATGCTAAGCCTTAAAAGCACAAGGCATGTGGTGGTTTCAGCACAGGATTGGATCTGGGGGTCAGGGTAGTAATGTTGTTTGTCAGATCTTTATGTGGTTCCAAAGCACAGGCAAGCAGATGAACATTAGCATATGTAATTTCCAAGTTCTGTGAATCTGTATTCTCTACCTGGATACACATAACAGTAGCATAGTAGATATTCCATGAATCCATTAATATTGTATTCCTCTTGTCTAAGTGGTAATTTTGAAAGACTCCATTACATACCCCAACATGCAAATAGTCTCTGTTTACTGGTCTCAAATTCAAAATATCTGGTCTGAGCACTGGGCCCTCCACTATAACCTGGAAGCAGTAAAACTGCTTAAGATAAAAATGAAGAATAAGTTGGAAAATTCATGTAAAGTGCTTCGTATATTGGTCACACAGAAGGACCTAAGTAAATGGAACCTTTTGTTATTAATGCAAATGCCAAAGTTTTGTGCCTGTGTAATCTATGTGTTCTCAATGTTGTTTAGGCCACTACAACCTACAAAGACCAAATTCATTCCAAGCAAAAAATACTGATCAGAATGTTCAATCGTGTTAACTTAGCTCCCAAGCCTTTACTAAAGCAAAAGACATGTGGTCCTTTAGAAAGAATTCTGTGGAATTTGTATGACATTTTCTATAATTATTTAAAAAGTTCAATTTTACAAAATAATTAGGATGGCACTTATTACATCATTTGCAATGCAAAGAGCATGTCAGAAAATCAACATGGAAGGTCTTAATTATAGGAACTGTCACACATCAAATAAAAAGATAGTAAAAGAGTGAGGCTGAACAATATTTTAAAAGAACAATACCAAAATGTTCATTGCGCCAGTAATTGTTCAAAGCTGTTTCTCTCATGAGTGTAGGCTAGAAAGGGCCATGCTGCCATTTTTGTACCTTAGAAGTAAACAACTACAACTAAAAACAATATCAAGTATTAAAGATGTAAATATATATTAAAAGAAAATGTTTTCAAGCCATATTTCTTTTTTTTTCTCCTTTATTAATTTATTCTTGTTACATCTCAATGCTTATCCCATCCCTTGTATCCTCCCATTCTTCCCTCCCTCCCAATTTCCCCTTATTCCCCTCCTCTATGACTGTTCCTGAGGGGGATTACCTCCCCCTGTATATGTTCATAGGGTATCAAGTCTCTTCTTGGTAACCTGCTGTCCTTCCTCTGATTGCCACCAGGTCTCCCCGTCCAGGGGACATGGTCAAAGGTGAGGCACCAGAGTCAAGCCATATTTCTAATTAAGTATACCCACAGTTTTAAAGCATTCTTGAAACCCAACAACTTAAAACCAATAAATAACAAGGCAGTAAAAGTGCTGAATCCTACCACTATATGTGGCACCATTCCTGGGACTGAAATTAGAATAAAAAGGAAAAAACTGAACTGAACATAAGCACCAATCTTATTCGGCTTCCTGACTAGAAATGTAATGTGATCAGCCTTAAGCCCCTAGCACCATGATTTCCCTGACATTGCAGACTGTGCCTTGGAATTGTGACTAACATAAACTTGTTTTTTTTTTCAGATTGTTTATCACAGCAATAGCAGTAGTGACTAATACTGTCAGCACCTCACTGTTGCCATGAAAACTTACATAAGGAAAGGCTAGAGGAGACTATGCCAATGGGTAGCTGGAGACCGAAGTCTGAAATTGTATTTTGTTTAAATTAAATATCGTTAATTATCCACAGAAATATGTATAAATACATGCATATTTCTGTGTCAAAACACAGACACGCACACACACGCACACACACATCTTACCCCTCCATAGAACGTGAAGACCCAAGAGCAACGTGTATACAGTATACACCCAAGACCCTCCCCATGCTCAATGAAGATCAGGGTACTCAGGAAGGGTGGCTGATTCTTGCCTTGGGTTGGGAAAGCCATCAGAAATATCTCCTAGTTTCAGAATATTAAGTACTTTTATATTTAAAAGTAAAATCACAGAAATGTATGAAAGGGATACCAGAGTCAACTACAGGAACTTCCGTGGGACAAAAATGGGAGAAACTCAAACCACAAAATAGGGTTTACCCAAACTCAAAATATAAAAACACATTTATTTAAAGTATCCATGAGTTCATATAAGTATAAATAAATATATGATAAACATATATTTTTATGGAAGGAGAGATGGATTGTCTCTGAGAAGGAACTCTAAATCGTTTGTACAGATTATGACTCCACACTTCATGTGTGGACTATGCAGAAAGGAAGATAACGGGAGTCACTTCACCTTGGAAACCCCTGAAAATCTATCCTACCCAGATCTTAGGAAGTGCTGTATTTCTCTGGAGAGAAACCACGACCACAGCAACTCTTATAAAAGAAATCACTTAGCTGGGGCTTCCTTACATTTTCAGAGATTTAGTCCATGGAGGGCAACATGGCAGTAGCTGAGAATTCTATATTTAGTCCTCAGGTAGCAGGCAAAAAATAAAACATTGGGCCTGCCTTGAGCATTTAAAACCCCAAAGCCCAGTGACACACTTCCCCCAACAAGACCACACCTACTCCAACAAAGCCTTACCTTCTAGTCCCTGCCAAGTAACATAACTCCCTAATGACTAAGCATTCAAATATATGAGCCTTTTGAGGCCACTTCTATTCAAGCCACCACACCAGATGAACATAATGTCCATGAGTCAACACTAGCTTAATTAAAGGAAAGTATAAATAAGTGGAGAAGAGACAGATTTTTTTCCCTTCTAGAAGAAGATAGGCTGCAGAGCCTTCCTCAGTGTGTGTTTGGCTGACTGACTATATTCCAGAGTTAGGAGCTACACAGTGATTTCTGGCAGGGCTGCTTTTGCCCAGTGATCAAGGTTAGCATCACCTGTAATATCATCTTCACATCACGGGGCCAAATATGGGCTAAGAAAGGCTGGGCACCTCCTGAGGAAATAATTAAACACAGTTGAATGTTAATTTATCAAAACAATATAATAATGCTTTCCAAAATATCGATGTCATAAAAAAAATCAGAGGTTAGAGGGCACTCAGAAGATAAGTCATCCTTCCATGGAATTCTGAAGTAGAAAAAAAGAGATAGTGAAGATTTAGGATTGTGTGAGATCTGGCTTTTGTCGATAGGACTTACTGATGCCAATCTCATGAGAAAACAGGAAGTAAAGTTAGATAAGGACTTTCTGCCCTTTCTGCCTGCAACTCTTCTGAAAAACTGAAGTCTCCCATGTATTATTTATTTATTTACTTATTTATTTATTTAATCACTTTATAGCCTGATCTCAGTCTCCTCCCTCCTCTCCGACCCGGTCCTTCTCAGAGAAGGGGAGGCAGCCTAGGGGTGTGAACCCACTCTGGCACCTCCATTGGAGGCAACCTAGGGGTGTGAACCCACTCTGGCACCTCCATTCCTGCTTCCTCTCCCATTGGAGCCTGATAAGTAAACCCAGCTAACCGCAACAAGTGTTCTTCACCCTTGTCCACAATGGGCTGTTACTTTTGTGTAACTGACATGCTAAAACTGGTAACAAGTACCCTAAAGTAGTCATAAGGCTCTGGTGGGGTACTTTTGCCTATGGGATACATTTTGAGGAAAAGAAACACACATCTATGGCTCATCTTGGGCTCAGAACTAAGGTTTTATCACAGGTATTGTCAGATAGAACTGCAAATTAATTGATGTGAATAAACTCATTGGAAAAATACCTGGTGGTTGTAAACTATTTCTCAAAGATCCTACAAATAAAGTAGAAACTGAGCTTGGCTTCAAGTTTTCTGGAGCCTACTTGAGCCTTCTTCTACTCCACAGACATTTCAAAGAACCTTTTATAAGCTGAAGCCCAACACTCCCATGTAATGGAAATCTTTCCATTCTCTTTCTGCTGTCCAATCAATGACTCCAGAAGCTAACAAGAGTTTCCTGCAACACCATAATCTCACTGTTTGTGGGACCAAGATTGTGCACACACGTATACACACACTCACATATGGCTTATCATAAGGTTTCCATTCCTATGATAAGATCCCACAAGCAAAGCAACTTTGTTAGGAAAAGATTTCCTGCATCTCACATGTCAGGATCACAGTCCATCATAAAAGTAAATAAAAGCAGGATCTCAAGGCAGGAACTGATGCAGAGGGCAGGGAGGAGTGGTGCTTACTGGCTTGCTCTCCATGGCTTCCTTGAGCTGCTTTCTTGTAGAACCCAGGACTACCAACCCAGAGGTACTGCTGCCAACGATGAGCTGGGCCCTCCCACATCAATCATCAGTCAAGAGACTGCCCTACAGGCTTGTCCACAGGCCAATCTGGTGGACACATTTTTCACAATTGAGGTTCCCTCTTTTTAAATGAGTCTATCCTCTGTCAAGTTGTTGTAAAATTAGCCAGCACAGAGCTTGTGGCAAGATGCTCCCTGAGGTGAGTGTCCCCAGCCCAGTTCGTATGCACTGTGTGCCACTAACAAAGCTCTAGAGCGTGGGTCTCAACATTCCTAATGCTATGACCCTTTAACATAGTTTCTCATGTTAGGGTAAACTCCAACCATAAAATTATTTTGTTGCTACTTCAGAATTGTAATTTTCCATTGTTATGAATCATAATGTAAATATACAATATGCAGGATATCTGATATATGACCCCAAAGCGGTTGGGCCCAACAGGTTAATTACTACTGCTCTAGAGCATTGTCATAGACATCTGTATCAAATTGACTACAACTGAGCCAACGAAAACCCAAGCATCTGTGAGGTATTTTCTTTTTTTTTTTTAATATGTCATTTATTTTTTAATATATTTTATTAATTTATTCATATTACATCTCGATTGTTATCCCATCCCTTGTATCCTCCCATTCCTCCCTCCCACCCTCCCTCCCATTTTCCCCTTACTCCTCTCCCCTATAAGGTGGCACTCAGAGGAGGAATAATAGGCTACCAAGAAGAGACATGATACCCTATGAGCATATACAGGGAGAGGAGGTCCTCCTCAGTCATTGTGAAGTATTTTCTTGATGAATGATATGAGGTTGTAAGATCCAGCCTCAGTCTGGGCCATGGTTTCTGGAATGTGGAAGAATGTGGATCATGGAAGACGAAAGCTTCTACTTCTGCTTTTTGCCTTTTTGCTGTCGCAACATAAATCCTATTGCTAAGGCATTCCTTTTCCAGTACTAGAGCCTACATCTCTGGGATTCTACTGTAGACTGAAGACCAGTATATCTCTAGGAATTCTCTGGAACTTCAGCACCATATTGGGACTATGCTGAGACATTCAGTATTGTGGGCTTAACTACAGGATTCTTGTCTTTTCCATCAGCAGGCTGCCATTATCAGACTACCTAGAATACAGCCTCCCTAGTAAATCCCTTTTGTCCCTGTTTTAGTTGGTTTTCTATTTCTCTGAGGAGACACCACAGCCAAGGAAACTTATGGGGCCTTGCATTTTCATGGGGTGAGACCATGGCCATCATGGCAAAGAGCAAAGCGGCAGGCAGGCATGGCACCAGACAACTATCTGAAAGCTTGCATCCTGATATACAAGCATGAGGCTTTTCAAACCTCCAAGACCACCCCCAGTGATATGCCTCTTCCAACAAAGCCATATCTCCCAATCCTTTTCGAAGAGTTCTGTCAAGTGGAGACCAAGCACTTAAATATATGAGCATAAGCCTCTAGAAGGAGGTTTTAATACAAGCATAAAACATGAGTCTTGGCATTCATGTGGGGAATAGAAGGTTTGGAACACTGAATCAATGCTATAGCTCCTCTAAACAGATAAAATACAGAAAGATCACAGGAAGATGAATCCTGGACTCTAGGAAGAAAATGGAAAGACTCTGTAATATTATGCATGCGTTCCTGACATGGAAATATCATTCCATCTGATGATGGTGATGATGATGTATATGCATGTATGTCTGTGGTATATTTGTATATATGTATATGGATTTGTATGTTTATCTACATATGTGCATGAGGGTGCATATATGTGTGTTTATGTTTCTATGTGCCTATAGAGGCCAAGGTTGACGTTAGGTCACTTCCTCAGCTGCTCTCCATCCTACTTTTTGAAATGAGATCTATCACTGTACCTGGAACTCATGGTTTTGCTTTAGTGGGCTCTCCTGTGAGCCCTGGAAGACCTCTGCTTCTGCTGTTCCTTCATTCCCCAGTGCTGGGCTTGTGGATGCATATAGATGTGGTATGCAGATTTTACATTGCTGCTGGGTATCTGAACCTGAGTTTATGCTTACAAGCCAAAGATCTTACTGACAGAACCATCTCCCCAGATTGCTGACCATACTTTTTTAGGTGCCATTCTGTCAGCTGTCTGGTCACTCTACTGTGAAGACTTGAGAGACAATGAAACCACTCCAGGTTATCCTGCTTTTCTGGGCAAGACAGAATGAGCAGAGAGAACACTGTGGGCATTGGGAGTGAAAGGAAAGGAGACTCATAGAGAGACTTATGTGTGTGGGAGTGAGGCTTTGGGCATGGAAGGAGCCTGGCAAGCATCATTGTTTCCACTCAGCTTCACTGAAGGGGTAGTGGTCTTATTTCCTGAGGCAAGAATTCTAGGGTATAGGAAGGGAGTAATTATAAAGCTTATGTTATAGCCATGATAGCTTTGGTACTTTCATGAAATATTTCAGGAACTTGAAAAGAGGCAAGTGGGTGTGTGAGGCAGTGGCTCTAAGCAGAAGGAAAAGAAGGGAATTAATATTTGGACAGTGTCAGCTTCTAAATGGACTTTAAAACTAAGCCAGGGCTGGAGCCTTCTAGGTAGAAACTTCAAGGGCATTCTGCTGGAGTCCAGGCCAAGTTCAGTTTACAGGAAGAGAAGGAAACAAACCCAGAAGGGGTGGCAGCACTGCAGGATAGGGATGTGAGAAAATGCTGCAAAGATAGTACATCTGGGAGTGCCAGTGTGAGTGCACTAGTCTGGGTGAGGAGAGTTGGAGCCAGACACAGTCACACTGTTGAATCACAGCTTTTTAAAATGTAGCCAATCAGTCCTCCACACCAAGACATGCATTTTTGAAAGGTTTTCGCAGTGTGCATATACTTTTGCAACTCAGAAAACTGTGCTCCTTTCTCTCCAAATTGAGTTCCCAATTGTACCATGGATGGTACCAACTTACCTATGTTTTCATACTCCATGTCCTGCCCCAAGAATGGGTTAATATCTCATAGATCCCTCCATAAATGCTATGGAAATCCCCCAGGTATGGCTCATCCTCTGAACTACATGGCTCACATTGTGTTTTCTTATGAAAGAAAATTATGCTATATCCACTGATTTAACTTTTACCTTTAATGAGCTTCACACTCACATAGCTTAAACCTGTTTAAAGAATGAATGGGATGAGACTCAGATATCCCATATAGCCCTGGGTGAACTCCAGGATGACTCTGAATCCATGAAGATATGAATAGCATTGACCTGGTATTCACAATTTCATTAGAACTATCAGAGATAGACGATTTCTTAATAAGAAAAGGGCAAAAAAATAAACCTCACTCAGACTCGGTTCCTCCTGAATCAATACTAAGGAATGCAAAGGCCAGAACTATAGCTATAACCTTTCCCTTCCTGATACTGATTTTAATAGACCTATGGCAGGTTTCTTCAAAGACACAATATTCCTAAAAACTGCCCTGGGGCTTAGGACTTTCTTCACCAGGAGACATAATGTTGAAGACCGGTAAAGAAAGTCCTAAACCCCAGGATAGCCTGTTGACCATAAAAATGAAGATGCCAAGACCTTTTAATATTTCAAAGCTTAGGCCTTATCCAGGCAGACACTCAACTAGTTCATCTAAGTTAACCCATCTATCTTGTCTCATCCAGCTATGTGGTCAGCTATATTCCCAAGCTGAGTATCATGCCTGTCTTCCTCTCTGTCCCCTAGAAAAAGACCCTTCCTCCTTCTCCCTCCCAGAATTCCCCCTCACTCTCAAGAAGTCCTGCTTTTGACTTCTCTCTCTGCCCAGCTAACTAGCCAATCAGATTTTTATTGATATCTGTTACATCCATACAACACACAAGATATTCCTCTATAGACTTCATTAGTGTGGGCTCATACAATATAGTAATAGATTATAGTTATCTCTCTAAACCTTGAAATTAGTTGGAATTTTAGTGTTAGAAAAGGCATTCACAAACCAGGCGGTGGTGACACAGGCCTTTCATCCCAGCATGTGGGAAGAGGCAGAGGCAGGCAAATTTCTGAGTTCGAGGCCAGCTTGCTATACAAGGTAAGTCCAGAATGGCCAAGGCTACATACACAGAGACACCCTGTCACAAAAACCAAACAAACAAAACAAGAAAGAAAAAAAAAGAAAAGAAAGAAAGAAGATATATTTTTAGGAGTATCCAACACTCCTCTCTGCCTATTTACCGATACGACAACTTTAACATAAACTCTGATCTGCAAAGTATGAAAAGTAACCTCAATTCTACTTTCTTTAGATTTGAAGAATCAGAAGCATGAAAGTATTTTTAGGGGAATCTAGAAGGACAGTGAGCACAGGAAAAGATATCGTCTTGTTCACATTCCACAGAACAATGGCTTTGAGAATAAAAAAGGTCTATCTGCAGAATTCCTTCACCAATACCCTCTCTGAGACCTGTGAGTCACAAGATGATGTTTGATTGAGAGATAATTATGGAGAAAGCGCCAATTCCACATTTCATAGCTGAGCATTCGACTGAGAATTGCTGAAGCCCCACAGGGATAGAATATGAAAAGAATAGAAGGCAGCCAAGGAATGGCAGGCAGTAGCGGGTGGGGCGAGGGTAGTCCTGGAGGAGAGCCAGACAATATGGAAGTAATTGAGATTCACCACCACTATTTCCATAATCACTCTGGATGCATGATGGCTGAGGAGTGTTCCATAGATTCCTCTTCACTGTTCTGAGGTCACACCATTGTTACAAAAGGTGGTGAACCTGCTGCTTTTGCAGCAAGTTAGTCTTTCTGGCAATGTAACACTGGAAAGAGCATGAGCTTCCCTCACTCTGTGTGATGCAGAACTTCTGCTGGCTGGGCCTGTATTGCCTGCTCTCCCGGTCAGCTCTCCACATCCTCTACTTCCAAGACAAGAACTGTTTTTTCTAAAGTCACTGGTGGGTTGTAGTGACCCTTTATATTTAATCTGAGAATGTACACATCAAACAGTGTGAAAAATTAATGATGTATTAAAAGTTTTTAAGTCTAATAGAAGCAGTGAGATCTGCTGTGTCTCTAGCCAGTGGACTTTTCTAGGGAACATGGGACTCTGTGTTAAGTAGACAGTAGGTACGTATCACCATCTATAGACATCACCTGCTCCCACAGAAAGCACACTGTAATATGAGTATGTTCACTGCTGATGCAGGGACAGAGCTACAGTCCTTAATGATGCATTCTTTAAATTGATTGCACAAGACCTTCTCCATAGCTGCCCATTAGGCTTCTGCTCCACATCAGCTCAGAGGACACTGACACAAGGATACCCAGCCAGCACACCACAGGCCGACAACAATAATGCCTGTGTAACAGTGACAAGCAATATACAAAGACTGTCTTTCAGGGGAGCTTGATGCTTCCTAGGAGTTTATAAACTGAAACATTTGGAAATCTTCCCTTAAGGAGAGCAACAGCAGCCCTTCCTGCCCCAAAGTAGGCCCATAAGCCACACCCACATCTCCCTCAGTCCAAACTCAAGCCTCCATCTCGTGCTCTAATTGATACTTCAAGTACCCAGCTTGAATTTCAGGTACCTTAGGACTAAACTCAGGACCAAAATGTTTTCATTCCTATCAGGGAATGGTGAGGAAGGGGGATATAAAGGGCTACAATCTAACACTAGTGGCTATGGACATCATGACCTGAATGACAGTCAGTGACCTAAACAGAATCCTTGCACTGGCTTATGGGAAGGAACCTTGCACTGCTCATCATTGTGATTTGTGCTCAATCTCCTCTGAAGTTTAAGAAAATCACTTATGTTTGTCACCATTCTTTTTGTGGTTGCTGTTGTTGTTTTGGTTTGGTTTAGTTTTGCCTTTCTGGTTTTTTTTTTTTTTTTTTTTTTTTTGGAGACAGGCTTTATCTGCATAGCCTTGGCTGTCCTGGGCTCTGTAGACCAGGCTGGCCTCAAACTCACAGCAATCTGCCTACATCTGTCTCCCCAAGTGCTGGGATTACAGGCCTAGGCCACCACGCATGAGCATTTGTCAACCAGTCTTAAGGGATTGTCACCACGTGCTCAGATTAACTCACTTCATGGTAACACAGAGATGGTCAGCAGGGCAAGTGAGTTAAACTAACTTGGCATCAAACCCAGTGGAATGGAGGTAGTGCTAGTGCTACCACACATTGTGCTGCTGGTAGAAATAAGCTAGCGTCTATGGAGAACTGGAGTGTGTCTGCCATTCAGCAGGCTAGTAGTGTGTGTCAGCCATTATGTTTCCAGGTTCAGACAAGAGCTGGGGTGACAGTGGAGGTAATGACATACAGGAAGTGAGACCCTGTGAAAGAATCCAAAATGCAGGGCAAGGAGAGCTGAGCATAAGCTCAGGAGCAATGGGCTAGGCCAGAGCCATTACTAAGCTTAGAATGTGGTGGCTTATGGGCTTCTGCTGAGAGTAAATAAGGGAGCACATGGGACACCTATTCTGCTGGAATTGGGAACTTGGTCCTTAGGTTGTAGTCCACTTACCTAAAGAGGTTCTTTTGAAGCCTTGTTTCGTCTTGCCTCTAAGGCCACTATCATAGCTTTCTTATTCAATACCCCTGTGATATCTTTAAGTGATTAACCAAGGCAGTACTATTCCTCAGATTCTCAACTATAAGCTAGCCTACAGATTAAAGCCATGAGAAAGCACCAATCAGACTTCCACATAGGAATATCACATGGAGAGTGAATGTTCCCAAGTACCTTCACTTAAGCAGCAGTTTTACCCACCAGTTTTCTTTGCAGCCCTGGAAGACAAACCAATGGAGCAGAATAAAAAGGACCTTGGGGCAAAAGATGTAGTGCGGCTTGATGCACTCATCTCTTGTTAGCACAGTTCTGATGAGCTGGGTCCTCCCTGGAGCAACACTGAGGAGAGGCTGAAGCAGATCCCTAGCTACAATAAGCTTCCTCCAACTTGGCCAAGAAATCCTTAGTCTGAAGCCATCTGCAACCTAGCTTCAGAGCAGGGCCAACCTTCAGGCCCAAATTACTCTGGCTCCACAGTAGCATCTGCCTATGAAATAAGCTTCCAGCAAAAAGCATCAACTCTCCAACAGCAATTATCCGGAACAGCCGAAAACTACATTTATTTTTTATTTTTTATTTTTTTGCCGTTTGAGACACTTTTCCTCAATTGCCAGCCATCTTGCCTGTCAACATGCCTGTGGGAAAGTAGGCTATAGTACAGTACAGAATTCCTAACTGCGGTTATACCTGCCTAGCTTATAGCCATTAGACATACAGCCCAATGGAAGTGAGATCATTCCACCCCAAAACTGCCAATCTTCCTGGAGCCAATCAGCCCCTTCCCCATGAATATAGGCCTTAACCATCATGCTTCTGAACCTGGGAAATTCTCATTTTCAAACTCCCAGAAGGAGAATTCATCTTTTTCCATACAACAGTTAATAGGAGGTACAAGTGATCTTTAACTAACAGAAGGCTTGGCAAAGTGGAAGGCAAATTTGTTTGTTAATAATAAAAGCTCAGGGCTGCACAAATATTCAGGAAGACAGAAAGCATGTAATGGACACTCAGCACAAACGTCCTCTGTGGCTCTAGTCCATCCTCTGTACTTCAGGGAACTCTCCTCCAGGCAAACATCTCTCAAAAATGGCAAGCCTAACCCTTCAAGCCATGCTTATGTCTAATTTCTTCGGTTCCTATGTCTTCCTTTTCCTACGGTGCCCTTTAAAAGAGTGAGTTTCAAAAGGGCAGTTAACAGACTTACCCTTCTCTGCACTGAAGTGACCTCTTCAGATTTCTCTTCAGATTCCCCCCTATCTCATCCCAAGAGGTCTGGGCATTGGTTAATCCCAAATTATATGTAACCCAGGCTTCATCAAAGAGAGGGAGTTTGGTGTTTACTTGAATAAGGCAAGCCCATGGGCAGGAGGATAGATTCCTAAAACCCTAACTTTTCCTTAAACCAAAATGGAGGAGGAGGAGAAAGAGGAGGAGGAGGGAAAGGAAGATCTACCAAATACTTTAACAATAATGTATTTTTCTCATGCCTCAGATTATTTTATCACAACAGACCTGTCATTTTCTCAAATAAAATTCATATGTGAGGGCAAACACCATTTAACCTTTCCCAGTCTCTCTAATCAGATGGCTGGAAAAAAAAATCTCCTCGTCAGGGGACAGGTGTCAGACACTGGAAAACTCCCAGGAAGCACTTCTGCCTTATCTCTGCATAGAGATGAAAAGACTGTCATTGTAACATCCCTGTACCTGAGAAGGAAGGAAAGCTTTGCCCAAAGCCTTCTTTTCTTCAGGCTGCTCTTATCTGTTCTAGTTAGTAGTGGTAACTTGGATGGTCTGTAGAACACCGAAAAGGCCATGGGTTTCCCAGACTGATTCTATGAGGGACTAAAATATCTAGCATCTTCATTAGAACAGATCTTTCTGTGGCTGACTCACCTCAGTTTTCTACCTGCTCACTTCAAATGATGAGGGGCATGGGATACTCTGGGCCCCACAAAGAATGGGCAGAGAAGGCTTAAGATACAGCACCACCAACTAGGACAGCAGCCTGGCTGTATTTCCAGTATCCCACACCAAGAATGTGCTAGGTGTAAGAACAGTGTAGATAGGAAAAGGTATGAATTTGCTCATTACTCTGTGAAAGTGTCTTATTCCAAACATTACATTTGTTAAGATTTCTCCTGAAAAGCCAAATAATATGAAACATTAGCAGCCATCATTTTCCTCCTCTGTGAGCCTCATACTACAGTGACTCATGACTATAGAGACTACCTCCTCAACAGAAGGTTCATTCAACTTTCTCTCTTAGTTCTTGAAAGACGTTCTGACTACACTCTTGCAGCCCTTCTGCCAAATTCTTGGAGTGCTACTAAGGAGTCATCTGCTACAGCTTCCTTACTTGAAAGGTATCCCAGACAGCCTTGTTTTGCCTTATTCCCAGAGAAATCCGAGAATCCTTGACACAAAGGCTAACTGATAACCCAGAGATAGTGGTCTAAACATTTAAGGCCATAGCAACAAACTGTAAGAATGAAACATACCAAAAGCTGATGACTTGGGTGAAATGATGTGGAGCCAGGGCAGGATGGGGTGAAGGCAGTCCTTATCTTGGGCCTGCAAATCTGTCCAACTCTAATGCTTAATATCATAATTATTTCCATCATGGTAACTAAATTCCATATTATAAATAAAAATTAAGATTTTGTGGGTACCTGGGCCAAATGAAAAGGAGAGATGTGAAGGAAAAATAAAAAGTATGTTTAGTAAGAGGGATTTGAGAAATTAATTCTAGCCAATAACTTCTTTTTAATTTATCTGTTTAAGCATTAGAATTGCATCCAAACAGCCCTGCTGAGCTATCCATGACAATCTACAGTACATTTCCTCCCAGAGAGCATCCTGAGAAGCAGCAGAAGGCAACTCTCTTGGAAAGTATCTTCTCTTTCCCACCCTATAGAAAAAGCCACTCTCTAATGACTTTGAAGTTAAAGGGTATTTTTGGGTTTTGCTGAAACAATGTCTCATGTGGAATATAGCTATTCTCCTTTGCAAGCATCACAAACCATTTGATTCATCACCAAGCAGAACTTGGGAAAGAAAGATATCTTGCAAATAAGGGACTAAGGCATACTTGTGCACAAGAGTTCTGAAAAAAATCAAATTTCCCCTAGCCACCAAGATAAGGTGAAGGAAAGTCTGCAGATATCACTAGCCAGAGGGAAGAGGAACAGGAAAATTCCACTTCCAGCATTGGCTATAGTGCACATGTGGTATCACCAGTCTCGTTGCTAAATATTATTAAAATAGATAAATAAAAATACAGTACATATAAAATTTACATACAATATTTTTCTAAAATTTAGAGTGAAAGCCTTACAGAAAACCATGTATACAATGTAAATGCAGCATACATGTCTCCACAGACAAATAGCCCACCAAGATCTGTGCCTAAGTAAGTGTGTCATTATATACAAGCTCATTAAACAGCTATGAACAGACATGGAGCACATAGCACAGTATGCCTAGACACACTGTTAAAAGTATCTCACTGAGTTTCTAGGCAGAGTACAAGGGTTCTAGAAATTTCTTTTGCATTCTTCCCTTTCCCCTTCCAACTCCTGAAATGAAACAGTCCCATTTCCAGAGCACCTCTATAAAAGTTTGACTGAAATCATTTATGTGAAAAGTATCTCACCCTAGGGAGCTTGGGTACCACACATCAGATGGGGATTTTTTGGAAAGAGGCCCAGGGGTCCTGTAGGAGATGTTGCAAGAGTGAGCCATGTTTGCACAGGAAACACTTCCTAAAAGCTAGACAAGACAGTACATATTCAGCAGTCTGGGGAACAGTATGTGAAAGGAAGAGAGGAAATAACTCACAAGTCTGAATTTGTCCCCAAATACCATATCCTCTATCTTCATCAACCCAATAGCTAGCAGGAAATGCATTTTGACTTTTACATCCTCCCCCCCTACCTACTCCCCTGGTCAGAAGGGAGGCCTCTATGTGTCACTACCCATTGCTCTTTGGATAGGTGTGCTTCAAGAATACTTCTGAGAAAAATACCCTACCCAAAATGTAGGAAGGAATTCATGCCTGGTCATCAAGAGTACCTGGGGGACCATGAACCTAGCCCAGAAGGAGTGGGAAAAACAAAGCCTATCCTTACATTTGTCTCTAAACTGACACAGAATGCCAAACAAAACAAAATATACATATTTGTGCAGTACCTTGTGGTGTTTTGAGACACAGCTACGTAGTATAATATTTAAATCATGGCTAACTATCTGTCACCTCAAACATCTCTTTATAGGGGGAATCATTCAAACTCCTTTCTTTCAGTTTTCTGAAATGCACAGTGCACTGTCATCACCATTAGTTATAGCACTGGGCAGAACAGTATCAATGTTTTTGTTCCTAACCATAGCTCAGTATATACTGATCAATATTTCTCCATCTTGTACTGTCCTCTCTTTCCCTGACCTCCAATAATTATACATCTTTACATTTTTAGGAGATTCCTGTTCTTAGACACCACATATCAGTGTTATCACAAGGACATGGAAGTAGAAATACAATCAACAAAGAGAACCCAAGCTGGGAACAAACTGGAAATGAAAAATTTAAGAAATTTAACAGGAGCCTCAGAGGCAAGTTTCAATAACACAATACAACAGGTAGAAGAGCAAATAAGAGGCACTGGAGACAAAATAGAAGAAACAGATACCTCAGTTAAAGAAAATATTAAGTCTAAAAATATCCACACATAAAATATATAAAATCTGGGACACAATTGAAAGATTAAATCTATGAATAATGAAATGGAAGAAGATGAAGAAACCAGGTCAGAAGCATAGAAAATATTTTCAATAAAATCATCAAAGAAAATGTTCTTGACCTGAAGAAGAAAAATCTTATCAAGACCTCGCAGGATACAAGAAGCATACAGAACATAAAGTAGACTGAACAAGAAAAGGAATTCCTGTCAGCACATACCAACACACACACACACACACACACACACACACACACACACACACACACGTACACACATGCACACAACTGTAAAAACTAAAGAAAGAATATTAAAATATGCAGAGAAAAGGACCAAGTAACATATAAAGGCAGACCAATTAGAGTTACTTCTCAATGGAGACTTAAAAGCCCAAAAGGTCCTAGCAGATATGCTGCAGACTCTAAGAGATCACAGAAACCAGCCCAGACTACTATACCCAAAAAAAACTTTCAATCACAATAGATGGAGAAAATAAGACCAAATTTAAGCAATCTATCTACAAATCCAGCCCTACAAAACATGCTAGAAGGACAGCTCAACCTAAGGAGGTTAAGAACACCCAAGAAAACACAGAGAATGGACAATCCCAGATTAGCAATATCAAAAGAGAGGAAAACACACACACACACACACAAATGCACACACCAGTACCACCACCACCCACCACCACCACCATCACCACCACCACCAATACCAACAACAACAACAACAATGATAAAATGACAGGAATAAATAACCACTAGTCATTGATCTCTCTCAACATCAACAGAGCACCCAAGATATTCCAACCAAACAAAGCTAAGAAGTAAGCTGGGATAGCCATTGTAATATCTGACAAAATAGACTTTAAACTAAATCTAATCATAAGAGATAGAGAAAGACACTACATATTCAGAGGAAAGGTGTACCAAGAGGATATTGCAATTCTTACATCTATGCTCTAAACAGAGAGTACCCAAGTCCATAAAAGAAACACTACTACACATTCAATAACATACTGACCCTCACACATTGATAGTGGGACATTTTAATACTCACTCTTGCCAGTAGATAGGTCATCCAGACAAAAACTAAGCAGAGAAATTGACTGAAAATGAACATAGAACATAACCAAACTAGTGAGATACAATGCAGCTCTTCTAAGATGCAAGTTTAAAACACTAAGTACTTACATAAAAAGGTTGGAGAGGTTTTGTGCTAGTAACTCAATGCCATACCTAAAAGCTCTTGAACAAAAAAAAAAAGAAATAACACTCAAAAGAAGTAGACAGTAAGAAATAAGCAAACCAGAACTGAAAGCAAACAAGCAAGCAAACAAGCAAATAAATATAATACAAAGACTTAATGAAACACAGAGTTGGTTCTTTGAGAAAAATCAATTAGATTGACAAACACACAAATTAACTAAAAGGTAGAAAGATAATATCCAAATTAACAAAATTAGAGGTGAGAAGATATAACAACAGATACTGAGAAAATTCAGAAAATCATAAGAACATGCATTAAAAACCTATATGCCACCAAACTGGAATATCTAAAACATATGGATAATTTTTGCCACTTACCAAAGTTAAATCAAGATCACATAAGCAATTTAAACAGACTCACAATTCCTAATAAAATAAAATTAGTCATGAAAAGTCTAAACCCAGGTCCAGATGGCTTTAGCACAAAATTCTACCAGACTTTCAAAGAAAAATTAATATTAACATTTCAAATTATTCTACAAAATAGAAACAGGAGAAATATTGCCCAATTCTTTTTATGAAGCCACATTTACCCTAATGCCTAATTACTTTGATACCTAAACCATGAAAAGACACAACAAACAAAAATAATTACAACCAGTTTCCTTTTTAAACATTGATGTAAAAATTCTCAATGAAGTTCTTGCAAACTGAATACAACAGCATCGAAAAGATTATTCACCATGTTCATATAGACTTCATCCCAGAGATGCCAGGATGGTTAAATATACATAAATTGACAAATGTAATCTGCATATAAACAGACTGAAAGGCAAAAACCACAAAATCATCTCATTAGATGCAGAAAACGCCTTAGATAAAATCCAGGGCCCCTCTGTGATAAAACTCCTATAAGAACTAAGAATTCGAAGGAATACCAGAATATAATAAAGTCTATCTACAGCAATCCCATAGCCAACATCAACTTTAATGGAGAATAACTCAAAGCAATTCCACTGAAATCAAGAACAAGAGAAAGTCACTCTCCATATCTACACAGTATACTAGTTGAAGTCTTATCTAGAGCAATAAGACAACTGAATGTCATCAAGTGGTTACAAACTTTAAGATGGCAATGTTTCTCTATTACCACATGATAGAATAGTATACATATTGGCCCAAAAAATTGTACCTACAGCTGATAATCCTACAGCTGATAAATGTTTTCAGAAAAGTAGCTGTATACAAAGAAATCAAGGAAATAACACTGTTCATAGCAACCTCAAAAATTGTAAAATATCTTGGTGTAACTCTAAAAAAGCAAGTAAAAGATATGTAAGATAAAAAATTTTGTGTACCCCTATAGCAATGGGCAAAGAGACACCTTGGTGGGTTAGCAGCTTTCAAAATGAAAAACTGACAGAGGCAGTTTACTGTCTGAGCAGACACCCAAAACTCTCTATAATGTTGGAGCATCATCTTTAGCCTTTTGGGTCAATATATCTGACAGACATTTGTGAAGCAGGAACCATTGAGAACTTAGCTACCTTGTCTTGGCAGAGTCTGGCTGTTGACTCTGCCTGTATCTAAGCTTGTCCATTTTAGGCAGAATTCTGTCTTTGGGAGAAACATTTTTGTTTGGAAGGACATTTTTTTTCTCAGTGGCTGTTTTGTCACATGTAAAGCCATCTCCACAAGGAGGTTCTTCAATGTTTATGATCTTTTTTATGGAGGCTGGGTGCTGTCAGGAGTTAACCTGTCTTATTGTCAAAGAATCCTTAAAAAAATAAAAATATTTTAAAATGTCATATTCTGTAGATCTCTGAGGTTTTTGAAAACCTTATCTATTTTACCATATCTATCTATAGAATCATATGTGTTAAACCTTGTATGTATATTTTTATACTTGACATGACTATGAATTAATCAACAATTGACTTGTGTTACTTAATTATCTTAAACAGTCTACAATAACAGTATCAGACTATTGGAAATAAACTATGTATTAATTGAGCTGTATGTGTACAATACCTCATAATAGAGTAGAAATATAACGTGTGAAGAACAATACCAAATTTGAATTCCATCTTAATGTATCAAAATTAAACCTATTTTGTATCAATATACAAAATTTTATATCAGTGAATCAAAATTAACCCTATTTGTGAGTAACAAGGCCTCACTTGAGGAGTAGATTCTGTACAGGAAAAATTATTGCCATATCCTATATGCAATTTATATTCTGCAATTAATGATGGTCTGTATGAGAACTTGTCCTATAGGTGCCCTTCTTCCTGTGTTCTGAAAATGACACCTGCCAACACTCTCCAGAAACTGCACTGGAACAATTAGATACAATTAATGCGCAATGATCCTCTGAGATAAAACAACTTCCTTGGAGATTCAGCCTCCTGGACCCAACCTGCTGGAAAGTCGACATTCCTGAGACTCATGACCTCTGCTTATGGTTTTTTCTTACTTCCCTGTAATCCCAACCCCTAATTACAGTTTTTCCTTATAAACCCATTACCCTTGAAACTCCAGTATCACTCTCCTATCCTGCTGCGTCAGGAAGGACTGTGATCCGAAGCTCTGGGCCCGTAATACAGGACCCTATGTATTTTGCATCGGTATCAAGTCCTGGTGGTCATTTTTTTTGGTGGTCTCATGATCTGGGTAATCTCAGCATAACAATTCAATAATCTACTTTTTGTTCTATCATCCATATACATATCTCTATACTCTCCTTTCTTTTTTTTCAACTTCTATCCCTATACCTTTTAATTACAATATATATATATATATATATATATATATATATATATATATATATATATATATATACCAAGAAAGTAACCAAAAACCTATTCAACCTCCTCTTAAGGGAAATGGGCATCTTCTTTTTAAAGTTTTTTAAAGCTGATTTGAGGCAGAGAATACCTGTAGGGGGCCCAAAAAATGGTTAAACAAGCTGGGAACAGTATTTATGGTCTAGTCTCTAAATATTGAGAAATTTCAGGGTTAATATTAGTCCTGTGTGGGGCAGTACGAAATGCTGGACCAATTTGGATCAGGAACCTTCTTTGAAGCTGTCCTTTTTTGATGAGGAACACAGTAGCCAAAGCACTTGGGGCTGGAACATGAAGGATGTAGGGTGTCAGTGTTTTAGCATGTTCAAGGAATGAATCCTGTCAGGTCTGATCCAGTGTTTGGTTCTTTTATTCTGAAAACACATAATTTTTTATAAGCATTATACAGTCTTAAAACTATGAATGTATAAGGTGTGCAGGATGCACATGTCTCAGCCAGTCTTAGAGTTATTCCCATGTAGTGAGATTAGCAATATAAGTTAACTGTTTGTTCTGTAGTTTGAATTTATGTAAAAATAGACTTTTTTAAAAGTAGTCTTTTTTATTTAGGTCTGTTTCATTTTGACCTCTTTTAAAGACAAAATATAACATCACCATTAACAATGAACATACAATTATCATATTGGAATAAAAATAAGATTGTATAGTTCTAAATATCCTTTTTTAGGCTCTGTGGTGCTTGATGTATAAGCTAGGCCGCAACCTGTTTCTCGATAACATGTTTCTCATTTTAGAAACAAGCCAGTTGTCTTGAGCAGAAAAAAAGGCATTAAATTTTAAATAAACATCCGATAGATTCTCATTTTATCTTAGGGTTTATGTATATCATAGGTATCTTGCACCTACATAGGCAGCTTGTATGTTTGTTTCTCTTTTTAACCTTGGTCTTTATATCTTGACCAACAAAATACATATTTTAGGCCTAGGTATCTTGTACCTGGCTTTTTACATTTGTTGTGGGTGGTTTTGTCTCACCCCTTCTCTATGTGAGAGCCATGAAGCTTTGTCTTTTTCCCTGTTTAACCTTGGTCTTTACTTTAACCAATAAAACATATTTAAAGCATTTTATTACCTTTTTTTCAAAAACATAAACCTCAGATTGATGTGTATCTATCCTAGATAAGTAAGTTTATAATTCATTGTTAAGAAAAAGGAAGATACCAAAAAAAAATTGTTAGTTTAAATCTTAAGTAGTTTTTTGTAAGTAACTTATCTTATCAGCAGGGGGTCAAGGAGGTGGAGGCCAGGTTGGAACTTAGGAGTTCTGCCTGGCTTTTGTCTCTATTGTGTTGGGATTAAGAGCTGGTGTCACCACTGCCCTCTTTGACTATTTCATCTCAATTTAGTCAAAACTTTTAGAAATCTCAGTAAAAAAATCAAACAAGGAAACCAGAAAAGTCTAAGCCTGGGGTCATTTGTGCCAATTTAGGTTATAGTTAGTGAAATCCTGTCCACCATTCTTTGGAATTTAGTTATTGATATCTCCTTCTGGTGGGCCTTTTCCAGGAAGCCCTGACAAACACCTTGTAGTTAAGGAGCTTAGAATATTAGTTGTTATCAACTTTGTGGAGAAGAGTTCAGTTCCTTCTCTCTTTCTAGTTGCTAGTAACTTAAGTCTCACATTTCTCCACTCTCTGTCTTGCTCCCTGAACTTTTTTAGAGAGGGTAAGGAGAAGTGTGACTATGACTAAGCTCATTGTAAACAAATTCATAAACACCAAAACAAAGCCAAAAAAGATCCAGGAGCCTTCTGCCATGGTGCCTTAGATTGGGATCATAGTAGTTTTTATTTTATTATTATTATTTTTTTTTTTTAGGCATTTAACTCCATTTCTCAGGCTAGTTTAGAAGACTGCCAGCCTCTTAGTTCCGTCTCTCCAGCTGGCCACGTGTATGTAGCTATCTTTGCTATCTTTGTTCTGGCTCATGGGTTCCCTTATGGGAGCTATTTCCCCCTTTTTGACTATCACAAAATATGATGTTTAAGATTGTGGATACCTGCCCCACATTGGGCACCACTTATTGTTTTTAATTTTCATGTATTATTTATATTATCTGTAGGCCCAGCTAGTGATCAATTAAGACACAGACACTTGTTATATTTTAAAATAGCCTTTGTTAACCTGGGGCAGGGCAAATATCAATCTTCTAAACTACCTCCCATAGTGGGCCAGGCATGGGTTCCCTGCCTCAATCCCATGCCATCTGCTTCTAATAACTCCTATCAAGCTACCTCCCATCCATAATCCCAAATACTTGTTAATGTTCTCTATCTGGCCTGGATTCTCCATCCAAACCGCTGGCCATGTGCTTCTCCTCCAGCTAACCCATGGTGGCCTTCCTCTCTTCACTTCAGGTCTCTCTGCTTCTCCTCATGGTGGTCTTTCTTCTTTCCAGAATTATTCTCTCTCCTAGCCCCACCTATCTCCTTTTCCCTGCCCAGGTGGGATGGCTTTTTATTAAACAAAAGGTAAGTCACAGAGACAACAAGCAGTAACTAACATCACAATACATCAGACCACGCCCAAACAATCTGGGCCAAATCTCCATCCATGCCGCTCACATGTTTCTCTTCCATCTAACCCATGACATCCTTCCTCTCTTCCTCTCTCCTCAGGGTCTCTCTGTTCTTAGCCTGGGAACCTTAGCCACACCTCTATCTCCTCTGCCCTGCCCAGGTGGGATGGCTTCTTATTAATTAGCATCAAAATACATCAAATCAATCTCCAACAGACCAACTCTACCACCTGGGTCCATGGTGGCTTGCCAGCCTGGGATATTGATGAGGGTCATATCTGAGTCCATGGCTATGCATTGGTAGGGATTGGTGTTGATGTCCGTGGCCCATATAACCACCATGGACATGTGGATGTCCTAGTTAGGGCATTCACTGGACACATGCCCACCCCCACACCACCATCTCCACCTCCAGCATGGGTCATGAGCTCCATAGAGCTAGCCCTGCCCCTCACCAGCTGGAGCACTTGAGAGGGCAAGCCCTGTTCCTTGAGTGGACATCAGAGCACAGCTGACCCTGATGGTAGGGGCATAAGTGAGCCAGCCCCAAATGTGAGAGCAAGGGAGAGCTGGCCCCACCATTTGTCTGCTGTGAGGTAGGTGTGGGTGCTGGGGTGATGCCTTGCCCCCCTTGCCCCTTACCATCTTCAGTGATCAGCAGAGCTGGGACCAGGGTCCATGATAGCAGGAGAGATGCCCCTTCCCTTGATGGCTGTAGCACTCTGGAGAGTGGCCCCTACACCTCTCCTCATCAGCTTGGTAGAGTTGGCTCTGGTGATGAGGGTATAAGTGAGCCAACCCTGAAGGAATGAGTGATGGAGAGATGGCCCCTCCACTCATCTACCATGAGGTAGAGTGGGTGATGCCACCCCTCATCCTTCACCATCTGAGACAGTCAGGAGAGCTGACCCTGGGATCATGAGAGTGGGTGAGACGGACCTGCCCTTCACCAGCTTTAACACTTAGGAGAGCGGGCCCTGTACCTAGGCTGGGCAGCACAGTACTGGTGAACCTAGTCAAGGGTTTAGGGGTTCAGGTTAGCTACCCTGAATGTAAGAGCACTGGAGAGCTGGTCCCACCACTCCCCTGGGGTCTTATGGGTGTTGGGGTAATACTCTCCTCCTCCCCAGCTTGCCACCTGTGGTAGTCAAGAAAGCTGGCCCCAAAGGCATGAGAGGACTACAGCCATCCCTATCTCATCACTGTAGCACTCAGGAGAGCTGGCCCTGCACCTTGCCTGAGCAACCCCGAGGGTGTGAGAGCAGGAAAGCTATCCCAACCCCTCACAGGCTGCAGCACTTGCAAGAGAGTGAGTCCTGTGTCATGACTGGGCAGTACAGTAGACCTGGCTCTGGAAGTGTGGTGCTGGTGAGCTGGCCCTGAGCTCTGGAGAGTCAGCCTATGGTGGCATTGGGTGGCCTAGCTGGAGCAGGGCTGTAGAGCTCACCCTGGCGGTGAGGATAAGGGAGAGCCAGCTAGCTGACACCTAAGCTGCCACCCAGGTGCAGATCAAATCCTACATCATCTGCAAATGGTTGGGGCATGTGGAGCCTGCTGATCCAAAGCTGCAGAATCTCTCCATGATATTGGGCAACAACAGGGTAACTGGGAGGAGTCTTGGTGAGGATCCAATATTGATGGTGTCTCAGAAGTCAGAGATCTCAAATCAGACCAATGACTCACTGCAATGAACATTTGCAAGTGAAGATGTTTAGACAGAGGGATAAACTGTGGGATACACTATGACATACTACAGTTTCCATTATAAAATGTTTTCTATGTTTTGTTGTAGTTTGTTTGTTTGTTTGTGTTCATTTTATTTGAGGGGTGAGGTTGCAAGGGTGAAGGGCAGATAAGAGGGAATAGAGAGATGAGCTGCACTGGGGCACATGCTGTGAAACTCACAAAGAATCAAAAAAGTCTTAATTCTTTTAAATGTTGGAGAAAGAAGTTGAAGACAATATCAGAAGATGGAAAGGTCTCCCATGTTCATATGTAGGTAGAATTAATGTAGTAAAAATGGCCAGGCTACCAAAAGCAACTACAGAAAAAGACTTTCTTAAAAGAACACCGACAGCACAGGCAGTAAGAACATTAATAAATGGTACTTCATAAAACGGAAAAGCCTCTCTGCAGCAAAAGGCACCATTGTTTGGACAAAGCAGCAGTCTACAGAATGGGAATTTTTTTTTACAAACTACACATCATATATGTGTGTGTATGTATGTATGTATGCACATATATTATATATTTATATATGTGTATACACACATACACACACACACACACACACACACACACACACACACACACACACGGTGTGTATGAGGCAGAAAAAATGTAAGAGCCAGAATGGATGAAGGATAGACAACATGACCTCCAAACACATGCACTCTCAGAGACTGTGGCAGCATGCAAAGATTGAGCCCTAGAGCTGAAAGAAAAGGACACATCCATCCCTAACCCAGAAGCTATCTCTAACTGATAAATACTTACAAATGATAAGGTAAATTAGTTTTCTCCAAGTGAGTCCCATTAAGGTAGAAACCACTCTTAAAGGTATCCTCCACAGTCAATGGCCAACATAAAATTAACTCATTAGCATCTTTGCCTTATAGTGTTGAGACGGCACTTACGGGTCCTTGGCTTATATATTATGGCTCTAGGTTCGTGTTTTATGGGAATCCTGTGTAAGAAATGCATATGGCTGTGTCCATATGCATTTTTTTATAGTTTTTCTTTGGATTTTTATCTTCTGGTTTTGTTTTGTTTTAATTGTTTTTTTGTTTTGTTTTGTTTGTCATATTCTGATTTTGTTTTATCTGATTATATTTTATTATCATTCCTTAGATGTCTGTTTGTTTTTCTAAAAGAGATGAAAAGAGTATATATCTGGATGGGAGTGGAGGTTGGAAAAAACTGGAAGGAATAGAAGGAAGGAAAAGGAACCATAATCAGAATATATATATATATTGATATAGTGTGTGTGTGTGTGTGTGTGTGTGTGTGTGTGTGTGTGTGTGTAAAGAAAAAACTGTCATAGTTTAGGTTTCTACTGCTGCAACAAAACACCATGATCAAAGTAACTTAAGAAAAGGTTTTATTTGGCTTACACTACTACATTATATTTCATCTCTGAAGATTGAAGGAAATCAGGATAGGAACTCAAACAGAGCAGAAACCTAGAGCCAGGAGTTGATGGCAGAGGTCATAGAAAAATGCTGCTTACAGCTGTGATCCCACACCTTTCTCATCCTACTTTCTTATAGAACCCAAAATGGGCTCTCCCCCATCAATCACTAAGTAAGGAAATGCCCTACAGGCTTGCCTACAATCTGATCTTATGGAGCCATTTTCTTAATTTAAATTCCCTTCTCTCAGGTGACATTAGACATAAGACTATCCAGCATAATGATTCCATCATTTTTATGTCTGGTATTATACTAATATAATTTTACATTTTATAAAGGTATTGTAGGTCATTATTTATATTAATATTAAAGTAATATAAATTTACAGAAATAGTTTAATAAATAAGCTTTGGAAAATACAAATAATTTGAAATAATACGTAATAGAAAATAGATATATCCAAGTAAATACTTATATAAAGATGTAACTCTGGTTTTATAATGACACCGCTGAAAATATTTGCTTGAGATGAAGGGAACAGGAAATGAAGAGGTGGCATGAATCTTGCAAACAATGGTCAAAACGGCTTAACAAGAAATGGGAACCCAAGTAAGATTTTGCTCAAAGAATAAACGTTATCTTCCTTCATTATATAACAAAATGGTAGACAATAAAAATCAAAGTGTGGTTTGCAGACACTTGGTGGGGAAATTTTCAATAGCAGTCTAGGGAGTTTTCATTTAACTCACAAAGCCATAGAAAAGTCTCGATTTTATTTTTTTTAGCAAAGCACTCATTCCTAGATTTATTATATAAATATGTCATAAAACAAGTTATAAATACATGTTATAAAACAATCACAAATATTGAAAAAAAGAATAACGTATCTATGCATAATCAAACATGCGTGAATGGCAAGTGTCCGCCAAGCCTGTGCTCCTGCTTGCCTCTGCATGCATCTCTGCTGCTCCCCGGTTCTTCTGACATCTTCTCAGCCACCAGCACAAGGTATCAGGCTCCGCAGGCCAGGTTCTCTCAGTATGCACTTGAAGGCTCCTGCATTTAGAGGAAACAGGTTAGACTCTGATCTCAAGGAATTTAGGCCAGGTTGAGATTTCCCAAAGGACTGGCATGGGAGATTTCCATCTGGCTTACCTACATCAGAATCTGAAAGCTACCCAGGGGAGTTCCTACAAGACAAAGAAATAAACTACTCCCACCTGAAACAGGAAGCAGATATTGAAACAATCTTGGAAGAAAGCCAGTTAGAGAGACATGGGATAACTAGAGGTTTAAACAGATCTTACCACAGCTTCTCAGGTCTAATCTAAAATTACCATATGAACCAGCAAAACTGTTCATAGGCATATTCCTGAAAGAGCTGAAAAACATAATTTGTACACAAGTGTTCCTAGCAGCACAATTCATACTAGCTAAATCTATGGTGAAGAAAAAGGGTGGTACATCTGCATAATGGAATATTAGTCAGCTATAAAAATGAACCATATATATGTGCCTCGCATGGGGAAAAAATTGAAAATACTGTAAAGCATTGTGCTAAGATGACAGATGATATACTATATGATTCTTTTTATATGAAATGTCCAAAATTAGCAAATCTACACACACAGAAATCAGAAGTCAGAATAGTAGCTGCCTAAGGCTAGAGATGAAACCAATTTAAGATTTGTATATTGGAGGAAAAAAAACAAAAACAAAAAACAAAAAACAAAAACCACACCACAAAGCTATACCATGCAACAGGCCTCACAGGAGAGCAAGATCAGCTTACCTTTGCAAATTATGTTTGCATAGATTCCTTGGATCTAAGGAACCATGGTAAGATCTGTTCAAACCTCTAGTCATCCCAAGTCTCCCTAGCTGGGTCTCCTCCAAGACATGCAGTGTCTCAGTTGTTTGCTTCAATCTATCTGAGCAAGCATGGAAGGGACAAAAGAGGGTGGCCTGTGAGGGCACTGGCATTTTATAAAGGGGGATAGTACATGCGCATAGGGAGAATATGCTACTCATTGACACAGTAGAAGTGTGTCATGTTTTGGCTGGTAGTGATGGATGACATGTCCCTGGCTTACTGAAGGTGATCTGGGGAGGGTTTCAACACTGACCCCTTTAGTAGAATCACTAATCTCTTTCTCTAGCTGATCTCTTCTAATTTTATTTTTAATAGTCCTCTGTGGATTGGCTGGAAACCACCCAAATACTGTCTAAAGACAAAAGAAATTAAACAAATGCCAGTGAAAAGAACTGAACCAAAAACACTGACTCAAATGGTCATGAGTGGAACAGGTGAGTATCGAAGACAAACAGACACTGACGTTATATGCAGGAACCACTTAGAGTACACCAGACCCAGTTAAGAGACAGAAGCTAGGGGAGGGTTGGTGAGGAAATGACCCTTCTTTCCTAATTCCCAGATAATTTGATGATCATATTGTTACCTCCACCATATTTATATAAGTAGATTCTACAATGTGATAGATAGCGTTATTATCCAAAAGTCTAGGCCTGTGTCTATCTTACAGGTATTAGGAGATATTTAGGATGTTATGTTTGGCCTAATGTGGTAGTGTACACCCCAGCCCTGGAGAGGGAGACAAAAGAGACTCTTGAGGAAGAGGTCAGCTTAGACTACTAGCAAGACACTCTCAAACATAAAAGTAACCAAAGATTGAATACTGCTTCTCTGTGTTCAAAGGGGAAAGTCTGGGTAGAAAGATCAGTATTACTACTGGGGCTGATGGATAGATAGATAGATTGCTTTTCCAGCCTCCTGCTAGAGACAGACTTTGGTCCTGCTCTTCCACATCATTAAAGTGATAGCGTTCACTGGGGTCTAACAGAAGGCAGCATGCTGTGTGGGAGAGATTGGCTGTCTGTGTTCCATCAAATTCTTAGCAGGAAATATCTCTACAGAGTGTCCTGTCTCCCCAGCACTCTGCTCTTACACAGGTACTCCTGTTTCTCCTTCTGCTCATTTCTTCAGTGTCACCATTGCAGAGAGTTCCACCCTGCTCACTCTACTTAAAACTGCCAGCCACCCTGCAGTTCCTTCAACCCCTTGTCCTTCCTGATATGTTGTTTCCTCAAGCCTAGCCATGTTTAAAACAATATGAACATGTTGTATTGATCTAATCAGGTGCAGATCATTACCATGAGAACATGAATCCCATGTTGTAAGAATCCTCCTGTTCAGTAATAAGTACCAAGCTTTGAACTCAGATGATCATAAGCCACAAGTGAGTCCTGAAGCATCATGTGAAAGAAAGTACTGGTCAATACAGAAGACGATTCTTGTCCTGGTTTTGTGATGTGGATGGAGCACTCAGACTTCTTAGGCCTCCTTCCCTGGATCACAACTATCAGAATGAAATGCAGACTAAAGATGCGACCATCCTAAATGCGCTCAGACTATGTGAGGCAGAGGCTGGCTACAGGACAGGGTCTATTAATGAAAGCAGACCTTCTCTGAAGAAAAGTAGCAAGGCCTGTGCAAAGATTGTACACAGATCTACAGCTCTTGTCTCTTCCCCTATATTTTGTTGCTGAAACATAGAAGGCAGGTTCTGCAAAGTCTAACACAAAATGCGCATAAAGGCAGGACCCAACATAGACTCCCAAGGAAAGAAATTTACTGCTATTTTCAGGTATCACATGAGACCCACGTGGAACATAGTGTTGTCCCACAGACTGCTTGTTTTGTCCAATTCTGATGTGTTAGTTTTTATTTTATCTTATTATTTATTATTATTATTATCCTTTAGAAGCCTGTTTGTTTTCCAATAAGAAACAGAAAGAGAGTGGATCCAGATGGGAGGGAAGATGAGGTGGGCAGGAACTGGAAGAATCAGAGGGAGAAAAAAACCCATAATATACACACATACGTGTGTGTGTGTGTGTGTGTGTGTGTGTGTGTGTGTGTGTAAATCTACTTTTAATAAAAAAAGAAAAATAGCATGTTATATTCTGTAATTTCAGTGATTAACTTATAATTATGACATGAATATTTAGAAAGAGACAGAAAGAAAGAAAAAGAAAGAAAGAAAGAATGAATGAATGAATGAATGAATGAATGAATGAATGAATTCTGAGCAGCCATGGGGAGCAAGCCAGGAAGCAATCTTCCTCTTCCTAGGTTCTGGCCATGGCATTCCCTAATGGACTGTATAACCTGTAAGCCTAGTAAAAGCCCTTTCTCCCCAAGTTGTTTTTCAGCTCTGAGTGGCTGGGTGACCTTGAGGCATTGCTGGGTTTCTAAATTCATTGAGGAACCTGAACATATAGTTTATGTAATTCTGCTTCCTTTTGGTTTGCTTCCATTTGTCAAAGGATGAGGGTGTATGGGGTCCAGGTACTGAACAGGACCTTTCATCACCTCCGCTCATATTTTACCAGTCAGAGTGAAGTCCATGGCCATGTGGGAGAGAGACACTATCTTGTAGACGTGAACCTATAATAAAGGAAAAAGGCATAGCAGTAAAGGGGGGTGGGGGTGTAAAATTAACTTTTATTCTCCTGATGTAATTGTCTCAGAGACTTACTGCCTTCTGTTAACCTTGACCAGTTTCTAGCCTCCATAATATCCAATCTAGGCTTAGATAAACAGACAGATGGATAGGCCTAGAATATTTTCAACCTCTGAGACTTACTACTGAAAGCTCACCCTTTCGAGTTCTTTCTGAACTCTGGCTGGCTGGTTCAACTCAGTTGTTCTGGCTCAAACTTCTCTCCTTCCTGACTGATTCAAATTGGCTTCTCTCAGTTTTTCACTGAATAGCTCTGTTGGCCTCAAACTAACTCTAGGAATCTGTTCTAATCTTCTGTCTCCTTCTCTTTCTCTGGTTTATTCAGTCTTTACTTGTGTCTAGCTTATTCTCTATTCAACCTCTCTCCGTAAAACTACCCCTGAATTCCACAAATTGAACAGCCACCAACTCAACTGCACTGTACTGCCTCTCAACTCACTCTCAAACAAACCACCTGAACAGCACTTCTAGAACTCAGAGATCTGCATGCCTCTGTCTCTCAAGTGCTGGGATTGAAAGATTGTAGCACCACACCTGAACCTAAGCTTTTCCTAACCTAAAACTTGCTCTAGACCAGACTGGCCTTGAACTTAGAAATCTGCTTACTTCTGGGATTAAAGGTATGTCTGTATGCAGTCAGAATAGCCATGTTGCTGGATTCATATTCCTCTTCTTGCAAGCCCCAAAAACTCTATACTTTCACCAGGAAGCTGGTACCACAAGAAGCTCAGTTGATATCATCTGGACTTTCTCAACATCCTTTCCACAGATCACTAGGAACTCAACTGTTGAAGATGGTGCTATTAGGCCCTATATGGCCTCTTTCTCCAATGTGTTAGCCTGAACTTTTCTCACAGCAGTGACAGTGTTCCAATACAGACAGAACAGGCATAGAGGACCTCCTAAGGGCTAGACTTGGAGTTGGTATATTCACTTGTTAATCCCTCTGAAAACATTGTCTGTTCCAAAGTCTTCTCCTATTGCTGCTCCTAGGAGTAGTACTAGTGATGTCACTCTTGAGAGCAGCCCAAATCACACAAAACAAAGGCTCAATAAGCACATCTTACAGCCACTGTAAAAGTGCCAGGTTATGCTCCCAGGCATTGTCACTACATATATTTAATGAAATAGGAGAAAGTGCCTGTCCACTTGGTCAGAGCCGTGTAAAGGACTCTAACTTGTAGCAATGGGACGCTGGATCCTTCTGGGAATAGCTATAATCACACAGGCCTAGAGTACCTTCAAGTGTACCTGAAACAGGATGAGAGCAGACCTACCACAGAGGGCTTGATCCTGTACTTGTCCTCCAAATTCACCTTCATATAATCCTAGCACTCAGGAGGTAGAGGCAGGAGGATTAAGGAGTTCAAGAACATAATGACCTACAAATCAAGTTTGAGGCCATCCTAGGCCACATGACACTTTGCCTCAAAAACTTAACAACACAACGCTCTTCTCATGTCTGGTTTAGAGCAGAATTCTTGTTGCTCCACTACTACAAACACAGAGCAGGACACCTATGTCCTGGCTACTCAGAAAGCAAATTAGGAAGAAGTCTATATCCAAGAGTCTGAGACAAGCCTGACAGCATGGTGGGGTCTTATGTACAGCAAAATGCCTCAGTAATACCACTCCAATTGCAAAGCAGGAAGACTGGCCAGCCTGGACAACATAGCGGGGCTCTGTCTCTAAAGCAATCAATTAGTAAATCTACACATTACTAAGTGATCCAAGAATCAGTAAGCCTGTACAGTCCACATAACACAAGAACACATTATGTAGTTGGAAATGGTCTTGACCCTTTTCCCCTCCAGAATCTCCAAAGCAGCCAGATCAAACAGGAATAAATTGCTTTCTAATGACAGCTTGGCTGTAAAAAATGTTTGAGCATTTATCTATACCATACACATAAAGTTCATTCCTTAAAAGAAAAATTAAAAGTCATTATTTTTCCATTCATCAGTTTAGTACTATCAGAATTCCAGATGAAAAAGCTGCAAAGACATTCACATTTTAAAATCTTTCTTATGCTAAACATCTAAGTAAAATGCTAATCTAAGAATATACTCTAGAGAAATTTTCTGAAGCAAATAAGAAAGGGTAATTCTCTAGATTATGTCTAGGTATTGTTTTCTTTTTAAGTATTGGTTTTGAATTTTTAATTTGTGTAGCAGGGACACGAAGGGGTAGAGATCTTACTCACTGAACTGAAGCAAAGGCAGAAGGTAACAAATGGGTAAGAACAGAGAAGGTAGGAATCTTCATTTAGGTGTATGCAGAGAAGAAGTCCTGAGCGTTACTAGAGATGCCTCAGAGAGAGGAAGAAAAAGAAGCTTTGAAAACGAAGATCAGTAACAAAATTACAATTACAAAGAATAAATGAAAGCAATTTTAAGGTTGGGGGTCTCCACAACACAAGGAACTGTATTAGGAAAGTTGAGAGCCACTGCCCTATGACCTAAGGAAGGTGGAGATGTCTCTGTATTGGAATATAAGCCTAGAAAATCAAAATGCTAAAATATATCTTAAATACTTGAGCACCATTGAATAAAAGCCAATAATTCACCAAAAAAAAAAAAAAAGAAAGAAAAGAAAAGAAAAAGAAAACGAAGATCAATGTTTTTCATTAAAGGAGGCTCCTGATGCGCCTCATAGAAAAAGAAGTAGTATTTTTATATAGATTTGTTTGAAAGAGGTCTAAAACAAGGTAGATGACCAATTAACTGCCTCAATGAGACAAGTGAGTGAAGCATCCGGGCATGCTCATTTGCATTTGTTTCTCACAGAAAGAGCATTGCACTTCACAGCTTTCATAAAGCTCCCTGCCTCCCTAATCCAAAAAAGCCCATCGGAGCCAGAATGGATGCCGTGGTGACCCAAGAGCACTGTGCAGAGTCCCAGGAGGGACACTCCCTTAGCTCACTTTCTCCATTTCCAGAGTTCCTAGAAATCACAAATACATCCAGCAGGATGAAGGGATTCAGTTCGAGGCTTATTTTATTTTGTGGTGCCCATCTCCTCTGCTTCCTTCTTTTTCAGAGGAGGAAGAAGAGGAGAAAGAATCCAGAGGAGGGGAAGGAAGAGTTATTCTAAAGCCCTGGAAGAACCTGCCGCAGAGTTTTCATCACTGTTTGCTGCTTTTCTGAAAATGGAAAGACCTACATGATATTTCTCAGACAAAAAAGAACAAAATGAATTTTAATTTTTTAATCTAAAGATTAAGTTTATGATACATGTTGTGTTGCTTTTGAAAAACTTGGATGTGGGCTGGAGAGATGGCTCAGAGGTTAAAAGCACTTCCTGCTCTTCAAAAGGTCCTGAGTTCAAATCCCAGCAACCACATGACGGTTTGCAACCATCTACAATGAGATCTTGTGCCCTTTCTGGCCTGCAGGCATTACATGCAGGCAGAACACTGTATAGATAATAAATAAATAAATCTTTTTAAAAAAAAAGAAAAAAACTTGGGTGAAGTTTGACAAATTAAATGAGTCCTGGTATAATTAAATTTATGAGCACAGAGGAAAATGTTAAGCTTTATTAACTGGGGAAAAAATGTAGCTCCTTAGCTGCCCAGGCAGCTTACAAAGACAAAGGAGATAAGCTTATGAGAGTTAAATAAACACAAAATTTTATATTAGAGACCCAATGAATCCATTTTCAATGAATCGAAGAGTTGAAAGTGGCTTACAGGACTTTTCTCTCTCCTGGGACACAGGAGCAGACGCAGGAGCATGCATGTCTCGGCTGGTTCTTTTCACTTCAGCACATGTTGCAAGCTCTGCAGCCCTAGACATTCCTGGGGTAGAGTTCAGTAACCAGCCTATCCGGAGCAGGAAGTTGTGAAGAATGTGTTCAGGCAGAAAAAGAAAATGCATGGGAAGCCAATGCCCAGAAGAGCTGTGAGAAAGGATCCAGCCATGAAGCAGAGCCCGCGGGAAGACAGGGTCTGTAAACTGCTGATGTCGCCTCTTTCTCTGGGCTGTCTTTTAAAGATGTGTGCAGATGCATGTGGGCCAAGGTTCCAGGCTAAAACCTGCAATTCTGTGCATCTGAGGCAAGGCCAGAGGGTCTTCCTGAGCACCCAGAAGCCAAGACTCACAAAAACTACGCTTCCTTCCTTAAGTACCATTTGGCTAACCAGAAGCACAGTAATTAGTGCCAATCATCGGCATGCCAGCAACGCCTACAGATTAATATTTCAGGAATTAGAAACCCAGCTCCGCATGAAAATGAGAACTTGGAATTGGAGAGAGAGAGACAAAGAGACAGAGACAGAGACAGGGACCACAGAAGCTTCTCAAGAGGAGGAAGAGCGTGCATCTTCCTGATACTTGGGCTTCTAGAGGCTAAAATCAAGTCCATACATTCCAACACACTTGGCACAGCACAGATTTGATATGTGGCCCTGAAAATACACAGAATCCCTCCCCTCTGTGATTCAAAGCACCTCAGTTCCATAGCAAAAAAAAAAAAAAAAAAAAATCAACATGCTTAAGGTCCTGTTGTGAAAATGAGGTTTCCAGAAGTGAGTTCCAAGCAGAAACCTGACAGAAAGGATGCTTGTACTATCCCCCAGAGCAAAGGGCCTTCACTCATGCAGAAAGCATCGTGCCCTCACTGCTCACAGCGAAGCAACACTTAGGCCTTTCTTGCCTTTAATCTGTTTGGTTCCTTGAGCATCTCCCGGAAAACTGAATGGTCACCCTATAAGGCTGAGGGTTGGAGGGGTATGGTATTAATTATCCAACTGCTGCTATCCAACTATCTTAACCAAATAGCCGCCCCCACCTTCCTCAGCCCCCTACCCCCACCTCCCTGTCCTCACACTCCAAGCAGGCTGGTCACTAGGATTCCCACTAGGTTTCCACAGGTTCCCACTGGGACCCACAGTTTCCTGGACAATTCTAGGATCCCAGCTCTGACTATCTAGCCAGCTGCATCTCACCCACCCCGGAACGTCCCTGAAATCCCTAAGCCTTGCTTCTCCCAAGGCCTTGCTTGGTTCCGTTCTCTGATCCTTCCTCAAAAAATTCCACATATTCCTCTGCACTACCATTAAACCTTAACCAAGGCCCTGCCAGGTTTGCTAAACCCAGGCCTCATTTTATGCTGAGCCCCCGCGTCGCTCTGCCCCCGCCCCCAACCTCAGATTCTCCCCTCCTCCTACTCCCAGGCTCCTGCCTTCCCTCTTCCTCCCTCCCAGCAGTGCTCCCAGCCTGCCTATCATCTTGCTCTAATTGTTTCCAGATTCGTGTGGGAGGTCAGGGCCCGGGAGTGCTGCTTCATGCCAAGTTTATAAACAGAGCAGTGTTTCCAGATGGCCGCTGGCTCCAGCCTGGCGAGCAGGTTGATTGGGACCAGAATAACAACAGGTGGAGCGCAGACAATGAGTTCCTTGACACATATTTACTCCCTCGGCGTTTTCTTTCTTTACAGCCTCCACTCCATCTGCTGTAGCCACCGAGGTGGACTTCCACAGCATCAAGTCGGAAGGAGGCAGAGGAATGCGAAGTGAAAAAAAAAGTCATTGCCCTGAGGAGAGAGCACAACCTGGGGGAGGGGCGGACGCCCCTAGCGGGCCCCCGCTGTCAAAGAACTGGGGACAAGGAGGTGTCTTTCCTTCGGAACGGATTCTGGGAGCTGCCTTAGGATTCTTTGAAAGGGGGTGGCCGATAGGCCCAAACCCCCGTTGTGCGAATCAAGGGAATGAAGGAAAACAAGCTGGCCTGGCGTTTAGGTCACCAAGGGCCAAGAGGCTGTAGGGCAGCCCCGGGCTTAGGCCACAGGAGGGAGGTATCTATGAGCCCATCAAGGAACAATGGAGGCACCAGAGGCCCCCTGGTAAACACAGGGTTGAGTAGAAGCGGCGCAGCAGCGTGGCATTTGTCCCCAAAGTCCTAGAACCTAGATCTGAGTCTTCACAGAGGAGCCTGTCAGGGCGGAGTTGAGGTCATGAGGGAGGCTGACAGCAGGGGCAGGCTAGTGCTGGGTGGAAGGCCGAGAGTCTAGGTTTACAGTCTTCCTACTCTCCCCCCCCCCCCGCACCACCACCCCCCCGCCAAAAAAAAAATCCCCAGCAGAAACCAGTGTCTCTGAAAGCAAGGAACAGGAACATAAATATCAGTAGTAAGCTTTAAGGGTCTCTAACTTAAATCTAAATTATCTCTGTGTGTCTTTTGAATCTGAGTTTCTACTTATAAAATGTAACCTGACACTAGGGCTTTGAAGCTTGGGATCCACAACCAGGCTGTGCAATTTATCTGAACTGACAGACCAGGGCCTTGGAGGCCCTGCTCATCCGCCCCTCACCCCACTTACTACACTCCACAAGCACTGCTGCACTTTAAAGTGTCTCCAAATGCCAGGCGTATAAAATAAGGCCACACTTGGTATTTCTCTTAGTCAAGGCAGAATCTTTACACAGGATATTAACCCACATTTCTTTAATTACTTCACTACATTTTTACAAAGCACTTACTGAGGTTTTTTTTTTCTCTGAAAAGCTCCAAGTATTATATAAGGAATTCTTAAGAAAAATAAACATGTCTTCAACTAAAGAGCAGCCAAATGAGTTAGAGGGAACACATTCACGACAGGGGACATGAATGGAACCCTCACGAGGGAGGCAGGGCAGAAAGGTTGACACTGGTGCAGGAATCAGAGCACATTCCAGCCCCATAAAGTCACCGGGCAAGGGTGAAGTCAAATCCCCTCCAAGAATGTTCTCCCTGTGGAAGATTCTGAATACTTGGCTCCCTATCATTGCAATGACAGGTGCCCTCTGCAAGCACTGGAGCTCCTGCCAAATTCAGACATAATCATACGACTATGGGCACAAAATTACCATGCTCTTTGGGAACAAGTTCTGACCCCCCCCCCCCAAATGAAATGGCAGCAGCTAAAGAAAAATTTTTCTGACACCATCCTGGCCCGGTGAGCGCCTAGCAGTGCTGCCCACATTCAGCTCTGTGACCAAAGGCAGCTGTGCTGACACCCTAACAGTGGTCATCCCTGCCCTGTGCAAGGTGTTCCCACTTGCACTCCAAGACTGAACATGAGCTGGCATGCCAAGCACAAAGCAGAAGCTACGCTGGACAGCCACTACAGGTGCCAGCATAGAAACATAGTTTGTTCCTCCTAATTACAAAATGTTAAGTACAGAGTAGAATTCTTTTTAGGTTGGTCTGCATAATGAAACATGTTTTGTTTGTTTTGTTTTCTTTTAAAAAAATGAAATAAATGAACCCAATGAAAATTGAGTGGAAATATTATCAATAGTGCAGCCTTTCCTGATTTCACCGGTTTCTGACTTGGAGTAGGTACTGACTTTTGTGGACTGCTGGATTCACCACTTATCAGTTGTTCCAATCCATGTGAAGACCAACATGTAAAGCCTCTTGAGTTTTTGCACTGAGGAAAAAAAAGTGTTGTTTTTTTTTTTTAATCAGAGAACTTTCTCAAGCTACATTTTGTTTTCACACATTTCTATATGTACATCAAGGTATCTTAGCTAACACAATTTATTAGCTTTTGCTGCTATTTTATACACTGGTAGTATTCTCAGGCCAAATAATGCCACAGTGAAGTCAGGATGCTAAGGACTTTAAGTCACTTCTATGCACCCTGCAGAGCATGCTGAAATGCTTCCGGAAACAAAACTCACTGTGCTGGAGGCCACTGGCCAAGCCAGGCTTTCTTTAATGCTTAAAACACTTCTAACCAGAATTAAGGGATTTCTTCCGACCCTTTTAAACTTGGCAAGCTTCTGAAGAGAGTGGTGTGGAGAAGGTGAGAAATGCCATTTTCAACCCCTAAGAGAGCCAAGTAAGCAGCCCACGGTGACTTAACTAACCAAAATTCCCTGACAAAGGACTGTTGGGAGTGCCAAGTCCAGGCTTTAAGAATGTGAAGTTAAAAAAAAAAAGAATGTGAAGTCAAAGGTTTCAAAGTGTAGTTGATAAATATTTCCTTTCTACTACTTTTTTTCCTACTGAGCACTAGCTCCTCCCAGCCACCTCTTCTGTTTGTTTTGCCAAAAGTCGATCTCATTCATGAAATTGTCTCCCAGACAAGGAATTGTAGCGCATGGATGGCAGCATCTCATTGTGCATGAGGACCACGGGGCTGCACAGACTCTTCTGAACCCTGCCCCAAGCATGTGCACACACAAGACAGAGAGCCTACTTGCCATATCATACGCTCTCTCCTAGTTCCCCAGACAGACTGCGCTAAGATACAAGTGACAGATGTCTCTAAAGTAACACTAATCTCATTAGGAACCCCAGCTCATGCAAATTGGCATGCTTCATGGAAAGAAATAGCAATTAGGGACCTCATGCTGTGCCTGAGAAAATGGCAAAGCCAATCAAACTGATATCCCCAATTCAGTCACACTACCAGGAATCTATCCGACCTGGCCTTACAAGGTCACTTACACACAGCTTCTCTTTGTAAGATTGCTGCTCCTTACATGGAATTTTAAGTGTCTGTTGAGGTTTAACAGCCTTTATTTAGTCTAATTTCTAAGTATGCTTTAGTAGCAGCTTAGATAAAACTATGCTATCTTCCTCAGCCTCAAGTGAGACTCATGAACCACCTGTCCTTTAGTTTGTGGCCAAAAGACTGACGGCATACAAGGCCTTCAATCAAAAGTTGTCTGATAATGACCTAAGGCAGTCCCAGAGGGCTGCAAAAATGATCTGAAGAAGTACCAAGAATAGAAAACAAGGCCTGAGTGCTTCCAAGTTGTCCCATCCTTAATCTTCTTCATCTACAATGACTTCGAGGCCACTGTTGTATGAGAAGAGCCGAGAAAAATGTCTCTGACATAAGCAGTCTCTGGGAAACAAGACTGTTCTCAACCTTTCATCTTATGTTTGCTATCCACCCAACTCCATGTAACTTTGTAGCATTGATGCCAGCTGTTAGGATTTGCTTCAGTCTGCCTACCTGTGATGTCATTGCCTACCTGTCATGGGAGAGCATCCCTCCCTGCCCAGGACCAGATAAAAGGAGAAGGAATCCCACCTTCAGAGATAGGCAGTAGGTGAGAAGCTTGGGTTTTAGGTTGATAGTACTTATTTGGATTCCATTTGACCTGAGAGATGGACTTTGTGTAGCTTACAAGAATCCGTTTAAGTACATAAATCCTAACACCAGTGTATTAAAGAGCAGCGTAGGATCCCATCTGGTTAAACTTTTGCTAAGAGTTTGGCTGGACATGATGTCTAATCTACTGGGAGCTAAAGGCACTAAACTAGCATCTTCACTGTACAGGCAAAGTAAATAGTCCTTTTACTCGAAAGGCCTGTGGCAAACTCTGACAAAGGATCCCCAGGGTAGAGCTGCTCTGTAGGTTGTGTTCTTTGAAAGGTGTGGTAATAAGACTGCATTCACAGTTATAACAAACTGATCACAGGGAGGGGGAGATGGCTCAGTTACTTAACTGCCTGCTTACTTTGCAAACATCTGGGCATAAATTCTATCCACAGAACCCAGATTTTTAAAAATGCAGTTATGGTGAGATGTGCTTATAATGCCAGCACTAGGGAAGCAGAAATGCAAAGATCCCTAGGGCCTGGCCCACTTGCTGAGTTCCAGACCAGAAAAACAAACAAAAAAAAAACAAAAAACAAAAAAACCTGTTTCTCAAAAAGCCAAGAAAAATAAATAAATAAATAAATAAAAAGGTGAACAATGCATGAGGAATGATACCTAAAGCTGTCTTCTGAGATCCACATGTGTACATTCATGTTAGAGTGCATCCACTCTCATGTACATCCCCTTGTGTGCATACATAGGGCTTATAAACTCTGAACAAAAGCATCCATCAGTACCTTTTTGGGGGGGATATTATTTTTGGAGATATTTTTGTTGTCTGTGAGGTTTTGTTTGGTTGGTTGAGTGGATTGCTTGGTTTGTTTGAAAACAACATCTCACTAGCCTTGGCTGATCTGGAACTCAGTATGGAAGCCAGGCTGGCTTCAAACTCACCTATCTTTGTCTCCTGTGCACTGGGGTTTAAGAGGTGCTCCTTTTTATTCATTTGTTAAAGACAGTCTTGCTCTGTTGTCCAGGTTGCCTTGATCCTATGACTCATCTGCTTCTGCCTTTTGTGTACAAGTATTCCAAGCATGTGCTACCACATAGAACTGTCATTTTATTTTACTGATAAGCCACTTTACAAACAAGAGCAGAGCTCTTGGAATGTGAAGTGAAGATTCTGAACTACACACATGCAGAACAACAACCCAGGTCTGCATAAACGATCATATCTCTGATTGTCAGAGTAATAGAGAAGTTGTATAATCCACACAGCACTCAAATTAAAACCCAGAATGTGCAAATTAGGCATTATTCATAAAAATTAACATTTTTAATTTTTCACTGCTCAATGTAACGTTTTGCATAGCTTTGCTTAAGTATAGCATGGAGTACACAATTAAGGACATAGTTCTCTATTTCATATTGGTAAATTTGTATGAGTTTTTTAAACAATTCTGAATGATATTTTAGAGTGGGAGCCAATTAAAATTACTGATGTTGCTGCAAATATGAGCATGTTTCTGATGAGTAAAATCTGTCAATCATAGTCAGCCAGATTTTCTGGCAACATTAACTCAGTCACTTGTGAGTTTCTTTAATATTAGTCCTATTATTTTCTTTGTAGAGAATATGAAAATCTACAACACACTATCCCACCTTCTATGTATATAATGCAGATGCATTATTGCATTTTGCATATAGTGAACATTCAATTAAAATGAATGACTGACTGTAAAAAACAAAACAAAAAAACAAAACAAAAACCAGATCACAGCTTATTACACAATTGAAGAGTGAATGAATTAAAAAAACAAACAGCAACAACAACAAAACAAACAAACAAGTTCTCTCACAAATCAGAACTATCTAACCTCAAAATGTTTACACAGGCCCATTCAAGTTATTACTCAGAAGAAAACAAAACATTTTGGTTGGACGGATGTGAACCCCCCAACAGAGTTTTTGCCCTGTCATCTACAGTCCAGGGCCTCACAGGCGCTCCTTTTCTCTTGGAGTCCCTTCCACGGCACAGACCCCAGGCGGAAGGTCAGACTCAGAAGTGAGCAAAACTGCACAAAACTAGAAACTGCCTTTCTTCTGGACTACTGGAGCTTCCCAAATCTGATTGACTTGCCTTGCTCCTGGAACATCAGTCCTCTATGAGACAAACAAGAGTTTAAAATAACTAAAATATATCTTAACACTGAAAGAAATTCATGCTACAATGGAACAAAACTGTTTATTTGGAAAGGAGGGAAAGTTACTATGTGCCCTTGCTTCACATAAAAATCCTTAAACAACCAAAATGTTTAGGGAAATAGTACTTAGTAGTGGGAACTTATTTCCAATGAATTATTATCTTTGGCTAAGGACCAACTAAAAGTTATATAGCCCTAATGAAGCATGATAATTGAAAAGTGCCTGTCCCCCCAAGCTCAATGTCCTCCAACAGATTTCCTAAGACTTACCTGATGGCACATTGCTCACAAGGAGACAGAAGGCAGGAAAGACAAAGACAGAAAGAACAATGGCAATGCTTTGTGATTTTTGAGAAAGATGACCCTGAAGCAAACTTAGATAGGTTAGTCGTTTAAAAAGGCTAAACATCCCAGACCTGCTTGACACTCACACTCCGAGAACGCAGGCATGTCATAATGTGAGGAAGAAGCATTCAGTCGTAAAGACTGGATGGCTTAACAGACAACCTCTAAGGGAATAACAACTCCTGATAAAAAGAAAATTGAAGATGCTGAGTAGCTTCTGGCCAGCAAGGCTGGTGTACACAGAGAGTCTACAGGGCATAAACATAGCTCATCCCATCATAAGGCATCAGTTCACAAGCTGAATAAAGAGAGCATCTGATGAGTCAGTCCCGGTAGAAGAGTGGAGTGAAAAGTCAGGGCTCCGGAAACAGCCTAAGTGTCCCTCAGTAGAAGAATGGATAAAGAAACTGTGGTACACTTACACTATGGAATACTACTCAGCTATTAAAAACAAGGAATTCCCAAAATTTGTGGACAAATGGATTGAACTAGAAATTATCATAATGAGTGAGGTCACCCAGAAGCAAAAAGAGGCAAATGGTATATACTCACTTATATCAAGACACTAGCCCAAGGGGTATGTCCCATGAAAGACTTTATTTACCAGGAAAGTGGGTCAGAGGGGAGGACATCCTATTCGGACTTTAGGTAAGAGAAGCATGGGAGAATGGGGAAATAGAAGGATCCAGAGGGTCCTGGAAACCTACAAGAAGAATATTATGATGGGCGGATCTAGGTCCTGGGGTCCTGCTCAAACTATGGCACCAGCCAAGGAAAATATAGGCAGTAAACTTCAAACCCCTACACAGACCTAACCGATGGACAGGACATTCTCCACTGTGAATGGAGAGTGAGGTCTGACTTTCATGCAAACTCTGGTGCCCCATTTCTGACCACGTCCCCTTGATGCGGAGGCCTGGTCGCACTCAGAGGAAGGATAACAGGTCACCAAGAAGAGACTTGACACCCTATGAGCAAATACAGGGGGTGGAGGTCCCCCTCAGTCACAGTCTTAGGGGAGGGGAGTAGGGGGGAAGCAGGAGGGAGGGAGGAATGGGAGGATACAAGGGATGGGCTAACAATTGAGATGTAATATGAATAAATTAATTTTTAAAAAGTCAGGGTTCCAATTCTACGTGGCCTTAGGTTTAATGGAAGATGTTAGTTTAAAACAGCACACATTCCTGGGAATGAAGAAGACAGGGCAGCCTGGATTGGAGGAGCCCTTGAAGAGCTGTGTAAGGAGCGTGGGACATCCCATTTCAGTTTATACTTGGGTCACACTCAGGCTAGCACTGCATTTTCAGGAGACATATTTCATAGTTCTCCATTTGCTCTTGGTGGCTTGTGATATGCCTCAAGGTTGGCTTCCCAGCAGCTATGGTCACATACATCAAGCAGACAGTAAACACTACAGCAAAGTAGGAATGGAGGACAAGCACAAATCTGAAGGATGACAGCTGGGTTCTTAACCTGTAATATAAAATGACATCACTCCTAGGTAATTCTGAAGATGTACATAAAGTTCTAGGCTAATGCTCATCCCTACCCTAGCTACTGCTAGCATCTGTGCTCCCAGATCTATCCTTTAGTAATGTCCAGCCACTAGTTTTAAAAAACAAAAGAGATACCTGTCAAGGTTTGAAGCAAAATATTTATTATTTTAGCTGATGGCTAAGAAACTAAAATATTTTTAAATCTATAAAGGTTAATTCAGAATGATATTAAAAATTATGATGTAACACACAATTATTAATCAAAAACTCTTTCAAGCCTCATGTTCTACAACTCTTTTTTTAATATTTGGCATTTGAAAAGGGCTGGTGAGGCATCCCAGACATCACAAGCAAAGCCTGTCTGTACAATGAAGCTGAGTTGATTGCTTGGAGTAAATTTTGGCAGATCTTCAGAGGCAGGAAGGTCAAGACTACATTTATTGGAAATTGAAAATCAGAATTTCAAGTGAGAGTTTCTAAGTGGGGGCTTGATTAGAATCAGGCATTGATCCCAATACCTTATTTCATATTGGAAGAAACAGCCAGGCTGTGCTTTGAGATAAGAGGTTCCTTTGAGTCTCAGGGCAGTAGTTGTTTAGTTGTATGCTTTGGTCAGGTCATAATAAATTATAACCAAATAGATACAAAGTAAGGAGGCACCAAGGATAGAAAAACCAATATAAAGAGAGAAAATGTGAAAGTAAATAGTTGGGGTCTGAGGACAGCGTTATGAGGTGAAGTGTTAACTACCATGAGAATCTGAATTCCAGTCCCCAGAACTAATGTTAAAAAAAAAAACAGGTGAACCAAGGTATACCTGCAACTCCAGCCCTAGGGAGGCAGCAATGTGCCTCCTTCTCAGAGAGGAGAGATCCCTGAGATCAAGCTGGCCAGCCATTCTAGCTGAACTGGTGAACTCTAAGCTTAGCAAGATACTGCATCTCAAAAGAAAATAAGGTGGAGATGGATTAAGGAAGACTCTTGATGTTAATCTCTGGCTTCTACATGCGTGAACGTGTATGTGTGTGTGTGCGTGTGTGGGCGCGCGCACACACACGCACACACACACACACACACACACACACACACACACACACATGAGAGAGAGAGACAGACAGACAGAAGGGTGCTGGTTGGTTTTTTGTCACCTTGATATAAACTTAGACATATCTTGGAAGAAGGAATCTCAGTTGAGAAATTGGATTCATCAGATTGATCTAGTCTATAGTCAAGTCTACGGGGGTATCTTTTTGATTTATACTTGATGTGGAAGGGCTCATCCCACTATGGGCAGTGCTACCCCTGAGCAGATAGAACTGAGTGTATAAGAAAGCAAACTGAGCAAGTCAGAAGGAGTATTCCTTTGTGGCTTCTGCTTCAGTTCCTGCCTCCAGATTCCTGCTTTGAGTCTGTTGGCTTTCCTCAATGGGCTGAGACCAAGGATTTGTAAGTCAAATTGACTTTTACTTCCCAAGTTGCTTTTGGTCATGGTCTTTATTACATTAATAAAAACAAAACTAAAATAGCAAGTTAATTGTTCAAGGTACTTTAAGCCAGAAAGAAAAAAGTGTTATAATTAAGATTACATGCCAGTTCATATTTAAATTTAAGGGTCTTGGGTAAAGTTGGGCATGTCCCATGATTGGCAGTTTCTCTTCAGGATAGCTTCTAAGAGCGTTTGAAGATGAAGAGCTTATAATGGCCACAGTTATCTTCTTATTGATTCTTTCCAAAGCAAGAGATTTGATGATATTTCATGATAAAAATGAAAATAACAAAGAAATGTGTGTGTTTCCATGACATGAAAAATGATATTTAGTTTTAACCAAGAGAGTTTTCAATGATGACTCCTATGCACCTAATTTATAAAAGGAGTCGTGATGCTCTAGAATAAAAATACTGAGATATAATATATGCTTATCCAGAGAAATAGATTATAACACACAGAGAATACACCTAGCATGTAATAAAACATAACAAAAATGTACCGAGACTAAAGAGTCAGTGAGTCTGTGTATCAAAATAGAATTTTGATCTTCCTCAAGACCAGCTATAACATTCTTGAACATAACCACAAAATGCTTCATCCTATGATGGAGACACTTGTTCAACCACATTTATTGCTGTTCTAATCATAATATCCAGAAATTGGAAACTTCCTAGATGTCCCTGAACAGAAGAATGACAAAGAAAATGTGGTATATTTATACAATGTAGTATTCCTCAGCTGTTAAAAAATGAAATAATTAAATCCCCAGACAAATAGATGGACCTAGAAAAAATCATCCTGAGTGAGGTATCCCAGACCTGGAAAGATAAATATGCATTTGCTTATATGTGTATATTAACCTACATAAAGACTTTACCCTTATGTCTCAGTGTCTTTGTTACAGGAAGGCACGGATGCCTTTACTCCCAGCACCCCGGAGGCAGAGGAGGGTGGATCTCTGTGAGTTTGAGGCCAGCCTGGCCTACAAAGTGAGTCCAGGATAAACAGTGCTACACAGAGAAAGCCTGTCTTGAAGGAAAAAAAGAAAGGAAAAGAAAAAAAGCACTATGTCAGCCACAAACATTTTATGTACAATGGTTTACTATGTGCAAGATAGGCTAGGGCAATGGTGGCACGAACTTGAGGGACTAACCAACCAATAATTGGTTTAACATAAGGCCACATTCCAAAAATGGAACCCATATCAGATACTGCCTGAGTGACCAAGAACCTGATTCTAAATGGCCGAGAGACCAAGGGTAAAATCAAATAATATTGGTGTAAAATAAGAGGAAAAAAGTAGTGATAAAATGACTCCTAATCATATTCTGCTATAGTCATAGGACAGTGCCTTACTCAGCCATCATCAGAGATGTTTCCTCCTGCAGCAGATGAAAACAAATATTTAGAGACACACAGCCAGACATGACACAGAGAGTGAGAGACTTTGGAACACTCTTCCCTAAATGATACGTCTCAATCAAATCCCTCCACTCAGAGCTCAGGGAACCTAGTGGAAGAGGAAACAGAATGAGTTTAAGATCAGAGAGGATGAAGGATACCATGAAAACAAGACCCTCTAGATCAACATGAGCAAAGCTCATATAAACTCACAGAGACTGAAGCAGCATGCATAGGGCCTTTGTAAGTCTGTACCAGGCCCATTGTGCTTAAATTATGGTTTCCAGCTTAGTGTTTCTGTGGGATTTCTAAGTGTACGGAAAAGTTGGCATCTGATTATGACTTCTCTTGGGTCCTTTTCCTCCTGTTGGTTTCCCTTGTCCAACTTTGATGTGATAATTCTTGTTTTATGTTATGTTATTTTTTTTTTAGGCTTTAAAAAATGAATGAGAAGAGCCAGCCTCTTCAACACGAGGCCTCTACCAGCCTCCATCACCAGGACACAGACATCTGCTTTCCCAGAAAGATTCTGCCAGCAATTATGATCTTTTCTGTGGAGCTCAGTACCGAGGCCGTGATACCCATTGTGGGTGTTGGCCTGGGCACCTGGAAGTCTCCCCTAGGCCAAGTCAAGGAAGCTGTGAAGGTGGACATTGGTGCTGGATATTGCCATATTGACTGCGCATACACATATTACAACAAGAGTGAAGTTGGAGAAACCATCCAAGAGAAGTTCAAAGAGGAAGCTGTGACTCAGGAGTGCCCCCTTGTTGTCAGCAAGTTATGGCCCACCTGCTTTGAGAGAGAGCTGATAAAGGAAACCTTCCAGAAGACCCTCATGAATCTGAAGATACTTGGACCTCTGTCTTATTCACTGGCCACAGGAACTTCAGCCAGAGAAGGAATTATTCCCCAGAGATAATCAAGGCAATATCCCAACTAGTAAAATAGCCATTCTTGGATGTCTGGGAGGACATGGAGGAACTGGTGGACCAGGGCCTGGTGAAAGCCCTGATCATCTCCAACTTCATCCACTTCCAGATTGAAAGGCTCCTGAATAAGCTTGGAGTGAAACATAAGCCAGTGACCAATGAGGTTGAGTGTCACCCATACCTCACTCAGGAAAAACTAATCCAGTACTGTCACTCCAAGGATGTCACTGTCACAACCTACAGTTGCTTCTCCCTTGTAATCCCCAGATAGGCCTTTGCCCAAGCCAGAGGACTCTTCATTACTAGCCGGACCCTAAGAGTAAAGAGATTAGATTGCTGTGAAGCACAAGAAAGCCTCAACCCAGATCAGAATCTGAATCAGTTCTACATCTGAAGGAGTGTGGTGGTGAGTCCCAAGTCTGTAACACTGGTGCCAGTACATGAGAACTTTCAGGGCTTTGGCTTCCAGTTGAGTGACATCCTCAGCTTCAAAAGGAACTGGAGGGCCTGCCTGCAGGGAACATGGAAGAACATCCTCCAATGTGGAATCCTGAAGCTGCACCACCCTATGAGACTTCTTTGTGATGTACATCTCTCTCCTGGAGCCCTATTTAAGCCAAGCCTACCTGACATCATGCTATAGGCAAGGTTGTATTTAAATCCTCATGTTGTGAACTCTGGTGGCCCGTATTTGATCACTTCCCTTTGGTGGAGAGGCCTAGTGGCACTCAGAGAAGGGATAAGCAGGCTACCAAGATGAGACTTGATAGGCTGTGACCATGTGGTGGGGGAAGAGGTCCCCTTCTGTCACAGACCTAGGGGAGGGGAACAGGGTAAAAGAGGAATGGAGGAATGGGAGGAGACAAGTGAGTTGTAATCTGAATAAATAAATTAAATCAAATTTTAAAAGACTAGTTCACAAAATAAAAAAATAAATAAAAATAAAATAAATCCCCACGTTGAACCAGGGGCAGACTGGTGAAAGGAAGTGTGACTAAGAGAAGCAAATGGACATTTCCTTGTCTGATTTGATCTGACCAAATGTTTGTCAAAAACTAGGAACTCTGGTAACATTTGAGAATAATAAAGATAAAATAATACAAACATTAAAAAGAAAAGAATGAATGAATGAATGAGTGAATGAATGAAAGCCCAGGCAGTATGGTAAAAGTTAACAGCTGGGAGAGGGAAAAGCTGCTCAAAAGTACTTGACCAACGTGTAATGAACTTCACATGTATGCTTTTATTTGGTTACAGTGTGGTAGGTTTCTCTTCTTCTTTTGGGATGTGCTTTTTTTTGTTGTTGTATTTTGATTTTCGTTCTTTTTGGGGTTTTTGTTTGTTTGTTTGTTTGTTTGTTTTTTGTTTTAGGGAGTCTTGTTGTGACACTTGGGTTTTATGAGACAGAAATTAAAGTTATATAGGGAGCAAGGAGGAAAGGACTTGGAATGACTGGAGGAAGTGAAAAATATGAACAAATTATACTTAATAATAAAAATTGAGTAAAGAAAATTTTAATACATGTATATAAAATTAATAAATTTAAATTTTTTAAAATAAAAGTTTTCTAAAAGAACTAGCTTAGAAAGTATTGGATTTAAATTACACTAAGATTGTGACTACATAAATATTTTTAAATAGCAACTACAATTAGGAATAAAAATACTATATGGAATTTGTCATCAGGATTCTAAGAAAATAAACAAGGCTCAAACCAGTAGCTGGCTACTTCTCATTCAGTGCATAATTTCTAAAACCTTTGAATATTTTATGTATAAAGGGAGCTAAATATCAGACAGCAGGTATGGTTGTTGGTTGTATGCCTGTCAATAATGCTTGAGGCCTTGAGTTCAATACCGAGGACTGCATTAAACCAGGCAAGCAGGCCTGTAATCTCAGCACTTGAGCAGCAGGGGCAGCCGCATCATAAGTCCAAAGTCAACCTCTGCTACACAGTGAGTTCATCTAGAAGGTCTTGTCATTTTCATCATCATCATCATCATCATCATCTAATAATAATAATAATAATAATAATAATAATAATTAAGGGATTATCTGTTCTAGTTTGGACACTTCCTATGTAACTCACCAGCAGTGACCTACGAAATAATTCTAATTATCTATATACTTCTCCTTTAAAAGTAGAATGAACATTCTGTGACTGAAACCACAAAGATAATCTCAGGTATAAAATGTATCTTTCAAGTTATTTATTTCATTTGAATTTTAGAAATCAGTATTAGGAAATAACATTTATCAGGAGATTTGAGCACTACAGAGGGTACTGGAGAAGGAATATGTGTCTATTCATCTGACAATAATTTGTAATTTAAAGTAATGTAATGGTAACTTACCTAAACATAAAAGTATTTTCTCAAAAATAAAATATTTGTCAATTATACAGAAAATTATCCTTTCCAATTTTGTGTGAATGATAAACAGTGAACAAAAGAAATGAATCTGTTGCAACTAAGCAGGTTTTGCTGGGATTTTGCCCCTTCGGTGGCATTGGACTCATCCCTTAACACCACCTCTGGCAGCCAAAGGTGTCTGCATCTTTAGGGAAGCTTAATGCTTCTCTCTGCATGCCATCCTCTTATTTTTAAAACATGGTTCCATTTTCTCAGCCATGATAGGGCAGTTATTCATTCACTATTCTGTGGATTACAATGTCTACAAGACTCTACCAAGCGACTTCCTCCTTTGACTTAGGATAAAGAATAAGAGATTTGGGAAAGCTAACTGCTTTGCCCCATGGTGCAAACTTCAAGGAAGGTTTGTTGTTGTTGTTGTTGTTTGTTTATTTGTTTGTTTTTTTACAATTTATTATCAAGAAAAGGCAGTAAAAAGTGAAAACACATGTCTAAAATCCTGAAACAACTACCTCTAACCTTGATGGAGAGCACCCTAAGAAAGCATGGCACTCACGTTTCTTGTCCAATAAGGACACAGACTCAGTTAGGAGAGGGCCACTGCCTAGTTATCAGCCAGAGGAAGCCTCATCTCTCCATGGCTGGCTGCAGGTAGAGGATGGGTCAACCTCAGGAACTTTATAATGCCATTACACACCTTATGAAGTATTTAGCCCTGCTGCCTCATTTAGTTCTTATTAAGACTTACTAAATACATCCTAAATTCCTATCCTGGGGCAGAAGAGGCTGCAGTTTAGACGTGCACATGTATAAAACCCTTCGTAAGTTACCAGCTACCCACACATGCTGCTTGTTGAGGAAAACCCAGGGCATAGTCTTCTATTCTTCTGCATCAAAGCCATACTGTTTCCTCTGGACCAGACTGCTTTCCATTCAACTTCTTTCCTGAGTGGGGCCCAAGTTGTCATAGGCCTGGCATGTAGCCTGGCAGTGCTGGATGCACCTTACAGCCACAGTGCATGAGAAAGTGGCTAAGCACTAATTGCATGACTACTGTAGTTATCCTCATGTAACAGATGACTGCATCGACGTAGTGGAGAATTCAGTCGCTCCAGCAGACAAGAAGCCTTCTTCAGATGCATGTGGGGACCTGGGGCCCAATCAGATCTTTCCCCCTACATATGACTTGGTACATCAGGTTGATACAGCAGGCAGGATTTAACATTCTCCCCTGACCTATCAATTAGCTCATTTTGTCTGCTAGAATGCTGCTCTTATGGACTGTTCAAAGCAAACTTAACTTTTTTTTTTGTACAATTTAAGATACACCCATGAGTTGGGCATGGTGATGCACACCTGTCATCCCAGCACTGGGGAGGCAGAAGCAGACGGATCTCTGTGAGTTGAAGGCCAGCCTGGTCTACAAAATGAGTTCAGGACAGCCGGAGATACACAAAGAAACCCTGCCTTGGAAAAAAAAAGATGCACCCATGTTTTTCTTTTAACCTTTTCCTCTATGTCTGGATTATCAGAAACTGATAAATGCAGAACACTCGAGCGTTTGTAGTTCATTTTACCTCCAAGTTTCACCTCTAAACCTTGCACTGTATGTTGAAATAGCTGTAAGGAAAAGATGGAATGAAGACAATAAACTTCTGAATTCTCTGGTTCCGCTATGTCCCCAGCTGAGCCTCACTCAGCATGGTGGTTGTGCCTCCAGGCTGAAGATCTGAGCTTGGTAGGTATCTTCCAGACTCTTTCCTGTCTGTGGGGAGATTTTATAGGATGTTTGAAGAATATATAGAAATATAACACACGCTATGCTTTTCTGTGCTAGGTTTGAAATTGTTCGTATTTTATTTACTTGATCACTATTTCCACCAAACTGTTACTTTCTGGTTTGCACTTTCTGATTTTTTTTCCGCAGGAAGCAATAGTATGTCAATTGTTCACTGACTTGAAAAAAATCATGTAATAATCCCAGTATGTTTGGAAAAGCAATAACATAGCTCACTAATCATGAAAAGCTACTTCCTTTTTAGCTTAAGCTTGCTTCCCAAGTGAATTTGGAATACTGTGTTTGTACATAGGTGATTTCTGTCTCAGATTCTCTTGCTTGGTTTAATGCGGGGAAGAAAAAAAATGTAAATGAACCTCTTAATAGTGCAGAAGAAAACTTGCTTCAATGACACATGACACAATCCTAGGGGATGGGAAAGTACAGCTCAGTGAAGCTCTGGTTCCATCTCTAGAACCAGGAGGACAAGGATGACAATGAAGAAAAGAAGGGGAAAGAGATGGAGGAATAGAAGGAGGAGGAGGAGCAGTGAGCCTCCTCCATACATAATATAAAAGGGAGATTTGCATTGGTTTTGCACTGAGCCCTTGATGATTACAAGAAAAACACAATTATCTATGAACAAAGCTGAACCCAGAAGGTGGCCATTTGATAGCTTCACGTTTGGGGTATGCTGTGGCATGTATCTCACTAGGACTTTGTGGGTGCTCCCACATCTATCTGACTTGGTCTAACCTGAAGCTTGTGATGCTTCAGTGCTCATCAAACAGATGCTGTGGGTCACTCCTGCTTTTACTGTGTGCCTGGTGAATGAACTGCTCTTGACAGCACTAGTCTTCACAATACCATTTTTTGGAAGACATAACTATATAACAAGGCCTTTGATTTTCTACTGAAAAAAGTTAACATCTATGCAACAAACATTTGCAATGTTGAGTTTTTTTGTTTGTTTGTTTGTTTGTTTGTTTAAACAGGGTTTCTCTGTGCAGCCTTGGCTGTCCTGGACTCACTTTGTAGACCAGGCTGGCCTCGAACTCACAGCGATCCACCCGCTTCTGCCTCCCGAGTGCTGGGATTAAAGGCGTGCACCACCATGCCCAGACCAATGTTGTGTTTTTAAAGAAAATGTATCTATATTATATAAGGTTTCTGTTAGGTTTCACATCCTGGAACAAATGGTTAACTGAGGTGCCTATTTAACATGTCAAAGCCGAGCTTCCCACTAGGTTCTCCCTTCATCCCTCAGGTCCTACTCATTATAGGGCCCTTCTGGGGATTGTATTTACCCACCCTAGGCTGAACTCTCCAGCCCAGGAGGCTAGGCTGCTCTTCCCTATTTAATTCAACCATGTTGGTTTTTGGCTCTTTGTGCTTTGGGCCTCCTGGCTGCTGCATCTGATTCCCCTCTCTCTCCTCTCCCTTCTCCTCCTGTTCTCCCAACATGTCCCCCTCAGCCTGGTCATGATCAGACTGGACTCTCCCAGATGTCCCTGCCTCTGGCTATGCTCTCCCATACATATATCTATAATAAATGTTCTCCTCCACCATATCAAGAAGTAGTCATCTCCTTTCCTTTTTTATTTATTTTTCATTCAGTTTTCAATAACTAACTTTCTTATTCTGAATACCTATGAGTGGGGCTTATATATGTATGTGTGATGTGCATGCATACCTATGTGGTGGGCATGCAAGCCTGTGGAGGCCACAGGAGGATGTTGGTTGCATTGCTCTATAACTTTCCACCTTATCCTTTTGAGACATGACCTCTCACTGAGAGAAAAAGTAGACCAATGGCCAGCAAGCTTCGCAGAAGCTCCAGTCTCCCACCCCGTGGCACTGACATCACAAGTGCTTGCTTCTCACAGGGGTGCTGTGATGACCCAGATCTTCATACGTAGACAGAAAGCACTTTTATCTACAAAGCTCTTTTTCCGTACCTAAACATTGTTTTAAACAGGAAGATGAATGATTTCATAGAATAAATCCAGTGTTGGCTTTGTTATTGTTGCTTAAGAAAATAGATCTCAGTGAGCTAACCCAGAAGCAGAGAGACTCAAATAGTATATACTCACTTATATCTGGACACTAGGCCAAGGGGTATGTCTCCTGAAAGTCTTCACTTACCAGGAAAATGGGATAGTGGTAAGGACATCCTAAGGTGGGAGAAATATAGGAGATAGGGAAATAGATGGATCCAGAGGGTCCTAGAAACCTACAAGAACACTATAATGGGCAGATCTGGGCCCAGGGGTTCTGCTTGATCAATGGCACTAACCAAGGACAATTTGTGTAGTCATCATCTACCTACCCAGACCTAGCTAAGGGACAGAATATTCTCCACAGTTAAGTGGAGACTGGGGACTGACTTTCACACGAACTCTGTTGCCCCTTATTTGGCCATGTCCCCTTGATGGGGAGGCCCGATGGCACTAGGAGGAAGGATAGCAGACTACCAAGAAGAAACTTGATACCCTAGCATCATATTCAAGGGGAGGAGGTCCCCTTCAGTCACAATCATAGGGAAGGGGAATGGGGTGAAAGTGGGAGGGAGGGAGGCATGGGAGGATGCACAGGATGGGATAGCAATTGAAATGTAATATGAATGTTTTATTTTTCAATAAAAAAATAAGTAAAAAAATAAAAAAAAAATAGATCTCTAAGACAAACTGGAGACCTAATGCATATGTGTAGTGCATGGTACTTCTCATGGGTTCCAGGGACCACTGCATAGTCTGGTAACTGTGAGTTCTGATTGGTTCCATCTTTTAGAGAACAGTCAGAAAATGTACATAGAGTGAAATATGTTAAATTGCTTGTTGTACAACTATGAATCTCACCTATACCCCAAGGCTTTTGTGTGACTAAAAACTCTATAGTAGTAATCAGAAGGAATAGTTACAACACAACCATTCAGTTCTCTTCAGTTCTTTCATTGAGTAGCAAAGAGGGTCTTCATTATTATTGTTTTGGGAAGCAGTTTGCTTTGAAATGACTCCCTTTTAAAGTACTATATTGAGCTACTGGAAAACTCTAGTAAGTCTCAAAATACCTATATTTTCAGGAAAACCATTGGCAAGAAAACACAGGTTAAATGATTCTCTTTTGAGAACCAGCCCTGCTCCTCTAGACTACTTGTCATTATACCAAAATAAAACTATAACTAGGAAGCAAAGCAAGCTGCCAAGAAATACGTTTCTGTCACTATTAAAAATGCCTGGACGTTGAACAAGCCAACAGTGCAATAAAGTCCAAATAGACTTCCCTGAATCAATTAATAGCATATGCCATATTCCTATTCCCATGGGTGGGGTTTACATTGCTGCTATCCTAAAACTTGAAATAATATTACTTAGAATGACACATAAAACAGAATGTTGTACCCTTCATACTCTGTTTCATTCCCAACAGTTCAAAACCTTTGTTTTCCAAATTGGCACATAAAGTTTCTCTGTATTGTTCCAAACAGAAGATCCAAAGCTCAGGGACCAGTTGAGCACAAAATCAGCCACTGCTTTCTGTAGCCCCCACCTGTGACAGAGAGCCATGCCCAGGAAGTAAGTGGAGAGCTGTATTGCCATATAACCTGATTCTTCTATCATTCCCCTTGAGGAAACTATGCCTTCTACCTCCACTTCCGTGTTTCCTCACGATGAAATGATGAAATGTCTTTTCTGTCAGTGCTCGCTCACCCCTCCCCCCCTACCCCCCCCCCCCCCCCGCGAATGTTCTTTCCTACTTATACCAGACTCAGAATGCTTAGCCTCTAGGGCTGGTCCACTGGGCACCCAAAAGTGCATTGGACTTCAGCAGCCCTCCCAAACAGCTACCCTCTGCTTTCATGTCTTGTCTATTTAAATCTAGATTCCATAGCTGGAAAAAAAAAGTTTAGTCTTTCTTCTCCCATTACCCTCTCTTCTTTCCCTCTCCCCTTTCAGGTGCTTTTCTATTCCTATATAATCCTCCTCTACCATCTACTTTGTCATATAGACCATCTACTTTGTCTACTTTGTCTAACGTCTTTTTACTTTATTTATTATTTGGGGTGCCACGTGGCAAAGACCAACTAAGATTGTCAGGCTTATCAGTATGCCTGCTGTGTCATCCTGCCATAAGATGCCTTATTTTGATTAACACAGTGATCATTCCTGTCATTTTCTTGACATAATTTCATTCTTCTTTATGACTAAGTAAAATACCATTATGTAAACGTAATACATTTTCCTTCTCAATCCATTTGTTGATCCCTTATTTAGTTATTGTGAACAACGAATGGATGTTGTTCAGATGGATGTTGCTGTCAGACGGATGAGCAAGTATCTCAGAAGTATGCTGACTTAGAGAGTCCTATGTGGTTCAGTAAGGTCATATGGCAGTTCTATTTTTAGTTTTATTTAGTAACCTCCATAGTGACTTCCATAGTTAGGATTTTAACTTTCATTTGTTCCTAAAATAAGAAGAAAGCTTCCTGAATATTTAGTAAGTGGTTGATATGGGACATAGATAACATATCTATATTACACTTTGCAAGGAAATTTACACAATTATAGTAATTAGTAGCATTTATTAAGATATTTCAACATATCAAGCAGTACACCTAAGTTAACTAATAGAGAGTCCTCACAACAGACCTTGGGATGAGGACCAAATGATTAACTATCCAAAGCATAATCCGAAGGGAATGAAGGGTTCACTGGAATAACCATACTTAGTAGCGGTCATGAAGCTTAGCTAGCCTAAGACACTGGCCAGTGGTCATCTGGCTTCAGAATCACAGAGGACATACTTTCCAAGGTCATGAGTGCAAGGCTGATGCATGGGTGCGGGATCCAAATACATCTACAAAGTAGAAATTCAAGGCCAGGCTATTATCTTTACTGAGTGACAGGACACCCAGAAAAATCAATGACTTTCCTGAGGAGGAACCAAGCTTAAAGCCATGTGGAAGAACAAGATGGAGAGAAGGCTTTGCTCTGTTATCCACTCCAATACAACTGCAAACCTAGAGGCAGCTCAAAGTTGGCCTTGAAGGACTATGCATTGGCGGTGAGAGGAATACAGGTGAGCCCAAGAGCCAAGAGGATAACACCTTGATAGGGCTCACTCTCCAAAAGAATAAGAACACCAGCACAAGGCGGTGGTCATCGAAGTGGGCTCATTTCCAACAATATCAGCAGGCCCTGACAAGAACCTCATGAAAATTCAGTGATCTATAGAGGCAGGGGTTCCTTTCTACTGAGTCTAGCACAGATCTTTTCTGTACAGACAGACAAAATCAAGGACTAGAGACACAGAAGGGCAAGTAACTAGTGAGAGATACACTACTGCAAGGGGCGTGGACTCTCCAGCCTGTGCAGGAGATGCCTGTAGTGCTAGAGCACAGATGCAGATCCCACCGTGCCTCTCTCCCACCAAGTGAAACTTGATTTCCACTTCTAGTCCTCAGTCTATCCCAACAGGAGCCCAGTGTATCCTGGGAAACCAGAATAATCAAGAAGGCCAAAGATAGCACAGCAAAGACTGATAATTAAATTGCACCTAGAAACTCAGTCCACAGAACCACTTAGGATTGTGTTAAGCCTATATGGATTGACTACCTGATAAAATATATAAGCACCTAGAGCTCAGAGATTCCTAACATCATATATAAAATGCCCAGTCTATAAGTGAAAATCACCACTCTTACCAATAATAAAGAAGACAAAAAAATGAAGGCACACATGATAATAATGCCTGTTAATACAGGTGCTGATAAGGAGAGAACGTCAGTGTCAGAAGCAGCAGCTGCCACAAAAACATTACATAATCATTAAAAATTCTCTTGAAATAAAGGAAAAAGTAAATTTCAGAAAATCACTGTTATTTTAAATTCCAAATAAAATCCATAGAACTGAAAACATACTGACAAGTATAAAAACATATTTCATAGGCTTGGGGGGAGATTAAAGATAAAGATGAGTGTTAGCTAGCACTCATGTTAAGACAGAACAAGATTTACCCTACGGGAGCAGCAAAGAAACACCAGGGTCTTAAAAACTGAGTAGAATATTCTTTAAGCGTCTCTGAGACAGAAAATTCAACATTCATATCTTTAGAGTGTGAAAGAAAGAAAGAAAAAAGAAAGAAATGCCTGAGTGTGTGTGTGTGTGTGTGTGTGTGTGTGTGTGTGTGTGTGTGAAACTGCATCAAGCCATGCAAAACCTATATTTAAAAAGTTAAACAAATATTAATACTTTTTAAAGTAGCAACAACAAATGGTCAGTCTAAATTCTATATCCAGCAAAAACTATCCTAGAATTAAGTGGAAAATTATACTTTTCCTGGTGCATGCAATTATGAAAATAATTCCTGGGATAATTCAAAAGAAGACATACTCTTAAATATTCCCAAATAAAGTAAAGAGAAAAGGAATAATAGAAGAAAGAAAGAATATACATGAACAAACACACACAAAAGATTGTTTTGTTCTTTTTACTTTTATATAAACCATGAGTGATAGAATAAAAATCATAATATGTTCTGACTCATAAGAAAAATGGTACTTAAAGGTAGAAGTTCAAGGAATTCAAAAGGAATTGAACTTTTAACCCTTAATAGAAAATAAATTATAAAATGGTGGTAAGAATCACAATGTATATATCATGAAACAGAGCAAGTGCTGTAAAAGCTATTTAATGAAACAGGCTAATATGCTAATAGTAAGTTAAATGGGACTCCTAAAACAGTATCAAGTAACCCATAGAAAAGGAAGAAAAAATCACAGAGAAAAACAATAAAAATAGGAATTTGATAATTTGTAAGTCAACTGAATGTGAATTTTCTAAATATTCTAATCATCATCATAAATATAAGTTAACAGAATACATAAAGAAACATTACCAACTAAATGCTGTTTGCTTTTCTTATACAATGACATAGGCATATTAAATGCAGAAGACTGGAAATAGATGTTTCAATAAAATAGTGATTTTACCCACCGATTGTAACTCTATTTTTATTGATAACATAGACTTGAAAACAAGAAAATTATAGAAATAGAGATGAGCTCTCTCAGTAAAATATTGTGATTAGGTAGCAAATAAAGAAATTTCAAAATACAAGAAGCAACGGAAAGAAATAGACAAATCTACAAAACTATAATTGATGGTTTCAGTAGTCCCATATCAATGAGAGATATCACTTCAAGACAGAAATCTAGAAAACAGAGGACCTGAGCAAAGATGTTGACCAGCAGGACCTAACTGACCTGCACAGAGCATACCACATGACATTGAGAATGAAGATTCTGCCGGGCATGGTGGCGCACGTCTTTAATCCCAGCACTCATAGGCAGAGGCAGGTGGATCGCTGTGAGTTCAAGGCCAGCCTGGTATACAAAGTGAGTCTAGAACAGCCAAGGCTACACAGAGAGACCCTGTCTCTAAAAACCAAAAAAAAAAAAAAAAAAAAAAAGATAGAAAATTCTTTTCAAGTGTGCCTGGAATGATTACTTCTGTTGGGTAAAACAAAGAACAACAAACTCACACATATTAAAAATTACATACTTCTTAGTCACAATGAAATAAAACCTCAAATGAATAGCAGAATAGATACATCAGGATATCTCCAATTTAATTTCTAAGTCACTCATGAGTTTAAAATGATGTCCAAAAGAAAATCCGAGGTGAAAACAAGGTACATGAAAGTACATGAGGAAGAGCGTTTATCAGGAGAAGTAGGGTGCAATTTAAAAATGTGCTAAGGAAATACATTGCACAAAAATTATATATTATCATGTTAAATAATATATATTGATAAAATATAATTATATTATATTGACAAAAATTAAAAAGAACAGCAATAGAAATTTATTAATAATGAATTGGAAGTATTTCTGCTGATCCTACTATCACTATAAGGTAATAAGGGGGACATTATGGCTTATACTCACAAATCCTTAAATTTAAAACCAAATGCTACACAAACTCAACTGACATAAAAAATGTTATCAGAATTGTTCTGTTACCATTAAAGCCATTAGATTGATAATTAAGGAACTACCAAAAAAGTAGTTTCTAAGGCCAATGCTTTTACTGGACTAAAGATTTCTACCAAAATGTTAAAGAAAACTAAGCTGCCAAATTCTTTTCCCAATAATGAAAGAGAAAGGAATACTTCTGAATTCACATGATAATGCAAGCATGTTTACACAAAAACAGAGAAAAGGGGAGGAAAGAAATACATACAGAAATAATAAAGTAGAGTCCAAAACCCTCAATAAAACATTAGCAAATTACATCAACTAAATAAATACTTACAAGCTATGGCCAACTGGAACATGAAAAGTTAGTTACCTCAGCCTTTGAAATGTGGCTGATGTATTCTATCTACTCAACAAGCCAATAAGAAAAGCTTCATTAATTGATGCTCAGAAAGCATTTGAAAAAAATCTCAAAACCATTCACGATGAAAGTAGAAATTAGGAATGGAAGGATATTACTTGACAAGAAACAGTCCATACAAAAACCCTCACAACCTGATGTCACATGTTTTTAAATTTTTCCTCTTACATTTCACTTGTCTACTCTGTGTGTGTGCGCACATACCCATGAGTCCCTGTACCACAACTAAATTCAGGTATTCAGGCGTGGCAGCAAATGCACTTTGCCATCTCACTGGCCCTTAATATAATACTTAGTACCAAAAAACTCTTTATTTTCTCACCAAGATGGAGACACACTGACGTTCTGCCCACTCTTATTCAGCACAATTCTAAAAGTACTAGCTACCGCAAAAGAAAGATAAAGTAATAACAGGCATATATATCGAAAGAAAGGAATACAAAACTGTAGAATCAGATTATGTAGTGTCTTATGTAGATTATCCAAACGAATCTACACAGAAAACTTCCAGAATAAAATAAGTTTAATAAGACTACAGGTGCAAGACCAATCTACAAAAGTCACTTGCAATTCTCCCAAAGATGAACATTCAGTGATTGAAATAAAAATCAAATTACCATCTAGTACACACACACACACACACAAAAAAAAACTGCTTAAACATTTAGCAAAGCATGCCCAAGAACTCTACTGAAAATTACAAAAATGCTGATGAGATAATTAATGAAGAAATTAAAACACACACACACACACACACACACACACACACACACACACACACATTGCATTAGAAGGAGATTATTCAACACCAGAGATAAAGTTAAGTCGCTTTAAACATTTTATAGGCCAAGTACCTGGGCCACACTCACACTATTTGGCTCGGATACTGATATGCTTACTTGTTTTCTGCTCTTGTTTCCTGGGCCAGCATCTTGCTCTCCAGTTTGCCCTGCAACTCGCTAGATTCGCGGCTACTGCCTCTGTCTCCAGGGTGCTAAGAGTTACCAGAGATGACCACCTTGCCATGTTGGGGCATCTCCACCGTGCTGGAACAACTAAGCCACCAACAGTAACCCTAGGTCATTCGGGACTCCTCCTCTTCCTCAGATACTGTAAAGCCAGGCGTGTATTTGCTCTGAGGGAAGGGGTGTCGCCCTAACCGACCTCAGTGACACTCGTTTTTATCCTGCTTTTGTATCAAGAAGAGCAGTTAACAGCCAATTTGCCTAGTCAAACCCAGATTTTTTTTTCCATCACTATAGACTCAATTTGTAGCAAATTCATCAAAATACAGCCTGTAGGAAGAAATGACACAAGTTCTTCAACCCATTCATAGGTGAGTCCCATTGTAAGCGCTGTATGACTGGGTGTTTAGTGCTTATTTAATTACAGAGATGGCTCTGGTGCAGTGACACACAGGGGTTCTTTCCAAGGCAAGGTGTCCCTGCAATCCCGAGCAGGACTCAGAACACCCTGGCACATGTCACAGGAAGCTGCAACCCTGAAAGTCTCCTCCCCCAGGGCCCCAGGGCCTTCCAAGCCAGCCTACACTCCACTTCTATCCTCCCAACTGGTCCTCAGAGGCGTGCACACTACCCGCTCCTTCGGGTTTCCCTTTAAAGACTTGTGAAAAACCAGTCCCTGCTTGACTGTTGTTAGGAAAGTTCTGCTGGTATCCCAGGATGATTCTGTCAGTAGAAGTTTCTAGACGTGGCTGTTAAAGTGGCTTGTTGTTGAACTGGAAACATATCTATCTACATTTCATTTTAATTATCGGTGATGACAATACAGGTTCTGCCATCATTTTGAATTTTCCTTCTCCACCGGCCATGTCAAAACGCCTTTGTCACGGTTTTATACTTGGCTCGTTTTCTACTTAGGGAAAGGTTTTTAAGAGCTCAGCCTCACAGGACTGGATCCCACAGCTCCGTAAACCCGGCAGGCCCCAAATCAAGACCACGCCTTAGAGATCGCCCCAGGAGGCACAGGGCTTGGGTGGGGGTGGGGGGGATCGCTGGTGAGCTGGCACGTCACAGCTTCTGCCTAGAGATTCACACATGCCCATAGCGTCGCGGACAGAAAAAGCATCTTGTTTCCAATTCTGCTGTAGGTAATGAAATTAGCCCCCAAATTACCAGAAACTGGAACAAGTAAACACAAAGGCCGGAGCTGGATTGCCAGGCCTCCCCTCCCCCGCCCAGCAGAGATGGGCTGTGGCTTTGGAGCTGTTTAAATTCAAAGCAACGCTTCTGTTTTTCCTAAGTCCCAATGCTGACCCTGAGCAGATAAAGCACGCTCAGTGACTTGGGGAGCGGAGCGGCTGTGTTCCTGCAGGGCCACTCTGTTTACATCAGGAAATCCAGCTCGGGCGCACCGGGGCAGCGCGGAGGCGGCCCGGGCGCCGGCCTCCCTCACGCTCGCCGCCGCGCTGCGCTGGCCCCTGGCGCTCGGCGGCTGACTCCATCCAGATGTGCCGCGGCTCCAGAGTGGCTGCCGCGCGTAGTAAATGGGCATCCGAGGCTCGTCAATCCCGGCCAGAGCAATTGCGGTCTCGCGGGCCGCCCCGCTGGCACGCGGAAACGCGCGCTCCAGAGGGGACCGTGGCGGGAGGTGGGGGAGGGCCAACGCACCCCGGCGCGGAGAGGCGTGCTAATGACTGTCCCGGGAAATGTGCCTAATACATTTGTACATTTCCTTGTAAATGTTTTACACTTTGAAAGAAAGGAGAACGCTGTATATCATTTGGAAATGTTGGCTGCCTATAGGTCCCTGTGGATATCACGGGGTTAGTACCGCTTGTAACAAGAGCAAGAGAAACATAAAAAAGTTGGGAAACACAGCCAATTAGTCATTACCAGGAGACTGTAAAAACAAGAGAAAGAGAAAGAGGAGGGAGGAGAAGGAATCAAAGAGGCAAATGCCCCCGGGGAAGAAAAAAGAAGAAACTAGATGAAGTTTTTGTAGTGTTCTCAGAATTGAATCGGAAAGCAGACCAGCTGGCGGCCTTCTAATCAGCAGCGACCTGCAAACCTGCAAGTTCCAGGGTGCAAACTCTCTCGGGAGGCTAGGCTGAGATTTCCCAAACTATACCCATTTGCTGTTCCTGTAAAACCTGAGCTGGGTCAGCGGGCAGGCAGAGCGCTTTGGAGCGGAACCCAATTGTGCAAAATCCAAGTCAGACATTTATTTCTGATCTCCTGCCGCCTACACAGTTGTTACTAGCTGAGTCGTAATAAAAAGAAGACAGGAACCATTTTTTTACAGCCCTAAACTTCTAACTCCTACTAACCAGCCCCTAGCTCAAGCAGGCTGTGCCATGCTTGCTAAAACTGGTCGTACAGTAGTTTTGATGATTTTTTTTCGGTCATACTCAAGAATCTAAGAACTTAGAGCATCCCAGATCTTGAGTAACTGTTGACCCATCTCAATAAGCAGAAAATTATGGTGTAAGGCAATTATAAAGTTCATCAAAACAGGCTTGCATTGCTTCCTCCAAGGATTACCTGAGATAGTAGCTCTTCCTCCCTGCGTGTGTTGAGGACTGGTAGACAGGAGCTGTGTTTGGTCCCCCAGGAAGGGCGCAAAACTTGCTCATTTACAGAACTACCTGTTTGAGCAACAGGAGGAGACAAGCAGACCTGGATTTGGCAGGCCTCTGCAGCCCTGAATGATCTCAGTCCCCAACTAGTTACACATCAGGAGGACCTACTGTCATATGTGCCTCAGATTTCATTTTCTGTTTGCTAATAAGCTAGGGTGCTTCTTGGTGTCTGTGCACAAGTCAGCAAAAACAGAGCCTTAGCCCTACAGAACAAAACTGAGCAGACAAGAGAGGGAGTATTCTTACAGACGCAACAGTAAGTGCTTTCTCTTGAGCACAAGCATTCTCACAGGTGAGCACTTGGAGGCAAAGTGTCCCAGCAATCATCTCTGAGGTTCAGAACCTCAGGAATTGATTATATCTGAGCTCCTCAGAGAGAGACATGAACACAGTGAAAGGTGTTATCTGCCAGTGACTCTTATCTTTATGAGGAGACTTTGAAGTCGATTGATAGGAAAGCTACAAGCTGGAAAATCCCTGTAACCTGGGTCCTTTATCTCCCGGCTCACATTCCCCCCAGCCAGGACACATCTGACTAATGAAAGTACCCACCACCATTAGTCATGCTTCTCGTGTAGATTAAAAAGTAGCATCCAAATGTTGCTGGCAAGCCTGCTCCAGATGATGGCATTACTCGGTGGGTTTTCTTCTTTCCAGAGTCCACGCCCCATTTCTAGCTTTCCCTACAGCTCCCTCCATCCTCGACTTCCACCTGAGGTTTAAACCACTGTGTCTGAGGCATTGACTCTACGAACCACGGCTTGGCAATTGTCTCTCTACTGAGAGTTTCTACTATAGTTCATCAAAAGCTTTAATAGAAATAATCAGTACACTCTCCCAGCTGCAATTAACATTTGTGAATGAATTATGTACTATCCATTTTTCAAGCCTCCAGATAGGAGCAAAGATATTCTGAAGCCTGGTTGCTCTCTTCTACCAGGGTTCTTAAAAAAATGGTCCCAGAGGAGTTGTAATTTCCCCCCAAGAGTCTCATGCTGGGAGAAGTAACCGGGTAAGCCTGGTGCTAGTCAGAGGAGGAACTTATCTCTCAGGAAGAGATCTCATACAATTCTAACACCTTGTCAGACCACCTTCCGGGAGATACCAGAGGCAAGATGGAGATGAGTCAGAGAAGGAAGAACCACAGCTCAAGGATAGCTGCTTAGTTATGCACACTCCTCACCTCCTGTTTAAATAAGTCTTCATGTTATTAGCCCAAAGATAGAATGCAGTGGGAGGGGATCTCTTCCCACCTTGTTACTTTACTTTTCCCGACATGACCACACTGAGTAAACCTCCTTTCTCAGCTTTTCACTACTGCCAACTCCTGACTTGGCATCTCAGGGCTGCCAGAGCCCAGGCTCTAACTGTAACAACTCACACAATACTTTAAAACTACCTGTTTTGGAAGGAAACGTATCCTCTTTCTTCCCAAACTGGACTTGCTTGATCTCTCTCATCTTTCTAGTGTCTACCGAAGACAGTATCACTGTCCTGTCCCACAGGCCAATGAGCGCTTGCAGAATTTCTCTTTAACTGATTCCCCTGCCTTGACAGCCCTAAGATAGCTCCCATAGCAGACCATTAGGGATCAGATACTCTCTCTGGATCTGAGGATGCAGTAATGAAGAAGGCAGCTAGCTACTTGTGACTACTTGGCACAGACTCAGCATGCTCAACACTTATGACCTTAGTGCTGTAGTTTCGTTTCCTTGCTGTTCTTTTTGTTTGCATTATAGAAAAGCTGGTGCTTACAGACTGTGAAATTTCCATGTCCAGTGCTTATTTCCTCTTTTGTTATGCCGACCAGCCTCCAAAGCCTTTGAGAGAGGAGGCTTTGTCCTCCCATTCCCTGCCCGCTGTGGGTATTACAGTTTCATCCTGGAGAGCTACTCCTACCATAGATGGTGGCTTCTAGAAGGAAGTCCCTCTAGTAGTAAAATCTAGCCAAGCCTTAAACCCCAAATCAAGTCTATAATACACTGTATAAGACCAGCATCTATGGGAATCCTATATGAGATTTCACCATACTCTGAATTACCAATTATTCGTATCTTCGGGTCTTCCACTCTCCACAACTTTCAAGCATATAATATCATTAGACTTCCAACTCAAGTCTTAAATCTAACTTTCTGCCTCTCTCTCTCTCTCTCTCTCTCTCTCTCTCTCTCTCTCTCTCTCTCTCTCGATCTTCCTTTTTTCCTAATCCTCATTTACTGTGGTAATAATGTATTTACATATTCCCACTCAAATGAAAACTTGAGAATAAACCCCATCCTTCCCTATTCTCAACTCTAAAGTCTAGTCAGAATTCTCTGAGTCTTAGTGATGGTTAAATATGTTCCCCAGAGGTTTATGTGCTAGAAACTTGTCTACATATATCCATTCATTTATTAATTTAACCACCAAGGTTCCATTCCCTGTTTCTGATCTCTTGAACTAAACACACTTATTAATTTAAGAATTAGACTAGGACCAGGTAGGTGCTTCTCTGGCTAGGGATGAAAAAGAGTCCTTTGCAGGGACTCATATATACTTCTGAGTCAAACCCATGCCAGACAAAGAAATATGATCCTGTACTCAGAACGCAATGTTAAAGGGTAGGGTTGTTGTGGCCTGACTTTCAAGCATGACAGACACAGAGAAAGGGAGACCACTATCCTGAGAGCTAGCTCTCCTCTTCCTTGTCCTAAAGACCTAGCAGCTGTATTTCCATCCTATCTCCTGCTGTTCTTGCCAGTGACAGAAACTAATCACCAACTTTCAGCTCCATCCCCCAGGGGCAAAGAAGAAAGGTCCCTGGTCTACCATAAGGGAAGTTAATGTCACATCAATTAGGGAGGCTCCCAATGCAAAGTATCACCAGAAAGGAGCTTCTTATGAATCCAGATGCCTCTCACTTCAGTTAGCCTCCAGTGATAAGCCAGTAGGAAAGGCAGTAACAAACCTTGCTCCTCCTACCTCCTCCCATTCTGGTCCTCAGCAATGCTGATGTCGGTACACTTGGACTGAGAGAATTAGTAGCACAAATGGCATGCCTGTGGTCCAGTGACTGACAATTCTGTCATGGCAGAGAGTGCTGGCACTAAATTTTTGGCTCACAAAGTATTGGGAGGGGGACTGGTGGGTGGGGAAGTGTCTGATGCCATGTGAAACACAAGAGAAGACATGCTATACAGATGTTTTTGGTTTTAACCAGGATAACATCACAAGCTACTAATTTTTTTTATGTTTTTATTTATATGAACTTTGTAGATTCAAAACAAAACCTATCTGTAACCTGCTGCATAAAACCATGTTACCTTCTTCTCTGCAGTGCAGGATAGTTCCTAGCTGCCACCTTCCCGTGCTGGAAAAAAAGAGATTGCAAGGCTCTTCCACAACTACCACACTCCAGTCTCAACCACACTAACATACAGAGACATACACAGGAGCACACACTAACAGACACATCTATGTAGACAAACACAGACATACGTTGAACTATAGGCTTACACATAGACAAAGGTATAGAAACACAGACGTGTATTCTCATACACAGAAACATATACCGCCTCATAAAGAAACACAGCATGGGTGTATACAGTCACCGTGGCAGTGACAGAGCAGCCATCAGAACACTGCAGGACAGTGTTGACTGTTGGAAGATCAGCTTCAGGGACCACATTCCTTTGACCTCATTTCAGCTCTCCTAGGGAAAGGAGGAGTTTGAGCACTGTAGGCTTCTAAATCGCTTGGTAAAAAGAGTGTGAACCACATAGTCCCCGTGAAACCATCAAGAACTCTACCTATTCTGAGCCCCTACCCCTTTTTTTGACATTTATTTCTATAGTCAAGGAAGACAGTATATGGAAGTGTTGGGTTTGGGATGTGAGGCTTGGTGCAAGATGTTATTCAGGGTGTGCTTTTTCAAACAGTAAGAAACAAAGCCCAATAGACCTCTGGGTGTTCAAAATTGTTTTTACAAAAATCTGGAATTAATTGTTCTATTTTTTTTCTTTGTTGTTGTTATGTGGTTTTTGGTCTTTAAGGCCAGATATGCCACTTTGTGCAGCCTATTTATTTAGTTTATGTTTTCCATGAAAGGGATTCCATCGTGAGCACTTTCCTCCTCCTCCTCCATGCATTGCTATCTTAGGGCACTAAAGACCACAGTCTTTCGGCACCCTACAGAAGCTGGGGATCCAAATGTCTAACACAGTGGTTCTTAGTTCTATATTACAGCTCTCACCAGGGACATCAGCAAACTCTGCATATATTCGTAGCTGTGTAAGGGGGTATGCTATTTGTAGATAGTGAGTAGATATCAGGCTGTTTGTCCAAAGCCCTGAACACACAGGTCAGTCCTTTCACCCCAGACATGGCATGACCTGGCCCTGAGCATCAGTGGTGTCAAGAATGGAAACCTCCCTTTTAACTTGTTCACAAGAGCTTCACAGTGCAACTGTACCACACTGTTCTCTGACTTCATACCACAGCAAGAGTCACTGTGGAGCCCACAGCTTCCTGGCAGGCAAATCTAGCAATCATATCCACCAGCCAAAGCTAGAAATCAATGCACACTACACAAGGCAAGGTCTTGGATCCAAACCTCTTGCATAAATGAACTGAAATAAAAATCAACGTCATCCTCAGATCACAGTCACCTTCTGCCAATCAGCCAAAAAAATATCATGGACATGTAATTTAAAAGCAAATAAAAACAAAACAAAGCAAAACAAAAAGTCAACTTCATCTGGTGACTTTTATACAGAAGAAAAGGAGGGCAGTTTGCACACCGTGAAGCGACACTGTTCATTTGCGGTTTGCTTTGGATTCCATTGGAGAAGATGCAGAGCTTGTCAGAACTGAGGTCAGGACAAATGACAACTACTGACACAGCCACCCATGGGCCCTCCTTACTGCACAAGCCTCTTTACTGGATGTAGGCTGGGAGCAGCCCGAGGGCATTTTGGAGGCTGAAGGGTAGGTAAAATACTTTCCTGGATTCAAAGGTCTTTCCTAGACTAGCAACAAGCTTTATGCAGTTTCTTGTCCTGTTGCTGACTCTGTGTGACTTAGTAGCAGGCATCATGTTTAGAAGAGAGTTTGGACTGGCTGCACTGATGACCTTGGGCAAGCTTGTTTCTTTACTAGAGCTGCAGGCCATAATATGCTATCTAGGTGGTTTTCACACGCCAACCTAATCAATACCCATGGCCCCTGATACTACAAAAAACAAAACAAAACAAAACAAAACAAAGAGAGAGAGAGAGAGAGAGAGAGAGAGAGAGAGAGAGAGAGAGAGAGAGAGAGAGAGAATCGAGTCTCAGAGTGGTTGTACCCAAGGAAACACAGATGGAACTAGCTAAGGTTTTCAAGTTTTTAACTATTATGTGCTTACCTGTGGTTTATGGCTAGAACAAATGGTGTGATGTTTGTATTAGCTTTTGAAGAAGTTTTAAGCTTTTAATGGCTGGCAGCTATCTTATAAGCCAATCACTTGGCTTGCTTTCCTGGTTCTTTCTCTATGAACAAGGCGAGAGGGAAGCTCAAAGCCCCGTGTTCACACTACAAGGTGGTAGAGTGGTTCCATGTTTAAGTGTAGACACTTTGTTAGAAGCCTAATGGGCCTGAGACTCTGTAAGAAGATATCATGACTGAGCTTTTGTTGTGAAGAAGTCCCCTGCAGTGGTCTACCACAACCCTAGAAGAACAGGCCTTTTTGGATGCTAACTCTTTAGTGTGTCTGAGAAGCCCCACTCTGTGTGCCCAGGGCTGCCATGCTTAAGTGGATTGTCTTCTTCACTTGCAATTTATAGTTAATATACCTTCTGTGTTTGGCACTAACATAAGCGTTCACCTAGGAGCTGAGAGGAAAGCTCCAAATTCCCCTTTTGACTATAACCTTGGCAGTTACCCCTAATTTGTAAGACAGGGCACCCCTAGATGTGCTGCTAGCTAAATTAGAGGGCAGAAAGTGAATAGAGTGAAAGTCCAGTGGATTGAGTAGAAAAACTTTTCAAAGGGCAGGAGGCAGAGTTGCAATTTTTTTTTCCCATCAAAAACTTACTTGATTTCATGGTTGTACATTGTAGTTGTCACAGAGTCTATTACCTTTCTGAGTTCATGTTGTGGAAACAAGGCCTCCGCACACAAAAGTTAGGTAACTCCACATGGTGACACAATTAGAACCTGACTTCCACAAGTCTGCATTGTACTTGGTTAGCCTCTGGCATCACAAATGCACTGGTAGGGTTTTCATTGTTCACTATTACTCTGCTTAAAGCACAGCCACATCAATCTTTGATGCTTCCAACACCTGCAGAGGAATCTTGTGAGTTCTGCAACTGCACTATTAAGTAATGCAATGAACACATGTCTAAAACATCCTGTTCTTCCCACGGTGTTTCTCCCTGTATCCACACACAAATGCAGTTAAAAATAAGAGCAGCTGCAACTGTTCTAGCCACACACAGCCTTGTTTATAGGTTCAGTTTCTTCTGGTCAGAAAGCCATATTTTTAACATGGTTATCTAGAGACAATAAATAAGTTGTGTGATATATCTAAATAGTTAGGTAAAACCATGCATGTTATAAACACATGTATTAAAAAGCATTATCTAATTGTGCTATTGTCTTTGAAAGCCTCACAATTAATTATTTTCTCTTTACCATCAGTGAACATCTGCTGGACAATGAGGAGTCAGCCAAACCAAGCCCAGGTGAATAAGCTGGCTCTTTCAATTGTTTACACATTCAAAGTCCTTACGTGGAGCTAAGGCCTTCCCACCACCTTATCCACAGAAAGTGGGTATCTACAATCTTGCCACAGGATTCCCAGACAACTATGGTGGACTTCCGGCCAGGCCAAGGCTTCCTGGGGGCCCTTGCACATTTCATTCCACATGCCTTAAAATGTGAAAGTCGAGCACATCACTCTCAAGGGCGAGCAAGTCCACTCCTTGTTTCTTGTACGGAGAGTTCCTTCCTGATGCTTTTAGCATTAAACACTTTTGTATTTCTAGTTTCAAAAGCATTTTCCAGAATTTCAAGTTATCAAATTTCTGACTCCCAGATAATGAAGTACTACTATATTTCACATTTATATATCTCATAGCCATAATAAACCATTCAATCAAGTTCACGGATATTCTTTGAGTGGCTATTTGGACCAGTCATTTTCCTAAGCTCTTAAAAGGAGCATTGACAAGACAGAAACTGTCTCTTCTCTTATAGCCCAGGGACTCGGAAGTGGAGAGTAACCAGTGCATGAGTAAAGCTACATGTAAGCAGAGTGTGAGGGGGTGAATGGGTCCTAAGGAGGCCTTCGAAAGGAAGCTCCAGGGTAGAGTATGTGCCACTTGAGCTGAGGCATGAAGGTCCCTAAGGCTAACTTGTAATATCTTCTGTTGGTATACCCCAGCCTTTTGTTCACATTTCACAAGCACCAACTGTGTACTGATACCACAGAGGCTGCAAAGCTAAACATGGAGCTAAGCAGAATATGGAGCTGCCAAACCTCTCTTCCAGCTGAAGAGAGATCGCCCTGTCACTGTGATATGCTTTTGATCAGGCCAGTACCCTTAGGAGGAGGCTGATCCAGAGTGAGCTGTTTGGTTGCCATGAACCCTCTCTGCAGCTCAGCTACAATCTTTACCCCAGATGGCTGAGTCTATGGCCTTCTTATCCTTTCAACAGGGCAGCGCTCTGCCAGCTCTGCATAAGCTGCACCTATACTTAAAAGGGATCGTTCAGTGCATCTGGTGCAAAGATGTTCTTAGAACCGAGAAAGAACCACACCCAAATGCCTCACAGAGGCCACCAGCTAGAAGTTTAGGAAGAGGCCTCCCCTTGCCATCTCTAAGCATCAAAAGAAGAGAGCAAGTATCCCAAAACTCACTGTGCCTACCTTGCCGCATGTGTGCATCCTGGATCCTCCTCTCGCTTCCTGCAGGACTGTAATGCAATATTACAACTCAGCTGCACAGCTGCCTCTGACACCAGCCTTGTTGCCAAGAGAGAAACAGCAAATGCACATCTCTCCACAAAGGTCTGAAATCGTGTCTGAAGAACTGTCCTTGTGGGGATAGACAAGGACTTCAAAACTAGAAGGAACAGTCATCAGATGATTGTGTTGCCCCTGTCTTATCACTACCATGGGGCAGTGCTTGCTGAAGCCTAGTACTCCCACACATGGACTTAGCAAAACAAAAGTGGTGGATATTTGCCAATACTTGTTAGATGTTGAGGTCTTTCCATACCTAATTTCATGTACAGAACATTCTTGTGCGGTCAGTGTTATCCCAATTCATAGACCTGAATGCTGAGGTGACTCACTGTGACTGGAACCTGATTTAAGTCTAACCCTTGCTGAATTCAAAAGCCTATGCTTCAAGAAGTAAGATTGTGCCATTTAACCTCCCTCTGCTGTGGGGCAAGAAGGACAATCCTCCATTGCTGGTGGGACTGCCAACTTGTACAGCCACTTTGGAAAACAATTTGGAGGTTTCTCAGAAAATTGGGGATAGATTTACTTCAAAACTCAACCATACCACTTTTGGTCATATACCCAAAGGATGCTTCACCATGCCGCAAGGACACTTGCTCAACTATATTCATAGTTGCTTTATTTATTATAGCCAAAAACTGGAAACAATGTCCCTCAACCAAAGAATGAATAAAGAAAATGTGGTATATTGACATAATGGAGTATTACTCAGCTGTTAAAGATAATAACATTGTGAAATTTGCAGACAAATGGATAGAATTAGAAAATATCATCTGAGTGAGTTAACCCAGACCCAGAAAGATAAATATGTTATGTCCTCACTATTAGGTGGATATTAATGGACAGGCAGATTCTGTCCAGAGGAGAAAGATGGAGAAGAAGAGAAAAGGAATGCCCTTTGAGTTAAAACAGCTGGTCTGGCATGGACAGTAGCCACACAGTGGGAAGCAGAGCTCGACAATAAGGAATCCCAAAGTACCAGAGAAAGCATACTTAAACTCTGGATAGCATCTGGAAGAGCCAGAATAAACAAACAAGCAAACAGACAAATGTATAAGAATGTTAATTCAGAACATGGCTGTTCTGGCAAGAGATCATATCCAAAGACCTTCTAGGCCTGTGTTATCCAGCTGGAATACAAACATGCCTTAAATCTGGGAGACGGAGGCAAGCAAAATTGAGGTCAAGGCCAGCATGTAGCAAGTAGAGAGCAAGTATCAGGTAAAGAAAAGCTTAGGTCCAGGCGTGGTGGTACACGCCTTTCATCCCAAGGTAAAGTCAGTTTGTAGAAGGAAGCACTCGTGTTTGATGTCTATTGAGTGGCAGAAACGTGATGAATCAGAGAAGATTTGAAAAAATAGGATATGACCAACTCTCAGGAGAAGAGAGAAGAAAGAAAAGCTACTTGAGAGAGGAGGCAGTTTTACCAGGACAGTAATAGAGGGGTGGATTGCAGAGACAGAACTCAGGTAAAGATAGACCAATTCAGAAAATGAGAAGAAGCCAGATGATCAGAACAGATTGCTGAGTTAGTTTAGGCCAAGCAAAGCAATTCTGGGCAAAAAGAAGCTAGATTAAATAAGTCAGCAAGGAGAGGAGTTGGAGCCTTAGCAGCTGAGTTCAACCAGCCAGCCCAGAGCTCAAAAATAACAAGTAAGGGTGAGCTCATTAAGCAGTAAGTCTCAGAGGCTGAAAACATTGTAGGCCTACTTTAGATTATACAGAGGCTAGAAGCTTCCAGGAGTAGGCCTAAGCCAGTAGAAGGAGGTAGTAAGCCCCCCAAACAACAATTGAGCCAGGAGAATGAAAGTTACTTTTACAAACAAAAAATAAGGTGTTAGACCTAGTTGAACTTCATGGCAACTAGTGAGAAATGCAGAATTCTGAGGAGAGAAAGCACAGTGTCTCAGTGAAAACATAATTACTCTTCAAAGTTTAAAGTGAGCCTGCCTTCCTGAGGATGGCCATGATTGATCAGCCTAGCTGAATAAACTCTGAAAGAAGAGACTATGGCAGGTCTCTATCCAGAGGTAGAGTCTATTGACTTGAGAAGGCTTTCCCTTGAAAGGCCCTCAGTGCTTGCTGGGCTAAGTCATTTCACTGAAGTCTGTCCTGCTTGTCCTATCCTTATTGCAAACGTCTATAGAAGAGGACCTTGGCATTTGCCCAAGCCCAAGACTGAAATAGGGAAGGGGGAATACTCTTGGTGGCCAAAATGCATGTTCCCCCAAGTCTTCCTTGAGTGGATGGATGGTATTTGCCTAAAATAAATATTGGATAAAGAGAGCTCAGTGCCATCATTAACTCTGGCAGCTCTTTTCTTGAGACTTGCCTTGTAATGAAACACTCCCTATAGGGATGCCTGTTTTGTGTTCCTCCTTAGACCCACTCCCCTTGCTTGTGCTAATCCATTTTGCCTTTTCCCATATATGTGTGTGTGTGTGTGTGTGTGTGTGTGTGTGTGTGTGTGTGTGTGTGTTTATACTATGACACTCTTCTCCCATGAAGCTTAATTGGCTTGTGCACAGTGTCGGTTAGTTTTATGGCAATATGACACAAGCTAGAGTCAGCTGGGAGGAGGGACTCTAGACTGAGGAAATACCTCCAGACATTTGACTGCAGGCAAGCACGTACGGCATTTTCTCCATTAGTGATTGATATAGGAGGGTGGGTTTTCCCTGGGCTGGAAGGCGCATTCCACCAAGGCCTCTGCTTCAGTTCCTGGTCCCAGGTTCCTGCCTTGAACTCCTGCCCTGACTTCCTGCAGTGATTGAGTATGACTTGAGACTTATACGTTGAAATTAACCCCTCCCTGCTCTCCAGATTGCTCTTGGTCAAGGTGTTTTATCACAGCAGCAGAAACCCTAAGTGAAACACACACCTTCCATGAGGGCCATAGACTGTCTCCATACAGATAAAGCACATTAACAGATTGAAACTGCTAATCAGAGAGGGATTAGCTAGCAGAGACTTCAGGACAAAGTAGCCATGTTCATGAGCAAAGGAAGAATTTGCCCTTTGTCCATTCATAAAGTTACTTTGTAAAAATTGATTAAAGTTGGACACAAGGATACATACCTCTTCCCTGAATGCTGAAGGTAGAAGTGGCTTTGAGTCTAGGGGTTCAATGCCAACCTGGCCGACATAGCAAGCCTTTCTAAAAAAAAAAAACAAAAAAAAACTAATCTTGCTGTGTGATCATTGGGGAGTGGGGAATGAAAAGGAAAAGCAACAACAACAATAACAAGAACCCGCACAAAATCTGTCTAAATAGTTGTTAGTTAACATACTCCATTAATAGACTATTGAAATATTTTCAAGAATGCCATTTTTCCAACTACAAACACAGAAAACCAGTCCCACTGCTTGCTTCCAAAATAGCTTCAGATCTATTGGCAGTCTCAGGAAGGAGGATGGGATAGGCAGGAGGGATAAGAATTAGAGCGGACGAGGGAGCAAGAGAAGAGAGGAGGGAGTGTATTGGCTGGTATCTGTTTTTCCTTAGAAGAAAAGATTGCTTTTCCTTTTTGGGATCTAGTGCCCTTTAAGTGCTCAATATCCCTAGGCAGTTGACACCAGGAAGAGGGATTTGGGAGCCTATTGTCCTGCACATTTAGCATATTCCCCTAATCTTACTTAATCAGACAACCCACAGAGCAAGCCCTCACTACCCCCACAAGAGCAGGAGAAGCCCTCGCTCCAATGACGTGACTTGCTGACAAAGACCTCCTGCTGTCTGGGGCTCTGGGCAGCTTTCATGTACCACTTGGGACTGCTCTCTGAAAGCAGGTCATTCTGAAAGGCTGTGGGATATCTTGTAAACAGATAGGCCAGCAGCTTGTGGCCCGATAAAGAACAGAAGCCTCATTCCAGGGAGCTCCTAAGGAATTTCTCCTGCTCTGGAGGAGGCCAGCTACCCACACGATCCTCTGGAAGAGAGGCGAAAAGGCACGCCCTTCTGAATACATCGGGAAGGTCCCTCTTTGAAGGCTTCTGTGAGTGTCTTCTCCCGGCATGGCTTGGCTGGTGACGTTAGAGGACGATGAGGTGCTATGTTCATTCAAATTTCCTACAGGTAGAAAGTCAGGGGACATAAAACAGAACTCCTACGCTCTTGTTCCCACTGTATGGATCTATTAGTTCTTGAAGAATATATCTAGAATATACCATGTGCTTGCTTCCTAGCAGGAAAATAAGGACTGCTCACAGGCATGTTTAATAGTGTATGTGCTTTGTGAAAACAAGAGTTTCATGGCCTCTGGGATAATGTGAGAGCCTCAGACAATCTGCATCCTTCAGTAGATGACGAGATAAGGAAAATGGGGGACATCTACACAGTTGAGTACACAAAGAAGAAAATTCTGTCATTTACGGCAGTGTAGATGATCTAGTATCCTTACACTGCAGGCATGACCAAAGCACCCAGACAAGCATGTATAAAGTTACCCTGGGGGAACCATCTCAACAAAGCCCCACAAGACGGCAAGGGAAAAGGATGAGAGACCTTTATGAACTTTTGTATGGGTGCTTTTAGTTTCACTGTGCCCAAAATACCTACAGTAGCAACTTGGGAAATGAAAAATTTGTCTTGGTTCTAGAATCTGAAGTTCATGACATGGTGGAATGCAAGCTGCCAGGAGCACGAGACTTGGGTTCTTCATATGGTGGTAGAATAAGAAACGGGAATATTTGGACTAGAATCAAATGCACCTACCCCAATGGCATACTGGACAGGCCATGTCACAAAGCTCCATGCCTCCCAATTAGCACTGTCAACTGGGGAACACTTACTTAAACATGAGCCTGTTGGGGGGGACATGTCAGATTTAAACTGTAATGACAACTTCAAAATCAAAAGTCAAAAGCACAAAGAAGTATCTATTATAAATGATAAGTAAAAAGAAACAGCAAATCCTAGGAAATTGAAATAGTCAAACAATTTGCATGCCATAAGTTATAAAAAATATTAGGTAAAAAAAGATAAAGAATTACTATAAAAAAGATAAGTCCATAAGGGAAGGGAGTAGGGGGAAATGGGAGGGAGGGAGCAATGGGAGGATACAAGGAATGCGATAACAATTGAGATGTAATATGAATAAATTAATAAATTATATTTTTAAAAGATAAGTCATTTTTAAAGGAAAATAGGTAGCTTAGAAAAAGTTTTAAATTTCAGTGAAGAAACAGCAATTTTCAGAAATAATTTTAATTAATAGAATATTTTGTCAATAAAATTAATAATACTTTATAATTGGTTTAAATCTCACATTAAACAGAAGTGAAAGAGGGATGTGTATTTGGGGAAGTCAGACGTAAGTGGGAATGACAGAAGAGCAGTATAGAGTGACACAGGCAGGTCCTACCTACCAATACCAACAACACCATCCTGACATCTTTACTCAGTGCAGATTTGTTTGGTATGACATTATTCCTACAAGAAAAAAAATTTTTTTCTAGTTGCCCAGTAGAAAGTGATTACCAAAATGATATAATTCTGTCTGATGAAATAGAAGCAGAAATTTCCAAGTTATGTTTTTGAGGAGAATCTTTGGCCTCTCAAGTCCTTTATGTGGAACATGAACAGGATGCAAATGGTGACGCTGATATACAAAGCAGAAATCTGAAAGGTCTTCATTCTATAAGAAAACAAACAAACATATGTCTCTTTTTTTTTATTTGAGTCACACTAAGTTGTGTTTTCTATATGATGTGGCTGCATGTAATATATTTACTTGATAAGCTGCATAATAAGAGGAGAAATTAGAAGACAAAAAAGCAGAATGAGATAGTATTTTAAATAGACAGTCCCTAAGAAACTTACAAATCAAATGAAAACATTCAAAATGAAGAGTCTCACTGTCCCAAGTAGAAAGTTTAAAAATAAGTTTGTGCAGTGAGACACTCAAAACACTAATGGGAGAGAAGAAATTATAAAACTAGCCACAGTTAAAACATGTTCAGATTAAAACCAGATTCCTCAACAGAAGTAGGCCATGAACAAAGTTTTACACTTAGCTAATTACTGTTTAAAAGGAAGATAGGACTCTCAGATGAAGAATTTGTCAGTCATAGACCTACAATAAAATGTGTTCAGAAATATTCTGCACTAAGATGGTCAGAGAACAAGACATCACGGAGGATGTACATAAAGCTGAGTATCCAATCTGTTGAATGTCCAGGGCCAGTTTATGATGTCTAGGGAGGTGCACAGGATTGTCAGGTGTTCATTTTGCTCATTTCCTTCTTTGTAGTGTAGCAAAAGCTAGACTCTATTTTTCTTTTTTTATACACAGACTTCTATGCCTGTTTCTAGTTCATTTTCTATTAAGCACACTTTTTCCACCACCCAGAGGACAGTGGGACTTTCTTCGTGTTTCTTGGAGTTCCTTGGAAATTTCTGATAACTGACATAGTTTTACTTTACAACTTCAGACAAGGAAGGAACACAATTAGTTTTGCATGGAATGATAAGTTATGGAGTCACATGCCTACCTGGCCTATCTGAGTAGGCCTAGCCCTAGTGGTCACATTCCTTCTTGAGCTTGATGATGAAGTCTGGGAAGCATTCTGAAAGGGGAGAAATCACACTGATGAAAGGCATGCCAAAAAGAATGTTGCCTCCCCTTAAACATTGCCATTTTCACCTTCTTACCTCCATTCTGTCAAGGTCCTTTCACTTCCCCAACACTGATGTGGAAATGTCAGGACAAGAAAGAGCCACTCCCCTGAGGCTGGGGTCCACTTACTACACAACTTCATCAGGACAACTGTTGCCATCACACCTGAAGGGGTGTGTTTTGTGGTACGCAATAATTTAATAAGCCGTTTAATTCTGTATGTTCAATATTCTTCCTTTGTGCTGATATTTACTTTATTGAATCTTCATAAACAAATCGTCCAGTTTCAAACATTTAATATTCAAAATTCCTCCTAGATTTTCAAAAAAGTTGATCCCCCCTCCTTTTTTTTTTAAAAACAAAGAATGGTGAAGAAGGAAGCATTTTGCTTTTCTTATGTTTTATTTTCTTTACTGTAATTATTTACAAAGATATCCAGTGGATTTCCCTGATATTTTTTCAGAAAATCCTCAACCTAAAATCTAGACCAACTCTAGAGACTTTACACAGACTTTGATAACCTTGCCATCACAGGCTTGTTCTCTCACTTCCAGATTAAAGACTTTGAATTATTGAATCTGTTAGACCCTTTGATCATTTTGAAATATGCTAGGAGTTAACAAAATATTCTCAGGAAGAAAGACACACACACACACACACACACACACACACACACACCACCACCACCACCACCACCACCACCACCACCACCACCAATGCAAGAGGTCTTTCCTTTCCTTTCCTTTCCTTTCCTTTCCTTTCCTTTCCTTTCCTTTCCTTTCCTTTCCTTTCCTATCCGGCATGGGAACAGAACTTATTCCCCAGTGCACTAGCCCCTAGTGGTCACATTCCTTCTTGAGCTTAATGAGGTGGTCTGGGAAGGGTTCTGAAAGGGAGGAATCGCACTGATGAAAGGCATGCAAAAAGGAATGTGGTTTCCAGTGAGTATCTGGGAATGGGGCTCTTGAAAGAGTCTAGAGCTGGAACTTCCCTTCTGAGAAACACTTCCAGTCCCTACAGAGCCAAGTGTAATAACAGTCCTGACATTATTATTATGAAGGAGAAAATTATTCATGTAGACTTAATGCTGTCATTTGGATATTTATAAGTTATACTTGCTTTGCAACCTCACAGTTCCATGATACAAAATGGAGCCCACAGAAAAGCAGGGCCATGCATCAAAGCCATAAGGCAGTTAAGGCCCAGTTTCTGAGGGTGTCAGGCACAGGGAGCTATTTTTTTTCTAAGTATTCTGAGGTGATTTTAAAAACTTGGCCCCTTTTTCTCTACGTGCAATATATATCTCCTCATCATTTTTTACAAATGTTTCCATTTTGACCACAAGATAGAGTTCCAGACATGGGGGGAGAGCCCACGTAACCAGAGATCATGGTTAGAGGAACTTAATACAATAATCATGTGTTCGGGACAAGGTTTTGCAACTGCAGCTCTTTTTTTCTTCTGCTTGGAGTGAATCTGCTTTATTTAGAATGTGCCAGTGGCTCCCATTAGCCATGGCCTCCCAGCAGGCCTATGTGTCATCGGTTATGCTTGGACTGACTTCCCCAGTGGTCACAGACAAAATGCTACGTCAGCAGACTCTACCTCATATATTGACCTTGCAGTTCCTGTGCAGTGACAGGGTAATTGTTTTAAAAATTGTAATAAAAACTACATTAACATAAAACTTAGTATTTCATACCTTAGTAAGTACATGGTTCAGTGGCATTAAATCCATTTGAATTGCTGTACAGACAGCTATCACTCCATCATCTCCACAGATACTTAAAGCCTGTTCCCATCAAACGCAAGGCTCCTAGCTCCCACTTCCTCTGGTCTTGGGCAGCCACCACTCTCCTCTTTCTGCACTTGAATCTCCTGTTGTAGACACCACATGCAAGTGGGATCAGCTAACATCTGGACATTTGCATCTGCAGTGTTTTAGCCAGCTACCAGCCCTGCATTAATCCATGTTTTTTAGTGTATTTGAATTTGTTTCCTATTCTATTTCTTAATTATCCTAATTCTGTTTTAAAGTAATATTCTATTGTGCTTATTCAACAACCACCATTTAAACACTTACGTTGCTTCCATCATTTACTTTTGTGAGTAATAATGCTATGAACACAGTGTACAGATATCTGAGTCACGCAAAGGGGTTATGGCTCATGTAGTGAGTCTTTTGGTAATTCTAAAGAAACTGCCATGTTTTCCCACTGCATTTGTACCATTTCACTTCCCCACCAACCACCACCAGCATTCCATTTTCACAACCTCATGAATGCTGTCATTTCTGGGTTGTTTTTCTTTTCTTTCTTATTATTTTATTTTATTTTAAGATTTTGTGTGTGTGTGTGTGTGTGTGTGTGTGTGTGTGTGTGTGTGTGTGTGTGTGTGTGATGTGTTCATGCACTCATTCATGTGAGCACCGGCACACACGTGCCTTGGCATGTTTGTAGACGGCCTAGGACAGTATCAGGTATTGGTCCTTGCCTTCTCTTTTAAATAGGACTAAGTCTCATGGGGCTCAGTGCTGAGCTGCACATAGGCTAGCTGGCTGGGGAGTCTTCTGTGTTTACCTCCAATGTAGGAAGAACGCTGTGATTCAAAAGCTACAATGGGCCACCCCTCAGGTAGCCAGCCCCATTGCACACTGCCTAGCCCAGAGGCAGTAAAGCTCAGCTGTGTGTGGGTGAGAGCAGTGCTGGGTCTTGGCTGGAAAGTTCACAGGTAGAGAACACACAGCTTCAGAGAACTGGACAGGCTTATTGGGGAGAGCAGAATATCTATGCCTATGGGGAGGTGGCCAGGGTATCTGTGTACCATTTGCCAGGGCATAGGGTGATGGAAGATCTGCATACCCAGGGTGTGTAGGAGGGTGGCAGATGGACCTTATAAGGTCCGGTGAAGCCTGATGATTGTCAGGGTAATAAACCAGGGTTGATGGTGAGGGCATAGGCTTTGTGGCGTTACGATGGGATTGGGGGCTTGGCCAACTCCTTCCATCCTCATGTTTTGAGGTATCTGGGGTTGAAGCTTCTTTCACTTTTCCTCTATAACCCTGGGACATTCGGTCCCACAATGGTGCCGGGTTTTATGGGTGTTTGGGGCAATCCAACAACTACCCTCTCACTTGTGTGGCATGTGCTATACCCACAGAGCTGCGAATTTCTAGCAATAGTGAACTTTTTTTTCACATAAATATTGGATCTAAAAAGTTATTTAAGTGTTTTTCCTGTTTTAAGATTAGGTCATTTGTTTTTTTTATTTTTTATTTTTATTTTTATTTTTTAATTTATTCATATTATATCTCAATGGTTATCCCATCCCTTGTATCCTCCCATTCCTCCCTCCCTCCCATTTTCCCCTTACTTCCCTCCCCTATGACTGTGCCTGAGGGGAACCTCCTCCCCCTGTGTATGCTCATAGGGTATCAAGTCTCTTCTTGGTAGCCTGCTATCTTTCCTCTCAGTGCCACCAGGTCTCCCCCTCCAGGGGACATGGTCAAAGGTGAGGCACCAGAGTACATGTGAAAGTCATACCCCACTCTCCACTCAACTGTGGAGAATGTCCTGTCCATTAGCTAGATCTGGGTAGGGGTTTGAAGTTTATGGCCTGTATTGTCCTTGGCTGGTGCCATAGTTTGAGCAGGACCCCTGGGCCCAAATCTGCCTATCAAAATGTTCTTCTTGTAGGTTTCTAGGACCCTCTGGATCCTTCTACTTTGCCATTCTCTCATGCTTCTCTCATCTAGAATCCCAATAGGATGTCTTCCCCTCTGTCTCAGTTTCCTGGTAAGTGAAGACTTTCATGGGACCTGTCCCTTGGGCTAGTATGCAGATATAAGTGAGTATATACCATTTGAGTCTTTCTGCTTCTGGGTTAACTCACTCATTATGATCATTTCTAGTTCAATCCATTTGTCCACAAATTTCAGGAATTCCTTGCTTTTAATAGCTGAGTAATCTCTTTAGTTGACTGCAATTCTGGTGTCCCATCAAGAAATTATTATCCAATCCAAACATGATGTTCCCCCCACCACCATCTTTTCTATCAAAATAGATTTAGTTCCTATATTTGGCAGTTTGGTATGCTTCTGTTAACTTTCAATGTGATGTGGAATACAACATAAGTCTCTTGCACACACCGGCCCCATTTTCCCAGCACTCTTTGTTGAGCATAGTGCCCTTTATCTTCTCCATGGCCTGTATGCTTTGATGCCTTGTTAAGCACATGCTTTTAATCCCAGCACTTGGGAGGCAGAGGCAGGCGGATCAATGTGAGTTCAAGGCCAGCCTGATCTACAAAGTGAGTCTAGGACAGTCAAGGTTACACAGAAAAACCCTGTCTCGAAAAAACAAAAAACAAGCCAACAAACAAAGAGTATTTGGACCCTTTTTGTGAGGACTTATCTCTGTATTTTTTTAATGTATTCTGTTTGTCTTTGTGTCTGTCTGTGAATCAGCACCACACAGCTGTGATTACTATAGCTTTATAGTAAGCTTTGAAATCAGGAAGTATGAATGTTTCTGAGCCCTATTTTTTTTTTCAAAATTGGCTACAAAAGTCCAGCCGTTTAAAAGCAAAAGCTCCTCACCTTTTTCTCCATGACAGCATCCCGAGCACAGGATGGGCACAAGCTATGCAGAAGGCTGTGGAAATCCACAGAAAATGAGGATGTCAGATGACTCTTGGAGTAAAGACTGGCTTGGGTAGAGGCCTCTTTGCCCAGACACCAGCATGGACACCATGGGAGGCTAGGATGCTCACACACTGCCAAAAGTATGAGGGTGTTGGCTGGTGTGTTGTTTCACTAGCTCGCTTCTGCAGGTCCAAATCTCAGTGAGGGATGACTTGAGTTCACACAGGCCCTGTCCTCGTGGCCTTTTTCTCAGACCTCACAGTGTCATCATGGGCTTCCCTTTTCTCTGCGAGCTTGTTGGTCTCGGATTTTGTGCCACTTGCCAAACATGATCTTTTGGTATAGGTACTTCTCCCACTTTGTCATCATCATGATGGCCAGGTGCTGGATGTGAACAGAAAGTTCAATGATCTGGTAGTTTCTCAGTCTGCAAGGCTGTGTGTCTCAGTTAGTCTTCAAGATATTCTAGAATCCTCAAGAAATATGCTCTATTGCCAGTGAAGGAATGTACTTGCTAGCAAAGGAAAGGCAAGCAGGCAAAGAGAAGAAGCTTCCTTTTTCTATGTCCTTATAAAGGCTGCCAACAGAAGGTGTGGCCAGATTAAAGGTGTCACTGGCGCCCCACCCCCCCAAGATTACAAGCATGTGTCTTCCTATCTCAGAGGTCTGGACTAAAAGTGGATTCACCCACTACAAACCAAGCAAACAATCTCTCACAGATGGTCCCTCCATTTGTGGGTTGTAGTTTATTCCAGATTTAGTCAAGTTGAGAACCAGTAATAACTGTCCCAGTTACTATGAATTCATATGTGTAACTTCTCTCTTGTGTCCAGAAACCACTGTGTCTGTGAAATCATCCACTTCCTCTGGCTCTTATAATCTTTCCATCCTCTTTTCCTTGAAGATCTTTGAGCCTTGGCAGGCAGGATGTGACATATGCAACTGATTTAAGGCTGAACACTCCCTGGTCTCTTATTTTCTACAGGTTGACCAGTTGAGTGCCTCTATGGTAATTGCCATGTTCTTCACAAAGAAGCTTCTCTCTGACAGGGCCTGATCAATTCACTGAACTATGGGAATAGTAACCATTTTAGTACTATGTCCACTTAGTAAAATAATAATATTAGATTGTTCCCCTAGGGTATATGGCCTATTTAGACACAGGTTCTGGGCCCAATTAACAGTGATAGGTTTCCATCTCATAGCGTTGGACACAACCAAAACATGCTTGGTTATCCACAACATTTAGTCAGTACTATACCAGTGGGCATATCTTGTTAAGGTAGCCGTTATTTATAGCTGGCAGGGTTCACAGCTGAGTGAGAGTGCTGACTACTTTTCTCCTTTTGAGGCATTCACAATTCCTTAGAGCAATATGAAAGCCATTCATCAGTAGGGATGAAGTTTTCAGGTGAATATCAGCTTAATATCTTCATGTTCTGTGATTTAAGTGTGTGGTGTCTTCAGCAATAGAGTCTTACTGTCAAGTTCTGGAAGGTAACCAAGATGTGTCCCACATACCAAATAGGAAAAGGAGACAGAAAGACTCTAAGAGCCAGAGGGGATGGAAGACGACAAGGAAACAAGGCTCTATAAATAAAAATGAGTAAAGCTCCTATGAATGCATACAGGCCAAACCAGCATACACTCCTCTGAAGCAGTCCTCTGAACTTAAATTATGACTTCCAGTTTAGTGTTTTTATGGGATCCCTGAGTGTGCATTGAGAGGGTATCTTTGTGTTGTTTTCTCCTAGATTCTTTTTCCTTTGTTTGATTTTCCTTTCCAACTTCAATATTAATAGCCTTTGATTTATTTTATTGGAGAGTGGGGTATGACTTTCACACATACGCTGGTGCCTCACATTTGACCATGTCCCCTGGAGGGGGAGACCTGGTGGCACTCAGAGGAAGGATAGCAGGCTACCAAGAAGAGACTTGATACCCTATGATCATATACAGGGGGAGGAGGTCCCCCTCAGACACAGTCATAGGGGAGGGGAATAAGGGGAAAATGGGAGGGAGGGAAGAATGGGAGGATACAAGGGATGGGATTACCATTGAGATGTAACAAGTATATATATATATATATATATATATATATATATATATATATATATATATATATAATCAAAGACAGTTAAAAAATAGATGGATGGATGGATAAGTGAATGTAAACCTAGAAACTAGATAAAAGTTAACAACTGAACTCTTTTACCTGCTAGGAGATGGAAAAATCATGTTTCTCCAATAGAGTGACACTGGGTCTATCAACCAGTCCAGGCCAGGAGTAGTTGACCAACATGTAAGGAACGCCACAGGTTATTTTGTATTTATTTATTAATTTGTGTGTGTGTGTGTGTGTGTGTGTGTGTCTGTGTGTGTGTGTGTGTGTGTGTGTGTGTGTCTGTGTGTTATTTTGGTGGGTTGTTTTTTATTTTATTTTATTTTTTCTTGGTTTTGGAGGTTTTTGTATTGTATTGAGTTTTGAATACTTTAAAACGCCACAACCTCCACTCAGTACCACACAACCTCCACTTTAATACTCCCACAGCCTCCACCTTAACAGTCAAACAGTCTTCACTTTTAATACCCACAAAACCTCCAATCTTAATATCCATATAGCCTCCACTCTTAATATCACACAGCCTCCACTTGTTTCCTTTTTGTGGAAAAAAGTGCCCTGGCTACTGTCATAATTTTAGGGAATTGTATTTATTATATTTCATTGGTGACACTAAGGGAAGGAAGGAACAGAGTGGGAAATGACATGATCAGTTGTGTGTTCTGAGCACCTACTGTATGTTGTTGCTGCTGTTGTAGACACAATACCACGTAGTAAGGGTTACTTGTCTCAGAGACCGAAGAAGTAATCTAGTGTGAGAAAGAAACCTTCTCAATTGCAGAAGGTAGAAACTAGATCTCCTTGGCTCCAAAATATATTGAAATACACTGTGTAAGAACTTGGAAACTTTGGTTGCTCATTACATAATAATGCCTTACTTCCCTAAAGCATTGCATTTGAACATATTCTCTAGTGTGAACCTGAGACTAGAATGTCAAGGAAATAGGATGAAGAAGAATTCATCTCTAATTTTATTTTAGAGCTGAGAAAATGTTTCTTTTGTTTGGTCAATCAACCAACATCAACATTATTAAATCAAATTATGACTACTGCAAGATTGTGGATTTACAAAGATGCCAATGTTTTCAGGAAGAACATGTGCATGATAGAGGACCATCCTGCCTCAGAATAGGAGACACCAGGCTGGACTTGTCCTACTTTCGATGCTCCTCTGGGTATCTGAAGAGTTTTTTTTTAAAGAAATTAATTTATAGCCTTAAGTTTGATTAAGAACTTTCTATATAAACTGCCCATTCAAATGATTGTCATGCATAGTCATTTCAGTCCAGGCTGAGAATGTTATAGGATTGAAATGTAAGTGGACACAGTGAGTCTTTTGTTGCTCCCAGATGTACCGCAGCACAAAGTACAATTTAAAGAACACACAGGAATTAGTGAAAAGTTTTGAAATGTGTCCACATTATCACATTAAGCTATCTCAGCCTGAAAGATAGGATCTTATATTAAGAATATACATGGGAAATTAAGAGAATGGGACAAATGGATCAGCTAAGTTCACTTGCTCCCTCAGAGAAGCCCAGTTTGGTTCCTTGCACCCATAGGGCAGCTCACAACCGCCTATATTACAGTGCTAGCGTATCTGATGCCCTCTTCTGGTCTCTGCAAATATCAGGCACGGGAGTGGTACACATACATGTATGCAGACAAAACATTCATACACGTGCTGCATGTCTTTTTATTAAAATAGAACAACTAACCAAAAGGTTTTTTTGTATATAAAGAAAACAGAGTAAGTGGCTTATATCAAAGGTAATAATTTATGGGCTATTAAACACATAAACTTGGTCCTCTGAAAATGAATCTTCTTCAGCTCAACTGAGCTCAGTGGAGGAAAGCCCAGCAATAATACACATGAATGCCTGAACTTATAGACACCAAGAAGTGAAAACCTACACTCTGAGAGCTGCAGCAAGAGGAGCCTGTTTTTGCAGAGAACAAAGGCTTTAGAAAACATGGGGTGGACTGATCAGCACATGGATTTCACAGGCGGGTGCTGCTCTATGCATGTACACTCAGAGTGGTGTGAGAGTTCACGGGCAAAGGCCAAGCACCAGGTTAATTTTAATCCACACATACAAAATCTGAGACTGACTATGTCAGAAAGACCCTGGCAGCCAGAGTTGTGCTGTTCCCCTGTACAGAGTTTGAATGTGGCTGAACCGTTGAAGAAGGAGTTGGGTTTAGTAGAGGGTCTTAGAAGGAGACCCTTTTGTAACCCCAATGGAGCTTCAGGACCTGTGCTGGGTTTACCTTTGCAACAATGTGTATCTGTCCAGGGAGCCTCCATCCTCACAATCAAGAACTCTTTGTCCCTGGGCCAGCCCTTGTCTTCCATAGAGAACAGAGAACAATCATGTAATGATGGCTAAAAGATGGAAGTGTTTTAATATAAAGGCTGAAGGCTTAAAATATCTGGAAGGAACACCAAGATATCACCAGAGGAAAGTAACTCAGGGGAAAAAAGGGACCTATAGCAAAGAAACTACTGTGAAGCCTCACAAACACATCTTAAGACGAGGTTAGGAGGAGGAGATGGAGTTTGATGATATATTTTTCAATAAAATATTTGAAAGACCTACAAAATTCAGTCAGGGGCATCATCTTAATAATAAAAGATAGATGAAGTAAGGCCAGCATTCCCCTCGTAAGTATTTACTATTTCTGAAATGAACAGAACACCAGCTATGGGGAGAAATCAGAGTCCTCCAAGGAGACAGAGAGGACCATACAGCTGCCCACAGTAACTCAGTACTGGAGGACATCTCTATATGCATGTATGCTGAGTTGTGTCCACACTAATAAAAACAAAAACATGTTTCCCTCTTCTTGTCACTAATAGTCATTAGGAAAAACAAAACACCACAAAGAAAGAAAATCCCTCTCACAAAGAAGCATTTTGGGGGAGTATTTTTGTTCCTTAAAACAGAATAATGCTACAGCTTCTAAAACTGTCTTCCAGGAAAGTTGGGGCAAAAGATTTGTTTATTTATTTATTTGTTTGAGTTATTTATAAGATCTGTGATGTTCACTCTACCAGGCCAGTAGGGGCTTATAACTTCAAGCCTCTTAGAGACACATCTAGCCCACAGTGGGTCAGCATTTCACAGACCAGACATGCCCAGAAATACACCCCAGACTTGCAGACAGAGAAGCTGCACCATGCCTCAGCTTGCCTCATGGATTCCAGCCAAGTATGGTTCTTGTCACAGTCACCAAAACACCCATATAAAGAATCTGTAACCCATACCCACTTACCCATTTCATAGCCCAACTGTACAGAAATAATTTTTTTTCTGAAAAGATCTTAGCCTTTACACGTGTACTTCCTAAGGAAACTAAACATCAGCCCATCCAGTGTCTAAAGATTCAGACAGAAGTCATGAAATTTGATTCACAATTGTACATAGCACACACAGTGCAAGCTACAGGATACTTCCACCTCTAACCTGTTTCTGCTTCCTCCACTCTCACCTTCCTACTGCTAAGCCAATCCTCTTTCCTGAACTCTTTCCAACCAACTGTCATCAATTCTTGTCCACAAAGATCTGAAACCTTGCCTCCAGGGTGCAGCTACACACTGGAGTACACAGGGCAAGAGGCAGCTGCCTTTCAATGGTCCTCAACTTGAACAGCCACAGCCACAGCTAATTAGGTGGGGTTGGGTAATTAAATCCATCGGCTTTGATCTTTTCTTCAGATATTTCCAAATATTCTGTGTCATTCCGCTTCAGACAACATTAACACTTCTCAGTGAGCAAATGCCTTCCTAGGTGACCTTGGTCTCCCTGCCAAAATGCCAAAATAAGCCAGCATCCCTCAAGGGCATGGATGTAAAGTCATGCCTCACCTGCCCAGGCTGGTATCCACCTCCCCCAAAAATTCATCCCTCAAGTTTCTGCAGACCATTCTGCTCTTATACCTAATAGGTCAAGCTTCCCAAGTGTCAGGTGATAAGAGGCTGAGTCATCCACCCCCCAGCAGTTGGGTACCTCAGACAAGAGTAGGACACTTGCCAGATACATCCCAGCCCCACCCTGCACAGACTCATCATATGAGTCGTTTTCTACAGTACCCACCTCCAAAAGGATGAGACTTCACTGGAACCCCCAGTAGAATGGATTCTGTCATCTGAAGCAAACCTATGAGAAATCTTTCCCAAATTATTTTTATTTTTCTCTCGACTCCCATGTACACCCATCTGTAATAATGTATAACTTCGCTGTGTTGAAAATGTGTACCAGATCCGTTCTCATGCACATGGCTCACAAGCAATGCTCTGTCAGAGATAAGAAGCCAGCTCTAAACTTGTTTCACCTCTTGTGGTGTTTGGAGGTTGAACCCAGAGCCTAATGCGTGCTAAGCAACCATTCAAACAGTAAGCTGCACTCCTCACTCTCTCCTTATATTTCTTCTTTTTAAACTTATCTTAGAAGTATATACTGTACGTTGAGCATGCCCCCTCTCCACAACCTACACTCTTCTTCCTCACTTCTCCTTGCAATTACCAAATTACTTTAAAGACGTAGTAGATGGTGGTACTGTTACTGTTCACCAGTCCTCTCGAATCTAAAAAATCAGAAACATTTTCCTGAGAGAGAACTTGGAAGAAGCACAACTAATGTCTCCATTACCCAGGGCCCAAAACACTCCCATGGAAAATACACCCACAGCCCACAGATGCCCAATGATCCTTCGAAAGGTCTGGTTTTCAGAGCCATCCTACCTTGAGAAAAGAGGCAAAGGTCTGAGGACACAAGTATCTCTCTTCCTGATGACCAGAGGCATCCTAGGAGCACCTATCTTGTTACCAGCTTCTCTTGCATGACATCACACGTGGAGCCTTACAAATTATTCACAAGCAGTGTGGTGTTTGGAAAGAACTAAATTCCTTCAGTTCCAGGCCTTCAGCATCTACCTCCACTGTGCAACCACATGGGTCAATCATACCCTCCTGCCTTTGAGGGATGGAGCACAGTATCCTAAAATTCAACTTCAGTTGCCTGGTCAGCATAAACATTCTATAAATTCCTAGAAAAGCAGCTCTTCTTTCCAGTGAGCACTAAGAGGAAGTGGCTGCATGGGGGAGGCAGGGGAACCAACTTAGTGAAATCAGAGTCCAGCCCTTGCTTCTGCGGACTTAACAAATCAACCAGGAGCCTGGATGTCTGACTGTTTCTATGACTTCATCTGAGTGCAAAACACTTACAATTAGTAAATAAGCATAGCCTTTGAACGCAAAGCTGCAGATGGAAGAAAGGCTGCTTCATTATTTTTCCATCTCTGGTTCAGATATGGAGAAGCTATTCCGGGAGGACACTTAACAGGAAGTAGCCAAAACCCTCAGGAGAGACAGGCAAGCAGCCGTGTTTCCTGGCCATTTTTAGCAGTCTGTTGGAGGCATTTTCACAAGCTTCTGCTAAAGACCCAAACATGTGGATGCTTATCTGCACTAAGCTAAAAACTTTGGAATTTTATACCTCACTTCTGAAAATCTTGCCACATGCTCCAACTTGCAGCTCTCCTGGCTTTGTCTCCTAAAGCAAGCGTCATCTTCACATACACCTGTGCTGCTCAGGCAGCGTGTTTGCGAGCCAATGGCAACCATTCACTGCTTCCCACTATGACTTTGTCCACAATTCTCCATTTCATTCTATATGGTCTGTGAAACCACCACATGTTCAAAGCAAGCCCACTGGAATGCTTCAGGGACAGATGATCATAGGAGAGCCTTATAATAAATCCATTTAGAGCAGCTCAGAACAGGTATCAGCTAGACAGACAATTAGAGCACATGATCTGCCAGGAAACTCTGCCAGTTTTTACCTGTTAAGGCAATTGAGAAATAGACCTGTGCTTGCTCAGGAACCATACTTGTACATGCATGCATGGTGTGGGAGGCCGAGCAGGTGTTTGCAAGCCACAGTTATAGCCTTAACAATGCTGTTGTCAATTTAAAAAAGAATGCTTGGTGTTCAAGCTCCCTTACAAATGGGATGGAAATGAGCTCAGGTCGGTACTGTGGAAACTGGGATTTCAGAATGGAATAAAGTATTCACCTTTGAACCTGAATTCCACAGTTAACCAGTCTTGAATGTTTTAGTTGTATTATTATTGTTGTTGTTGTTGTTGTTGTTGTTGTTGTTGTTGTTATTATTATTATTATTATTATTATTTTACAGCTTTCAGCTTTAGATTCTTATTTCTAACTCTTCTTTCAAACAGTAGGCAGAGCTAGTGGTAAGAAAGCCCCCCAAGGACACCATCAGTTGCTTCTTTACACCCCCCCCCGTGGGGGTCTGATATTTGCCCACCAGTAGGTAGTCTTTTCCCTTGGGTCCATGTAAAGGGACCACTAAGGAAACAAAGAGACAATAAAGTAATTTATTGAGTATTCCTGCTGAGAAGTGAATCCTGTTTGAAGCCAACTCTAATTGCACACAGACACTAAATTAGTGGCTAGGTGATAATAGATAAGGAATGCTTTCATTATGTCACAATGTATGAGCAAGGCTGTTCAAGGGCAGGAAAAAAAGCTCTCTGATAATGCTTATGGAAACAGATGAAACACAAACCATGTTTTTATAATAAAAATAATTTGCAGTTTCTTTCTCATTCCTCTAGCTCCCCCTTTCTTGTCCTAAGTTATAAGTTGTGCAGTTTGGGCAAAATAAGGGATCTTTGGTATCCTCTGTGTACACCAGCAGCTGCTTCCAGGAGAAATCTGAAACCCAGTTGTTAACAGAGTGAGAGTGCTCAGCATTCCACACAAGCCAGAGCTCAGGTGAACCCCATGCTTGTTTTCTGCTACTTTCTCAGTTCTACAACAAAGCCACTGCCTTAAGGAAGTTGTAGCCTTGTCTATTCTTGGTGCATGGTCTGTGGTCCAGTCTATTGGTCAATACTGTGGTTTCTTCCTAGAGGCTTGTTACGTGAAAGACCATCTTGAATGTTACTGGTTTGCAGCCAGCTCTTCTTCCTTGTCCCCAAGATCTTTCCATCACACACTTCTAATTCTTACACAACTTAGAAACATAGTTCAGTGGACCACTGTTTCTAGCATAGACCTTCTGAAGTGAAGTCCTTCTTCTTCCCGTACCTAAAATACAGAGGAAGTGGTGAGTAATGGGAGCACAGCCAGCCACAACAACACTTCATATGACCCAGCCTGTGGTGCTTAAAGTGCAAGGGTGACTGGCAGAGCGGATGGAGATCCAGACTTTGGTCAAATCAAAGCATGGAGTGTTTGTAACATGGATGGTACAGATCAACAAGTATGAGGATGGAATCCAGAAGCAGTGTCAAGTCTCCCCAAAATTCAGGGCAAATGGCTAACTGTGATGCCTATTAACACATGAAAATGCATGCTATGCTTGTCTCTAGGCTTGCTCAGGACCTGTTGTTAAATGTGAAATAAGATGACAGGCATCTATGGAGATATGCTATGGAGAGGTTTATTATATAAACATGTGAGAGCAGAAAAGAAGGAGAAGGGCCCAGAGAGAAAGAGAAACAAACAAAGATAGAAAGAGGCAGCAGAGAGACAGAGAGTAACAGGGTAGGAAAGCAAGAGAAAACAACAGAGATCAAGAGAATAAGAGAACAAGAGAAGAGAGATGAGGTTGGTTTGCTCTTTTTATATCCTGGGCAGGGGTACACCTACAAGCAGGCAGGTGATGACATCATAGGTTGCTAGAAGTTTGGAGGTAGATATGCTAGCATTCCTTTGTTTTCCTATAATTAAAAAATAAGGAAGTTGGATTCCTTTTCATGTAAGGTAAGTTAAAGTATATAAATGTACAAACATATGTTCATTGGAGGCAGCTTTTGGCTGCCATGTAAGGGGAGAAGACAGCGAGAGGAAGAAAAACCAAGAGCAACAAATTATCCACATTATATGGTGAAGGGGAAGGGGAAGTCATTGCCCTAGAAAGTTCAGGGTAGAGGGTGGGGTATGCCAGCCATGTCCTGCAGTAAACAGAGACTAAGGACTGCTGGAAGAACCTGGAGCTGTTTGTTCTGGGTCTGAAGCACACCATTCCAATCTTTGTTGAAAATAAATGGATAAGGGCTGAAGAAATCAAAAGGCTGAAATGTTGGCCAAATCCAGGAAGAGCAGGATATTGTTCTTGCTGTCCAGGGTCTGAGAACATCTAAGGCTAAGAGAGACAATGCAGGTCCAGCTGACATGATCTACGAGGTTGGACTGGAGCACCTGTGGGTAGCTGCTTTGGTGTTGTTCTGGATGATGGAAACCTCAACAGGATATTTGAACATATATATGGGCAGAAGACAAAGTTAGTAGGTTAGGGAGAAAATTCCCTTTTGGTGTACATTTGGAACTTTTGCGGAAGCAAAAAAGAGAAAAGGTTTGAACACGGGGAACTCCTTTCCATTTTACTTTAGGTGTATATTTGAAATTTTTAGGAGAATGAGTAGAGATGGAAGCTTTGGAGCAAAGAAGAGAAAAAGCATGAATATAAGGAACTTCCTTCCATTTTACTCAATTGTTGGCAGTAATTAAAAGGTCTCATTTTGGCTCTGTTCAACTTTGGCTGCATGTAAGCTTAGCAGCCTTTACTGTGGGCATAGGGATTTGAAATTCTCCATAAGGCATCCCTGGAGGGAGGCAAATGGACTATTTCCATGGTCAGGGGGAGTCAGTAACCTGCTGGGGTGTCCCCCAGAGCAAAGTTTAACTAAAAAAATTGGTACAGCCTGTTCTAGTAACTTGTCAGTGCCAGTCAGTGGCCTAGAAAGCACAGCCCAAACAGGATCAAGGTGGTGGTCCAGAGACACCATCACGTAGCAGCAGGATTTTGACAGTGGGGAAAAAATCCTCTGTTGCCACAGTGTCACCCAATAGGAAAGGTCCTAACTGAAGGCCAGTGAGAAGGGCCAGCCTCAGGCATAGGATAGAAATGTTTTTTATGTTCTCCCAATAGTCTGAGTAGTATAATGAAACAATTTAGAAGCTACATGTCTCTAAAAAGCTTGGAGGCTTGAGCTGGGGACTCCATTGCCATGGGTGGGTGAAGAGAGAAATAAATCAGTCCCAGGCTGCACCCAATGGTGTCCAAGAAAGCTCAGAGGGCTAGAAACAAGTTAGCGCAAGCTGTTCAAACATGTCATCACGAGGTTTACAAGTGGCCAGGGAAGAAGCAAAAGCGGCACAATTTCACATGGTACTGGGTTTTTGACATGAAAGAAAGAGGGAAAGAAAACCGTGCCAGTAGGAGAAGAAAATCTCACCCAGGGAAGGTGTCCAATCAAAGATCAGTAGAATCAGCACACCATTGCTGTTTATGCTGACCAAGAAGGGAAAACCTACCAATCAATCATTTGGTGTTGGATGGAGTTGGGTTAGTGATCTCTGGGACAGAAGGCAAATTGTTGTGGGCAATGTAGCAGGTAGAAGGGGTTTCAATGTGCCTAGACAGTACCAGAAGAGTACTTTCTGGACTTCAGCACCAAATGTTAGGATTAAAAATGAGATGCTACTCAATTGGTATGATATTGAGAGATTTATTGTAGAAGTATGGGGACAGAAAAGGGGGGAAAGGGGTACCTCAGGGCCAGAGAGAGACGGAGACACAGACAGAGATAAAGAGAGACACAGAGACGGGGGGGGGAGGGGAGAGGGATGTGCAAGAGAGAAGTGGCAAGTTTGTCCTTTTATAGTCTACCACACACCTATGTCAGGTGATGATTTAAGAGGTTGCTAAGCAACCTAGAGGCAGATCAGATTGGCCAGCAGACTAGTAGATCTTCTCGTGAGCTAGCACAGCCCTGTGATTTCACCAGACCACTGGACATACATAGCAGCAGTGAGCTAAGACTGGGTTCCGGCACCTTCCATCTACTGGATTTCACTATCACCTGTATTCCCTAAGGCTGGCAAGCCTCAGCATCCCATCCCTGGAGCCTTTGGTGGCTACCTGGGTAAGAAGAAGCATAAGCCCCCCCCCCCAGGGACCATCAAGCCACAGAACAAACACAGCAGAAGTGAGCAATACATGGCCCCCTATAGCTCCATCTACTGTACCTCACACCTTTGTGCCTTCCTGGAAGCCAGTATCCCCTAGGGACCATCAGCCAATACCAGAGACAACCAGATGGCTAAAGGCCAGCACAAGAACATAAATAACAAGAACCTGGACAATGTGTCAACACCAGAACACAAGCATCATTCTATAGCATATGCAAGGTATCTTAACACAGCTGAGGAATGAGGAAAGAACCTTGAATCCAGTCTCATGAAGATGATAGAAGCCTTTTAAGAAGAAAGGAATAAATCCCTTAAAAATAGAAGAAAACATAATTAAATTGGTGAAGGAAATGAATAAGAAGCCCAAGATTCGAAAATGGAAGTAGAAGTAAAAAAGAAAGCACAATCTGAAAAAAAAATCCTGGAGATGGAGAACCTGAAAAAGAGAATAGGAATAACATATTCAAGCATCTCAAATAGAATTCAAGAGATGGAAGAGAGAATCTCAGGCTTGGAAGATACTACAGGAGAAAATGATACATCACCCAAAGAAAACATTAAATCAAACTAATTTATGACACAGAATATCCAGGAAATCTGGGATACTATGAAAAGACCTAACCTGCAAATAATAGGAATAGAAGTTGAGGAGTCCTAGCTCCAAGGACCAGAAAATATTTTCAGCAAAATCATAGAAGAAAATATTCCTAACCTAAAGAAAAAGATGCTTATAAGCATATAAACACATACAGGCAGGCTGGGCAGAGCGCTCAGTTCCACCGGAGGCACTTGCTCAGCGGAGCCACAGTTCCCCTGCTGGGTGGAGCGCTCAGTTCACCTGGAGGCACGAGCTCAGCGCAGGCACAGTTCTCCTGCTGTGGCAGACGGTTCAGGCCCTGAGAATCTAGCTGAGCTCGACGCGTGGTTGAGGCCCAGTGTCCCTGGCTGGACTTGGCAGGGGACCCGGAAGGCTGTGGATACCTTGGCCTGACCCAACGCTCATTCAGAGACCCAGAACGATTGCAGGACCCACAGCAAAGGGGAGCTGAGGATCACTGGCTGTGAGAGCCCAAAACGACAGGACTAACCTCCTGCCATCCATACCAGTGAAGCATCAGAGCTTCCAGCCTATGGAAATCGTGAGAAAACAAGTGAATCTATCATCAGACTCCCTCTATCCAACTCTGGAAGTTACCCAACAAAAACAGAGATGGCAAGACGTCTAAAGGACAGCGTAAAAGCATACACAAAAAAAACTCAAAACAACATGGCGTCTCCAGTTTCCACCTATCCCAAAGAAAACAAGCCAGAGAACTCAAATACAACGGAAACACAAGAAAATGACCTCAAATCCTTGGTAATGAGGATGATAATGGAGGAAACAAATAAAATTCTGAATCAAATGCAGGAAGATGCAGCAAAACAGATGCGAGACATAAAAGAAGCACATAGAGTGGAACTGGAAATATTTCAGGAAAATGTAAACAACCAGATGAAAGAAATAAAGAAAACGGTTCAAGATCTGAAGACCTATAAAGAGACAATGGAAGGAACTCAGGAATATACAAAAAATCAGATGAAAGAAATCAAAAAATCTGTTCAAGATATGAAGATGAAAATGATAAACACACAGACAGAAGAAAAACGAGAATGTGAGACCTCAGAGAAGAAGGCGAGCAACACAGAGGTGAGCTTTTCTAACAGAATCCAAGAGATGGAAGAACAAATCTCAGGTCTAGAAGATACAATCACTGATCTTGAAGCAACCATTAAAGAAAATGCCAAATCTGGAAAACTCCTGACACAAAACATCCAAGAAATTAAGGACACCATGAAAAGAAGAAGTCTGAGGATAATAGGCATTGAAGAAAGAGAAGATATCAGACTCCAAGGCCCAGAAACTATTCTCAACAAAATCATAGAAGAAAATTTCCCCAATCTAAAGAAAGAGATGCCTATAAACATACAAGAGGCATACAGAACACCAAATAGAATTGACCAGAAAAGAAAAACTGCCTGTCACATAATAATCAAAACACAAAACATACAGAACAAAGAAAAAATATTAAAAGCTGCAAGGGAAAAGGGCCAAATAACATTTAATGGCAAACCTATCAGAATTACACCCGACTTCTCAGCAGAGACCATCAAAGCCAGAAGGGGCTGAACAGAGATCCTGCAAACCCTAAGAGACCACAGACGCCAGGCCAGACTACTTTACAGAGCAAAACTATCAGTAACCATTGATGGAGAAAACAAAATATTCCATGACAAAAACAAATCCAAACAGTACCTATCCACAAATCCAGCTTTACAGAAGGTACTAGAAGGAAAACTCCATCCAAAGGGTCAAGCTACAACCAAAACTACTCAGGAAATAGATAACTATACCAGGGCAAAAACACAACTACACAAACACTCTACTGGAACCAACATCAAAATCAAGACTCTTAACAGTCACTGGTCATTAATATCTCTCAACATCAGTGGTCTCAATTCTCCAATAAAAAGACACAGACTAACTGAATGGGTGCATAAACAGGATCCAACATTCTTCTGCATTCAAGAAACACATCTCACCCAAAACGATAGGCATTACCTCAGGATAAAAGGTTGGAAAAAAATATTCCAAGCAAATGGTCACAAGAAGCAAGTGGCATAGCCATTTTAATATCGAACAAAATAGACTACCAACCAAAATTAATCAAAAGGGATGAGGAAGGACACGTCATACTCATCAAAGGTAAAGTCAACCAAGATGACATCACAATTCTGAACATCTATGCTCCCAATACAAGGGCACCTACATTTGTAAGAGATCTGATAAAAAGACTTAAACCACACATTGATCCCCACACAATAGTAGTGGGAGACTTCAACACCCTACTCTCACTGAAGGACAAGTCATTGAAACAGAAACTAAGCCAAGAATTAACTTCATTAACCAATGCCATGGGTCAAATGGATCTAACAGATATCTATAGAACCTTTCACCCAAACAAGAAAGAATATACCTTCTTCTCTGCACCCCATGGAACCTTCTCCAAAATTGATCACATCGTAGTTCACAAAGCAAGCCTCAACAGATACAAGAGGACTGAAATAATATCTTGTATTCTATCAGATCACCATGGGCTTAGGCTGCAATTCAACAACAACAACAGAAATAACAAAAAGCCTACACGTACGTGGAAACTAAACAACTCTCTGCTAAATGACACCTGGGTCAGGGAAGAAATAAAGAAAGAAATCAAGGAGTTTCTGAATTTAATGAAAATGAAGGAACACATACCCAAATTTGTGGGATACATTGAAAGCAGTGCTAAGAGGAAAATTCATAGCACTAAGTGCCTTTAAAAAGAAATTGGAAGCATCAAACATTAACGACCTTAACGACACAACTGGAAGCCCTAGGAAAAAAAGAAGCAGAAACAACCAAAAGGAGTAGATGTCTGGAAATAATCAAACTCAGGGGTGAAATTAACAAATTAGAAATTAAGAAAACAGTCCAAAGAATCAACAAAACCAAGAGCTGGTTCTTTGAGAAAATCAACAAGATAGAGAGACCATTAGCCAAACTAACTAAAAGGCAGAGAGAAAGTATTGAAATCAACAAAATCAGAAATGAAATGGGAGACATAGCAACAGACACTGAAAAAATACAAAGAATCATAAGATCCTACTTTGAAGGCATACATGCCACAAAATTTGAAAATCTAAGGGAAATAGATGATTTTCTTGATCAATTTCACTTGCCAAAGTTGGTGAAGAACAGATAAACAAGCTAAACAGTCCCATTTCCCCTACAGAAATAGAAGCAATCATTGATAGCTTCCCAACCAAAAAAAGGCCAAGGCCAGATGGTTTTAGTGCAGAATTCTACCAGACCTTCAAGGGCGAGCTAATACCAATATTTTTCAAGCTACTCCAAAAGATAGAAAGTGATGGAACATTACCAAATTCATTCTATGAGGCCATAGTCTCATTGATACCTAAAACTAACAAAGACTCAACAAAGAAAGAGAATTTCAGACCAATTTCTCTGATGAACATCGATGCAAAAATACTAAATAAAATACTTGCAAAACGAATACAAGAGCACATCAGAAATATCGTTCATCATGAGCAAGTAGGCTTCATTCCAGGCATGCAGGGATGGTTTAATATATGGAAATCCATCAATGTAATCCACCATATAAACAAACTGAAAATAAAAAACCACATGATCATCTCTTTAGATGCAGAGAAAGCATTTCATAAAATCCAACACCTATTCATGTTTAAAGTTTTAGAGAGATCGGGGACACAAGGCACTTTCCTCAACACAATAAAGGCTATATACAGCAAGCCAATAGCCAAAATCAAAAAGTAAATGGTGAGATAATCAAGGAAATTCCTCTAAAATTGGGAACAAGGCAAGGCTGCCCACTCTCTCTATATCTCTTCAATATAGTACTCGAAGTTCTAGTCAGAGCAATAAGACAACAAAAGGAGATCAAGGGTAGCCAAATGGGAAAGGAGGCAGTCAAATTATCCCTATTGGCAGATGATATGATAGTGTACATAAGTGAGCCTTAAAATTCCACCAGAGAACTCCTACAGCTGATAAACACCTTCAGCAAATTGGCTGGATACAAAATTAACTCAAAAAAGTCTGTAGCCTTCCTATACACAAATGACAAGCTTGCAGAGGAAGAAATTAGGAAAGCCACACCCTTCACATTAGCCACAAGCAATATAAAATATTTAGGAGTTACTATAACTAAGCAAGTGAAGGACTTGCTTGAAAAAAAAAATTCAAAACTCTGAAGAAAGAGATTGAAGATGACACGAGAAGATGGAATGATCTTCCTTGCTCATGGATCAGAAGAATTAACATAGTAAAAATGGCCATCCTACCAAAAGCAATCTACAGATTCAATGCAATCCCTATCAAAATACCAACACATTTTTTTTAGACATTGAAGGTTCAATTCTGAATTTCATATGGAAAAACAAAAACCCAGAATAGCTAAAAATAATCTTGTACAATAAAAGGTGCTCCGGAGGAGTCTTCGTACCTGATCTCAAACTGTACTATAAAGCAATAGTAATTAAAACAGCATGGTACTGGCACAGCAACAGGCTGGTTGGTCAGTAGAATCGAATCGAAGACCCAGATATGAATCCACACACATACGGTCACTTGATTTTCGACAAAGAAGCCAAATCCATTCGATGGAAAAATGATAGCATCTTCAACAAATGGTGCTGGTCTAACTGGATGTCTATGTGTAAAAAAATGCAACTGGACCCATATTTGTCACCTTGCACAAAACTCAAATCCAAGTGGATTAAAGACCTCAACATAAAACCAGAGACACTAAGTCACTTAGAAGAAAAAGTGGGGAAGAGCCTGGAACATATTGTCACAGGACACAACTTCCTGAACAGAACACCAATGGCACAGGTCTTAATGTCAACATTTAATAAATGGGACCTCATGAGGCTGAGAAGCTTCTGTAAGACAGGAGACACTGTCAAGAGAATAAAGTGACAGCCTACAGACTGGGAAAAGATCTTCACCAACCCTACATCTGACAAAGGTCTAATATCCAAAATATATAAAGAACTCAAGAAATTAAACACCACCAAACCAAATAACCCAATTGAGAAATGGGGCTCGGAACTAAACAGAGAATTCTCAACAGAGGAATATCAAATGGCTGAGAAACACTTAAAGAAATGCTCAATCTCCTTAATCATCAGGGAAATGCAAATCAAAACAACTCCGAGATTCCATCTTACACCCATCAGAATGGCTAAGATCAAAAATTCAAGCGACACCACATGCTGGCAAGGATGTGGGGAGAGAGGAACACTCCTTTATTGCTGGTGGGAATGCAAACTAGTACAGCCACTTTGGAAATCTATCTGGTGATATCTCAGAAAAATGGGAATAGGTCTTCCTCAAGACCCAGCTATTCCACTCCTTGGAATATACCCAGAAGATGCTCCAGCACACAGCAAGAAAAGTTGCTCAACCATGTTCATAGCAGCCTTATTCATAATAGTCAGAACATGGAAACAGCCTAAGTGTCCATCAATAGAAGAATGGATAAAGAAACTGTGGTACATATACACTATGGAATACTACTCAGCCATTAAAAACAAGGAATTCCCGAAATTTGTGGATAAATGGATTGAGCTAGAAATGATCATAATGAGTAAGTTAACCCAGATGCAGAAAGACTCAAATGGTATATACTCACTTATATCTGCATACTAGCCCAAGGGGCATGTCCCATGAAAGCCTTTACCTACCAGGAAAGTGAGACAGAGGGGAGGACATCCTATTGGGACTCTAGATGAGAGAAGCATGGGAGAATGGCAAAGTAGAAGGATCCAGAGGGTCCTAGAAACCTACAAGTAGAACATTATGATAGGCAGATTTGGGCCCAGGGGTCCCACTCAAACTAAGGCACCAGCCAAGGACAATACAGGTGGCAAACTTTAAACACCTACCCAGATCTAGCCAATGGACAGAACGTTCTCCACAGTACAGTGAAGAGTGGGATATGACTTTCTCACGTACTCTGGTGCCTCACCTTTGACCATGTTCCCTGGAGGGGGAGACCTGGTGGCACTCAGAGGAAGGACAGCAGGTTACCAAGAAGAGACTTGATAACCTATGAGCATATACAGGGGGAGGTAATCCCCCCCTCAGGAACAGTCATAGGGGAGGGGCATAAGGGGAAAATGGGATGGAGGGAAGAATGGGAGGATACAAGGGATGGGATAACCATTGAGATGTAACAAGAATAAATTAATAAAAAAAATTTTAAGAAAGCATACAGAACAGCAATTAGACTGGATCAGAAAATAATTCTTCTTGTCACATAATAATCAAAATACTAAATCTACAGAAGGAAGAAAGAATATTAAAAGCTGAAAGGGAAAAAGGCCAAATAACATGATAAAGGGAGACCTATGAGAATTATATCTGATTTTTCCATAGAGACTCTAAAAACCAGTGAACCTGGACAGATGTCTTGCCAGCCCTAAGAGACACAGATATCTGCCCAGACTACTATGCCCAACTATCTTCGTCTATCACCATAAATGGGGAAAACAAGATATTCCAAGACAAATTCAAATTTAATCAATATTTATCCACAAATCCAGTTCTACAGAAAATACTTGAAAGAAAACATCATCCCAACAAGGATAACTACCCCTCCCCCATGCCCATCTCCCCCCAAAAGCCCCAGGAATTAATTCCACACCACCAAAATAAAAAGAAGGGAAAGAGAGAGAGAGAGAGAGAGAGAGAGAGAGAGAGAGAGAGAGAGAGAGACAGAGAGAGACAGAGAGAGAGAGAGAGAGAAGGACAGGGAGAGGGACAGAGACAGAGACAGAGACAGAGACAGAAACAGAGGGAAGCATGACAATAACCAAAATAACAGGAATTAACAATTTTTAACAATTAATATCTCTAAATATCAATGGTCTCAATTCACCAATAAAAAGACACAGGCTAACCAAGTGGATGCAAAAACAGGATCCATCATTCTGCTGCGTACAAGAAACATGCCTTGGTAACAAATACAAACATTACATCAGAGTAAAGGGCTGGAAAAAAGGTTTTCTAAAAAAACAGAAATAAGAAGCATGCTGGAGTAACTATTCATAATATCTAATAAAATATACTTTCAGCCAAAAGAGATGGGGAAGGACACTTCTTACTCATCAAAGGAAAAAACCAACTAAGATAATGTCTCAATTCTGAATATATATGCCCCAAATCCTAGGGTGCCCAAATTCATAAAAGAAATATTAGTAAAGCTTAAGCCACACATGAACCTCACACATTAATAGTAGAAGATTTTAACACACCTCTCTCAACAATGGACAGATCATTGAGACAGAAACTAAACACAGAAATAACAAAACTAACCAACTTTATGAGTCAATTAGACCTAACAGATATCTACAGGTCATTCCATCCAAACACAAAAGAATTACATTCTTCTCAGCATGTCACTAAACCTTCTCCAAGATTGACCACATGCACCACAAGAAAGCAAGCCTCAACAGATGTAAGAAAATTGAAATAAAACCTTGTATTATATCAGACCACCATGGATTAAGGCTGGACTTCAACAATAGAACCAACAGAATGCCTACTACCTTGTAGAAATTGAAGAAATCTCTACTCATTGACTACTGGGTCATGGAGGAAATAAAGAAATTAAGACTTTCTAGAATTCAATGAAAACGAAGGCACAGCACAGGCTCTAAGATTGACAGTTAAAAAATGGGACCTCTCAAGATGGTGGCACCTAACACACACCTTGTTAAGCAGCAGGTCAGCAGTGAACATTCAGCAACCCGAAGAACTGATCTGAGACCCATACAACAACAGCGCCAGTAACCCACAGGTGAGAGGGCTCCAAATAGTGTGGAACATGGTAAAGACCCAGGTCCTCACTGTTTCGTAGGCTAGAGCCACACATCAGGTGGGCAAGTACCCACCAAGATCCTGGCATGCATGCATTCCCGGGGATGGCAGACAGGGTCTGATTTCCCAGTGTCCAGAAACAGCCTTTGATGCCCCAAACACCAGAGTGCATGGGTCCTATCGATGAGCAGATGCCACAGACAAGAACACAAGTGGATCTGACCACAGGACACCCAGAAAACTCCAAGTGCCTAAGCATCCAACAACCACAGGCTCTACCTAGAGACATCAGCATAAGAACACAAGAAACAACCCCCAGATACATTGGATACTGACAGGAATCAGCAGTCCTACCATCACAACAAGCCCTGGAGATACTATCACAGCCGAGGCACAGGAGAAGTATTTCAAATCTGAGGTTATGAAAATGATAAAGGCCTTAAAGGAGGAAATTAAATCCCTCAAACTAGAACAGGAATAGACAAAGAATGAGAGGGAAGAATTGAACAAATCACTTAAAGAAATTAGCAAAAGACAGGAAACTACAACCAAACAGGGGGGATAAATAAATAAAAGGTTTTAAGACCTAAAAAAGGAGATAGAAGCCATACAAAGAACACAATCTGAGATAAAGTAGGAAATGGAAACCCAAGAGAAGACAGGACAAGCATGACCAACAGAATTCAAGAGATAGAACAAAAAATATCAGAGATAGAAGATATGAATGAGGAAATGGATACAACAGTCAAAGAGAATGCTAAACCTAAAAAGCTCCTGACACAGAATATCCAAGAAATCTGGGACACTATGGAAAGTGTCCCTAAGAATCATAGGGATAGAAGAAAAAGAAGACTCCCAACTGAAAGACCCAGAAAGCATCTTAAACAAAATCATGGAAGAAAACTTCCCAAGCCTAAAGAAAGAAATGCCCATAAATGTACAAGAGATCTATAGAACTCCAAATAGAGTGGACCAGAAAAGAAAATCCCCTCACCACAAAATAATCAAACCACTAAGCATACAGAACAAAGAAAGAATATTAAAAGCAGCAAGAGAAAAAGGCCAAGTCACATATAAAGGCAAACCTGTCAGAATTTTACCTGACTTCTCAACAGAGACTATGAAATCCAGAAAGGCCTGGACAGACATCATGCAGACTCTAAGAGACCAGAGCCACCAAACCAGACTACTATACCCAGCAAAACTTTCAACTACCATAAACAGAGAAAACAAGATATTTGTTAAGAAAATTGTGCCTACAACTACACTCACCACATCAAGCCTCTTCTAATCCTTCTAGGACAAGAGAAATAATTTTTTTTATTCCATCTAAGGTATAATTGTGCACCTGTAATCCCAGTATTAAGAGCAAAAAGATTAGAGGAACACACATTTGAGCCCCACTTGAGCTAGATAAGGAGACCTCATCTGAAAAAACAATATAAAATCTATCTTAATAGTATTTCTGTAGACCATATACTAACCAAAAAACACACATAAAAGCAAATACAATTCCTTTCATATCTTCCAGCAAGGGTGCTTCTCCCATTAGGTTACATTCCAGATATTTTTGCAGAAGACCTACACTGCATACCTGTACATTGCTTTCAGCATGAGCAAGGGCATCTAGTTCACAAGTGTCTCAATCTTGGGGCAATGCTCTGCACAAACCTTCCAGCTTCTTCAGCCCAAAGTCTCTAATTAGACACTGAAAGAAAGAAGTTGTCATACAATGGAAAGAAATGCCAGTAAACAGAGGATAGCAATAAAAAAGCAGTCAGAACGTTGTCAAAGATAAGAGAAACTGTCATCATGCTCAGCAACCAGCATCCCACAGCTGCCAGTACCATTTTATATCTAAGGAACCAAGACACACATGACTTTCTTTTGTGCTCTTCATGTGTCTCCCATGACAAACCAGCACACTTTAAACAGAGGCTCGCTGTGGTCCTTCCAAGACCTTTACTTCTCCTGAGGCTGTGATTGCTTGAAATCAAAGGATTCCATACCTTAAACCTACGACTGGATTGTTTTTGGATAGGGTCTCACTCTGTAGCCCAGGCAGGCCTCAAACCAGTGATTGTCTTCTGCAAGACTCTCAAGAGTTCAGGTTACAGGTGTGAGCCAACACAATTGGAATTCACTCATTTTCTGAGTCACCACAGGATCTTTAATTCTGTTTCATGTTAATTAAGTACTAGTAAAAAATAAATCCATGAGTTTATATATAGTATATACATTAAAATATAATTTTAAAGGACAAGACAGAAGACACAATAGAAATACAACTGTACTACAGTAAACAGAATAACTGCTTTTTAAATCATACCTGTCTATACTTTCTCACTATAAACATACTTCTCCAGAGTAAAGAGTCCCAGGAAGGACCTCACTTAGTGCCTTACACTTGACATGGCTTTAGTAAATAAGGAATAGATGAATACAGAGATATAATATATTATCACAATGTTACAATGATAAAGATAATTGAAATAAAATTTTTCATTATACATGTATCTGAAAATAAATGCTGTGATCTTCTGTAATCATGCAACTGTGGGCTGGGGTCCAGCTTCTCAGAGTGTTAGCTTAGCTGAGTTTGTAGGTGCATGAAAGCCAAGTTCTCCAAATCTCTAATAGGGTCTTGTTTCTCAACCAGATAATTTCTGCAATGTTTCTGGAGGCCTCAATGAGATTTCAACAACATCAGCCCATTGAGCTACCACAATGACAGATAGTCAGATGAGGTGGGGGAGTTCTAACATGACCTAGCAGGTATACCACCTGATAGTTTTCTAGATATCTTTCAGAATGGTGCTCTCTGACTCTCTGGAGAGTTGAACCTGGAGAGAAAGCTTAACTCACCAGGAAGGCCACAAAACGGAGTAAGGTTCCAAGGTTTGGAACCCAGTCAGACTTATGTCTGGACAGAAAAGGAGTCTGATTGCTTCCTAAGTCTGAATGAGGAAGACCAAGAGACCCAAGGTCCCAGTGGTTCTGTGCAACCTGGCCCACTCAGACCTCTATTAGCAACTTCTCAACATCATTGACTTACTAAGCCAAAAGCAGCAAACTTCTGCCTCCTTATAAAGTCCCCAGCCTCTGAATCACCTTTCGTAGTCAATATTCAACAACAAATGAATCTGACTGGTTTGCTAAATAAATTTCCTACTATCTGGATAGAGACATGACTCAAGGATCTGCCCCAAAGCCACACACCTATTATGGTGGATTTAAAGCAACGAGATATATCTGTGTAGCAGAGACAATATCTAGCGTCCTGGGAAACATTTCTAAAAATTTGAGACCAATTTAATGTATGCCGGACATAGGGATCCTGGTTGCATTCCAGTCAGCCCCCCTAGAATCCCCTTCTCTTAGTAGTCAAAATCCAGAGAAGACTACCAGTTCAGGATCTCTGAACATTTAGTATCAGCAATTTAAAATTCGTAGAGTTACGTGTACATGTGACAGTTTGGCTTATATTTTAACCATTTGAATATCATTAATATTTTGGGTTTTTAAAAATAGAGTTTTGAACTTGCTTCATAATAAAACATGATTTTGACCCTCTTGTCATCCTGTCTCCATCTCCTGAGAGCTAGGATTACAGGCATGAGCCACCACACCACATTTCTGTCATACTGGGGCTTGAACCTGCACCTGGCAAGTACTCTACCAACAGAGCTACAAAATCAGCCCTGAAGAAAAAATAATGCCAATGACAACCAACAGTACAGTCAGAAGGTACAGCAGGACAGAATAAGAAAACAGCCTCCATTTCCCTTCTTTTGTATGTTTGGCACAAAGAGAAAGTAAAATTTATCTCCATGACCTTTATACTTTGTATTCATCACATAAAAAATAAGAAGAGAAAAAAATACATTGTATTAGAAAACAGAGTGGTCAGTGCAGGATTAAAGGAGTATCCATCCTTTTACAGGAGACCTGCAGTCCATTGGCAACTTGGCTGACACAGCTGCTGTGGCAGAGTGGCACAAAGAACCAAAGCGCAGAAATACACATTAGATTCCACTTGTTCCATTTGTATAACTGAGTACTCTTAGAAACTCTTGTTTCTGGGTAAAGGGCAATTTCATTAGGAATATCAAAACAAAGAAGACAGGTTGTACCTGTCAGACATTTGTTGCCCTGGTCTTGCAGGCTTATTAGTCCCTGCACAGCTTGGGATTCGTGTATCATTTAAGACACATCTATGCTTTGAAGATGGAGACACTGTTCTACACTTGGAATACTTGAAAAAGCATCTCACCTGTGAGTCCCAACTAACATCACATACTGAATACTGATTTTTTTTAAATGTACACAGAAACACACACAGAGGCACACATAAGCCCTGAATGTCTAATCTGTTAACTGATTTAAGAAGTTTTATTTATATTGAAAGTAGGAGCAAAACATAAGCCCTGAATGTCTAATCTGTTAACTGATTTAAGAAGTTTTATTTATATTGAAAGTAGGAGCAAAGGAATTGGGAGTATAAGCATTCTTAACAGTTTTTAAAACAACCGAATCATGAAATTAGCTTTACAATTTTTACATTTAATTAATTATTTATTGGGGCGGTATGCCACAGCGAAGTTAAGTGTGAGAGTCAGTGGGCAACTTGCTGGAGCTGGTTCTCTGTTTCCACCATCTGGGATCCAGGGTCCTGAACTCAGGTTGTCAGTCTTAACAGCCTATGAACCATTTCACCTGTCTTTTAAAATAATCCTTATCAAAGAATGTGAGATCTCTGAATATTGGTGCCAGGTAGATTTTCTTTTCTAGTCCACATTGTTGGTCCTTCTGGGATAATAAATACATATAAATAAATAAATGCTTACATGTTATTTAAACATATCAGATCACAAATATATTTATATAAATTATGTGTAACCATGTAAATATTAAAATATACATTGCTGTGATTTGAATGTTTCCACCAACACATGTTGATATTTCATCTCTGCTGTGATATATTGAGATAGAACAATTCTAGTGTCAAAAGCTTTAACGTTTTTAGTATAATGAATGGATATATTTTATTCTAAAACAAACTCATTAAACGTTGACTTTGAAATGGGGTGGGGCCAGGTAAAATGAAAATGTTGGAGGTGATTAGGTTGTGAGGGCTCTGGCGACATGTGAATGTATTATTGAGCAGTGTGAGCACAGTCTTGGGTAAAAGCAATTTCTCTCAGGCTCACTTGACCTTTGAGGGTTTTGGTTTTTTGGTTTTTTTTGTTTTGTTTTGTTTTGTTTTGGTATGAATTACTATCATTCTTTTTAAGCTTATATGTTGCTTTTTTTTTAAACAACAAATTGATTACATGAAATACCCAGTACTTTCAGTGACCAGCTACTGCTTTAAAAATAAAACTGATGATTATAAAAAGAGGATGTGGATATAATTCCAGCAATTTCCCCAGCTCTTCCTGCCAAGACACCCTGACACTCCAAAACACAGACCAAGCACTTACCACACAAAGTCCAAACAGCTGGCCCTAGGGCTGATGTATGCTCAACATTTTCCCACATAGTGTGGGAATCCCAAGGGAGCAAGTCCTCAGCCTGAGACTGTTTTATGACTTATTCTTGCACTCCAGCCATGCCTCACCCCCAAGATATTCTTCTGTTGGCAAAGTGCTGACATAACAAAGGGAGAAGGCAGCCTGACCTCCTCTGGCTGTAAGGGTCCCAGTCTAAGGAGTAGCCAACTCCTTTAGTCTGAGCCGTTTTTAATCGTGGGACTTTGGAGGAAGCTCCATCTGGCAGCTTGTTGCTCTGGGACACTGCCAACTTTGGATGATTCCATCATCCGACAGCAAAACCATATTTAAAGGTGATGCATAATGGCTCACCAATTTCCAAAGCACTGGAAAGTACCCTAGTGACCTCTCCTAGGCAACTAACATGAGATCTCTGCTGTCTCCTTTGCTTGCAGGAATCTGTCGTGTCTCCACAGGTCCAGCAGCACACTACTGTTCACAATAGAGCTCCCTGGTGCTTGCCAAGCAAGTATCAGCTTTCTTCAGTGACCGGCTGATGTATCAGCAAATGAAGCAGCAGAGCTGCTGAGCAAACAAGCCATTGTGGCCACAGGTGTTTGTTTCTGGCATTGTTGTGTGGCCTGCCTTCCTGGTCTCGGGTGGAAAGGAGTCCACAACTCCAAGAGCTGGGAAGGTATCCTAGCCCTGAGGTGGGACAGTGTCCCAAGGCTATCCTGAGACAAAGGAGCCCAGGAACCTCCCAGCTCTGAGAAGACCTCCTCAACAGAGATGATGCACCTCCCGGGGAAAGGTTGCCTGTAAGCCCTACGGAACTGAGGAGCCTTGGAGCCTGAGGCCCCTGTCCTTCTCCAGCTAATGCAGCTCCCAGGGAAAGTTGTCCCAAATCCAGAGGAACTGAGGAGGCTTGGAGTATAAACTCCACTCCTTCTTCTTTTAGCTCCTCTCCTCCTCCCCTCCTCCTCCTCCTCCTCCTCCTCCTCCTCCTCCTCTTCCTTCTCCTCCTCCTCCTTCTCCTTCTCCTCTTCCTCCTCCTCCTCCTGGTGAAAGAGTCATAGCAACCAGTAAATCTTTTAAAAGAGATTTATTGAAGGGATGAATTCAGGAGAGGGAATGGCTGTCTCCGCTCCCGGGAGGAGACTACAGAGAACTGGGCAGACATAGGTCTTAAGCGGAGGTGGGAGGGTGGGGGTGGCGGGGGATATGGTTGGGCTGCTGGAGCTTTCTCAGGCAGAGGTCAGGCCAATTTTATGCCCTGAGGAGTAATAAAGTTTACTATGTGTCAAAGAGACCATTGTGAAGGCAGTAGGCTGATGCAGAAAGGTTGCCATAATTGTGGACAGCTCCCATGGTGGTGGCTGCCGGCTTTCTGAGGCAGGAACAGGAAAGGTGTCTAGTTTTCACCGAGCGGTCAGCTGAAGCAGTACTGGTCGTGAATGGCTCCCACTGAGGACACTGACAGGAGCCAGCACCATTTCTCTCCCCATCTCCAGAGCCCCAAGGGTGGGGAAGGAGGGGCTGACTGACTGCCTTGAGGTGGGAAGCAGGAATGGCTTTAAAATTTAGTAGCCTGCTGCTTAAGGCCTACAAAGCTCTTGAGAGTAGTGATAGTGCTAGGCACTCAGGGCTGAAGGGCTGGTGGGGAGGGGGAAGTGGGCTCCACTCAGCTTGGAGAAGGTATTTTGTCGTAGGGTTGCAGGGTGTAGTCTTAGGCATGGAGAAATCCCTAAATGAGTGTGTCTTTCTACATGGCAGCCCCAGTGGCAGAGTCCCTACAAGCAGCCTGCAGTTCTCCGCACAATTCAGCTTCTGATACCGATGTATAAAATGAGGACATGGCCTCTCCAAGGTATGGATAAGGAGAAGGTTTTTATGGTATATATGAGGAAGAGAACAGCCAGAAGCAACTGGAAGAGGCCAGAGTAGGGAGAGAAAGTAATAGATTAAACATGATCACTAGACTGAACTGGGCCACAAGGGATGGCTCAAGAGAGGAAATCCAAGAGAGAGAGAGGGTAGGGGTGGGGGCTGTCAAGAAGACCAGGAGGGCACATGGCCAAAACAGCAGGGATATAAAGGAATGAGACCTGGGGGAAAAGAAGCCTGTGAGTGGGAGAACTCTAGGGTCAGGGGCATGGTGAGAGCTAAGAGGAGCCACAGGTATTGAGTATGTAGATATGTATGCATATATATACATATATAATACACACATGTGTATTATATACATAATACATATACATGTGTATATACACAATACATATACATATGTATATAGTTTCCAATGATATACATTTATTGTCAATTTGATACAAACTGAGTCATGTGGAAAGAAGGAACATCAATTGTTGAAAAGCTTTCATCAATTGGACTGTAGGACATTTTCTTCATTGGTGATTAAGATAAGAGGCCCCAGTACAATACGGGGTGGTACCACCCTGGGAAGGTAGTCTTGAATTGCATAAAAAAGCCAGATGAGCAAGCCATGGAGAACAAATCAGTAAGCTGCTTTCCACAGTCTCTGCTTCAGTTACTGCCTCCAGGTTCCTGTCTTAGCTTCCTTGATGATAGACTTTTTGTAACCTGTAAACTAACATAAAACCAAGTTGTTTTTGGTCAGCATTTTATTACAGCAACAGAGAATCAAACTAAGACATTTCCCAAGCAAGGCCCTGTCAACCATATGGGTGACACCATATACTTGTCCCAAACAGGGCCCTTGGCCTTATTAGGCACTAACCTTATTAAACAACAGTCTTTTTATTTTCAAATAAACATTTAATGTAAGAACAAACATTTCTTTTAAACTGAGTTTTGTACATCTATTGTACCATTCAAAAGTTTATCATCTTACACGGTTTCTTCAAAATCTTTTATCAGCCTACATATAGAAAAGCTTCTTTTTATAAATAGAAACAAATGGCATTTTCATCTTTTATTATAAGATGATGTAAAAAGTTTACCCAACAGAAGTAATTTCATTACTATTTGGGGAAAGGAAATCACCAATTTTTGTGCAAACAATGCTAACCTTCTTTTAAGCATTAAGAGCATAACCGCTTAAGAAATGACATAAGCAATAATTCTACCACCTACATTTTCCCTAAGATAATCTATTTAAAATTTTTTACATATGTGCACAGCTTTAGCAAATTAAAGGCCAAAAGAAAGGCTCAGAACCCACTATACAGAGGCAAAATGAGAGCTCAGCAAACTCATGATGGGAGTTTACCAGTCAGAGTCTGCAATGGAAACTGCAATTTCCCGCTTTCCTATTTTTTAAACACAAAAACCAGTAACTAAGAACTTAATACTGAATTACAAATCCCACCTACACTATTTAAATAGCCCCACAGTTAAACACATCAAAAAAGACTAGCCAAATCAGTATTTACATTTATAAACCTCTGAAGATACCACAAGAAAGCATATGTCCCTTCACTAAACAAAATGGGGAACTGCATTTGATGATGGTGGAATGAAATTTAAACATTAAAAATACCAGTATTTACAGCAGCATTGATCTCTTATAAGTAGTAAGCTAGTCTATGCAAATCCCAGTATTTCTACAAGGGTGAGCCAGTCTCATCGTTGGGCATTTTCTAAGGTCAGCTCTGAGTACAGGCATAATGCTCACTGCTACATTATTGATGGGTCTCCTGGGACATATCTTGCATGTCTACAAGGTCCCTACAGAAATGTAGAGTCCAGCTTAATAGTTAGAGTGCACCACACTAAGTTGTTAACAAATCTCTTTTGTGAGTCTTCCTGGCTTAAAAAAAAACTAATTAGAAACATCAAGTCCAAGGACCAGTTTGAGGAGTGGTCTTTCCTTTCACTGTGGGTTCCAGGAATTGAATTCAGGTTGCCAGGCCTGTTGTAGAGTGCTTTTTATCCACTTTTCTATGATGGTTGTGGTAATGGCAGTGTATGTGTGTGCATGCATGCACACATGCATGTGTGTGTGTGTATGTGTGCATTTCTGTGTATGTTTATGTGTGTATTACTATAACCAAAAGCAACCTGGAGGAAAAAAAAACTAATTTCACCTTATACTTCCAGGTAACAATCCATTGTTGAAGGAAGTCGGGATAGAAAGTCAAGCAGACACCATGGAAGAATACTGCTTACTGGTTTACTTGGGGCTCATACTCAGCTCACTTTCTTATAGAGCTCAGGTCACCTGCCTAAGAATGGTGCTGCCCCCAGAGGCCTGGGCATTCCTTCATCAATTAGCAACCAATATAATGTCCCCAGAGATATGTCCACAGAGCAATCTGATAGAGTCAATTCTTCATCCTAGGTGACTCTAGGTTGTGCCAAGTTGACATTTAAATCAACACACCTATTCAACCATACCATTTACATTCCAAAGGTTTCTTTATCTGTGTGAGGACACAGTGAGCCAAGTAGATAAGTAAGTGAGTGAGTGAGTAAGTGAGTGAGTGTGTGAATGACTGAGTGAGTATGTGAATGAATGAATGAATAAACAACCAAGCAACATACATACATACATACATACATACATACATACATACATACATACATACATTCAAAAAAAAAAACAGATAATCTGGGAGAAGGCCCTCGGCATACTTCAACCATGCTATCCCTGGCCTCTAACTTTGAACCAGAATTATGAAAAAAGATTGATCAGTGATTCTTCTTGTTTTAAATATTCTTCAAGGGTTTATCACACTTCTTAATACTTAATTGCACACTCTTCCTATTGTTATTTAAAAATAGTCATGACATAGTTAACTTTAAAAAAGAAGGGATTGACTTTGGTTCCCAGATTTGGAGGGATTGGCACATGCTGAGTTGATTCTGTTGCTTTAAGTCCTGTGTTAAGGCTACGTAGATTGACAAAGAACAGACTCGTCACTTTCTGATAGGGAACGGGAGAGGAGAGGAAGAGAAAAGATGAGGATTGCAGTATCTGCAGTCAAGGGCAGAGCTTCAGCAACCAACTTCTTTTTACTAGGCCTTGCCTCCTAGAAGCTCAGCCACTTCCCAATATCAGCAAACTGAAGGCAAATCCTTAATACATGGGCTTTGGGGTAACATTCCAGAGCCAGTCTTCAGAATGTCACCAAAAATATCATCAAAAAATAATAACTTTATTGTAACATATGGACATTGGTCTGAAGTTTCAAGCTAGAGAAAAATATTCCTAACTTTAAGACAGTTTTGGGAGGATTTACTATGAACAGCCATATTTTTCTCCATAAATTTTCTGTTTCCTATGATAGCAATAAACTGGTTAGTCGTTTATAATAAAGCTTGTAGTAGCCTTATAATTAGAAAAGAAGCTACATTATTCAGGATGTCAAATTCCAGATTCCTCAAGGTCCTGGCAGTCTGATACTTACTACCTTGTCAATTTTCCCTCTAGGATCTTTTAGTGCTGTGCCTTAGTTTCCTTAAAGGCACGTGTCAGGTCCCAAGGAAACTCAAGACAAATGCTGTGATGACTGTTAGCATACCAAAGCCCATGCTGTTTCAAGCTCACTCAGCACCTGTAGCTCCTCCCACCCTGCCTCCTACCTTACACTTCTCCAGCCCACAGGCCTCCTTCCCACAGCTCATTCCTATATAACCCTGCCATTTTGACAGTGTGCCCTCTTGGTCCTCTTGGTACTTGGCTGTCTTTTGGTCCTCTCTCTTGGTTCCTTCTCTCAGTCTCTCTCTTTCTCTTCTTTTTCTCTCTTGCCCCTCTCCTGCCCCATGACCAGGTCTACAGGTCAGGTTAAGTCTACTCATTTCTCTCCCTTCTCTGGACTCTTCCAGATGCCTCTGACTGTACTCTCCCTCATACCTACAACAAAAATCCTTCAACTCAAGTATACCTTGGAATAGGCATGTCCTCATTTTATTCAGAAAATACTTTCTGTCTAGATACATAAACCATTTCTGGTATCTTAGCTTATACAAGTAGATTTACAGTTATATAAACTTATAGGAAATCTTATAATTACCTCAAAAATAATGACATTTCCTGCAAAGCTAGTCAAGTCCTGTGAGGAAACTTCTCAACAGAGCCATTTCCATCAGCAGAAAACAGAGGGGCATAGAATCAGCTCTTCCATGGAAAATTAATTCACTGCAGATGTCCCACTCAGCTCCTCACCTACTTACTATTTACAGGTGCCTCATCAGTTAATGGTGATGATACATTTTGAGAAAGACATCATTACTCAATGTCATCATTACGAACATCACATGGTGTACTAACCTAAACCTAGATGCTATTACCCACTATATAGTAGGCTATTGTTATAATCTATAGCCTGTTACTCTCTTGAATAGTATAAGCCATTATGACATGAAAGGAATCTGTGTATCTAAACAAAGAAAACATACAGGCTGAAGGGATTTTTCATTTTCATTGTGATCGTACAAGGTCAGCAGCCTCTGTGTGTCATCGCTGACTAAGCAGAGCGCAGCACACAACTAGAAGTGAGTTTAGTTAACCCTTTTCAGAGCCCATATGAACCTCAGAGAGATGCCAAAGGCTGCTGGGGCACCTGCCTCATGGTCTTGATGGTTTCATGCAGTTACTTCTCCTGATTGTCAGCAGGCATTCTCAACTTGCTTAGGATCTGATTTCTGTGACTACCAATATTCCACGTATTCCATACCCAGTATCTCTCATTGTCATAGTCTCTCTGTGTAGTTCAGACTGGCTCAGAACTCATGATCTTACTCCCTTGCCTAAAGTTCTGGGACTACAGATATCAAAGTGCCAGCATGCTTGGCTTTACCAGATTCCATTTTACTAGCAGAGTAACTACGATAATCCTCACTTTGTGCTCCATGAAGTAAACAGCTGTATTGGGGAAGCCCATGTGACAAGGACTCAAGGTGAGCCTGCAACCACAGCCAGCAGAAAACTTTCCTGTAGCCTCAAGCTAGCCTGAATGCTAACCCTTGATGAAGCTATCAGCTGAGTCAGGCCTGCCTGCCTTCCTAACTCGCATGTGGATCTGGTGAAAAATACATATTGTGGTAGAGGAACTAAGTGTGTGGCAAGTATGTACTAACTTGTAGAATAGAAGAAAAGGATATTACTTTTGAAATTAACTCATCAACTGCTTATTTATAGCAACATAGAGGGCACCAGAGGATATTGTATTGTGGAAGAAGTCAGACATAGAAAGACAAATATTCAGTGTTCTTTTTTTTTAAATTATGTTGTAGAGGAGTTTATTAAATGAGCATGGGGGGAAAAGGAAAAAGGGAAGGGGTACCCTAAAGTGAGAGTGACAATGACAGTAAAAATATAGAAAGAGAGAGTAGAGAGGAAGGCGAGAGAGAAGTAGGAGAGGGGGTAGAGAGAGGAAAGTAAGAAGAGGGGTAAGCAGTGTTCTTACTTGTATGCAGATGCTGAAAGGTTTATATTAAAGAGATAGAGAGCAAATATTGACCAGAAGAGCCTAGCAAGAGTATAGATGGTGTGGAGGACAGAGGGAGAGAGAGGTATTTACATCTGTACATTGTACATAGACACACACAGACACAAACATCCATAACCCTTTCTTTAGGTTAAACTTTATTGAGTAAGGAACAAGAGTCTACAGTGGCCATTCTTTGGTCTTCAAGATGAGTGCCCATTAGAAGCTTTCTGTAGATTTCTTGCATTTCCTCAGCATCACTGTGAAGCTGTTGTCTAATAGAAGCAACTCTGGAAAGAAAACCATGAACCTCCAGAGACCTAGTCCTTAATAAATCCAGTAAGTCCACTGGTAAAAAAAATCAAAATCACCTTCTTCTCAACTCTAAAAATAAACTAAAACCGACAACTATCTAACAGAGAAGTAAGTGTCCTGGTGTGGTTTATAAGGTGCAGCCTCCACTGCATGTCACCTAGTGATGACAAACCAGCTCCATATGCCTTCCAACCTGAAACAAAATAAAGTTCTAAGTGTTCTTAAGTGTCTTTTGATTTTCTGTTTAGTTCTGAGCCCCATTCCTCAATTGGATTATTTGGTTTGGTGGTGTTTAATTTCTTGAGTTCTTTATATATTTTGGATATTAGACCTTTGTCAGATGTAGGGTTGGTGAAGATCTTTTCCTAGTCTGTAGGCTGTCGCTTTGTTCTCTTGACAGTGTCTCTTGCCTTAGAGAAGCTTCTCAGCCTTATGAGATCCCATTTATTAATTGCTGACCTCAAGGCCTGGGCTGTTGGAGTTCTGTTCAGGAGGTTGTCTCCTGTGCCAGTGTGTTCCAGGCTCTTCCCCACTTTTTCTTCTAACCAGTTTAGTGTCTTTCGTTTTATGTTGAGATCTTTGATCCACTTGGACTTGAGTTTTGTGCATGGTGACAAATTAGGGTCTAATTGCATTTTTTTTACAAGTAGACATCCAGTTAGACCAGTATCATTTGCTGAAGATGCTTTCCTTTTTCCATTGAATAGATTTGGCTTCTTTGTCACAAGAACATTTGCTCAACAATGTTCATAGCAGCCTTATTCATAATAGCCAGAACATGGAAACAGCCTAAGTGTCCCTCAGTAGAAGAATGGATAAAGAAACTGGTACATTTACACTATGGAATACTACTCAGCTATTTAAAACAAGGAATTCCAGAAATTTGTAGGAGAATGGATTCAACTAGAAATGATCATAATGAGTGAGTTAACCAGAAGCAGAAAGAGTCAAATGGTGTATACTCACTTATATCTGGACACTAGCCCAAAGGGCATGTCCTATGAATGTCTGCACTTACCAGGAAAGTGGGACAGAGGGGAAGACTTCCTATTGGGACTCTAGGTGAGAGAGGCAAGGGAGAATGGGGAAATAGAAGGATCCAGAGGGTCCTAGAAACCTACAAGAAGAACATTATAACAGGTGGATCTGGGCCCAGGGGTCCTGCTCAAACTTTGGTACCAGCCAAGGAGGACAGTACATGCAATAAACTTCAAACCCCTACCCAGATCTAGCTAATGGACAGGACATTCTCCACAGTTGAGTGGAGAGTGGGGACTGACTTTCACATGAACTCGAGTGCCCCATATTTGACCACAACCCCTGGATGGGGAGACCTGATGGCACTCAGGAAGGATAGCAGGCTAGCAAGAAAAGACTTGATACCCTATGAGCATATACAGGGGGAGGAGGTCCTCCTCAGTCACAGTCATAGAGAAGGGGGGAAGGGGGAAAGTAAGAGGGAGGGAGGAATGGAAGTATATAAGGGATGGCCTAACAATTGAGATGTAATATGAATAAATTAATAAAATATATTTTAAAATTTTTATTCAGATTGGCTTTGTTAACCTGCATCAAGTCTTCTGAAGGCTGACACCAGGTAGCTTATTCTCAAAAAATTTAAACACAGTTCAATTTGTGGAAACATTTCTTGTTGTAATACAATACCCTGTACACAAAGAAGCATAATTATATCAAAACTCAAGTCAGGATACACGTCTTTTTTCCCAAGAAGATAGGTTCTGGAGATAGGCTACCTGTACTAGCTTAAGGGCCTAGGAAGGATCTGCCCTAGTCTAGGTTATACATACAGCATCGAAGTCATTTGGGCTTTTAACCACCTCTGGTCATGGTTGTGAACACTTGGGGGAGTCTCTGGCTATAAAAATAATTGTTATTTAGACTATTTATTAGATATCTCCAGTCTTGGCTGTGGGAGTTTAATGAACCACTGGTAATGGTCATTTAGATTACTAGCCACCTCTGGTCCTGGTTGATATGACCTGGCCCAACAGATTAATGCAGATCATCAGGCTATTCATCACCTCCAGTTCCCAACTTTCTAGATGAAAGAATGAACCCACTAGCTCCTTCCCATTGGATAGACAATCGTGTATTCTTAGCCTTTCTGGTTCCAATGGAGATGTGTGGGCACAAGAACATTCATGCTGTGTTTCCAATACAACTGTCTGTTCTGTCTTTGACTCCATTGATTAGCAGAACCCCAAGGCCAACATGCAACTTATGTGGGAGCTGGGCAGAAGGATCCATGTATAAGCACTGTGAGGTTCTCCCATTGACTGGCCTGCATTCTGCCTTGGTAATGGATGTGCTACTGGTGCCATTGTTGATGCGTTGTCTCTTCTGGGCCCTAGCTACTCTCATGATGCATTCAGATTGAATCAATACCTTAAAACTTCTTCTTATGAGGGTCTTAGGGTATCTGATCTTCAGAATTTCCCTGGATAACAAATAGAATCTTATATATGCATTTGTTTGGTCTTGAAGCAGCAAATGTGTTGTGCTCTTCATATATCCTGCACATTCTATTTAGATGCAGAGATGAGCAAGGAAGCTATCATTAAGCTATCTGGTTAATGATTGATGCCACCAATTTGCATTGATTCTGAGGTCTTGGTTTGCAGTTTGTAAAAATCTTCCAGGAAGAAAAATGGTGTACCAATGGACTAGTAGAGCCAAAACAGGCAAGGCTCTGAGCAGAGGCTGAGGCCCCAGGACAGGTCTGACACAAGCTTAATATTGATAATCCGTGGCTAAATGTGGTTTCTCTTAATCTACTCTCCAGGGTCTAACTCTTACTGGGATCTTCCAGTGGCACTCTGAGAAAATAGTCACATCCACCCCATCCCTGCCAGGGCTGAACCTGACATATAGTCAGTATGTGTACCGCCACCTCCCCCCTGTTCCTGCTGGAGTTCCTTGGAGAAGTCTGTAGCAGATAGTCAATGTGAGTACAAGGAAATGTTGCCAAGTCAATTGTTTAGCCCTTCCGATTTTTCAAACATCTTCCAAAAAGTACCAAATACACAGTCTAGGCCTTGGGCATAAAAGCATTATCTCATCTCTGGCTAGGAAGGAGATGAAGGAAGTAATCATGTAATCACAAATGCAACAAATGCTACCACCATTGGAACTGAAGTGGAGGGAATGGTGTTTCCCGGAGCCTTTCCACTTAGAGCTTCAAAATATATGTACCCTTATTTGGAAATAGTGTTTGCACCTGTGTCCACTTAAGATGACGTCATACTAGGTTAGTTTTATCCTCTATTCTGTAACTGTTAGCTTTTAAAAAAGAGAATGTAGGGGCTATATATGTGGCTCAGCATGTATATTTGTCCTGTAGAAGACCTGAGTTCAGTTCCCGGCACTCATATGTAGTTCCTCACAGCTGCCTAAAACTCCAACACTAGGTGATCCAATACTTCTTTTAACCTACACAGTTACACATAACTAAAAATAAAGTATAAATCTGGGTAAATGAGAACAATGAAACAGGAATGGTCAAATGAGGTGGAGGATAGCAGGGCAGGGTATGGGTTGGCAAACAGGGAAGGATAAACAACACTAAAGACCTTTGAAACTTTTCAAATTGAAGACAATTAGTGTAAAAGCTTTTAAAATATTTACATATATACATACACAAGGATATTAAATGGAATTATCCTATAGCAGAGGGAGAATAGTTCTCATAGACACCATGGGCTATGAAATAAAAAGTCCAGTGTCTGGTATGAGTTACCTCTTTTGAGTCAACGAGGTCACAGAGGCCCTCTCTCAAACTTTACAAGGTACTGCCACTAGTCTTGGCTATCCTCCAGAACTTGACAGTGAAGTCTTGTTCCTGAAGACACTATATATCTGAGTCATAGAACGAGGGGAATCAGGTTGGAACTGACACGGACACTTCATTCCTACTGGCTACCTTTTATAGTGTCAAAGGCTCTATTTATTCTACCAGTTGAGAAAAGTACTCAACAACCTTACCAAGCTGTTAACACTGTGAGCTGGAATAATGATTAGCCAGGCAAGACATGACCACTAGTGCAATAGAGCTGTGGGTGTTACAGGAGTAACTAACCATTTTTTTTAACTAAAGGCCCACTGTACAAGCTGGAATTCATGCTTAATACTACCAACCTGGCCAAAAATCCATGACTGCTTAGCTCACAGGCTCTGGGAGGTGGGAACCTAAGATTATTATTCTAATAAATGTAGTATGAAACTAACCCCCAAGTTCTTATCTTTATAAGATCTTTTATATCCATAGGCTACTGCATTTTTCATCCCAGAATAGGTTCTTTTTGCAATAGATGGCAGTTAACTCAGGATCCATAACTGGTCAGCATGCAGAAGATAAGGGACTATAGAGGGCTCAGCTCCAAATGAGACATCTACATCACACCCTTTTCCCACAATCTTAAGAAGTCATAATGAACAAGAAAGAGTAAAAATATTGTAAGAGCCAAAGGTAGTGGATGCATGCAGTGTAACATTGGTTATTCGACATGATCGGGGCATTATACACATGAACTAAAAGTGATCATGACTACATGCATAGAACTACATAAGATCAGACCAACTCGAATCCTATCATGAACAGGGAAAGGCATTGAAGTCCTTTCTCTAGGCTGAGGAGATTCTGTTCAGAAATTGATGGCTGATGGGGGAGAGAGGATCAGCTTTTTTTTTTTTTAGAGATGTATGCCTTGGAGGATTCCAGCATATTCCAGTAGATGGTCCTACACCCATGCACATAGAAACAGCACTACATGGATTTAGTATGTTAGAAAGAGAGAGTATTAAAAGCGAACACATGAAGTTGGAAAAGAAGTGTGATAGAAGCAGAAGAGGAATTAGAGCAGAGAGAACGTGGGGTGGATTTGACCAAAGCACATCATATACATGTGTGGAATTCCTGATAAAAAATAAGCCTGAAAAGTAGAGAGAGGACACAGGTAGATACACACAAGGCATCAAATATTAACATACTTTTATATGGCCAAAATATTATCTATAAAGAAGGCACTTGCACTTCTACATTGTGGGTGGTCATAAATGTAATTGCAGGTGTTCTTTCTTATGGGATAGACACACAGAGGAAGCCACATGGCCAAGGGGGCAAGAGTTGCAAATGATTCAGCCAGAAGCCTAGAAATGTCAACAGCTACCAGAACTTCTGAATCCCTTGAGGGATCCATCTTACAGCTTCCTGGAGACTATAGGGCTAAGAACATGAATTTCTAGTGTACTAGGTCATTCAGCTGGCAATTTGTTAAGTTACTGACAACTAATGCAGAATCTCTGTCCAAACACTGGAGTACTTTCTTTGCTCCACTTATTGACAGTCGTGAAAGTACTGATGAAATGCCTCCCTTAAAGTTCTAAGCACTGCTGAGGCATAAGCTCCTTGGGGGACAAGACATGGATACTATAGCTCTGTTCCAAATCCTCAGAATAAAATCCCGAGAGCCAGAGTGTGTGCAGGTCCCACTCAGCAAGTGCCCTTCTAGGTATGCTGCATGATGTCTGACTTAATTCTCTGGCAGAACTGCTACAGTGCCTGCTTCTCAACACAGGAGGATGCAGTGCAGAGAGAGGCTGACAGGCGCAGGAAGAAGCCCCACCTCCTTGCTGGCCCAGAACCCTGCTTCCATCAAACCATCGCACAGTTTCTCCAACAAGGAACTCCCAGCAATCTTACCTGCTATCAAAATTCCTTGAGAACACAAGCCATAGATTTTTGTCACTTGAAAATACGTCTCAGAGGGCTTGATAAATACTGAAGACAGATTTTTCTCATCACTGATAAAATTTACTGGTAAAATTCACCAGCCCATTTGACTTGGAATATTACTAGACATCTAACAAATCCAAGTCTGGGTCCATGAAAAGTTAGCCAAAGTAAATAAATACAGAAAATCCCATTTTAATGAAGTGTGCTCTCTCTCTCTCTCTCTCTCTCTCTCTCTCTCTCTCTCTCTCTCTCTCTCTCTCTCTCTCTCTCTCTCTCTCCCCCAAATGGATCATCTTGCTATGCCCTGCTGTCTTCCATTAACACAAACCAGATATATGTGTTACAAGTAAACACTTCCTACCAGGAAGGGGCATTGCTGGACATGTGTATTGGTAGAAATAACTGACAGGTGACAAATCTAATTAGCTCTAGAGAAATGTTTCAGTGTCTTAGTTAGGGTTACTATTGCTATGATGAAATACTATGACCAACAGAAACATGAGGAAGAAAGGGTTTATTTAGCTTACGCTTCCACATTGTAGTTTATCATTGAAGGAATTCAGGACAGGAACTCAAACAGGGCCAGAACCTGGAGGCAAAAGCTGAGGTAGAGGCCATAGAGGAATGCTGATTAGTGGTTTGATCTCCACGCCTTGCTTAGCCTGTTTTCTTATAGAACTAAGAACTCCAGCCCATCAGTGATTAAAAAAGAAAATGCCCTACAGCCATATCTTATAGATACCCTTTTAAAATTAGAATTCTCCCTCCTAAGATGACTTTAGTTTATGTCAAGTTGACATAAAACCACCCAAAACAATCAGTGTTGTGGAAGGTCCATAAAAAAAATCTTACCCAAACAATACCTTTTCAGGGTTGTTAAGCATGAAATCTTAGCATTTTTAGGAGTTGAATGTGGACATGAAAGTTCCAAGGTATTGTTGAAGGGGTTTTAATTGTAGATATGAGGAAGACTACAGACAGAGGCATCTGGAAAAGATCAGAGTAGAGAGAGAAAGAAGTGTACTAAACTTGACCAGAAGACTGAACCCAGGCATGAGAGGAGGTGTGTGTGTGTGTGTGTGTGTGTGTGTGTGTGTGTGTGTGTGTGTGTGTGTGTGTGTGTATAGGAACAGGAGAGAGGAGTAGGAGCCAAGAGCAGAGGACCAATCAAGAGAGAACCAAGAGAACGAAGAGCACAGAGAGGCCATGTACCCAAAATGGCCAAGGTAGAAAGGTAAGAGACGCTGTGGGAGAGGCATGCCAAGCTGAGGAGCTAGAGAGCTTTAGGCGTTGTGGGGAGAACAAATAGAAGCCAGGATGCCAGCAGCATGGACTCTAACAGGCACGCTGAGAGAGCCTGAGGCCAGCATGCACTTTGTTGTATTAATAAGCATAACAGCTGTTTGTCCTGAGTTTCTCTGGAACCTGAGAGCTAATTGGAGAGATTTCTCAGCTTGTACCTGGCACTTCCCTACCTGGGATCCCTGGGAAATGAAGCCCAGGGCGAAGCATGAAAAGTGGCTCCTGACCTGAGTGCTTAAGATGTGAACTGCTGAGAGAGGACTCTTGGGGTCAGAGGACAAGATCTCCAGGTGCCATGTAGTGCTCAGTCAGCAAGCCCCAAGTAAATCCTAGAACTGAGAAGATAGCCAGCAGGCTGTGTGGAAAACTCGAGGCAAGAGAGGCCTGGAGCAGAGCCAGAGCTGATTGCCGGTCTGCTTGCCACTCACTAGCAATGAGACTTTCACCTACATACACCATGGTTTCAAGCTCCACCCGCCCCCTACAAACACAGATTGTAATATCCAAATGCGTCATGGGTTTGCTGGGAAGAAGACTGGAGATTAACCCAACGCTGTACATAAGGGCTCAGTCACTGGGGCTGGTGATTCCACTAGAACTGCAGTTCTCAATCTGTCAGCCATGACCCCTTCAGCAGGTTACTATTTCCAGAAATACTTATATTATGAATGATAACAGTAGCAAAATTAAAATTATGAAGTAGCAACAAAAAAAAATTTTATGGTTGGGGGGTCACCACAACAGGAGGAACTGTGTTTGGGAGTCAAAGCCTTAGGAAGGCTGGGAGCCACTACTCCAGAACCACAGTGAAGGTGAGCAACAGTGATGGACCGTGACTAATAATTTTCCAAAGAGCTTTGTTCCTCAGTCTCCCTTCAATCCCTGTACGGATCCCTTCATTCTACCCTTCTCGCCTACCATTAATATTGCTTTTTTCCCCCTACTCATTTATCTACTTATGAGGGTAGATTGTTTCCCGTCTTGGAGGACACAATTAGTGCTACAATGAACATGAGTGTGCACATGTCACTAACCACATTCTCAGTTTTTATAAACCATGTTGCATCATGGGTGGTGTCATCTTTCCTCATCAGCAGTGAACCAGTCATATAGGGAATGCTAACACCTGGCCAGGTCACTTGCTAATGCCATGAAAAAGCAATGCTAGAAGCTTAAAGTGGTTTTTTTTTCTATTTTTAAAAAGGTTTTATTTTTAATTTGTTCATTTTACATCCTGATTGTAGCCCTCTCCCTGGTCACCTCCCAATCCCACCCTCCATCCCTCATACCCTCTCCTTCCCTCCTCTAGTCCTTAGAATGGGGAACCCTCCTCCTCTAACATCTGACCTCAGCCTATTAAGTCTCAACTGTACTACCTGTATCCTCTTCTTCTGTGGCCTAGCAAGGCTGCTCTCCCAGGGGGAAGTGATCAACATGAGGGGGGAGGGCAGAGTCCATGTCAGAAGTAGTTCTTACTCTCCTTTCTGTGGGAACCACAAGGAGACTGTGTTGCTCATTTGCTACATCTGAGCAGATGGTCCAGGTCGACATCATACATTGTCCTTGGTTGGTGCATCAGTCTCTGTATTGTAGTGTGGTTATCCTGTATTATGTATCTAATATCCACATATGAGTGAATATATACCATACATGTCTTTCTGGGTCTGGGTTACCTCACTTAGGATAATCATTTCTAGTTCAGTCCATTTGCCTGCAAATTTCAATATTTCCTTTTTTTTAAATAGCTGAGTAGTATTTTATTGTGTAAATGTACCACAGTTTCTTTATCCATTCTTCTGTTGAGGGACATCTGAGTTGTTTCCAGATTCTATGATTAACAAAGCTGCTAGGAACATAGCTGAGCAAATGCCATTGTTGTTTGGTAGAGTGTCTTTTGGGTACATGGCCAGGAGTGGTATGGTTGGGTCTTGAGGTAGAATTATTCCCAATTTTCTAAGAAACCACCAGACTGATTTCCAAAATGGTTGTATAAATTAGCACTCCCATTAGCAATGGAGGAGTGTTTCCTTCCCTACATCCTCTCCAGCATGTGCTGTCACTTGAGAACTTTATCTTGGCCATTCTGACTCTGAATCTCAGAGTCATTTTAATTTGCATTTGACTGATGACTAGGAGCATTGAGCATTTCTTTAAGTCTTTCTCAGCCATTCCAAATTCCTCTTTGAAGAATTCTGTTTAGTTCTGTACCCCACTTTTTAATTGGATTATTTTGTTTGTTGATGTTTAATTTCTTGAATTTTTCATATATTTTTGGATATTAGCCCTCTATCAGATGTAGAGGGAGGGGCTGCTGTGTCCTCTGGAGTGCAGGGGCTCAAAGCTTGTGACTCCCAAACCTGGTGTCGTCCAGCCATGATGGGGGAGGACTGTTTCTGTTCTTCCCCATCTCCTTTCCTTCAGCCAATTTCGCAGCCTCTGATCCTTTGTTCCCTAGACATGGTACACACTGGGCTCACCATCTTGGGTTCAAAATATTTTTTCTTAAGAAAGTGATTCTTCCTTATAAGGTGGATTATCTTGGGAAATCACATCTTTGAGTAAATGATAATATCTGCCAATTCTTTGGTGACATAGGAGTATACTTTTTGATTGAGACAATTTGTTAGCCATGCTGCAATGTGATAGTGACTGTTGACATCACAAATGTGTTCAACAGCATGTTGAGCTACATGAGGGGAAGACAAGTCACAATTCTGAGAATTTTATACCAGATTCAATATACCTGATACTGTTTAGTACTCCAGGGAAATTACTGACTTCTGAGAAGAGGAACCAAGTGTAGAGATGGTAACACCAGCCAGAGGACAGCAAATCCTGGTCACGATGGGACAGTGGGTTGTCAGAGGGTTGTGTTGAAATTTCATAAATTATCATATGGTACACAAAATACCAAACCACAGCAAGTGTCCTCTGTGTGTTAGGACACAGCCATGTGCTACCTAACTGCAATTCTGTCATGGCTGTATTTGTAATAGTGTTTGTGCCTAGTGATGTTGCTACTGTGGTAGTGTCACATAAGACATTGTTCATCTGTTGATGCTGGTGTAAACAAAGTCACTGTACCACCAGGCATCAGTATGACACTCCCAGTTATGTATGACACATGGTGATAAATAATTTCAATAAGCAGCTGGTACTGGTTTATGCATCTACTATATGATACCTTTCATTATATTTTTTGTACCGTGACACATACTACTGTGTTACAGAAGCATCTCCAATCAGCTCCTGTTCACCTATCTGCTAACATATTCTGAATTCAAGCACCTGATACAGACCTACTGGCTCTTGGATATTTACACAGGATCACTTATTGATACATCTTCAAGTATTGGTGTCTTCATCATGTGTCACACGAGTGTGCCACTTAGCACTAGTCAGTTCTGGAGCCCAGAGGATCAGAGCTGCAGACAGAAAGCTGGCCTTAGCATGTACAGTCACAACTCTTCCCCTAATACAACCCAACTCCCAGTTTCACTGTGTCCTCTTTTGACTTTCTCTGCTTCCTCTCTTTAAATTGCCTCTATTACAGCACTTCTCAAACTCCTTTGTCAATTTTCTGCCTTCCCAACTGACCTCTAAGCTGAGACAGGCATCACATTGACATCACATTGACCTGGTTTCTTATTTTTCCTGTATCACCATGACTGAATATTTGATATAAGCAGTTCACGGGGAAAGAGATTTTACTCACAGTTTCAGGGAGTTCAGTCCATTGCTGCTTGGTCTCATGTGCCTTGATGGAGCACCGTGCCAACAACAGTATTTATGGCAAGCTGTTCACTTCAGGACAGGCAGGGAACAGAGGAAGAAAGGAACTGGAAATGAGTAACAACCTTCAAAAGCATGTCTCTAGGATCTACTTCCACCATTTAGGTCCTACCCCCTAAACTTTGAAAAATATCCTAAAATAGTACCAACAGACAATCCCATAGGGGGTCATTTCAGATTCAAACTGTAATGCCTGATATATAGCAAAGTAAGTATCCTAGTAAACCAGCCTTAAAAGTGAGAGGCATGTCTGACACGGGTTTCCCTGAGGCCCGAGGGCTCTGACAAGGAGCAGAACAAGACCGGAAGCTAGAGTGCTAGGCACGTCGTCACTCTACAGTTGCATCCCTGCCATCCTAAAGCCGGCAACATTTGACTACTGGATATTCCCACGGCTAATTTTAATGATATGTTTCAAATATTAGTTGAGTTCAGTTGACCATTTCAATGCATGTTCTGTACATTATAGTTTTCTTGTATACAGTAATAACTAATTTTATCTGAATAGTTATTCTCTGTGGACATCTCAGAAGAAGCTCAGAGGACTGGACTGTCTAGCTCACTACAAGTAGGACATGAGGGTCCCCTGGAGGGGGAGACCTGGTGGCACTCAGAGGAAGGACAGCAGGTTACCAAGAAGAGACTTGATACCCTATGAGCATATACAGGGGTAGGTAATCCCCCTCAGTCACAGTCATAGGGGAGGGGAATAAGGGGAAAAGAGGAGGGAGGGAAGAATGGGAGGATACAAGGGATGGGATAACCATTGAGATGTAACAAGAATAAATTAATAAAGGAAAATAAAAGAAAAAAATAAATAAATAAAACTAAACTCAGATACAAAAAAAAAAAAAAAGTAGGACATGAGGGACACTTGGTACTTGATCTACAGGCATTGGTCAATCTGGCCACATTGATTGAGGTATGTACATATCTGACCTCCACCAAGAAATCCTAGTCAGGGATAGAGGAATGTGTTTAGGCATCTTGTCCACAATGTAGGATGTGAGTGAGCATCCTTGGCTGTTAGGGAAGACTCACATGGGCCAGTCACTGTTTGAAAGCAGCCCATCTCTTCACTTCAATGCCAGGGTAAGAACTCTAGCTAGAGCTTTCATCCTCCATTCTTTATACTTCCAAGCAGCCACACAGCCTCTTACATCTTGGTTTCTCTGGAAATATTATGATGATATGTCATCATACTTTGCTGATCAGATTTGCCCATTGTGATGAGTTTCCCTCCTACATAAACCATACATTTGGCTTCTTCTCATTCACAATCATAGCTATTAAGCTTTGGGAGCACTAAAAACACATTTATTCTATCGGCTGTGTATCAACTAGGTGTTATCATCCTCCATGCAAAGTTGAAAAAACTTCTCCAACAAAGAGTATAGAGACTGGCCCAAGGACCCACAAATACCAAGAGTATGCTTAAAAATAAAACTTAACCATGGATACACTGGCTAAAGTAAAAGATGTTACAATTTTCAATATTCCTGGGTAAAAGTCCTGTCCAGCTACCACTGTTCTTCCTGGCTGTGTTGCCTAATTTAATTTAGTTCCATGGAGTTAATAAATGTATTATTTTAACAGAAAGAGAAAACATTCCAGAAGAAAATTTGAGTATAATATCAGGCTCAAAAGAACACAAGGATCACTTTACAAAAATGTTCTAAAATGAATAAACTTTTCATGGGGGGCAATGGGAAGAAGCAGGAAAAATAAAGTTGGATTTCCTTGGGATCAACTCAGCTCTTTAATTCTGAGTCCAAGTTACTAACAAAACATTCTCCTGCTCCACCCTCACCCCACACTTGTTTTATCAAACAGGAAATTATGGAAACATTTACCAATGCTCATACTTACTCTTTTCAAACAAGCCATAAATTTGGAAAGAAAGAAAATTAACCCCCAAACAAGGCTTATTGATGGTTCTTTACTGTCCTCTTGTCTTCTGAAAGAAAGTTCAGCAGGAATCTTTTTCTAAGTGCTTAAATGCGTAGATTAGTGTGATTTCAGCCTGTCAGAAAAGCTTCTTTTTCTAGTGGGCAGTGAGCAGTGGGCAGTGGTTAATGCAGATTCATAGCATCACAAAGTGCTTGAATAAGTGACTGTTTATTTTATGGCCCCCACAAGGACATCTGTATCATCCCCTCTCTAAGGTTCAGAAAACATCACAAAAGTAGGGTCAGAAGAATATAAGGCTGAGGGAGTAGAAAGGGATGCTGTAAACTGTCTTCTGGATATGATGCGATGATCGCACTTGAAAAACAACAGCCACTGTGGCTGTTGTCCAAGACTGAGACTATCAGCATTCTATCATGGATAAGGGAGAGACTTGTGGGCTATTGGGAGTTCATGGTTTGGGGGTTAGTGGATGTCTTTTTCTTCAGTGATGTAGTCAGTAATAACTTGCCCATGCTCCAGTAAATTCCTCACCACTTAATGCTCATAAAGCAACATTAATTAAATTCAGTGGGGGGGGGAGAGAGAGACAGAGAGAGAGAGAGAGAGAGAGAGAGAGAGAGAGAGAGAGAGAGAGAGAGAGAGAGAGATGAAAGCAGAATTACTTGTTGAGAAGAATATTGGTTTCATCAGAAGAACTAATGAGAATGAGGTGGAAGAGCAAAGCTCCATTATGTATTACAAAGTATATTATCTTTACCTTTTCATCTTTTGGTGGCATCTAGGCTAACTATGACTTGGTAATGTGAATAGGGCCACAGCAGACATGCATGAGCAAGGCCCTCTATAGTACTCTGACTTAGATCTTTGCTTATATATATCCAGGAATGACACGGAGTTCTAGTTTCATAGAACAATTTTTTTTATCATTTTTATCATTTTCTTCTCATTCATTTTATTTATTTAATCACTTGACAGCCTGTTCCCAGCCTCCTCCCTCCTCTTCTCCCAGTCCTACCCTCATGCCCTTCTCCTCCCACTCCCCCTCCTTCCCAGAGAAGGGGAGACCCCCACATGGTATCCACCCATCCTGTCACCTCAACTTGCAGTAGGATTAAGTTTATTCTCTCCCACTGAGGCCTGACAAGGCAGCCTAGGTAGGAGAAAGGATTCCAGTGACAGGCAATACAGTCATAGACAGCCCCTATTCCCATTGTTAAAGGACCCACATACTGACCAAGATACACATATGCTACATATGTGTAAGGTATCTAGGTCCAGTCAAGGCATGCTCTTTAGTGGTTCAGTCTCTGTGAGCCCCATGGGTGCAGGTTAGTTGGCCCTGTCAGTCTTCTTTAGGTGTTCTTGAACCCTGCAGCTCCTTCTATCCTTCCTCCCACTCTTCCACAGAACTGCCAGAGCTCAGCCTATTTAGTTGTGAGTTTCTGTATCTGTTTCCATCAGCTGTTGGATGAAGCCTCTCAGAAGACAATTATTCTAGGTTCCTGTCTGCAAGCACATCAGAGTATCATTAATGGTAGAAGGGCTTGGCTATCTCTCATAGGATGGACCTTAAATTGGGCCAGTCATTGGTTTGCCATTCCATTAATCTCTGCTCTAACTTTACCTCTACACTTCTTGTAGGCAAGACAAAGTTTGTGTTGAAGGTTTGATGGGTGAGTTGGTGTTCTCGTATTTCTACTGGCTATAGGAGGTGGCAACTTCAAGCTCCTTAATCCCTGCTGCTAGGTAAGTAGCAACCTCTCCTGTCCCAGAGATGCACTCCCCAATATTTTCCATTTTCTCTCCTGGTCCTCTCCCTCTCTCCCTCCCCCAGGCTCTCCATACCTGATATCCATCCCTGTTACCATCCCCATGCCTTCTCCCTTCTAGTTACCTCCCTCCGTCTACTTTAGTTGTCTAACTTACTTACTATTCTGAGTGAAATTCAAGCATCTTCCCTTGGGCCTTCCTTGGCTTCTTTATATCTGTAAGTTGTAGAATGGTTATTCTGTACTTTATGGCTAACATCCATTTATAAGTGATATATACCATGTGTTTCTGGTTTTGGGTTACCTCACTCAGGATTGTCATTTTTAGTGTCATCCATTTCCCTACAAATTGTGTGATATCATTGTTTTTAGTAACAGTATTCTATTGTGTAAGTGTACCACATTTTATTTAACCATTCTTCAGTTAAGGGACATCTAGGGTGTTTTCAGGTTATGGCTGTTATGAATAAAATTACTTTGAACCTACTTGAGCAAGTGTCCTCGTGGTATGCTGGAGCATCTTTTAGGTATATGCCTAGGAGTGGTATAGCTGGGTCTTGATGTAGAAATATTCCCAATTTTCTGAGAAACCTCCACATTGCTTTCCACAGTGGCTGTGCAAATTTGTACTCCCACAAGCAATGGAGGAGTATACCCCTTACTTGTCATCCTCACAAGCATGAGTTGTCACTTGAGTTTTTGTTTTTTTTTTAATCTTAGCAATGCTGACAATAGAATTCAGAGTTGGTTTGATTTGCATTTCCCTGATGACTAAGGACATTGACCATTTCTTTAAGTGTTTCTCAGGCATTTGATATTCCTTTGTTAAGAATTTTCTGCACAGTTCTGTACCTCATTTTTAAATTGGGTGATTTGGTTTGTTGATGTATAATTTCTTGAGCTCTATATATAATTTTGATATTAGACCACTGCCAGATGTAGGATTTGTGAAGATCTTTTCCCAGTCTGTAATCTGCCATTTTGTTCTATTGCCAGTGTCTTTGCCTTATAGAAGCTTTTCAGGTTCATGAGGTCCCATTTACTAATTGTTCATCTTAGTGCCTAAGCTCATGAAGTTGTGTATAGGAATCCTATACCAATGAGTTCAAAACTATCCCCCAGTTTCTTCTCTATTAGATTTAGTGTATTCAGTTTTATGTTCAACTCTTTCATCAACTTGGACTTGAGTTTTGTGCAGAGTTATAAATATGGATCTATTTGCATTTTTCTACATGCAGACATCCAATTAATTTGATTCCAATAATCTATTTGTCTGTTTTTATGGCATTGCCAGGAAGATTTTATTACTATTTCTTTGTAGTACAACTTGAAATAATTCATGGTAATACCTCCAGAAGTTCTTTTATTGTAGAAAATTTCTTTAGCAATCCTCGGTTTTTTATTTTTCCATATGAAATTGAGAATTGCTGATACATGAGCATGGGAGATCTTTCCATCTTCTGATGTCTTCTTCAATTTCTTTCTTCAGAGACTTGAAGTTCTTCTCATATGTCTTTCATTTGTTTAGTTAGAGTTACATGAAGATATTTTATATTATTTGTGGCTATTGTGAAAAGTGTTTTTCCCATAATTTCTTTCTCAACTCATTTATCATTTGTATACAGAAGTATTACTGTGTTTTTGGGTTAATTTTGTATCCAGCCACTTTGCTGAAGATGTTTATCAGCTGTAGGAGTTCCTGGGTAGAATTTTGGGGTCACTTAGGTATACTATCATATCAGCTGCGAATAAAAATACTTTGACTTCTTCCTATTCCAAATTGTATCCCATTGTCCTTCTTTAGTTGTCTTATTGTCTTATTGATAGAACTTCAAGTACTATGTTGAATAGATATAGAGAGAGTGGAAAGCTTTGTTTTGTCCACATATTTAGTGGAACTGCTTTAAGTTTCTCTCCACTTAATTTGATGTTGGCTATTGCCTCACTGTATATTGTTTTTATTGTATTTAGGTATGTGCCTTGTATCCTAATCTTCCAAATCTCTCCAGTAATTTTAAAATGAAGGAGTGTTGGATTTTGTCAGAGGCCTTTTCTGCATCTAATGAGTTTGGCTGTGTGTTTTTTAAACTTTAGTTTGTCTATATGGTGGGTTACATTGTTATATATAGAAAAATCCCTGCATCCCTGGGATGAAGCCTGCATGACCATGGTTGATGACATCTTTGACGTGCTCTTGGATTCTGTTTGAGAACATTTTATTGAATATTTTTGCACCAATGTTAATAAGAGAGATTGGCCTGATTTTTTCTTTATTTGTTGAGTCTTTATGTGTTTTAGGTACCAGAGTGACTATGACCTCAAGGAAAGATTTTTTCAATGTTCCAATATATATATATATATATATATATATATATATATTTTTTTTTTTTTTTTCAAGACAGAGTTTCTCTGTGTAGCCCTGGCTGTCCTGGACTCACTTGTAGACCAGGCTGGCCTCGAACTCATAGTGATCCACTTGCATCTGCCTCCAAAGTGCTGGGATTCAAGGTGTGCATGACCTTGCCTGGCATGCTGTTCATATTTTATAGAATAGTTTGAGGAATATTTGTGTTAGCTCTTTTTCTGAAAGAGCTGGTTGAATTCTGGCCCTGGACTTTCGTGTTTGGGGTACTTTTAATGGCTGCTTCTTTTCCTTGGAGAGTTACAGGACTATTTAAATAGTTTGTCTGATCTTAATCTAACTTTGGGAAAGGCTATATATCTAGAAATCCATCTATTTTGTTTAGATTTAATGGCATATAAGGTTTTAAAATAAGGCCTAATGATTATTTGGATTTCCTCGGCGAATGTTGTTATGTCTCCATTTGAATTTCTGATTTTGCTAATTTGGGTACTGTCTCTCTGCCTTCTAATTAGTTGGGCTAAAGGTTTGTCTATCTTGTTGATTTTTCTCAAAGAACAAGCTCTTGTTTGGGTTGATTCTTTGTATTGTTCTCTTTGTTTCTATTCTGTTGATTTCAGGTCTGAGTTGATTATTTCCTGCCATCTACTCCTCTTAAGTGTGTTTGCTTCTTTTTGTTCTAGAGCTTTCAGGCGTGCTTTTAAATTGCTAGTATGAGGTCTCTCCAATTTATTTTATTTTATTAATTTATTCTTATTACATCTCAATGGTTATCCCATTCCTTGTATCCTCCCATTCCTCCCTCCCTCCCTTTTTCCCCTTACTCCCTTCCCCTATGACTGGGACTGAGGGGGACTTCCTCCCTCTTTATATGCTCATAGGGTATCAAGTCTCTTCTTGGTAGCACTTAGTGCTATAGCACTGTTTTCATTGTATCCCATAGGTTTGGATATGATGTGCCCTCATTTGATTTGAATTCTAGAAAGTCTTTCATTTCTTTCTTGATTTCTTCTTTGATCCAATGGTCATTGATTAGAGAGTTTTTCAGTTTCCATGAGTTTATAGGCTTTCTGTTTCTTTTATTTTTGTTGTGTTCCAACTTTAATACATGGTGGATAATAGGAGTTATTTCAATTTTCCTGTAACTGTTGAAGTTTACTTTGTGGCTGAGTATATGGTCAATAATGAAGAAGGTTATATGATGTGCTGAGAAGAACATATATTCTTTTGTGTCCAGGTGAAATGTTATGTCGATATCTGTTAAGTCCATTTTATTCATAACATCTGTTAGTTTCATTATTTCTCTGTTTAGTTTCTGTCAGAAAAACCTGTTTGGTAGTGACAATTGGGTATTGAAGTCTCCTATTATTAATCTGTGGAGTTCAATGTGTGATTTAAGCTTTAGTAATATGCCCTTGGGTTTGATACATAGATGTTCAAAATTGAGATGTTATCTTGGTAGATTTTTTCCTTTGATGAATATAAGTGTTCTTCCTCATCTCTTTTTATTTACTTTGGCTAAAAGTCTATTTTATTGTATATTAGAATGACTACCCCAGCTTGCTTCTTGTGTCTGTTTACTTGTGAAATATTTTCCAACCCTTTGCTCTAAGGCAACATCTATCTTTGTTACTGACATGCAGAATAATGCAGCCTGTTTTCTCATCCTTTCTGTTAGCCTTTGTGATTTTATTTGGTAATTGAGCCCATTGATATTGGGAAATATTAATAACAAAGTATCATTAATTCTTGTTATTGTGATGTTGGTGATATTATTGTGTATGTTTGTGTGTTCTTCCCTTTTGTTTTTTGAGAGTGTTAAATTATTTATTTCTTTTGGGTTTTTTTTGGTGGTAGAGTTCATCTACTTGGGTTTGATATTTTCTTTCTAATATTTTCTGTAGTGCTAGCTCTGTGGATCAATGTTATTTAACTTTTATTTTGTCTTGGACTATCAATTTCTCCATCTATGGTAATTAAGAGTTTTGCTTGGAATATTATTTGAGGTTGTCATCTGTGGTCTCTTGGGGGTTGCAAGACACCTGTTTGTCGGGTCTCTTACCCAGCAAGTAGGGCTGGAAAGAGAGAGAATTTCTTCTCCCTGGGGGCTGAGCAGTATGGTGAGTGTCCCCGACCCAGCCTCCTCCTACAACACCCAGAGGAAAAAAACACTGAGTCAGGAGTCTCGTCGGAGTGAGGTCTCAACTTTATTGTGGAGAGTTTCTCTTATATAGAGTATAGGGAGTGGCAGGGCATAAGGCATCAGGAGATATGACATCTCCCAGGACATAAAGTGGCCTGATATTGTGGGACCAATTGGTTTGTGTTATGTGGTTGTTGGCAGGCAGGGCTTCCACCATGATGGTCTATGCTAGTCATTCCTATGTGGAAGTATTTACCAGAGACTGTTGCTGAAACTCAGCAAGGCTCAATCTTGTCCTCAAGGCCTCAGAGGGCTGACAGATTTGGCCATAGGGCCCAACACCTCATCATGCCTTTCTAGCTTTTTGAGTCTCTGGAGAGATGTCAGGTGTAATTCTGATATGTCTGCCTTTGTATGTTATTTAGCCTTTTCCCTTGTGGATTTTAATATTATTTCTTGTTCTGTACATTTAGTACTTTTATTATTATGAAGCAGGAGGACTTTCTTCTCTGGTCCACTCTATGTGGTGTTTTGTAAGCTTCTTGTATGCTTATAGACATTTCTTTCTTCAGGTTTGGAAAATTTTCTTCTATGATATTCTTGAAAATATTTTCTGACTTCTCCAAAATCAACCATATAGTCATTCACAGAACAAACTTCAACAGGCACAAGAAGATCAAAATAACCCCTTGCATCTTATTAGACTACCAGTTATTAAAACTGGGACTCACAACTCATGGAAACTGAGCAACTCTCTACTCAGTGACCTCTGGGTCAGGTCAAAATAAAGAAAGAATTTAAAATCTTTCTAGAATTCAATGAAAATTGAGGCATAACATACCCAAACTTATAGCACACAATAAAAGCAATGCTAAGAGGAAAGTTTACAGCCTTAAACACCTTCATAAAGAAATTGGAGAGATACCATATTAGCAATTTAACATCACATCTGAAATCTCTAGGACAAAAAGAGTCAGACAAACCCAAGAGAAGAAGATGACAGGAAATCACCAAATTCAGGGATAAAAATCAGTAAATTAGAAACAAAGAGAACTATACAAAGAATTCACAAAACCAAGAACTGGTTCTTTGAGAAAATTACCAAGATAGACAAACTCTTAGCCAAATTAACTAAAAGGCAGATAGAGCATATCTAAATTAACAAATTTATAAATGAAAAAAGGGACATAATAGCAGACACTAAGGGAATCCAAAATATCAATGGATCTTATTTAAAAAGTTTGTGTTCCACAATATTGAAAAATGTAAAACAAATGGATGTTTTTTTCTTTATAGATTTCACCTACCAAAGTTAAATCAAGATCAGGTAAACAGTTTAAACAGTCCAATAATCCATAAGGAAATAGGAACAGTCATCAAAAGCCTCACAACCCAAAGAAGCACTAGGCCAGATGGATTTGACACAAAATTCTAACAGATATTCAAAGAAGACCAAATACCATTACTCTTCAAACTGTTCCATAAAATAGAAATATAAGGAACATTGCCAAACTCATTTTATTAAGCCATAGTCACTGTGATACCTAAACCACACAAAGATTCAACAAAGTCAGAGAATGTCAGACCAATTTTGCTCGTGAACATTGAGACAAAAATAATCACATGATCATTTCCTTAGATTCAGAAAAGGCCTTTGACAAAATATAGCATCCCTTCTTGATGAACCTTGAATGAAGGTCTTATACCTAAACATAATAAAGGCTGTATATAGCATGCCAATACCCAACATCAAATTAAATGGAGAGAAACTCAAAGCAATTCCACTAAAATCAGGGACAAGACAAGGCTACCAACTCTCTCCATATCTGTTCAATATAGTACTTGAAGTTTTTGGTAGAACAATAAGACAACTAATGGTGATCAATTGAAAATTTAAGATTATTCTCCACACACATTATATATATTTCTACTCTAATATGAGGTACTGAATCCATACAACTCAATTATAATACAGAGTATACTTTCAATATCTTGAAAGTGCTATTGCAGGCTGTTTAGGATAATTAAGTAATACAAGCTCAGTGTTAGTAATCAAATCATGAGCATGTCAACTGCTAGTCTATTTTTATCATAAGAATGTACATACTAGGTTTAATAGATAGATATAATCCAATAGATAGATAAGGTAAAATTGTTAGATAAGGTCTTCTAAAGCCTCAGAGACCTACAGAATATGGCATTTAAAGATAATAATATTATTCTACAGATTCTTTGATGATAAGACAGGTTAACTCCTGGCAATACATAGCCTACTTCAAAGAAAATGATGGGCATCAAAGAACCTCCTTATGGAGATGGCTTCAAATTCAAAAAACAAGCCATTGGTCAAAATGCTCTTGTTTCTGCCACAGACAGAATTCTGTCTAAAAATGGGCATGCTTTGATGCAGGCAGAGTCAATGGCCAAACTCTGCCAAGACAGGGTAAGCAAGTCTTCAATAGTTCTTGCCTCACAAATATCACTGTCAGATATATTGTGCAAGAAAGCCAAAGATGTTGCTGCAACATTATAGAGAATTTTGGGTGACTGTTCAGACAGCAAACTGTCTCTGTCATTTTTCTCATTTTGGAAGCTGCTAACCTGATCTTCCAGTTCACTCAGGCTTTATTCCTTCTTAAGTCTCTGATAGGGTTGAAGACAAGATAGTTTAGTCTTACATAGTTGTTCAGGGGTTAAGTTGTTTTTAGACCTAGATAGATATTTTACATTGATAGATATGAGATATGATAGATATTGGTTTTCATCCAGAAATTTAGATTCACCAAGACAGGAAAGATGTTTTCTTGAAGGTTGCCAAATACAATTACCCAAAACACTGTAAATGTAATATCCATAGATTCCCCTATTGTTTTGTAGATCTTCTTGTTATATAGTTTTTTATTTATGTGCAATAAGTGTTTATACCAAAAATGATAAAATCTATAGAAATCAATGAAACTATAAAAAAATTGGAAAGAAATAAGTCAAAGTATCACTATTTGCAAATGATATGATAGTATGCACAAGTGACCCCAAAAATTCCAAAAGAGAACTCCTACAGCTGATAAACACGTTCAGCAAGGTGGCTGGATACAAAATTATTACAAAAACACAAGTAACCCTTCTCTCCTGTATATAAATGAAAAACAGGCTGAAAAGAAGTTAAGGAAGCTCCATCCTCCACAACAGCCACAGATAATATAAACCACTTTGGTGTTACTCTAACCAGCAAGGCAAAAACCTGAAGTTGACAACAACTTCAATTCTCTGAATAAAGAATTTGAAGAAGATATCATAGAATGGAAGGATGTCCCATACTCATGGACTGGTAGGATTAAAATAGTAAAATGTCCATCTTACCAAAAGCAATCTGCGGTTTCAATGCAATCCCATCCAAATTCCAACACAATTCTTTACACCTCTTGAAAGAACAATTTTAAACTTCATAAGGAAAAACAAAAAACCCAGAATAGCTGAAACAATCCTATACAATAAAAGAACTTCTGGTGGTACCTCCATCCCTGACTTCAGGCTACACTACAAAACAACAGTCAGAAAGACTCCATGGTACTGGCATAGAAGAAGAGCGGTTAATCAACAGAATCTAATCAGACACAGAGTTAAACCCACATACTTACAGGTGCTTGATTTTTTTATAAAGGAGCTAAAACTATACAACGGAAAAAACGACAGCAACTTCAAAAAATTGTGCTAGTCTAAATGGATGTCCACACATAGAAAAATGCAAATAGATCCATCTTCATCACCATGAGCAAAAGTCAAAATGGATCAAAGGCCTCAATATAACACCAGATACACTAAATCTATTAGAAGAGAAAGTGAAGACTAGCCTTGAACTCATTGGCTCAGGGGGCAACCTGCTGAACAGAACACCAAGAGCTCTGGCTCTAAGATCAACAAATAATAAATGGAACCTCTTAAAATTGAAATGTTTCTGTACAGCAAAGGATACTGTCAATAGAACAAAATGACAGTCTACATCTTAAGAAAAGATCTTCATCGATCCTACATTCAACAAAGGGCTAATATCCAAAGTATATAAAGAATCAAAACATTAACTACTAACAAACAATATAACCCAATTTAAAAATGGGGCACAGGAGGAAGATCCAAGATGGTGGCGAGCAGTGTGGACCATGCTTGAAAGCTCCAGTGAACACTTCAGGGAATTGCACAGATTTCTGAGCCAGGAACACCAAGGTCCCCACACCACGGCAGCAGGAGTGTTCCACGGTTCAGAGGGACCAGGGTGAGGAGGACCTGCGTGCCCCTGCACACGGGAGGATCACGGGTTTTCTCGGATCAGAGCAGCAGCGGCAGAGGCAGCAGCAGCAGCACCAGTGGCATCAGCATCAGCAGCGGTGGCAGCTGAGGTTTGCAGCTCACTTCCGGTGGAGGCGATTGGTGTGGTGGCCGGTGGGAGTTGCTGCGGGAGAGGGGACTCTGGACAGGATTTGGGTTGTGTGGTGCCTTGAGACCCAAACTGGACTCGGTGGACAGTTCAGCCCCAGAGTCCCGGGTTTGCTCACTGCGCAGTGCCGTGGAGACACTGGAGCAGCTCAGCAAGCAATTCCGTCTGAGGCACTACCTCAGCACAGCCACAGCTCCCCTGCTGTGACACAGGCTGGGCGGAGCACTCAGTTCCACCAGAGGTGCTTGCTCAGCGCAGCTGCAGTTCTCCTGCTATGACGCAGCTGAAACAAAAGGCTTCCAAAGCACTCTCCATTTGACCTTGCTGCATTAGCATATCCTGTAGCTCTCCAGTGGGGACATCTCAGCCCATTCTGAAGAAGTACTGGGACAGGGGTGACAGGGGAACAGTGCTTCTGAGACACACTAAGTAACTCAAAGCGCCAATGTTTGATCTCTTCACTTTTTGGTGTCAAAATCAGCACTTAGCCATCCTTGACTACAGGCTTTAGAAACACAGGGGGAGGCTTGGTAGAGATCACTGATGGCATTCATTGTTTAACACGCTGTTATATAAAATCTTACTCATGTGGTACATGTACAGCAAGGAGACCAGACTCTTCAGACTAAAAGAAAAGTATTGGCTCAGGACCCCGAAGACCAAGTTCTCAGAACAAAGGTGATTTACTTGTCCCGGAGGGACAAATGGCATGGATAAAGCACAAAGGCAGGAGATGAAAAATAAAGGAGAAGGGGAAGGGAACAAAGAAGAGGGGAATGGGTATTTGTTCCAAGAGAAGAACAAAGGACTACCTTTGGATAGAAGAAAGACAAGCATGACCCATAGATACTTTATAAAGGTAAAATGGGAAACTCCATATTGGGATAAGGTGTTTAATTTTAATAAATCATGTCAATTAGGGAAGTTTTGATTATTGGACTTCAATAATTTGATACCTAGACCTTGATAGTCTCAGGAGGAAGAGCTGGCCAAATAAGGGACTAGTTCTTGGTTAGTAACTTCAGGAGTGTAATCTAATAGTTTTTATCAAGGCAGAGGGAAGAGGGGGAAAAGGTCAAGGACTACCAGAGCCAAGGTCACTGTGCTTGAGCTGGCCAGAGTCTCTTCAGAGAAGAGGTCTGCTTCTACATGTACATAGATATGAGTTTGGATAGACTAAATATAAGACTGAGTACCAAGTGAAAAGAGATGATAGGGATGCTATTATGGATCATCTGTGCTTTGTCCCCAAAGGTTCATGAACATGAAAACTGGTCTCTTGGGAAGTGATGTTAAGAATGTGGGACATGTAAGGGGTGGGATATAGAGGTCACTGGGTCACAGAAGTCTATGCCTTTAGACAGATAAAGGTAGTTCTTCTAGGATCTACTTAGTGTTCATGGGAAGGTTATCATGAAATAGAAGCCCCACCCTTCTCTGGCTTTTTCATGGTCCTTCCCTGGCTTTATATTCTGTCACGTGATTTCTCTCCTTTGCACATTTTCCTGCTATGAAGTCAGTCCCATTGTGAAGCATCCAAGGGAGCCTCACAAGAGAAGAGCAGATACCAATGCCAATCTATAGCTCCTCAAACTGTAAGATAAATAAAAAACACCCATTTCAGTTACCAAAAGTAATGAATAATAACAGAAACATGCTTATTGCATTCAAATGAGGCTCATTGTTTCACTCACAGGCCAAATCTGTAGCAAAATCTGTGTGAAGAAAAAAGACAAAAGTGAACATGACAAAGTGTAAGTATGCAAAAACTGGTGTCTAGCTCTACAAATCATAAAATCTCACTTCCTTTATCACAGAGACACTATACATTAGCATGGGCTGAAATCCCAGAGGTGCCAGGAAGGGGCTAACCTAGACTGGGAAATATTCTTGTTTAATGTCGGTTTTTATTTTGATATATATTTAATATTTAGCATATAACTTAAAAAAATATATTTAAATTTTGGCATATACTTATGGTCATAGTGTGCCATTTTAGTTATGTTATCAGATCAGGACCATTATTTCAGATAGTTCTCAGTTCTTTATGTCTATCACAGCCTTTAGGAACCTGTAATTCTACTCAATTTCTAGATATCTGTATTACAATCTTGTCTTGTTCCAGTTCCCAGGACCAAGACAGAAGTCTGTAGGCGCTCCTCCTGATATAGCCAATAAGCTTTTACCCCAGCAGCTTGCTTTGTCACACTCTCACACATTAAGCCATGGTTCAATGTCCTAATGCCCCAAGGCCAGATCCTAGACACTGGTGTGAGCCCCTGTGCTCAGTGCCCAGAATTAACTTGAACTGCCCAATTCCAGACTCTTTCATGTTTATCTTCTCAGAAGCTAAATGAGTTAACTACTGTCTCATTTCTATGACAATAGGTAGCAGCAAGTTAAGGGCAGTCTACTTCAGTGGGAATGTGGTAACAAGATGTGAATTGGGTTGGAAGTCAGGAGCAGAATAGGAACTTGAACCTGAAGCAGCTCAAGCTATAATCTGTAAGGCTTACCTGCAGTAACCCACTTCTTCCACAGGGTCCTCCATCCAAAATATCCTTCCCACACCTTCCAAAGTAATGCTGCCAACTGGGTATATGTTTAAATGCATCAGCCATGGAGGGCATTTCACATCCAAACTGTAATGCTACACAAAAATGTCCCATACTCTATCTTAGGAACTGGTGGCCCAGGATCTACAGCAGCCACTACTATTCCCAGCACCACTGGCAACCATCATCCTCGATGCTTTCAGCATCACCGGGAATTTTATGCCTTTGTTAACTTTTTAGGAAAAGATTTATTTTTTCCTTCTGCTCTCATATCACAGTTGTTACTGTCCAATTCCATGAGAAAGGAGGAGAGGAGTCTGGTCTTCTATCAGTTAACTAAGCCATGTGTTGTTTCAGTTTTGAAATAAGGTCTTGCTTTGGAGCTACCCTGGTCTAGAACACCTAACCCCTTCCAAATCTGCCTCCCAAATACATGTGTTAGAGCCATGCACTGCCATATCTAGCCTTTTCCGTCTAACTCTTGAGTTACAGTAATATGCATCAAATGCCAGTCTTTGTCCGTGAAGCAAACTCCCAGGGATAGGGTGATGCTCTCATAAGCAAAAGCCAGACCTACCAGTGGGATTTGGTTACCTCACTCACCCAAGACTGTGTATTTGAAGAGATGACACACTCTAACAGGAGGCACTTCCCAACACGAGCCAATGTCCTCATTCTATTTCCTTGTTTTGGCTCATGGGTGTAGTGGCTTCAGAAACTTATACATACAGTGAATGGACGTTCCTGGGATTCTAGCCTTCTTCTTGGTGAGTGGCACACCAACCATTTTCTCTTTTCTAAACTCAGAACTGATTCCACCACTATAGTTTCTTTCCCCAGATCATGTCAGAGTGCACAGCATGACCATAGGATGTAGGATTATTTAACAGCTTCTAGGGGGAAAAAGGCTAGCTGTCTAAAATCAAGACTTTCTATAACTTAATCTCATTAGTAAATCTTTTAAAATAAAGATACAAGGGTTTTGTTGGAAAAGTTACGTTGTAAGAGAATAATTTTTCTACATCTGTGGAAGGGTATACTTCTAAGAAGTTATATGCATACCCAGAAATTTTATGAGATGAGTTTTTTCCCATTGGGAAATCACTGACATATGATAACTATTGTGGAGTTTGAATAATTGTGAGTTTTTTTTTCTGGTGATGTCTTTATTCAGGGAAGAAATAGCTGCTTGTCATTTGATGGGAAGGACTCTAGGTTTTGGCTATGGTGAGAATCATTTCACTCAAGGCAGTAATTTTCTACATGAATAAAACTGAAGGTACATGGGTGACAAGAGCCTTTAAGAGGTTTTTTTCTATTATAAGAAGGACATAAAAAATTTACAGCAGCATCACAAATAATTGGCAGTCAATAGTCTTGATTTAGTAAGAAACTTTTTTTTAAGATTTTATTTTCATTTTGTTATTACTTGAATGTGTGTGTGTGTATGTGTGTGTGTGTGTGTGTGTGTGTGTGTGTGTGTGTGTGTGTGTGAACTTGAGTTGGTGTACTTGGGCGGAGTGCCCTCAAATATTAGAATAGGGAATTGGATTCCTTGCAACTAGAGTTATAAGCAGTTGTCAGTTACCCTGATGTGGGTACTAGGAACAGAATTTATGTCCTCTGCAAGAGCACGATGAGCCATCTCTCTAAGCCCAAGTATGTGTTTTTAACATAACTTTGTTGACGTGGAATATAAAGATTAATGTAAGTTTAACAAAAACCTAGTTCCCATGGAAAATGATTCAAGAACAGGTACTGACAAAGGACCCTCCTCCATACCTGAGTAAGACCCAGCCCTAGCCTCTCCCAGTGGCTCAGGGAGGCCAGATCACACCCCCAGACTCCATTGTCATCCCCAGAGGATCAACCACCACAAAGGCTTTTTGCATTTGGAACTTTCAAC